>NC_060083.1:53791202-55041202 GCF_922984935.1 Meles meles
GCCTTGAAATTTTTTTTTTGAAATAACTTTTTATTTTAGGATAGGTTTGGATTTACAGCAAAATTGTGAAGAGAGTCTGGAGGGCTCCCATCTACCCCACACCCAGTTGCCCTTATTCTTAACAGCTTACATTAGTATGGTAAACTTGCCACAACTAACAAGCCAATACCAATATGTTATTATTAGCTGAAGTCCATATGTTACTCAGATTTTTCTCATTGTAATTGACAGTCTTTTTTAGGATCCCAGCCAGGACATCATATTACATTCAATTGCCCTGTATCCTTGGGTTCCTCTTGGCTGTGACAGTTTGTTGTTGTTGCTGTTTTTAAGATTTTATTTATTGTAGAAAGAGAGAGAGAGCAAGCGAGCATGAGCAGGGGCGAGGGTCAGAGGGAGAGGGACAAGCAGATTCCCTGCTGAGCAGAGAGCCCTACACGGGGCTTGATCCCAGGCCCCCGAGATCATGACCTGAGCTGAAGGCAGATACTTTAACTGACTGAGCCACCCAGGTGCCCTCTGCTGTGACAGTGTTTAGGCTTTTCTCGTTTTTGATGACCTTGACCAGTTTGGAGGAGTACTGGTCCTCTACTATATTGTATATTTTTTTCCCTGATACTTTTCTCAAGGGTATGCTGGGTTCACAGGTTCAGAGAGGAAGACCACAGAGGGAAAGGGTCTTTCCCGTCACATGCTATCACGTGTAGCTGTCAACGTGACTCATCACTAGTTCTGCTAACCTTGATCACCTGGCTGAGGTGGTGTTTGTCATGTTTCTCTACTGTAAACTCACTCTTCCATCTCCCCCTCATTTTTTTTTAAAGATTTTTATTTATTTATTTGACAGAGAGAGAGATCACAAGTAGGCAGAGCAGCAGGCAGAGAGAGAGGTGGAAGCAGGCTCCCTGCTGAGCAGAGAGCCCGATGTGGGGCTCCATCCCAGGACCTTGAGATCATGACCTGAGCCGAAGGCAGAGGCTTAACCCACTGAGCCACCCAGGTGCCCCTCCCCCTCATTTTTATCCTGTGCTCTTTAGAAGGAAGAAGCCCCTGTGGACAGCTCATACTTAAGGGGTGAAGAGTTACGCTCCATCTCCTTGAGGGGAAAAGACCCACCTAGAATATTTATAATTCTTCTGCATGGGAGAGTCCCCTATTTATTCATTAGTTACTTCTTCACTTAATTTATATCGGTATGGACTCATGGTGATTTATTTTAAATGTTGGGTTATAATGCAGTATTATTTGACTCAGTTTTCTCAAATTACTCCAGTTCTTACATTTAACAAAATGTTCTATGCTTTTTACTCAGTGCCCACACCTTCCTCCCCTTCTCTTATGAAAGATGATACCTACGGATACCTTTAAGATGGAAGAATTCTAATTTCTGGAAACGCAACTTAATGCCCGGTGATCTTTAGGACAGAAGAAAGCCAATAAACGAGTATTGCCAAGTTTAGAACACACCCATGGACTTTTGCATTTGAAGTTATGAACTCGACAGCACCCTCTTAAGATTTTCAAGTTAGTTTACATTTGGCAAATGAGCACTTCCTGTTTTTACGGGGTGGGGGGGGGAACCCTCCGCGAAGGTCTGAAATATCAAATGGCTCTAACAAGCAAAATTTGGTTGACAGAAGTTTAAGTGTGACATATAGATGGATTTATCCTTCAAAACACAGAAATTGTGCAATTAGGATATAAGTGAAGACTCAAAGCATAGCCCATTTTGGGTTGCTCCCCATCCCCCAAAACTTGCAAAAAAAAGTATTCTGAGAGGATTGAGCATTACCAAAATCATGCTGGGGATATCTTTAGTCACTTCTTATATTATCTTCTGAAACTTACATGTAATGCCCATAATATTCAAAGTATTCAGTGAAATTGTGGTCCAGGGTCATCATTAGTTAATTCCAGCAACAGGCTGACGAAGACAGGTTATTCTAACCTCATGTGTGACCACGTTTGTTAAGTTTTATATACAGATTCTCCCGGCTTTTAGTTCTGTCCGAAGTGGGGACAGAGCCTGTCTCCCCTGCCGATGGCACTTGAAAGCTATGTGGGTTAATATAATAATCAACTACTTGAAGATGCTCAAAAGAAGACAAAAACAAAGTGGTTGTAGAATAAAGTAAATTGACTGAGAAGTGACCCATAGGGAACAGTGCTTTCTAGTTTTTATTCATTTTTGTTGGGGCCCTGCACTGCCCGGCTGCAGCAGGGGAGGTGAAAATTACAGTAGTGGGTCCCATCTGTCTACCCAGAGGGACTAGAAAATGGTGTCTCTGTAATCTTAATCATGTAGGGAGTCCTCCTTTTCTTTCTTGTCTTTCTGTTTTGTCTTGCTCTGGGGACAAGCCTCCGTCACAGAGAAGCATGGTGCTCTCAGGGCAGGCAGCCGGAGCTCAGAGAGAGGCCCCGTGTTTATGGCCGCAGCCCCCAGGAAAGGAGGCCTGTGAGAGTGTGAGACTGTTGGGAGCATCCCTGAGAGAAGACGTTTGGAAAAGAGGGCCCCCAGCTCGCGGTCTGAATGCACAGAAGTTCAAGGCTCTCCTGTGGACAGCATGTTTGTGAGATAGACCCAAGGACACACAACAAAGTCTTCCAGGACTGAACTAACATTGAAACTCTATTCAAAGATCAAGCAATGAAATGCACCATAGCGGCAGACTAAAGAGAAAAAGAATGATCTTTTTGGTTTTATTCAGCAACGATTCAGTGATTAAAAACTCTCATAGGGGCACCTGGGTGGCTCAGTGGGTTAAAGCCTCTGCCTTTGGCTTGGGTCATGATCTCAGGGTCCTGGTTCCTCCTCTCTGTCTGCCTGCCTCTCTGCCTACTTGTGATCTCTATCTGTCAAATAAATAAATAAAATCTTAAAAAAAATGTTTGGATAGGAATATTAACCAAACCCATAGACGAAGTTAAGAGTTGAAAATGTGAATGAGGGTTACTTTCATTAATTATTTTTTATGAAGAAGCAATCTGGTACTTTTTTAAAAAAGTTTATTTATTTAGTTGAGATAGAGAGATAGAAAGAGAAAGAAAGATAGAAAGATAGAAAGAAAGGTAGAGAGAGAGCACACAAGCAGGAGGAGGGACAGAGGGAAAGGAAGAAGCAAGCTCTCTGCTGAGCAGGGAGCCTGATATGGGGCTCGATCCCAGGACTCTGAGATCATGACCTGAGTCAGAGGCAGACACTTAAGCAACTGAGCCACCCAGGCGAGGTGCCCCCAGTCTGAAGTTGCCCCAATCTTGAAGGTGGATTAAAGGTTATGCATTGAAATTTAGGGAGACAGTCCAATGCTCTAGTCAAAACAGGGAACCCATGACCAAGGGTAAAGATTTTTCCAACGTCTTCCATGGAGCCACCAGATTTTATAGAGCTGCTTCACGGTCAAGAGTATGTCTCCGTGTGTGTGTGTGTAAGTGTGGTGAATGGGATGTGTGCACGTGAGTACATGTGTATCAATGAGGGTAGGCATGGGAACGTGTGCTAATGTGAGCAAACAGGTGTGCATGGAAGGGTGTTGTGTCAATGTGAGTGAATGGCTTTGTGTGTTGTATGAGTGTGTGTGTATGTGTGTTTGTGTGTATGTGTGTTTGTGTGTGTGTGTGTGTGTGTGTGTGTGTGTGTTGGACGGTGGGAACGCTGTCTAGGTGAGTTCTGCCTGCACTTGCCTTTACCCCCACCATCTGTCGCAGCAGCTTTCTTTTATTAGCATTTTTGTTGGAGTTCTACCTAAGATTTTTCTCAAAAGGAAGAGTTTCATGGCTAAAATTTAATGATGAAAACCGTCAATCAGTTAGACAAAGAAAAGACCACTGAAACGGACGGGGAGCCCCGAGACAGGAGGCAGGTAGACAGCAAAGATCGGCTCCAGAAGCTGGCACGGGGTAGAGCAGGAAGAATTTTTCCATTACCTATCAAGGGTAATTTGGGCTTTGAGGACAGGAACCTTAACTGCCGAGGAATTAAAGCGCTGGTAGGGAGTTCAACTGTTGATAGGAAAATTACAGGGAACGAGTTGGCAACGTCATTGAGGCAAGAACACATATTGTGTTAAATTGGGCTGTAAAGGTCTGAACCATAACCATTGGAAATACGATCCAGTATGATGGCCTGGAAACAGCCTTGGTCTCGGGGTCCAGGATGAGGCCAGATCTTCAGTGAATGGAGTTACATCCCCAGGGGCTGCCCTTCAAAGGGTGGGCCTTGGAACCTTTCAAGAGCGTCCCATTGACGCGTTGTTTCAAATGAGGTCCTGGGCACCTCCCCTGATTCACTGAGTTGGGTTCCCAGGCTAGGATCCAAAATCCTGCCCTTCTTAACCAAATCTATCCTGATATCCTCTCAAGGGTCAGGACAGCTTGCCAAGTTTCTCCAGATTTCTTGTTGCTAAGAATCACACACGGTGCTGGTTAGGCTTCCGGCTTTTCAGGCCCCGTCCCTAAAGATGCCTGGTTGAGGTGAAGCTCAGTGCTTACAAATTGGTGTATTCTTTTTTTTTTTCCTTTGGTAAGATTTTATTTATTTGACAGAGAGAGAGAGAGAGAGAGAGAGAGAGCACAAGCAGGCAGAGAGGCAAGCAGAGAGAGAGAGGGAGAAGCAGGCTCCTGCTGATCAGGGAGCCCAATATGGGGCTCCATCCCAGGACCCTGGGATCATGACCTGAGCCGAAGGCAGACACTTAACACCTGAGCCACCCAGGCACCCCGTGTTGGCTTATTCTTATCATAGATGGTTGTGGTGGGAGATACTGAGGTAGGATCAAGTTTACAGATTTTCTGTCTTTTATTGAGCAATTATTGTAATGTTACAAATGACCCCCAAAGAATATTTTTATTTCTTTTTATGATTTTATTAATTTATTTAACAGAGAGAGAGCTCAAGCAGGGAAAGTGGCAGACAGAGGGAGAGGGAGAAGCAGGCTTCCTGCTGAGCAGAGAGCCTGAAGCGGGGCTGGATCCCAGGACCCTGAGATCATGACCTGAGCCGAAGGCAGATGCTTAACTGACTGAGCCCCCAGGTACCCCCCCCAAAGAATGTTTTAAAAGTCTGTTTTAGGTTTTCTTTCTCTTGCTAGGAATGGATTTGCAAAAGGGTCATTATGAAACTTTTCATGAGCTTGGGACAGAAATCACGTCTGACCTGAGGTGCTAGTTTTGGCGAGAAGACAGGGAGCCTGTTTGTTATTATTTGCATAAATATGACATGACTTGCAAACTAAATCAGCTGACCTCAAACGCCATTGCTCTCCCTGTTTGCTCAGGAAGTCGTTTATTAATGCGTTGCTTAGGTGTAACTCAGGGATGCTAACCTTTTCTTCCTTGTGCATTTCTCTTGGGAAATTAACTGGATAAAACCAAGGACTGTTTCTAAAAGGAGACACATGTACCTTTGTTTCATGGGTGAGTGAGTAGGACATACAGGAAAAAAAAAATTCACTTGCTGAAACCTCCCATGGGATCTTCTCCAACTTTCATATGCACGCAAATAACCTGGGGATCTTGATAGAATGCAGAGTCTGAATCAGTGGGCCTAGGGCTGAGTGTGAGATTCTGCCTTTAACACTAGCCCCCCAGGTGATGTCATTGTAGTTCATCCTCTGAGCACACTTTGAATAGCAAGGGGCTAGGATACAGCATTCATTCTGGGGTGTGGAAATGATTTTATTTCCCCAGATTTGTTGACATGTAACTGGCATGTAATATTGTGTAAGCTTGAGGTGTACAATGTGATGATGTGATGTGTGTTTAGATTGTGAAATGATTGCTGTAGTAAGGTTAGTTAACGTTAGTTCGTTACTTAGTGTTAGTTAACTCCTCACATAATTACCGTTTTTTTATTTGTCATGAAAACTTTTAACATCTACTGTGCTAATAGCTTTCTACTAATATCTACTAGATACTCGCTAGTAGCTGTATAGAGTGTTGCTAACTAGAGTCACCCACTGTACATTACATCCCCAGAACTTACTCACCTGTACTGGAAGTTTGTGCCCTTTGATGACAGTCACCCATTTCCCCCATCCCCCACTTCGGGCAGCCACCAGTCTGTGCTGTTTCTATGAGTTCATTTTCTTCGATGGCACATATAAGTGAGACAGTATTTGACTTTCTGTCTGACTTATTTCCCTTAGCGTGATGCCCTCAAGCTTCATTCATGTTGTTGCAAATGGTAGATGCTCCCATGAAAAGACGCAGCCTTTTTCATGGCTGAGTAATATTCCCTCATCCACATGCATGCATGTGTATGAGAGTCTGTGTGTGTGTGCGTGCACATGTGTGTGCACGCACCATGATTTCTTTATCCATTCATCCACTGGCAGTCACTTAAATTGTTTCCATGTTGTGGCTGTTAGTAGTATAAATGCTGCCATGAGCATGGAAGTACAGGTATCTTCTTGAGTACACGTTTCATTTCCTTCAGATAAGTACCAGAAGTGAAATTGCTTGATCATATGGTGGTTCTATTTTTAGTTTTTTGAGAAACCTCTCTACTGTTTTCCACGGTAGCTGTGCCAATTTGCATTCTGACCAACAGTGCATGTGGGTTTCTTCTCTCTGCCTTCTCACCAACACTTCTTATCTCGTGTTGGTTATTTGATAATAGTCTAACAGATTTGAAGTGATATTTCACTGTGGTTTTGATTTGCATTTATCTGATTATTAGTGATGCTGAGTACTTTTTCATGTACCTCTTGGCCATTGGTCTCTCTTTTTTGGAAAAAATGTCTATTCAGGTCTTTTGTCCATTTTTACATTGCATTCATTTTTATTTTTAGTGTTTATTATTGAGTTGTATGAGTTCCTTATAGATTTTAGATATAAAACCCTTATCAGATATATGTATTGTGAATATCTTCTTACAACCCACAGGTTGTGTTTCCATTTTGTTGGTTGTTTTTTTTTTTTTTTTTGGGTGGAGGAGCTTTTTAGTTCAATGTAGTCCCATTTGTTGATTTTTGTTTTTGTTGCCTTTGCTTATGTGTCAAATCTAAAAAATATATGCCAAGACCAATATTAGGAGCTCACCTCTCTTTTTTTTTTCTAGGATTTTTAGAGTTAAAGGATTTTAGGGTTTAGGATTTTAGGGTTTTAAGGTCTTATGTTTACATCCTTAATCCATTTTGAGTTGATTTTTGTATGTGGTGTAAGATAGGGGTCTCGTTTCATTCTTCTGTATGTGGCTGTTCAATTTTTCCAACACCATTTATTGAAGAGACCATACTTTTGTCAATGTATATTCTTGGCTTCTTGGTCATAAATTAATTGACCGCATATGCACAGATTGGTTTCTGGGCTGTCTGTTCTGTTCCATTGGTCTGTGTGTCTGTTTTTATGCCAGTACCATACTGTTTCCATCACTGGAGCTATGCAGTATAGCTTGAAATCAGGAAATGGGATGCCTCCAGCTTTGTTCTTCTCTCATAGGATTGCTTTGGCTAGTTGGGTCTTTTGTGGTTCCATATGAATTTTAAGTTGCTGTAAGCCCTCCCCTTCTCTGTCGGATCCCTAGTGGTTGGGCTCTACAGATTCCCCCAGTGATCCGCATGAGGTTAGACCTGAGGAGGGCTCCTGGGTAGCATCCCGCAATCCTGGGGCAGCTGGATGTCCGCCTTGCCTTCTCTTTCTCCCACTGGAGAGACAGCAGGCCATGGCGGGGGAGGGGTCCTAGCCAGTGAGGTGCTCTGCCAGCCTGGAGAAGAGGCACGCAGTGAAAATGTTGCTGCTCCTCTTACCTTTATAATGTGCTCCTCTCAGTCTCTGTGATCCAGGGGGTGCTTCAGCCCCATCCCAGTTCTGGTGTCTTATTTGTGGACAGTTGTATGTTTGTCTTCTTGTGAGCGGAACTGAAGTGGGAACAGCCTACATCGCCGTCTTGGTAACGTTTGTTCTAATGTTGATCCTCTTATTGCAGCTTTCTGTGAGGACCTCAGTAAGCAGTAGGAGAGCTCCTCAGGAGAGTAATGAACATGTAATCTACCTCAAAGAACAGTGGTGGGATCAGAAAGTGCTCCCAGAAGAAAAGTGGAAGGGTTATAGAATATTATGCAATTTCTCAGAGCTTTGAACGAGAGCTTGGAGGAAGTGCCTGCGGGTAGAAACCTCAGCAGAGAACGAGCAGGCGCTGCTTCTAGAGACGGTTTGAGAAAGTCGTGAGGGGGCCTGCCCACCGTTGACTGATCTGGGAATTCTGAGAGCTTCCACCAAGATGTGGGTGTGATGCCAAGTGCAGGAGATCTCTGTCCTCAAACTGCCCATGCATGATCACTTTCTGGGAGAGAGAAGGAAGGTAGGTTGCAGTTCAGGGCAAGGAGAGAATAGAGATTTAGAGTTTCTCATTTTTCTTGTGTACCTGGGAGGCTGGAACGACGCTTTTATCCCACCAAGCAATCTGGCTGCGTTGGAAGCCTAGAAATATTGTGCATTGGTGTGGGGTGGGGACCAGTACAGGAGAGAGCGTTGTGTCAGTATAAAGACACCGTAGTCATCTGGACTTTGGATTTCCATCCTGGACAAAGAAGACCATATAAGCAATACTCTTCTAATACAACCAACAGCTTTTGAGAATTCCCTTAAAAATTGTCACTGTTGTCAACTTGGCTTGACCTTGTTTCCTCGTGATTCCCACCACTATACCCCAGTTGTCCTCAATCTTTCTAGGGCGGGTGGGATTCGTTTCATGCAGCTGGTTTTCACTGTGTTCCTTCTGATGACTATTGTAAAAGTTTTATTGTAAAAATATTTCTTTTCTACAGAACCTAAGTGCTTGCCTTAATGTCCTTGGCTTCAAGAAATTAGATGAGTTTTTATCTCAGTAGAATATTAACTTTTCCATAGAAATTATAAATTCAAATTATGCACTGTGAAGGGGAATACAAAAGCTGAGAAAATTTAATGAGAAAAGAGTCTCTATTCAACTTTCTTATTATCTAGTAATTTAAAGTGCACATTAATTGGAGAATCTTGGATTTTGGCATTGCTCTACTCTAATGAAGTTTGAATATTTGGGAGAAAGGGCTTGAAGATTAGAAGCAGTCTGAAACGGGGTGTCACGTTGCCTACAAAAGTTTCCCAAACTCTATTCACAATTTTCATTTGAGAATTGTTCAAGGAAAGGACTCCCTACCCCCATTCTCTTACTCTCTCACCTTAGTTTTTTGGCAGAAAAGAAAACCAAGAAAAACAGAAATTGCAGGTTTGGCGTCACACTGGGGCAAGTCCTTAATGGACTGGATGGTCTTAGAGGGTTAACATTTGGTTCTAGCAGAGTGTTTTTTTTTTTTTTTTTAAAGATTTTATTTATTTATTTGAGAGACAGAGAGCACAAGCAGGCAGAGAGGCAGGCAGAGAGAGAGGAGGAAGCAGGCTCCCTGAGGTGCAGAGAGCCCGATGCGGGACTCGATCCCAGGACACTGGGATCATGACCTGAGCCGAAGGCAGAGGCTTTAACCCACTGAGCCACCCAGGCGCCCCTAGCAGAGTGTTTTTGTGGCCGTGTACCATCTCACTGTCTTTGACTACAGTGGCTTTCAAGTATGGCATGTGAGGAAATGTCCGCAGAAGTAACCTGGAGTGGTGGTGGTGCCAATGGTTTATCAGGAAGAAGGTGTTCCTGATGAGTAAGGCATTGGGCTTGTTCAAGGTCAAGTCAGGCACTATTGTCCCTCCTGTAGGTGTTTGCCTATGTCTGCCTTTCTCTGCCAAGAACATCGTCTCCACTGGTACGTTTTCGAACTGACTGCCATTATGTGTGTTGGTGGAGAGATGAACTTGGTGCCACCTGGGCCACCCGATCGTGATCACCCAATCTCCTCTTTGTAAAAGGAAAGAAGTGCTTTAATTTATTTTGCTGCAACCTTAGAAGAATATTTAAAAGTAAATACCAGATGTAAGCAATGTTTTTGGTATCATTCAGTGTGAATCAAGGTTTATTTAATCAAGAAGTAAAAACACTGAGATTTTGTCTGTTTTGATAGTGTCTGGACTAAAGATAGGAGGAGGGTGATAGGTGATTGAGTATGAGAGAGGGATTATCATCCAGGACAATGGGAAAACAAGCATAGAAAGGGAAGTGTGGGGCACATAAAAGGGAAATGAGACATGATGATGCCACATGGGCTGACCTTGTTTATTTTAGCTGGATTTGGGCAAATGAAAGCCAGAACAAGATATGGTTACATCATGAACAACAAATAAAAGCATTTCTATTTCTTTTTTTTTTTTTAAGATTTTATTTATTTGAGGGACGGGGAGAGAGAGAGAGAGAGAGACTGCATGAGTGGCAGAGGGAGACCTAGAAGTAGACTCCCTGCTAAGCAGGGAGCCCGAGGAGGACTGGATCCCAGGACCCTGAGATTATAACCTGAGCCCAAGGCAGATGCTTAACTAGCTGAGCCACCCGACGCCCCAGCATTTCTGTTTCTTATAATGTATGATTTTTAAAAATACAGAGTTAATTTACTATAAAGAAATAATGGAAGTGGCCAGTCACCTTTCACTGTAGTATTTCTAAAAATTTGTCATGTTCTAATACATAAATTCTAAAAGAAATTGTCATTGGGCACCTGAGCAGCTCAGTCGATGATGCGTCCAACTCTTGATTTCGGCTCTGGTCATAATCTCGGGGTCATGGGATCATGCCCTGCATTGGGCTCCTGCTCAGTGCGTGGTCTGCTTGAGGTTCTCTTTCTCCCTCTGCCTTCCATCCCCCTTCCTGCTCACATGCTCTCTGTTTAAATAAGTAAATACAATCTTAAAAAATATGTATATATTTTCACAAAGGCAGTTGTATGCAGTAGCTCCCTGGTCTTGAATTCCATTGTGCATATCTCCAGTTGCACAGAGTGTGGGATAATAATGATAGTGGTGATCTATATCCACATACATATATATATTACTTAAAAAGAGAATAAGTGATGATGAACATTTTTTCATGTGTCTGATAGCCATTTGTATGTCTTCATTGGAGATGTGTCTGTTCATATCTTCTGCCCATTTTTTGATATGATTATCTCTTTTGTGTGTGTTGAGTTTGAGGAGTTCTTTATAGATCCTGGATATCAACCTTTTGTCTGTACTGTCATTTGCAAATATCTTCTCCCATTCCATGGGTTGCCTCTTTGTTTTGTTGACTGTTTCCTTTGCTGTGCAGAAGCTTTTGATCTTGATGAAAAAATGTTCATCCTCACTAGCCATCAGGGAGATTCAAATTAAAACTACATTGAGATACTACCTGACACCAGTTAGAATGGCCAAAATTAGCAAGACAGGAAACAACGTGTGTTGGAGAGGATGTGGAGAAAGGGGAACCCTCTTACACTGTTGGTGGGACTGCAAGTTGGTGTAGCCACTTTGGAGAACAGTGTGGAGATTCCTCAAGAAATTAAGAATAGAGCTTCCCTATGACCCTGCAATTGCACTGCTGGGTATTTACCCCAAAGATACAGATGTAGTGAAAAGAAGAGCCATCTGTAACCCAATGTTTATTGCAGCAATGGCCACGGTCACCAAACTGTGGGAAGAACCAAGATGCCCTTCAAAGGATGAATGGATAAGGAAGATGTGGTACATATACACAATGGAGTATTATGCCTCCATCAGAAAGGATGAATACCCAACTTTTGTAGCAACATGGACGGGACTGGAAGAGATTATGCTGAGCGAAATAAGTCAAGCAGAGAGAGTCAATTATCATATGGTCTCACTTATTTGTGGAGCATAACAAAGAACACAGTGGACATGGGGAGATGGAGAGGAGAGGGAGTTGAGGGAAACTGGAAGGGGAGGTGAACCATGAGAGACTATGGACTCTGAAAAAGAACCAGAGGGTTTTTGAAGGGGCGGGGTGGCAGGATGGGAGGTTGAGGAACCAGGTGGTGGGTAATAGGGAGGGCACGTACCGCATGGAGCACTGGGTGTGGTGCAAAAACAATGAACACTGTGATGCTGAAAATAAACAAATAGAAAAAAAAAGAGAATAACTGTCTTTGAAAAAACTGACCTTGTGATGTGTAACCTATGAAGTAACAAAATTATATGAATAGCCAATTACTGGTAATCAAATAAATGTTTCCTATGTGTTAGGTGTTGTCTAAATGTTTTATATGCAAACCCTCCCCCTGCCCCATTTCTAATGATGTCATTCAAAACATATACTATGGGAAAGAGACCAGTATAGCTATCTGCCCACGATTCATTTCCCAGCCTCAACAATGAGCAATTATGGCCAAACTTGTTTTATCTATGTCCCCATGGACTTCCTCTCCCATGTTATTATTTTTTTTAAAGACTTTATTTATTTATTTGACAGACAGGGATCACAAGTAAGCAGAGAGGCAGGCAAAGAGAGAAGAGGAAGCAGGCTCCCTGCTGAGCAGAAAGTCCGATGCGGGGCTTGATCCCATGACCCTGGGATCATGACCTGAGCCAAAGCAGAGGCTTTAACCCACTGAGCCACCCAAGCACCCCCCCACCATGTTATTTTGAAAGAAATCCTAGACATCATATTATTTTATCTATAATATTTCCCTATGTGTCTGTAAAAGATAAGAACTCTTCTCTTTTTAAAGATTTTATTTATTTGAGAGCAAGAGAGACTGAGGGAGAGAGAGCACTAGCAGGGGTAAGGGCAGAGGGAGAGGGAGAAGCAGACTCCCCCATGAGCAGGGAGCCTGACGTGGAGCTTGATCCCAGGATCCTGGGACCATGACCTGAGCCAGAGACAGACACTTAGCCAACTGAGCTACTTGGGCACTTGAAAGATAAGAAGTGTTAACAAAATAAAATCACACACAATGCCATTATGGTACTTGAAAATAATATAACAGTTTACTGTCATAGAATATCATGGTATCATAAAATACCATTAAAAAATGTTCAAATTTCTAAGGTTCAACAAACCAGTGGTTAATGGTTTAGGCTCTTCCATAGGGAAGCTTGTCTTTTTCAGATGTTTGTCAATGCTGTCATTAGCAACCTAAATCCATTAATTAGGGCTTCTAAAATTGTCATGGTCTCATTCTAGCAACTTTTTTTCATGTATTAGCTAATAACTTCAATAAAGAGAAATGCTTCCTCATTAAGGACTTTTCTCCCTAATGGTATAATTGGTGTAGGAAACTCAAGATACATGCTTGATTTCTCCTCTGTATTTACTAGTTTTTAAAATTAGGAGTTAGTAAGCATCCTCCAACAGTGATCAATTAGCATGATTATTTGGGGGGAGGTCATTTTGATATCATAGATTGCATATGCATACTGTGAACCCACAGGCATGCATACATGAAACATACTACCTTTGTTTCAACCTGTTGCAGTTATCTTTCTTATTAGTGTCCAACTTAGCCCACATTAATCAGTGAGAGCATATTCATACTGGCTCCTGACTTCTTTTGTAAGACACCTGCAGTCTTTTGCAGGGTCTGTGTCACATGGTAGGACTCTAGCCTCCTCTATACATTTCCTATTTTGTGTCTATAAACAGCCATTTCGACAAGAAGCCCTGGTTCTTTCTAGTGAGGAAAAAATTTAGTCTAGTCTGTAGGGGTCATCATTGCCTCTCCGTGGATGATACTGGCAAATATATTGATAAGTTTGTAAGAGGAAAAAAAATAACCAACATGAATTTTCTTGATAGTTTCAGTTCAAATTCAGGACTTACGGTTTTTACTTAACCTACTTGAATATCCCCTTTCTATCTTCTTTCTCTTATTCCAGCAATACCAATTCTCAATAATGGTAGGAATTGGAGTTATCACATAAATACTCAGCTCTTTATTCCTTAATATGCTCCCAACAGCCTGAGAGTAACAATCCCAACACTACTATATGATTATAGAAAAGAGTGCATGACTTTTGGGGGGTAGTTTTCTTTGTCCTTAACATATTCGAGCTTTTAGAGTATTTTTTCTGTACCGTTCAGGAACGTGCAGACAAACTATTGTGCTTTAAAGTTGCATAGAAGAGGGGCGCCTGGGTGGCTGAGTGGGTTAAGCCTCTGCCCTCGGCTCAGGTTATGATCTCAGGGTCTTGGGATCGAGCCCCGCATCAGACTGTCTGCTCAGCAGGGAGCCTGCTTCCCCCTCTCTCTCTGCCTGCCTCTCTGCTTACTTTTGATCTCTGTCTCTCTCTCTCTCTGTCAAAGTAAGCAAGTAAATAAATAAATAAATAAATAAGAAGAGTTTAGTTTCTCTATGTATGGCTGTACCCACCAATGAGATACATATTTAGGACCACCTTATTTTAATTTTGGTACTGAATTTAAAAAGTAATAACTAGGTTTTATGATTATGTAAAACATTTACATAGTTTCAAATATCCAAAATGAAGTGGATTCAGGCAAAACCAACTTCTCTCCTTGGGCGACCCACCTAATTCCTTTTTTTTCTCTGTCACTTATGTATAGGTTTTAAAAATAATATTGACGTTTATTATTTCACTTTTTGTTTGAAAACATAAGCATGTACTTAAATACCTTCCCTGATCTACCTCTCCTTGACGAAGGATAGCAAACCATACCAACGTTTCTTCGTCTCGTTCTTTCTACTTCATAGTATATTCTCAGGGTCATGCCATAAGAGAATAGAGAGATACTCCTCATCCCTTTTTTGGAAATGACTGCTTCTCCATTGGGTGAATATCTTAGAGGTTATTCGATCAGTCAGACTTCTACAAGACATATGGACTGTTACCTGTATTTTGTTACTACTGCAAAGTCTTGGAGTATACGGCTTGGTCCATAGAACGTTCGGATTGTTTAAATGTAGCTTTGTGGTAGAATCTGAGACGTGGAATCCAAGGGTGACATTATATGTGTGTATATATATATATGATGTATATGATATAGATATATTTGAAATATGTGTGTGTATGTGTGTGTATGATTTTGTCATATATTGCCAAATCACCCCTCCCCCATCTTCCATTCTCTCTCACACAACTTGTCCTTTGTCCTCACAACTTGTCCTTGGAGTATGTTCTCAAACTTGGCTTTTGAGGGAGGAAAAAAAAAAAAACAGGTGAGAAGAGATGGCTTGGTTTAGCTTTGCTTTGTATTTCTCTTGTGATGCTTAGGAGCCCTTTACATTTCTCTTTCTGGGAACTTTCTTTTCCTTAATCTTACCCATTTTTCTATTGGGTGCTTAGTTACTTAGCGCTTTCCTTCCCTCTGTTTAGAAATCCTTTACATATTAGAGATTTTTAAACTTTATGATAAAAATGAAATTATTTTAAATAATTGTGTCTTTTTGTTTACTTCTGTGGTCTTTTGTCACAGCAAAGCTTTATTTAAATTTTTGTTTTATCAAATTTATGTACCTTATTCTTTATTGTTTCTCAACTGGAGTCATAGGAATGAATCCCTTACTTTCAGGTCACAGAGGAATTCACTTCTAGGATTACAGATTTAAATTTTTTGAAAAAAGATTTTATTTATTTATTTGACAGAGAGCAAGAGATCACAAGTCGGCAGAGAGGCAGGCAGAGAGAGAGGGGGAAGCAGGCTCCCTGCTGAGCAGAGAGCCTGATGCAGGACTTGATCACAGGACTTTGAGATCATGACCTGAACTGAAGGCAGAGGCTTAACCTACTGAGCCACAGGTGTCCTACAGATTTAAATTTATACATTTAAGTATCTTATCCATCTAGAATTTATTCTAGAGTATGATGTGAGGGAGGAATCCAACTTTATTTTTTCCATATGACTAGTTAGCCCAATACAGCTTATTAAAAAGTCCATCTTTTACCCAATGATGTAATATGCTGCTTTTATTGTATATTAATTTTACATCTACAATTGGGTCTATTTCTGGATTTTCTAATATGTTTCATTGTCCTGTGGCAATTTATGTACTGATAACTATACTTTTTCAATTCTAGAGTCTTTGTAATGTGTTCTAATAATGTTATGGCTAACTTTCTGCCCTCACTACCTCATTGCTCTTCTTTTTTATGGTGTTCTTTATTATTCTTATGTATTTACTTTCCCAAATGACCTTAATAATCAACTTACAGAATCTGGTTCTAAAGAAAAATCCGATCGTATTTTTGCTGGGATTGTGTAACTGTATAAATTAGATCAAATGAGCATTGGTACTGATGTATATGAAAAATTATAGCAATATGAGTTTTTAATAATCAGAAGTGATATATAATCATAAAATATTTGTTTTCACTTTAGTGTTAACAGTTAAGTTTAACATTAGTGCTAAGACTTTTATATAAAACATTGTATCTATACAAGAGTATGGCTTGACCTGAAGCACAGTTGCATTTGTTTAACAAGAGTGATTCATAAGCACGTTTTTCTATAGCTGTGTGTGCATTCATAACTGGGCTAGTCAAGGAAGCCACTCAATGAAATCATAAAAGTTGTGGGTACTTTTCTTTCACTTTATTGTCTGGATCATGTTTCATGGTTTTATGATTAAGAATGGATATTTAGGCATAGCTTTCCAAAACAAAATCTGCTCTTCTGGCTGTTTCTGAATCTTCAATAAGCCAATTAGCTACAACTGAAATGCAGTGAGTCTGAGTTTTCATTGTTGTTGCCTGTGAACATCATCTCATCAAAGTCAAAATTTCATATGTCAGAACTTGCTTTTCACATTGTAGTTGTGTGGACTGGCTATGATAGATCAGATTTGCTCTCTCAGCCATGCCCAGTTCTAGTGCCATGGAGGGACCTAGAACATTTCATATTTATTGTTTTCCTTCCTTCATTCATCATTGAAGAAGCTACTTAATGTATCCGAATAAAATTCCTGCTCTTAAAGTTTAGAGTAAGTAGGTAAATCAAAGCTGAAATTCAGTGCAGTAAATAATATGTATCCACTGGGGCTACTGAAGGATGTACTCCAACAAAACGAAAGAGTAAAAGAGTATAGAAGAGGACTTGAGATACAGGCTGGGGGTGGGGTGTGGTGAAAGGAATCTCTAGGAAGATGATGAAGGGATTTACAGGTGAGAACAAAGCACTAAGTCTAGAGAGCAACTAGTCTCAAATGCAATTAGAGAACACAGGATTCCGGGGGGAATGTCTCTAAGCATTTGAAAATGATAGAATACTTCACTATGTAATGGGGGTAAGAATTACTTCTGATTGAAAATTTGGGTATGGAGTAGTGATGGGTAGATAAAGAAAGTGGCACCAACCATAAAAACAAAACAAACCAAATGAAATAAATACCAACTCCATGATAAGCCAAAGTTGGGCAGTAAAGATGATATGTCTGTACTATATGGCATGGTTTGGCTTCTGATAATATTTGCACTGTAACAATAACAGTGCTAAGTACTAATCTAACACATTTAGTATAATTATGCTTGAAGACTGCGGAGAGGGTAAGAATGTGTGGAGAAAAGATGTAGGGGCGGGGGTAGTATGAGAGACCCTCAGGTTCTGTGACAGCAAGTCAACAGGTGCTATTCTAAAATTGAAAAGTTAAGAAACAGGAGTATGTGTGACTTAGAGATTGGAAAGGAAATGCAAAAAGAAACGTCTAAGAGAGTGGAGGGTCATCGCTTCTGGGGAAGGAGAGCAGGCTATACGGAAGACGAAGAGGGCTATTATTTTTTTTTTTTAATATTTTATTTACTTATTTGAGAGAGAGAGAGGGAGAGAGAGCCCAAGCAGGGAGAGTGGCAGGCAGTGGGAGAGGGAGAATAAGGCCCCCTGCCAAGCAGGGAGCCCGATATGGGACTCCATCCCAGGACTCTGGGATCAGGACCTGAGCCCAAGGCAGATGCTTAACTGACTGATCCACAAGGGTGTCTCTGGCTGTTAATTTTTAAAATAAATTCTGTAGAACCATGTGGCTGTTAAATGACCTACATGCATGGCATTGATATATTACATTGCTGAAAAAGAAGGCAAGGCCAGAATCAGGTGTGGCAAGGGCGACATGATGAGATGCCCATGCTTGGTAACATAATCTGTTATCCATATCAACAACCCTAACAAACATTAAGGGGGAAAAAAAAAGTAACACAAACAACCCATGTCTGGAGTAGAATGATTGGGGTAATCATCACAGATCATATTGGATGTCAGACAGTGTCTCAGTTGAGCAAATATTGTTGGGTTGATAAAACCAAGAAAATTTGCTATTTCCAAATGCAGTTTCTATTTAAATGAAATGAGCTCAATGTGTCAACTGCTAATTAAATTAGAACTCCAGGGAGAGCATGAAAAGCTGTTAATTGTAAATACATCTTAGAAGTGAAAATATTGTGCTCTGGGTTAATACATTAACACCTCCAATTTGCCAAAGAATCAGTATTAATGGCCAATTTACTACTCACTGAGAAATCATATGACTGCTGAAGCGTGTAAAAAGAACATCTGGAGTTACAAAACCCATTATTTCCTTTGGAGAGGGGGAAGTCATTGGCTGAAGTCATCAACTACCTTCACATGCCATCCCCCTTGGAATGCACCATGTCATTATTATCTTTGGGATTTGGGGGCAGGGTCGGGGGAAGAGTGGGAAGGAAAAAAATACAAACCAATATAAACCTCATTCAAACCACTAGTTTTTAAGCATTTTATATCTAAAATTTTATAGCTTGGGCAAATCCATTTTTTCCCCCTCATTTCTCCTTTTCCCATTTCTTGAAAATCATGATAAAACTGAGAATAAACGGGGTCATGGAAAAGCTGCACACACATGAAGGTTACCAGGGTTTAAAAAAAAATTATTTATTTATCTGACAGAGAGAGCACACAAGCAGGAGGATTGGCAGGCAAAAGGAGAAGGAGAAGCAGGCTCCCTGCTCGGCAGGGAGCCTGACACGGGGCTGAATCCCAGGACCCTGGGATCATTACCTGAGCCCAAGGCAGACACTTAACTAACTGAGCCACCCAGGGTTCTTAAATGTATATATCAAGTTTCTACCTACCAATAAGGGAAGTAGGGACTGGGCTGGGTTCCTGTTGGAAGATAAACTGAGGCCTATTAAAAATTTTGAGCTTATCTGAGCAAAAATTGATTCAGATTAAGCAGCCTCCAATCCATCAGTTAGAAACTCTGAGGAATTCTACAAAATGAGACTTTCAAAGACAGAAGGGAGCAGGAACAAAGAAATTATACTAGGCAATAACAACAACAACAACAATAAACAAACAAAAAACAAAACAAAAACCAAAAAACGGGTTGGTTATTGCAGAATTAATTTCCTTAAGGTTATGGCAGGGGTCTGTCAGACAGATGAGCTAACTGGTCCTGATCGGTTATTTCCTGATTGACTGGTCTAAGATTCCATTTCTGGGAGAACCAAAATACGAGTTAGGTCTCCGTTTGGTGACATGAGGTTTAGCATAAGCCAGTCAATTTGGGGTCTGTTGTCTTGCTTTTTAACATATCCCAAGAGCTGGAGCTGGATTTATCACTGGTCTTTCCTGATGTCTCAACATAGAAGACTGAGTTCCATGCTAGTTAGGATGTCCCATTTCTTGTCTCTTTCTTCCACATCCTTAGGGTTTCACTTTCCATATCATTAGGGATATTAGAATGAACACTCCGGGAATGGATGCTTATTTTTAGGGCTACCACAGGGTTTGAGCCTTTCCTTTCTG
This sequence comes from Meles meles, assembly GCF_922984935.1. Classification (NCBI taxonomy): domain Eukaryota; kingdom Metazoa; phylum Chordata; class Mammalia; order Carnivora; family Mustelidae; genus Meles; species Meles meles. The sequence continues at coordinate 53,810,785 of NC_060083.1, forward strand.
GGGTAGCTTCTGCGATCCTTTAACGATACACATGTAGGTACTGGGATATGTTGACATTATATACAGCCTGGGATCTTAGCAAGGAATTACAGACATGAGAGAAATATGGCCTTTGCTCTAAGTGTTGTTTTTTTTTTTTTTTTTTAAATTTGGAGGTTATATCTGAACCAAAAAGTTCTCAAAGGTGACACAGCACAATAGATAGTGGCGATTTGGGCAGAATTTGAGATTCCGAATAAAATCCGAAACTAGCAAACATGAAACAAAATACAACTCATTTAAGAGTGGGCGAGAACACACGCAGCCTCAGCCCCAGATGGCACATTTATGAGCTCCAGGGGACCTTCTGTGACTGAGGGGCAAAGTTCAGAGGTCATGGTCTGTAGTGCTGTCAAAACCTTCCAGCAGAGGCTCATCCTCAAAGATTGGTCCTTTGGGAAAGAGGGAGCTTTTTGGTTTGTTTTGAAGTTTCTGAATCCATGAAACCAAGGTGGGGACTACGGGCTCCCCCCCCCCCCGCCTTCCCTCTCCCCCCCTGCCCCGCCATCTTCACCCCATCTGAATTCAGTGTTTCTCTCGGACTGTTTCCACAGCGAGGTAAACGCTAGGGCAAAGGGGCTGCTTCAAAGCAAATGAGGCCCTTAATTTATCATAAAAAAAGAAGACTGGTTGTTAAGGTTTTATTGGATTACAATAAAGGCTCCTAGTGCTAGGAGTCTGTGGTTTGATTCCCGGCATCACTGGGAGAGCTTGAAATCATAACCACAGATTATAGCAATGAGCTTCCAAATTTCCATATCCTAAGCAAAGATGCTGCTTTCTTGGACCTAATGTGGAATTGCATGCTCTGTGATTTTAGGATATGTATTGGAAAATTTTCTGTTTGGATATCGCGTCAGGAGGGCTGTGATTCTCCAGTCACCTCTGTGGTTCCAGCTCGTGTTCCTCAAAAAAAAAAAAAAAAAAAAAAAAAAAAAAGAGAGAGAGAAGGAAAGAAAAAAATACTAAAACAAAACAAAAGATGATTGTTGTAACTCCCTCCCTTCTGTTCTCTTGTACCACTTCAAGGTTTTCATTAATTTTTTTTTCTTTCACTGGGTTCAGAAAAGTTCTTACGAGGTCATACTAGATTATAGTAGAGGCTTATGGAAATCTTTTAGGTCTTTCCCTCTTCCTAAGCTCCCGATTAGAGGTTGTATTTTATCAACTAAATAGACCCTAAAATCTCTCATCTTTGATATGTGTGTGTGTATGATATACACACATACATACACATGTATCTATGCATATATATATATATACATATATATATATACACTATATGTCCATTTTTTAAATTATCAGTATTTTTGGTGTGGCAGACAAACCATACTGGATCACATTGGAATGGAAATGCAAGAATAAGTCAAAAATCTAAATCGATACATTTTAGTTTTCTTCCTGTAAGATATATCTGATTGAACCAGTAAAGAAAATTAATACCAGTTTGCCTGCCTTCCTTCTTCAGACTCATTGGTGTGCATCCATGGGTTCATCCCACTGTTTGAAACTCTTGGTAGTCTTTGTCCTTGGCCGTCCGGGCTCAGAACTATCCCAACATTATAGGAAGCTGTGTCCTACTTTTCACAGTTGGAGAGGGAAGTGTGGATCCATTTGGGAAGCAGAGTCAGTGCCTGGAGAAATGGAAGAAAATCACTGGGAGTTTTCTCTGTACTGGGTGAGATGCCATTTTTCTGAAATGGAGAAGTCATAGAAAACTCAGACTCAAGCAATGAAGAAGTATATTATCTCATAGTAGTGAACGTCAGAAGATAGGAGTCTTTCTGATGTCTGTTTATTAGTGGTTCGATCACGTCACCAAGGACTTTGGCTGATTTAGGTTTTTCTGCAAATATCCATTCCCTGTAACGGGATTAAACATTCCTGCCCATGTTCACATGACTTGCCCTACTCCTATGGGCATCGCATGCTCCACACCATACCCTTCTTCCCTCCTCGACCCCCACCCCTTCTTCCTGACTTTGGGCTTGGCCCATAACATGCTCCGGCTGGTGGTGAGAGAGAACAGGCATGACGCGCGCACGCAGGGACTTGATAGGCATAGCCTGAGTCTTTGCAGGTTGCTGCTTTCTGCCGGCATAACAACCCGTCTCTGTAGCCGCTACTTCTGAGCCTGGATCTGAACCAAGAAGACACTTGGGGATGACCAGGCCCAGAAGTCCCACACTCCTCAAATGACAAAGGGAAATAAATACGTGTTGCTTTTAAGCCGCTCACACATTGGAGTTGTTTATTGCCACAGGAAAAAATGACTAATTTTAGAACCCAGTGTCCTTCCATCTCTCTGTTCCTGTCCCTGCCGGTGGAGGCTGCTTTCTAAAGTGAGTTTCCCTTGCGGTTGGAGAACGGCAGCGGCTGCTCCAAGCGTGAGCTCCAGACGGGATGGTAGCCAGAGGCAGAATAGGGACAATCTCGTTCTGCATTTTCTTAAAAGCAGAGACACATTTTGCAGAAGCTCTGTGGCAGACCTCCTCTGGGGCCTCCCTGAGCAGAAATGGGTCACAGGCTCCCCTCGAAACCTTGACGTTGGTGAGGTGGACGGGACCACTGGGACGGACTCCCCAGCTGGGTCGGCTGATGCTCTTCGGAATCATGAATGAGATGGGGCTGGGAACCGTTAGCTCCCTGGGCCTCCAGGCAGAGGGGAGAAGTGAAAGTTAGCAGGCAACCCTGCCTGCTCCCTACTCCTTTCTTAATCTCCCTTGACCCTTTACACCCTTTACATTGTTCCCCCCACATCTGCTTTCCCAGCCATTTCTACTTTGTTCTGCATTTTACGTTTCGTCTTCCTCTTACTTTGCCCTCCTTTTTCTAGAAGGAATGGGATATTCAGAGGAGAGAGACCATCATAGTTCATGGAGAAAAATTATTTCAATTCCCCGCCCCCCCAGCAGAGCATCCGTGTGCCCCAGACATGGATGAAACACGTTGGCTGGGTTCCTAAGAAACTCTGAATTCACATCTATCCTGGGGAGGCTCTCCATTCGGATCTACCAGATCCCTATTCAAATCTACCAGAAGCTTCCGAAAAGGGAAGAAGAAGGGACCTGTTTCTCTGTTTTCCATGCAGGAGGCCTAGAATTGAGGCCTTGTGCCCACGGGGAGGTGGCCGTTCTCAGGGACAATGCTGGAAACCACAGGATGATACTGATATTCTGAGCAATACAGTTGTTAGGGTTTCCTGAATGGTCTTGTTGGTTTCCCAGCTTCCAGTCCAAGCTCAAAGCCCAGAACAGGAGCCCTGAATGGTGGCTCCAAGGGAAGGCAAGGAGCAGAAGCTTGAATAGGCATCAGGTATTCAATTTACCATACATGGATTTCTCGGATTTTTTGCTTCATACGACTATATTCCATTGAAGATTGGTTTTCCAAAAAAAAAAAAAAAAAAAAGTATGTCCTGAAAATGTTTGGCAAAGTACATCTTAAGTGTGTTCTTGTTTCATTTTTTAAAATTTTTATTTATTTATTTTTAAGTTCCTTTCCTTTTTTTTTTTTTTTTTTAATATTTTTTTTTTATTTACTTATTTGACACGTAGAGAGAGAGATCACAAGTAGAGCAGCAGGCAGAGAGAGAGGGGGAAGCAGGCTCCCCGCGGAGCAGAGAGCCCGATGCGGGGCTCGATCCCAGGACCCTGAGACCATGACCTGAGCCGAAGGCAGCGGCTTAACCCACTGAGCCACCCAGGCGCCCCTTTTTTTTTTTTATTTTATTTTTTATTTTTTATTTTTTATTTTTTCCTTTCCTTTTTTTAAAAAAAAAGATTATATTTATTTGATAGAGAGAGAGAGATCACAGATAGTCAGAGAAGCAGGCAGAGAGAGAGGGAGAAACAGGCTCCCTGCTGAGCAGAGAGCCCGATGCAGGGCTCGATCCTAGGACCCTGAGACTATGACCTGAGCCGAAGGCAGAGGCTTAACCTACTAAGTCACCCAGGCACCCCTGCTCTCTTTTTAAAGCCAGACGTGATGCAAGTTCTTTCTGCCATGCCTGATGCATTGATTACTTCCTCCTTAAAGGGGGTAGAAATCTGTAAAGATTGATCATTAAGATTCTAGAAACAGACTGCCTGAGATTTATTGCAACACTACCATTCAATACCTCGTTCCTCTGTGTCTTACTTTCCTCACTGGCCAAACTAAGTGGTAATGCATATATTTATTTAGCAATGAAATGAGATACGATACGTAGTAAATATCATCTAAGCGTTACTCTTTTAAATCTCTCTTTCCATCTTCCTCCTTGTCTCTCTCTCTTTTTTCATCCCTAAGAAAATATTTTCTGTAGGGAAACAATTGAATGTTAGGAAGAGGGAGATTTATGTACGCAGACCCCAAAGTACACCCATGAAATGGTTAGGTGGGACAAAGGAGAGAGGGATAAAATAACATTTGTGTTGTTCTATTTTAAGAGTCCATTATAGACAAAGATATATCTGTATCTGTTGAATATACTGTAACTATTATAATACTGAGGAGGTCATCTTATACTATTAAGTTTTTTTTTTTCTGGACTAGTATGGAGGACATTTTCATTTCTTATGTTCTTTCATTAAAAGTGATAAGAAAATGGATAATTTTTTTTTCTGTTTTCAGTATCTCCCTATAACATGTGTTTAAATGGCAACGTTTGTATTCTTCGTTTGGCCTCAGAAATCTAAGAAACACTTGTAGAGATCTTTTACTGAATCGTAAAACAAAGTAATTATGTTACTGATAAATTGGAAAGGTCTGTGAAAGCGTGAAAATAAGGGACCGTGTTATGGGGCAGAAAGCAGCCTGCTGCGGTTGGCAATGGCACCAACAATGTGGTTATTGTATATAACAACAACAACAACAAAATTGAGCGCCCCCCCCCCCACCCACCCCATGGCACCATTTTTAGCCAGTCTCCTCTGATAGCAATGGCCAACTTCGTACAACCTTAAAAAGCATTTGAGCACTTAAGGTCTGTGTGACAATTTGAACTCATTCTTCTTTTCTTGGATGGGAGGAAACAGCAATGACCTGAGGTCTTAGACTCTCCGTTCAGTAACCTGATACCCTTTGACATTCTGAGGCATACTGTAAAACTCTTTTTCCTGCAGTCACTGGGGCTGTAATATGGTCTGTTTTTGCCACCTATAGAGAAGGTGTGGTTGTCTCCACTGAAGACCAGATAGAGTAAGGCCCAAGGTTACTTGGCTAGTAATTGTGAACAACGCTGGACCCAAATATGGCCCCTGTCCCGTGTTTAGTGACTATACCCCGAAAGCTATTCTCTACATCTTGCCACTGTGGACTCCCTGCCATGGGATCTTTTCACTTTCTTGGTACTTGATCCCTTTTAATAGAGAAGTAGTTTTCAAACTCTGGTCCATGAACCCTTAAAGGTCCTTAAGGCCCTTTCAGGGGTTCGTGGGGTCAAAACTATTTTCATTATGACCCTAAGACTTTGATTATGTTCTTTATGGTGCTGACATTTATACTGATGGTGCAGAAGCAATGAAGGAAAACTACTGGTGCCTAGATACACCAAGGCAGTGAGAACACATCTTTTGTCTGATACACTGTATGATCAAATGAGAAGGACCTGCAAAGTGCTTTGTAGCTCACCAAAGCCTAATGACCATCTTGAAGAGAAGCCCTTCTGCAACTGGGTTGCAGACTGAACTAGTTGCTTTTTTCACGAGATGCTCTTCTATTTAAAAGAATGACTAGCTGACAAACTTATATTTAGGCTTTTGACAGGCACTTTTTTTTATTGTGTTATGTTAGTCAGCATAAAATACATCATTCATTTTTGATGCAGTGTTCCAAGATTCATTGTTTATGTAAAACACACATGCTCCATGCAATATGTGCCCTCCTTAATACCCACCACCAGGCTCACCCATCCCCCACCCTCCTCCCCTCTAAAACCCTCAATTTGTTTCTTGTAGCTCCCAGTTTCTCATGGTTCATCTCCCCCTCTGATTTCCCCCAATTCACTTTTCCTTTCCTTCTCCTAATGTCCTAAGTGTTATTCCTTATACTCCAAAAGTAAGTGAAACCATATGATAGTTGACTTTCTCTGCTTGACTTATTTCCCTCAGCATAATCTCCTACAGTCCCATCCATGTTGATGCAAAAGTTGGATATTCATCTTTTCTGATGGCCGAGTAATATTCCATTGTATATATATGGACCACATCTTTATCCATTTGTCTGTTGAAGGGCATCTTGGCTCTTTCCATGGTTTGATGATTGTGGACATTGCTGCTATGAACATTGAGGTACATATGGCCCTTCTTTTCACTATATCTTTGGGATAAATACCCAGTAGTGCAATTGCTGGGTCATAGGGTAGCTCTATTTTTAATTTTTTGAGGAATCTCCACACTGTTTTCCAAAGTGGCTGCACCAACTTGCATTCCCACCAACAGTGTAAGAGGATTCCTTTCTCCAATCCTCTCCAATGTTTGTTGTTTCCTGTTTTGTTCATCTTTGCCATTCTAACTGGTGTAAGGCAGTATCTCAATGTGGTTTTGATTTGAATTTCCTGATGGTTAATGATGATGAACATTTTTTATGGTCTGTCTGCTAGCCATTTGTATGTTTTCATTGGGGAAATGTCTGTTCATGTCTTCTGCCCATTTTTTGACATGATTATCTGTTTTTTGGGGTGTTGAGTTTGAGAAGTTGGATATCAGCCCTTTGTCTCTAGTGTCATTCGTGAATACCTTCTCCCATTCCGTGGGTTACCTCTTTGTTTTGTTGACTGTTTCCTTTGCTGTACAAAAGCTTTCTTTCTTGATGAAGTCCCAAAAGTTCATTTTTGCTTTTGTTTCCTTTGCCTTTGGAGACATGTCTTGAAAGAAGTTGCTGTGGCTGATGTCAAAGAGGTTACTGCCTATATTCTCCTCTAGGATTTTGATGGATTCGATAGGCACTTTTTGGACAATAAATGAAGTCAACCTGTCAATGTTAAGGAAAACAACTGATAGTGCTTTTTGGCTGATGATAAAAATTGAGCCTCACACAAAACTTTGTCTTTGGAAAACGAGGATGTGTGACCAGAGACCTAATTGTTTCCCAATAATTTGAGACTTTTCTGATGAGATTGGAAATGATATTAACAAATATGATTTTTGATGTTGTGTAATGAAAACGTATCAGCATTTGGAAGATCTGCCAAACTTAGTGAGCTAATTTTTTCCAAATGACCAATGCTTAATGGTACAAAATTAGACATGGATAAAAGATCCATTCAAAGTGACAGGTACATAAATGAATTTTAATGAAGCAAAATACAAAAAGTTCACTAATACAGTTTCAGGGATCACACTGCAATTAATTTTAAGGAACTGTCACTTGTCAAGTTTTGGCATAGTGTTAAAGACGCATTTCTACAATTATATGAAAACACCATTAAAATATTTCTCCATTTTCCAACTACACATACGTGTGAGGCTCCATTTATGAAATACTTTAACCAAAACATCATATCACAAAAGAGAGATAAGAACAGAAGTAGGTATAAGAACCTAATTATCTTTAATTAAGCCAGGCACAAAAAGGATTTACAAGACTTAAAACAATTCTACTCTTCTCAGTAAAATTTCTTTGGGGGAATACATGTATTATTAATAAAATACATTATTCATGTTAACATGGAATGGGTTTCATTTTAACAAATCAAGAAATATTTTATACATTTCTCAGTTTAATTCCTAATATGGTAAACAAAATTTTTGTTTACTCCAAGAGAGTATTACCGCTACTGGGGACATGGCACCATATAACAGAATGTTTGATCAGTGTATACGCCACATTTCGAAGGAGAGTGCTCCAATACTCAGGATATCTAAGCTGATTTTATATATATATTCATACATATATGAATATATATATGAAGTTTTAGTATCTTTTATACATATATATAAAGCCGATACTAAAACTGGGCCTTTGGAGCTCTTTCTTTATACTTCGCCAAGACAGACTGGCATCTCCACTCACTTTACTGTCGGCCATCTCCTCCAAGCTTTGAAGGGCCATTCCAGCAAAGTATTAGAACAGGTTCCAGGTATCTGTCAAGATGTTTAATCTTAAGACGTGGGAGAATTTCTCTTTGTTAGTAAATTCTCTCCTATCCAGGCTTGTAAGATGGCTATATATCTTATCTCCCATCCCCCAGTCCTATATCCTCAATGTATATTTCCAGGTATTTCCTTCTGTTACTATGAGAGAAGCCATATCCTTCAACTATTTTGATGATAATCCATTTCCTCCCATAGCAGCAAATGTGTTTCCCCTACTTGGGCTATGCTGAGAACGGCCCTTGGTTATTGGTCTAGAAACAATGAAAGGGGCCAAGGGAGCATTTTGAGTAATCCAACATCATCTTGCACGGCATCTTTCTTAAGATGACAGTTTTTAGGACACAGGATGCTGTTCTTTACTACCCGGGCAAGAGGCTGCTTCTAGACACCTAGACAGTTCATAAGACTTTGGAAATTCAAAGTTTCTAAAGGTATCAACCACCCCAAATTCCCCATTCCACATCTCAGGGTCTTACTGCTACCTTTTTTGGGCTCTAGGTTTTACATAGGAGACTGTGTAAATTGAACTGTAAATTCAGACTCCTTTGTAACTCTACCACTCTTAAGATCAAAGCTTGGACCTGATTTTCAGCATGGTTTGCTTGTTGGCTACAGGATAAGTAGGTTTCTCCAAAGCCTGTAGGCTTTCTGGCTCCAGCAGCTTGCCCTGCATTGACAGCTGGCTGTCCCAGCATGTAATTCTTTCTCTTGAAGGCTTCCAGAACATTTAACAGAAGCTACCCAACTCTTTATAATTATTACTGCCCTTACATCTTTCCAGGACAACAGAAAATGCATAAGTCTGTGCTTTTCCTTCTGCCTGGCCCACATCCACACAGATGAGCTTTTTAATAATTGTGAGGCTGCAGCTGGCCAGGATTCTCACTACCCACTTACCATCAGCAATAGGATCTTCTTGCCATTTGACTGGAGAGTCATCCCAGTCCAGATGCTCAACTTTGATGTCACTATCTAGGGCCAGTTCTTGGAACATTGTCTAAAAAGCAGATTCAAGGGCAAGGGCTCGAGTGCCAGTAGCTTCTGTTGGAGGTGAGCCCAGCAGGCATGCGTGGAGAGGGATTAGGTGAGGTTGGAAGAGAAGAAAGCCAATAAAGGACTGGTTAGTGAATGGGTTACTGTGGTCCACTGGGGCATTATTCTGCCATATACAGAACATGTCTCAGAGGTACTTCTCATTGGGTGAGAAAGATGGCTGTTTATCCAGTAGCTTCTGTCTCTCCGATGGCCTGTAGCTATCATGGCTCCTTCACAATTCTGGCCTGACCCACTATGGACTGAGTTGCACCTGTGGCCAGAGCCTTCTGGTTGCAGTTGGGTGGGCAGGAACCCATCCATGTATGTGAGAATTGCCCACTGAAACTGCTGAAACTCCACAGTGAGCTGAAGGATATGGGCATGCCCCTGCCATTGGAAAAACTACACAAGGGAGCTTGGACCCAATCGGATAGAGAACAGGGATCTCCTGAATATTTTCACACATGTTAGCATCTGGATATTTTGAGATCTGAGTGTTTTGAGGTGCATGTTTGGTGGGGCAATGAAACTTTTTTAATGTAGGGAGATACCAGAGGCAGGGAGGCCAGGGGAAAAGTGTGGTAATGACCCAAGTATGAAGTACCGAGAGGCCAAAATAAGGCTGTGGTAATGAGCATGCAGATGAAGACCAACTTATACTTCTTTGCCTTTCACTATTATGTATTCGATGGCAAGAATTTACCAGGATAAATCTCGTAATATGGCCCAGAGCATCAATAGACAAGAAGGAGAAAAGCTTATGGTACAATGCCATGTAATGGCAAAATCATGCCACTTACATGTAGTGTAGAGGCACATCTGAGTAACATGAGTGCTAAAAGCAAAATAAGTATGATGGAATAATAAATACCAAATTTAGGACAGGGCTTCACTTCTGGGGATCAGGAGGAAAGAAATAACTGGAAAGAGGATCCTTGGGGTTTCAGCTGTGTTGGTGTTGCGTTACTTCGCAGCCTGGGTGGTGGAGACTTTAGTGCTCATTATGTAATTATTTATACTCTTTGGGTATTTCTAAAGTAATGCAAGCTATATTTGAAAACATTTTATAGCACAGGAATGATGGCTTAGGGTATACATAGGGGAATGAGAAATGGGCCAAGTTGATCCCATGTCTTCTTTCTGTAGCTTTTTACAATTATGATCAAAAACAGATGAACATTTTTTTCTCTTTCCTACACACGCAGGTATACACATAGATCCATGGAGAACAATAATAAGGAGGCAATTGGAATGGGTTATTCCCTGTGACTGACTCACTGTCTGTGCTAAAAGCTCTGACAAGTAATGTTTAAATTAGCCGACAAACTATAATTTCCATGGGCCATGGATGATTTATACCCGTCTCCCAATTCTAAGACAAAACTGCCAAGTTTAGAGGGATAAATGATGACATGGAGTTAAGTTTTACCAAAGTGTTTTTGAGGATAGCCCTAAACTTGAAGATGGATTTTCTCAAAGGAACAAGCCCTCGAGCTCCCATTAAGTATTGTGAATGTTTTTTGTTTGTTTGTTTTTTTATCATGGACAGCTCCTTTTTTTTGTTTTTGTTTTGTTTTGGTTTTTTGTTTTTGTTTTTTTTTTATCATGGACAGCTCCAAGGGGGAGCTGTGATACTGGTACAAGTTGTTCAGGAGAAGCAGCATCATCTGCCTTCTGTTCTCGCACCATAGGGTTTTAGTCTTTAGATGGCTGACTTCCACTGGAGTGTGTGGTGAGCAACACCAGAATGAATGATATCTATAAGAGAAACAATATGGGGGTCCTTTCCCTTGGTTGAGTTCTCACTTGACTACAGTCTTTCTTTGCGCTCACTGACTGTTAGTGATATCCAGGCAAAACACCCTTTCTAAGAGACAGATGGAAGTCCCTTGGAGAACATAGTGGGTTTCTTTTTTTTTTTTAAGATTTTTTATTTTTTGACAGATAGAGATTACAAGTAGGCAGAGAGGCAGGCAGAGAGAGAGAGAGAGAGGAGGAAGCAGGCTCCCAGCCAAGCAGAGAGCCCGATGCGGGGCTCGATCCCAGGACCCTGGGATCATGACCTGAGCCGAAGGCAGAGGCTTTAACCCGCTGAGCCACCCAGGCGCCCCCATAGTGGGTTTCTTGACTCATGACTCAATCATTTAACTCAATGATAGTACCGAGACCCTCCAAGGGAAAAAAAAAAGAAAAAAAGATACTCAAATCATCTTGAAAGCCCTAATGTTTTCTCTGAGTATTTGGAAGTAATGCTGAAGACAGCAATGTAATTTCTTAAGAGGAAAGCCCTGACTGTTGCTTTTTTATAAAATGAAAGTCAAGCTTTTTTTGTTTGTTTGTTTCCTTCCCCTTCAAAATTTTATGTTCTAGTCCCCGAGGGCAATATTATTTGCTATACCCTTGGACTTTGAATTGTATGATAATTTTTATGGGAGGAGGGACTGCATTTAATAAAACTTGGATAAAATGATATTTTTCTTGAGTTGCCTAATAAAATTGAACCTCAGGACATTTGCAAGAAAAGGTTATGTCCTGGGTTTCTGGTTAGCTTGTCACAAGGAGAGTGAGAAAGATGCAGTACTTTTAAGAGCAACCTGAAGAATTCAGAGCCTTTTATTTCTTCGCCCTTAGTTTTGACTTTGCCTTGCTCTTTGAGAAGGAGAAAATAATGTCACTGACCTGACTCTGGTTTTCCCAGTGACATAGGAGAGCGAGATTGCTATGGTTATTTATTTTTCATTGTCAGAGATTCTTTAAGTTTTCCACGGTATGGGGCAAGAGAGGGTCACCCACGTCTTCTGAAAGGAGTCTTGAGTTCCTGACTGTTTTGAGTGGGGGAGGATGGGGGGAGAGACAGTGGGTGGGATATTTGTCCTTCTTTTGTACAATTATCCCTAAAAAGGTGAAGCCTGTTAGTCATTGAGTATTTACTGTTAGTGTTAATTACTTAAATTGGATGATTAAATTGCTTTTATCTTTATCAATGGCCAAGATCAGAACAGTTATTAATCCTTAATTCAACAAAGGTTGTATTGAACTATTTGTCCTGAGGCATTTTTTTGAGGGGAGGGGACATGGATGAGAGAGAAAAAATCTGGAAGAACAGAGTCCTCTGGGTGGGTACTCTGGACGACTTCAAGACGGCAGGGGGCACTCGGGTGTTTAGGAGTTTGGAGACATGTGGTGTGAGCCAGTGCGTGCGTGGAGTGTGGGTGGGGATGTGCGCACATGTGTGGGGTTAGGGAGGACTTCTCTCATTTGATGTCTGGAGCAATGGCTCCTACACGCCTTGCAGTTGCAGGGACTGTACAAAGAGCTGTCACGCCCCAAATATTTATGGGCTTCTGTTGGGAAACGGGTCGAAGAAACAAACTGAAACAAGAAACCCAAACTTCTTCTACTTTGTATTCTGCCCAGAGTCCTGGTGGCAGCAACAGACAAGAGTCATTGACTAATTTAATGCTACCAGCCTTGGTATTTTCCTAGCGTGTTATTGCCTGCCCTTGAGTCCAGAAATCAATGAGTCAATTGAGTGGTGAATCAAAGCAAAAGCCGATAACAAAAGCAGGCTGTTAACTTGTCTGAAGTATCATAAATTACACCCAAAGCCGCAGATCTGAGTATTGTACAACTCAGAAAAGGAAAAAGCCCTGATGGGTTTGTAAGCAAGACCTCAATAACCTGGTAATCATCTATTTTACTTTCTTTTCCTGCCTGCTAACCAGTCGCATGCTGTCTCCTTTTAGGCATCCTTGAAAAGGGGTGTTTTAGCTTTTGAATGTTAGCAATGCTCTACATAGTCTATGGGTTAGGCACGTTCGCAGGGGAATCAAGACATTTAATTAAGCCATATGTAAGTGATAACATATACCTATAAATAGCATCTTTGGTACTTGTAGTGGATGAAGTGGTTGGAGTCATTCATTTCAAAGTATGAGCAGGTTGGGACCAGCAGATGTTTTCAATTCTGAGTCCCCCCCTCCCCTTTTTTTCTTTCTTTCTTTTTTTTTTTTTGGCTGTGATGGATGCACCTTTGCTGAGTCTGCCTGTTGAATTCCTGGCCTTTGCTGGGCTTGTTAGTCTTAACACTGGTTAGTGATTTGTGTTGGGCTATTAAGCATGAAAGGGAAACGATGTGATCTTGTTTCAGGGAAAGAAGAGATGAAATGTCCCTGCGTGAACACTAGAAGGGTGTTACGACTTTTAAAAGTTGGCTCAGGCAAGTTTCACTTAACAATGCCTGGGAGGCCCAATGGAGTGAAATAAATCATGGGTAATGATATAATAATTTCTTTAAAATATAGTGTGGAAAACCGATGTCTATTGGCAAATGTCAGATCTGGTGTCCGGGAAATTAGCATCACCGCTTTTTTGAGAAGGGTCCACGTATGCCAAGTAAAAGGAATTTTAATAGCCTTTGATAAAGACAGAGCAAAACAAACAAGCAAAAAAAACAAACAAACAAAAAAAACAACCCAAACAGGTACTTTGACAAACAGGCTGAGAAACAAGCAGGACAAAGGAATAAGACAGTTTCTTGCTTTTGATTTTAAGGATCGATCCCGGTAGAAAGGGCTGATACCTCCAAATTTCCTTCCTGATATTAATTCAAGTTGTGTGATAAAGAAATGTATTATAGTGGGGTTGAAATGATAACTGAACAGAATAAGAAATACACAGCTCCTTCCAGTACCACCACCATGATCACTCAAACAAAAACACATTGTGAACCAGAGAGAGGTTTCTCATCGCTTGACCCCATGTCGAGACCATTTAGTGAAGATCTGGAAATATGGTCAGTTTGTATGTTGGGGACAGTGAAAGGCAAGTGAAGAACAGTAGCAAATACTCACAAAATAATTCACACCTCCTAGTGGGAACACAGAAGCCTTGGTTTTCTAAGCAACCTTGAGGAATCCACTGAAAGGGAGCCACCTGGGACACTGAAGCATCAAGCTAGAATGGCCCTATGTACCTATGTATCTCTGTGAGTCTTAGACCCATATCTTTATCCCTTTTCCTACAGCAGAGCATTTAACTGACATGTGGTTTTTGTTGTTGTTGTTGTAATTTGTTTGGAGGATTTTCTGTGGCTTTTAACAAGACTCACAAGAAAAAGAAAAAAACAAAACACATTTATACAATACCCATTCTTTCACAACATTGGAGCTACCAAGTAGTTGGGTATCATCTGAAGGTAACATTTGAGATCTCTCAAAGCAGGGAGGTACTTGTAGAAATTTTGTGTCCACACGGGTTGAGGTTCTCCCTGGGCCTAAGTCAAGGCAAAGACTCTAAAAGTGTGAAAAGAATTTCTCACAGGCAAGTAGGGCCTGAAGAACGTGTTGAAAGGCTGCCGGCGGGTCAAGATTTTCTTTTTTTTGGCAGGGTGAGGACGTGGCTGATGAAATTGAGCTTCACATTTCTGGGGGAATGAATCAAACTGGTAGGTTATCATGACCACTAAAGGGAATTATAGTATGAACCCCTTTGATAGATGTTATTTGGGATTCACGAAGTTTATGAGTGTCTCAGGAAATGAGGTATAGACCTTATTTTGCTGAAGTTAATTGCCCTTTGCAATCCTGGTGTGGCAAAGGCCACACCTCGTAGGAATTTATTGGAATTTCTCGGCCCAGAGCTGTTGTGCTGATAGTGATTTGGGGTGAAGAGATAGGAGTGACAGGAAGGTTAGTGAGAAGAAGAATTAGAAATGTGATATGCGGCTTTATAGATTTAAGTTTAGGTCAGGAAAGAGAGATGCCAACTTCAGGCGCCAGCTCATTTTCCATTTAAAGGGGATTTAAAATTATCTCAAATTCCTTCCAACTTTGAGGGTTTGCCGTTCTCTGATAACAATGACTAGGACGAATGTAAGGGCAGTGGGGAAGGAAAGTCAAGTGGGTGAGGTTGGCCTGGGTTGATGTGTCGAGGATCCAGCGTGGGTTCAAATAGGTCAGATCTTGCCTTCTGAATACATCTCCCAGTTGATCAGTCTGGAAATGTGTCCAAGTGTGTCTCTGTAGCACATTTTCCTGGTGGCGGTGTCCCATTGGGACCACTCCAGGTGGGGCCATTTTTGTGGGGTAAAATAGAACTAGAGGAGGCATCATAATAGAACAGTAAGACTCTTGGGCTCTGGAGAGAGACTGTTTGGATTCAAAGCCCAGCTTCACCATGTGTTAGAATCCTGAGGAAATGGCTGACCCTTTCTGTGCCTCAGTTTCCTCATCTGTAAATGGGAGTGATAAGGTACCCACCTAACAGAATTCTTTTTTTTTTAAGATTTTATTTATTCATTAGACAGATAGAGATCACAAGTAGGCAGAGAGGCAGGCAGAGAGAGAGGGGAAACAGGCTCCCCGTTGAGTAGGAAGCTGATGCGGGGCTCGATCCCAGGATCCTGAGATCATGACCTGAGCCAAAGGCAGAGGCTTAACCCACAGAGCCACCCAGGTGCCCCTAGAATTCTTTTGATGGATAAGTTCATTTTGTTACTCTCTGTGCCATGAGTGTAGGGCTTTCTGTGTGTCTCATTCACTGTGCCATGCCCAGTGCCCAAACATTGCCCAACACGTAGTAGGTGCTTGAGGTTTGTTGAATGAGCAGATATATTTCTTTCAAGTGAGTATCCTGTTTTCTTTCAAGGGAGTATTCATACTTTCAATAACACTCAATCCATAGGGAACATTGGTTCTTGGTATCATTTTCCTAAAGGGACTATTCTGTTTGTTTGGCTCCCAACTTTGAATACTCAGTACAGTAATAGAAAGTAGAAAGTAGATGCTTGCAGTAGGCAGGATAGTGTTCTCTCCCCTAAAGGTGTCTGATTCCCCAAACTGATCCCCAAACTGTGACTATGTTCGGTAACATTGGAAAAGGGGGATTAAAACTGTGGGCAGAGTTGAGATTGCTAATAGGTTGACCTGAGAGTAGGAAGAGTATGTTAAATTACCTGGTTGGGCCCAGTGTCAGCATCAGAGTCCTTAAAAGTAGAAAGGGGAGACAGAAGAGGGTCCGGGAAAGAGATGGAATGTTGAAAGCAGGCTGAGACGTGCTCTGTCCCTGGCCTTGAGGATGGAGGAAGGGGATCATGGGGTAAGCAATGGGGGCAGTGACAGAAAAATGTTAGCGTGCTCAATAAGTATATGTTGAATTGAATCTGAATGAGTAGTTTTCATCCCCATGATCAATTAGGATTTATTATCTCCTCATGAGGTAAATGCTCCATGCTTCATGGAAAGAAATCTAGCAATATATAAAAACTTGATAAAGAAAGTGAAGGTCATGTGGGATCCTACTACCTGTGACAACCACTTGAGAATGTAGGTCTTCATTTTATCATGACTCTCTTGACACATGCACAATACAGACGCACCCCACCCCCCAAGTTTTGCTTGCTTACGTGGGATTATACCACATGTGGCAGTTTGCTTTTTTAATCATGGACACTGACTCATTCTTCCCAGCATAAATACCTTTCATTCCAATTCTACCTACATACCCCAATTGGGAAGCCAGGATAACTCCCTAATGTGTGTCCTTCAATATATATAAATATATATATATATATTTTGTACTTGGGTAATCTTAGGCCTCTCCCAATCCCCAATCTAGGCTATCTTTTGTCATTTTATGTTTTGCACAAATGGGATCATATGACACACTCTTTGGTAGGATTGCTTTTCTTACTCAGTAAATCCTCACTCAGGAAAATCCTCCCAAGTCATTTTCTAAGACTTCCCCATATTTCGTGATATGACTATAACACCATTTATTCAACCATTGTTGATAGACCTTCTCTTTGTTTTCAGTTACTGACTACTGCAGACGGTGCTGTCCTTCCTCGGCTTCTTATTTCTTGCACAAAGGAGAACATCCTTAATTTGTAAAGGCTATTATCAAGGGAAAAATGCCTCCTTGTGATGGTAAGGATTTCCAAGAAGGGGCTTTGTTCTCCCCAGAAGTTAGCATCTGGGGCTGGAGTTAACGTCCACAGAAATAGTAGGAAGTGGGGAGACAGGAAAGTTACATGAAAACACTGGCAAATATCTTTCCTCTCAAACTTAAACTGAGACAGTTTTCCATTTACCATCCTTTCTATCAACTGTTTCGGAAGCATACGGTATTCATTGACACTGGTTGACCTCTCCTAAGGAAATTCAGCAGCGTAGAGGGTCCACTAAGTAAATACTACTAGGTCGCTGTTCCCTTTTGTTAACACTGTTAACGTTCAGGGTGCTTCAGCATCATGTTGGGTGAAAAAGGAATATGAATTAAAAAATGTTCAGAAGATCAGTGCTACTGACCTATTCATCGATTCCCTTTGTGACCTCGTCTGCTTCATTGGTTCTTTGTCGGCAGCCGTGACTCCAGATCGGTTTGGTGAAGGACCTCTTGTTGATGCTGTCTCTTCGCAACCATTCAGTGATGTGTTTTCGGGCTCTGAATCAAAGGAACGTTTTTCTTCAATCTGTGCAAACCTGCTTGGCACACGTTCTTGTTTATGGAAAATCCAAATGTATATTTGCGTTCTTTTGAAAGGGGTGCGAGTTGGAAGGGAGGTCATGCAGGAGATTAAGACGCTAGCTTCCCACTCAGTGAGCTGAATTCTTAAAGCCCTATCTGATTTCATAAAGTAAGCACAAGTTGGAGCTCTGTCTAGACTCTGGCTGACATGTAGACAAAAGAAAGGAATCCACTCAGTGGCGAGCCAGTAGCCGATTCGACTTGAAGGATGATGCCCTGGGGTGGAAGAAGGGGTTAGGCCTTGATGGAGGAGACCCTTTCCTTCATCTCTACTGCTTCCTGGTCACTTTATCTGCACTGTCTCATTGTTCTTACAACTCCAGGGGGTTGGGGGGCGGGGGAGGGGAACATTACGAAAGCTTCCCACGTAAAACAGTCTCAAGAGAGCAATTTTGCCTCCTGTTCTACAACTAAGAAATGGTAGAATCAGGACCAAAATATATCAAACTATATTAAAAAAAAATCTTCCTTACAGGAAATATCCTACACATAGAAGAGTTGAAAGCTCATTATAATTTACTGTTCTGAACCCCCGACCGAGTGTCAAAAATGATCAGTTCATAGAGGGTATTATTGCTGAGCGAAATAAGTCAATCAGAGAAAGACAATTATCATATGATCTCCCTGATATGAGGAAGTTGAGAGGCAATGTGGGGAGTGTGGGGGGTAGGAAAGGAATAAATGAAACAAGATAGGGATCGGGAGGGAGACAAACCATAAGAGACTCTTAATCTCACAAAATAAACTGAGGGTGGCCAGGGGTTGGGGGGTAGGGAGACGGTGGTGGGGTGATGGACATTAGGGAGGGTATGTGCTATGGTGAGTGCTGTGAAGTGTGTAAACATGGTGATTCACAGACCTGTACCCCCGGGGCTAATAATATATTAAATGTTAATTTAAAAAATTTAAAAAATAATGATCAGTTCATAGCCAATCCTGTTCATCTCCATGAGCTTTCTTGAGTTTCCTCCCCAGCTGGGATATTTTGGAATAAATTCCATTTGCCGTTCAGGGTGTATTTCCCAAAGATAAATATTTATCGAAAATATAATCACAACACTACTCGGCACCTAAATTAAAATAATAATTCCTTAATACTCTCAGAAGTCCTGTCAGGTTCTGGACTTCCCTGATTGTGGGGCCAACATTTTCACACAGGTCTCCATGGAAAGTTTGAGGGACAGGCGTGTGAGGAGGGTGGTGGGTGTAGTTGGGGCCCCTCCGGAAAAACCTCACCCTGCCTTGCCCCCGAATTCTTTAAATGGAAATCTGCTCAAAGAGAAGCTTTCATTCCCGGGAATCCTCCACAAGCAAGAAATGGTTACCATTCTGTTCTGCATTTAACATGCTTCATAGATATAAAAAGTAAAGGAAGTGGGGGAAAGGTATATAGCTCAGCTCCTTGTCTCAGATTGTGGGTATCTGGGGAAAGGGGTGGGTTGGGAGACAGAGACAGAGACAGAGATAGAGAGAGAGAGGAAAACAAAATGATTGGCAAGTCTTTCCCCAGCAGAAGAAAGGGAGACCTTTTTTATTCTGAGCCATGAAATCTTATTCATGATCACTTTGGTCTTGTCCACATGGAGCTAAGAAATGATTATGGAAAGGACTAAAACATGTTCTGAGTTCTGGGGCTCCTGGGTGGCTCAGTTGGTTAAGCTCTGCCTTTGACTTAGGTCATGATCCCAGGGTCCTGGGATGGAGCCCCGCATCGGGCTCCCTGCTCCGCAGGAAGCCTGCTTCTCCCCCTCCCTCTGCTCCCCGCTCCTGTGCTCTCTCTCTTGCTCATTCTCTCTCAAATAAATAAATAAAAATCTTAAAAACAGATAAACAAAGAAACAAACCAAAAAACCCCATGTTCTGTGTGCTAATTCATTAACCAGTTTTGATGGCCATTCCTAATAAAGGATGTCAGCTAAAGCATTAGATCAGTAGCCTTTGATTTCTAAACTTAGGTAGAAATCCAATTTTGCTCTTTGGTTCTTTTTCCTCACATTCTTGGAATTCATGAGTTTTGCCCTGAACTCTCCGGGAGCAAGAGCTGAGGTCTGGACAGGACTTTTCAATTAATGCAAATCACAGTCTCTGGTTCTCCTCGATGTTAGCATGTGACAGTGCTTGGAGGCCTTTATTTTGCTTAGAGCAGGGACCAAGCGAATGAACGCACGCTCTTGAACATTTGACAAATGTGACAAGCGTGTGTGGCGGCAGCTGCAGCCGGCCGCACTTAGTGTTTTAATGTACGTGCTTTCTCCACCAGGAGTGTGCGATCTGCCCCACCAGACTGAAGTGTGGTCAAGTCAGGTCAGGAACGCAATTGAGAGTTTTGCTTTCTGGCACGGAAACATCATCAAGGAAGGGGCCGACTGTGTAATGGGCAGGACCTGGTGCAAACACAAAGGTGGGGCTCCTTGCTCAGAAATATTGGAAAATTTCAAGAGGACAGCAGCACAGCGCTTTTAAGCAAGGGGACCTGTGATGACGGTGAGGGTGACGGTCGCATCAAAGCTGACCTTGGGCAGGGAGCACAGAGCATACAATTGGAAATGGACAGGTTACTCTGTGCTTCTGAGACAGAGAAAAGGAAGGGAGAGCTGGGAGTCTAGCTCAGCCCAGGGCAGAACTTGTAGGAGACAGGCAAAGAGCCCACAGGCTGGAACCAGATAAGGGGAGAGGAGGAGAGAACTTGTCTCAGGTATCCTGAGGCTATTTTGGCTAAGCTTGTGCGGGTTTTCCTCATCTACACAGGTTAGAGAGAGGAAGGTCAGAGGTTACCTGGTGGCAGATGGAAGTCCAGGTCAAAGGTAAGTACAAGTGCAGGAGCATTAGACAGACAAATGTTCACAGCCAAAAGAGAAAAGACCCAAAGCAGACTTTTCACAGTCTGTGAGCTGATCTTGAACTTTCCCAGGGGCTTGGGCTTCACAGAAAAAACATTCGACCACTTCCTTCGTGTTTCTGCATCTGGAAAGGGAGGCCCCTTTCTCCCAAGTGTTGAGTGACATCTTAGGGCTTATTTCTTTCCAGTAAAAGTGGAAAATATCAACTAAGGTTTCAAAGGAAAGGAAATGTAATGTATTTTCTCATCAAAGTTGGCATTATCTGTTTCGCAGGCGGGCCTTTAATCTTGCGTGCAGTACTTTTCCATTGTACAATTCTGAGTGTGCCTCGAATCCGTCTGGCTCTTCTGGGCTTTCTAAAATACGACGGCGATTGGCTCGACTTATCTTCTTTTCTCATTTGTTTCCTCGATACGTTTGATGATCACTTGCCAGGGTTTCTCCGGAGAAGCTCCCAATTTTGCCTCTGCAAGTATTAAATGTAGTACAGATAAAGCTTCTTTGTTAGTGTGGATTCATTAATGGCTTTGATTAAAAAAAAAAAAAGAACTTTCCGTGTCCGGCATCGTGGGAGGACTGAAATGATTCGGGGTCTGTTGATAGGAGCCTAGAAATGAAGAAGTTCAATAATAGGCCTCTGAAAAATCCCATTAAATTTTTAAATGAGAAGGAAAGCCACTCACTCCTGTTTCAGGACTCGAGGACCGTCGGGAAGTCCCTTTCCATCATCCTTCTCCCTAAGAACTGGAAAATGGAGATGTGAGATTGAGGTCTAGGAGTCGAACCCTTAAGTCAGTGTATTATTACATAGTTCACAACAGAGAAAGGATGAGTTAAGGAGAAGGAAAGATTCTTTAGCCAAAAGAACTATAGCCTGATGAAATGTATTAGGGGAGCATACGTCAACTGGATATGTGAACACTGCAAACAGAAAAGTCACAGAGGTAAACGTTGACAGGGTCCTTTCAAAGCTATCGGGGGGCGGGGGGGAGACAAAGCTTTAGCAGACGGACTTTAAGTACTCTGGACTCACTGGCTGACTCAGCGGCAGATCCATCTGTGTGTTCGAGATGGCTGTGTTGTGTTTTCTTACACCGAGTTCATGAAACATCCAGACTTAGGAACTATCCTCGTCATAGTCTATGCTTGCCAGTCAGCTTGGTGGATATGATTCTTGGCTACATCTGTCCGTCATGTTTGAACAAGGATGGTTCATACTATTCATTCCCAAGTAGATTGTTCTGAGAGTTTCTGAGTCTCCTTTTCTAATGTAAGTTAATAAACTGAAATTCTGGTCCTACCCATAGATGGGAAGCTGGATGAGGAGAGTCCGTAGCAAAAGAAGGACCTGCTCCAGGAGGGGTGCTGACCTCAGGCCGTGATACAGTCAGAGATGCCATGCTGTGCTCTGAGTGTCTTCTTGATTGGTCTTAGAGCCCTGAGCACCCAGGAGCAACCTGAGCATTGAGTTTATCCTCTTCCAACTTGTTTAGTCCTTATATCTGTGCCTTTTGTTTCATTCCTGACTCCTAATTTAGATCTAGTCATAACACAGGACTCTGAAGGCAACAACTGGAAGAGTGAACACACGGGCTTCAGGCTTTTCACGCTGGATGCAGTTATCTCATTGTTCATGTACGTTTGTCTAGAAAGACCATAACCCCATCATGACTTTTGAGCTCATTCTTTTAATACATTTAATACATTCTTTTAATACATTACCTTTCTCTGTGCTTTCTTGATGCTGCCTTTGCTTGTCTCAGGAGGGTATCTCCTAGTTGGTCATGTGTTCAAATATGGTCATGTGTTCAAAATTTTGCCTTACAAATTAGATTTTGACACATGCCCTTTGCTCATGTCTTTGGATCTTGGTTCCGTGTCTGTAGGTTCAATTTGCTGTACCTGTCTCAGCAGTGACTCCTGATGACCATATGCCCGGAGCCCAAGACTCCTGTCCTTGGTACTCCTTCCACGGTCCACCTCTCCCTTGCTACCACTGCAGTCTCTCCAACCTCAAAAAATGCCCCACAAAGCCAGATGAGTCCTCTCAGGTCACATCCCCCCTCTGCTTACAATATGGATTTCAGCCAAAGAACAGCAAGAAGAATTTTGAGAACCCAATGAAAGAAAGAAATTGAAGCAGAAACCTGATTAAATAACCCAATAAATCTGGACAAAGCAGTTTTCGGTTTCAGGCGACTGTGGGGCAGGAACCGGGCAAGGTCATGAGGCTGTGCAGGTGGCCAAGACTTTTGGGAGCAATGGAAGGAACACAAAGGTGTCATGGCTTCAGGGAAGGAACTTGTTATGTGATAATCCTACACTTCAACTGTGACCATGAACGCCCTGGGGCCCCCAGGGGAAAATCACTACACACCAAGTTGGGAGTGACCTACGTCTGGAGCAGGGTGTAGATAAGCCACCTGGGGAATGAGCGGGAGTCGCTACAGTCAGGAAGCCTCACTCACACACCTGTTTTCCATCCTCAGCATGTGGTGACTCTGTGGTAACATACCTCCCTGCTTTGGAAAATATAGGTTGATTTGCAGCATATTTTCTTGGCATCAGATTAGGGGCTGGGAGTTCATTTCAATTCATGTGAATTCTCTGGGGTTACATGGATAACAGTGAGTCTTTCTAGTCTGAGGAAATTTCATATTTTCTGAAACTGGGAAATGGACCCATGAAAATGTGGGACTTTGATTTGTCTAAAAGAAAAAAAAAATCTTAAAAAAAAATTTCATCCACATCCTATGCTCCACCAACCCCCTGAGTCTCTCCTCATTTATATATTTTACTTTGGCTTTACTGGAAGCTAATCTTGCTATTATTAGCTTTCAGTCAATCAGAACCCCACGGTGATAATAATGTCTTTGTATTTTGTTAAACAACACAAATATTTTTATAAATGACACATATTTAATGAAAAAAATGTCACCTTTAAGAAGGTAAAACAAGTTGACAAATGTTTCTTTAAGTGAAGCTAATTGCATGGAATATTTTATGACATTTCCATGGAAAATGTTACAGAACATCTCTAGAGGATTTCAGGGGAACTTTTATAGCTATTTCCTGCTCCATCAGCATTTTACAGAATCCCGTGGAAAGCAGGGGTGCTTGCCTCTGCATCTGGTTAGTCATGGGCGTCAGTTTCTGTTGGATAATGGAGGAACTGGGAGAACAAACACATTGGCCAAGATTGTCCCAAGACAATGTCAAGGACTCCTGTGGCCATGAGTAACCATGGGGCTCTAGAACGGACTTGAAAGAGGTCTGTGGGGTTTGATGTGACAGGGAATGCCTCTCCTTCTTCGTTTCTATGGAGCAGAGCTCATTAAATTGCTATCTACTTCATTATCATTGTCCTCAGATAAAAAAGACCCAGTTGAAAATTTACCTGTATTATAGAAACTAGCTTTGTGATCCCCTCTTTTTACAATTGAGAATTTTTAAATGTCACCAAGTGACAGAAAAATCAGTACCTACTATACCAAAGACATACTATGCGTAAGGGATACAAACAAGTATATGTGCAAATTATCTGCTCCAGAAACTGATCGTCTGTGGTTGATCACGTAGAGTATGGCTTTGTTCACATTTGTCTGTGATAGTCTTCCTTTAACAGGCAAGTCTCACCATGCAGCTACATCCCACCACCATTTCTCTATGAAACAAATAGTAACATATAATTACAAAAGCTCTCACGTTGCCATCTCATGAAGATCTGAAATAGCATGGTCATGTATTCAATGGACGGCACACAATTATGCCCTAACTAGGTAATGATTTTATGTACCCTGCCCATATGCGATGTAAACTCTTCAAACCAAATCAGTAATGGAAGGTAATTGGTATAAAGTGTGGCCATCTGACATGCAGTGAACACTTGAATATCTGTGC
This sequence comes from Meles meles, assembly GCF_922984935.1. Classification (NCBI taxonomy): domain Eukaryota; kingdom Metazoa; phylum Chordata; class Mammalia; order Carnivora; family Mustelidae; genus Meles; species Meles meles. The sequence continues at coordinate 53,835,206 of NC_060083.1, forward strand.
TATTTGGAGAGAAATTGAACAGTGGAGTCAGGAGATCCCTCTCAGAGGCCCTCTGACGCTCTTGGGTCTTGGATGTTGCTTTAAGCTTTGGCACTAACTAGATCATGATGTCACTAACACTCGGATTATTCTGCTTCTTGATGTACACCATCTTCACTCTTTACCTTCTCTGGAAGGGACACAGAGAGGTTAATAATACCACTTCTCACGAACGTAGACAATGTGATTTGATAAACGTTTTCCTACCTACAGTAACACTGAGAAGGAACAGGACAGAAATTATTATCCCAATGTCTACAGAAGAGGAAGAGTGTTTGAATGACCTGCTTTAGTTCACAGATCTATTTGTGGAAAGGGTAACAGAACCCAGGGATTCAGATTCTAGAGGATCAGATATTTTCCATTGTCTGGAACATATTGACTCTCTGGAGAAATGTTTAAAAGATGCTCATTTCTGAAGTTGAGGCTACACTGGTGAGTTCTGTGTCTCAGTCCCCCTAAGTCACTGGACGTCATTCCACATGGCCGATGGCCCTCCCCAGTTGCTCAGATGTTGTCCTCGTTCACATGGTGGTGTGCCTCCATGATGCCAAAATAACTAATCAGTTCAAGATATTCTTTGAAAAAGTAAAACCAGTAGTGTTTAATGCCATGGAGACAAAACAACTGGTTGATTTGACTTTTATCCTTTTCAATCAGTGGCTTTAGAGCCCTGCAGAAATAGCCGGTCTTTGTTCATTTTAGGAGGTGACTTTCCTCCCTCTCTCCCTTCCCTCTTTCTCTCCTACCTTTTCTCTCTTTCCTCCTCCTTTCTTTTCTCCTTTCCTTCTTCTTTTTTTTTTTTAAAACACATTTCATTACTTTTTCCATCCTTGGTAATAAATGATCATTATAGAAAAGTTGAAATGCAAAGTGTAGAGAGAAGAACAAAATTAAGATGACTGTAGTCATACGGGCTACGCAAGCATTTTTTCCAGCATATTTATTTATTTATTTAAGATTTTATTTTTTTGACAGAGAGATCACAAGTAGGCAGAGAGGCAGGCAGAGAGAGAGGGGGAAGCAGGCTCCTTGCTGAGCAGAGAGCCCGATATGGGGCTCGATCCCAGGACTCTGAGATCATGACCTGAGCCGAAGGCAGAGACTTAACCCACTGAGTCACCCAGGTGCCCCTTTTCCAGCATATTTAGAACTCATACTATTCCTTTCTCTTTCCTACAATCAGCTGGCTGAATTTCGGTTGCATGTTGGTGATTTCCTTTGTTTCTAGCTCATTTCTTATATATATATATATACATTCTTATATATATATATTCTTATATATATATATATTTATTTATATTTATTATATATATATATAAGATATATATATATCTTATATATATATTCTTATATATATATATTCTTATATATATATATTCTTATATATATATATATTCTTATATATATATATATATGTGTGTGTGTGTGTGTGAATATATATATATATACATATATATATTCACACACACACACACACATATATATATATATTTTTAATTTTATTTATTTGACAGACAGAGATCACAAGTTGGCAGAGATGCAGGCAGAGAGAGAGAGAGAAGCAGGCTCCCTGCTGAGCAGAGAGCCCAATGTGGGGGTCGATCCCAGGACCCTGAGATCATGACCTGAGCCGAAGGCAGAGGCTTAACCCACTGAGCCACCCAGGCACCCCTCTAGCTCATTTCTTATATACTATCTGATCTTTAGCCCTAGAGATGCCTGGTTAATTTTCTACGAGAATGTTTTGACATTCTTAGATTTGACTTGACCTGGCAATGAATAGTGGTATTAACTTATCTTTACTCTCGGATCGTACTAATTTTTACTAATTTTACTGATTTTTACCCACTGAATATGGGCTGAATTGGGGAAATGGAGTCATAGATTTTGAGACCCCAGTCACGTGTGGGAATAGCTGAATGATTTTGCTATGCAATGTTGTATCATGCCATTCATTCATTCATTCATTCAAAGTGTATTAACTGCCTTCTGTGTTGCAGACATCGTTCTAGGTGATGGGGATATGGTTCTTGAAAAGTCAGACAGGTTGGTTCCTGTCTTCATGGTGCCCATGAAACACTAAGGAAGATACGCATCAAGGAAATCACTACCTGGGAGGACATGTGGGAAGGAGAAATGCATATACTGGGCCAAAAGCCAGAGGTAAAGGCTATCATTTTTATGTAGGAGTTTATTCCTAAATCCCATGGATCTGCTTATCTCATAGGCTCAGCTGCAGAAACCTTTTCAGCTGTCTGGGTGTCCCTGGGCTATGAACTTAGAGATCATACTCCAGTTGATATGATGTAGGAAAGAGGGTAAGGAAAGATTCACTGAAGGATTATCTGAAAGAGAAAGAGGAGGCATTAATCAACATTCGCACACAGGCATTCTCCCTGTAGGGGTCATGGACTGAGTGGGGAATAACTGCCAGAAATCTTGTAGCTCCCACTCTCTCATCTTTTATCTTGGAATTTGAGAAATATGGGCTGCAGGTAACATTCTGTAGACTTCCATTTTATTGACCTCAGCAAAATTCCCATAGAGTTGGCATGGATTTTTTTTTAAAGTTAGAGGTTCCTATAATGAATTTCTTGATAATTTTGGAGGCTGGCCTTTGATGGAGAGCAACTCTGTGTCAAGATCTTTGAAGGGGGTAGCAGAATTTATAGCAATTCCAAGTGGTCCCAACTGGAAGAGAGACCTAGAGACAGAGTCCTACTGCTTCACATCAAGAAACTCAGGAGTATATGTTTAAGCAGGTCCTAAGCTAGGCTCATGCTAGGCCTTGGATAAGAACTTAGAGTAATAGTTTACATGGTCGCATATTAAATTCTGATAATATACTTTAAATGAACATGATCATTTTTTGGAAAACACGGCAGCACCAGAAAAATACTGAAGTGCCCATCAGAAGAGCTGGGTTCTATCTAGTCTTGGCTCCATTGGTCATCACAGGACTTTAGGCATACATGTTGGCTCTTCTGTTCTCTGCTTCCTCATCTGAAATGCGAGGCTATTAACTACATGACCTCTCACATCCCTTTTAGTTCCATAATTTTGTGATGTGAGAAGAATCCAAAACATCGTCACAGAGGAGTGGATTTGAACAGGACTGTTCTCCCCACCTCTCTCTCTCTCTCCCTCTTTAAAAGATTTTATTTATTTATTTGACAGAAAGAGAGAGAGCACAAGTAGGCTGAGCAACAGGCAGAGGGAGAGGGAGAAGCAGACTCTCCACTGAGCAGGGGCCCGATGTGGGGCTTGATCCCAGGACCCTGGGATCATGACCTGAGTCGAAGGCAGCCACTTAATCGACGGAGCCACCCAGGTGCACAATCCCCCCTGCTACCTCTCTTTTGATACTTGATGCTAAAAGAGAATGTTTGAGACACGATATACAGGATAGCACCATGAAACAGAGAGAGTTCTCAATGTGGAGTAAATGATACTTAAGTTCCTTGAGTCTCAGTCTCCTCCTCTATAAAATGGGGCAAAACCACGTACCCTCACAGATCACTCATGAAGATCACATACCATGATATGTGCACAAATCCATGGTACAGACCCTGACATGTAGCAGGGGTCAGTTGGCCATCCTCTCCTCTTCCTTCCCTCACATTGTCCTGAACATGGCTGGCTAAGAATTCTAGCATGATCTTAGTCAAAGCTGTCCCTTACAGTCCCATCGTCCACAACCCCCAGGAGAAGTGTGGTGGCCACCCAATGATTACTTGCTTTGAGATGCTGCTTTTGATGAAGGTGGACTGTTTTAGAATGGACTCTTGTTCTGGCATCTTTGCTGTTGGAAAGTTCTGCTGGGACCACTGGCGGCCTCATCCCATGGGTTGGCCATCTGAGTAATGCCAAATTTTCAACTGAATTCTCTTGAGGCAGGGACCCTTTGGGAAATGCAAGAGCATCCATTGCTGCCCATTTCAGAACCCAGAGGTAGCTTTCCAGGGCCATGGATCTCTAAGCTCCTGGGGATGTACTTTCTTCCTGGTAAGAAGGTAAGCAGCCATCAGCTGAATCTTTGGGTAAGCCCACATGGCCCCATTGCTGAAACAGAGAAAACAGATTAGAAATCTTTTTTTTTTTTTTTTGAAGAGACAGAGAAGAGAAAAGAAGGATTAGAAGAAGAGGAAAAGAAGTAGAGAGAAAAGGGAGGGAATGTGAAGGAAAAGAGAAAGGCAAACAGGGAAGAGGCATAGATGTCAGGTTTTTCCAGGGACCTCAGTAGAACCAGGAGACCATTAACAAGGGGTCTCTCCTAAACCACAGACTTTCAGAAGTCCAAAATATTTATTTTATATTTATACATATAAATATAAAATTTATATTATATATTATAATATAAAGATATATTAAAATTTATGTTTATATGTAATTTATATAATATAAATATATTAAAATAAATATAAAATATATAAATACATAAAAATTTATATTTATTTTATATTTATATATTTTAAAGATTCATTTATGTATATTTTTATATATTTATGTATTTTATATTTATATATTTTAAAGATTCATTTATTCATTTGAGAGGGAGCTTGAATGCATGAGTAGAGGAGGGACAGGGAGAGAATCTTCAGTTAGATTCCCCTCTTGAGCATGGAGTCTCATGCTGGGCTCCATCCCAGGACCCTGAGATCATGACCTGAGCCCAAACCAAGTCGAATGCTTATCTGAGTCAGCCACCCAGGAGCCCCAGGAGTCTGCATTTTTGAAGATTCTTATCTGTTGCTAAAGTCACTGTTTTAGGAATATAATAAGATGACATTTCAACATTGTGTGTCAATTATACTTTCATTAAAAAAAAACAAAAACAAATGGTTAAACCTGTAAAAAAACAAACAAACAATAAAACCAGAGAGTAAAATGATGGTTACCAGGGGATGCTGGGGGTGGGGTGGGGAAAGAGAGTGTTGAGGGTGCAAACTTGTAAGGAGTAGTAAATAAGCTGTAGAGATTTAATGCCTGTTATAATGAATAAAGACAATAAAATTGTACCATAATTATGGAATGTGATAAGCATGATGAAATGTGGTAGATATCAGCCATCATACTACATTATATAAATGCATCAAAAATGTATTATACACTTTAATCTTATAACATGTTACACATCAAATTTATTCCATAAAATATTAAGTTATGGGGGAAAACACATTTCATCGTTTCTTCAACAGAGCCACTGTTTTATGTTATATCCATTTTTATGTTATATCAGTTCTCTAGGGGGAAATGCAGAAGCCTGGGACTCAGGGGGTGGTTGTAGACGTGTAGATATCTAACTGCGGAGAAACTCGAGACCATAGGCAAGGGTGCCTGACTTCACCAGACTGCATGTAAATTTCTGGCAGTAGGATCCTAGGCGGCAACCGTCAAATTTGAGATGCTCTCTCAGACTGTAGGACCTGCCCCTTCTGGTGCCGCAGGCAGACGGAGTGAGGATGCTGGTATAGTCAGGGCCATTGGGTAAGCTGAGCCACCAGGACACAGGAGGTTGGGACAGTGTGGATTACGGAATAGTTCACTGTATGGGTTTTCACCAGAATCTCGTGTACCAACCAGCCCCACCCTCCCATGCCCGACTCCAGAGCCCGCCTCGATGGTACCACGTTAGAATAGTTGAATCAGACAGTGTATTTGGGGAGAATTGTTGAAGTGTAGTTTGTTAAATGTTTCCCACCTGTTTTCCTGTTTCCGAAGGCCAGAGCGACCTCCAGCAGCCGGGCTGGTGTGTACTTGACACCAAATGCCAATGCCCTTTGGATTAATGGCACTCTCGAATGTGACTGTTTCTTTCCGTTGGCTGCATTACACTAGATGTGCACAAAAGACGGAACTGTAGCCAACCCACAGCTGCTTATAGGGCGTGTACTGTCATTTCGGTCAAATTCCTGGACTGTCAGCCACCATCTATCACAAGTGTCTTTCTTCAAAGGGAGAATGGGAAAATAAACTTTGACTTTTGCAAGCAAAAAGAGCAAGGAATGGGTTCAATGATATGAATTTTATTAATTATGCAACTCTTTTGGAGAAGAGGTAGAAGTCTGCTCTGTGTTTGGAAACACCAAAGAATTTAACAATTTGCTTCCTGGTTTAAGCAAAACACACCCATATGCTAATGTATGGCTCCTGGTTCGATTCAGGAGTAGTTTCAATGCATTTCCGGTTAAGGCTAAGGTCCCAAGAATTTCACTTCTGCTTCCCCATGGGTTATGTCTCCAAAATGTCTCCCTCAGTTTGGATGGTTGCCAAATAAACAGGACTTTAAAGAAAGAGAACTTCTCTCCTTTTATTTTACAAATACAGCCTTGTTTAAAAAAAAAAAGCATTTTAGGCAGCTGGCCAAAATACATACAAAAGAAAAAAAGATCAGTGATACAGGGATTTGGGGGATGATTTTTTCCTGTATATGTGCCTAGGAAAATAAGGTGTGGGGTAAACAATACAAAGTTATTCTAATTAAAGCTGAACTGACCATCCAAGGACTATTTCACTCTTTGGTAATATTTTAAATAAGAAAACTTCCAGTGGGTGCTTATTTATTTATTTACTGGAGTGTAGTGTACACACAATGTTACATTAGTTTCAGGTGTACAACATGGTGATTCAGTAAGTTTATGTGTTGTGCTGTGCTCACAGTGATACATCTATCTGGATACATCACTGTTACACTGTCACTGACTGTATTCCTTTCACTTTGCCTTTTTAAAAAAGATTTATTTATTTATTTTAGAGAGAGAGAGTACAGGAGAGAGAGCAGGGGTGTGGGGCAGAGGGAAAGGGTGAGGGACAAGCAGACTCCTGCTCAGCCTGAGCACCCTGAGATGAAATGGAGTTGGATGCTTAATTGACTGAGCCACCCAGGTACCCTCAGGTGCCTCCTTAGGCTGTCCCTTTTATTCCTGTGATTTATTTATTTTATAATCAGAAGCCTGTATCTGTCTTTCCTCTTCACCCATTCTACCCATGCCCAACTCCCCTTCCCTCTGGTAGCCAGGTTTGTTCTCTATATTTATATGTCTCATTCTGGTTTTTGTTTATTCATATGTGCATTTGTATGTTTTAATTTTTAGATTCCACTTAAAAGTAGACTCATATGGCATTTGTCTTTTTCAGTTTGACTTATTTCACAAAGCATAGTACCCTCTAGGTCTATTTTGGGCACTGATTTAATTTCCAGTGACTGTGAGGTCTACTATAATATGTAAATGTCAGAAATATTGGGTTTTAATTGCAAGATTAGATCATGTAGATATTGTTCATATAGTTTTATTTATTTAGTTGCAAAGTTTAGCTAAGGTGAATATTATTGTTATTTATACTATTTCTTCCTTTCATATAGAAGAGTTCAGGAGTCTCAGGACAGCTTCAATAATAATCTGACCTTCAACTTCATTTCAAAGGAAAGAAAAGAGAACAGGGAGAGGGCAGGTATAATATGCTTTTATTGGTTTACTTCCTGGTCAGCTTATGCTAACACTGGTCATGGCCTCTTGGCCATATTCCCTTTTTAAAAAGTTTACCTTCGACTATAGTCCTGATAACTGGTGGGGATGCAGATCTCTTAACAGCAGGTGCCCATCAGCCATAGAGAGTGGATTTGATCCTTGCTGAGCTAGTTGGATGCTCCTAGGAGCTAGGAAACAAGACCCAGAGACTAGTTAGGGGCAATATCAGAGCTTCTCATAGACAACCAAATATTAGAGCTCTTATAGGCAAATCTCATTTAGGTTTGCATCAAAGTTAAAATCCTTATAGAAGAGCCTGATCTAGAGAGGAGAACAGATGTATGTATCAGTTACATATTTGCTTCTAACAAATTATCATAAACTTAGTGGCTTAAAACACCTTTATTATCTCACATTTTCTGTGGGTCTGGAATCTGGGCATGGGTTTAATGGGGTTCTTTGATTTAGGGTCTCTCACAAGGCCATAATCAAGGTGTCACCTGGCACTGAGGTCTCTTCTAATGACTCCTCTAGGAAGGATCCATCTCCAAGCTTATTTACACCGTTGCTGGTATAGACATAAGACATAGTTGTTCTTAGCTCACTGCTGCCTCTGGGCCTCTGTTCCTTGCTGTGTGGGTCTCTTCATAAGGCACCTTACAACATGGCAGCTCACTTCATCCAAGCCAGCAAGGGAGAGACTCTGCAACAAGACAGAAGTTATAATATAATGCAATGCCATCGCCAGAGTGACAGACCACTTTGCAGTGTTCTGTTGGTTAAAATTAGTGATGGGTCCTGCCCATTTACAAGGGCAGGGACTTAGACAAGGGCATGAGTGAGAAGACAGATCACTGAGGGCTGTTTTAGAGATGTTTGCCACAGAGTAGAAGCAGAAAATCCAAGAAGAGATTAGTGAGGGAGACTGTAAGAGAGAGAAAGCAAAGAAGGAAGAGGAGGAACCACCTAATACGTCTTTAATTCTCACCAGGGATCTGGCTCTATTTCTTAGAAACTGGGTCATGTAAAATTCTCCCATTAGCCTTATAATAATGACCTCTTCTAAAAATTAAAGTTTGAATTATGATAAACACTTAAAACTTAAAGATTTTAAAGATTTAAAGATTAAAACTTAAGATTTTAATTATTTTTTACATGTACTATTCAGAAGTGTTAAGTGCCTTCCTATCGTTATGTAACCATTACTACCATCCATCTGCAGAACTCCTTATCTTACAAAATTGAAACTGTACCCATTAAGCATCTCCCCATTCTCTCCTTCCCCCAGCCCATGGCAGCTAACCTTTTACTTTGTCTAAGAATTTGGTTTCTCTAGGTACTTCATGTAAGTGGTATCATACAATGTTTGGCTTTTTGTGGCTGGCTTATTTCACTTAGTAGAATGTCCTCAAGGTGTATCTGTGTTCTAGCATGACAAGATTGTCGTCTTTTTTAAGACTGAATAATATCCCACTGTATGTATATACCACATTTTGTTTATCCATTCATCCATCAATGGACACTAGGATTGCTTCCAACTTTTGGCTATTCCACCTTTTAATATAATGCGGCTGTGAACATGGATGTACAAATATCTCTTTGAGATCTCGCTTTCAGTCCATTTGGGAATATATCCAGAAGTGGAATTGCTGGATGATATGGTAATTCTGTTTTTAGTTTTTTGAGGAATTGCTATACTTTTTTCTTTAATAGCAGTACCATTTTACATTCTTACTGATAATGGACAGGAATTCTGATTTCTCCACGTCCTTGCCAACACATGTCATTTCTTGTTTTTTGTTATTGTTGTTGTTATTGTTTGTTTGTTTTTAATGCTAGCCGTTTCGGTGATTTTGAAATGGTATCTCACTGTGGGTTTGATTGCATCTCCTAAATGAGTAGTGATGTTGAATATCTTTTCATTTTCTTGCTGGCCATTTGTATATCTTCTTTGGAGAAATATTTATTCAAGCCCTTTGCCCATTTTTTTCCTCAAAAGTTTTATTTTAGAAAGTTGATTACTTTCAGATTTAACATTTAGGTCCAAGGTCTATTTTAAGTAATTGTATTTTATGTAATACAAAAAATAGATTTTGTTTTTCCCCACAGATAGATTAGCAATTTTTTCAAACATCATTTATTGAAAGAGCAGTCCCTTCTCTTCTGAAATGCCTTTATGTCTTTGCTTTATAGGAAATCAATTCTCCTTGTGTTATGTTATAATGATCTATTTTTCTATATTTATACCAGTACTGTACTGGCATTATAAGTGACTTTTTTGGTTTCTAAATCAGAATGTTTTATTGTTGTCAAGTTGTAGGAGTTCTTTATATATTCTGGATATTAATCCCTTACCATATATATGTTTGCAATGACTTCTTTTACTTGAACTTGTTTAAATGGGTTTCTAGTCCTTGTAAACAAAATATCTTTGATTAAGGCATGAAAACATCAGGCAGTTCTTGTTTTATCCTTCAACTCATCTTAGTGTTTTTATTTTCATCTATTGATTTAAAAAATGCTCGTCCCATGAAATTGATCTGTAAATCTTCTTATTAGAGATTGGGTTGATTCTTTGTGTCCTCCTATTAGCCAGCTTTGACTTTTAAGTCATGTTCATACACAATTTTAGATTAATAACTATCCTAAGAGTGCTTTGAAATATGTAGACAATGATAAAAGAATGTTTTTTCTTCCTTCATCATACAAAAAAATGGACAAAATTCTCCACCTCATTTTACACAAACAGATCCCATCCAGAACTAAATATAAACCCAGTGACTGCCAAAAATGTTTAGGCATAGACCTGTCCCTAGAGAGGTTGGGGGGAGGGGTGGAGACTCAAGAGACTTCAGGGACATATATATTCCCGCTTCCAGACTTTCACTCTTCCCAAATGTCCTCCTATCACCAGCACTGATTTGGTTCTCATAAATGAGAAGTTAAAGGTTTATTTTTCTTTTCACAGACATGATCATCAGTGAGTGCTCAATTAGCTAGCATTTCCAAAGTACATATAACTTAAAATTATGAGAGGGACAAACCTTTGTTCTCAGATCACTGAAACTCATTGTGGAAGAGTCCATTAAGTAAGTTGCTTGTTAGAATAGCATATATATATATACACACACACACATATATATATATATAGAGAGAGAGAGAGAGAGTATGTTATATATATATGTTTTACATATAGTATGTTGTATACATGTTATATATATATAACTGTAATATGATATATATGATACATATTTAAATATATATTTATATATTTAATGGGTGAATTCCAAATCCGTATACAGAGGAGTTTCTTTCCAAAGCCAGGGGTGCATGATGGGGGGCAGTGGGAGTTATTTTAACTCTGCCGCTCCCCACACCCCTGTGCCTCTTCCTAGGTAACACAAAGCCCATAATTGAACGATTGGATCTATACTTTTCAGTGCAAAAGAGTCAGAAGGCTTTTCTTTTTTCTTTCCTTTTCTTCCCCCTCTCCACCGCCCCCCCCCCCCGCCATTTTAATGAAATTTGCAGACATGGAAAGGAAACCACGTTATTTATAGGAGTGGGTGGAATGTGAGTGCTAATTGTGCTTAGGCTATTCCTAAGTGTGTAATCTGTTTGCTGTTAAATTTTACAATCTTTCAACAATATACACATTTTTTAAGGAGAGAACTTCATAAATCTGACTGAGAAAAACCAAAGTAAATTATTCTAAGGGTTCAAAACTTCTAGTGAAAGTCAGATTTAAAATAAAAATGTATTTGTAGGATTAACCTCTCTTGTAGCACGGATCTCTCCCCTCCCCGCCTTGATTAGTTTATTCATTTCCTTTCCAGACCTGCAAGGTTTGATACAGCTCCTCATGGGAGATAACAGTTTCTGGCCATGAGTTACCATGTACTCATGTTCATGCACACACAAAGAAAATTGGGTAAAACGGGAAGTCATTGGATGCAAGCATCTGAAGAAGGCACTGGGCTCGTAAATTCTACACTCGGCATTTCGACAATCGAATAATGAATATAACTCCAATTATTTGGTCCAGCAAATTATTTGGTCTACCTTGGGTAGAAAATTGTCACGGGAAACAAGATTTTCCCAGGCTTTTCTACCTTGATTGCTTCCCTCTAGTCATCCTGGAAAGCTGCTTCTTGGAAATTAAACACTTGCTAAGAGGAACTAGAAAGATCATAGGCATTCTTAGGTGAATTTTCCATAGTGGGAATGATTTCCTGCTTGAAATTTGTCTTAGTGTGACTGTCAAGGCCACAGGGATTAGAAAACTTCTCCAATTACTTTAAGAAAAGATCCGTGTTGGAAAGACCTTAACCTCTTAAATTCACAACTGGAAAACCATCAGGCGGCCAGGCAGCTATGGGGGGCCACCTGGAGCCTCCAACCCACGGCACATTTCCCTCTTTGCACTTCTTTGTGTCATTCCCTCTACCTCCTTCTGCTTCTGGAAACCAGTAACACATTACTGACCTGAACCCCTTCTGTTATTTTTCCTGCCGTCTAGTTTCTGCTTGTTGATGCATTTTATTTGATGCTTTCTCATAGCTTTGGTGTGTCGTGATCTGTCTTAACCCACTGACTAACCTCATGCGATCCCTTTGCCTTCAGTTTCTACTGCTTAATTCCCACAGTCACTTAGTAACTTTAGTTAAAATCCTGGGGAAGGGCATCTGATGGGTTTACTCTGACTTTGTAGGTCATTCCAAGCTATGTGGTTGGGTGCAGGTCAGTTGATGATTTGGCTGGTTTTGTTTTTTAAGATTTTATGTATTTATGACAGAGAGAGAGAGAGAGAGAGAGAGCAAGAAAGGGAATACAAGCAGGGGGAACTGGAGAGAGAGAAGCAGGGACCCCCGCTGAGTAGGGAGACCAAGATGGGGCTGATCCCACGACGCTTGGGTCATGACCTAAGCCAAAGGCAGATACTTCAGGACTAAGCCCAATGATGTGACTATTTGTGACTTTGCGGGGAGGAAGGGGAGGCGGGGGCGGGGGGGAGGAGGAACAGGGCCTGTGATTCACCCAGAGTCCCCTTTTCAGTTGGTTGTGAACATATTGGCTATTTTGAAGGTGAACTCACTATGCTCCCAGAAAGGCAGTAAGTATAAGTCAGAATTAGAATAGTGATGTGAGTCTGAACATTTGCCTTCTCTGAGCTTCTGTTTTCTCCCTGTGCAAATGAGAGAATACTTACTTCTCAGGCATTATCGTTATCTGTTGCCAACTAAGACACCACACAATTATTTGGTGGCTGGAAACAGCACTAAATTAATTTTTTTTTCCCGATTCTGTCTGTGGACCGGGCAGTTCTGCTTCATGGGCTGTCACTGTGGAATGTATGAAAGGTCCACAATTCTTAACTCGTGTGGTTGACAACTGGAGCTTGCTGCTTCCTGGGAGCTTTGCTCGGATCCTAGATTGTCCATATTGGGTCTCTCCGTGTGGCTGCCTGGGTTTTCTTGAGGTATAGTGGCTAGACTCCACAGAGGAGGAGTTCAAGGGGGTAGGCCCCAGTGGGCAAGCATGTATCTGGCTCCCACTGCATGTATCTGGCTCCCACTGCATTTATCTTTCTAATGTCCTATTGGTCAAAGCTGATTGCAGGATGTGAAAACTAGGAGACATGGTTCCCTGGGAATCCCTAAAATCACAGCATGTTACACAGGCTTTGTCATATCAACTGAGATAGTTGATGGATAATGATCTTCAATGACACTCAGTCAACACTTGGATCTTATTTCTGTTGGAGGAAATGCTGACAGTTTTGTATCTACAGCATAGCTATATATATATTTAATTTGACAGAGAGATCACAAGTAGGCAGAGCAGCAGGCAGAGAGAGAGGGAGAAGCAGCCTCCCCACTGAGCAGAGAGCCTGATGCAGGGCTCAGTCCCAGGACCCTGAGATCATGACCTGAGCTGAAGGCAGAGGCTTAACCCACTGAGCCACCCAGGTGCCCCTACAGCATAGCTATATTGCATTGTACGTTTCTGTGTTGAAAACATGAATGTGTTCAGTAGAAGCATCATATTATATCATATTTTTTGTAAACATATTTAGGAATTTAGGAATTTCTTCCTTCCTAAAAGATATTTTAGGATTCTCAAAAATGCCAGGTGACCCCAAATTATCTCCTTCTCTGAAAACCACCGATTCCTTACGATGCCTAAGAAACTACTGTAAACGTGCTATTTCAGCATCAGCATTCAGTTATTCAGAATGAGATAGGTTAGTTCAGGAAAGCACCTCACAGAGGGGGCCTCGAGCAGTTCTTAAGTGAACAGGAGTAAACACTGTGCCAGCCCTGGAATCTTCCGATTTTGCAGAAGAAGAGACTGAAGTTTAGAAAGGAGAAGCAGGGGCACCTGGGTGGCTCAGTGGATTAAGCCACTGCCTTCGGCTCAGGTCATGATCTCAGGGTCCTGGGATCGAGTCCGGCATCGGGCTCTCTGCTCAGCAGGGAGCCTGCTTCCTCCTCTCTCTCTCTCTGCCTGCCTCTCTGCCTACTTGTTATTTCTCTCTGTCAAATAAACAAATAAAATCTTTAAAAAAAAAAAAAGGAGAAGCAATCTGTACAAGGTCACTGTCAGTGACCAAGCCAGAATTGGAGTCATTATCCTCTGACACGTTCATCCATCAACAAATACTAATTAACACAGTGCCACGCACCATGTGAGGGCCCACATATATAGGACGGAACAAAAGAGATGTGTCCCTTACTTTGTGGAGTTTACAGTTGCACCTGGGATAAAGACAGTCAATGAGTAAACAAACCATCTAATTAATAATCTAAAATTGTGGTCTGGGGCACCTGGGTGATGCAGTTGGTGAAGTGTCTGTCTCTCAGTTTCAGCTCCTCAGGTCATGATCTCATGGGTCATAGGATAGAGCCCTGTGTTAGGTTCTGTGCTCGGTGTGGCATCGGCTTGAGTTTCTCTCTACCTCTCCCTCTGTGTGCAACTCTCCCACTTCACTCTCTCTCTCTGAAATAAATAGATCTTTAAAAAAATAAATAAAATTGTGGTAAGCACTCTGAACAAACCCAACAGAGTGGAGCAGTTGAGAACATTGTTGGAAAGCCGGGTTGGTTAAGAAGGGCTTCTCTGCTGAGGTACTGTTTAAGCTGAGTCCTGAAGCAAGAATGAGAAGGAGCCAGCTGTGTGAAGGACCAGAGGACATTACAGAGGGAGACGTATTTGTCAAGGTCTTGAGGCTGGAAAGGTTTGGATGTGTTAGAGGAAATAAAAGGAAAAAAAAAAAAGGAAAAAGCTGTGTGACTGAGGACAGAGAAGGAAGAAGTGAAGGAACTGAGAGGCATCTGATTAATTTGAAGAGGCAGGAGAGACCAGCTCCTCTAGGCCTTTTAGGTCATGAAAAGAAATTGAGATTTTTATTTTAGATACAATGGGAAGCCACTGAAGCATTTAAGCAAGGGAGTGACATAATCCAATTTATATTTTTGAAAAGCTTACTCAACAAACATTGATTGAAAGCCTATTTATTTGCCAGAGACCATGCCAAGTGATAACATAGCAGAAAATTAACATATGGACCTGGAGGGGCATAAATAGCATAATGGATTGGAGAGTGTGTGTGGGCAGACAGACGCATCCATCAGTGACCACAAAAGAGTGTGAAGTTATATAACAGACTGCTTTGTTGTGTTGCTCACAAAATCTCCAATGGACCTGTCCATGGCCTTGCTGAAATGATAGACCTAGGAGACTGATGCCTTGGTGCACTGCTTCCCAGCCACAGGTGATTCATCCAGAGTGGGTCACCTGACGTAAGGAGAGCCACTCCACGATAGATGAGAAATATATTAGATCCTTTCGTAAGTATTTAAGCAACAGAGAGAATGTCATCACTGATGAGGAGCATGGGACCTTGAAGGTAATACAGCTATGAGGCTGCTGTCTGTGTTGGACACTGCAGTCAGAAGAAGCTGGTAATCTACAAGAAGGGCCAGAAAAGAGGGAGAGAGAAGCAGAGAATGGGAAAAGAGCTTAGATCATCTGGAAGACATATTGAAGGGCTTCCCAGTTCCAATCTTTGCAACTCTGGGCTCACTGTGGTCCTTTGCCTTTGAGGTTGTCTATGGTGTCCTTACGGAATACTTGTCTCTCCCCATACTTGGGTTGGGTCTTCAAGGATTTGTATGCTTTTCACAATCAGAGAAGCAGGAGGAAAAGGTTTCAGGCAGAAGCAACAGTTTGTTCAAAGGCATAAGAGCATAAACATTCTGAGGGTGAGCTACCTCAGAAGAGGATTTCCGCAAACACTAGAAGACCTCTGGAAGACCACCAGTCTTGATGAAGGGAGCATAATGAAGGGAAGTTGAAGGCATATTTGACAAAAGCCTCCACTGACTGGTCACATAGTTGGTGGTGATGGAAAAACAGCATATTCTAAGCTGCTTCTATGAATTCTTTTAATGATAGAAAACTCCCATGTGCCAGTTAACATCCAACATACCACCTGGGTTTTAATAAGTATTCAGCAAATATTTGAGGTATGATGTTGTCTCCCCTCTCCTGTTCCCTGGCCACTAGTCCACAGCCAGTAATAAATACGGGCTTGTTACAAATTGAGGTCCCAGTTATATACTTAAAAGGTAAGCACTGATGCGTGCAGGGGTATTTGCAATAAGAAGCTCAAGTTCTATTCCACCATGAATAATAAACTGGCTTCCAGTTGGCCAGTCACCATTTTTTCCAGAAGCCAACTGGCAAGTAGCTCACCCCCATCTCTCTTGGAATTTACAGATGTGTGCTGGACAGTGTGGGAGAGGGTGTTTTACAGCAGCAATTAGTTTATTCCTGGGGTAAACAGTAGAAATTTAAGGATAATTGCCGCAAGAAATTTGTTTCCTATTGTAGTGTGAATAACCTGCGGGCAGCCAATTGGCTAGTTGCCCTACGGGTCTGCAAAAGGGCAACTGGCAACTCTTTTGCATTTGTGCCTCATAGGGATTTGCAGATGCACATTGGAGAAGGCAGGAAAGATGGGGGGCTGTGTTTGTACATCTGTTTGCAAAGCCGAGGATGGTTTTCTAGGAGGGGTTAAACCAGAAGAAGAAATTTTGGTCTGTGTAAAGAGAGAGCTTGTTTCTCTTTAAGATGGGAGTTCCAGCTCGAGTGACAGTTGGCATCTTCTAGACTCTGCTATAGGGCCAACACACATGAAGAGAGTCACTTAATCCCTCTGCCTTTGCTGTTTGCTGTCTGTGACCGTGCTTAGCTTGCAGGAGTCCAAAACAACATACAACTCAAAGACTGTAATCAGCGTCTTCCAGGGCCTTTGATGAACGGACTGCACACCAGTTCCACTTGGCTTCCCAGCCAGTTGGGCTATCTCCCCACATTTTTGTCAGGTGTGGCATTACAGAGACCTTTGTGATTGTTGTTGTGTTAGTGTTTTCTGAGAATACAGACACAATAGTTTCCAGCTGGCTTTTGTACAGTTTCCTTAAAAATGTTACCCACTACCCCCAAGAGCAGGTTGCAATTTAAAGTGTCATCTCAGGCAGCAACAATATCACGTATTTGTAGAGCCTTTTCTTTTATGATGATTGTATAACTATGTCTTAGTTTACGTAGGAGTCTTAAGGAAGGCATTCTTTCTGTTGTATATAATGGGGGAAATTTACTAGGAAGACACACAAAAGGGCCGAAGTTGGAGGTCTTGATTCCCATCACTAGAAATCATTTTCCCTTTCTGTGTGGGGGAAGGGAAAGGTACAACGTCTTGCTTGACTGATCTGTAATCATTTTTCCTACTGACTCTGAGCTCCTGAAAACTGGTCATTGTACCTTATGCATCTCTCACCTCCTAACCAATATCTCTGCATCTCCCCCCAGTCCCCAATCTGTTCTGCATAAATGGCAACTCTGGTTATGTCAAGATTAAAGTAGTCTAATAATATCCTATAATCTATTCTTGTAGGGGTAGGGGTATCTTATCACAGTCTTTAAGACCCCACTTGATTTTGCTCTGGTCTCACCTCCTAGGTTCTGCTAAATCCATTCTCTGCAACCCAGTCATGATGGCATATTCTTCAGATCCTCAAATGGATCATGATTCCTCTTGTCATACAGAGGACCATGGCACACTCCATGTTTGCCTCCTGTGATGTTCATCCCACTGGACTCCATAATCGTTAACTGCTTCTCGTATTCCAAATGTTGGCTTACACATACTCTCTTCCCTGAATCTCCATAGACAATCACATTACCCCTTTAGACCTTCACATGGCATCTATAAACCTCCTTCATGCCCTTGATCACAGTCTGTAATTCTACATAAATGTAAAATTCTTCACTGATGCCTTATTTGCCCTTTCCATGAGAACAAAGACTCTGTTTCAGGTGCCTTTTGCCCCTGGTGGGTGATGGAATGGAAGCAGTGAGATCTGTAGGAAGAGGGCATGAGGATTGCCAAGTCAAGAGGGAGGGGCCACATTTAAAGTTAAGAAGTAGGAGAAAAGGAGGAAGAGCAATTTGAAAGGAGTTTCGATGGAAACAAAGCAAGATGAGCGTCAGTCTTAGTCTGTAGGAACTAAAGAATAAGAAGCAAATTTCAAGTGAACGAGGCTCTGAACGTCATTCTGAAACCAAACAGTGATTTTTGGGTTTGAGGAGGTAGCATTGTAGAGGTAGGATCACTGATCTGCAAACAAATGTGTTTTCTCTTTCTCAGGATTTGCCCTGGTCTACGTGTGGGTTGGCCAGGATTGGTAGTCCCAGTGGCCAATGCAGAGATGGTTCTGCCACTGCCCAGAGCTGTGGATGGCTGGGGAGAAAAGTTCCCCTGGGGGGTTCTAAGTGGCTTTGCAGCAGAAGTGATGTTGAGGGTGTGTATGTACAGAAAAGTAGAAGATGGAGAAGGTGGAGAAAGAGGAGGAGAAGAAGGAGAAGAAGGTGGAGGAGGAGGAATAAGAGAAAGAGAAGAAAGGGAAGAGGGTGGGGAAGGGATAGGAGTAGGAAGAAGTTAACACTTTTCCATAGCAGAAAAATATCAGGAAAAAGGAAGGAGTAAGGACAGAAGAGTTGGCAGAAAGGTGACAAGTCAAGAGACCAGAGCTCATAATCTTCAAGGAAAGACAAGAGAGACTTAAGAACAAGGGTGTGGGGGCACCTGCGTGGCTCAGTGGGTTAAGCCTCTGCCTTCGGCTCAGGTCATGATCTCAGGGTCCTGGGATCGAGCCCTGCATTGGGCTCTCTGCTCAGCGGGAAACCTGCTGCCCCCTCTCTCTCTGCCTGCCTCTCTGCCTACTTGTGATCTCTCTCTCTCTGTCAAATAAATAAATAAAATCTTAAAAAAAATTTTAAGAACAAGGGTGTGGTGGAGGAGGAGGAGAACAGAGAAATCGCCCTGAGATTTATTTGGAATGAGGTTGTCCGTGACCTTGGAAAGAGCATTATTATTGGAGTGTTGGGGGATGGAAACCAGAGATCAGGCTGCTGAGATCAGGGGTTCCAAGAAAGTGGGAAAGTCAGAGCAGTACACTTGAGTTGAAAAATCTTTAAATCTTTCAACCATCCAAGGGAGTCGCCAACAGCAAAAAACCTTGCCTGCCATGGAAGTGCTGGACAACTTGTTCCCTTCTTCTGATCACTGTTCTCAGAAAGCCCAGGGCAATAAGATCACAGCCAGATGTGTTGAGGGTCAGGACTGAGATAGACATCTTGGGAGATGAGGTAGAGGGTCAAGGGTGTTTTATGCTAACACTCTTGGCAGCGCCAATGGGCAAGAGTCCATCCTCAGGGATGGTTCTCCTTGGCCTGACCTGCTGTTATTGTTGCTAGCTTCTCATTTCCAGGAGTACTAAATCTATCACAAGGTATTAGACCTGGTGTTTGGAATATAATCTAATTAATGCTTTTTGCTTTATCTGAGTTCAATGACAGAAGAAATCTTGGCTTTGAACGTCTATCTCTTGGGCTGTGAGGTGGTACCAGGGCAGCAAACTGAGATTTAGGAGGGCTGAGCCTACTTCTGTGTGGACACAGCAGAAGGCCTGGAGGGGAAGCTGGGAACCAGCGTGACTTAGGTTTCCCAGCAGTACTTGGGCCACTGATGCAATCAGTATACAGATGGGTTATAGCTGGGGCAGGTGGGAACCAGCTATTCCAGTGTAGGTTCAGGGAGGCTGTGGATGAAAAATCTACCTGAAAATCTCCATCAGAAGTAAGAAGCACAGGGAATGTGTTGTTTGGACATTGGGTGGGAGCAAGTTAGCATCTTTAATCTTAATGTAGCTCAGGTTTCTATGGCTATTTCAGTCCTACGTGAAAAAATTGCTGTTTCACTCCACAATGTTACGATCATCCTCCACCCAGGAGCACTGACTGTTCCTGTTCTCTTGGTAGAGCTCCTGTACCTCCAGGCTCTCAAGGGGTCTGCCAGAGAAGTGAGGCTCATTTTCCCCAGAATTCCAGGCTTCTTTTTTTTTTTTTGAATCTTCCTTTTCTGGGGAAATCATGCAGATTTGGGAGAATCGTGACAGGTGAACAGAGACCACCATCTTTGGTTTTGAGAGTATCCTGCTTTTAGCTTTGTTAGAGGGGCAGTGAGAGAATTCTCATGTATATCCTATGAGGGTTTCCAGGCCTGACTATTTGCACCCTGTGCCTTATCATTTATCTTATTTCTGTCATGCTCTGACACCCAGAGTGAGACAGACATCACACTCTTCTGCTTTGCTGATATGACCTAGGTCTCCTTCTTTCTTTCTTTCTTTCTTTTTTAAGAAAAAGAATTTTTCTTTTTAAGAAAAAGAATTTATTTATTTGACAGACAGAGATCACAAGTAGGCATTTTCTTCATAGCAGAAAATTCTGTTGGACAGTATTGCTCTAGCCTTTGCAAATATACATGGTTCAGAGGTGGGCTTTAGTCTTTATTCAAAGAAGGGACTTTTAACTCAGTCTGGAATGGTTAGAAAAAGCTTCACAAGAGAAAAATGGCAACTGAGATGACTCTGGAAAAAAACATTCAGAATGAGCCAAGTTGATGGGAACCTGGGTGGCTCAGTTGGTTGAGCATTCGACTCTTGATTTCAACTCAGGTCATGACATCAGGATTGTGAGATGGAGCCCCGCATCAGGGTCCATGCTGAGCATGGAGTCTGCTTAAGAGATTCTCTCTGCCCACCCCCTCTCTCTCCATCTCTTAAAAAAAAAAAGAAAAAAAGAAAAAAAAATTAACCAAGTAGATAAATAGCAGGAGGAAGAAGATAGGAAAAGATAAAATGTATTCCAAGCTGAGAAAACCAAACAGCTTTGTGGAATTTTAATAAATGTTTTATAGTTCTAAAGGGTAAGTTGTGTGAGAGACCATGGTGGGGAATATGACGGAAGAGAAGAACTGGTGAGATGATAAAGGACCTTCCGTATTACTATAAGTGGTTTGGGTTTTCATCTTGGACATGGAGGGGAGCCATTGCTGAATTCTCTGTAGGGATAAATGAGGGATGACTTGGTTAAATTTGGCCTTTACAAAAATTACTCTAGCCAGTGTGTGAGAATGAAGATGAGAGAGGGTATTGTGAGAGAGAACAGAGAAGAACGTACACTGAAAAAGTGATTGCATTTTAAGAGAAACAATGTGTTCCTGAAATAAAGCATTGACAATGACTCTAGAGAGGAAAGCATTGAGAGCAGCAATTGGTAGGGTGTTAGGAAGTGCTGACTCTTAATTATGGAGCGTACAGAAGAGGGAGAAATCTACAGTGGCTCTTGAGATTCTGGTTTATATGACTGTGTGGAATATGAAGTCAATAACCAAGATCCTAAAAGTGGAAGATAGATTTGGGAAAGAATGATGAAGGATTCATTGTGTCTTGAACAAGTTGGGTTTCAGATACGCTGCGACTCTGGAGATGTCAACGAGACAAAAATATAGGGTCTGGAGTGTGAGTGAAAGAATAGGTCAGTGATGTAAATGTGGGATCATAAGTCTTGATGTTGGTTGAATGATGGTCTCCCCGAGGGAGCACATAGATGGAGAGGTATGGGACTTTGAGGAACACCAACATTAAGGGAATAAGCAGAGAAGGATGAGCTAGACATTGAGAAGAGATTTCCAGTAGTGGCAGTTAAATGTGTGTTAACGGTGTTACAGTATTCACAGAAGTAGAGAATTTGTAGAGGAAGGAAGGGGTCAGCAGTGTAAGATACCACGGATAAATTCAGTAAAGAGAATTTCATTCACATAACTTCCGTGTCTCATGTCTAGAGATTGAGTTCAAATGCCAGGCAGAAAGACTTCGGTCCAAGTCTTTTATTAGATCCTTTAACCAGGGATATTGAATGTGTCCCTAAATCCAATGTAAATAGGGCATCAATTTTCTTATTCCACTTTTCCTGAAGCATTAATATATTGTGTCATAATCCTTAGTTTTGGGTCTTTTTATGCATATGTTCCTAAGTATTTTGCATTTGTATGGATTCTTTCCCCTTCAATAGACTTGATGTTTCTTGGGGCTGTAGCCGTATGTGATATATGGTTTTATTTTTTTCTCCTTGTAAAGATCCCTATCCTAATATTCAGTAAAAAGATTTCACATAGTAGGAGCTCTACCTAAGAAGATTTGAGACTTTGTTGTTTAAAAAAAAAATCTAAGGAATTCCTGCAAAGATCTCCATAAACAACTTTGGGGATTCATTACCATGGCTAATCAATATAGGGACATTTATCCCAAGCATCTCCATCCTCAGTGACCCCGAGAAAGGAGTCATAGAGAGTGTCAAGATACATTTTTTCAAACTTGCACCTGACCAAGATAAAGGTTTGCCTACTGAGCTATTCCAAATTGTAGCAGTAAAGAGAAAAATAATGTGATTTTTGTACTCAAGATGATAACCAGGGACTGTCAGAACATGCTTGTGTCATATTGTAATCCCTAGAAATAACAAAAACATTGTAGTTTAGTGCATACCTGTTCTAACATTTCTTCACCATATACGGGGCCTGGGAATTGTGCTCAACTATTAAGTGCTTTACAGCATTTATGTTTTAAGTGCTATTAACTCCATTATATATGGAAGAGGCAGAGATAGGGTAAAAGCATCCTGATCCTATTCATGTTATTAGTTTTAAGGGAGAACCCAGGCTCTGAGTCCCAGTTCTCTGACCCTAAGTCCCCTGTGGGTGTGAGCCCAACGCTACATGATTTCATTTACTCTTCATGACAATCCAGGAAGGTAAGAATCATCAGCATCCCTTTGCAAATGATGATTCAAGGCTCTGATAAACTAAATAAATTGTTCAAGATTCATATTGCCCATAAAAAGTTAAGCTGACTTTCCAATTTAGTTTGTTGATGGAAGGCTCTTTCTCTTTGCACTGTGTTTTCCTGGTTTCTAGTGCTCTATGTTCATGAACTGTTATATATTTCACCGATAATAAGGAAAATTACAGAACTCCAAGGCTGGCCGGGCCCCAGGAGATGATGTCATCCTTTTCCTTGGTGCCTTGCAAGACTAGAGCTCTCCCTGCTCGGTCTCAAGCTGAAGAACAAGGTGTTTTTTAGAAATAACATTGGCATCATTATAATAGTATTATAGGCTCATTGACACAAAGATGTGAAATATACAATGAAAATTATCCCGAATTTTATTTACTAATATTCTTTGTAAAATGGAAATATATACTCATTTATTTATAGCCTTTCAGTTATAAAATAATATTTCCCATATCTTTAAGTCTTTCTCTGTAATAGGATTTTCCCTTACATTTTGAATAATGCTCCAGTAGGATTGTGTCCTAGTTCGCTGGAACAATTTATGTCGTTGTCACTGATGTTAACATCCTTGGTTAATGTCTCTGGTGATTACCTTATGACCACCTCCCAGTGAACGAAATTTCTTGTCGGGGGTAATAACATTTTTAACAATTTAAGTTCTTTGCTATCCAGTGGTATACATTAACAAGTGGCAAAATGTACATTCTATTGCCTTTCAGAAAATTGATTCCAATTGGCTCCTGCAGTAGACTATGAGTGAATCAATTTTCTCTACTCTTGGTGTTGCTTTGTGTTCTGAATGGAATTTTTGGTTATAACTATAGTAGGCTGAATCCTGCCCTCCCTACCAATTCCATTGTCCTAACCCTCCCAAACCTGTAAATATGTCACCTTATGTAGTAAAGAGTGGGCCAAATGTACTTTAAAAATCCTTATGGGGTAGGCAGGAGGGTCAGAACAGTAGAAAGACAATGTGCAGATGAAAGCAGAAATCAGAGGAGAGAAGAGACTATGATGCTGGTTTCCAAGATGGAGGACGGGGGCCATGAGGCAAGGAAGGTGGGAGGCCTCTGGAAGCTGGTAAAGACAAAGAAAGGAATCCCACAGAGCCTCCAGAAAGAACACATTCCTGTGGACCGTTTTTAGATTTCTGACCTCTAGAACTTCCAGAGAAGACAATAAATTAATGCTGTTTTAGGTCACTAAGAAACTTGTTTTAGTAACAATAGGAAACTAATAAAACAACAGTATTTTTTCATATTTTTTTCTGATTTTTTACATTTTATTTTTCCTTGCCCCCCCCCCTTTTTTTTTTTGTTTATTAACAGCATAACAGTGTTCATTGTTTTGGAATCACACCCAGTGCTCCATGCAGTACGTGCCCTCCCTATTCCTTGGCCCTTAACGTATTTTTTATTTTGGTGATTTTGGCTTTTTTCTTATAAGATGTTTTTTAAAGGCTGTTTTTAGGGGTGCCGGGGTGATGCAGTCAGTTGAGCTTCTGACTCTTTGGTTCTGCTCAGGTCGTAATGTCATGGTCCTGGGATTAGACCCATATCAGGCTCCCTGTGGAGTCTGCTTGACATTCTCTCTCCCACTCCCTCTGCCCCCCCTCCCTGAGTGTAGGCACGTGCTCTCTCTCTAAAATAAATAAAACCTTTTAAAAAAGTAAAGGCTGTTTTTACAGTATGGCTATTAACTATCCTTTTGTCATGTGTTGTCAATATTTTCTTTAAGTATCCTACAATTTCATTTTAGGTTTTTTTTTGTTTGTTTTGTTTTTTTTCTTATGGCTTTTTTCCCCCATAAGATATAGTAGTGAAGATCCTGGACTGAAGTGTCAGGAAAGCCTGAACTGGAATTTTGGCTCTGATTTTGTGCATGTTATCTTATCTCCCTGAGCCTAAACTTTCCTATCAGTAAATTTGGAAGATCATTGTAATGATTAAATGAGATAATGCACATAAAGAATTACCATCATGCACGTTGTCGCAAATGGCAAGATTTCATTTCTTTTGATGGCTGCATAGTATTCCATTGTGTATATATACCACATCTTCTGGGGGAGGTGGGATTGAGAGAGGGGGAGGGGGCTATGGACTTTGGGGAGGGTATGTGCTATCGTGAGTGCTGTGAAGTGTGTAAACCTGGCGATTCACAGACCTGTACCCCTGGGGATAAAAATACATTATATGTTTATTAAAAAAAAAATTTGGAAGGGGAGGCGAACCATAAGAGACTATGGACTCTGAAAAACAACCTGAGGGTTTTGAAGGGTCAGGGGTGGGAGGTTGGGGGAACAGGTGGTGGGTAATAGAGAGGGCACGTTTTGCATGGAGCACTGGGTGTTGTGCAAAAACAATACTGTTATGCTGAAAAAATAAATAAAATGGAAAAAAAAAAGAATTACCATCATGTCTCATAGCTAACAAGTGAGCAACACATATTCAATGTTCATCTTCTTCTTATTATATTATCATTGTCTGACATGGTTTCTTCTTTTGCTAAGTACTTGAGGTAGGAGATTTTGCATTTTGCCTTTATTCTATTCAGTGTCTCCAAATTTTTTTTAAAGATTTTATTTACTTATTTGATAGACAGAGATCACAAGTAGGCGGGGGGGGGGGGAGCAGGCTCCCCACCAAGTGGAGAGTCCAATGCGGGGCTTGATCCCAGGACCCTGAGATCATGACCTGAGCTTAACCCACCAAGCCACCCAGGTGCCCCTCCAAATTTTATGTAATAAATAACTTGCCATTTTTCAGTCTGTGTTAACTTATTCCCAGGGCCAATTATGGCCATTTCTCATGTCTCACATACTGGAGAAGAACTGCTGGTCACTCCCACTTCCTTCTGGCCCATGGTGAATTTGACAGCTAGTCACGATAGCCCACTAGGAAGGCCAATGGCTGGTGAATGCCTTGCTCTTTGACTCATGGAGGGGAAGAAGAAGGCAAGAAGACTTTTCCCATCATCCCTTGCACTGAGTCTGCAGAAGATCATCTGTTTCAATCTGAGTAATGGCAGGTCGTGAAACCACCAGTAAGTTCCAGGCTTATCTAACAGCTGGCTCAAAGGTGATACGTATATAAAAATGAGCTGCAATCCGGGCTCATTTACTTTACTTTGCAAAGTATAACTTTCTAGAACTCAAACATCTGTTAAAAGAACGTGGAATTCTAGGCAATCTATATCCAGGAGCAATTTGTACAACCTGCCAGTGCTTTGTGTTCTCATGATTTTTCAAATGACTTTGCTTTTGGAGGTGGTGGGGGTGGGTAGAAATTAGCAGAAATGCCTTTTAAGAATATTCCAAGTACACTGGGTTTTTTTTTTTTTTTCCTTTCTTCTCTTTGATTTTTGATCAACATCTTTGGCAGCATTTAGAAGCTGGTCATCTATTATTCTTTTAAGAAGGGAAGAACTTCAGTCCAAAGTGTTTTAATCTCTCTCTCAGCAGAATTCTGAGGTCATCATTACAGAAAATGGCGATTTGGTTCATAATGTAGCAGGCCATTTTTTTCAAAGATCTGTCAGTATTTTTTTTTTTAAATGTGAGAAGCACCACTTTATTATTATTATTTTTTCTAAAGATTTTATTTATTTATTTGACAGAGAAAGATCACAAGTAGGCAGAGAGGCAGGCATAGAGAGAGGGGGAAGCAGTCTCCCCACCGAACAGAGAGCCTGAGGTGGGGCTCGATCCCAGGACCACGAGATCATGACCCGAGCCATAGGCAGAGGCTTTAACCCACTGAGCCACCCAGGCACCCCAAGAACTTTTTTTTAAAGGTTATTTATTTATTTATTTGACACAGAGAGAGAAATCACAAGTTGGCAGAGAGGCAGGCATAGAGAGAGGGGGAAGCAAGCTCCCCGCCGAGCAGAGAGTCTGATGCGGGCCTCAATCCCAGGACCCTGAGATCATGACCTGAGCCGAAGGCAGAGTCTTAACCCACTGAGCCACCCAGGAACCCAGAACTTTTTTGTTTTGACTATGAGTCTTATTTGCCCTAGGATCTTAGGGATGTCAGTATTCCTCTGTCTCAGTGTTTCCAAAAACAAACAAATAAACAACCCAGAGCATTGTAAATGAGTTCCCCTATACTTCTTGTTCCTTTGATTTGAAACGACAATTATGGCATGAGTACGTGAGTGTCTTATCTATATTGAAAACAGCTGTTGAATGTCTAATGCCCTAGAAGTTGTGAGTAGGAGAGAGAAAAGCAAGTAGGATTACTCTTCATCCTCACCATGTTAGGGATATTGTATGTGTAACACCTGACAGCAGCTCTGGGCATTTATACCCTCTTGCTTTATCTGGAACGCCTTCTTTGTTCATATTTTAGAACATGCTTGGGAACCCACGTATGGAAATAGCATATCATTCTGCTGGAATGATTTTCTTTGCCCAGAACCCCAAATGCCTGCAGCTTTCTTCCTTCTCCTCCTGCTCCTGGTAGAAATACCCATTCCCCAAGAGATGCTTTTCCCTCCCTTGTCATCTCCTTCTCTCCCTAAAGTGCAGCCTTCTCAAGAAGACCACCTCTGAACCTGCACACTTGCAAGTCTTCTTCCTTTGACAGCTTCAGTGTCAGAATTCTGATTCCTTGGGTGTCAGACCTGTTCTCTGTATTTTCGCACTCAGGATGGGTCCTTCTCTTTCTGTGGGTGATGTTATTTGGTTTCTCCTACTACTGGGGACCCATCACGATTGCCTCTTTGTCAGCTGATTCTTTGCTGTGACGTCGGCTCTGGATCTTCTGTTGCTGGTTTCAGTGTGTATTTACCTACTTGTACAAAAACCAGAGTCTGTAGTATTTGGGGTTTTCCAGTTTTGCAAGAGGTGTGGCCTATGGAAGGTTTTACTTGCTCTGCTTGTCAATGTACATGGTGTTTGGTAGATGTATGGACAGATTTGGATTGAAATGTCCAGTGTTACCCTAAGGTATAGCTTTACTAAATCAAAGAAAACAGCATCTCCCCTTTTGCTACTCTTAAACTAGAACACTGTACCATGTCCTTCTTGCAGATTTACAAAGGATCCTTATCTGAACTCTATCCTGAGGTTTTAGTCCAACAAGCTGGTTGATAAATCTGAGATGCTCTGCTCATACATTCACTTGTAAGAACAAAGACAAATCATTCCTTAAGATGTGGCATTCCTTTCCCTCAGTCCCCAAGACAACTTCAGCTGAACTACTTGAAAGCATCTTGAAAGTAGGGTTTCCAAGATCTTATAACCAATAATACCCTTAGACCCAGGCAAAGGGGCTCTTCTGGACTCTGTACTCTAGAGGGCCTTATAATACACACACACACACACACACACACACACACAGAGTAAATTTATTAACAAACACACAGGCTTCTTTGTCATTTGAGTCTAGCACTTGGTGTTGGCATAGTGTTACCAATAACCCTAAACATCTGCTCTTGGGACCAATATTGTTCAAGTCCCAGAGAAAAGCTCCCCCATATTTCTTACCATATGTCCTCAAGACAAAAGAATGTGTATCCAGATGCCATGAAGGTTTGCAGATCGTATGTCTGCTGACAGCAGAGATGGATATTGCTTCTTAGGGAAAATTGAGGCCATAGAACAGTTTAATTTAGAGGAACGACAAATTAGCTTGTCAAATAATATGATAGACTATTATACAGTAAGAATGTGATAGATTCTTGTATAACAAAGTATTATTTCCTAATAGGACCAAACACTCGTTTTCTTGCTTCTCTTCACGTTCTCCTTGATGATTCACAAGCTGAGGAATATTTCACAATATTGAACCATCCATATTACTCTCACATTTGTACACATGTAAATGACATGTGCGATATGGGATACTGATTCTTTACAATGCCAACAGGATAGATCTTAGAATTGCTAAGAGTTTTGTTTTTGCAAAAGTGTTTTAAGATTTGTATTTTCTTTCTACCCTTTTAAAAAAAAGATTGATTGATTGATTGATTGATTGATTTAATTTGGGCAGGATGGGGAAGGGCAGAGGGAGAGGGAGGGAGTCCTAGACAGACTCTGTGCTGATCTGTGCTGATCTGTGCTGAACACAGATCCCGATGCCACCAGGGCTCCATCTCATGACCTCGAGATCATGACCCAAGCTGAAGCCAAGAGTTGGATGCTTAACTGACTGTGCCATCCAGGTGCCCCTCTTTTTACATTTTAATAGATAATCTTGAATCATTAGAAGGAAAATAACTTCTTGAAAGACAATTCATTTTTTTATATTTTACATTTAATTTTTTTAAATGACAATACACCCACATTTGTATATTTTGAATACCATTACATGCTGTATTTTAATTTTTTAATCCCTACCCTTTGTATATTGCAAATTTTGTGAAAGTCATTATTATAACAACGTTGAAATAAAGGCAGGTCTCCCTATAGCCTTTCTTAGTAAATTATTTTAGAGATCTTTCATTCTTTATTCAAAAAATTTTCCTTACATTAAACAGAAGTTTTTTCTTACTTTATCTTGAGCTATCTATTCTTATATTTATGAATACACAGATACACACACTATACACATGTACATATTTATGTACATATAGTGTACATACATATTTTATAAAATGTGTCTTACTAACAATCATCTTTGAAAGGGCAAATTTGAGAATTAATGTTGATGTTCTCACATTTTTTTAAAAGGTTTTATTTATTTGAGAGAGAGAGAGAGCATGTGCATGGGTGGGGGAGGAGGGGCGGGGGGGGGGAGAAACAGACTCCCCATTGAGCAGGGAGCCCCGTGCAGGCCTGGATCCCAGGACCCTGGCATCATTACCTGAGCCAAAGGCAGACACTTAACCGATTGAGCCACCCAGGCGCCCCTGGTGATCTCACATTTTTGTGATGAATTTCTTAGGTCTTATCTACCTACCACATATAAAAGTATTTCTGTTTTTGAGAGGCAAATGTGGGTTCCATGTTGTTACTATTTTTTTATTATTATATTATGTTAGTCACCATACAGTACACATCATTAGTTTTTGATGTAGCGGTCCATGATTCATTATTTGCATATAACACTCCGTGTTGTTATTAGACTATCATCGAAAACCTCTATATCTGGGAAAGGCATTTAACAGAAATACACTGGAAATACATTTTATAGGTTGATTAAGTATTCATGTCCCTGCAGTGATCTAAACTCAAAGTTTACTGACTTATGTGCTACTAAGGACTGTGTGGAGAGCACATTAGCTTCTCTGGGTTGGAGGTTTCTGCTTCTGTCCCTGAAGGACTCCGTCATTCTGGTGGGAGGCTTAGCTGCTCATCTATAAAATACAGAGCTACTGATTGCAATCTACTACCTACCTCACAGACATGCTGTAATGTTTTAATGAAAAGTACTTTGAGCTCTTTGGGGGAAAAAAAGGATCCTCTCTATAAACAGAGAATTGTTACCAAAATGTTCTTTTCATTAGTTCTTTGGATTGTCTTATGAGAGTCTCAGTCTGCCTAATGGACGGGGATTTATAGATAGCCATTTGTAAAAGCACATCCAAGCACACTCAAGCATTAAACAAACACAGATGCGCAAATGAGATTATGAAATTGCCTGACAACGGCACAGCCTGTACCTGGGAGTTGATAGGAGGGGCTGGTTTTTCATAACTCTAATTATTCTCACTCTCTACCATACATTTGAGACTTAAACTGCCTGAGCGGGCCAGCATCGAAATTGCAGTCCTTTTATTAAACTCGTAATAGTCCTCCAAGGGCAAGGCAAAATTAGGACCAGATTGTCTAAAACTGGGTCTACACTGGCCTTTAGAGTTTTTAGAGATCTTAAGATCTCTTCTGGATTGTTGCAGATACCACGTAGTAACCTAAAGGGACACGCAACTGGTTCCTTGTGAGTCCACTGTATCACCTTTGCAGTTTTCCAAAAATTTCGGGCCTGCTCTGGAAACGGGTAGGCTTTTGGAGCACGTGGGACCTGCCTGGGGTCTTGTGTAGACACGCATAGTCACTCCCCGAATGGCAACCCCAGAACACAGACCAGAGGATGGTGATCAAAGGTGTTGACTTTTAGGCTTTTATGTCTTCCTCCCTTCCTAAGCCCATGAATGACACAAATGAGAAGAGACTCTAATGATGACAAGAAAACATTGATTTGGATTATCCACACCGGTGGCCTCCTCTCCCCCAAATTCACAAACTTGTTGCTCAACCCTCTACTCGACTCTCGTGCACACTGGCCATCTTCTGTTACCATTTGGCAAAGGCTCCCTGCCCTAAATGTTCCTGTCTTGCACAATGGAAATGGTACCCATAAGGTCTCAATCAAATTGTCATGTGAATTATTTTACATTTCACAAGGAAGATAAAAATAAACTAGATTGGGATTGGAAAAACCATTTTATATCATCAACCTCAAGCGGTCTCCATCTGTAGTCATTCCAGCTTGGTTTCATCCACTTTCTAACCTATTGTTGAATCCTCTCCTTGATGGTGACTCAGGCCACCCCTCTATTGCCCAATTCTTGTTACGACTTGGGAGGTTGCTATAGTTGGTTTGTTTTTAATATCTTGCCCAATCTTTCCATTTTTAGTTCCAGACTATTGCTTTTAACCACTTTCAACTATCCCATTCTTTACAAAGTGACACAGTACTGTATACAATCTAGCTCAAGTACTTTTTCTGTCGAATTCCAGCATGGCTGCATCATGCCCACGGATGCTACAAGAATGGCAAAGTGGGGAATGGTTATATAATATCTTTTTATCCCCTTAGGGGCCCAGTGCAAGGGAACTCCCAACTGCCATTGCCTTGGTTTCTCAGAAGAGTCCTATGATCCAGGTGACATTGAATTCCCACGTAGCAGTAGAAGAAGTGGAAAGCCAGAGAGGCAAGTTCATGCAGTTAGTAATTGACAGAGTTAGTAACTTGAATATGGGTTTGACTGACTCCAAAACTCATCTCAGCCTTTGTTCACCTGTCTCTCCATTGATTTTTTATTTTTTTCTTCTGATCTGGAAAGGAGCTTCTTTTATGGTACCAACTTCAGCAAAAAGCATAACCAGTTATTTGAAAGGAGCTTACCCACAAAGGACTGGGCACAGGGAGCCCATCAACAGAAACGAGGGGGATGAGGGATCTCTATCATGAGGCAGGGAGCACTCACTCTTCCTGAAGTGTGTGCCTAAAAGAAGGACCCCTCTCTGCTCTGGCAGTCAGAACAGGACCTGATTCCTAATTGAACTTCCAGGCTGCTGAGACACAAGGCAAGTGGGGAGGGTGATAGACAGACCACATGTACTCCATCCTGCTTCTAGGGAAGCACTCTCACAAGAAAGGTGTGATAGCCATGTGTGGGAGCACCTTTCCTTAGGAGCAGTGGGAAAGTGAAATATCACTGAGAAAGAACAGTCCCAGGAATATTAGGGAGTCCCTTAAAAGAAACAAGTCTGCTTTATGCAGAGTTCCAAGAAAAAGGTTTTTGAACTTTGGGCTTAAATAAAGGATGTGAATATAGTCAGAGAACATTTCACATGGGCTGTGTTACTATTTAAAGCTTCTATAGACTCTTATTTAATTATCATGTATTCCTTGCTTCATGGTTCTTTATATCAAATATGCATTTCAGCATTTGAGTCGGTCGTGAATGGTTCCTCATTTGGTGAGAAGTACTCCATTGCTAATAGGGAGCGGGAGGAACTCTTACACAGATTCTACTGCAGTTCTTTGTTTCAGAAACTGCTGCCTATATGGGCAATAGTAGATATAAATACAATATAAATACAACCAGTGATAGTAATTTTTTCCCAGTGAAACTTTGTTGTCAGTCTCAATCACACCGAGTCCCTGAGTGTGTGGTTAATATGGCTATTAACAGCGATATTAATAATATATTAAATAATATGGCTATTACTTTCTTAGAATTATTTCTAGTCTGCTCTGGGTTTTACTTTAATGAAAATCTGGCTACCATTTTGAATATTTCATTCAACCATAAGAGCCTGGTTTTAACCCGGTATTTCATCCAGAAGGGCCCTTACTTAACTTTGAGCAGACTAGTACACCAACCGAGTCTAACAACGACAACAACAACAGAAAGCTGAAAAAGTGAGCAGGAGCTCAGAAATAATGCTCCTCTCACCACTTCAAATTGCTTGTTTATTTCATTCATAACATTTACTTTCTCAAGTATATTCATCTAATTTGATGAGCAGCTGCATAGATCATTAGGAGATGGTCAGGAATGCACAAATGTTTGCATTCATTCTTTGTTGTCTCAATTTCATTTTAATGTGATAGAAGTAACACAGATGTGACCAGTGCTCTTAAGAGTGGTAGTTCTGGGCTCCAGTTCATTTTCTCTCAAATCATTAAGCGTCATGGAGCTTTAAAGCCAAGTAGATGAAGTTGAGGTTCATCAGTCTGAGTTGATAGACTGATTTCCTTCCACTACAACAGGTGACTTCTCAGATATTCCAGATTTTGTATTATTGTTTGGAGCAAGAGACCTAGACTTTAGTTAAGACTCCCAGTAGAGTGTCCAGCTGAAGAAAAGGGAAAGGGAGAGGGGGAAAGAAAGAGAAAGAGACAGAGGGGGAAAGGGAGAGAATATGGGGAGTGAGAGTCATTTCTCTTTTGGCTTTCAATGGCCCATCCCTTCTCTTCTGAGTTTCAGAACCATCCAAGGGGCCAAAGGGTAAATACTGCTTTCTCCGTTTTACAGATTAAGAACTAGAAACAGGGGCACCTGGGTGGCTCTGTTGGTTGAGATACTGACTCTTGATCTCAGCTAAGGTCTTGATCTCAGAGTCATGAGTTTGAGCCCCCCATTGGGTGTGGAGCCTATTTGAAAAAAAAAAACAAAACAGAAAACAGAAAAAAAGAAATAGAAGCAGAATGACTAAAATGAGCCATTTATCCAAGTGACTGTGAGTATCACCTCTGGATTTCTTGGTTCCAGAGCTGGTCTTACTTATTTCCTTCCACATAGAGCCAGTCTCCCTCTCTTTCCCTGGCTAATCCAGACCTGAGAAGTATTAAAATAAATGTCAGTTCCAATTCCACCCACTCACCCAGCATAACCTATGAGGCTTCCTTATTCCATTTTCTATTTTGGGTGACCTAGAATTTCCCCTGCGTTACAGTTTTCCCTACTGCTCTGTTCCATGAACAGGGTTTCTATGCCTCATGCCACCCCAGGATTTCCTACATGTTAGAATATTCTCCTACTTGATCTTGAAACTGTCGGACAGATTCCTTGCCTAAGATTAGACTAAAAATTATCATAATTTTAGATTTAGTCCTTTTCCCACCAAGCTGCTTACTCTGGTTCTCCTGCTTCTCTACTTACCTCCTCCCTTCCCTCCCCCTTCTACTTTCACCTGTTCAGCTTCAGGACATCTTTCTCCTTCTCTCCTGTGGTTACTCCACAGCCCTAGCTTACTACATCCAATGTGTTCATCACACACTGATCTTGGCAGCAGGACAAAACCAGAACAGACATTCAGCGTTCTTGTTCTCCTTACCCCGAGAGAAGATCACTGTTAGTAAGGTTGGCAACAGTAAGAACAAACATGATTTGTTCATATATTAGGCCAACATGTGTGGGAGACAGTACCCAGCAGGCAGCATTTATATATGAGGCAAACAATGATGAATAATGCACAAAAAATATAATCATCGAAGCAGAGGTATTCCTCTAAGAATGATTTGAGGTGAAATTCAGAGTCGTTATTTATAGACCTAGACACCAAGTACTGAAGGGGAAGGGAATGAGGCATTTTAGAACAAATATTTTTTTCTAGGAAAGAAGCGAGAAAGGGCATGTGGGGAAGGTCAGCTGAGGTGCTACCATGCAAAGGAAGTCATAGAGGATATGGGTATAAAGAACTTTGGAAGGGTGGAAACTTGGACGTTCCAGAACGGGGAGGGATCGATAGAGAGACGTGGTTAGAACTGAAGCTTGGAATGAGCACAGGCAAAGAATGTACTCATGGCATGTTGGGAAAGATGGATGAAAGAATGAGCGAGATGAAAGGAAGGGAAATTGAGTCATAGTGCCGCGTTCCAAGCATTCACTGCTAAGGGGAACTGAGCAAACAGCAGAGCTTAAAATGAACTCATGACTGGGTATATGCTATGAAGAGTGAAACCCCTTCCTTCCAGTTCCTGCGTGAAAATATAAACAACATGCAAATTCAACTAGAAAAGTTTTGCCTGTGCTACATTGAGAAACTCTGCTTCCTTTGTTATTGTGACTCACGTTGGGACTATTCTTACAAGAATGTAATTTGTAGGGATGGGCAGACCTGTTGGGAGAAAAACAAGTACATCTCTGGAATGTTTACCCATTCTTTTGAAAGACTCTCTATTGGTTTTGGTTTGAAGGGGAAAAGGTCTCAGATATCAGAACACAACTGGGGTGAAGTCCGTGGAACATCTTGAAATAGGTTAAAGAAGCAACAGGTAATACTCGATGACTCAAAATGCTTTCTTTCCCTCAAACCTTACCCAAAAGACATCTAAACTCAGAGAAGGGTAAGGGTGAAAGATGGTTTCAATCGGGGAGTGTTGGCACAGAAATAGTAAGAGCAGACAGCTCATGGTTTGTGTTAGCCATGGTGGAAAAGGAGATGGTGAAGATGAGTGGTAACCATAGCTCAGATCACATCGTAGAACCAAACCCTCTGATTCCAGTAAAACGTTTTCATGGCACAGAGTATCTGCTTGAGAGTCTTAGATGTGTAAGTTTTGGGTACTGCCTGAAAATAGAGCTTTCGCAAACCTAAAATTGACCTTGACAAATTTGGATTAGACAGATGAGAAAAACAGATAGTGAATTCTCTGGTTCTAAGTTTACAGACTCCGTTAAAACACTGGTGACCTGTTTTACCCCTTGTTCTGTTTTTGCTTTCTCTTTTCTTTTGCCTCCCTCCTTCCCTCCCTTTCCTCCCTCCCTCTTTCTTCCTTCCTTCCTCCCTCTTCCTTCCTTCCCTCCTTCCTTTCCTCCCTCCCTCCTTCCTTCCTTCCTTCCTTCCTTCCCTCCAGCCCTCCCTCCCTCTCCCTTCCCTTCCCTTCCCTTTCCTTTCCTTTCCTTTCCTTTCCTTTCCTTTCCTTTCCTTTCCTTTCCTTTCCTTTCCTTCTTCCTGTAGTCTTTGCTTT
Organism: Meles meles; assembly: GCF_922984935.1. NCBI lineage: Eukaryota > Metazoa > Chordata > Mammalia > Carnivora > Mustelidae > Meles > Meles meles. The sequence goes on from NC_060083.1 coordinate 53,871,128, forward strand.
GGAACATTTAATCCTGACATACTTTCTAAGGGTTACATTAAAAATAAGGAAAAAAGTTTTGGCAAAATATATTGACATTTCTAACTTGTCTTTCTTCTGTCTCTGGGTAGAAAAGTCTGAAGTAATGGAGGTTCTTTAAAAAGAAAAGAAAAATTCAATGGTAGAAGTGGTGTGTGTGTGTGTGTGTGTGTGAAAAAGAGAGAGAGGGTGAGAGAGAGAGAATGATTTACCAGAATCCAGCAGACTTTTCAATGGTAGAAGGTGTATGTATGTGTGTGAAAGAGAGAGGGAGAAAGAGAGAGAGAGAGAAATGATTTACCAGCATCCAGCAGACTCCTAGCAGCTCCGGGAAATACAATGGGTCCATTGCGAGTTGTGTCTGGGGTACTCTGAGCCAAGGGGGTGGAGACAAGGCAGATGGTATTTTGAAGAGCATCAAAGCAATACCACTTTATCTGTCTTATTTTGACTTCTGCTTAAGATTTTGTTTCCGAAAGCAGTCACACTTAACAATAGAAAACATTATTGGAGGAGATAATACACAGGCTCTCTTAATTCCTTTGGAGAGCCAACAGTATTCGAATATGCCTAGCCTTTCCTAAATGTTCTCTTTATCTTAATGAGTAAAGGTAATAAGTAAATTTGTGGTTGCCAGTGCTTTATAGGAGGTTGATTCTGAAGTGCTAGATTTCCCATTTGTGACACTATAACTTTAAATAGACTATGTGGTGTACAAATTATTAACTTTGGAGACTCTCTGGGAAACATGTCAAAGAGACATTGAGTCATCCTCTCAAAGAGATGAAACCAGATAGACAAGAGGTCCTAATGACTGTTCAGAATTGACTTGAAATTTATACTGAGGACCATGGACAGAGAACACGGCGGGTCCACATATGAGCCCCAAATCAAGAGTCATAAGAACTAAGTCTCAGATATTGGAATTTCTGCCATAGCAGCTTCTCACATGAGCAATTCTATGATCAGATAACAGTGGGAGACACATATTTAGCAATAGTTAAGGATTTTTCTAAGCCTGGCAGGGAAGGCCAGGTGGCATTCAGACAGAACACGAGGGAAAGTCTTGTGGCAGTCAGTGGCTTGGAAGATTGAGATCTGCATACGTGGATTTTCTTCTCTCATTTGTAGGGGGGGTTATATTCCTGGAGGAAGGCAGACCTCTCTTTTATGATCCTTGAATTTGTTTATGTTCCCAACTTTTATTTTCCCAACCAGATTTCAACTTCTATGAGCTTGAGGAAAGCCATATAATTCTTTTATATTCCTTCATAGTGCCCAGGATAGGGACAGACATGTCATAGTTGTTAAATCATCTTTTTGGTTAATTTATTTAAATGGAAAAGTTGGGTAATTGAATTGATGACTCAGTTAATTCACAGTTCTAGAAGGTTAGACTTGTAAATTTGTAAAAGCCTCTCAAATTGTTTTTTATCATGCAATGAAAGTGAATTGCATATTTTTTTCGGCAGTTTGTTTTGCAATCCGAATTTTTTGGACTTTGCTTTGAAAAAGGTTGAAATGAAAGGCATGGCAGTGAATCAGCAAGTTAAGAAGGTTAACAATTAGTCATAACTTTAATAGATGAGACAATTACGCCATCTCTACCTTTTAAAAATAACCATATTTTTAATTAGATTTTAATCATAAAGGTCAGAGGTAGTGTAAGTTTAGAAAATCAGAAACACAGACTGTGTTGGCAAAACGGCTTCATCTCATATGAGTTAGGTTGGCCAAATTGACTGAAACAGATGGTGAGAGGCTTTTGTTCCTTCAGTGATCAATTGATTGCATGATTTTGATGATCTTTAACGTTTTCAAGACTAGGTCCTGGAACTCGGGTTCATAAGTACTGCTCCCATTTCTTTGTGTCTTTTTTTTTTATATTTTATTTATTTGACAGAGAGAAATCACAACTAGGCAGAGAGGCAGGCAGAGAGAGAGGAGGAAGCAGGCTCCCCGCGGAGCAGAGAGCCCGATGCGGGGCTCGATCCCAGGACCCTGGGATCATGACCTGAGCCGAAGGCAGAGGCTTAACCCACTGAGCCACCCAGGCGCCCCGATTTCTTTGTGTCTTAAAATAGTCTGTGAAATATGGATTACTTGCTCTCCTGCCTCAACAAAGTAGTGTGGCAATTCAAAAAGCTTGGAACCTCAGCTTTGACTTTGCTTTGACTTTGCGTTGACTTTGACTTAGCTTCTGCAGAACATTAGAGTACCCCACTTCCTGATGTAGATTTAGATTATAGTGGGCGGTTTAGTTGGAAAGTACTAATCCAGACAAAGACTCTTGTCTTCAAATGATAGCCGCTGTTCTGGCTACCTGTTACCTCGTAAGAACAGGGTGGCTGATCTGTATGTACTTCATGATGACTGGGGCCTGAGGTGGGGTGGCTTCCCTGGCTGGAGTTGAGTGAGATGGCTAGCCTGGAGTCTTGGGTGGGCTGTTGGTTGGGCTCACTTCCTTCATTCATCTCTAAACACATCTGCTAGCCTGGAATGTCTGTCTTTTTCACTCACCTGTCTGGAACTTAGACTGGGATGACTGGAATAGGTAGGGCCAGGTAGGCATGAATTTCCATGCCCCACCCCACCCTTCTCCTCACTTCTTCTCCTGTTTCCCCTTTCTTTCTCCTCCCTTCTCTGTCTCTTCTCTCCCCCTCAATCCCCTTCTTTCATGTGACTTTTCCACATGACTCTCTTGGGTTTTCCTCACAACAGGGTGATCGCAAGATACAGCTCTTATCTAGTGTCTGGTTTCTTCCAGAAAGGACTTTCCGGTGGAGAGAGTGCTAAAAGGCCCAAGTGTAAACTGAGAGACTTCTTATGACCTCACCTCAGAAATCCTGGGATGTCCCTTCAACCTCATTTTACCACTCAATCAGACCAGATTCAAAGGGATGGAGGGAATAGACTAATGGGGTTGGGAATTCATGTACAGGAAAGGAAAGAATTGGTGGCGTCCATCTTGGAGATGATCTACCACATTGCCTTTAATTTGTGAACTAGATTTCTGTAATAGGGCACTTGTTCCCACTTATAGTCTTTTCTGTTTGTTTGTTTGTTTGTTTAAGGTTCTGTGTTCCAGCTTTGAGTGCTTCTATGTACACATCTTTTTAAAGCACCAGCATCATGGGATCAATCTTTTATTGGTAATTTTAATTTTACATACTGATACCAGGATGCTATTTCAAACTTACTTCAGGTTCAGATTCATGAGTGTGAAGCAAGACTCTTGGTTTTTCAGGAACTTTGATGTCTAAACTTCTTCAATAATGCCATTTTTTTCTTAGTGATTTCTTTCAGGGATTAATACTGTTTATGCTAGGGTATTTTGAAGGCTAGTAAATTGAGTTGTACCACACTTGGGAGCTTTCATTTTTCAAGCTCAGTGGTGTTCTGCTAAAGTAAGGAATTGACCAAATTACCTGATTCATTTGGACTTTAAATGCATAGAATAGACATGACCAGATCTTATAATGTCACTTGACTCTAGTTTGATATTAAGAATGTATATGTCATTTTTGATGATTTCCCTTAGCAGTTTGAATTAAATTATCACATGGTTGGCTCCAGGGACACTTTGAGTCCTTCAAAATTGGTCTTTGATGCTTTTATATTTTTCTTTAAGGATTTTTCCTTTCCCAAGACACCTACTTTTTTGGCTTTCCAGAACCCTTACTAGCATTCTCTTCTCATCCCAGTATAGACCTATGTAGGAGGTGTTTGTACTCACCACAACCATAAAGATACAAGGCCAGCCATTATGTCAGTGATAATTTTAAATTGGTATCATCCTGGAAATTCTGGGAATATTGCTTCTTTCCCTTACAAGTTTCAGAAAACGTAACACATATTAGTGTAAGCCAAAAGGGACTATTTGTACAGGACCAGGACTAACGTATTGGAAGGAGGGATCATGTCTTGTTTCTGGTCTCTAGATGTCTCCATTGTCAAGCCATTGTGGTGGCTACTTTTCCCACATGATATGCAGAGAAATATTGAAAGGAAAGTCTTCTTCCCCAATAGCTCAATAGAGTCCCTCAAATTGAGCCCCCATAGAATTCAGGTCAGGTCTCATATATGAACTTGGAGCCTGGGACATGGAAGGTGCTGATTGCCTTAGGCTGGTTGTGGGTTTTACCTTTGGAGCCAAGGGTTTGTATAAGGTCTACCAGAAGCATGAGGGCTGAAAGTAGGAGAGTGTATTCCCCTCAAAGCAAACACAGGGTGCTCCTCCCACGAGAAGGGGAGTGGATGGTAGGCAGCAGCACCGACAGCTATCATGAAATAAACATGGTCGTGTCTGTCCTTCCACCATTTTAAATTTCTTCTTGGTAATACCCACCCTGCTCCTTCTGCCTGCCCTCAGCACCACAGTTTCAGTGAGTTGTCAATAAAAAACAAAACCATACAGTGGTGGTTGGTCTTTCTCCAAATCTTCATCTCTCATTCTCACATGGGTCTAATAGAACACTTTGTGTGTGGCAAGCTCAAAAAATACTCTCTCCAAAAATAGCCCCTTTTGCTCCTGTGACATCTGCATTTCTTCTTTTTAGTATATCCAAAGTATAAAAGCTCTCTCACATTTACACAAATAGACTCCTGAGATTATTCTCATTATTATACACTAATTTCCCTTTATACTCCTTGGCCTGAAAGGAAGGATTAGAGGAAGGAAATATGGGGAGGAAGAGAATAGCAAAAGTGATGGGTATTGTAGAGAGTGGAAATCCAGCCCTTCTGTGGGCTCCGGATTGCATACCCCTCTTTTGGGATTCATACGTGATTAATGTCTCTTCTATAGGCTTAAAGTCCAAACTAATCAGATAATTGGATCAACTCTCTGCTCCATTTACTGTCCTTATAAGTGACAAATAGTGATTTTTTTGGAGGGTTCTAAGGTAAATATATGTTTGGAAAATGGAGATAGTTGATGTGTTGCCTCAATTAGCCTCTTTAATGTAATTTCATGTAACACCAGCTCTCATTTTTGCAGTTTGTACTTTTAATTAGAAAGAAGACTAAGGGAGGATTTGCATATAAAATTCCATCTTTTTAATGTGAAATTCATATATCTTTGTACCCAATATAGACTATCCTTACATACACAAAAATATAACACCATCAGGATTGCTGATTATTCTGAGGCAATTATCACTTTTCTTTTTCTCGTTTGACTCAACACCTGGAAAACCCGTATTTCCCAGGAAATATATTCCTGAATAAAGTAGTAATCATAATTTTCTTGCATTATTTCTTTGGGCTAGCAAAAAAGAGACTAAAGTAGGAAATATAAAAGCCTATAAACATTTTATATTTCAGCAGACATGTCATGGGAAATAAACACTTTGTAGTACTTCATAAATTATGTGCTCCCAAGTCTATGAAAATGTTGGCAGCTGGAAGAAAAGACGATTCTAGAGTCCCTACAGTGATGGCCTTTTTGCTCAATGGCATGCGTTGCTGTCTGAACATTTGGGATAAACGCTGGGGTAGGGGAAGCATACAGGTGTGGCTGGCAAAGAGAAGAGTGTGAAGCAGAAGGATATTTTCATTTATTGAACATCTAGAATGTTGCGGATACTGTGTAGATAGCATTCCCTAAATCTCATAAATTTATCATAACAACCCTGAGAAATAATGATTCCATTCATTTTATGGTTGGAAATCCATGGCTCAAGTAAGTTAAAAACCTTGCCCAAGGCAAGTTAGTAGCAGAAGTATGATTTGAAGTGAGACTTCTAATTCCAAAACCCCTGTTTCACACTCACCTTTCTGGTTGTGTGGCCAACATTGTGCCCTTAAACCCTGGCATCCTTTTCTTTTTTTAAACATCACTAGTGCCTTATCTGACTCTGGCTGACTTAGTGTTGTCTCTTTCCAGGATTCAAAGCATTTTCAAGTAGTTTCTTTCAGCGGCATACACAGGACTCTTCCTGTCCCTGAATGGAATCTTCAGGTCCCACTCTTTGCTCTTTTGTTTTCTTACGTTAGGAGGAGCTTAGGGATACCTGCTTTGTCCCCTGCCCAAGATGTGATAGCTCAACGGCTTTACTTTTAATGAGACAGATTATAGCTATAACTGTGTTTATAACTATATCTCTACCTAGATGTAACTGTAACTATAGCAGAAACTATAATTATATATTTTCCTACTTTAACTACCAGTACTACCCACGTCCCATAGGCGTGAGGAGGAATCAGGTAGCCCTCCTTGGGAAAGCCAACTCAAGACCTGCGTAAGTTTTCTGATGTCATGAAGTTTGTAATCCATGTAATTCAATCATATCAACAGCACAGGATGAAAAGACAAACATGTATTTACAGCCAAATCAATGTATCATGGTCTTTCTTCTAAGACATTCTAGAATATTCAACATAAACCCCATTTGCATTTCAGATTGTATTCTGAACACCGCAAGGGGGTGCCATGTTGGTGTACAATGAAAATCGGGTCAGATTTCTAGGGGTCCTACTTACCTCCTCCCTTTTTCTCAGACCCAACATCCAATCAATCTGTAAATCCTATGGCTTTACTTTCAAAACGGATCCAGAGATTCATGGTATCTGCCCTGGTTCTTTTAGTAACTCAGTAACTTGTGGAATTGCACAGTAGTCTCCCATCTAATCTCCTGGGAGATTCTTATCTCTGTTCTGTTCTTATCTCCCTCCATCCTGTTTCCAATTGACTTAAAGCATTGAAATAAGATCCCAATTGTCTCTTCCTTGAAAACTTCCATAGTTCTCAGCCCTGATGGTTTATGCCGTCCAGTGCAGTCCAGCCAGATCTGGTTCTCTGCTTAGTTTGTGACCAATGCCCACTTGCCCTCTTGACTCCATCCACATCAGCCTTTTTTCTCTGTCTTAAATCCATGATGCTCATTCCTGCCTTGCGGCCTTTGCACTGGCTGTTCCCTCTACCTGGAAGACTTTTCACCTCAGTCTTCGTGTGTGGGCACCTATTCCAATGTCACCTCCTTACAGAAGGGATCTCTGGCTATCCCATGGAAAATTGTCCTCTCCAGCCTCCCATGACTGCTCTCTTTCCTACCACCCTGCTTTCTTTATTTTCACTTAAACTTTTTATTTTGAGTTAATTTTAAACTTAGAATCTGTGAAAACAGTGCAGAGTTCCCTACATCCTTCCTCCTGTGTCCCCTAACATTAACATCTTACCTACGTTTAGTGTGATCAATGATCACGACCTCATGATATTGTTAACTAAACTGTAGATCTTATTCAAATTTCACTATTTTTTTTTAACCAGTGTCCTTTGGTTTCTCCAGGAGCTTACTTTATTCTTGTCATAGCACTTATTGCTATTTGGGATGACATTGTTCGTTTTTGTCGGCTGTCCATCTTCCCACCAGAATTTAAGCTCTAAGGGTGATGAACTTGTCCTTTTTATCACCAGGTCCTCCATGTTTAAGAAATTGCCCAACATGGTGCACCTGGGTGGTTCAGTCAGTTGATTGACTGCCTTCAGCTGAGGTCATGATCCTGGGGTCCTGGGGTCAAGCTCCTCTACGGGTTCCGTGCTCAGTGGGGAGCCTGCTTCTCCCTCTCCTTCTGCCTGCTGCTCTCCCTGCTTGTGCTCACCTCTCTCTCTCTGTCAAGTAAATAAATAAAAAATCTCAAGGAAAAAAAATAGAAAAAAGGAAATCACCTCACACGTAAAAAGTGCTACATATTTGTCAAACAGGAATGGATGGATGCTCCAGGAAGGCAGAGCTGATATGGCCTGCATGTAGTGTCATTACTTCATGATGAATTTTGATAAGAAGCAAATGCTCACAGAGTTGAAAAGGAAGTGATGTAAGGAAGGATAAGTCTTCTGGCTTTGTGAGAAGCTGCTCACTTTCCCACTGTTTCTGAGTGCTTTTTGTGTCCATCAAATGCTTGGCAGCTGATGATGGAGGATGAGAATGTTCTAGTAGATTCTGGGTTCCCAGATTCCACCCATCAGTGGTAGGAACAAATGCTAACTGTAAGACTAATCACTGTTTACAGCAGTTACTAAAAATCCTGAAGAGGCTGCCAACACGGTGGAAGAAAGTTTGGATCTGGGGAGTAAAATACCTGTCTTTGGCTAATCCTGTGATCAGTGAAAACTTCAATGTGCCTAGGCAGTGATACAAAACTATAATCCCCTTATAACCAGGTATCACTGAATATTTTCAGGAGTTTCTTTGGCTTAAATCTGGCATTTGTTTATTATGGAATGCAAAATGTCATCTGAAACTTGTGATTTCTGACAAATAAAGTGTTTTAGCTTTTTTTCTTCTTTCCTGTAAGTTAAACAAAACAAAAAATGTTTTTTAAAAAGATTTTATTTATTTATTTGACAGAGAGAAAGAACGAGAACACAAGCAGGCAGAGAGGAAGGCAGAGAGAGAGGGGAAGTAGGTTCCCTGGTAAGCAGAGAGCCTGATGCGGGGCTTGATCCCTGGACCCTGTGATCAGGACCTGAACAGAAGGCAGAAGCTTAACCTACTAAGCCACCCAAGCACCCCAAACAAAATATGTTCTATGTGTGAGTTATTAAGTGTGGCTTACATTCAGAAAGTCAGTTCTTGATAATTTAAAAAAAATGTTGACTTTTGTACAAAAAGACACAAAGGAACAAAACAAGAAATGCCTCTCTGTAAAGAAGAAACACCAAAGTTATAGTAACATTTACTATATGTTACTATAACTTTTTTCTAAGTTATAGTAACATTTATAAAAAAAATGTTTTTTCTTTGCTAGAAAAACATGAATCACTTCACAAAATCTGCTATTTAAATCATATCAAATTTAAGATTGCTTTCTTTGGGGCTAGAGGAAGAATTTTAGACATTTCCTATGAGAAAAAGAATTATTTGTTTAACCACTGTGTTAGTTTGTCCAGTCAGACTTGTGTTACATAAAGAAGGTTAACCAGAGGTAAACTGTGTAGCAACTTGTGCTAATTATTGTTTAAACATGTACTGATTCTCAAGCAAAAAGGAGATTCAACATTTTGAAAGAAACTGGTAAAAATTTTTCTAGTGAGCATCTCTTAATCTGATAATTTTTGCTTTGCCCAAAGAATGCATATTGTTTACTATAAATTATTGAACATGGGATTTCCACCCCTCCTACAAGCTCCTCAGCCCCTCCCATTTCCCCATGCTTCCGGCAGGGCCCATAAGCAGGGTGGGTTTGATGGGGGTGGTGAAGTCCATACAAATTACTGGATCTAGTTAATTGGAAGAGTGTCTAGGAAAATTCTATGTAGGATTTTTAGCTAGACTGGCCTTACTGGATGGTGGTGCAGTGCCCCCCCCCCCCATTTTCTCCATGAGAAGAAAACTCATTTGTGGTACCTTGCTCTTTACATATGATGGCCCCAGTTACTGAACTAAAACCTTGGATTTGCTCCTCGTCAAGTTTCCAGCACCTGCTTTTGTCCATTTGACCTTCAAAGTATTTTCCTAGTATTTGATTCGCTTTTCTTGCCTCCTCTATCCCAGTTGCTTTGAGGCTGTGCTTCCTAAATTTGCTTGTGAGAAGAATCACCTGGGGGCACTTATTAAATATATCGATCACTGAGTTTAAGCCTATTGAATCAGCATTTTTAAAGAATGTATCAAGAATGGGTGTTTTCGAAAGGACCCAAGATGACTCAATTATATGAATTACATAAAAACCGCTGTCGACTTTCTTGTCTGAATTGTTGCAAAGGTCTTCTCTCTGGTTTCCAGCTGTATCTCCAATCAGTTCTCCAAATGGCAGCCAATGGGTCCTGTTAAAAAGTTAGGTTAGATTGGTTCTCTCCCTCATGCTTTCCTGTCTTACTGAGTGAGTCAGGTGGTCCCTAGGATAGATAACCTCCAAAGCCAGAGCCCAAATTCTCTGGTCTATTCTCTTGTGCCTCTCCTCCTTGTATATTCATTCTATTCTAAACACACAGAACTTCTTCCCTAAACCCCATCTCAGGGCCTTTGTATCTCTTGTTTCTTCTGCTCAGAATGTAACTTCCCAGATATCTGCTTGATTTGTCCCTTCATTTCTCTCCAGATTAGACTCAACCTTCACATTACCAGAGAGGTCCCTCTAAATGAAACAGCAATGCCTCACCTGGATTTATCCTCTGCATTTTATTTTTATTCATAGAATATAAACACCTACTGTATTGTTATTATTGATGTTGATATTGTTTATTTGTGAGAACAGAAACTATTTTTTCAAAAATGTGTATGGCCAGGATATAGTATGGTTCTTTGATTCTAATTGGCTCTTAGGATGCATTTGTCCAAATATTCAATGAGAAAGATGGTAGGATAAATGGATGGATGAATGGGTGAATGAATGAATGAATGAGAGACTGGGAGTGTGTACAAGCTTTTCTCCTTGACTCACCAAGTATAAGTGATTTTGAGATCCTAGAGGATGGGAGGGCAACAACAGGTGACAGAAAGCCACATCATATTTCTGGTTGAGTTTCTTTTAATGATTGAACAAACAGGGCTGTTGGGGAAGAGAAAAATTCATAAACATGAAGACTTGCTTACTTTCCAGAAGATGTTTCTATGTTGCAACCGGTGTTTGGAATTTGGAAAATCTGAAGTTTGAGGAGCAGGTGATTCTGAGCATCCTTCCCTCACTGGTCTTACTGAATGGGGACACTAAGGGGACGATGTAATGTCGATTTGGTCAGCTCCATGTGGTTACCTTTCTTTGACTAGTTTGGAAGACACTGTATTAGTCTTCTAGGGTTGCTGTAAAAAAATTGCCACCAATTGGGTGGCTCTAACAAGAATTTATCTTCTTGTAATTTCAGAGGTTAGAAGTCCAAGGTCAAGGGGTCAGCTGGGTTGGTATCTTCTAAGATGTCTCTCCTTGACTTACAGACAACTTTTCTTTTGATCTTTCTGTTGTCTTGCCTCTATGTAACTGATTGTGTAGATGCATCCACATGCATGCATAGGTAGGTGTGTACAATAATAGCTACAATGGGAGAGAATCGCCCGCACATTTTTCTTAATAAACAAGGTGTTACTATTAAATTTCTTGAATATTTGCAAAATCTCGGAGTTGCTTCCCTCTCGTCTTTCCTCCTGCCACTCTGTTTATATTTGCGTACTATGAGTGCTCACTTCAAATAAATTATTTGACATGCATGTGTTCATTTAGGTTAACAGATTTCTACAAATACTTCTCAGAAATGATGATGGGTACCATGGGATTATTGTACATGTGAGATGTAACTATTTAGTATTTCCAAAATCTACTCTTTCCTTCTCATATGGAGAGCCAGTGAAGGCTTTAATGAGGGCTGGGCAAACGCAGTGCAGAGGTTCTTAAGGAGTGGTCTGTGAGAAGAGCTTAGTTATTCCCTGGAAGGGGTGTGTACAGTTATTCCCAAGATCTTTGCAGGGCATTTGGAAGTCAAATTTTTTTCAGACAACTTGCCTTTTTTTAGCCCATTGATGGTTTTACTGGTGGGCATAAGAACAATGGCGGATCAAGGCAAAGGCACCCAGATGGACCGATGATCATGGAAACATCTATACCCTGCATTTGCAATGAACAGAAAACAAAGGCCAGTGCTATTTAAGAATGTCTGCAGAAAACAGGGATAATTGCTAATTTTGTTAAATCTCAGTTTTGACTTGTTAAAAATAGTTTTGCATGACTAAATGGGAAATGCACCGAATGCATTGCTGCTACCTTCCTACCCATGTATCATTCCTTCATGGGAAAGCACTTGTGCATTGGAACTGTCAGCTGGAATTCTCATTTTTTTTTTTCACGGAACACAAAGAACTTTTTTACTCCAAAGAACAACTGACAGATAAACTATGGATCCTGATAGAGGGCACATACCTCAATATTATCAAAGCCATCTATGAAAAACCCACCGCAAATATCATTCTCAATGGAGAAAAACTGAAAGCTTTTCCGCTAAGGTCAGGGACACGGCAGGGATGTCCATTATCACCACTGCTATTCAACATAGTACTAGAAGTCCTAGCCTCAGCAATCAGACAACAAAAAGAAATTAAAGGCATCCAAATCGGCAAAGAAGAAGTCAAACTATCACTCTTCGCAGATGATATGATACTATATGTGGAAAACCCAAAAGACTCCACTCCAAAACTGCTAGAACTTGTACAGGAATTCAGTAAAGTGTCAGGATATAAAATCAATGCACAGAAATCAGTTGCATTTCTGTACACAAACAACAAGACAGAAGAAAGAGAAATTAAGGAGTCAATCCCATTTACAATTGCACCCAAAACTATAAGATACCTAGGAATAAACCTAACCAAAGAGGCTAAGAATCTATACGCAGAAAACTATAAAGTACTCATGAAAGAAATTGAGGAAGACACAAAGAAATGGAAAAATGTTCCATGCTCCTGGATTGGAAGAATAAATATTGTGAAAATGTCTATGCTACCTAAAGCAATCTACACATTTAATGCAATCCCTATCAAAATACCATACATTTTTTTTCAAAGAAATGGAACAAATAATCCTAAAAAATTTATGTGGAACCAGAAAAGACCTCGAATAGCCAAAGGAATATTGAAAAAGAAAGCCAAAGTTGGTGGCATCATAATTCTGGACTTCAAGCTCTATTACAAAGCTGTCATCATCAAGACAGCATGGTACTGGCACAAAAACAGACACATAGATCAATGGAACAGAATAACCCAGAAATAGACCCTCAACTCTATGGTCAACTAATCTTCGACAAAGCAGGAAAGAATGTCCAATGGAAAAAAGACAGCCTCTTCAACAAATGGTGTTGGGAAAATTGGACAGCCACATGAAGAAAAATGAAATTGGACCACTTCCTTACACCACACACGAAAATAGACTCAAAATGGATGAAGGACCTCAATGTGAGGAAGGAATCCATCAAAATCCTTGAGGAGAATGCAGGCAGCAACCTCTTCGACCTCAGCCACAGCAACATCTTCCTAGGAACATCGGCAAAGGCAAGGGAAGCAAGGGCAAAAATGAACTATTGGGATTTCATCAAGATCAAAAGCTTTTGCACAGCAAAGGAAACAGTTAACAAAACCAAAAGACAACTGACAGAATGGGAGAAGATATTTGCAAACGACATATCAGATAAAGGGCTAGTGTCCAAAATCTATAAGGAACTTAGCAAAATCAACACCCAAAGAACAAACAATCCAATCAAGAAATGGGCAGAGGACATGAACAGACATTTCTGCAAAGAAGACATCCAGATGGCCAACAGACACATGAAAAAGTGCTCCACGTCACTCGGCATCAGGGAAATACAAATCAAAACCACAATGAGATATCACCTCACACCAGTCAGAATGGCTAAAATTAACAAGTCAGGAAATGACAGATGCTGGCGAGGATGCGGAGAAAGGGGAACCCTCCTCCACGGTTGGTGGGAATGCAAGCTGGTGCAACCACTCTGGAAAACAGCATGGAGGTTCCTCAAAAAGTTGAAAATAGAACTACCCTATGACCCAGCAATTACACTACTGGATATTTACCCTAAAGATACAAACATAGTGATCCGAAGGGGCACGTGTACCCGGATGTTTATTTTTTATTATTATTTTTTAATACTTTATTTTATTTATTTATCAGAGAGAAGGAGAGAGAGAGAGAGCACACAGGCAGGCAGAGGTGGAGAGAGAAGCAGGCTCCCTGCCGAGCAAGGAGGCCATGTGGGACTAGATCCCAGGACCCTGGGATCATGACGCAAGCTGAAGGCAGCGGCTTAACCCACTGAGCCACCCAGGCATCCCCCGAATGTTTATAGCAGCAATGTCCACAATAGCCAAACTATGGAAAGAACCTAGATGTCCATCAACAGATGAATGGATAAAGAAGATGTGGTATATATACACAATGGAATACTATGCAGCCATCAAAAGAAATGAAATCTTGCCATTTGCGATGACGTGGATGGAACTAGAGGGTATCATGCTTAGTGAAATAGGTCAATCGGAGAAAGACAACTATCAAATGATCTCCCTGATATGAAGACATGGAGATACAACGTGGGGGGTTAGGGGGATAGGAGAAGAATAAATGAAACAAGATGGGATTGGGAGGGAGACAAACCATAAATGACTCTTAATCTCACAAAACAAACTGGGGGTTGCTGGGGAGAGGTGGGGTTGGTAGAGGGGGAGGGGGTTATGGACATTGGGGAGGGTATGTGCTATCATGAGTGCTGTGAAGTGTGTAAACCTGGCGATTCACAGACCTGTACCCCTGGGGATAAAAATACATTATATGTTTATAAAAAAAAAAAATTGGAAGGGGAGGCAACAATAAGAGACTATGGACTCTGAAAAACAACCTGAGGGTTTTGAAGCGGCGGGGGTGGGAGGTTGGGGGAACCAGGTGGTGGGTAATAGGGAGGGCACGTATTGCATGGAGCACTGGGTGTTTTGCAAAAACAATTAATACTGTTACGCTGAAAAAAAATAAATAAATTAAAAAAAAACTATGGATCCTGAGATTTGGATATTTGGGAGATATTGTGTGTGTGTGTGTGTGTGTGTGTGTGTGTGTGAAAATGAACAAGATGGGCCTGTCACTTCAAGGGAAACAAGGGACAGTATTTGAAATTAATGATAAAATGTAAGGTTTTTTTCTTTCTTCTTTTTTTTTTTTGGTTTTTAAATTTTTTATTTATTTTTATTTTTTATTTTATTTTATTTTTTTTTAGAGATTTTATTTATTTATTTGACAGACAGAGCTCACAGGTAAGCAGAGAGGCAGCCAGAGAGAGAGGAAGGGAAGCAGGCTCACTGCCAAACAGAGAGCCTGATGCGGGGCTTGATCCCAGGACCCTGGGACCATGACCTGAGCCGAAGGTAGAGGCTTTAACCCACTGAGCCACCCAGGCACCCCTATTTTTTTAAATTAACATATAATGTATTATTTGTTTCAGGGGTATAGGTCTGTGATTCATCAGAATCACACATTTCAAGCAAAAACCCACACTTCTTATTATGACCTGACACCTGCTCAGTATTTAAAGGCTTAACTGATGCGATTAGAGGTGATATTAACAATGTAGTGGTTGGGGCGCCTGGGTGGCTGAGTTGGTTAAGCATCTGCTTCAGCTCAGGTCATGACCCCAGGGCCCTGGGATTGAGCCCCATGTCAGGCTCCATGCCAAGGAGGGAATCTGCTTGAAGATTCTCTCTCCCTTTCCCTCGTCCTCTTTGCTTGAATGCTTGGATTCTAGTACAGCTTACTCTGGATACTCTGTATTGTACTCTGGAAGAGTACAAATTCTGTTACTAGACTATAATAAGAGAAATAAGGCTAATGAGTCACTTTAGGTGACTGAAAATCTATGAAAGTTTCTCTCCTATTTTAAGTTTCCATGGATGGATAGATTTGAGTTTGCAAATATTCATCACTGTCTATTTATTGGTTTTTAATATCAATGACTCGATCTGGTTCAGAAAAGTTAGTTTTTTTAAAAAAAAACACGTTATTCAGACACAGAGATCAGTGGAACAGAATAGAGAGACCAGAAATAGACCCTCAACTCTATGGTCAACTAATCTTCGACAAAGCAGGAAAGAATGTCCAATGGAAAAAAGACAGCCTCTTCAATAAATGGTGCTGGGAAAATTGGACAGCCACATGCAGAAAAATGAAATTGGACCACTTCCTTACACCACACACGAAAATAGACTCAAAATGGATGAAGGACCTCAATGTGAGAAAGGAATCCATCAAAATCCTTGAGGAGAATGCAGGCAGCAACCTCTTCGACCTCAGCCGCAGCAACATCTTCCTAGGAACATCGGCAAAGGCAAGGGAAGCAAGGGCAAAAATGAACTATTGGGATTTCATCAAGATCAAAAGCTTTTGCACAGCAAAGGAAACAGTTAACAAAACCAAAAGACAACTGACAGAATGGGAGAAGATATTTGCAAACGACATATCAGATAAAGGGCTAGTGTCCAAAATCTATAAGGAACTTAGCAAACTCAACACCCAAAGAACAAACAATCCAATCAAGAAATGGGCAGAGGACATGAACAGACATTTCTGTAAAGAAGACATCCAGATGGCCAACAGACACATGAAAAAGTGCTCCACGTCACTCGGCATCAGGGAAATACAAATCAAAACCACAATGAGATATCACCTCACACCAGTCAGAATGGCTAAAATTAACAAGTCAGGAAATGACAGATGCTGGCGAGGATGTGGAGAAAGGGGAACCCTCCTCCACTGTTGGTGGGAATGCAAGCTGGTGCAACCACTCTGGAAAACAGCATGGAGGTTCCTCAAAGTGTTGAAAATAGAACTACCCTATGACCCAGCAATTGCACTACTGAGTATTTACCCTAAAGATACAAATGTTCACAGAAATCATGAAGTGGAAAGTAATACTCCTAATCAATTTGCATAAGAGAAATGTACATGGTTATTGAATATGTAAAATATTCAATATATGGAATATATAAAATATTAAAAATATTCAATTTTACTATTAATCACAGAAAGAGCCATGAGCTACTGTGTCATTAAAATAAAGAAAATAAAAATTAGAATAAATGATTTAGAAAATTAAAATAAAGAAAAGAAAAATTGAAACCAGTCTTTGGCTAGGATTTGAGAAGTTAAAACTTGGTTTCTCTTTTAATCCCAATCCTGATGGAAATGTAAGCATATACTTTCTCCAGAGACAATTGGAAAATGGAAATTTAGAGGATTTGAAAATATATTATCAAAAACCTTAGGACATGAATAAGCTTTATAGTATCAAATATTATATAACCATTAAATCTTAGAAAAGGAGAACTCTATTTGATACTGCTAACAGGAAAGAGTCAATTTATGAAAAATATTAGGTCTAATATGAGTCAATTATAATAAAAGATAATATGAATGTTTGTGCCCAGAAAAAGCATAGAGAGATTTGTGGTGACTATTATCGAGAAGGGAAATGTTGTGTTTAGGTTTTTTAAAATTTCCTTTGCTAATCTAGCAAATAATTCTTCTTTGTGCAGTGTATAAGCCATATCAGCTTTCAGAGGCTGTTGCTGGGGTCTACACCTGGGGTTATAAACTTTCTCTATAAAGGGCCAGATAGTAAATATTTTAGGGTTCTCATATCATGCAATGCCTAGTGTGACTGCTCAAGTCTGACTTTATGATGCAAACGCAGCCACAGGCAATCCAGTAACACTGTATTTACAAAGACAGGTAGTGGGTGGGTTTGGCCCAGCGGCCCTAGTTTGCCAAGCCTTGGTTCAGACAAGGGAAGACTGACTTGACTTTGAAAATAACACTTAAGTCAGGAAGTTGGGAATAGGCCCATGTCCAGAGACAATGGGCAGACAAAATGCCCAGGTGCCGTTTGTAGGCCTTGGAGACAGTCTGTGATGCAGAAGGAAAGGAGAGAGTGAATCCTGCCTCTTCAGTTTCCATTTCGGGCAGCACTGAAGGATGCGTGGCAGCTGTCCGTCAACACAGAGCACTCATGAGAAAGGGCAGATCTGTGACCCACGGGAGAGAATCAGTTTGTGACTTGAGTTGTGGTGTGCTCGGTGGGCAGAAAGGCATGTACGTACGCGGGCCTGGTGCTGGGGGATGTAGCGAGGTGTGGAGCTGTGGATTTAGACGTGTCAGTGCAAGAAGTGATAATTTGTTAATGGACACCATGGGGACTGACGAGATTTGGTCATTTAAAAAAATCAGTGTGACTCATAGGGGCTTGAAAAACCCCATATTCCAGCTCTGAAGATGCTCAAAGGATATAGGATGATTAGGATCATTCACCATAGCCTAACCTCTCTCTCCTCCCTCTGGCAGTGGGAAAGAGAGCTCTGGAAACAGAGCTGATGTACCCCCCGCCCCGGTGCAGGGCCGGCGTCCTTCTGTCTTTCATCAGCAGAGAATGCAGAAGTGGGAATCCTACTTTCTCAGTCCACAAAAGCAAAGGGCTGCATCCACATCTCACGTCAAAGCTGCCTATTTTTAGGACTGTGTCCTAGGAAGCCAACCTACTGCTGGATGATCGAAGCAGACAGAATTTCAGCAGATCTGTTATAGTGTATCTTGCCCTGTTAAGGAATTAATTAAAGATGGTGTTTTTGTTTTTCTCCACACACACACGCCAAAAAAAAAAAAAAAAAAAAGTATGCAGTTTAAGTATCTTCCGAATTTCACCCAGGTGGTTGAAAAGAAATGGTTGTCCTATTTGATAGTATAGTGGTTTAAAAAACTAAACACAGAACAAACAAATGAACAAATAACAGCAACAAAAAATAGAAATTTTTAAAAGAATCAAAAAATCCTGAGTAGAATTTAGGAAAAACATTGTAATTGGCTTCTCGATAACACAATAATATTATCATGATTATTATTGAGAGATAGGGTCATTTACATCAATAATTTTTGATGCTGAGTTTCAATGTTTCCATAGGAAAATTATCCTGCAACTTTGGCATCAATGACAAAAATAGGAAATGGGAAAGAGATTGAAGGCAACTTTTTAATAATATGGATTTTTTCCCCCTTCCACATAGTGCAAAAATTACAGTGATTGCCAGAAGTTCTAAAACGGTCAGACCACTTTCAGAAATTCAGTCACCTCTTAAACACTTAGAGGCTGAAATGAGTGAAACCCGTTTTCAGAAGAGTTTCCAAGGAAGTAGAAAGTTTCCACACCCTACATCTTGTACTAAAAGAAATGGAAACTGGGCTCTGTCTGCCAAAAAGTCTGAATTATTGTGTCACAGGCTGTTGAACACTATAATCAGCAATAAAAATGTGAACATGCTTGATGCTATATTAAAATGCACTTTGAAAAGTTTACCCTAATAATATTTTTGGATTTCTTTTTTTTTCCTTTTTTCTTTCTTTCTTTTTTTTTTTTTTGCAATGCTAACAGTGTTTCCACTTTCCCGATGACAATAAGAAAAACAAGATGAGACAGGGAGGGAGGGAAATGAAATGGAAATAGAGAGCTTCAGAATCAGTGTACTGAATAACTGCCTTTTTTTTTTCTTTCTCAAAAATCACTTGGAAAATTCCTCGTGTTGTCTATCTGATGGGTCCAAGATGGAGTAGAAATTTTCATCTTTTTTTTTTCCTGATTATGAACATAATACATGCTCATATAAAAATGTAAATGATTGAGAGGACTGTAAAAGATTCCTCCTAGATTTCTCAGAGATAACCATTGTTAATATTTCCAGATACAACTGCAGGCATCTGACTTCATAAGTACATAATATATGTGTAGTATTGTGTATGCATAATTTTACATAAATGGGTGGGGTTTGTTTACTCAGCTTTTTTCATTCAGCACTGTCTGGTGGATATTTGTCCGAGTCAGTAAATATGGGTTTACCACTTGATTCAGGGTTTTATTCTTTTATGTAGGATTCTGTTACATGGACATCACACAATTTACTTAGTCTGTCAGTCATTTTTAATTGATTCCAGTTCTTTGCTATTTGAATAGTCCTAGGATAGCTATCCTAATGGTTTGATTTATCTTCTTAGCATAAGTTCCTAGGATCTAAATTCCTTTGTTTATTCAACAAACATTTATAGAGTGCCTATATGATGGTGGAGATTGGCTTAAGCCCAGGGAATTACCTTTTCAGGAGCAAGAAACAGATCAGAAATAAGCAAACACATGAATAGCTGATTCAGATTATAAGTGTTATAGCAAAAATAATTCAGGGTGATACTCTAAAGAACATTGGTGGTCCAACTGAGATGGAATGGACAGGAAGACATCAATGATGAGGAAATATTTGAGCCAAGATCTAAATGCCAGAATGTGTCCTGGTATCTACAGATCTGGAGCAGAGCATTACGAGCAGAAGGAAAACAAGGGCAAAGTTCTTAAGGTAGGAAAGATGTTGGCATGTTCGAGGAATAGAAATAAAGCCAGAATGTCTGGGACTCTATGGGGTCATGGAGGGTGACAGGTGATATAAGATAGGGATACATGTCAGGGCCATTCGTGGGAGACAGTACAGGCAATGCAGAGTATTAAGGCTAAAATTTTAGTGTGTTGGGAAGCCTTTGAAAGGTTTTATGCAAAAAGAAAAAAAAAAAGTAGGATTCTGAGTTTAAAAAGATCACCCTGACTGCTGTATGGGCTGTGGGGGTGATACTGGAGCAAAAGTGAGAAAGGAGAGAAATCCATCAGTAAATTTCAGTAATCTAAGGAAAAGTCAGGGCAAGAAGTAGTTTCTGAGGGTGAGGATTATAGGTAAAGAATTCTGTTTGATGGTGCCTGGGTGCCCTCAGTTAAGCATCTGTCTTCAGCTCAGGTCATGATCCTAGGGTCCTGGGATGGAGCCCTGCATCTGGCTCCCAGCAGAGATCCTGTTTCTCCCTCTCCCTCTGCCTGCCACTTCACCTGCTTCTGCTCTTTTGCTCTCTCTCTTTTTCTCTCTGTCAAATAAACAAATAAAATCTTTAAAAAATTATGTTTAAATCATGTTCTGCTTGACGTTCTTAGACATAATTGTAGATACACATTAAGCAGCTGGATATCTAAATTTGGAGCTCAGAAAAAACTGTAAGTGCTAGAGAAATAAATTTGGAAATTAGCATATGGGCAGTATTAAAGGCTTGGAACTGGACCTATAACTTAAGGAGAAAATATAGAAAGAGAAAAGTTAGAGGGCTTGGTACTAATCCCTGGAACGCTCAGACACTTAAAGATGAAGCAGAGGTGGGGGAGGCCAACAGAGGAGGCCAAACAGCCATCAGTGGAGGTAGGAGGAAAGTCAAGGAAGGCCCAGGAAGAGATAGAATTTTAATCACCAAAGCGCAGTAAACTGTGTTGAATCCTGCTGTGGTCTAAGTCAAATGAAGGCAACAAAGTGACCACTGGATTTGGCAACACCTTAGGGAGTGCAGTTTGAGTAGAGGGGTGGAAACATAAGTCTGGTCCAAGTGGGCTGAGGAGGGAATGTGTTACAAGGAAGGGAAGACCATAATGGACTATTCTTTCAGGAATTTTACTTTGAAGGGGAGAGAAAATGTGGCAGTGGACAGATGTAGAATAAAGATGAAGAAACTTTTATTTAGGTTTTTATTTATTTATTTATTTATTTATTTATTTATTTGAGAGAGAGAGAGACAGACAGACAGACAGGCATGGGGCAGAGGGAGAAGTTGTGGGAGACAGAGAATCTTAAGCAGGCTCCATACCCAGCATGGAGCCCAATGCTGGGCTGGATCTCATGACCCTGATATCATGACCCAAGTTGAAATCAAGAGCCAGATGCTTAACCCACTGAGCCACCCAGGCACCCCATGACAAAAACTCTGAAACATGGAATGTTCTCACTGTGTTTAAATTGGAATGATGCTGTAGAGAGGAAAAAAAATGATAATGCAAGAGAAATAAGTTAAAATCAAGGACCTTCTTTCTTAATTTGGCAAGAAAAGATGGGATCCAGGAAACTGGGGCAGGGTATGTCTTAGGAAACCTCCATTACGCCAAGAAGTATGGCAGACAATGTGCATGCAGACCTGCACGGGTAAGCCGTTAGATTTGTGGTGGTTCTCTAAGGGAGTCCTCAAAATAATGTTTACTAAGTCAAGAATGTAGGAAGATAGGTAAGGAGTTGAGAGTGTGGTGAGAGGAGAAAGTGGGGGCAGTTAGAGAAAGTAAGAAACAGCTGTTTCAGAAAACCCTAGGCATGTTTAGAAAGATTGCCAATCAGTATTTACTGCTGGTATACAATGTGGTTATTAATTTAAATGAAGCTTAGAAACATGGTTATATGTATTTTTTCCTCCAGCACTGTGTAGCTCATGAGTACAGGTATGGGATTAAAAAAAAAAATAGATGAGTATGATGACAGAGGGAAAAAGAAACAAGGGGCTGAAGGTATTCGTAAAGATGACAGAAATGACAGACCATGGAATCTAAGCTGGATAAGGTGGGAGTTAAGGAGATGAGAGTGTTATAGGCCAAACTATGTCCCCTCCAAAGACCCTGTACCTCCGAATGTGACTTTTTTTTTTTATTTGTTTATTTACAGCATAACAGTGTTCATTGTTTTGGCATCACACCCAGTGCTCCATGCAGTACGTGCCCTCCTCATTACCCACCACCTGGTCCCTCAACCTCCCAACCCCCCCACTCCCCCGCCGCCCCTTCATAACCCTCTAGTTGTTTTTCAGAGTCCATAGTCTCTCATGGTTCATCTCCCCTTCCAGTTTCCCTCAACTCCCTCTCCTCTCCATCTCCCCATGTCCTCCATGTTATTTGTTATGCTCCACAAATAAGTGAGACCATATGATACTTGACTCTCTCTGCTTGACTTATTTCGCTCAGCATAATTTCTTCCAGTCCCGTCCATGTTGCTACAAAAGTTGGGTATTCATCCTTTCTGATGGAGGCATAATACTCCATTGTGTATATGGACCACATCTTCCTTATCCATTCATCCGTTGAAGGGCATCTTGGTTCTTTCCACAGTTTGGCGACCGTAGCCATTGCTGCAATAAACATTGGGGTACAAATGGCCCTTCTTTTCACTACATCTGTATCTTTGGGGTAAATACCCAGCAGTGCAATTGCAGGGTCATAGGGAAGCTCTATTTTTAATTTCTTCAGGAATCTCCACACTGTTCTCCAAAGTGGCTGCACTAACTTGCATTCCCACCAACAGTGTAAGAGGGTTCCCCTTTCTCCACATCCTCTCCAACACACGTTGTTTCCTGTCTTGCTAATTTTGGCCATTCTAACTGGTGTCAGGTGGTATCTCAATGTGGTTTTAATTTGAATCTCCCTGATGGCTAGTGATGATGAACATTTTTTCATGTGTCTGATAACCATTTGTATGTCTTCGTTGGAGAAGTGTCTGTTCATATCTTCTGCCCATTTTTTGATATGATTATCTGTTTTGTGTGTGTTGAGTTTGAGAAGTTCTTTATAGATCCTGGATATCAACCTTTTGTCTGTACTGTCATTTGCAAATATCTTCTCCCATTCCGTGGGTTGCCTCTTTGTTTTGTTGACTGTTTCCTTTGCTGTGCAGAAGCTTTTGATCTTGAGGAAGTCCCAAAAGTTCATTTTTGCTTTTGTTTCCTTGGCCTTTGGAGACATATCTTGAAAAAAGTTGCTGTGGCTGATATCGAAGAGGTTACTGCCTACGTTCTCCTCTAGGATTCTGATAGATTCCTGTCTCACGTTGAGGTCTTTTATCCATTTCGAGTTTATCTTTGTGTACGGTGTAAGAGAATGGTCGAGTTTCATTCTTCTACATATCGCTGTCCAGTTTTCCCAGCACCATTTATTGAAGAGACTGTCTTTTTTCCATTGAATATTTTTTCCTGTTTTGTCGAAGATTATTTGACCATAGAGTTGAGGGTCCATATCTGGGCTCTCCACTCTGTTCCACTGGTCTATGTGTCTGTTTTTATGCCAGTACCACGCTGTCTTGGTGATCACAGCTTTGTAGTAAAGCTTGAAATCGGGTAACGTGATGCCGCCAGTTTTGTTTTTGTTTTTCAACATTTCCTTAGCAATTCGGGGTCTCTTCTGGCTCCATACAAATTTTAGGATTATTTGCTCCAGCTCTTTGAAAAATATCGGTGGAATTTTGATCGGAATGGCATTAAAAGTATAGATTGCTCTAGGCAGTATAGACATTTTAACAATGTTTATTCTTCCAATCCAAGAGCATGGAACAGTCTTCCATCTTTTTGTGTCTTCTTCAATTTCTTTCATGAGTGTTCTGTAGTTCCTCGAGTATAGGTCCTTTACTTCTTTGGTTAGGTTTATGCCCAGGTATCTTATGGTTCTTGGTGCTATAGTAAATGGAATCGATTCTCTAATTTCCCTTTCTGTATTTTCATTGTTGGTGTATAAAAAAGCCACTGATTTCTGTACATTGACTTTGTATCCTGCCACGTTACTGAATTGCTGTATGAGTTCTAGTAGTTTGGGGGTGGAGTCTTTGGGGTTTTCCATATAAAGAATCATGTCATCTGCGAAGAGAGAGAGTTTGACTTCTTCCTTGCCAATTTGGATACCTTTTATTTCTCTTTGTTGTCTGATTGCCGTTGCTAGAACTTCTAATACTATGTTGAACAAGAGTGGTGAGAGTGGGCATCCTTGTCGTGTTCCTGATCTCAACGGGAAGGCTGCAAGCTTTTTCCCATTGAGGATGATATTTGCTGTGGGTCTTTCATAGATAGATTTTATGAAGTTCAGGAATGTTCCCTCTATCCCTATACTTTGAAGTGTTTTCATCAGGAACGGATGCTGGATTTTGTCAAATGCTTTTTCTGCATCAATTGAGAGGACCATGTGGTTCTTCTCTCTTCTCTTATTGATGTGTTCTATCACACTGATTGATTTGCGAATGTTGAACCAACCTTGCAACCCAGGGATGAATCCCACCTGGTCATGGTGGATAATCTTTTTAATGTGCTGCTGGATCCTGTTTGCTAGGATCTTGTTGAGAATCTTTGCATCCATATTCATCAGTGATATTGGTCTGAAATTCTCTTTTTTGGTAGGGTCTTTGCCTGGTTTGGGGATCAGGGTAATGCTGGCTTCATAAAAAGAGTCTGGAAGTTTTCCTTCTGCTTCAATTTTTTGGAACAGTTTCAGGAGAATTGGTGTTATTTCTTCTTTGAAAGTTTGGTAGAATTCCCCAGGGAATCCGTCAGGTCCTGGGCTCTTGTTTTTTGGGAGGTTTTTGATCACTGCTTCAATCTCATTGCTAGATATCGGTCTATTCAGGTTGTCAATTTCTTCCTGGTTCAATTTTGGGAGTTTGTAGCTTTCCAGGAATGCATCCATTTCATCTAGGTTGCTTAGCTTATTGGCATATAACTGTTGGTAATAATTTCTGATGATTGTTTCTATTTCCTTGGTGTTAGTTGTGATCTCTCCCTTTTCATTCATAATTTTATTAATTTGGGCTTTCTCTCTTTTCTTTTGGATTAGTGTGGCCAATGGTTTATCGATCTTATTGATTCTTTCAAAAAACCAGCTTCTAGTTTCATTGATAACGTTCTACTGTATCTCTCGTTTCTACCTCATTGATCTCTGCTCTAATCTTGATTATTTCCCTTCTTGCATGTGGAGTTGGTTTGATTTGTTGTTGATTCTCCAGTTCTTTAAGGTGTAGAGACAGCTGGTGTATTCTGGATTTTTCAATGTTTTTGAGGGAGGCTTGGATGGCTATGTATTTCCCCCTTAGAACCGCCTTTGCTGTATCCCATAGGTTTTGGACCGAGGTGTCTTCATTCTCATTGGTTTCCATGAATTGTTTAAGTTCGTCTTTGATCTCCTGGTTGATCCGAGCATTCTTAAGCAAGGTGGTCTTTAGCTTCCAGGTGTTTGAGTTCCTTCTGAACTTTTCCTTGTGATTGAGCTCCAGTTTCAAAGCATTGTGATCGGAGAATATGCAGGGAATAATGTCAGTCTTTTGGTATCGGTTGAGTCCTGCTTTGTGACCCAGTATGTGGTCTATTCTGGAGAAGGTTCCATGTGCACTTGAGAAGAATGAGTATTCTGTTGTTTTAGGGTGGAATGTTCTATATACGTCGATGAGGTCCATCTGGTCCAATGTTTCATTCAATGCTCTTATTTCTTTATTAATTTTCTGCCTCAATGATCTGTCTATTTCTGAGAGAGGCGTATTAAGATCTCCTACTATTATTGTATTCATATCAATATGACTCTTTATCTTGATTAATAGTTTTCTTATGTAATTGGGTGCTCCCATATTGGGGGCATAGATATTCACAATTGTTACATCGTCTTGTCGGATAGTCCCTTTAAGAATTATGTAGTGTCCTTCTGTATCTCTGACTACAGTCTTTAGTTTAAAATCTAATTTACCTGATATGAGAATCGCTACTCCGGCCTTCTTTTGAGGCCCATTGGCATGAAAGATGCTTCTCCATCCCTTCACTTTCAGTCTGGGTGTATCCTTAGGTTCAAAATGGGTCTCTTGTAGACAACATATGGATGGGTCCTGTCGTTTTATCCAATCTGCAACCCTGTGTCGTTTTATGGGCGCATTTAGGCCATTCACATTGAGAGTGATTATTGAGAGATAGGTTTTTATTGACATCGTGTTGCCTTTGGAGACTTTCTGTCTATAGATTGTTTCTATATTTCTGTTCAATGATATTCTTAGGATTTTTTCTCTTTTATAGGACCCCCCTTAATATTTCCTGCAGTGTCGGTTTGGTGGTTGCATAGTCTTTTAAGCCTTGCCGGTCTTGGAAACTCTTTATCTCTCCTTCCATTTTAAATGTCAGTCTTGCTGGATAGAGTATTCTTGGTTGCATGTTCTTCTCATTTAGTACTCTGAATATATTTTGCCAGCCCTTCCTGGCTTTCCAGGTCTCTGTGGAAAGGTCTGATGTTATTCTAATGGGCTTTCCTCTGTATGTAAGAAGCTTCTTTGTCCTAGCTGCTTTTAAGAGGGTCTCTCTTGAAACATAATTCCCCATTTTAATGATAAGGTGCCGTGAGGACTTTCGAGAATCTAAAATCTTGGGAGGAAATCTTTCTGCCTCTAGTATATGAACGTTGTTTCCATTCGTGAGATTGGGAAAATTTTCATAGACAACTTCTTCCACTATATCTTCTAGACTTCTTTCTTTTTCTTCCCCTTCAGGGATTCCAATAATTCTGACGTTGGAACGTTTCATGGCATCGTTTATTTCCCTGATTCTGTTTTCGTGGCTTCTGAGCTGTTTGTTCCAGGCTTCCTCCTGATCCTTTCTCTCTATCTGTTTGTCCTCCAGATCACTAATTCTATCTTCTGTCTCAGTTAGCCTAGCTTTTAGAGAATTTAGATTGGATTGGAACTCATTGAGAGCATTTTGAACATCATCCCTGGTGGCTTTCAGTTCTGCCCTAACATTGTGAACATCATCCCTGGTGGCTTTCAGTTCTGCCCTAATCAATTCTGTTTGGTCATCCATGGCTTTCTCCAACCTAGCTATTGCCTGGATAATTGTTAGTCTGAATTCCTTTTCTGACATATTGTCTATGTCAATAGCCATTAGCTCTGTTGCAGAAGGCCCATCCTCTGTATTTTTCTTCTGTTGGGTATTCCTCCTCCTAGTCATTTTGGTAAGAGATGACTAAACAGATGCAGCTGGACTTATCGATTGTGGTGCAGTCAATGTGCACCCTGGAACGCTTCTGTGCAATCAGGATTCCCCACCCAAATGAGAGAAAAAAGAAAAGAAAAAGAAATAGAGAAGAAGAAAGAAAAAAAAAAAAGGGGAAAGAAAAGAGGGGAAAAAAGGAAAAAAAAAAGGAAAAAAAAGGAAAAAAAAGAGAGAGAGAGATAGGAAAAAAAGGGAAGATAAAAGAGAAGGCTCAGCCCAAATGGGCCACAAGGTAAGATTTGTGGAGTATACGAACAAAAACAGACAGACAAAAAGAGTGATAAAAGTATATGACAAGAGAAAAAAATATGTATATATAAGCAAAAAAAGGGGAAGAACCTCATCAGAAAGAACCCCAAGTATAAGGTTTATATATTATTAGGACAAACACAAATTCACAGAAACACTGACAGAAGGAAAAATTGGGAGAATGGTTATAGATTCTCAGTGTGGGTGAGGAAGGTTATTTTGATTCTTCCTGAAGGTATCTTGATGTTTTTGTTAAGGGACTCAACTTTCCTAAGTTACAGGGGGATTAGAAACTGGTTTGCTTATAGGGGTAGCATTGATTGGGGAAAGGGGATTACCTTGAAGTTTAACTCTATATGTATAGTAGAAAATAAAAATTAAAAAAGAATAAACTAGACTAAACTAAGTTAAAATTAAAAAGAATTAAAAAAATAGAAAAACAAAAGAAAAACACGGGTATATGTATCAAAAAGTTCAGGTTAGAAGGTTATTAAAGAATTTGATGTACTGGACATCTCAGTGTGATGGTAAATAGGTTAAAAAATTATAAAAAGTATAAAAAATAGGTTAAAAAATTTAAAAAGAACCAGAATATTGGTAAAGAGTTAAAAATAAAAGTTGTATTTATGAAGTAGTGGTGATTGTTCTCTTGTAGACTTTTTTTTTTTTTTTCTTCCTTCCTGGTTGGTTTTCTGGGGGAGGGGCCTGCCACGTGGGTTTTCAGACAATGATGTTCCCTGAGTTAGGTCCTCCCGCTCCCCTCAAGGGGGTGAGCTCTTTTTTTTTTTCAGGAAACTGTTTTTTTTTTTCAGCCTTTTGTTCTCTGGGGGTTTTTATGTTCTTTCATCTGCTTTCTCTCGCCTTGACAGCTTTTGATGGTTTTTGGAGGTTTAGAGGAGAGCAAACAGCACCCCAACCTCCCTCTCAGAGAGAAGCCTCAGACTGTTTTGCAAAAGCTGCTGGCAGAGTTGGTTCTGAGTCACTGTCCCTGGGGATGCAGGAGCTCCTCGTTGTACCCAAAACCAGGGCAGCGGTGGCTGTCTAGGCAGCTCCAGACCGCCAGAGAGGTTCCGAGCAGAGATCACGCACTGAGATTTTCCCGCTGTCCCGGGCTGGGAATGTCTGGTTTTTCTGGCTGCCAGAGCTCCAGGCTAGCGCCTATGAGCACCTTTCCCAAGGGAGGGTGTGGGACGCGCGCGTTTCAGGATTGCCATCTGGCCAGGCTCCCAGCCCCTCACGGGAGCCAGACCCCACTCGTTCTCGGGCACGCTGGCGTTCAGGTGCAGTGGCCGCTCAGGGACGGAGACCTGATTTCTCCGCCGCACTCTCTCTGGCTCCGCGCCAGGGGAGGCTGTCCTGGGTCCGGGGACTTAGGTCCCTGACCCTAACCGCCCAGGTTCCCACTATTACCCCCCCGTGATCCTTTGCTCTTTGTTTTTTGAGTGCTTTCAACCAGACTCCAAGTTAATGCTGGTCCCCAGACGCAGAGCACTCTCGTGTTGGGGTGTTACTTTCCGATAGGTCACCTCTGGTGGCTCCCTCCCCCTTTTGTTTATCTTCGGATGTTCCCAGTCTGCTTTACCTGCCACTGGCGTCTTCTGCTCCTGTAGAGATCCAGACGTGTATAATTCTGATCTCAGGCTGATTTCATGGGTGGTCGGAGTTCTTTGGTAGGTAATCAGCTCACTTTAGGGTACAGGTTGAAATGGTGCCTCCTCCTACTTCCACGCCATCTTGTCTCCCTCTCAAACCTATCTTCCGAATGTGACTTTATTTGGAGTTAGAGTCTTTAAAAAAGGAATCGAGTTAAAATGAGGTCATTAGAGTGAGCCCAAATCCAAAAGGACTAGTGTTCTTATAAAAAGAGATTAGGACAAGGACACATACACTGAGAAAACCCCATAAAGACAGAGAGAGAAGACAACCATCTCTAAGCCAAGGACAGAGGCTGCAGGAGAAACCCACCCTGCCAGCACTTGATCTAGGACTTCTAGCCAATAGAACTGTGAGAAAACAAAATTCTGTTGTTTCTGTCACTCATTGGTATTCTATAGTATTTTGTCATGGTAGCACTAGCAAACTAATACAGAAAGGTATCATAAATATATCAAAAAAAAGTTGGGCCAGCAAATTATATGTTCTGCTGACCACACAGAATAGTTGGCATAAGAAGATGAACATAAGGGGCACCTGGGTGGCTCAGTGGGTTAAAGCCTCTGCCTTTAGCTCGGGTCATGATCGCAGGTTCCTGGGATCGAGCCCCACGTCGTGCTCTCTGCTCAGCAGGGAGCCTGCTTCCTCCTCTCTCTCTGTCTGCCTCTCTGCCTGCTTGTGATTTCTGTCTGTCAAATAAATAAATAAAATCTTAAAAAAAAAAGAAAATGAACACAAGTGAACTTGGAAAATAAGAAGTGATGGTCAGGGAGTAGGATGCTTCAAAGCAAGATTCTGAAGGTGGTGAGGTTCCTG
The DNA here is from genome assembly GCF_922984935.1 of Meles meles. NCBI lineage: Eukaryota > Metazoa > Chordata > Mammalia > Carnivora > Mustelidae > Meles > Meles meles. The sequence goes on from NC_060083.1 coordinate 53,901,002, forward strand.
GTAAGGATCAAACCAAGGGTGAGCCTCTGGGAGTGCTACCGTGGGGCTGAGGAAAAGATTATTGGAAGAAAGGAGTGAAGACTGAGAGGACAAAGTCTGGTGTGTCATTTATGTGGATGTTGAAATCACCCATGGGGGTGACAGGAGCAGGAATGAAGAGCGAAATGGTGAATTAAATGGATAAAATACCACCACCCACTCCACCCACCCCCACCACCAAGAATGAGAGAAAGAACAGCCAGCGTTGGCTAGATGATGGTAAGGACAAAGGTGGGCATAGGTATGTTCTGGTAGCACTCAACTCAAGGAGGCATTCCAAGGAAGAAGGAGGGGAAAGAGTTTAGAAGAGATAATGGTGGTGAGGAAAAAGAACATGGTCACTTCACCCCAGGCCCTGACTATTGGGGTCTGAGCAAAAATCAGCCATTAGTGTGAAGGTTACCATGGAGACAGGGTCTACGGGGGCCTCCCGGTTCATGGAGAAGACAGTGAAGGAAGAGATCCAAATCAGAGTTGAGGATGTAGAAGGGTTTTCTTATTCTGGACTGTGAGTTCTCTGTAGGGAGGGCAGAGTGATGCTGAAGAAGATTATGAGAGTGACTAATTTAGGAGCCCTGTCTTTGACCTTGAATGCCACTGATTCGAAGACTGTATATGGATTGATACAGGACCCATGGCTCACTGGGGAGCAATCCCAGATGGCCATACATGATCCAGACACAAAGGAGATTATTCTCTGGGAACAGCCAGCCTGGTGCACTGGATAAAGCCCCTGTAAAGTCTGTCTACCCTGAGAAGGGGGACTGTCTCCACCTATAAATGCCAAGTTGGACACCCTGATATGCAAGCTATGTGAGACTGGCTTCATGATGACAGGGACATTCACCTGCTGAATGGGCCCCTTACCAGGTAATGGTGAATGCTGTGGGTAAGGGGCTCCTTCCACACAGCACCCCATAAAACCTTATTGTCAGAGAACTGAAGAAGAGTCAGGAAGCTTCATCCAATTTGCTATCTCAGCTTCCTGTGCTGGGTTTTACAGATGCTAATAAAAACTTGAGGTTTATTAACAAGAGAATGAGAAGAGGTGAGGGAAGCTTCAAGGGACTCTTCCCAATAAGATGGAGATTTTTGATTTTATCTATTTTTATTCATTTGTAAGATTTTATTTATTTACTTATTTATTTATTTATGAGAGCACATGCATGTGGGGGAGGGGCAGAGGGAGAAAGAATCTCAAGCAGACTCTTTCCTGAGTGCAGAGCCTGCCACAGGGCTTGATCCCAGGACCCTGAAATTGGGACCTGAGTTAAATTCAAGAGTCAGATGCTAAATCGACTGAGCTACCCAGGCACCCAAAATGGAAAATTTTAAGTGGTTATTAGGAAAAAAGATATATGGAAGAAATATGGAAATATGGAAATGAAGGGGAAAGAGAAAAGGGAGAGTCAGGGGACTCCTCCCATTTGGATAGACGTTTTTAGATGGTGGTAGGAAAAGGGGATGGATGAAATGGACATTGATGAAGTTAGAACAGAGGTTTTAATATAGCACTGCCCAAGGTTGAGGGAGCTGAAGCAACCCCCTAATTCCCCCAATTTATAATTTATCCCAATTTGGAGAAATTAGGAAAGCTGGAAGACAGAGATTACCATGGGCTGCCTGAGCATGCCTTTCTTGGGGCAGTGGTTGGGAAGATTAACCGGGTTAAAGATGGACGAAATGACAGAGCTCCCTGGCCTTGACCCCTCCTTGGGGAACCAAAGCCTTTGGCACAAGAGTGGGTAAAATGGTCTGGGAGTGGAGAAAACAGGTCTCCAGGACTCCTTGACACAGAAGTTCCACAAACAGTTGTACCAGAACTCATTGGTGGAGCCCTGACTCATGCTACAATGAGATGGAGAGAGTGTCAGAATGTTAACGGTTGATGGGATTGTGAAAGTTGGAATGTTTAAGCAGAGAATTATTTGAAGTGTCAACTTGTCCTGAATGTTTTGTGGGAATGGATATGATGTCTGGCCAGGGAATACTTCCCCTATTCTCCCTCCTGTTGTCCAACCAGAACCTGTTGATGGAGTCCAATGGGGGCCACAGTGAGGAATGTGAAGAATTTATGGGTTGATGAAATTAAGGCTTAAGTTTGTGGGAGAGTTGGCATGTGTGAACAAGCTTTATGGTTGTGTCTCTTTTACCTGACTGTGTTATGGGAATGGACACTGTATCTGATGTGGAAACCTCTCTCTTGCCAGTAGTATCAAACAGAAAGCATGGAAAGTTACCTCTTGAGGCATTGTCAATGGCACACACTAAATGGGAACCAGTAAGATGGTCTGAGCCTGCACAGTGAGAACAGAGACTGGGCTGCTGGTAGGCATAAATTCTCTGGGTGATGGTCTCCTCTAGACTGGGGTTCCAAGTGCAAGAGCTTCTGTCCCTGTGGAGTTGAGGTGCATTATCCTCCCGGTGTGAATGCGTTTGCTTACCTGGAAGCTCTCCCAAACCAACCTTGGAGCTTCCTTAGGTAAGCATGATCAATCATGAATTCCATTTTTAAAAATTGTAAGTTTTCAATTTAATCCCAGTTCATTAACGTACAGTGTTGTATTAGTTTCAGGTGTACAATATAGTGACTCGACATTTCCGTGTTTCAGCCTGTGTTCCTCACAACACCTGCCCTTCTTCATCCCCACTATCCATTGAACCCATCCCCCTCCTCTCTGGTAAGCAACAGTTTGTTTTCTATAATTAAGAGTCCATTTCTTGATTTCTCTCTCTCTTTCTCTCTCTCTCTTATTTTTTCCCGTTGTTCATTTGTTTCATAAATTCCACCTACAAGTGAAATCATATAATATTTGTCTTTCTCTGACTGACTTATTTCACTTAGCAATGTATTCTAGCTCCCTTCATGTTGTTGCAAATGACAAGGTTTCATTCTTTATTTATGGCTGAACATATTCCACTATATGTGTGTGTGTGTGTATACCACATCTTCTTTTTCCATTCATCCGTTGAATGGATATTTGGGCTGCTTCCATGTCTTGACTATTACAAATAATACTGCTATAAACGTAGGGGGCCATATATCCCTTAACGTTCTCTTGTTCTTTGGTTACACAGTGGTGCAGTTGCTGGATCATAACATAATTTTATTTTTAACTTTTTGAGGAGCCTCCATACTGTTCTCCACAGAGGCTGCACCAGCTTGCATTCCCTCCAACAGTGCACAGTGTTCCTTTTTCTCCACATCTTCACCAGCACCTGCTGTTTCTTGTGTTGTTGATTTTAGCCATTTGGACAGGTGTGAGGTGATATCTTATTGTAGTTTTGATTTGCATGTCCCTGATGATGAGTGATGGTGAGCATCTTTTCAAGAGCCTGCTGGCTATCAAGATCAATGTCTTTAGAGCTGGTGATGTCCAACAGGGAGCAGAGAGAGAGAGCTCCCTCAGAGGACTTATTTGGTATAGAATTGGAATGGGCAATTAAAACAATGGTTTTCTAAAAGAGGGGGAGGTAAAAGCACAAGGAGCTGGCTTATACACCTTCATGAGTGTGTGCTCACACTCAACATGAATATGAAGGGAGGCCAAATGAGTGCCCTAACCAGTGAGATCACTGTTTTTCTGATAGACCTGGGGAAGGCTGGTGGGGGAGGGAGGTGCTGAAATGCTTCCTCACATCACCTCAACTTTTGTTTCTCCCTCTTTGCTTGATGTGGTGGTCACAGGGACAGGGCTGCAATCACAAAGGTCAGAACAGGGATGAATCCTAGCCAGAAACTGTGTTTTGAAGCTTTATGCCACAGTTCCTTAGGGCCTGATGGGACAAGATGTGCCTTCACCCATCTGCCAGATTGGGATCAACAGTGAATTCAGCCACATTGCCTGATGGTAAAAATAACCCTCTAGTTAGCCCATGTGAACAGGAGTAGACAGAGGGGGTGGAACTTGCTGGCATGGTATTGCTGCCTGCCTTCTAGACCAGCACAGTGGCTGAACCTAATGTCCCTTCCAAGGGTGGAAAAGTTTGGTATAAATGGAGAAAAGGGAACATTGTATCTGAGGGTAAGGGAATGAAGAACCGGGTTAGGCAATGTGAGAGGGAACGCCAAGATTACATTAACACCTCAAAAGAGGCTCAGAGTAAGAGCTGAAATTGCTTAGCTCAGTTCTACCAGATCTCCGAAAAGGTGAAGCCCCTATTGCTGAAATTACTCCTGCTTTTGGAACCTGATACAATCTATGAAATCCAGTGAAGCTGAGTGGCTTCACCCTGGGAAACATGTCCTAAGATACAGATATAATAGTTATTAATGACTGAATGGAATACTAGTGAGGTACCAGTCTCTTTTGACTTTTATGATTGTTTTTCTATAAGAGACCCATGTTCAAAGACCAGCAGGTGATATTGTAATTTATAATAAGAAATACAGATTTGATTTTTATCCCATTTCTAGCACAGAGGTCTTAAAACCCTTGGAATTCCCTAGGTGTTAAAAGTCACAAAGGTGGGGAGGAGTCAAGATGGCGGAGAAGTAGCAGCCTGAGACTACATCAGGTAGCAGGAGATTAGCTCGATAGCTTATCTAAACATTGCAAACACCTACAAATCCAACGGGAGAGCGAAGAGAAGAAGAACAGCAACTCTAGAAACAGAAAATCAACCACTTTCTGAAAGGTAGGACTGGCGGAGAAGTGAATCTAAAACGACGGGAAGATAGACCGTGGGGGGCGGGGCCGGCTCCCGGCAAGCGGCGGAGCAACGGAGCACAAAATCAGGACTTTTAAAAGTCTGTTCCACTGAGGGACATTGCTCCAGGGGCTAAACCGGGGTGAAGCCCACGCAGGGCCAGCGTGGCCCCAGGCCCCACAGGGTCACAGAAGGATCGGGGGTGTCGGAGTGTCGGAGAGCTCGCAGGTATTAGAACGGAGAAGCCGGCTGCAGAGACAGAGCCGAGGACTGAACTCTCAGCTCAGGGTTACCTTGAACTGGTCGCGGGCTGGGTGAGCTCGGAGCGCGGCTAGAGGCTGGGGATACGGGAGTGATTGGGTGCTGTCCTCTGGGGGCGCACTGAGGAGTGGGGCCCCAGGCTCTCGGCTCCTCCGGGCCGGAGACTGGGAGGCCGCCATTTTCATTCCCATCCTCCGGAACTCTACGGAAAGCGTTCAGGGAACAGAAGCTCCCAAAAGCGAACCCGAGCCGATTACTTAGTCCGGCCGCCAGTAAGGGCGGTGCAATCCCGCCTCGGGCAAAGACGCTTGAGAGTCACTACAACAGGCCCCTCCCCCAGAAGATCAACAAAATATCCAGCCAGGACGAAGTTCATCTATCAAGGAGAAAGCAGATTCAATTCCTAAGACAGCAGAGCAATTCCAGAGGAGGAGAAAGCAAAGCACGGAACTCATGGCTTTCTCCCCATGATTCTTTAGTCTTGCAGCTACTTTAATTTTTTTTTCTTTTTTCAATTTTTTTTTCTTTTTTCTTTTTTCTTCTTCTGCTAAATTTTTTAAAACTTTTACCCTTTTCTTTTTTAACATTTTTTGACTAGTTCATCTAAATATATATATTTTTTCTTTCTTTTTTATATTTTTTTATTTGTTTTATTTTTTAAATTTTTTTCTTTCTTTCTTTTTTTTTCTTTTTTTTTCAGAAGCTGTTTTTATCCCCTTTCTCCCCCCCACAATTTGGGGTCTCTTCTGATTTGGTTAGAGCGCATTTTTCCGGGGTCTTTGCCACCCTTTTAGTAGTTTATTTGCTCCTTCATATCCTCTTATCTGGACAAAATGACAAGGCGGAAAAAATCACCACAAACAAAAGAACAAGAGACAGTACCGAAGGCTAGGGACCTAATCAACACAGACATGAGTAGTATGTCAGATCAAGAGTTCAGAATGACGATTCTGAACATTCTAGCCGGGCTCGAAAAAGGCATGGAAGATACTAGAGAAACCCTCTCTGGAGATATTAAAGCCCTTTCTGGAGAAATTAAAGAACTAAAATCTAACCAAGTTGAAATCAAAAAAGCTATTAATGAGGTGCAATCAAAAATGGAGGCTCTCACTGCTAGGATAAATGAGGCAGAAGAAAGAATTAGTGATATAGAAGACCAAATGACAGAGAATAAGGAAGCCGAGCAAAAGAGGGACAAACAGCTACTGGACCATGAGGGGAGAATTCGAGAGATAAGTGACACCATAAGACGAAACAACATTAGAATAATTGGGATTCCAGAAGAAGAAGAAACAGAGAGGGGAGCAGAAGGTCTATTGGAGAGAATCATTGGAGAGAATTTCCCTAATATGGCAAAGGGAACAAGCATCAAAATCCAGGAGATGCAGAGAACCCCCCTCAAAGTCAACAAGAATAGGTCCACACCCCGTCACCTAATAGTAAAATTGACAAGTCTTAGTGACAAAGAGAAAATCCTGAAAGCAGCCCGAGAAAAGAAGTCTGTAACATACAATGGTAAAAATATTAGATTGGCGGCAGACTTATCCACAGAGACCTGGCAGGCCAGAAAGAGCTGGCATGATATATACAGAGCACTCAACGAGAAAAACATGCAGCCAAGAATACTCTATCCAGCTAGGCTATCATTGAAAATAGAAGGAGAGATCAAAAGCTTCCAGGACAAACAAAAACTGAAAGAATTTGCAAATACCAAACCAGCTCTCCAGGAAATATTGAAAGGGGTCCTCTAAGCAAAGAGAGAGCCTAAAAGTAGTAGATCAGAAAGGTACAGAGACAATATACAGTAACAGTCACCTTACAGGCTACTAATGGCACTAAATTCATATCTCTCAATAGTTACCCTGAATGTTAATGGGCTAAATGCCCCAATCAAAAGACACAGGGTATCAGAATGGATAAAAAAACAAAACCCATCAGTATGTTGCCTACAAGAAACTCATTTTAGACGCGAAGACACCTCCAGATTTAAAGTGAGGGGGTGGAAAACAATTTACCATGCTAATGGGCATCAGAAGAAAGCTGGGGTGGCAATCCTTATATCAGATCAATTAGATTTTAAGCCAAAGACTATAATAAGAGATGAGGAAGGACACTATATCCTACTCAAAGGGTCTGTCCAACAAGAAGATCTAACAATTTTAAATATCTATGCCCCTAACGTGGGAGCAGCCAAATATATCAACCAATTAATAACAAAATCAAAGAAACACATCAATAATAATACAATAATAGTAGGGGACTTGAACACTCCCCTCACTGAAATGGACAGATCATCCAAGCAAAAGATCAACAAGGAAATAAAGGCCTTAAATGACACACTGGACCAGATGGACATCACAGATATATTCAGAACATTTCATCCCAAAGCAACAGAATACACATTCTTCTCTAGTGCACATGGAACCTTCTCCAGAATAGATCACATCCTGGGTCACAAATCAGGTCTCAACCGGTATCAAAAGATTAGGATTATTCCCTGCATATTTTCAGACCACAATGCTCTGAAGCTAGAACTCAATCACAAGACGAAAGCTGGAAAGAACCCAAATACATGGAGACTAAACAGCATCCTTCTAAAGAATGAATGGGTCAACCAGGAAATTAAAGAAGAATTGAAAAAATTCATGGAAACAAATGATAATGAAAACACAACAGTTCAAAATCTGTGGGACACAGCAAAGGCAGTCCTGAGAGGAAAATATATAGCGGTACAAGCCTTTCTCAAGAAACAAGAAAGGTCTCAAGTACACAACCGAACCCTACATGTAAAGGAGCTGGAGAAAGAACAAGAAAGAAACCCTAAACCCAGCAGAAGAAGAGAAATCATAAAGATCAGAGCAGAAATCAATGAAATAGAAACCAAAAAAACAATAGAAAAAATCAATGAAACTAGGAGCTGGTTCTTTGAAAGAATCAATAAAATTGATAAACCCCTGGCCAGACTCATCAAAAAGAAAAGAGAAAGGACCCATATCAATAAAATCATGAATGAAAGAGGAGAGATCACAACTAACACCAAAGAAATATAGACAATTATAAGAACATACTATGAGCAACTCTATGCCAACAAATTGGACAATCTGGAAGAAATGGATGCATTCCTAGAGACATATAAACTACCATAACTGAACCAGGAAGAAATAGAAAACCTGAACAGGCCCATAACCAGTAAGGAGATTGAAACAGTCATCCAAAATCTCCAAACAAACAAAAGCCCAGGGCCAGACGGCTTCCCAGGGGAATTCTACCAAACATTTAAAGAAGAACTAATTCCTATTCTCTTGAAACTGTTCCAAAAAAATAGAAATGGAAGGAAAACTTCCAAACTCATTTTATGAGGCCAGCATCACCTTGATCCCAAAACCAGACAAGGATCCCACCAAAAAAGAGAACTACAGACCAATATCCTTGATGAACACAGACGCAAAAATTCTCGCCAAAATACTAGCCAATAGGATTCAACAGTACATTAAAAGGATTATTCACCACGATCAAGTGGGATTTATTCCAGGGCTGCAGGGTTGGTTCAACATCCGCAAATCAATCAATGTGATAGAACACATTAATAAAAGAAAGAACAAGAACCATATGATACTCTCAATAGATGCTGAAAAAGCATTTGACAAAGTACAGCATCCCTTCCTGATCAAAACTCTTCAAAGTGTGGGGATAGAGGGCACATACCTCAATATTATCAAAGCCATCTATGAAAAACCCACCGCAAATATCATTCTCAATGGAGAAAAACTGAAAGCTTTTCCGTTAAGGTCAGGAACACGGCAGGGATGTCCATTATCACCACTGCTATTCAACATAGTACTAGAAGTCCTAGCCTCAGCAATCAGACAACAAAAAGAAATTAAAGGCATCCAAATCGGTAAAGAAGAAGTCAAACTATCACTCTTCGCAGATGATATGATACTATATGTGGAAAACCCAAAAGACTCCACTCCAAAACTGCTAGAACTTGTACAGGAATTCAGTAAAGTGTCAGGATATAAAATCAATGCACAGAAATCAGTTGCATTTCTGTACACCAACAACAAGACTGAAGAAAGAGAAATTAAGGAGTCAATCCCATTTACAATTGCACCCAAAACTATAAGATACCTAGGAATAAACCTAACCAAAGAGACTAAGAATCTATACACAGAAAATTATAAAGTACTCATGAAAGAAATTGAGGAAGACGCAAAAAAATGGAAAAATGTTCCATGCTCCTGGATTGGAAGAATAAATATTGTGAAAATGTCTATGCTACCTAAAGCAATCTACACATTTAATGCAATCCCTATCAAAATACCATCCATTTTTTTCAAAGAAATGGAACAAATAATCCTAAAATTTATATGGAACCAGAAAAGACCTCGAATAGCCAAAGGAATATTGAAGAACAAAGCCAAAGTTGGTGGCATCACAATTCCGGACTTCAAGCTCTATTACAAAGCTGTCATCATCAAGACAGCATGGTACTGGCACAAAAACAGACACATAGATCAGTGGAACAGAATAGAGAGCCCAGAAATCGACCCTCAACTCTATGGCCAACTCATCTTCGACAAAGCAGGAAAGAATGTCCAATGGAAAAAAGACAGCCTCTTCAATAAATGGTGCTGGGAAAATTGGACAGCCACATGCAGAAAAATGAAATTGGACCACTTCCTTACACCACACACGAAAATAGACTCCAAATGGATGAAGGACCTCAATGTGAGAAAGGAATCCATCAAAATCCTTGAGGAGAATGCAGGCAGCAACCTCTTCGACCTCAGCCGCAGCAACATCTTCCTAGGAACAACGGCAAAGGCAAGGGAAGCAAGGGCAAAAATGAACTATTGGGATTTCATCAAGATCAAAAGCTTTTGCACAGCAAAGGAAACAGTTAACAAAACCAAAAGACAACTGACAGAATGGGAGAAGATATTTGCAAACGACATATCAGATAAAGGGCTAGTATCCAAAATCTATAAGGAACTTAGCAAACTCAACACCCAAAGAACAAACAATCCAATCAAGAAATGGGCAGAGGACATGAACAGACATTTCTGCAAAGAAGACATCCAGATGGCCAACAGACACATGAAAAAGTGCTCCACGTCACTCGGCATCAGGGAAATACAAATCAAAACCACAATGAGATATCACCTCACACCAGTCAGAATGGCTAAAATTAACAAGTCAGGAAATGACAGATGCTGGAGAGGATGTGGAGAAAGGGGAACCCTCCTCCACTGTTGGTGGGAATGCAAGCTGGTGCAACCACTCTGGAAAACAACATGGAGGTTCCTCAAAATGTTGAAAATAGAACTACCCTATGACCCAGCAATTGCACTACTGGGTATTTACCCTAAAGATACAAACATAGTGATCCGAAGGGGCACGTGTACCCGAATGTTTATAGCAGCAATGTCTACAATAGCCAGACTATGGAAAGAACCTAGATGTCCATCAACAGATGAATGGATCAAGAAGATGTGGTATATATACACAATGGAATACTATGCAGCCATCAAAAGAAATGAAATCATGCCATTTGCGATGACGTGGATGGAACTAGAGCGTATCATGCTTAGTGAAATAAGTCAATCGGAGAAAGACAACTATCATATGATCTCCCTGATATGAGGACATGGAGAAGCAACATGGGGGGTTAGGGGGATAGGAGAAGAATAAATGAAACAAGATGGGATTGGGAAGGAGACAAACCATAAATGACTCTTAATCTCACAAATAAACTGGGGGTTGCTGGGGGGAGGTGGGATTGGGAGAGGGGAGCGGGCTATGGACATTGGGGAGGGGAGGGGAACCATAAGAGACTATGGACTCTGAAAAACAACCTGAGGGTTTTGAAGGGTCAGGGGTGGGATGTTGGGGCAACCTGAGGGTTTTGAAGGGTCCGGGGTGGGAGGTTGGGGGAACAGGTGGTGGGTAATGGGGAGGGCACATTTTGCATGGAGCACTGGGTGTTGTGCAAAAAGAATGAATAATGTTACACTGAAAAAAATAAATAAAATGAAAATAAAAAAAAAGTCACAAAGGTATCTTTTGTTATGTCAACAAGGTGACCTTTGGACTGCACTGAAGGAGGGGTGCTAGTTGCCTGGACACCCAGCCAAGTGATAAGAGGGTTTTGAAACATCCAGTCCCTCCGGGGAGTGGCTAGAGGCTATAGATTGAATCAATAGCCAATGGTCAATGATTTAATCAGTTGTGCCTCTGTAATGAAGCCTCATGGTTTCAGAGTGTTTCTAAGTTGGTGACCGTTATAAGTGGCGACCTGGGCTTGCAAGGAGCATCTGAAATGGAAGGCCAGGGAGGTAGGGGCGTGGAGCTAGTCTTACAGGACTGAACCCTTAACCTGGGGATCTAAAGCCATCTCTGGGTAGATAGCGTCAGAATTAAGTTGAATTGTGAGATACCCTGCTGGAGTCCCAGAATTGCTCCTTGGTGTGGGGCAGCCAACCCCTTTCCTCACCCCCACCGTGCACACACCCACACACTGGTGTTGGTGACCAGAACCTTTGTGGGGGGTGAGGAGAAGAAGTAGGACTGAAAAGGGAGATAATGGATTGAATGAAGCATGTGATATTACAGATCTGAGCAGGGGGTTCTCCATTTGAAGGCTGTCTGTTACAGGAGCAAGGAAGTAAGAAAAAAAAATGGAGAGTCAGACTACAACCTTTAGTCTGATGGAGTGAAATACTGGAAATTAAAGAAGTAAAGAAATCGGGTAGTGATTGCATATGGAATATCGTCCTGGATAGTAGATGGGAATGTCATAAATGAGGAAGAGATCAGTAGAGTTTTCAAGTGAAGCATTGATACCTTGAGGTATTAGTCAATTCTGACTATGGTAGCAAACAACCTCAGTATTTCAAAGGTTTATAAAAATGAAAACATCTTGGGGCACCTTGGTTGGCTCGGTTGGTTGAGCATCCGACTCTTGATTTTGGCTCAGGTCATGATCTCAAGGGTCATGAGATGGAGATCCACATAGGGCTCTGGGCTCAGTGGGGAGTCTGCTTAAGATTCTTTCTCTCCCTCTCCCTCTGCTCCTTCTCTTCCCTTCCCCACTCATGCTCTCCAAATAAATAAGTAAGCAAGTAAATAAGCAAATAAATAAAATCTTAAAAAATGAGAACCTCTTTTGCTCATGTCATCATGAGGTTGGTAGTGATCTGGCTCTGTTGGTCTTGGCTGCATGCCCAAGCTGACCAAGCAGCCCCTATTTAGGATATGCAGTTCTGATGGTGGAGGACAAAAGAAAAGCAGCATCAGACAAGGGAAGCATACTTACAGGTTCAGCCAAATGTGGCATATCTCCTGTTCACTTATGTTTGCACTGGCCAAAGAACGTGGCACGGCATCTCCCAAAATCAATGGTAGGGAAAATATATTTTGCCTACAGGGAAACATGATCAACAAATAATACAATCTACCATAGTTGATGGCGTGGATATTGAGGTTGTCGCAAATGTTATGGGTTCTAATTAGGCATGGATAGATGGTACAACGGTTGCAAAAGCCTAAAAAGATAATCATTGTAATAGCTAGAAATGTATAGCTAATACCATCAAAAACTGTCAAAAAGATCACATTAGGGGCGCCTGCGTGGCTCAGTAGGTTAAGCATCTGCCTTTGGCTCAGGTCATGATCTCAGGGTTCTGGGATTGAGTCCTGCATCGGGCTTTCTACTCAGCAGTGAGCCTGCTTCCCCTCTCTCTCTGCCTGTCTCTCTGCTTACTTGTGATCTCTCTCTCTGTCAAATAAATAAATAAAATCTTAAAAAAAAGAGATCACTTTAGTATTAAAACTGAGGGGCATCGATCCAACTTTGGAATTTGCTTTGTATCGTCTTGTAAAACTGTATCTTTCAACTAAAAACCAACTCCAGGGGCACCTGGGTGGCTCAGTGGGTTAAAGCCTCTGCTTTCGGCTCAGGTCATGATCCCAGGGTCCTGGGATCGAGCCCCACATCGGGCTCTCTGCTCAGCGAGGAGCCTGCTTCCTCCTCTTTTACCTGCCTCTCTGCCTACTTACGATTTCTGTCTGTCAAATAAATAAAATCTAAAAAAATCAAATAAAATCAAATAAAAAATAAAAACCAACTCCATAGTTCAGCAAGGCAAAGTAAATGTAGCAAACTAGACACAGATCTGTAAGAACCCATTGCAATTTACTTGTTTTCCCTTTTCGGCAATTTCTTTTTCAAAAACCATCACAATCCCACTACATTTTCCTGTTGATAACTACGCAGGAGTGAGATGCCAGTCTCTCGAGTGAGCTGGAAACTCTTCTTGTCTATGATCAAAAGCTTGGCTAACTTCTTACATTTCTTTTTGTACTTGATTAGATGCTAAAGATATAGAGACATATATTCCATTTTCTTGGAAAGTCCAACTAGTCGCATGACTAAGCCTTAATTAAAAGAAGGACCTGGTTCTGCTTCTGCTCTGTCTGGAGCAAGTACCCATGGGACTCCCCTGGTAAGACTTTCTTCAGAACTTTACTGCTCCAGCTTGTCACCAAGGAGGGAGAACTAAAAACATGAGCCCACTCCTACAACATGGTTTTCCCAAGGAAATCTCCAATGCTCTCTAGATTTACCAAAATCAAAGAGAGAGAGTACCTTATGATGTCTTATGCTTGACAATGATAAACTTAGCCAACGTTTATTGTGCTAAGTACCAGGTACTTTCTTTGTACCTAGGTAACCTTAAGTGGATCCTTGTAAATGACAACTCTGGAAAGTAAGATCCACTTTTTTTTTTTTTCCAGATCCATTTTTTTAAATTGAGGAAACTCAAGCATGAAAAGGTGAAGTACACATTACTTATGTATTACATGTTTAAAAACCTGAATTAATTAATAAAATATACCAGTGGTTCCCAAACTGTGTGCTGAGACACTCTGGGGTACTAGAGGTAATACATGGTGCTACCTTGGGATATTTTAATTTTTCTGGAAAAAACATCTCTTAGATATGTAGGTCCCTGTATCTAAACGATTTGGACCTAGTTACCCAAAAAATGGTATCATTCAGTACTTCTTTTAGTCTGGTGGCATCATGAGAAAGTTTCTGAGACGTTGAGAACAGTGTGCACTGAGGTCGTTTGGAAACCTCTGTCCTCGTCTGTCTTCGTACAGCGACTTAAGTACCGGATGCAAATTAAGCACATCCAGAAGCTTCCAGACTTCTCCATGGGCCACTGGCATCTTTTGCATCTGAATCATCAGCATTGTTGTTTCTAATTATTTTTTCCTATTAAAATTGTTAGTATTTTTTTTTCATCTTTACCCTTTTGTCATTACTATTAACATTATTGTCTTCAGTATTTGTCATCATATTTGGAAATAAGGTTGGCTTAAAAAAATGTTTCAGGACATTTGTTCTGCTTTGTTTGGCCCACGCTGGGTACCTGGATATTGAATCTAATAGGAAGGGTCTGCCTGAACCAGATATTCACATGTAAGAAATTTTAACTCAGGACTTGATATCAAGATGAAAAAGAATGTATTGACATTAGCTAACCACATTATCTGTAATGAGAGCCGTAGATGGTTTACTATTCAAGTTTTTATTTGACAGGTGTTGTCAAGTTACTCAAGAAGCTTCTGGTATTAAAACTGGTCATTGGCATGGGTCTTCAGTTCCTTCTCCCTAAAAATTTTCTGGGTGATAATTCTTACTGACTATAGTTATACAAACAGTTCAATTCTGGACTGCAATTTTCTTCTGGACTTTTGGGATGCACTGTGATGATCCATTTCCTCTGTTCAATACCCGTTTCTTGCCTCGGGGCACTCATTAGCCACTGAAGCTTTCTTAATCTTTGCTTGTCCACTTATTCAAGATTTACATTGAATTCCTAGTATTGATTAGCAATGTTTTTTTTTTTTTTTTTTTTGATTAGCAATGTTCTTTTTTTTTTCCCTTTTTATTAATTTTTTCAGCGTAACAGTATTCATTCTTTTTGCACAACACCCAGTGCTCCATGCAAAACGTGCCCTCCCCATCACCCACCACCTGTTCCCCCAACCTCCCACCCCTGACCCTTCAAAACCCTCAGGTTGTTTTTCAGAGTCCATAGTCTCTTATGGTTCACCTCCCCTCCCCAATGTCCATAGCCCGCTCCCCCTCTCCCAATCCCACCTCCCCCCAGCAACCCCCAGTTTGTTTTGTGAGATTAAGAGTCATTTATGGTTTGTCTCCCTCCCAATCCCATCTTGTTTCATTTATTCTTCTCCTATCCCCCTAACCCCCCATGTTGCTTCTCCATGTCCTCATATCAGGGAGATCATATGATAGTTGTCTTTCTCCGATTGACTTATTTCACTAAGCATGATACGCTCTAGTTCCATCCACGTCATCGCAAATGGCAAGATTTCATTTCTTTTGATGGCTGCATAGTATTCCATTGTGTATATATACCACATCTTCTTGATCCATTCATCTGTTGATGGACATCTAGGTTCTTTCCATAGTCTGGCTATTGTAGACATTGCTGCTATAAACATTCGGGTACACGTGCCCCTTCGGATCACTATGTTTGTATCTTTAGGGTAAATACCCAGTAGTGCAATTGCTGGGTCAGAGGGTAGTTCTATTTTCAACATTTTGAGGAACCTCCATGCTGTTTTCCAGAGTGGTTGGACCAGCTTGCATTCCCACCAACAGTGGAGGAGGGTTCCCCTTTCTCCACATCCTCTCCAGCATCTGTCATTTCCTGACTTGTTAATTTTAGCCATTCTGACTGGTGTAAGGTGATATCTCATTGTGGTTTTGATTTGTATTTCCCTGATGCCGAGTGACGTGGAGCACTTTTTCATGTGTCTGTTGGCCATCTGGATGTCTTCTTTGCAGAAATGTCTGTTCATGTCCTCTGCCCATTTCTTGATTGGATTGTTTGTTCTTTGGGTGTTGAGTTTGCTAAGTTCCTTATAGATTTTGGATACTAGCCCTTTATCTGATATGTCGTTTGCAAATATCTTCTCCCATTCTGTCAGTTGTCTTTTGGTTTTGTTAACTGTTTCCTTTGCTGTGCAAAAGCTTTTGATCTTGATGAAATCCCAATAGTTCATTTTCGCCCTTGCTTCCCTTGCCTTTGCCGTTGTTCCTAGGAAGATGTTGCTATGGCTGAGGTCGAAGAGGTTGCTGCCTGTGTTCTCCTCAAGGATTTTGATGGATTCCTTTCTCACATTGAGGTCCTTCATCCATTTGGAGTCTATTTTCGTGTGTGGTGTAAGGAAGTGGTCCAATTTCATTTTTCTGCATGTGGCTGTCCAATTTTCCCAGCACCATTTATTGAAGAGGCTGTCTTTTACCATTGGACATTCTTTCCTGCTTTGTCGAAGATGAGTTGACCATAGAGTTGAGGGTCGATTTCTGGGCTCTCTATTCTGTTCCACTGGTCTATGTGTCTGTTTTTGTGCCAGTACCATGCTGTCTTGATGATGACAGCTTTGTAATAGAGCTTGAAGTCCGGAATTGTGATGCCACCAACTTTGGCTTTGTTCTTCAATATTCCTTTGGCTATTCGAGGTCTTTTCTGGTTCCATATAAATTTTAGGATTATTTGTTCCATTTCTTTGAAAAAAATGGATGGTATTTTGATAGGGATTGCATTAAATGTGTAGATTGCTTTAGGTAGCATAGACATTTTCACAATATTTATTCTTCCAATCCAGGAGCATGGAACATTTTTCCATTTTTTTGTGTCTTCCTCAATTTCTTTCATGAGTACTTTATAATTTTCTGTGTATAGATTCTTAGTCTCTTTGGTTAGGTTTATTCCTAGGTATCTTATAGTTTTCGGTACAATTGTGAATGGGATTGACTCCTTAATTTCTCTTTCTTCAGTCTTGTTGTTGGTGTACAGAAATGCAACTGATTTCTGTGCATTGATTTTATATCCTGACACTTTACTGAATTCCTGTACAAGTTCTAGCAGTTTTGGAGTGGAGTCTTTTGGGTTTTCCACATATAGTATCATATCATCTGCGAAGAGTGATAGTTTGACTTCTTCTTTACCAATTTGGATGCCTTTAATTTCTTTTTGTTGTCTGATTGCTGAGGCTAGGACTTCTAATACTATGTTGAATAGCAGTGGTGATAATGGACATCCCTGCCATGTTCCTGACCTTAACGGAAAAGCTTTCAGTTTTTCTCCATTGAGAATGATATTTGCGGTGGGTTTTTCATAGATGGCTTTGATAATATTGAGGTATGTGCCCTCTATCCCTACACTTTGAAGAGTTTTGATCAGGAAGGGATGCTGTACTTTGTCAAATGCTTTTTCAGCATCTATTGAGAGTATCATATGGTTCTTGTTCTTTCTTTTATTAATGTGTTCTATCACATTGATTGATTTGCGGATGTTGAACCAACCCTGCAGCCCTGGAATAAATCCCACTTGATCGTGGTGAATAATCCTTTTAATGTACTGTTGAATCCTATTGGCTAGTATTTTGGCGAGAATTTTTGTGTCTGTGTTCATCAAGGATATTGGTCTGTAGTTCTCTTTTTTGGTGGGATCCTTGTCTGGTTTTGGGATCAAGGTGATGCTGGCCTCATAGAATGAGTTTGGAAGTTTTCCTTCCATTTCTATTTTTTGGAACAGTTTCAGGAGAATAGGAATTAGTTCTTCTTTAAATGTTTGGTAGAATTCCCCTGGGAAGCCGTCTGGCCCTGGGCTTTTGTTTGTTTGGAGATTTTGGATGACTGTTTCACTCTCCTTACTGGTTATGGGCCTGTTCAGGTTTTCTATTTCTTCCTGGTTCAGTTGTGGTAGTTTATATGTCTCTAGGAATGCATCCATTTCTTCCAGATTGGCCAATTTGTTGGCGTAGAGTTGCTCATAGTATGTTCTTATAATTGTCTGTATTTCTTTGGTGTTAGTTGTGATCTCTCCTCTTTCATTCATGATTTTATTGATTTGGGTCCTTTCTCTTTTCTTTTTGATGAGTCTGGCCAGGGGTTTATCAATCCTATTGATTCTTTCAAAGAACCAGCTCCTAGTTTCATTGATTTTTTTCTATTGTTTTTTTTGGTTTCTATTTCATTGATTTCTGCTCTGATCTTTATGATTTCTCTTCTCCTGCTGGGTTTAGGGTTTCTTTCTTGTTCTTTCTCCAGCTCCTTTACGCGTAGGGTTAGGTTGTGTACTTGAGACCTTTCTTGTTTCTTGAGAAAGGCTTGTACTGCTATATATTTTCCTCTCAGGACTGCCTTTGCTGTGTCCCACAGATTTTGAACTGTTGTGTTTTCATTATCATTTGTTTCCATGAATTTTTTCAATTCTTCTTTAATTTCCTGGTTGACCCATTCATTCTTTAGAAGGATGCTGTTTAGTCTCCATGTATTTGGGTTCTTTCCAGCTTTCGTCTTGTGATTGAGTTCTAGCTTCAGAGCATTGTGGTCTGAAAATATGCAGGGAATAATCCTAATCTTTTGATACCGGTTGAGACCTGATTTGTGACCCAGGATGTGATCTATTCTGGAGAAGGTTCCATGTGCACTAGAGAAGAATGTGTATTCTGTTGCTTTGGGATGAAATGTTCTGAATATATCTGTGATGTCCATCTGGTCCAGTGTGTCATTTAAGGCCTTTATTTCCTTGTTGATCTTTTGCTTGGATGATCTGTCCATTTCAGTGAGGGGAGTGTTCAAGTCCCCTACTATTATTGTATTATTATTGATGTGTTTCTTTGATTTTGTTATTAATTGGTTGATATAGTTGGCTGCTCCCACGTTAGGGGCATAGATATTTAAAATTGTTAGATCTTCTTGTTGGACAGACCCTTTGAGTAGGATATAGTGTCCTTCCTCATCTCTTATTATAGTCTTTGGCTTAAAATCTAATTGATCTGATATAAGGATTGCCACCCCAGCTTTCTTCTGATGCCCATTAGCATGGTAAATTGTTTTCCACCCCCTCACTTTAAATCTGGAGGTGTCTTCGCGTCTAAAATGAGTTTCTTGTAGGCAACATACTGATGGGTTTTGTTTTTTTATCCATTCTGATACCCTGTGTCTTTTGATTGGGGCATTTAGCCCATTAACATTCAGGGTAACTATTGAGAGATATGAATTTAGTGCCATTAGTAGCCTGTAAGGTGACTGTTACTGTATATTGTCTCTGTACCTTTCTGATCTACTACTTTTAGGCTCTCTCTTTGCTTAGAGGACCCCTTTCAATATTTCCTGGAGAGCTGGTTTGGTGTTTGCAAATTCTTTCAGTTTTTGTTTGTCCTGGAAGCTTTTGATCTCTCCTTCTATTTTCAATGATAGCCTAGCTGGATAGAGTATTCTTGGCTGCATGTTTTTCTCATTGAGTGCTCTGAATATATCATGCCAGCTCTTTCTGGCCTGCCAGGTCTCTGTGGATAAGTCTGCCGCCAATCTAATATTTTTACCATTGTATGTTACAGACTTCTTTTCTCGGGCTGCTTTCAGGATTTTCTCTTTGTCACTAAGACTTGTCAATTTTACTATTAGGTGACGGGGTGTGGACCTATTCTTGTTGACTTTGAGGGGGGTTCTCTGCATCTCCTGGATTTTGATGCTTGTTCCCTTTGCCATATTAGGGAAATTCTCTCCAATGATTCTCTCCAGTAGACCCTCTGCTCCCCTCTCTGTTTCTTCTTCTTCTGGAATCCCAATTATTCTAATGTTGTTTCGTCTTATGGTGTCACTTATCTCTCGAATTCTCCCCTCATGGTCCAGTAGCTGTTTGTCCCTCTTTTGCTCGGCTTCCTTATTCTCTGTCATTTGGTCTTCTATATCACTAATTCTTTCTTCTGCCTCATTGATCCTAGCAGTGAGAGCCTCCATTTTTGATTGCACCTCATTAATAGCTTTTTTGATTTCAACTTGGTTAGACTTTAGTTCTTTAATTTCTCCAGAAAGGGCTTTAATATCTCCAGAGAGGGTTTCTCTAATATCTTCAATGCCTTTTTCGAGCCCGGCTAGAATGTTCAGAATCGTCATTCTGAACTCTTGATCTGACATAGTACCAATGTCTGTGTTGATTAGGTCCCTAGCCTTCGGTACTGTCTCTTGTTCTTTTGTTTGTGGTGATTTTTTCCGCCTTGTCATTTTGTCCAGATAAGAGGATATGAAGGAGCAAATAAACTACTAATAGGGTGGCAAAGACCCCGGAAAAATGCGCTGTAACCAAATCAGAAGAGACCCCAAATTGTGGGGGGGGGGAAGGGGATAAAAAACGGGTTCTGAAAAAAAAAAAAAAGAAAAACATTTAAAAAATAAAACAAATAAAAAAATATAAAAAAGAAAGAAAAAATATATATATTTAGATGAACTAGTCAAAAAACATTAAAAAAGAAAAGGGTAAAAGTTTTTAAAAAAATTTAGCAGAAGAAGAAAAAAGAAAAAAGAAAAAAAAATTGAAAAAAGAAAAAAAAAATAAAAAATTGAAAAAAGAAAAAAAAATTGAAGTAGCCGCAAGACTAAAGAATCATGGGGAGAAAGCCATGAGTTCCGTGCTTTGCTTTCTCCTCCTCTGGAATTGCTCTGCTGTCTTAGGAATTGAATCTGCTTTCTCCTTGATAGATGAACTTCGTCCTGGCTGGATATTTTGTTGATCTTCTGGGGGAGGGGCCTGTTGTAGTGACTCTCAAGCGTCTTTGCCCGAGGCGGGATTGCACCGCCCTTACTGGCGGCCGGACTAAGTAATCGGCTCGGGTTCGCTTTTGGGAGCTTCTGTTCCCTGAACGCTTTCTGTAGAGTTCCGGAGGATGGGAATGAAAATGGCGGCCTCCCAGTCTCCGGCCCGGAGGAGCCGAGAGCCTGGGGCCCCACTCCTCAGTGCGCCCCCAGAGGACAGCACCCAATCACTCCCGTATCCCCAGCCTCTAGCCGCGCTCCGAGCTCACCCAGCCCGCGACCAGTTCAAGGTAACCCCGAGCTGAGAGTTCAGTCCTCGGCTCTGTCTTTGCAGCCGGTTTCTCCGTTCTAATACCTGCGAGCTCTCCGACACTCTGACACCCCCGATCCTTCTGTGACCTTGCGGGGCCTGGGGCCACGCTGGCCCCGCGTGGGCTTCACCCCGGTTTAGCCCCTGGAGCAATGTCCCTCAGTGGAACAGACTTTTAAAAGTCCTGATTTTGTGCTCCGTTGCTCCGCCGCTTGCCGGGAGCCGGCCCCGCCCCCCGCGGTCTATCTTCCCGTCGTTTTAGATTCACTTCTCCGCCAGTCCTACCTTTCAGAAAGTGGTTGATTTTCTGTTTCTAGAGTTGCTGTTCTTCTTCTCTTCGCTCTCCCATTGGATTTGTAGGTGTTTGCTATGTTTAGATAAGCTATCGAGCTGATCTCCTGTTACCTGATGTAGTCTCAGGCTGCTACTTCTCCGCCATCTTGGCTCTATCCGATTAGCAATGTTCTTTGGAAGGTTGTGCTTTCATCTGTTGTGCTTTGCCTTGGCCGGCTACCTCCTCTTCCTGCTGTAGAAAGCCACTGGACAAAGCTCTGTTTTTCTGCTTTTCTCACCTGTTCACTGTGGGCTTGCCTTTTCTCTGCAGTAATAATAATTACCCAGCTAAGAAAACGAGAGGCGTGTTTAACCTTTTGCGTTAAGATAAATCTATCTGCTTGGCACCCGCCAATCATGTGGATTCCTCGTTTCTCAGCAACATGGCTTGTTGCTAAGATGTAAGCCATGACATATAAATTTCTACCTCCCAGTCTACTGGGTGATAGTAGTTAGAGTCTTCCTGCCCCAGGACCTGCCTACAGCTGGGTGACCTTGTTGACACAGTGGGAGACTGAATGTTTGTACGCCTTCAACACCCATTTGTTGCAGCCCTAAGCCCTGGTGTTTGGAGACCTTTCCGAAGTAAGTAGGGTTAGAGGTCATAAAGGTGAGGTCCTCATGATGGGATTAGTGACTTTATTTATATATTTTTTAAAGATTTTATTATTTATTTGTTAGAAAGAGAGAGAGAAAGGGAAAGCACAAGTAGGGGGAGCGGCAGGCAGAGGGAGAAGCATGATACCGCTGAGCAGGGAGCTCGATGTGGGCTCCATCCCAGGACCCTGGGATCATGACCTGAGGCGAAAGCAGATGCTTCATTGATGGAGTCACCCAGGTGCTCTGGAATTAGTGACTTTATTAGAAGAGGCACCAGAATTTCCCCTCTGCCTCTCACCTTCCACCCCCTCTCCACACACACTCCATGTGAAGACCCAGCAAGAAAGCAGATATCTACAGGCCTGCAAAGAGAACTTTTATCAGAACCTGACCATGCTGGCACCCTGCTCTTGAACTCTCAGCCTCCAGAACTGTGAGGAAAATAATTTCTGTCGTTAAGGCTCCCCAGTCTGTGATCTTTCCTAATGACAGATCCAGTGGGCCAATGAAAGTAGGCACTCAACATTTTGGATTGCTTGTTTGATGGATGGTCAGCATCTTAACGTCTTGTCCTCTAATCTCTTTTAACTCAGTCTGTCAACCTATGGGTACTATGAATTGAGTGAAATAATGTCATAAAGGTCTTTAGCAAAGCCTGTACCTATTTTTACCTGAAATGAACAGACAGGCCCTCCAACTAATTTGTATTGGGCTGAAAAGGCTCTGTTACCTATTGGCATCTTGAGTGTGAATTCACGATTGAAAGTAGACAAGCAACGTAGACTTTCATTGCTTGGAAATCAGACCCACCTTTGCTGCCAGAGCATGAAACTGAGCTGGGAGTGAGGGTGTATCTCATCTGTCAAACTCGAGGAAAGGTTCAGACATTGCTTCAAATGCTGGAATATGCCTGAGTCATGTTAATGACTTAATAACAAGAACTGTAAACAGGGACAATCGTACTAAGCTTGGAAAACTCAGCGTGCTGGCACGGCAGAGGATTCATTGCATTTTATGCTGAAATGAATATAATTTTAGGAATTTGGGGAAATGACTCTCTGAATTCCCAAAGTTTCCACTTTTTTTTTTTTAATTTGTTGAAGACTTTTGTGGAAGACGGGCTTGTTCAGAGTTGCTTTGATGGGTATTCATTCAGAACTGCAGGCAAACCGTAGCACGCCAATAGACTGCTTTTTCCATACCGAAGTGGGAAAATGAGCACCATGCTTTATTGCTTGTCATTGCACTTGTGAATTGTAACAAATTTAGCCTCCAAATATTTGTAAAACTTCCTATATGCTGGAGTGTATAAATGCATCTTTTTTTCAGGTATATATGCATGGATATCATATATAATAAGGTTGACATGAGTGATAGGCCACTTTAATAAGCCATCCACTGTACTTTTAAAACATTTTTTTATTATTGGGGCGCCTGGGTGGCTCAGTGGGTTAAAGCCTCTGCCTTTGGTTCAGGTCATGATCCCGGCATCCTGGGATGGAGCTCCACATCGGGCTCCCTGCTTGGCGGGGAGCCTGCCTCCACCCCTTTCTCTCTCTGCCTGCCTCTCTGCCTACTTGTGATCTCTGTCTGTCAAATAAATAAATAAAATCTTCAAAAAAATTTGTTTATTATTATGTTCAATTAGCCAACATAGAGTGCATCATTAATGTTTGATGTAGTGTAGTGATTCATCAGTTGCGTGTAACACCCAGGGCTCATCCCCACTATACTTTCTGACAGGTCTGTAGGAGTCTGGTAAGAATGGGTGGGGCAGAAACAGAGACGGACACAAATAAAATAACCTGCTATTGATATTAGATCGTTTTCAATTATTTTTTGTTAGAAACCCGAAGCTCTCCAAAAATGGGGTGCTGTGAAGAATCAGACCTCTCATCAAAAGAATCATCAAAAGAATGGCTCCATAAAGTAGATGCATAACGCTAGTTTAGAAGAATAATTACAGAGGATGAAAAGGCCCCTACGAGACCCGAGGATTGCTGAGTTCTTTTGTAACAACTGAGAAACTTCTATGCAGTCAGATCAAATTCCTTGGTCACTCCAACATGGCCTTCTAGTTGCTTTTTCTCCTCAGAGGACTGCTGACCTCATGCCCCTTTCTTTATTTCTGTCGGATTTTTTTTTTTTTGGATAATATATATAACATGAGCCATTTTAAGCAAGAGGATGTCAATAGTACCCACTGAATGATGGTGTAGTGCCATTTATGCTGATGGGGAGGAACCCCAAATTTTAAATGCCAAGAATTGTGCTGATTGTGCTGAAAGATGAAATGGTTTTGATTAGATATTTGGGAATGGTTTGATTAGAAATAGGTGAACATGTTGGGTCAACCTATATGCTTTGTGGCTCTCAGGTTGAGTATCTGACAGCCTGTGTGTATTCAGATGGAGCATAATACAGGAGGTTGCAAAGCCAAGTCTGTGCTTCATCTAAGCAGAGACATGGCTTCCGACTTGGGGAATGAAGACATGTGTAAGGTCATACAATGTGCTCTCCGAGAGCAAGTATGCTCATTTGACTATGAATTCCTGATAATTCCATGGGTTTGCTTCATTTTGCTCAGCCACAGATGGAGACAATTAAAATGATCAGTCTGGGTCATCTCTCTTTCCTTTTTTTTTTTTGGCTGCCTTTAAAGGAAGTCATCTTCATCTAGATTGTCAGCTGACTTTTACTCTGTATCATCCCCTTTAATTTGTGTAAGTTTGGAACATTTTTGGCATAGGCACACTTTAACACTTTGTTTAGTTGCATGAGTTTTTAAATACAATCAATGTATTCTACCATATTCCATTTTTATAAAAATAAAATAAAGTTTGAAGCCCTTAGAACGCAAATGAACTTTGTCACTATGGCTGTGGGGCAGGGGAAAGCCATGGGCTCTTTGAAAGGGACAGACAATTTTTTTTTCTTTTTCCCTTTTCTTTCTTTTTTTTTTTTTGGTAAGATTTTATTTATTTATTTGAGGGAGTGAGGGCATACTAGCAGGGAGAGGAACAGAAAGAGAGGGAGAGGGAGAAATGGACTCCTTGCTGAGCAGGGAAATTGATGTGGGGTCGATCCTAGGACTCTACGATCATGACCTGAGCGGAAGGCATCTGCCCAACCAACAGAACCACCCAGGTGCCCCAGGACACGCAATTTCAATGCAGATAGACAAAGTGGGAAATCAGAGTTTGCAAATTCTGTATAAGCACCAGGGTCTCGAAACCTTGACTGCAAAATGTTTGGTTATTACTTTTCTTGGATACTCTTGATTCTTTCATATCATCCCATGTTTCTTTGCCTAGCTACATAAAAATCACAATCGGTGATTTCTTCCACTTTAGCAAAAATCATCTCCTCTATAGTCAGGAGCGGGGGTGTGCCCCCCATTTGTTTTCATCCTAACAATACGTTTTCATTGGAATAAAATAATTTGGTCAGTGATGAAAAGATGATACTCATCTTAACACTCCACAGAAGTAAGCTTGCAAGAAGCTTACTGAAAGGAAACTTGTGCCCCCCACTAAATCTATCAGTCTGTGATGTGAGGCATTATTTAAGACCTGGTGATCCTCTTGGGCTTTTACCGTTGATGACCTGACGATTCATGGATTTTCAAGTCAACTGCCATTCAGAGAGTGCATGAACCCACTGCAGGAAAGTTTCCAGAGCCTTGTTTCTCATCCCCACTGGTTTTCCTTGATTTGTTTACACTCTTGTGATTACTGTCATTTGATTGTCCAACTACGTCTCACTGATAACTATTCATGTTCATGCAATGATTATGACGAGAACAGGAAAGTGAACACAATGTACTCCGTTCTGTCTACAATCAGAGCTATAATCTTGCGGCTGCCTTTGGAGACTATAGCAAAAGAATAAGATGCACTTTCTTCTAAGTTTGGCAGAGGGCTCATGTTTGGATGGGAAAATAGGTTCAGATTTAACTGAGATCCACATTTCACGTGTTCTTGCGAATATACAGTGAGTTGGAGAATCAGTAGTTGATGGATGCAGAAAAAAATTAGGTTCACATTCAATCGATATTTTGCCAAACACTGTAGTAATTTTCTAAAAAAAAAAAAATGGGGAGTGCCTGGGTAGCTCAGTCCATTAAGTGTCCGACTCTTGATTTTGGCTCAGATCATGATCTCAGAGTCATGAGATAGAGCCCGCCTTTGGGCTCTGTGCTGGGCTTGGAGCCTGCTCGAGATTCTCTCTCCCTCTGCTTCCTGCCACATCCCCACCTCCAACCCTGCCCCAATCACACGCACGTGTGCTCTCCCTCTCTCTGAAATAAATGAATAAATAAGTAGGTAAATAAGTAAATAAACAAAGCATACATAGGAATCATCCATTGCTCTGCTGGAAATTTGGAAATATACTTGATGAGTCAATAGAGGTAAATTTTCTTTGGGAAATTAGATATGCAAGCAAAAGGTTCACAATGATCTCTTGAGTTTGGTGACTAAAAGAAATAAGATTGATTTAGAGAAGATCATGTGATGCGACGAGCACTGGGTGTTACACACAGCTGATGAATCACGGAACACTGCCTCAGAAATTGATGATGTATTATATGTTGGCTAATTGAATTTAAATTAAAAAAAGGAAAAAGATATGAGTTTATAGAATAAAAAAATAGGTTGATTTCATAGCTGGAGAGCTGTCTTCATCTGTGTTTTTTTTTTTTAAGATTTTATTTATTTGACAGAGAGAGAGGGATCACAAGTAGGCAGAGAGGCAGACAGAGAGAGAGGGGGAAGCAGGCTCTCTGCTGAGCAGAGAGCCCTACGCGGGGCTCGATCCCAGGACTCTGGGATCATGACCTGAGTGATAGGCAGAGGCTTAACCCACTGAGCCACCCAAACGCCCTTCATCTGTGGTTTTGATGTGCTATTTCTAGGACACAGCCGGTGGTGTTAGATTTTGATACCCTTTCTCACTTTTCCTTTGGAGTCATAGTTAATTTACTAAGGTTTATAAGGAGCTAGTTGACAGGGAGCAATAAAGGATGGATCCCTTATGTCCCCCTGGAAAACTGACATTGGCTACATTCTGAGCCCTTTTCATGCCTTGAGCAGACATGCAAATCTTTATTTAAAGGACTTTTTGCAATGTTTGACACTTGCCTATTGCTCATGACATGATGTGCTCATTCACAGAAACATTGGGGGTCTAAGAGCCTTTGATGCAATTACAACTGATTGACGTCTGGCTTCTGAAGGGAAAAATTGGTTGTCTTGCCTGTGACATTTCCCTCTCTGCTCATCTGGTTCCCACAGATAAATGTTACATAACTTACATGGGCAGTGACTCTCCCACTTACCCTCAGTGCCCAGCCCATGTCCTAGGCATCTGTTCAAAGGAGAAATGCTTTGCTTTAACTCAGAGACACCCAGGTCAGAAACAAGTTCATGGTATGTTTTTGATCAGTTCCAAATGTACCCATTCAGAATGGGATAAAGGAGTAGAGAGAGACATGCGTGAGCATTTCTTCTCTCTCTGGAAGCGTAGCGCCTGCAAATGTTTCCACAAAGATACCCGGCATTCTTCCAGGGATCTGGGGGAGTAACCTGCACTTTCCTTGAAGTGGGAGATAGAACAGTAGCCCTACTCTTGTGTGCTCTTCCTGCAGATATCTTATCAAGGGCGTGAACCCAATTGCCTTTGGAAGGTCCTCCAATTCTAGAGGTGGGGACCCAGGCTGGACCTCCTCCAGCCTCTTTTGGAACCTGTATCAAAAAACTTTTTACAAAGCTAGCTGAGTGCACTCAGCACTTTTATTCTTCTAAGACATTTGGAAATTCTTCCATTCTTTCTTTCCTTCATTTACATGTAATTTTTTTTAAAGATTTTATTTATTTATTTGACAGAGAGAGAGAGACCACAAGTAGGCAGAGAGGCAGGCAGAGAGAGAGAGGAGGAAGCAGGCTCCCTACGGAGCAGAGAGCCCGATGCGGGGCTCCATCCCAGGACCCTGGGATCATGACCTGAGCTGAAGGCAGAGGCTTAATCCACTGAGCCACCCAGGCGCCCCTACATGTAATGGTTTAAATCTAACATTTTTATAGTAGCTGACTTCTTACAAGGACCCGGGTTCTTCTGCCTTGTGGGTGTGTGTTCCAGGCCAGTCCCCTCGTCAAGTGCTTGGAGACAGCAAGGAGTCAAGGCATCAAGTTCATTTGCATGCCATCCTCTATGCAGTATATCATTGTTCCTGAAACCTCCATAAATTCAACTTAGTATAGATTTTGGGGGGGCTGTCAATTTCTTTTCTTTTTTTTTTTTAAATATTTTATTTATTTGACAGAGAGAAATCACAACTAGGCAGAGAGGCAGGCAGAGAGAGAGGAGGAAGCAGGCTCCCCACGGAGCAGAGAGCCCGACGTGGGGCTCTATCCCAGGACCCTGGGATCATGACCTGAGCCAAAGGCAGAGGCTTTAACCCACTGAGCCACCCAGGCACCCCTCAATTTCTTTTCAAAGTGGTGATTTTCTCAACTTTACCGAAAGTACAGCTCATTGTAGCTCTTTGGATCTCATAGACAATCATGGTCCCTGGATACTAACAAAAAATAACTAATACTCTTTAAAACACCACATTCAACTCTCATCAGAGGTTTTCTGTTTGTTTGTTTGTTTGTTTGTTTTTAAACACAGGAATGTTTAGTATTTCTTTTTTTTCATTTTATTTTGTTTTATTTCTGAAATACTATTAACAGGTTTGGGCAAATCGGTGAAGGCATTTTCTATTATTTAATTTATTTTAAAGTAGTTCAAGAACTGGGCTGCTTTATAGTCCTAAAGCTTCCCTCAGCTATAAACACCAAAATAGTCATGCAGCTATTTTTTATCTGCCTTTTATTTTTTTTTAATCTGCTGCTACTTAAGGCCAAGCTTTGAATCATTTGTGGGAATCTGAACTTTCTCTGGGAGTCCACCAACATCTAATTTCTGTATATGGATAAATAAAAAAGGATAATTAGATTTTATTCTTATTTCATCTCATTTCCTCCTTTTCCACATTTTCTAAATTTCAGCCATCAGAATACCATACTTCTGAATCTGTTTATGTTTTGTTTCCATCTTCTTCGATGGCAGGGTACATTTTGCCTTTAAAAGACATTCACATTTTTTTTTTCCATGCCCAGGAATTGCTGATTTTTGAATGATGGCAGACTGCCCACTCTGTGCCAGGGCTGCGGCTGGATACAGCAAAGTCTGAGCCGTCTGGCCCGCCATCCGAGGGTTGTCATTACATATATATTTTTTCTCCTGCTAACCTTTGCACATGTGTGGGAAGGGAAATCCGTACGGAATTTTTTCTCTGCCTCGTTCACCAATTAACTTCCTGCTCTTAATATATTATAGGCAATTGGTCACAGAGAAGTCTAACTGCTACCAAGTTAATAGTCATTTTATAAAACAGGCTGATTTTTTTTTTTTTTAATCAGCTCACTCTGCTCCAACCCCTTTCTTTTCCTCTGTAAGATATTGTATAAAACCACTTACAATGGAATCTGGAACATCAGTTTAGATATAATCAATGTTATGAATATCTATGGGTCTTTCTGGGGTAACACTGTATTGAATAATTTACACTACATGTTGGGTGGATTCCTATTTCTTGTTTATTTTTACGTGACCCAATGGCACTTTTCATTCAAAATCCTGACCACTTGACATTAATTTCTACCTTTTTGCTTTCAAGTCCCTGAGACCCAATGAGATTTACCTCTGTTGGCCATTTGTCATAAATGGTTTTAGTTATTTTGGTCTTGCCTCATCTATGTCTACTTTTCTCTCTCCCTCTCCCATTGGTTTCTCTGGAGAACACTGACTAATACACCTTCAGACTACCTTCCGATGAGGGAAGGAAAATTAACATGGCCTAGGGACAAGACTATAAATTCATACTCTTTTCTATCCTGTGCAAGTCTCTATACTCAGGAGAGCTGCTGATGAAATTCCTGTCCTAATATGAACGTCTGAGAGCCAGGAGAACCAATGGGATCACATCACAGAAAGGGTGTTGAAGAGCTGGACATTTAAAAAAAATTAACATAGAATGTATTGTTTGCCAGAGGTACAGGCCTATGAGTCATCAGTCTTACACAATTCACAGCACTTACCATAGCACATACCCTCCCCAATGCCCATCACCCAGCCACCTCATCCCTCCCTCCGACACCCCTCCAGCAACCCTCAGCTTGTTTCCTGAGATTAAGAGTCTCTTATGGTTTGTCTTCCTCTCTGGTTTCATCTTGTTTCATTTCATATGATCTCACTGATATGAGGGATTTGAGGAAACAAGACAGAGGATCATAGGGGAGAGAGGGGGAAATGGAACAGTGGGGCATTTTGTAGAACATCACACCAGCCCACTATAGGGGTGATATTGTGTCATTGGACTGGATGAATAAGAAGTGGGAAATTTACGGGGGGGGGGGGGGGTCTTTGTAAGGTATATGCACTCAAGGGGTGGTAAAAAAAAAAAACCTGTGCAGATTCAGGATCCCATCATATTATTAAAGTTTTCAGGAGTCTAGGAGTCGGGGGCATGCCAGGATAACCCCCCCAACACACCCTTGCTACACGGAGAGAGCACATCAGGCCTGCCTGCTTGGGTTCTGAAGGTCACACATTTGTGGAGTATTAGACTTCTGTGTTTCTTCCTGTGTGTTTCAAAAATAAGCATTGTGTGTCAGCCCCTAAACACTGATGAGATAAAATAATAACACTAATTAATAATACTAAAATAATAATAATGATAATAATATTAAAGACTCACCATTCAGGCTGGGGCTCCCCATGTCTCCTGCCTTCATGGGTGGTCGGCATTAACCAAGTGAATCTCTAGGTTCCTCCATTCAGTCATCCTTAGAGGATACTGCAATGGGCCATCATAACCACAAAGGACATAAGAGGTAAGACAAAGCTAAAAGCTAAAAATAGAATTCATTTCCTACTCACTTGTTCTATGCAATACTTTTCATCTGGGACTCCCCTTCACGTGATCCCTCAGTCACATGGACTAGTCTGGTCTCACAAACATCAAGGGACTTTGCAAAACAGCTAACAATAGCAAATAGGATTATACTTTAATATTAAAAAAAGGAATCCTGTTTGAAAAGTTATGCTAAATATTTTCTATGGCTGTTTAGGTCAACTAGGAGCTACTGATGTGCTTGTCTCTCAAGCCTTCAGCATTGTGTCCTCCTCGTTGAGTTCATGGGCTCTTTTGAAGGTCTGATTTCTAGCCACATTGTCTTCATAATGTCTTCATAAACACATTTGTCCCTAGTTTGGATACAGTTTTAGGGCATTAACAAGAACTCCCAAAGACCCTAGGTGTGCTCAGACACCTCTGGTTAGGAAACATTGCCTTGGATAATATTTTTCTAGGTCATTTAGCTAACTAAAGTCTAAGTCAGAAGCATGAATACAATAATCTGAGAAAGAAACAAGAGATATTAACTGTATGTTAGTAGATGTTGCTAACTGAGGCTATGGGAATGCTAGTTTTCCATGTATATATCCTCTGCTGGAGATGCTGCAGTCAGGAGTTCTAGATGTTACTACATTGAGAAGTGGAGCAATTCCTATATATTTGAAAATCAGAATCTGTGCTAGTCCTGCATTAATTGTCATTCAGTGGGGCAGATAAGTGCCATTAATACTGTGAGCTGTTGCTTAGGTTTCTAGTTATTTCCATGGTTCTAGGGTCAAATAAGTATTTATTCTGTTACTTTGGCTTCATAAAAATACTTGATATACATGCTCATTTTAAAGTAAGCCCCTCCTGAAATAATGCCATAGTGAAATTATTAATGATGGTATTTTCAATGACAGTGGTTAATAGATAATGAACACTTGTCTTACATAAGCATTTTTGCAGTGCTTTGCAGGCCCTATCTCAAAGCATTTTCACAGTAACCCTTTGAAGGAGTTACTACTATCCCCATTTTACAGATAAAACAACAGAAGCTTATAAGGTGAAATAACATGGCTGAAGCCCTGCATCTCGTAAGAGGTAAAGCTGGGATTTCATCTCAAGTCTTTCTAACTTCCAAGGCCTTGCATTTTTTTTATTTATTTATTTTTTATTTTATTTTTTACAAGGCCTTGCATTTAATTGCTATGGCATAATGCCTCTCCAGTGGAAAAGAGGATACAAAAACTTATTCATTATTTTATGGGTTTTTAAATTTATTTTTTATTTATTTCATTTAAAAAATTATTTTTTAAATATTAAATTTTATTATTATTTAATTATTATTTAATTATTATTAAATTAAATATTAAAATTTTTAAAAAAATTTATTTCTTTATTTGACACAGAGAGAGAGAGATCACAAGTAGACAGAGAGGTAGATGGAGAGAGAGAGGGGGAGCAGGCTCCCTGCTGAGCAGAGATCCTGATGTGGGCTCGATCCCAGGACCCTGAGATCATGACCTGAACTGAAGGCAGAGTCTTAACCCCCTGAGCCACCCAGGATCCCCTTTATGGGTTTTTTTTTTAAGATTTTATTTACTTATTTGAGAGAGATAGAGATAGCGAGAGAGGGTGAGTGGGAAAGAGAGGGAAAGAGAGGGAAAAGTAGGCTCCCTACTGAGCAAGGAGGCTGATGCTGGCACTTGATGCAGACACTTCATGGACTGAGCCACCCAGGTGCCCCAATTTTATGTTATTTCTTTATTCACACAAGAGGATTATCTTCACAAAGAGTTAACAATTTTAGTATCATTGAGCTACAGCTTACATGCATTCGAAGACAGTATACAGCAATATGTACAATCAAATGTATCCATGTTAAGTGTTTCAACGTGACAAGTGAATACACCCATGTAACCACCATCTAAATCAAGATGCAGGACAGTTCCCTCAGCCTACCTTTCTGCAGTCAGTCCCCCACCCTTTACTCCAGGCAACCACAAGTTTGATTTGTGTAACTACAGATTAGTTTTGCTTGATCTAGAATATCATGTAAGATCAAAGAGTCATATAGTAGATACTCCCGCATGTGACTGATTCATCCATGTACATGATACATTTAGTATCAGTAGCTTGTTTCTATTTTTTTGCTGACTAGTATTCCATTGTATGAATGGCCACAGTTTACCATTTATAGTCCTATGAAGGGATGGTTGGACTGTTCCCAGATTTTTAAATAGCCATGTTTAGGCCAGCTGTAAACATTGATCTACCAATCTTTCAGTAGACATGTTTTCATTTCTTTAGAAGTGAAATTACCTAGTCATATGGTAAATGTACATCTTTATAAGACCTGGCCAAACTGTTTTCCAAAAAAATTTTTTTAACATTCCCCCAGCAATATATGAGAATTTGGGCTGCTCCATACCCTTGCCAGCATTCAGTATTCTAACTTTAGAAATTTTAGAAATGTGTATGAAGCATCACTCGTGTTTGAATTTATATTTTCCTAATGGTTGATGATACTGAACTTGTGTTTATTGGTCATTCCTATGTCTTTTTTTTTTTTTTTTGGGTGAATTGTCTGTTCAAATCGTTCACCTATTTTTGTTGTTGTTGTTGTTGAGTTGTTTATCCTTTTACTCTAGAGTACTGACATATGCATTCTGGATACAACTCCTTTGACGATTGTCTGTCTGTCTGTCTGCCTGTCTATCTATCCATCTATCCATCCATCCAGCCACCCATCCATCCACCAATCATCCATCTATCTATCTACCAACCTACCACTCTATCTCTCTAGCCATCCATCCATCCATCCATCCATCCATCTATCCATCCATCCATCCTGTCTCTCTGTAAGTTGGTGAGGGAGCAAATATTCATTCAGTTTGGGGAATCACATAAAAATTCCTGGGGAAAATTGCCCCTCAGTTGGGCACAGAATAAACAGTTGGCCCATTGCACATTAAAGTATCAGAACCTCGAGTTTCTCTTTTGGCTCCATTAACTGTATTGTATTATGATCTACGGAAAACAAAATACTTGCATTTATCATGTTTGGTTTGAGGGGAATCTGGCTTTTTGCCCTTGTTGCTGGTTGTCCAAAGCTGGATGTGTTATGTTTCCTACGTTGTTTTAAAAGTGGTTGCACTTATGTAAGTTGAGATTTTTGAATCATTTAAAGCATTTTTGTAAAAATGAGCCCATTCTTAGACATCATATTTATTTCTCAAGTGGTGGCACTATTTTTAAAAACGAAGGACTTCAAAACATTTAGTCACATTTTTCAGCCATTACACAATGTGTTCCTCAAGCATATGCAAAACACAATGACAGAGGGAAATCAGTCAGCAAAGAGGGGGGAAAACAGCAGCTCGATTGAAAAGTTTGTTAACAAATATTGTGATTTGTTATTTAACAGTTGGCTTCATTTGGCATTTGGAGATTTTCTCAAATGCAAGAGTGTATAGTATATTAAGATTTA
Source organism: Meles meles (assembly GCF_922984935.1). NCBI lineage: Eukaryota > Metazoa > Chordata > Mammalia > Carnivora > Mustelidae > Meles > Meles meles. Next base: position 53,935,275 of record NC_060083.1, read on the forward strand.
TTTGTGTATTAAGCAAACATCTTTGGTTGAAATGTGGCTGGCATATTTAACTGAATCAAAAATGAAGAGGCAACACATTCTAGAGATTGATAATATTTGGAGAAATATTTATAAATGTGCAAAATATTTTGTTGATTCTCCAGAATTTTCGTGTCTACAATTTTTTAAAATGAGGAACACTCAAAATAAGTACTCAGATAACTTTTTCTTTCTTATGATTCAGCACAGACCATATTTATAAGATTTAGTACACTGTCTAATCCCGTTCAGACTTACATCTCATTGGGTCGGAGTTAACATCTCTGTCCTCCACTCTTTTTGGATGAGTTCATTTGTCTGTGAACATTTTTTTTTTCCCACATGCATCATTTGTTCCCTTCTCCTAAGCTTAGACGTCCAGATTCTTGTCTTGGAAGGATGAGTGGCTGAGTGCATGGTTTACAATGGGATGCATGTAGGATGTTTGTGAGGTGGAACTCAGCGCCTTCTGATTGTGGGGAAGATTTGAAGCACTGCAGGATATAAGACTAGTAGAGCTTCTGCAGATAATGAAGGGACACAGATGTCCTGAGAACTCTTATCTTCATCAGTTTTGAAATCATTTACATGGGTGGGCATTGGTATACCTTTGTTAGAGATTTCTCCAATTCTCTGACTTATTTGTGATTAGATATAAAAAATTATTGAGATAGGTGATGGTATAGTATAAAAAATAATTAAAAAATAAAAATAATAATAAAAATAATTATAGGGACTTGCTGGTTTTTTGAGGGGAGGGAGTTTTCACTCTTTGGGAATCATGGGGGATAAAGGGTTACACTAGTGTTAAGAGTCTCAGTCTCCTGGATGGGAGGTTAAGTGCAATTGAAGATGAATGCTTATTAGAGACTTTCCCTCTGCAACAAACAGGAAACATTAATGTTAGTATTATTCAAGAACTTAAAGGAGAACTTGGAAAGGACCGGGTGAATGTATCTCCACAGCCCTTTGGGGGAAAAGACTTTTTTTTTTTTTTAAAGATTTTTTATTTATTTATTTGACAGAGAGAGATACAAGTAGGCAGAGAGGCAGGCAGAGAGAGTGAGAGGGAAGCAGGCTCCCTGCCGAGCAGAGAGCCCGATGCGGGACTCGATCCCAGGACCCTGAGACCATGACCCGAGCCGAAGGCAGCGGCTTAAACCACTGAGCCACCCAGGCGCCCCAAGACTTTTTTTTTTTTTAAAGATTTTATTTATTTGACAGAGATCACAAGTAGGCAGAGAGGCAGGTAGAGAGAGAGGAGGAAGGAGGCTTCCCATGGAGCAGAGAGCCCGATGCGGGACTGGATCCCAGGACCCTGAGATCGTGACCTGAGCCGGAGGCAGAAGCTTAACCCACGGAGCCACCCAGGCATCCCAAGAGACCGTTTTTTAATGGTAGAACCACTGGTTGCGTGAGTCGGGCTGTTTCTGTAGACTCCTTCCCAGTTCTTACTCACCAGGCGGCTCGATCTTCATTTGATTTCCTGAATATATTTCTCTGCTAAGAAGAGAATGTGTTGAAGAGCCAACAATGAATATCAGTCAGCTTGGCAGTCAGAGCCTCCTAAATTATTCTCTTGGTTCTTTGACACAAATCAGTCTCCCATGAGTTTGAGTTGCATAAGCTGGATTATATATATATATATTTTTCTGTGCCTGATAACCACTGGCAAAGCTGATCATTAAATACAGTCTTGATATGTACCTATATAACCAAGAAGACAAAACCTTGGAGTAAAGAAGGATAATTGAAATATATTGCCTAAGTACTCACCCATCTACCTCACCCTTAATTGTTAAAGTAACATAGGCTCCCTGTATAAACAATAGTAGAAAACTATTGACTAAACAATTTTAGGTCATTGTATAAACCATTGTAGACACTGCAGAACATCATAGACAGGGTTAGATGTCTTCCTTCTGGTCTTTTTTTTTTTTCCTAAACATAACATATATGGTTAAAATTATATAAACATAAAACATACACAAATATATTTATTGAACACATACATAGTAGGCACTGTTGAAGTACTTTATATGTATTTATTTGTTTTAATCCTTAAAACATCATGAAGTGGGTAGCATTATTATCCCGTTTTATAGGTGAGAATACTGAGGCACTGAGATTTTAAATAACCTGTTTGATGTTGCAGAGTAAGTAGTGGAACTGTGATTTGAAGTGCAATGGTCTGACTTTACAGTACGAATTTTTAACCGTCATTATACTGTCATACTTTATTTACTCTGTGCCCTGCTATCAATTCGTACAAGTTAATACATTCTCTATATAATTGTTAGGCTTTGAAAGCCTTCCTGACCATCCACCAACAAAACCCTCAAGCCATCAACACTACAAAACCCTCAACTTGATTTTGCCCAGAAAAGACTCAAAGTTAAATTTCTCATCTAAGTAATAAAATCCTTACCTCCTGCTGGTAGCAAAGGCAGGCTGTTTAAGAATCAAATGGAGAAGTGGGAATGGTGTAAGAGCTAAATGTTCTGTTCTGTGTCCCCTTAATATTCTTAAATTAAAATGTATTATACTAAATCTTTGAAATTTGAGATGAATAATAAAGTTACAAACATCCTCTAACATCATTGCCTGGGCCAAGTATTAGTTCAGATTGTCCCAAGACAAGGAATGACAAATGAGAGAGGTCTAATGAAAGGATATAACACTGTGACTTGTTCTGTTTCAAAAAAATGTTATTCGGAGTACAAACTAATGAGCTGTATGTAATGTGCAAATGTTCTTCCTTCTGATCTATTTCTGACTAATGTGATTTTAGTCATTTCTTTAGTTCATGTCTACAAATGGTGGTCAAAGGAGAATTGGGGTGGGAGGTTGGCTCTCTCTTTCTTTCATATGATCCTAGGAGATCATATCTGTCTATGACTTTTTTTTGTCTACTGTGTAAGAAAGGGCTACCTATACTTGAATACAAAAATTGAAGACAAACAACAAAAAGCACTGTAAAGATAATAGAAATATTTTGCAACATCTTAAGAAAATAAAATAAATTAAATAAGAATGCAAAGTTTTGACTAAGGGTATGGACCTGAAAACTTGATGTCTGTAAAAAAAACTCTAGCCTTTTGTTTTTCCTTTAAAATATATTTATTACAATTTGATTCATAAAAACCATAAAAAGCTGGGACCTTCAGGTGTTATCAAAGGCTCACTAACATCAATTGTATTCAAACTTGTCACATTTTCTGTTCCTTCCTTCCTCCCATCCTCCCCACATCCTCCCTCCTTCCCATTTTTCTTTCTTTCGAATAATAATACTGATAGATCGAGCAAATGCTTTTTTCCCCCAAGTGCTTTTTCTTAATGTGTGTTATCTACACAAATAAAAAAAAAACCCGTATGATATCTTTGTCAGCAAGGAGAAGTAATATGTAAGAAGTACTTATACAGTAGAAAAAACATGACCATTCACAGTGCCCCTCTTCCAAGAGAGAAAAGGGGAAGAGAATCACCACAAAATGAAATTGTCTAATGAATCACTTCCAGCTTTTTTTAGAGGGGGTGAAGAGGCAGCCCCTTTATCCTTAGTAGAATTATAAACTGCTATTAACGTACACAGTATCAGAAAGTTAGTAGCTTAGTCTTTATAATAATTTAGTAATAATCTGGGGTTTTAAGTAAATCCAAGCAACAGTATTCAGATAGGTTCGATTAAAAAAAAATAGCTAACACCAAATTAAACAGCATGTGTGGAAGTTTACTGTCTATAAGAAGAAAGGTAATAGAATCTTTGGACTCCCTAACAGAACGATCTCATCTTAGTCTTCTGTTTATTTCTAGGGGATGTGTTTTTAGAAGTACATTGTTTCTAGACTGAAGTACACTCAAAGAAGGGCTAGCAAGGGGTGATGGCAGGAAACTACTTTTAATAAAAAAAAAAAAAACCCATGATGAAATTAATGATGCTTAGATGAAACATTTGAAGGTTGAACGATCTAACATTAATTATCTCAAATATGTAAAACAGCAATCTGTAGAAGAATTAGATGTAGTCTGTAATGTCATAAAACATCAATGCTAGAATTATGATTGGAAGTTATGTGGAGTCACATTTTGACTTAATGAAAGGAAGAACTTGCTAAGAATTCAAGTTTACCCCAAATAGATTTCCTCACCGAAAATTAATCCCAATGTAGGTGTTCAAGAGGAGGCGAGGTGATTGTGTGTCAAAAGCCCTTTTGTTTTTATTTATTTATTTGACACAGAGAGAGAGATCACAAGTAAGCAGAGAGGCAGGCAGAGAGAGAGGGGGAAGCAGGCTCCTTGCTGAGCAGAGAGCCCAATGTGGGACTCGATCCCAGGACCCCGAGATCACGACCTGAGCTGAAGGCAGAGGCTTAACACACTGAGCCACCCAGGTGCCCCACAGAAGCCCTTTTAAAGAGAATGAATCCTCAGAGACTCTCTAACTAGAAAGCCCACAGTATTGTCTCCAATGCTGAGATTTCTTAATACCATGAATCTGTGAAATTCTTCTGGATTCAGTTAGATTTATTAAGATTTATGGTCCTTTCATTTTTTTTTTTTTTTTTTAAGAAAGGCAGACTGCCACATGCAGTGCATCATTTGGATGTGTCTGGAGTCTTGGAAGCTTGACTACACTATGTTCTCCTACAAATGGACCTTGCGATCTTGTTTGGAGGTTCTAGCTGGGGAGCACATCTACTCGTATACCCTTGACCAAAGAACAGTCTCCTCCTCTATCGGGGAAGGTCCTCCTCTTCTACTGAGTGCACAGCTTCGGGCAGGGCATACATGGAGTGGTGAGGGAGGAAGGGGACGCTGGCCTAGCTGGCCAGATCAGCCGAATCAACCCTGGTGATCAATGGGGTGACAGATATCACAGCCAGATCGTCCTCACCCCCGGTCCTTTCACTTTTAAAGTAAACTACTATGATATTACTATGATGCAGACTTTATACATTTAACTAGCCTGGACAGTTAATTAAATCTAAAAAGAACTCCAGCTCACAAAATTGCTCACTGCTGGGCTGTTCTGTCCTCCCGGAGGGACAGATGATACTAATAACATTTATTTTCAGTTCTTTGTGGAACAATGTGGGGGACTAGCCAAGTGTCTATTTGCAAGGCTTTATTAAAATGGGACAGATATAAATATGATATGCATTTTCTGTGAATGTTGCAACTTAATTGTAAGTGGTTGTGTTGGCCGAGAGAGTGGAAACGTGGAAGGGGTTTACATCATTGGATGTTGGATTTTTCCAGTTGACTAAACAACATGGAATTCAATATTTCCTATTTAAAAAGTCTATAGGGATAATTGAAAAATGTGCATTTGAAAAATTTGTAAACTCAGATCCAGGGGGGGAAAAGTAGTTTGTTTGTTTACATTGAGAAGATAGATGGTAGAATCTTGCCAGAAACCAGTACTTTTTTGAGGAAATTTAGCTTTTCTTTTCTGATGGTCAGACCTAGGGAACTAGTTGTTTTCTTTGATTTTGAGTGACTCAAATATAATATTGAATATAATTTTCTGTTTCCATTTTAATTTTAACTGTATTTTTTATTTTTATTTATTTATTTTTTAAAAGATTTTATTAATTTATTTGACAGAGAGAGCATAAGCAGGGGGAGCAGCAGAGGGAGAGGGAGGAGTAGGTTCCCCATTGAGCAGAGAGCCCAATGTGGGTCTTGAACCCAGAACCCTGGGATCATGACCAGAGCCGAAGGCAGTTGCTTAACCAACTGAGTTACCCGGGTGCCCCTATATATTTTTTTTATTTTTAATTATACGTTTGTTTTTAACCTGCAGTGCTCAAATGGTAAATTCTTCATTGCTCATGCTGCCTACTTATTAACAGGCAGCATTAACCTCATTACGTGAGTTTTTGTACTAAATGTATTTTCAGTGGCATTTGGCATGTTTGCAAACATCTAGGTGGAAAAAAAATGTAGATATTTCTAAGTCTTTAAGCTTAAAATGCCAAGGTGACTTTTAACTCTCTCATTCTGATGCTGTAAACTTTAGAACAAAGTTCCAAAACCATCATCAGGTAAGCTATGTATAGACACGTATATGGTTGGACTGTAAAATATAGTTGAATTAATTAATTCATCACTTATGGCAACTATGAACTTTCTAGGTGACTATTTAGAAAAATAAGATCATCTGATCTTTTTTTTTTTAATCAAAGTACTTTATTGTTACAGCCTGAATTCCACACCCATCACAAAATCACAGGAATTTCTGCCATAACATGATAAATGTATTCCCGACAAGTGGTAAAAACTTGTTTTGCAAAGTTATGCACTAAAAATAACAAGGCTTTGGGGGGAAACTGGGCTGGGACAGACCACACAAAACCTATGCAATTTTACAGCCAATGCACTAATAAAAATGATGACTGATACTTAAGGAGTTAACCTGGACAGCAGCAGGCAGCTCAGTCTGCCTAAAACTGCTTCAGCAGATACTGAAAATGCAGAAGAAATAAGGAGAGTAGAAATGCTGCCTTAGAGGCATGGAGATATGCAGATGGCAGAGGAACTCTATCAGGGGGTGTCTCGAGGTGAGAACAGAAACCGGTGTCCAGGGTGAGAAGCAATGCAAAGCCAGGGCATGCCCTTTTTGGGAAGGAAGCCCTGGGCTTAGTGCTCATTTTAATTTTTTTTAAAAGATTTTATTTATTTATTTGACAGAGAGAGAGAGAGCAAGAGAGAGAGAGAGAGAGAGCGTGCGCACAAGTAGGCAGAGCAGCAGGCATAGAGAGAAGGAGAATCAGGCTCCCTGCTGAGCAGAGAGCCCAGTGAGGGACTCGATCCCAGGACCCTGAGATCATGACCTGAGCTGAAGGCAGAGGCTTAACTGACTGAGTCACCCAGGCGCCCCTCATTTTAAATTTTTAAAAAAGAGGCTTGAAAGTGCTTCCACTTCTTGGATAAGCTAGCAGAGGGATTTTCCCCCCTTTCTGCTAATGTTTATGATTGTGATCTCAGTATTTTTTCTTCTATTACCTAGAAAAACAACGCATATGAAACAAGAGAACTCCATGTTTATGAGCTAAGTGATGTTATAGAAACTTGTTTTGTCGCACAAGGTTCCTGAAACCCGAGTATGTATAAGAATTTCCTAAAGAATATCTTAAAACAGATTTCTATGCACCATTTCTGTTAGATGCCCAGGTGAGGCTGGCGTTGCTGGTCCCAGACATCATCTTTTCATAGTGAGGCTGTCATGGGACAGATGGATAATGAGCTCTTGTCCTTCATGTGCGAACCTTACATTTGATGGAGATAACATTGAATACTGGACCCATGCTTTCAGAAAAGGAGGCCAGATAAGATTATCTCACCAGAGCCTTTTCGGTGATGTATGTTTTGTCCTCCAGATGACTTCATCTTCTTTCTCAGGTGGCTCGGGACAGTGGCAGACGCTGATTCACAGTGATGCAGAATTACAAGATTACTTCAATAGGGTCACCCTTTGTCGGTTTAATTAATTATTAGGGATCTGGCAAAACAACACTTGGAACAAATAGGTACATGTGTTTGGGTATGTGTACTTACTACCAAATTAAACATGTTTCTGTAGGGCACCTGGGTGGCTCACTTGGTTGGGTGCCCAACTCTTGGCTTCAGCTTGGGTCGTGATCTCATGGGTTGTGAGATGGGGCTCTGTGCTTCCTCTGTCCCTCCCCTTTCCCTTTATCTCTTTCTCTCTCTCTCTCAAATAAATCTTTAAATGTATTTCTGCATAAAACACAAAGCTTTCAGGGAAACCAACATGATTCTAGAAGGTCCAATTCAGTCTATATATTGAGTATGGTTTCTTGCCTGGTTTCGTTTCCTCCTCTTTTGAGAGAATTTATTATTATTATTTTTAATTTATTTATTTGACAGACAGAGAACACAAGTAGGCAGAGAGACAGGCAGAGAGAGAGGGGGAAGCAGGCTCCCTGCTGAGCAGAAAGCCTGATGCGGGGCTTGATCCCAGGACCCTGGGATCATGACCTGACCTGAAGGCAGAGGCTTTAACCCACTGAGCCACCCAGGCGCCCCGAGAGAATTATTTTTAATAGGAAAAATATTCATCTTCATTTTTGGAGATAAACTTTTTTCTTTTTTAAAGATTTTTTTTTTATTTATTTATTTGACAGAGAGAGAGATCACAAGTAGGCAGAGAGAGAGGAGGAAGCAGGCTCCCTGCTGAGCAGAGAGCCCGATGTGGGGCTCGATCCCAGGACCCTGAGATCATGACCTGAGCTAAAGGCAGCGGCTTAATCCACTGAGCCACCCAGGCGCCCCGAGAGAATTATTTTTAATAGGAAAAATATTCATCTTCATTTTTGGAGATAAACTTTTAATAGAGTAAAAACTCATATCCTGTTTCTATTGCATACACTTTACCTTATGGGATATACTATATGCCATGCATTGCTTTGTGTCCCTTGGCTTGCTGTGTCTAGGTTGAAAATGAAGGGGGTAGTTGCAGGGTTACTAAAATCTACTTCAATTGCTGTGTCTATGAGTCTGAAATTTGTAAGTTAGCCTGGTAAGAACCCTTCAATAATGGGCCAAATGACTTATTTTCCAAGCAATTTTCTAGATACATTAAATGAATCACTTCTCTCATCTTCTGGATCTTTCTCTTCCATGTACCATCAATGGTACTGAAGAGCAGGGCATTATTGATGACAATAAAGGATTGTTTATGTAAAAATTTAAATAATGAGAATTTATAATGTTCACAACACTACCTTTAAGAAGTTTCATACTTAGTTAGAAAGACAATAAATATAGCAGATTAAGTATGGGAACACAAGAGTAGAGAGCTATGTTTCAAACAGAGTAGTAGAAACAGGTGCAAGAATGCAGCAGATAGGAGACTGGCCTCTGGGACATCGTAGCCACTTCTTCCATCCAGAGCACATTTGCCCATTAATTCATTCAACAGTTGTTTATTTTTTTTTAACAGTTGTTTATTAAGTAACTCTTTTGTGCCAGATATACTTTTAGCCACTAGAATGCCTTGTTGATCAAAAATGGAAACAAGTCCTAATTGCCATAGAATATGTAATCTAGTCATTGTAGTGGGTATGTGAGGATAAACATTAACCTAAAAATCACACAAATATATATAAGAGTATAACTATGATAACTGTTCATGAAAAAACAGTGCACATACTCCTGAATATTGAAAGGAGGGGGATTTGACCTAACCTTGAACTTCAAGAAATATTTTTTTGAGGAAGTTGAGATCTAGGAATATAGGCATGAACTGGGTAAAGAGAAGTGGGGAGCCGAAGGAAGTGTTGGTGGATAGTTTTCTGGGTGAAGAAATGCATCAGAAATGCCTTGGAGGGGCGCCTGGGTGGCTCAGTGGGTTAAAGTCTCTGCCTTCGGCTCAGGTCATGATCCTGGGGTCCCGGGATTGAGCCCCGCATCAGGCTCTGCTCAGCAGGAAGCCTGCTCCCCCCCCACCGCCTTCCTCTCTGAATACTTGTGATCTCTCTCTGTCTGTCAAATAAATAAATAAAATCTTAAAAAAAAAAAAAGAAATGCTTTGGAATGGAAGATTGAGAGAATGGAAAAGATCAGTGTGGTTTGGATTTTGTTGTAATCGAAATGTCTGGTGATTGTAACCTGTGGAATGGTGATACCACTGATAGAGAAAGAAGTAAGTGAGTTTGAAGACAATTAGGATGCATGGTGGAATTATTGTAGGAGGTAAGCAAGAGGGTTTTATCAAGGATGTTTTCTAGGTTTAACTAGATAGATGGATGGATGGATGGGTGGATAGAAAGATAGATAGGTAGGTAGAATGACTAGACTGGTAGAAAGAAAACCAAGAATCCGTTGCCATAGAAGGCAACAGAGGACTGTTATTATTATTATTATTATTATTTTAACTTACAAACAACAGAAATTTATTTCTCTCAGTTCTGTAGGCAGGAAGTCTGAAGACAGGGAGCCAATATGATCAAGTAAGAGCCCTTTTCAGGTTGTACCTTCTTGCTGTGTCCTCACGTAGTGGAAAGTGTTTGGGAGCCCTGGAGGATAACAGAGGAGTGTTATTAAGGAAGTAAAGGTTAATAGTGTCAAAATGCCGGCCAGATATCAATATAAAAACTCAAAAAAAAAATCTATTAGACTTTGTGACATGGAGGTCACCAGCAAACTTCTGAGTTGTTTTTGTGAAGTCACTGGAGCCAGACAAAAGTTTGCCTCAGAACAGTGTTAGATGAAGAAATGTTTAGTAAATTGCCTCTCAGTGACAGAAGAGAAAGGGCCATGGTTCAAGGGAAATGTGTAGTTATAGGTATTTTTCCTTTTTGTTCATTTAGTGGGAGAGACTGAGTATGACTTACTATCTACGGGAAGAATCCATTTAAGATAGAGATTTTGACTATACAAGAATGAAGGATAATAGGTGATACAGTGTAGTGCTTCTAAAGTGTCATGTGCTTGTGAGTCAGCTGAAGATCTTATTTAAAATTTCAATTCTGATGCAGTGGGTCTGAGATTGGATCCAGGGTTCTTGATTTCTATGAATTCATAAGTGATGCTGATGCTGTTGGTCTGTTGACCATGCTTTGAGTAGCAATGTTGTAGTAGAACTGCTGGACAATGTTGTGGGCCCATATTTTGGGATGGGCCATATTTTTACAGTGGGACACATTTACTCTGTTATTTATTTATTTATTTTTTCTAGTACTGCTTGGTTGCTTGGGAGTAGGCAAGAAGAAAACAGAAAGTAAGAGTGTAAATTGGAGGTAGAAGGAACTAAAAGGGATGAATGGATTTGGAAAAAAGCAGAAGGTCCAGAGTACTCTAGGTCCTGATGAAGTTGAAAAGCTGTCATCGTGGAAGTAGCTGGAAGACAAGGAGTTTGATGAGTATTTTGAAAAGGGAGGGATTACAGATGATGACAAGATCTAAGACATAGCTCTGGAAGCATATGACTGAAATGGCAGGAGCTGACAATGGCCTCATTGCTATTTCATACCCAAGGAGAAGGAGTCCCAAGGGAAAGGGCTGATGAGGGTGGTTTACTTCAGCACATTCATGGCCAACTGCTGGGAGAGAGAATCACAATGAATGAAGATATTTAATCTCTACGTTCATGTGGGGACTGGATTGCCTTTGAAATTTATTTTAGGATTATTTCATTTGCAGCACATATATATTGAATATTTACTAGATGCCGGGCACTGTTCTAGATACTGTAGGTATCATATTGAACAAAATAAACAGGGCTTGCATTCTGGAGAATTCATGCCTCTGGAGTCCTGGTTTCTATATAAACGATGTTTCAGGAAAGGTCAAGGACCTGCCCTCCCCAGTTCTTCTCACCAAACTGGAAGAAGATTCCCAGGACAGGAAGATTAGATCAGCTCTACTGTAGCCCTTGTGGAAAAACTTCTGTCTCCATCTTTTTCTTCATATGAAACTTTGGCCTTAATTTTCCTCATCATTGGAATGAGCAAAATTAGTTTGTGGGAAAATCAGCAAAGAAAGTTGCTTGTCAGCTTGGAAAAGGACTACTTTTGTCAAAGCCAGAAGGACCCTTTTATTCCATGTTATTGAGAGTTACCTGAAGATGAAGATGTGCCATAGGAGCTTATAGAAGATATGAGATGGACACATAGCAAAAGATAGCAATTGGAGATTAGAGACTAATGTGAATTCTGATAATCCAGAACTAAGAACATTGCTCAACATTGAAATGGCAACATAAGAAGAGCAGCTTCAAGAAATTTATCACTATTGATCCTCTCCACCCATTTTGCTTTTCTAGTGTTTAGTGAATAGCATAAGATAAGCCAGTAATATAGGCAAATTTATAATAAATATTTTGATTTACTTCTCAGTAGCATATAGTGCACAGGAAAATAAGGTATTTAGCATCTCATGACCTGAGTTTGCTGCCTGGTTGTGCCATTGTTCTATTATTTTTTAGTATTTCTATCTGTATAGTAATTTCTATTCTGACTTCATGTTTTCCTAAAATCTGCTCCTGATGTGCAGTCAGTAGAAACCATTCACCTCATTGAATGGGACTGCAGATCAGTTCCATAAAACAAAGGAAAAGCTTCTCTCATTCTTTTGGTACATGTGGATTTGGTTTTGGTATTAAGTCTGGCCCCTGAAGTGTAATGAGAAGCCCAGCTATTTCTTTTGAGTTTTGATGAGTAGAAGACCGTACACTTTACCTTTGAAATCTGGCTACAGAATCATACTACACTCCAAAATATTAATGTTCCTCCAGGGTTTCTTGGAACTTTTCACCCAAAGCCTACTCTCTACTTTCCTGGATCATTTCTGAGACTTTGATCCTATTATATTTGGTTTGTCCTTATCAGCGAGAGCATTGATGTTAATGTGAGTGGTGAAAATGAGATCAGCACCATGCAGGTAGAATTGGAATATTGTAATAAATTACAGGAGAGAAGAAGTCAGTTTAGGAAGACAGACTTTCCAAACTTAAAACTCACTCCAGCCTTATGAGATAATACATTTAGGAGTATTCTTCAATCTTCTTTTGCATTTATACAAGCTGATGATAAATTGCAGTTTTTCTGTTTCGAAGGAAAAGGACCACAAAGCATCTTTGGGCACCAAAGAGCTCAGCTCTTACAAAATGTTTTGATGAGCTAAGTGTAAATGAATCAGAAACCATATGGATTGAATTTCCGCCATTATACTCATGGGAGGCCTTTTTTTTTTTTTAAATTTTAATGAGAAAAGGAATGTGGTTAACAAACAGGGTTTAGGTTTTTCTGAATCAATTATTTAGAAACCAGTTCACAAGATTTTCTTTTGCAATCTCAGTGAGCAAACGGTCATTTGCCCATTCCTCATTTTATCTTTATTTTGATTTCCTTAGCATTTTCTTATCCAGATGCCTCAAAGAACAAGTAAATAAACTTGAGAAAGCCTACCCTTAAGGTGAGCATCCATTTTAGAAACTTCCCCAATACAATTCAGCTGTTAAAGAGTTAACTCTTTATTAATGTCAGAAGGAAGTATTTTCTTTGAGAATGTCATTGGTACTTCCATTTTAATGACATTAGATAGTCAGATAGGTTTGACAGAAGATTGCATTTAGGGCTGTCTTTGGGCCAGATTTTGACACAAGTGAGCTTTTTTTCTTTATTGCCCATTCATTTCTCATATTTTGGTGTTTCTTCATCTTCTTTTGGTGCCTTAGCCTACCTGATGACCAGTGCCCTGGGCTTTTACACTTTCTTTTCTCCATTCGTTCATTCATTCATTCATTTGAGGGTGAGACAGAGCACAAGCAGGGAGAAAAGCAGAGGGAGAGGGAAAAGCAGACTCCCTGCTGAGCTGGGAGCCCAGTCTTAGGACCTGGAGATCATGACCTGAGCCAAAGGCAGAAACTTAACAAACTGAGCCACCCACTTTCCTCTAGCTCCCTTACAGTCTGCCAGCAGGCATCCCGCTGACATGACCAGGGCCCCATTATCAAAGCTTCTACTTCTCCAGGACCAATTCCACAGTGACCAAATAGTACATGTCAATTCAGTTTCACAAATTGCTCTAAACTATGTTCAAATCTTTTTTTAGCTGGGGTGCCTTTTACTAAACTTAAGTCTTAATCAGTATGTGTAAACCAGTGAGATATAGAAATAGTGACAGCTTAGGGGGATGTTTCCAAAAGTCAGACCAATCACCTTGTTCTCCTACTGTGATACATTGCATCAATGACCTCAGTTCTCCTTCCTTTGAATCCTTGCCCTTTGCCAGGCAACTTTGAAGTTGCTCCCACTTAAGGAGGGAGAGTATATGATCCAACTTGACTTTGAGTTTGCCCATGTGACTGCTTTGACCAATGTAATATTAGTGGACATGAAATGACCACTAGAGGTTTAAAAAGCTCTTGAACAACTGGGCTTTTCACTCATGTGTCTTCCGTCATTGTAAGAGGAACATGCCCAGGCTAGCCCAGGAGAAATATGACGCACGAATGGAGACGTACTACCCCATACACACTGTCTTAGACAAGCCCAGCTGAGAACATCTGACCCCCAGAAGCATGAGTGACCCTGTTGAAGATCAGTAGAGCCCCCGAGCTGAGCCGAGCTGAGCTCAGCCAACCTCCAGTGGAGCACAGATGCATGAGGTAGACCAGGCTTCTTGTTGGATGCCACTGCATTTGTGTACTGGTTTATTATACACCATTGCACTGAGTGTAGCTAACTGCTAACACCCCACTATATCCTCCTCTTGGACAGTTCTGGAAGGGGTTCCTCTGAATGCAGTTAAAAACATCCATATCTGTAAATCCTCATTGATGATACTACTTTTAAAACAGATTTAGTTGGAGGCATCTGGGTGGCTCAGTGGGTTAAAGCCTCCGTCTTTGGCTCAGGTCATGATCCCAGTGTCCTGGGATCGAGCCCTGCATCAAGCTCTCTGCTCAGCAGGGAGCCTGCTTTCCCCTCTCGCTCTGCCTGCCTCTCTGCCTACTTGTGATCTCTGTCTGTCAAATAAATAACAAAATCTTTAAAAAACACAGATTTAGTTGTCAAGAAAGACTTTCGAAAGTGATGGGGATACAAAGCACCTGTTCAAAGTATCAAAACTCACATTTTAATTAGTCTTTCTATATTTCTGTGAATTTTCAAGGCCTTAAAACTATGTGTTACTTGTTTGTGCCTTGTCCCCCACCTTGTACTATCCTGTTTATCAAGCACCTTCCATGGGCTTGCTGCTCTTCTAAATGCCTTACCTGTGTTAACCTGTTTATTTTCATAGCTATATCCTGTATAATGGGAAAACTCATTCTTTCCCTCCTGTTGGAGGGCACAACCCCAGTTCTGTGTGTCTTTTTTGCTACTCACATGAAACACTTCATTTATGACATTTCTGGTCACCAAATGTGGGGGGGCAGTTTCCCCACACCAAGCAATTCTCTGTGACCCTAGTGGGGTGCCCCACAATTTAATTCAGTTCTGAAGCTGTCTAGCTGGAGATAATGTCAGATCCCACGGGGTCAGGGCTCAGTCCCACAAGACCATCCCCCTGCCCCCACCAATTCAGATGCCAATCACGAGTCCAGGTTGCCACCTGTGCTTCTAAAGTAATCACCTACAAATCAGAGGTTCCCATGACCCCCCCTTTGGGTTCGATGAATTAACAAGAGTGGTACAGAACTTAGGGAAGCACAATTATCAGTTTATTAAAGGGTGTGATGAAGGACAGATGAACAGATGGAGTGATACATAGTGGTGAGGTCGGGAAAGGTCTTGACTTCCATCAAGACCTTCCAAATCCATCCCTGGGGATTTGGGGCGTGTCACCCTCCCAGCACATGGATGTGTTCATTCACCTGGAAGCTGTCCAAACTTTGTACTTTTAGGATTTTTATGGATGCTTCTCCACGTAGGCAGGATCAATCACGAATCCCATTTTTAGCCCTTCTTCCTTCTCAAGACAATAGGGGAGGAAGCTGAATATTCCAAGCTTCTAATCATGGCGTGGTCTTTCCGATGACTGACTCTCATCTAGGCACCATCTGGGAATCCACCCCAGAGTCACCTCTTTGGGACAAAAGATGCTCCAATCACCCAGGATGTTAATAAGGGTTTCAAGTGCTCTGTGCCAGGAACTGGGGCAGCGATCAAGATATATAATTTATCTATTTTCTCCCACTATAGGACAGAAAATATTTACTGTTTCCTCATTTATGAATGCCAAAACTCATTTGAGCTTTCTTTATACCAGCAGTGTGATATGAGTAAGTCAAGTATTGTTAAGCCCATTAACTAACACTTTCTATGAGCTTTACATATTTTTCTAAAAATATTTTATTTATTTATTTGAGAGAGAGAGAGAACATGAATGGGGTGGGGGAGGCAGAGGGAGAGGGAAAAGCAGACTCCCCACCAATCAGGGAGCCTAGTGGATCCCAGGACCCTGAGATCATGGCCTGAGCTGAAGGTAGATGCTTAACGGACTCAGCCACTCAGACACCTCTAGACTTACGTATTTTTTCTCCTTTAACTCACATATGAACTGGGAACCCTACGTGAACATCCCCATTTTACAGAGGAGAAAGTCAAAGGTCAAAAATATTAAGTCAAAATATTAAGTTACCCAAGGTCAAAAAGTCAAGGTCAAAAATATTAAGAATTTTCCCAAGGTCACAGCTCGTATAACCATGCTGAGGAATTCACAACTCGGAGACTACAATTTGGCCCTAGCTGTGTTGACAGCTGGGGCAGGGAGCCAGGACTCACACAGCTCCTTTTGCTAGTCATCTTCATCATCAGTGTTCTGCTCAGAGAGGCCATTAATGGTGACCTTATGTAATACTGGGTCAGAGCTGCTTCCTTAGCATCACCAAAGGAGACAGATTCCAAAGCCTAGGTGACAAAGGCCTTAAGGCTGCCTACCTATGTCTCTGGCTAGCTAGTTCTGCACTGGTTCTGAAAATAGCTGGATGGCTCCAGGACCCCCTTCCATTGAAGCTGTTTCATTCACAGTGGACCCAGGTGTCATTTTAGAAAGACCTTCACCATACTTAATAATAATGGTGATACTTAGCACTGAGTTCATTTCAGATATTTACCATAATTCACTTAGGGTAACATTTTCCCACAAAGCCAGGAAAACTAAGGATAAAGAAAGTGAACTTTCTTCTTTCTCATTAGCCATTCTACCAGAATATTTTCTGCTATTACTTCTCAAGTTCAAGTATGAAAATTTTCTTGCCTGTAGGACTGGTTAGTGAGGTTAACATCCTAAGTGTGCTTCCCTGCCTTTTTTTCTCCCCTTTTCCCCTCCCTGGTCTCCAAAGTCAATCTGTGATGTGAACTCAGGGGAAGTTGCTGGAACATAGCCCTCTGGCTTCCTGAAGTACTCTTGTTTGAGCATGAGGGCCCAAGTTGGGGTTTCCTATTAGCCAGGAGTGTAAGAAATAATTTAGCTGGTGCCCTTGATATAAGGAGAAGGCATGAATGAGGCAGCCAAATGTTAGAATTGGACAGGATGACACAGAGCTTGGTGAACTGAAATGAGACAGACCTGTCTTAGGAATTATAAATGCAAAATTCACCAGTGCATTTCAGTGAGCTGTTTAAGATAATTGCGTGTGATGATTAAGTATATATACGGAGAGGTCTTTTATTAAACATATCAGCAACTGTGCTTTCTGAATGATTATGTAACGGTCTGGATAATTACCATATAACTTGTAACAGTCTTAGTAACCTTTTAATTATCCAGTAAGCAAGGTGCAGTGTACCTTAGGAAGCAAAATATTTTGCTAGTGGAAGCATGGCCTATACCTAATAGATTTTAATAAAACACTAGACTTCAGACCGAGATATTTGGAGAAATTCGGAAAACTTGTTATCCTTGTAAACGAATGAATGAACACATGATCCTGAGTACCTCTGAAGAAGAATGGGAATGAAAGCCAATATGGAGTACAGATGACTCTAAGAGCCTTCTCCTTTAGCCTTGATCTTAAAATTAGATGGAAGTCTAGAGGCCCTGAAGTTTAAGTCAAATCGTTGCAACTTATTTTCCAAGGTAAACCCAATATAAGAGGAAGGCATTGCTCAAAGAGATTTAATGAACCTAGGGCATGAATACAGAGTGACTTGCCCAAAAGGGTCAGAGATGGACGAAACAGTGGTGTTGAGCAGCAGAGAAGCAAAGATTCAGGAGTTGGATGAAGTTTTGAATCCTGGCTCTGCTTCCTACCAGTTTTGAGACCTGATCAAATTATTTGACTTCCCAGGCTTCTGTCTCATGGCCCACAGGGTATAATAATATCTATCTGTGAGTAAAAATTGCTATGAGAACCAAATGAAATCATGTATATACAGTGGCCAGTAGCGAGTGGGACTCTGTACATATTAATAACTTTCTTCATTTCCTTCTCACGTTCTCTTGTTATTGCAGACTGTGCCTTAATCAAATCTGTATTCCCTTTTTGTATTGAGCTCTGTTCTGGCCCTAAAAAAGGGTTCAATAAAGGTTCCCCTGTGAATGAATGAGCCAATGGAACCATGTGAAATGACTTTGAGAGTGCCCTTTAAAGCGTGACCTAGGTTTTTGGTAAAGTGCCATTCAGAAAGCTGGGTTCCCTTAAAAAAAAAAAAAAAATCTATTTTTCATTGTGAAATATACATAATGTGAAATTTACCATTTTAATGATTTTTAAGTGTACACTTCAGTGACATTAAGCATATTCATTGTTGTGCAATCATGACCACAACTATCTCCAGAATTTTTTTCCTCCTGCAAAAGTTATTGAACAATAACTTGTCCTCCCTCCCAACCCCCCATCCCTTAGAAGCCACCGTGTTACTTTCTGTCTCGATGAATTCAATCACTAAGTACTTCATATGCATAGACTCATATACTAATTGTTCTTTCATGACTAGCTAATTTCACTTAGCATAATAGCTCCAAGGTTCATTCATGTTGTAGCATGTCAAAATTTCCTTCCCTTTTAAAGCTGAATAATATTCCATTGATGAACACACCACATTTGGTTTATCCATTCGTCCACCGTCCATCCACTGATGGACATTTGTGTGGCTTCTACCTTTTGGTTACTTGAATAATGCTTCTATGAACATGAGTGCACAAATATCTCTTCAGGACCCTGCTTTCAGTTCTTTTGGCTACACACCCAAGGGTGGAATTGGCTAGATCAGAGGGCAATTTTATTTTTAGACTGTTGAGGCATCATCATACTCCTGTCCATAGTGGCTGCACCATTTTTCATTCCTACCGGCCATGTGCAAGAGTTCCGATTTCTTATCCTCACTGACACTTGTTATTGTTTCTATTTTTTAATGGTGGCCATCCTAGTGGATACAAAGTGACACCTCATGTGGTTTTTTTTTTTCCCTTTTTATTAATTTTTTCAGCGTAACAGTATTCATTCTTTTTGCACAACACCCAGTGCTCCATGCAAAACGTGCTCATGTGGTTTTGATTTGCATCTTCTTAACGATTCATGATGGTGAGCATCTTTCCATGGGCTGTTGGCCATTTGTACGTCTTCTTTCTGGTTTGGTTTTCAAAACTCTGCAGTTCAAGTACTGGTTTTCTCTCTTTTCCCCACCAACTCTTATTTTTCCCAGAGAAAGCAAAACCACCTGCCTTCAAAGTCCTTCTGAGAATGTGGAATGTAGCAGCCAGAACTGCCAAACAGTCTCTATCCTTATTATGCTGTGCCAACATTTGGAAACTCACACAGTTGGCAGCCAGAATGTGGGGTGGATATTCAGGTAGCCACGTTTCCAGATCTACGTGGCTATCATTTAGCTCAAGCAACTTCTTCAAAGGATCCTGATTTCATAACTTACGAACTTATCAATATGCAGACTTTCACATTTCCTTTCGGCCTTGGTAATTAAAACTCAGTGTTCTGGCCTAAGATCCTCCCCCCCCCCCACCACTGAAATCCAAAAATTCATCTCAGTGGAGGAGGGTTTATACTGAGAAGGGCAATGGATAACTTAAAAACAACAACAACAACAACAAAACAAGAAAACACTGAAGAGAATGGATTCATAGTATAGCTTGAGAGATTTAAGCTTGATATGAGAAATTCTTTCCTCCAGCAAATGTTAAATACCAAAACAAGTTGTGGAGAAAAGTTAGAGACTCTTTTCCTTGGCAAAGATTATATTACTTTAAAATCGATTAAAATGTACAATTTGTATTACCTTTAAACTATGGTCTCTAATAATTTTGAATGAGTACCCATGTTTGAGTATGTGTACCTAGTGCAGAAAGCATAACTCGGGTAGCCACTTGCCATGTCGGGAGAGTGTGGATAATTACAAATAATAAATACACATAATTAAAGAAAAATATGAACAATAAAAGAAAAAAATTCCACACCTTAAATTTAAATGTGATTATTGTAAGTATGGCTGAAAGCAAGTAGAGAGTGTGATACAGTATTTTAGAAGGATTATATTTCAAACGTATTATTTCTGTAAAAACAAGCACATTGATGACATCTGGTAGCAGTTTGTACATTTTGACTCCAATTTCTTTGCTGTGAATCTATTTGAGGTGTCATTCTGTCTTTTTAAATTTAGTCTGGGATCTTTTACCCATTCAAAGCATCTTCTTCTTCAATGTTTCCTTATGTAGCATTCCTATAAACTTAAAAAAAAAAGTAAGTTGATATTTATTAGCGAGAATATGCTTGTCTGTTACATCTTACCTTTATTCATTCGAGAAGTATATTTCATTGTTGAAATATACTCTATCAAGTACTGTTTAGCTAAGATCTATTAGAAGGATTTCTTTTTTTTTTAATTCAACTTAATAGCAGTTGAAGCTCTCTAACAGTATCGAACAGCTAATCTTTTCAAACCTTCAGCAACTCTCTGTGTCAAAAGAATTTTCTGGTGGAAAACAGTTTGCCACATGTCATTTTAGCTGTTTCCACCCTGCTAGGAACAACACTTGCATGCCCGCAGAACATGGCTGTTGTTTTATTTGTTAGGTAGAAAGGCCCAAATGGGGCCTCTGAGCATAAATCAAATTTATTAAGATTTTTGAAGGGTTTGTATTACGCACGGCATGGCTTCAGAAGTGCTGAGAAAATAGCAGGTTTGCCTTCCTGGTCCCAATGCTTAACCTCTCTGCCTCTCATACATATGCGTATATCTTAGCAATGTCTACATGGCTTGAATAACTTCAGTAAGAAATTTATTGCTAATGATAGTGGCTGGGAACTCACATTACAACCAGCCTTGATAATTGCAGATGACTAAATCTGGTTAATCATCACTGCTTTTGCCCTTATTAGCAGGATACTAATAATAAAAGCTATTTTTTAAAAAAACATTGCACACTGCGGGCTTTATTTATTTAATTTGCCCAACCAACTGCTGCCGTAGGGATGGGTTTCATGTTACATTCCAAGTGACAGGCAGAGATGGTACACAGTGGGATCAAATAACTTCCCAAAGTCACTGATTTAGTACATCATAGTGTCAGGAATTTGAGTCCAGGGAGTCTGACTTGAGAACTACATTCTTATCCCATGCTATCCTGTTTCAGCTCCCTTTTTCCTTTTGTTTGGTTTGTTTTTCATGCTTTTCTTGTATTTGCCTTAGCAGCACCGTTTCAAACCACGGTTTCATTGTATGGATCCTATAAATCACTTGTCCATTTTGTCAAAAGTGAGTTTAGTTAAAACTGGAGAACAGCATCCATAATTCCAGTGAACTGGAGGCAGGTGGACTGGGGTATGTCTCAATGAGATGAAAGGGAACCGGAAGATGAGAGAGGGGACCATTGTTCCCCTCCCTCTGGTGCTGTTAGATGATTCCTCCCCTCTTTCTGGGAAACCTCCCAGGAGCTAGCTGAGCACAGAACTTTTTGATACAAGGCATCACCGAGAATACCAATGTCCACTCTGTATTCTGAGTTTTACTGAAATTGACTTCCCTTCTAACTTTTAGATTAAAAAGAAATATCAATAGAAGCCCGTCCCATTATTTACTTTCTGTACCCACCATGAATTGTCTCCGACACCTTCCAGAATAGAAGTCGCCTGCTTGGGAGATCACAGCAAGGTTGCCAGATGACCAATTAATTGAGGCTAGAGAAGGACAAATCATTTAGCATGGCACAGAAATTTTAAGAAAGAGCCAAAATAAAAGAGAACAAGAGAGGTCAACTAAGATTAACACTTTCAAATCTCCTCTGGTCTCCATAGAAACGGCAAATTCAGGCGAGCAGTTTTGCTCTCCAAGAGTTTTGAAGGATAAAATGTCTCTAAATGTCAAAAACGATTATCAGGCTGAACTGGAATTAGCTTTGGAGCCTCAGCCTGTGGTTATACGACACTCATCCTTCAACTACCCTTTCTGCAAGTGGTGGCTGACACTTGAACCTGTGAGAAATCCGGCATGGTCTGTTCTGTCTGCCGGCGGGCTCTGCTGGAAACTCAAAGCTCCAGCGGCTCTTTGAGAGGGTCAGTATTTGCTGGTAATGGAAGGCTTGTGCATAGAATGACATGAGGCCAAATTGTTTATTTAAAAAAGTTCACGGTTAACCTCTACGTTTTTCCACTGGTAAACCTTTCCTGCTTTTGGATATGGAAATAGCCGATAATTTTATTGACATGCACATTGACTGTCATCTTATATTAAACAGCCGAGAGATTTAAGGGGTGTTCAAAGAATTACAGTGTCTCCGTGTAATGAATGTCTAATGTTACTGGGTCTGAGCCAAAATACCCACTACCTTATAATTTTTTCCCCTGATTACTTTGTTTCAGGCCCTTTGTGTGTTGCTAACAACAACTGGATTTCACTACTTGCTCCAGTATGATGTTTCACAAATTCCTGGAGGCCATTCTGGCTTACTCTTTCAAGTAAATCTCCCCTTTCATAATTTATAACTGTAGAACTTCTGGTCTTACTGATGACCCGTTGATCTGCCAGCCAGAGAAGTTCAGTGATGTTTGGACACCTTTCCTAGGGTTGCCCTTGGTAGGTCCAGCTGACCTTTCTATCCTAGCCCACTGCAAACCTCACTACTAATTAACTCCATTTGGAATTATGAAACCTGTTTTTTTTCCCCTCCTCTTTCATTCTCAGTCATTCACAGCATAATCAGCCAATAAAACTGAGCTCTGTGAGGTGTGGGGCTCTGTCTTTCAAAGTTTTTCATTTTTCAAAATTTTTCATTATTTTTCAAAATTTTCATTATTCTTTTCATAGACAAGTGGGAGAATCATCAGACTGTTAGTGTCAGAAGAGTCATGGAAAAGTGATAGTGATCACGAGATACCTTTTTGAGAAAGTCTAAAGTCACAAACTAGTAAGACTGATTCCCATAATTTATATAAAACATCAGGTTTGATCCTAAGAATGGTCCATGAATTATAGGGCAAATGAACAACACCTGAATTTTTAGGAGTTTAGTTTATACACATATTTTATGGGTCATATCTAATATTTTAAATCCATGAGTGTGCCCAAAGTTCACACATTACTGCTATTGTCAACAATGAACCTCAAAGATTTTCCAGTGAGTATTCTAAGTGGATGAAGACTTGGGTGTCTGGGTAGGCTCAACACCATGCTAAGAGAAACAAAGTCTCTGCTGTGAAGATTGAATGGTAACTGTGTTAAAATGCATTTTGGAGGTACCTGGGTGGCACAGTCGGTTAAGTGTCTGACTCTTGGTTTCAGCCTAGGTCATGATCTCGGGGTCATGAGACAGAGCCCCACATTGGGCTGCATATGCTCATCAGGAAGTCTGCTTGAGAGTCTCTTCCTCTCCCTCTGCCCCTCCCACTTCCACTCCTACACATGAGCTCTGTCTCTCTCTCAAAATAAAATAAATAAATCTTTAAAATGCATTTTTACCAGGTGATTCAAAAATATTTCTATGTTGGGCTCTCTATAAAAATAATAATATAACAATGGGTAGAGTGCCCATTACTTAGTACTGAAAATACTCTGTAAGTGTTGGCAAGGATACAGAGGAAAAGGGACCCTTGTGCGTGGTTGGTGGGAGTGTAAATTGGTGCAACCACTGTGGAAAGTAGTATGGAGGTTCCTCAGAAAATTAGAAATAGAATTGCCATCTGATCCAGTAGTTCTGCTACTAGGTATGTATGAAAAGAAAATGGAAACACTGGGGCACCTGGGTGGCTCTGTTGTTAAGTGTCTGCCTTCAGCTAAGGTCATGATCCTAGGGTCCTGGGATCAAGCCCTACATTGGGCTTCCTAGCTCAGCAGGAAGCCTTCTTCTCCCTCCCCCAGTCACCCTGCTTGTATTTCCTCTCTTACTGTCTCTTTCTCTCTCTGTCAAATAAATTTTTAAAAATCTAAAAAAAAAAAAAGAAAATGGAAACACTAATGTGAAAAGACATATGCACCCCATGTTTATTGCAGCATTATTTATAATAGCCAAGGTATGGAAGCAACCCAAGCGTCCGTTGCTAGATGAGTGGATAAAGATGTGGTATATATGTATGATGGAATATTACTCAGCCATTAAAAAAAAAAGAATGAGATCATTGAGTCCCATATGGTGAAACTGCTTCTCCCTCTGCCCGCCTCTCCCCCTGCTTTTGCATTCTCTCTCTCTCTGATAGGTAAATAAATAAACTCTAAAAAAAAAACAAAAAGAAGAAGAAGAAGAGGAATTAAATCACTCATTTCGACATTGCCTAGCTGGAAACTGGCAGAGGAGGAGTTTTAAACAAAGGTTATAAACTTTAAAATCCCAGCTCTTTAGCACTCTGCCTAATCACGTCTTCTTTCCATGTGTTTTTGATGGGAAATCAAGTCATGTTTGCTTTCTAGCAATGGGAAAATGAGTGATTTGTTCCAAATCATCAAAGTTTATGGAAAGCTCAGGTTAATGTGCAATTAACAAAAAGCCAATGTAGTTTAGAAGGCAAGAATTTTCTGTATAGTTCCCAGAGATGAAAAATAGTTACTAATACCTTATGGCACTAATATATATTAGACACTGTATGTTACATACTTTATCCTTTCATTCTAGTAATGCTTGCAACAACCTAATGAAGTAAGTACCATTGTTCAGTCCATTTTACAGACAAGAAAACTGATGTACAGGGAAGGGAAGTAACTTACCCAAGATCACACTGCTAGGAAGTTAGGGAACTCTAGCCTTGTTCCAGACTCTGTGCTTCATTGTACCCTATGCTCACCTTAGGGTGACATCTTAGTAACTGAGTACCAAGCCTCTTGGTGAAACTTTAGAGCATTAGCTGTAGTCCCTTATCTTTTGAGTAATACAGACCAAATAAATAATGTGTGAGATCAGCTAATAAGAGATCATGGAAATACTGAGTAGCAGACAAAATTGAAGACAAAATTAGTAATTTTATCATGAGAATATGACCTAATCTGGAGCTACATATGGTTCACATTGAATCCAAGCTTGTGGAATTTCAACAAATTCTGTCCCCCTTTTTGCTTTCCCTGTGAAGTCTATGTTGGCTAGACAAATGTTACTCACTTTGTGTGTATGTGTGTGATGCCATTCCCTCCCCTTTGTTCTTCTGTGCCAAATTCACAATAGAATACTGTAGGTGCTCAGGCAATTTCTTTGATAATTCTGAGTGATTCTGTGGCTGACTTGCTTCTCTGTAGTCATATTTGGAATTCCAGATTAAGAGTAGGGAAAGACCACCATATGTTCACCCTGATACCAAAAAAAAAAAAAAAAAAAAAAAAAAAAAAAAAAGACAGTTTTAATAACCTTGTATCATCTCTGCTAGAGATACTGGGGGATTGACGCTGTGCAATAGATTTGGCTGGTGTAGTAATAACAAGACAGGTCATAGCAGCCCCAAGCTTTCCTACTTGTGGAGTGACTCATTTTGTCCACATGACTATCCAACTGAGCCAGCATCATTTGGTGATATGACCACCTTTCTCTCTCTGCACTGTAGTGTTGTCTTTGTTGTAAATCAGGGTGTCTATGTGTGGGTCTGTATCTGTACTCTTCCATACTATTTAGTCATTTGGACCATTTCTATGCCAGTACTATCTGTATTAATCATGGCTTTATAATAGGTCCTTCATGCCTTTCTTTTCTTTCATAGCTTTCTTGAAATGGCCAAGACCACCATATCATTGTTGACTATAAATTGGTTAGTTATTGTTTCATTTTTGCTCTTGGGGAAGGTTTTCTCTATCTGCCATTAAATATGAGGTTTGCATTTTTGTAGATATTTTATCAGTTTAAGCAACCTTTCTGCTATTCCTAGTTTTCTAAAGGGTTTTAAAAATCGTGAACATTTGGGGCACCTGGGTAGCTCCGTTGAGTGTCCAACCCTTGGATTTGGATCAGGGCACGATCCCAGGGTGGTAGGATTGAGCCCTGTGTTGGACACTGTGCTCAGTGGGAAGTCTGCTTGAGATTCTTTCCCTCTCCCTCTTCCCTCCCCCACTCTCCCTCTCTCTCACATAAATAAATAAATAAAACCTTAAAAATAAAGTCCTGAACATTTGTGTAAATTTTGTCAAAAATTTATCTATATCTATTAGCATGATGACATGATTTCCTTTGCCTAATGTAGGGAATTACACTGAGTTTTAAATATTAACATACTCTTGCCTATCTGGAATAAAGTTTACTTGGATGTGGCATATTACTCATTTTCTATTTTACTGGATTAAATTTCCTAGTATTTTTAAAGGATTTTTACATTTAAATTTGTGAAAATCTAGTCTATGATTTTGTGTTTTTCTTTCTTTCTTTCTTTGCCTTCCTTCCTTCCTTCCTTTTTCTTTCTTTTCTTTTCTTTTTTTAAAAAATAATTTTATTGTCATGTTATAAATCTGTTTTGCTTCCTCCCCTACCCTCAGAAACAGTGTTAGGAAGTGTTTCCTTTTCTTCCTAGTCTCTGAAAGAGTTTGTGTAAGATTAGTATTATTTTATCTATAAATGTCTGGATGAATTCACTAGTGAAGTACCCAGAGCTTGGATCCTTTTTGTGGGAAGGTTATAATAATTGCACATTTAATCCAGATTTTCTGTTTCTTCCTCTTACAGGCTTGGTCTATTGTGATTTTAAGAATTTGTAAAATTTCACTCTGTTACTCATTTTATGGCATCAAGTTGTTCACAATTATCCTTTTATTACTATTTTTAAAAATATCTGTAAGATCTGTAGTAATGTCCCCTTTTCATTTCTGATGTTAGCAGTTTGTGTTTTCTATTTTATCCCCTTTGTTAGTATTATTACTGTTTCATTAAATTTTTAATCTTTTCAAAGAGAAAACTTTTTGATTTTGTAGGTTTTTTCTCTATTCCATGATTTTTAGAAAATATTTTATTTATTTGACAGAGAGAGATATCACAAGTAGGCAGAGAGGCAGGCAGAGAGAGGGGGAAAGCAGGCTCCCTGCTGAGCAGAGAGCCCGATGTGGGGCTTGATCCCAGGACCCTGAGATCATGACCCAAGCTGAAGGCAGAGCCTTACCCCACTGAGCCACCCAGGTGCCCAATGATTGTTTTCTATTCAATCAATTTCTGGTTTTAGTTTTGTTATTTCCTTTCCTTCCACTTTCTCTGTATTTTGTGAGCCAATGTCTGTTCCAGCTTCATGGGGTCTTAAATCATTGATTTCAATATTTCTTTTCTTTTATAGTATATTTATTTAAAGTTGCAAGTTTCTCTCTTAAAATTGCTTTTGTTGCACCTCATAAGTTTCATTATGTCATATTTTCATTATCATTTGGTCAAATATTTTCTAATTTCCTTAGTTATTTCTTCTTTGATTCATGAGTTATTTAGAATTTTGCTGCTTATTTTCCAAATATTTGGGGATTTTCAAAACATTTATCTGTTATTAATGGCTGTCTTTTTTTTAAGATTTCATTTATTTATTTGACAGACAGAGATCACAAGTAGACAGAGAGGGAGGCAGAGAGAGAGGAAGGGAAGCAGTCTCTGCTCTGAGCAGAGAGTCCGATGCAGGGCTCCATCCCAGGACCCTGGGATCATGACCTGAGCCAAAGGCAGAGGCTTTAACCCACTGAGCCACCCAGGTGCCCCATTAATGACTGTCTTAATTTCACTATTTAGAAATGTTTCATTTGATTATTGATTCTTTGAAATTTGTTGAGGCTTGCTTCATTGCTCAGATTTTGATCTGTTTTGTTAAATATTCTAATGTGCATATAAAACATAACTGAAATTGTTGGATGTAGTGTTCTATATGTCAATTAAGTTAAATTATTTAATTTTTAGTAATTACTTGAGATTAAAATATGCATCCTTGCCTTCATGACATTTTCCTTAATTTAATACTTTCATCACTTCACAGACAATGCAAGAGCTCCATTATCCTATCCTTCTCTGCCAGTGGTGCTATTTGTCATTTTACTTCTACGTATTTACCTCACAAGATATTATTGTTGTTTCAAGTAGTCAAAAATTTTTATACTTACTTATACAATCATGCTTCCTTGTGCTCGTCATTCTTTTTGCTCTTCTGTGTGTTTGTCATTGATTATTTTCCTTTGGCCTGAAGAATTTATTTTAGTATGTCTTATACTCTGGGTTTCTTTTAGTGCCATATCTCAGATGTTTTTTTCTGAAAATTTTACATTTTACTCTGTATAAAATTCTAGGCTTGCATTTTTTTCTTTCAACTATTTATAAATGTCTTACCATTATCCTTTGCCTAGTATATTTTGTTGAAAATAATTCTTGTTGCCTTTTAAGTAATGTTTCTCATTTCTCTGGATTTTTAGAAAAAACTTCTTTTTGTCTTTGAGTTGTAATAGAAGTTTACCTATGTGTGTGTGTTAAACAGAGATAGAGATGAAGATAGTGATAGACTGATAGATACATACATATATAGAGAATTCTTGTCCTGTGTAGGGTTAGCTGATCTTTTGAATCCATCTTTATTCCTTTTAATCAGTTTTAGATATTTTTCCCAGCATTATTTCTTCAAATTTTCCCCATTCCATCTCTATCCATCCTGGACATTTGAATACAATGCTGCAATTTGAATGTTTTCTCTATATATTTTCGTCTCTTTTTGGTTGTTTTTCTCCTTTTCCTTTCTGTTCCTTAGCTGAGATATTTTTCTATTCATATGTCTTTGAGGTTTTTTTGTTTGTTTGTTTATTTTTGCATTGTCTAGACTGCTCTAATGGGCTATTCCAAATACTGTATTTTTTCATCTCCAGAAGACATATTTGGTTCCATTTCATATTAAAGCTATTTACTAAAATTCCCACCTTTGTATCCATTTATTTATTTTGTCCATCTTTTCCTCCAGTTCATTGAATATATTTATAATTGACATCCTAATGTTTTGTTTTTTTTAGGATTTATTTTAGAGAGATAGAGAGAACATTCTTGAGCCTGGGAGGAGCAGGGGGTAGGTAGAGGAGAAGGGAAAGTACCCCAAGCAGACCCCAGGTTGAGCACAGAGCCTGATGTGGGCTCAGTTTTACAACCCATGAGATCATGACCTGAATCAAAACTAAGAGTCTGATGTTCAACCAACTGAGCCACCCAGGTGTATCCCTGTCACCTTAATGTTTCTATGAACTTCAGTATCTAGATAATCTGAGGGTCTGCTTCTTTTGCTTAATTCTTCTCTTGATTATCAGATACAGTATCTGCTTCTTTGTCTTTTAAATTTTAATGTTAAGCCAGTCTTTTAAAAATGGATTATAGATATTAAATATAATGTTCTTTTCCCCTAAAGAATGGTGGCTCTTTCTTTTGCTAGGCAGACAATATGAAAGAAAAATCACCTCAATCAAATTGGGTAATTGAGCCTGATTAGGGCTGGGTCACACTTTTAGTTAGATTCAGCCTATCTCTGATGCATCGCTAATTTTCTTCCTGAAATATTGATAGTTGTCTGTCTTCATAATCATTTGCCACTACAATTCAATCCTTCTGAGTTTTGAGCTCAGATGGTTAGCCTTTATCCCCCTACATACGTTCAACATCTGGCAACCATCTTGAGGAGGAGATGAGCCATGGTTTGATGTAGAACCTTTTATCCTAAGTACCAAGAAATTGAGGAAAATTTTACTCTACCTTTAGCTCTATCCTTCCCCTTAAAATTAAACTCTTTCAAGTTCCACTTCAACCAGTCCAAAATTTGGCAAAATTATGTGTTTATCAAAGGACTTGTTCTCACAGATACAATGAGCTAGTAAATATTCCATCACCTGCCCTGCCCCAGCACTATGCAAATATCCTGTGGGATCATGTGTTTGGCTCCTTCAGTCTCCATTCATCAGCGAGGCTGTATGGCTTTCTGAAGCACCACTAGACTCAGTTTTCTGCTGTGGAGTCTCTCTAGCTATGCAAGCCCAATCCTCAGAATTTTCCAGAGGTGGCCCTCATGGAAGAAACCACCACTGGTTGCCACCTCTCTTAGGACTCATCTCTCTTTGGAATTTTAGTTCATCTGGTCCTCACTCCTTCCATCATTTCCTGATGACTCTAAAAATATAATTTTGTAATTTATCTTCTTGTTTTTTCTAGTTTTCCTAGCAGGAACAATGACCTGCTACTGCACACAATATCCTACTTGGAAGACAAACTTTTGCTATTAATTTTTGTTATCATTAATTATTTTAGAAAATTTCCTCCAGCTTTCTAACTAATCACTGGCAAAATAGATACATTTTTAGATGTATAATATTGAGAAAAAACTTGGTATCAAGTTTATTTCATATTTGAGCTATACAGTTTGGAAGGTGTCTCAACAGACTATCTTCTGGCTCTACTCCCTTAAATATCTGCCCCCAGTACTGGTGTGATAATGTTGTGCCATCAACAGAGTGGGTCAAAGGAATTTTTCTGGAAGCCATTTCTGCACTGAGATACCTAACTATGATTTAACTATATAGAACATATAGTTAACAATGATTTAACTATATGTGAACAAGCCTGTGAATCATCTACATATACCTGAGTAGCCCACATTAACTGTATTTTGGTTTTAACTTCTCCTCACTTGAATTACTAACATGCCTATAGCCCCTCCAATGAGCAACTAGTATGAGAAGTCATAATTCAAAGACAGACTGGGTAGTCTTAGCTGTTCACAGTTAAAACATCTCAATTTAACAGATTTTAGGAAAATACATTAATGTGTGACCCATAACTAGGGATTTTCCCCAAGACCATAGAAAGGTCCAGGCAAGTAAGTAATCATGTATAAAGTCTTATAGCTTCATAGGATGTTCACCTTCATCAATAGCACATGCACACACAGTTATCCCCACCACAATAAGTAAATAAATTAACACAATCAAACCAAATCCAGTAACAGAAACAGGGTTACCTCATACCCACAGGTGGATTTCTTCTGGTATGACTTTGCCCCTATACATGATAAAACCTCCAAAAAGAATAAAACTTAAGGGATGTATTTGTTTAAATATTCAAGGAAACAGACATTTGTAGGAGAAGAAAGGCGTCATGTCATAATGGCTCTGAAGCTTATATTTGAATCCCAGCACCACAGTGTACAAGCCCTATGACTCTGGACAAGTTAGACATCAAATATTTTCATATCTTCATGTATAAAACTGGGACATTGTTTGCATACATTTGTATATTGATATGTAATTATAATCTCTCTATATTATCTATCTATCCATCTCTACACTCAGAGAGAACTTGGCATATCATAAGTGTTTTCTAATATTTATAATTATTATTGTTTGGATCTCTTCTTCAGTGAAATAGAAAGATTATTCTCTTTCTACTATATTATGATTGTTTACCATGTTTAATAGGGAATTCACAAGCTTAAAACTTGGTTTAGATAAAAGACACAAGTCATTAACCTTCTCTGTACTGCGACCCTGAAATATATCTTGGAGAAAGCCATCTGTGAGGAGGGTTCCCCTCTTGGATGCCTCTGTTTTTCAAATGAACAATATGTCTGCTGCTAAAACCATCATTTTGCCTTTCACTTGGCTAAGAATGAGTGAAATTATGAATCCACTTATGAATTCATATTTCAAAGACACAAAAATGACAACAATTGGAAGTTCAGCTGCGGTGGTTTGTTTATAGCTAAAGTATGATAACACTGGAGAAGAAGGGCATGATAAACATGAAATATGAGGGCTTGTTTTTAGATTTTTTTCTTGTATTTCATTAACTTGGCTTCTTCTGAAAACAAAATTATTTTTTTCTTAAGGAATATAATTTTTTAAAACACTCAGTGCTGCTCTTTGCATATACTGCTATTTGTTTAAGGGGGTGACTTAGGTATGATTGAAATATGTTATAATTATAAGCTTGCAAATCTAGAAAGTCAGTTAATTATTCCGACAGCTAACTGGCTTCTAAGTTTGTCTCAGTATTGGGTTCTGATTGAAAAATAGAAATTTAAAATATTTGGTAAAAGGTATAGATTTTGAAAAGTGTGCTATTTAATTTAGAAGTCTATATGATATATGTAAAATAAGTTAGCCTTCTTGCTATTGTGCTAGATTCTAAGTAGAAATAAACTTTAGAGACAGGAATGACTTCTTATTGGAGTTTTCTTGAGGAATTATGTAAACACCTATTTTGTAGATT
Organism: Meles meles; assembly: GCF_922984935.1. Classification (NCBI taxonomy): domain Eukaryota; kingdom Metazoa; phylum Chordata; class Mammalia; order Carnivora; family Mustelidae; genus Meles; species Meles meles. The sequence continues at coordinate 53,967,372 of NC_060083.1, forward strand.
GAGTGATTAAGATGTGGCAACAAGATAATTTAATCTGCACAATTACCTGTTAATTTAGTTGGATAGAAAATCTCCCTCTTACTGTACTCAATGTAGTCTAAAAGAGTACATTTTTGCCTCCTCTATTAGACTATGTTTTGAGCACGATGTCATAGTTTCATTGTCTTCATATCTTGACTGCTTAATATAGTACCTGCAACTTAGAGAATGTCAACTGCGATAAGCTGTGTATTTAGAAAGACTGGTACTTTGGAACCGTCAAGGTGACCCTGAGATTGTTGGTAGGTTGCATCCCTAATACACTGGTGTGCTGAGGTCCCACCATGAAGAGGATGGGTTAATGAAGGCACCTGCTTGGATTCTGGGTGGACAAACCTGGAGATTCCAAGGAAAGGATTCCAAGAGGAAGAAGTCTTGGATGGGAACATCTTGGCTATGTTTAAATGTAGAAAAGTAGGCAACATAATTGGAGAGGTTGAAGGCTGGGACAGAAATGACAGTCGACCAAGAGTGCAAGTCCAGTGAGAATGTGCAAGGGATGGAAGGATGCCTTTTTCTAGGACAGGGAAGAAGAATTCTGTTCAGGCTGGTTTGCAGGAAGGAAGGAAGGAAGGAAGGAAGTGGATTGGAAGGGAGGAGGGGAGGGAAGGAGGATGGGAAGGAAGAAAGGAAGGGGATTCCTTTCACTTGCTGGCCATAGCCCATACAAAGCCAGAGGTAAGTAGGGTCACCTGCAGACTATTGGGCTCAAATGTTGAGGAATTTAAGAAGGTTTTAAATAGTTCCTTGGGAGAATGAGGGCTGAATAAAGAAATTCAAAAGAGAACTGAACAGCATCAGTCACGTCTTGAGGGTAGGGACTGTATGCCAAAGCCTGGGCCTACCAGACAGCACCATTTCCCCCAAGCTGCACAGGGCAGGCAGTGAAGGTGGAGGGGCCTCGTGATGAGGAAGCACTCATCAGATTGGAGTTTGTGGAGAAGACTTCAGGGTAAGGAACCAGGGAGCCTTTGAGTCAGAGTGCTGAGGGCTGAAGAGGCTTTGGTGTGAAAAGATGTTCACATTTCAAGTGATGAGAGTTACACTGGACCAGGGGGATGGGTAGCTAGTGAATGGTGCGGGTGCATCAGCGTGGGTGGTGAGGCATGAGGCAGGGTCACCTATGTGCCTGTGGAGCTCTCCTAGAATTATGGTAGGAACTGGGTGGAGAGCAAGACTGACAAGCTCTATATCAATGGCGTGAAGAGGGGAACCTGGAGGTTCCTGGAGCAGTAGTACCTCATGGAGAGCAGAGCCAAAGGACAGAAACTTCAGAGCACACAGACCTTACCTGAGGCTAACAAATGGATATGGAAAAACTACAGGGGAACCTGCATGGGCCACCCAGGCCCTCGGGGACATGGGACAGTTGGCCCGAACACACCCTCGTTGTACCTCTGCAGAAGAACCCTGGCCTACAGGGGGTACACATGGCAGCGAGGTAAACCAGCTGTTATCTGGTGTCTATCCTGAAGTACAGAAAGGAGCACACGGTCAGTCTACGACAGGGGCAGATATTCTTACACAAGGTGGTGGGCCCAGCACAGGCTGCAAGGGGTCCTTATCTCTTGATAAGGAGATGTTCCAGGCCCAGAGTCCATTCTCCTGTGGCTGAGTCGGGGTGGAGAGATTGTAAGCCTTTCCCAACATACACGATGGGTGGGAATGAAGCTCTCCGGATTGCAGTTGTGGTGGCAGAAATGGAAAGTAAACCGGGACCTTCAGAAGAAGGATGGTTCAAGTGGAAGAAAGTGGAACATTCCCTTAAAATTAACAACCCCCAAAGAGTGTTAGTTTTGCCTGAGATTCAAGAAGCACTGACCTAGAACTTATGGAGCATCATCACCTAGTGGGCATCTGGGTCCCCATGCCGCAGTCACTGTAGGGACATTTTATTGTGAGAAGTGGTAGTGGTCCCTGTGAGTGCCTGAGGAGAGCAGGAGGTAGGTGGTCAAGATGGCTTCCTACCGCCGTCTGGAGGGCTGACTCATGGACACCGGATCTCCTCTGACTAATGTTCACCTCCTGACCCTCTGCTCAGAGCCCGGGCTCTTGCTTGTTCCCTAGCAAGTCATTCAAGGCAGGAATCGTAATTTCCTAGGACACAATGCTAGGTGAAAGGGTTCATTGTATCAACAAGAATGACACAGTAATTTAAGCCTGGGAATGCAATTTATTCAACCTCCTCATTTCCTAAATGAGTTCAAATTATAACAGTCCCTTAAAGGACAGAGTTTTAGAAATGTTGATTCTTTTATTTTTTTTTATTGGCAGGGGGATGATGGTGGCGGCCTTGAGAAGCAAAGGGAGAAGGAGTCTTTCCAGTGATGACTAAATCAGGAATTGGGATTAAGAAACATGAACTTTCTACAGTGGGATCCAAAGGGTTCTGCGTTTTTCAGATAAGTCCAAGTGTGCTCTTTCTTTAATCTTCTTTCTTTTTTCCTTCCTTCCTCCCTTCCCTTCCCTTTCATTTCCTTCCTTCCCTTTCCTTCTTTTCCTTCTGTTTCCTTTCCTTCCTTTCCTTTCTTTTCCTTCTTCCCTTCCCTCCTCACTCCTTCCTTCGTTCCCTCCTTCCCTCCTTCCCTAGGAGGCACTGTTTGTGAAATCCAGCACACTTCTCAGGCTCACTTTGGCTCATTGACCATCTTGAACTATTTTCCAAATATTTTAGGTTCGAAAAAACCCAAACCACACTGGGCCAGACACTTTTTTTTCTTCTTCACTGCTAAACCTATGTGTATTTTAAGGGAAATGTAATCCATATGTTTCTGATTCCTTTACACTTAACTCATCAACCAGGATTTGTGAAAGCCGTTTGATGTCCTGGATGCTTTTGAGCCATTTCCTTGTGACTTTCAAAGCCTTTCATTCCCTAGAAATAGGAAGTTGCGTTTTATGAAATGTAAATGAGCTTGAACCCCCAAAGGTCTGATCTGGGTCAGAATTCTGAGTGATTGGAATTAGTTAGAAGCATGTTGTCTTCCACTCTTTCAGAGGAATTCTAGCTCAGGGAGTAGTTCCATATTTTTCATAAAATTGACCAAACCTTAATTAGAATATATTGGGAGGACAAAAAAAAAAAAAGCAAGAAATATTTCATTGCAAGACTATATATCATTAATTAAAATGGATAAATATTTTTGAATAAATAGGAATTACCTCATCTAAATCAACCTTAAAACAAAATCAAACTCATCCAAATGAATCTCTGACAGTCATTGAATATGATCCTATTAGCAAATTCCTGTTTTTATTTTATGGCCTTAAAGTAAATCTCAAGTAAATATTTTTTTTCCCCCAGTACTTCCCATGAGAACAATGGATTCTCCAGAAACAAAGCTATGTTCATGTGTTGAAGAAACATCCTGTCCTTGTAACGCTTCTATTCCAGCAGCAGAAAATTTAAATTAAAACTCTTAAAGAAAGGTACAATCGAAGGGTCATCTGCTTTCTGCTCTTTCTGGGAAGAAGTTCCAGACTCAGTGGGATGAAATAAAACAGGTTCAGTTTGGAGCCTTTGCAATTTTTCTCCTTCTGCCTGGAATAATCTTGCCCAAGACCATCATGAGTCTGGCTTCTCTCTCTTCTCCTCACAGAGGCTGGCTCTGACGGTGCTGTCTAATGCAGCTCTCCCTCCTCCTTCAGTAACTTTCTACTCTGTTCTTCTGTCTTAGTATTTTTCACAGGAATTAGCATTATCTGAAAACCACTTACTCATGTCATGTGTGCACTTAGTGTTTGCTCTCACCTCTGGAAATCAAAACCTATCCAACAGGTACCACAGTACCTAGAGTGTTGGCTGCGAAATGGCCATGTTTACATTTTTTTCAGGCAACACCTTTTGATAAACACCCACTGACTGACATGTATTTTACCTCAGAAGAGGTCGATTTGTATCTAATGGCTTTGATAAATGTGTTCTCAAGCTGTCTTAATCTTGCCACGCACACTTCATATGAAGTTTAGGATTTGCTTGTAAATTTCCACAAAAATGGCAGTTGAGATGTTCATAGGCAGTGTGTTTTGTCTGTGAATCAACTTGGGGGGGGGGCATTGCCCTTATAGGAACATTGGTCTTTTGATCTGGGAACCCAGGATGTCTATTTAGTTAGATATGACTTAATTTCCTTAGGGAGTGTTTTGTAATTCCCATGTGAAATGGCAAGGACCCAGGATAGCCAAATAATCTGGGAGAGAGGTGCATGTTTTAGGACTCAAATTTCCCAATTCCTAAACTTACTACATTCAGAATCGTATAATACTAGCATAAGGATAGACATATGTATCAGCTTCGAGTTCAGAAATAATCCTTGCATTTACAGATAATTGACAGGAGTGCCAAGACAATTCAGTGGTGGAAGACTAATCTTTTAAAAGTGGTGTGACCATGAGAAAGAATGAGATCGAACTCCAACTAATGCCATGTACAAAAATTAAGTGAAAATGAATCAAAGGCCTAATCATGAGAACCAAAAAACAAAAACAAGGCATAAATTACTTTGACATTGGATTAAGCAATCATTCCTTAAATATGATACCACAAGCATGGGCCATAAAGGAAAAACGTAGATAAATTGGACTTCATTAAATTAAGATTGTTGTATTTCAAAGAACACCATCAAAAAAGGGAAAAGTCAACCCATGGAAAAGAGGAAATGTTTGCAAATCATGGATCTGAGAAGGGATTGGTATCCAGAATACCTAAAGAATTCTAACAACTCATCAAATAAATGTACAAAGGGTTAAAACATGAACAAATGCTGGGGCGCCTGGGTGCCTCAGTCTGCTAAGCATCTGCCTTCGGTTCTGGCCATGATCCCAGAATCCTAGGATGGAGGCTGGTGTTGGGCTCTCTGCTCAGTGGGGAGTCTGCTTCTCCCTCACCTTCTGCCTGCAGCTCAGCCTGCTTGTGCTCTCTCTCTATCTCTCCCTGTGTCAAATAAATAAATAAATAAATAAAATCTTTAAAAAAGTGAACAAATGGACAAAGTATTTGAATAGACATTTCTACAAAGAAGATACATGAGTAGCTAGTAAGTACATTTAAAAATGGTCACCATCGTTAATGTCGTCAGGGAAATGCAAATCAAAATCACAATGAGATACCACTTTTAACCCACTAGGATGACTATAATAATAATTTTTTTAAAAGAGAAAATAACAACTGTTGGTAAGGATGCAGAGAAGTGAGAATACTTGTCTATTGTTGTTTGGAATGTAAAATGATACAGCTGAAATGGAAAACACTTTGGTGTTTCCTCAAAAAGTTGAACATGGAGTTACCATAGGACACAGCAACGTCACTCCTGTAGATACCCAAGAGAACTGAAGACATATGTCGACACAAAAACTTGTACGTAGTTGTTTACAGTAGCATTATTCATAGTAGCTAAAAAGTGGAAACTGTCTAAATGTCCATCAATGGATGAATGAATAAACAAGATCTGGTGTGCCCCATTCAGGGGAATATTATTCAGTCATAAAATGCATGAAGAACTGAAACATGGCACAACATAGTTGGACCTTGGAAATACATACTAAGTGAAAGAAGCCAGATACATTATGATTTTACTAATAAGAAATGTGCAGAATAAGACACCTCATTGAGATAGAACATAGGTTAGTGTTTGCAAAGTGCTTGGGATGGGACAATGAGGAGTTAGCGATCAACTCTACAGTGTTTCTTTTGGGAGTGATGAGAATGCTCTGGAATTAGATATTGGTGATGACTGCACAATTTTGTGAATCTACTAAAAACCACTGAGTTGTGTAGTTTAAAGGATGAATTTTATGGTATGAGAATTCATTTAAAAATATAATTGGTTTCACAATTACTCAATTCTTTTGTTAATGTCTCAGTTCCCATGGGAGAAATTTTAAAAGGGAAGCAAAAAATGATATGTTTGATTTGAGAGCTAATCCTACTCATTGTTCATTGTCTTTTTTTTTTTTTTTTTTTTTTTTTGGCTGTCTCAGTGCTTGGACATGAAAGAATCACCTAGGAGTAATGCTTCCTTGCAATGGAGTGGTATTAGAGAAATGTGTTATAAAGATCACATGTGTTTTGTTCTTTCAAGATTGATCCTTGTGGGGGCGCCTGGGTGGCTCAGTGGGTTAAGCCGCTGCCTTCGGCTCAGGTCATGATCTCAGGGTCCTGGGATCGAGTCCCGCATCGGGCTCTCTGCTCAGCAGGGAGCCTGCTTCCCTCTCTCTCTCTCTGCCTGCCTCTCTGTCTACTTGTGATCTCTCTCTGTCAAATAAATAAATAAAAAAATCTAAAAAAAAAAAAAAAAAAAAAAGATTGATCCTTGTGGTACCATGAAAATGCTAGCAGATGTTTTGGGCAGAAAATGTGTGGATAGTTTTTGTTTTGTTTGTTTTGTTTTGCATTTTTTTCCTTATTAGCAATATTAGTTTTTGGAACTAGAAGTCTATAGGTTGTTGGGTTGCACTCTTTTAGTTTAAGACCATGATGAATGATTAGCTCCTGGAAACATTTTGATACCACTGCTCGTTGGCAGACCAGGGAAACCCTCGACTAGCAAAGGCGGAATTAAGAGTTCTGAGAAAAAAAATAGAGTAAATATGACCGCATTAGAGCCAGAAGAGAGACAGTTGCCTTTTTTGATTTGTTTTCAAAGTCTACATAGATAAAAATTGTCCATAGTAATATGGGTGGGAGGGGCATTGCCCATGGCATGTATAATTTGGAATAGCATTTAAATGCTCCTCTGCTTTTTTTCAATGCTGTTTAATGGAGAAAAAGGAAAATACGTATCTGCCCTTCAAATACATTAGGATATGTAACAATTTAGGAAGTAGATTTTCTTTATTGTATTTCTTCATGGTTATGTTATGCTGTTTTCTCATGGATATATAGCATGAGGCCATACCTTTGAATGTTGGAAGACCGAGTGGTGGGATATTTGTGCTATTATTCTGCTGAGTGGATGTTATATGGATATAAGTGAAGATGACTGCTTAATTTCTGTATGTTGGTGATGTGATGATGATGGGTAATAATAAAAAGGAAAATTAAATAATGGTGACTTCCATTTTCAGTGCACGGTGGAGCTTTTTCACATTTATGTGTTATTTCCTGTGGTTTACATCTGCTCATACAATTTGATAAAATTGGGTCAGATTGTGGACCCTGTTGTGTCTCATGTAATGGTGAATGTGTGTTTGCAAATAAGCATTCTTTTCTACTATGACTACAAAATTTGAGTAATTAATATCTATGGTGTACTGGGGCATATTGATGTATTGACAAATGGTGGGATATCATCCTTACATTCAGAGTTTAAACTTTATGGGGTCAACAAAAAATTAACCAAGAAAATGACAATAAATTGCTATGATATTGAACACAGGGGGAGTACACAATCCTAGAAAGCAAGGCATCTGGAAGATTTACCCAAGACAAGGCTAACAAGGAAGTCAGAACCAAGATTATGCAGGGTTTTTAAAACCGGGTCAAGTTTTAGAGACTTTATACCAAGGACTAGCAGAAACCATTATAGGGTTTTAATTAGACTTGGAGTTTTGCAAGGAAATTCTGTTTATATGTGTAGTCATCATATAATTTATTATTCAAACCAGAAAACTCTGGAGAATCAAAAGAGGTGCAATTTCTAATTATGGTGTGACGATAGGCTATATATTTGGGCTATCCTGGACAAAGTTAGGATGCCTCTGTGTGTGTGCGTATGTGTATGTTGGGCAGGAGTTCATTGGTCATGATATAGGTACGCCTTCATAGAAGCTACATCACTATCTTATTTTTCTCACTTATTCTAGGTAAACTTGGTTCCTGAATCTTTTAATTAAAGTCCATCTTGTGTTTGAAGATGAAAGATGGACACAACTCAGTTACACACATATACTTGAGGATTATGTGAAATCCATCAAGAATGTTATACATGGTTTCCTATGAGAGATACTCAGTTTTTCTTTTTTGTTTTCATTCCTGTCCATGTATGCTTGTGGACCCAGTTTTCATTAACCCTGATGGATCTTCCACTGACTAGAGACTTGAAAGAAACTACAAATATTATGAAAGGACATGCCCATTTATGGACCTTTGAGGCACAACTTTCTATGTAGAGAAAATATTATTCCTCTTGTCTAACAAAATGAGAAAGAGTGAGGTAGAAGATTACAACCTGAAATCCTTAAGTTATATTGGCAAAAGGCACTCAGAAGGGACAACTCTCCCTAGGTTTTCTGTTTGAGACATGGCTTTGATGCCATTGATGTTGGCTGAGAGTGTTTCCAAAGCCCAAGTGTGGATTATGTTAATACGTATTTGAGAAACCTGAATGGCCGAACTTGGGCATTGCAAGGGCTTGTTCGCCCCACCATTGAAATCTACATATACATCCTTGCTGACCTTGCACTCGAAACAGATATGGAGCTGATCAGTTGGAGAAAAATTCCCCAGCATTCCAGAATTAGATCTGTCTCCTGTTACTTTTGCTTAAATCGTGAAGCTGTTTGGGAGACACTGCAACTGAGAATTACTATTGCTTCCTTTCATACGAAGACCAGAAAAACTAACTTTTTACTATATTTAACTGCAATGTCACCCTGTTCTAGAGTACTAGGAATCTTTGCCATCCCTTTTTGTGGGGGAAAAAAAAATGTGTAGGATCATTTGCTTCTCAGCTTCTCAAACAAAAATTTCCTAATTTGTTTAAATGTGATTCATGTTTCATAGATTTAAAAATTGTAGGGTAACTGACTCAGCGCTGTTTTAAAATGTCCGTATCTCCAACAATTTATAACAGTTGAGCATCTGTTGTATAATCTCTAACATGAAGATAATTTCCAAGGTTCCTTCCAGCTCTGGAAAAATTCTATCAATATTCTAATTTCTTAGGATAAAACTTAACTGGATTTTCACCTTATAAGATTATCCAATGCCTGTTAAGAAGTAGACTTCTCCCTTTTCATTTTTAAAGTTAATTATTTTATTACTAGCATTTGTGTGTTGGGAATGCAATATTTTTGTTCCCTTAGTCTTCTACAATGCAACTATTTAAAAATAACGGTGCTGATGCCTAAAAAAAGAGGGATTCTAAATAATCTTGTCTTGGAAATTATCATTGGTAAATTAAAATTGGAAGGTGCTGTGTTTGGTCACTTGTCCCTGAAGAGTCACAGCCAACGAAGCAGATGAAAAAAAAAAAAAAGCTCTCTGGCTTCATACTAATGGTATTTCATTCATAAAAAGAAATTGTGCCCTGAGATTTAATTGAGTGGTTCCAGGGCTACGCTAGCAGAAAATCAGCTGGTTGGGCTCCTATATAAACATGATGACATATTGAGGGCGGTGTTTACTTTTTTCTAATTAAACCAAATTAGAAATTCCATTATATTTCTGCAGGGATTTCTGACAGCAGCCTGCCCTGGGAATTGCTCATGGTACTTCTAGACAAAGGCTTGCCTTCACTCAATATTCATTTGTTCCCTGAAGTTTTAAATTCATTCCAGGCGCTAAGTGTTGAAGCCGGCTCTGAGACCTCCGTTTTTCAGGATCACTTAAAAACAAGACTGAAGGACGCAATGGAATTCGGACCAACCGCTTGTGATGACATGAGATGTCTCTGCCTTGATGCTGGTGACTCTTTGGGCAGACCCTCTCTTTTCTTCCCCTCCATCAGTTCTATCAGTTTTCATAATATCAAGGCAAACCTTCAATTGACTTCCCAGTTTGCCAGCAAGAGATCAGTTGGAGGGACCCACACCACCAACAGAAACAACTCAGAGGCCAAGGAAAATATATCAACTATGCAGCTAACATGGGTACTTTTCTGGTACGAGTGAAAGCCTCTTTTGAGTTTTAATCTGTCACAGAGCCGCTCAACCTACGAAGACCTTGTTTTTCATGAATGAGACCCTTTTCTTGGAGTTTTAAGCCAGCGATGTCTGAGTTTGGATGTTTTTTCAAAAAAGTAATGGCCGTCATCCTTTTACCTGATAGTTGTAAGAAGTTTTCAAAAACTTCAAAATTCAATGGCACTTTATTAAAATCCCGGCTAATGAGCAACATACTGAAGGAAAAAAAATGAATGTACGGAGCTCACTAAAACATTATTCATTTCTGCAATCAGAGTCACATTTTATTGCCTTGACCTTTTTTAAACTTACAATTTCAAAGCTGGATTTTAAGTGCCAGAAACCTTCTTGCAAGGAAGGTTGTTCTCAGGGGATCACCACCCCAGGGTTGCTGAGAATAGAGGTTCAGATGAAGTCACATGAGGTTTAGCAAAGCATTTAATCTTGTTTTACATATTCCTCCAAAATAAGAGTGAACCCTGGATCACGATATGTTCATTTCTGGAGAAAATGTCAAGTTTACCCAAGAGAATGAAGGACACCCCTAATGAATGCAACTTTTACAGGCAGAACATGAAGAAAGCCATGTTCCATTCTGAAGCTTTCTACACTGAAAAGGAAAGTGCAGGTCTGTGACCATAGCCAGAGCTGTAGTGTTTCGGTAAGTCAAATGCTTCTGTTATTTGTGATTGCTTGTATGTCTCAGAAAGCTTAAAGCACAAATCATATATTAAACACAGAAATCAAATGTGAACTCTGGGTTAATACGGGTAGGAGTGTTTCTAAGATTCTTTCTCCTATCAGACCATTTTGTTGTGTCTCAGCTTGTACTTTGAGGAGGAGAGCAAGAAGAATTTGAAGGAGATGAGATTTTTGCTCATTTAGATCTGCAAATTGCTTGGATTGACCTTTGGGTAATTCTTAGAGGATAATGGCAGGAGAAGAGACTGAGTGGGGTTTGGGGGACTACTTTAGTTTTCTCACTGTGCTCAGTTTTGTCTTGCATCAAAAGTAATCAAGATTGGACTATAAATAAAATTCAGTCCCAAGCATAGATAGCCACCTACCACCATCCTCCACCCCCCGCCAAGGCCCCAGCCCACCTGTTCCTGCAGTCATGGAATTTCTCCTTTGACTGAAAGGAGCTATGTATAGTCAAATATCTCATAAAATAGGGGAGGGGGATCGTGAAATAACAAGGGAGAGTATTTAAAGGGTCTGACTTAAAGAAATGTGCCCAGATGAGTTTGGCCAATTGGGGTCAGTTAAGCCTCCCCTGACACCGACCATTAGTAATATTTTCCATGCACTTAAGTAAAACAATGGAAAATTCATCACATCTGGTTGAGCCTCCAATACCTATGCAGCTCGTAATGGTTTTTGAAATCTTGATATGAAACAGCACCATGGCACTCAACAATAGGTTGTTAGCAAACAAAGAAGGCACACTTGTTCCAAAACAATGAAGAGCTGCGTATTACCCCTTCCCTTCGATGCTTCCCTCTGGTTCATATTGCTCGATTATTTCATCTCGATCCAAGGGAGTTTGGGGTTATTTTCCTCCCCTCCTTCTTCCCCTATCTTGAGAGCAATCGGCAGCAGGCCTCCAGAACAACCATCTTCCCTCTCCAGTGGGGTACCATGTTTTCCCATTGAGAAGCGTTGGTTGGATGGATAAGTTCCTTTGAAGGAAGAGAAAAGAACTTTGGAAGGATTGAAAAGTCCAAGAAATATTTGCTGCCTGAAAGGTCTTGTTCTCACCTTGCATTTTCTTTAAGTACTTGAGAGATTTGCAAAGAGGATGTGGAGTGTACCTGAATGTCCTTAAGCCACACACTGGAGGTTAGCGTGGAAGAATAATGTTATAAAGTCGCAAAGTACCCACCATCGTTCTCTTTGCATAGAACCAAGAAATAAACTTTTTTGAAAAAAAGATTTTATTATTTATTTATTTATTTATTTCAGAGAGAGAGAGAGAGAGCACAAGCAGGGGGGAAGGAATCTTAGACTCTGCAGTGAGTGTGGAACCCGATGCAAGGCTCGATCTCAGAACCCTGAGATCATGACCTGAGCTGAAACTGAGAGTTGGTTGCTTAACTGACTGAGCCAACCAACTGTCGGAGAAATAAATTTCTTTTTTTTCTTTCAAGATGTTTTATTCATCTGACAGAGAAACAGTAAGAAGTTCGATCCCAGGACCCTGGGATCATGACCTGAGCCGAAGGCAGATGCTTAATGACTGAGCCATCCAGGCACCCCTTGAAATTTCTTAATTGGCTAAGGAGCTCTAGGTCAGAGAGGGTGAGTCCGTGCCTATCTTGCTCACTTTACCATACTCCAGCAAGTCCTGGCAAAACAGTCAATGCATGTGTTTTTGAATGTCTGTTACCTAAATTTTCTTATTCTGTAAACAACTACATTTTCAGGCTGTGGTGTTAATTGAGACAGTGTACCTCATATTGCCAATGAGAAAGATACAGGAGTAGGTATACAAAGTCCTAGTGCTAATCCCAGATCGGTGATACTTATAACAACAACAATGACAACAATAACAGTAAACGTTTATTGAGGATTTACTCTGTGTCAGGTTCTGTTCTAATCATTTTACATGCATTGACTCGTTTGGTACTCGTAATAATGTAGAGTAGGCGCTCATACTGCCAACTCCAGTTTTGAGAAGGGGACACTGAGGCATGGACAAGTTAATTATCTTACCCTAAATCACATAGCTGATAAGTGGCAAAGCCAATATTGGAACCCAGAGCCCCTTCTCTTAAATAATTGCAACCAAGATAGTTGTGTCTTATTGGACAATTCTTTTACCTTAGTCACCCCTGTTCTAAGATGAGCATAATTGATATCTATTGCAGAAGATTAGTGCAGGGTTAGTGGAAACGTTCAGGTGGGAATGTTTATGGGTAGACTTTCCAATATGAATATACATGAGATAGTTTATATTCCTGAAAGTCACTAACATTATCATCAGATGCCTCAGGAATCAGCAGTCAGGGCAGAAACCATTGAGATTCCCCTTTTTACCAGAGTTCAAACTCACACAGCACAGAGGACAAACAATATTCTTCAAAACAACTGAAGAAACTTATGGCATAAACTCTTGGAACAAAGTAACGTATAGTAAAATGTTTCTGTTTGTAAAAAATAAAAAAAAATCTTTCCATGTTACATTTTTATTTTTAGGTCCCATCAATGCCAGTGATTTTCCATTTCCTTCTTAGGAAGATTTCCTTTAATGCAAACACAGGCTCACACTTACAAACATGCACACACCCACATGCACACACGTGCGCATTCACAGGCAAACACACACACTCAGTCACAGACACATACACCCACGTGTTTCCGTGACGGGATCACCATGTGCCTGACTGTTCACTGGTGGCAGAAGGTGGTGGAATTTGGTCTCTGAGGGCAAGCCCAATTCTTTCAGATGGTTAAGGAAAATTGTTTGTTTGTTTGTTTTAAAGATTGTATTTATTTAAGATGGAGCGCATGAGCACTGGGGAAAGGCAGAGGGAGAAGCAGACTCCCTGCTGAGCAGGGAGCCCAACACGGGGCTCAATCCCAGGACCCTGAGATCATGACCTGAGCCGAAAGCAGATGCTTAACTGACTAAGCCACCCAGATGCCCTGAAAATTCCATAGTTTCATCTTCTGAGATCTTTGTGTGGATCCTTTTGGTGGGGATCTTTGTCTCCTCTCTTAGCAAAAGAGAAAAAAGAAGGATATTGAATAACAGTTTGTCACACTTGCACTGATAAACTTTTACACAGATTTCACCAGGGAATGATTTAGATGATGGAACTACAGTGTAGAGGTATGTATGTGTGTGTGCGTGTGTGTGTATGTGTGTTCTAACCTTCTTTGAATCTCTCCAGGGATGAGATGTACTTGGTGATAGATAAGTCCTCTGTCGTACAGATAGGTTCAGTCACATGACTTACCAACATTAAATTAGCTCAGTAAACATGCAAGTGAAAACCACAGACTGAGCTCAGAAATCCTTCTGTGATGTGGGTTTGAAAGCACGTGGAGAATTATTGGCGTCTACTCTCTCCCTCTGAAGTTAACAAGCAGGGACATAAGCACTTCCCATTCGGGCCACAGTCCCTCTGATGTCCATGGCTTTCATTGTGTCTTCTGACTGCCCTTCCTGCCCAGGGCCTCCCCACTTGTCCCGGGCTTCTCCACGGCTGGCTGTCTTGACGTAGCTGCATGCATGGGTTGCGTGCTGTTGTAACTGTGTAGGACACAGTCATCGCTGTCAAGTGATCACATATCCTCCTTCCTTGGTACAGCCGAATCAAAATTTAGGTCTACAGATTTTCCTTTACCAGATAAACTTGGTCTCTAATCAAGGTGTGCATTGCCCAACGCAGTGTGTGTGTGTGTGTGTTTATGTCTGTGAATGTGTAAGTAGACGTCATGTGAGCAGGAGATCTAAGGGGAGGGTGTCCATTACGAATTCACTTCCACGGTGGGTGGCCTTTTGTTCTGACTCTTCCAAGGCTTTTTCCTTGGCTTTTCAGAGACTTAGTTAATACACATGGCCATCCTCTGACTGGGATGCCAGTGAGGGAGTCCCCCCAGAGCTTCCTTTAATGTCAGTTTCTCACCTTCTGTCAGTATACCCTTGCTAAAGATTCAAATGGTGTTTCTTGGAGTTTGGAGGACCCTGGAGTAACTCAGACAAGAGTGTGAGCTCTGGGCCAGGAAAGAAGGGTCACACCCTACTTTGCATATCTGTGTTAGTATTTGCAAGTCTTACAACTTTGAACACCCTCAGGAGAATCCATGTGGGAAACAGGCTTTGATGACTGTTGCTACTTGTAGTAATCTGGGAGTCTAAACTCTGAAGCAATATATTCGGAATGCAAGGTGTTTTGTTCTCCATCAACACTGCTGTGTTGCTCTGTATGAGGCAGGTTGAAATCTTCAAGGGGGAAGTGTGCCCACACGCTAGCAAATACAAATAATACTATGAGATAAATTAATCAACCCTGCAGCTGGAAACAAGCAAGTTGAGTGTGGCTAGATTTTTGTAAATAGACATAATTCAGCCGCTTCTTGGCCTCGTCGCAACATTCATTTAGTCATTGTGTTTCTTATGCTTCTAGAAGTTTTGTCCTTAAGCTCAGGACACTTGGAAAAGTAAGCTCTATTAGCTAGACTCACAAATATTTACTTAGCATCCATTAAATAAATATGTAGGATGGAGAAATTAAATGCTTAATAAATAAGTGAGTAATGCACATGGAGGGCCTCCTTCATCGAGCCGCTAACAATTCCTTTATGGAAAGAACCCATGAATATTTGAATAATAATAGTAATAATGCATGAACTTCTGAAGTCCATTATGATGCAAGAGGGAAGTGACAGTGCCTGCAACCAAGGGACAAAGGAAGCTTATAAGCAGGTGCCATGCAGACTGACACCACCATCTCCAGAGAAGGGAGATGCTGTCAAGTGGGATAACCTGGGAGTGGGCAACAGCTGATCTAAATCTGGAGCGCTAGCGGGCAGGTACATTTTTCACATGAGAAGAAAGGAGAGTTGGAATCCTGAAGGGTGAGCAGCTTGAACAATGACACAGAAGAGCGTTTGCACCATTAAATGTTTCAAGGAAGTGAGTAACCGATGACACCGTTGGAAAGGCATGTTGGGGCAGGACTCCCAAGCTGTGAATGGTGGGTTCAATCCTGCTGGCACAGTGGCTCTGTCTATGTTTTGGGGTGCGGAAGAATGACACTGTACTTCAGGAAATCAAGAGACTGGAGGCCAGTGATTGTGACTTATTCGGGATGAGGTAATCCTTAAGGGAACCATTGTCATCCATCAGACAGGCATGGAAAAGAGGTCTGTGACCACACTGTGAAATTCACATGTTGTGCCTTATCAGGTCATGACAACATCACACTTGGGCCTTCCGTTTCCAAATACCTGTTCTTTGTTTCTTCTTTGATCTCTCCTTCCCTGAAAAAAATTCTAAGTGCTGCAGAGTAAGGCAAGTACAGAAATAAGTGAGTGCAAACGGCAGACCGAGCTCAGGATAAGGAGGATTTTGGTTCACTGATTCTGTGGCCTCCCCAGGAGCGAGGTCAGTTCAAGGGCACAGTAAGGCAAACAGGTGGAACCTATCTATGTGTCCAAGAGCAGAAATCGGAAACAAACTCAAGAGGCACAGAACAGCCATTTCTGGTTCCCTTTTCACCCTTCTGCCCGGCCTGTTTGGTAAACACGCATCATCTGTGTTAAAGTCTTACTGTTTTGCTCCTGCTTGAGAAAGCTCTGGAAGATAAGCAAAAAAAAAAAAAAAAAAAAAGCTGCCAGATTAGAGGGCCATATCTCAAGAAGCCAGACGCAGTGGACTCCACCTTTGAATTGCACATTATGAAAGGTTCTGGAATAAATCGCCCTGAGTCCATTCTACTCAGACTGGTTTGAATGCCCAAGCAAAGGGATCCTACCAATGTCAGTCCCAACTGCCAAGGGACCAGGAAGGATGAGCCCCACCGCGGGGGCACATGACTGCCTTCACAAACAGGAGCAGGACAGCGAGCCTCCAACATGTTTGGGCCTTCGTAAATGGCTAGTGAGATGTTCGCTACAGTTACATTTTTAAAGATAATTTTTGCAAACTGGGGTCTTATGAATGTTGCTGTGTTAGTTTTTTGTTGCTGCAGGACACATTACTCTAATATCTAGCTGCTTAAAACAACACATGCCTGTTCTCTCCCAGGTTCTGTGTATCGAAGATCAGGGCAGGGCCTGCTTCGGTGCCTCTGGCTCAACGCTTCTCACGCAAACAGCATCGGCAGGGGCTGTTTATCTCAAGGCTTGACCCGGAAATGATCTCCCTCCAGACTCGCTGCTGTGGCTTTTGGCCAGGAACATCAGTTCCTTGCCATGTGGCCTCTCCAAGGGCAGCTATCCACCCACACAGCCACGGAGAAGCTAGCTTCTCCCAGGGTGAGGGTTCCGACGGAAAGAGGATGGACGAGAGACCCAGCTAGACTAAAGCTACATGAGTTTTCTTACCTGACCTCAGAAGAGACATGCCGTCGCTCTTGCCGTGTTGGATTGTTACAGGTGAGTCAGTTGGTCCTGTTCCCACATGGCGGGGGGTGGGGGGGCGGCAGTTGTTGCACAAGTGTCTGAGCGCCAGGAAAGGAGATGACTGGGAACCTTTTTAGAGACGGTCTTCTGCAGACAGGGTAGGATAGCACTCTTGCTATTTCCGTTGTGGGTCCAGGGACCAGCAACATCAGCACCGTCTGAGAGTTTGACAGAAACGCAGAATCTCAGGTCCACGCCCACCCCACCCAGAACTACTGACTCAGAATCTGCATTTAACAAGGTCTAGAGGTCTTCTGGGTGTGTATCAAAGTTGGAAGCTCTGTGGCCTACAGGATCGTCACACATCGCCTCTTCCAGGAAACTAACCTTTAATTGATCATTACCCATCAACATCCCTATCTTGGAGCAGGTGGTAGTGAGTTAATGAAATTCCGCTTCCTATGTTCTTCAGAGAAGGGCATGGGCAGGCTAAGCCATGGTCTTAAAATGCACACAGAGTCACCGTTTAATGGCTTCAAGACGAAGTCTGAACTTTTGTTGGCTATCAGACATAACAATGACCACATGGACGTCTTTTATTCCTGCGCAGCATTTATAGGGAAAACCAGATCCTTTGAACTCATGAGAAACCCCAAAACCCATCACCCAAGCATCTTTCATTCCTGGAGATTATCAGTGTTTCATTACAGGTTAAATTCTTTGTAACTTTTTCATGTGGGAACTATCCTGTTACCTCTTGTTAGCTCTTCCCCTGCTGAGTACAAATGGAGGGTATACTCTACTTCCTCCAGCTGCTTGGGATTTTGTTACATTTTCCAGGTTTTGAAAAAAAAATGTGCTGACAGAACGTGGCTTCATCTCGAACTCTCGACTGATTTTAAGAGTATAAACAGAAATACGTTTCCTGATTGTATGTACCAGTGAAATCAAAATATTATCCTTACATCCAAAGATCCACTAGCCACTTTATTTTTAGAAGCTGGGCACTAAAGAGAAACAGAAAAATATGTTGGGGAAAGGTCATTATGAGATAAAGACAGCAAATATGGCTAGACAAAAAGAAATAAAAAGAGCATGGTTTTGGTTTGCGCTATTTTCAATGAAAGATATTTGCTTTTTAAATGGAAAAAACTTTCCATTTGCATCTGGGCAGAAAGTCAGATTCAAATAGATGTAATTGGAAAAGCTTACTAAATGATGGACTTATGTTACATTTCCCCCCCTAACGGATCCTTTTTGTTTTATTTTACATAATGGAGCAAAGTCCTCTTAAATAAATATATTTGAAAGCAAAATATTCAAAAGTAACATTTTATTATAACAAGATGAAGCAAATAAAAACTCAGATCTGAGCCTCCAGAAGGTAAAGAGTTTTGCTTTGTCTGTACAACTACACCCGGTCAGGAGGGACTATCTCCCTTTCTGGTTTTCAGGTATGAGCTTCTGAGTAATAAGATTGCAAAGAAATTTTGGTAAAAATCCTTAAAGTGCTTTTGGTCAGCCCAAGTAGATGGAGTATCTAAGGATAGAGAAAAAAAAATGGGTTGGGGGACAACATCTGTTGGGATTTGGGAGGTGGTGGTAGGTTAGGAGGGGAAGTTAGGACCATGTTAGGGCCTTTCAACAAAAAAAGGACAGAATGAGCCCTTGTTCATTGCTGGATAGATTGATCCTGGCCATGGAAGCTGGGAAACCCAAGGTTCAGGCTTCAAAGACAAAGAAACTGAATTAGGATCCAGCAATGCACATTAGGAAGTCTGCTC
This sequence comes from Meles meles, assembly GCF_922984935.1. Classification (NCBI taxonomy): domain Eukaryota; kingdom Metazoa; phylum Chordata; class Mammalia; order Carnivora; family Mustelidae; genus Meles; species Meles meles. The sequence continues at coordinate 53,986,112 of NC_060083.1, forward strand.
TGGATGACAATGCATGGGAGGTGGACAGTCTAGGTATGCAGCAGGTGTTGCTCTGGGAAATGTGACCTTATGCGAAGACTTGTATCCCATTTAAGGGGATTGACAAATCCTCAACGAACCCCAGTTATAAGATTTAAGGTCTGGAATGGGACCTTCAATCACATGCTCAGTATGGATGGCAGGCAAAACTCGGCAGCATGACCTGAAATAGGAAAGGACTAAGGAATTTTGCGAGTTGAGAGAGGGAAGAACTTTCAAAGAGGCCAGCTCATCCCTCTGGCACAGTGGACACTGGTTTGATTGACAAAGGAGACTGGGATGGACTGAGGGATTGGGACACAACATAGGACCCTAGGTCTGGGAGCTGGGCCACCAGATTCTGGGTACAAGAATGTCCATTTGTTTTTAATCCCCTCTAGGTAGGCACCCCCTAGCAAAGAGGGAGTGCTTCCTCCTGAGTTGCTAAAGTATTTTCAGGGGCCAGTCTGACCTGAGCCCACAAGGAACCATCGAGACTTGGGAGAAACAATATGAAGGAGAAGGAAGACGGCATTGACATCTTCTGGTTTCACGCTGGTCATTAATATTTCTCTAGAAGCTGGCTTCCAGTCCTGTGTGTGCCCCTGGGCCAGGGCGATGAGTTGGGGACATACTTACAGGTTTCTGTTGTTTCATTTTATGTGGTTTCTCATGAGCAAGAGAGAAAGTGCTGATCCTCGTAGCTCTATAATCAAGAAGACACCCCTTATTAGATCCCATTCCGGTAACTAGGAGCAGTATCTAATTTCCTTTGGAAGCAAGGCAGGAGAGGGAAAAGGGTATACCACCATGAAAGGCAATCTCGCCTGGAACCAATGTGTTTGACTATTGAACTTTGGGTCACACTGAGTTTTTCCCAGCAATGATATTCGAATACATAATTATTCTGCTCTTCATGTGGTATTGGTAGTGCAAAGAGCAAGTGTGTGTTTTGTATTTATTTTCCAGAGTTCCCATTTATTGTTCCCCAAGCTGAATGACGAGGCAACTTTTATTCCACCACACTGAGCGATAGCTGCTCCTGGCTTCAGGAAGCTTTTTGATTCCTTTCTTGTTATTCTTTGCAAATCCTTCCTTCCTCTGGTTGGTGACTGGGTGTCGTCTTGTATTCCGTCTTATTTCAATAGTGTGCTTGCTATCAGGGTCATATCCCGATCCAAATATTTAACAACTAGTGTGGCTCCAACCCCCACCAAGTGGAACAGACGCTGGCCATAGCTCTTGAGCAGAAAACTAGGAGACACAGAGGACAGAGGACAGGAAGGGGGATTCATGGCCATAGCTCATATGACAGCTGGGATGGAAACATGCACATATCTTAATTATTGATACACTCAGACCTGTGCTTACTGGTTGATTATCAGGAATGATACTTATGTTGGGGACACCATGACAGAAAGGTGACATTTTAAACTGTGGAGAAGCTCTGATGACTAAGTCCTTGGGAGAGGAAGTGGTGAGGGGGACTAGCTCATGTAGGCCAGGGTAAGAAATGGGATGTTAATCCGAGCCTGATAGGAAGCCACTGGACCTGTATGGTCTGAATTATGGTTTAAGAGAATGACTCTGGCTGATGTGTTGAGAAGGTACTCTGGGAGGTATGGGTAGAAACCCATCAGCCAGAGTCATTCTGTGTTTTGTTTTTGTGTTTATTTTTATTTTTGTTTAAATCAGGCAACAGATGATTAGGGGAGGTTACTAGGGCCTAGGGAGTTTACAGGGCTAGTTCCAGCTTACACTCTGTAAGTCTGGTCCCAGTTCCCAGGGATCTCAGTGCCTTGGTCAACATTGGCTGCATATGAGTATAAGAAATATGGCACAGCCCTACAGAGGACCTGTCACTTGCCCAGACCTCACAGCTACTGCCCCATTATACCTGTCTCTTTGAACTGGGAAATTTCTAACACTGGATGATTGACAAAAACATTGAAAGGACAGATAAGTATCACGGTGATTAAGTGACTAAGCCCAGTTCTATCATTTAGGCTCAAAGGTAACAAAAACTGGCCGGCATTGGTAAGATTTTAAAGCAAGGCATGTTTGTAGCTATCCCTGAAGAAACAGAGAATGGAGATGGAACAATTACTCTTCCAAAAGACACGCAGAGCAGGCAGCAAAATGGCAGCTTTTGACTTGGCACAGGTTGTAATTAAGTTCTGGCTTCTGCTTCTGCAGGAGGTCCGTCCTGCAGTCAGGGTCCTGCAGTTATCATAATGTGTTGAATTGTGATATTTATCTTTCTCCAGATACTGTGCCTTTGATCTCGTCATGCCTAATACCTAAGGCAGGACCTAGCATTCCTCCAGTTTACGGACATTCCACAATTCTATGTACGCAATGACCGCCCGGAAGCCACCTGTCCCCCTTTTTGTGCCTTTGGCCTGTAAAGTCTTTTGAAAACTTAAATAAGACATTGTATCCATTTTCTACTGCTGTCTAACAAATCACCATGTACTTCAAAGCCGAAAGCAACCCCAGTTTGTGAGCTCGCCATTTCTGTGGATCAGGAGGAGACCTGGCTAGCAGAGTCCTCTGCCTGGGTCTCATCAGACAGCAACCAAGAAGTTGGCTGGGCTCGGTTCTCTTCTAGAGGCTTCAGTGGGGGAAGAAGTCACTTCCAGATTCATTCAGGTTGTTGGGAGGGTTCATTTCTTTGCAGCTGTAGGACTGAAAACCCCAGCATTTTGCCAGCTGAAGGCAGCTCTCAGGTCCTGGAGTCACAGTTCCTTTGTCTATGGGCTTCTCTAACATGCTGCTTCTTTCATTAAAGTCCACAACGGGAGTCTCTCACCTCAGGGAAAGAACAGTTCCTCTTTCAAGGACTTTCACCCAATTAAGTCAGGCCCACCCATCATCATCTGCTTTTCGATGAATAGAAAAAAACAACTGATTTGGGACCTTCACTACATCTGAAAAATTATCTTCATCTTGGTCATAGTCTATTGGCTAGAAGCATATCACAAGTTCTGCCTACAGCCAGGGGATCACACAAGGCAATAACACCAGGCAACAGGAATCGTGGAGACCACTGGAGGCTCTGCTCACCACCCTTGTTCACATCTGAAAATCAGCAGAGGATGCATCAGAATTTGACTTTTCAGTTTCTTTTGAAAACAAAAACAACAACAAACAGGACTGTCTGATGGCCCTGAGCCCACATTCTTACCTGGCAACTGCCAGCAAGTGTGGACGATTCACAGTGCTCCGCAGCCAGGACGTGCCTACCTGAGTGTCCACGATTTCGCCCTCTCCTTCTGTGTTTTGCCTTTATTCGCCATGGCCCCTGGTTCACCCCTGTGGCCATCCGTGGTTATGAATCTCAACAGTTAACATTGGCTAACATTTTTTTCAGCATAACTGTTTTTAAAGTATTTTTGTTGCTTCTGCCTAGGTTTTCCAAAAGGGGTAATAGTGTTCCAGATGAAAAGAATACTGGAGATATTTGATTTTACCTCCAAGGCCCAGAGGAGTGACTTGACCAGGTTCACACCAGTGGCTGGAACCACAAACTCATGATTCTTTCTACTTAATCCCCATGGTATTTTTTTTTTTTTTCAGTGAAAGAAAAGAGGAATTGACTAATTCATGTTTCACAAAAGAATATGGAAATATTTGTTTATAAAGCCATAACTTAGCACTTTTCTGATATTAGAAGCCCTGTGAAAACTGGGCATAGGCCCATGGAGAGCTTTTGCTGCCTCTGCAGAGGGTTGCGTCCCTCTGAAGTCTTATTAGCCTGTATCTACCAGCTGTCATGTTGTCTTTAGTAACAGGATTTGCGTCTACCAACAGCACGCTGGGGAAGTGCGGCCATCAACTGTGGGAAAGAGGAGGCGTGTGCCCTTAACACTTACACCTGCACCTCTGGGCTCTAGGGTTAGGAGCCAGGAGAACCATTTTCATACCCAGCTTTGCCATTGACCATGTGTCTGGCCTTGACAAGTTACTGAAACTCTCTGTGCCTCAGTTTCCTCCTCTGCAAAATGAATATTGGAATAGAACCATTTTGGAAATTCAGGACATAAGAGGTGTAAAGCACCTAGAGCCATTTCCGGCTCAATAACAGACACCTGCTCTTATTATACTTCCTTCTGTCCCTGCTTCTGGGTAGATGTTTGGAGTTCAGGTGTGATTGTCTAGATCTAGAAGATGCATTTTTAATGGAGACAATATCATCCCTAAGGGGGAGAAAGCTTGGTTATTGGGGGACCAAAAAAAAGTCTCTCCTCATGTGCAGAACACAGATATGCATAAAGTGCATGAACAAAAAAACACAGCGTATCTGTGATACAAACTTCCGGGTGGGGCGGAAATTGATTAGGGAAAACAAATGTCCTCTTTGGGAGGGCAACAATGACAAAAAGAAGGGCTGAGAAAAGACGGTTGTAAGGGCCTATTTGGCCAGAGCAACTCCATCCTGACCTTGCCAGGGAACCATCCTGAACCCCCCCCCCCCGCCCCCGACCAGGGAACTTACTTAAAAACAAGTCCCAGGGGCGCTTGGGTGGCTCAGTGGATTAAGCCGCTGCCTTCGGCTCAGGTCATGATCTCAGGGTTCTGGGATCGAGCCCTGCATCGGGCTCTCTGCTCTGCAGGGAGCCTGCTTCCTCCTCTCTCTCTGCCTGCCTCTCTGCCTACTTGTGATCTCTCTCTGTCAAATAAATAAAATCTTAAAAAAAAAAAAAAACAAGTCCCAGAAACCAGTCCCAGGTAACAAAGCCCAAACACAAGGGTGGGTCAGACCAGGTGGAGGTATCCAATCAGTGGGGGCGCATACTGTCTCCCTAGCTGCCAAGGAGTATGGGCCCCACCATTTGGGTGCCCTTTGGGCGCCCATTCTGACCAAGGTGATAGGCCAGTTCAAATGTCTACTATAGGGTAAATTGTAATTCAATTGGTCACTTATGTGTGACCTAGCAGGACTGTGCAGCTTTCTCTGTGTTAACAATCTCATTGGTCACCTGTGCGTGGCCAGGCCCAACCACATGGTCTTTGCCCTTAAAAGCTAGTCTGTAAGGAAGAGAGAGGTCGCCTCTTTGCAAGAGACGGCCCTGGCCGGTCCGTTTGATTCTCGATGCTTGGCGCAAAATAAAGCTTTGCTTGACCTTCGCTTTGTATCAGTCTTGCTCCTTTAACCATGGACCCAGCAATGGTCATAGAAGAAGGAAAGCAGATCATCTACACGGTGAGCAGGGCTCCGTGTCAAATGAAACTGTGATGTGGCTTTGTTCAAAAAGTATTGAGAATTTCAAGACAAGGACAGCAGAGCATCAAGGGAAGCCTGGAGTCCCTTCTGACTGTGGGTTCGGGGCACCTGTCCTGCTGGCACAGCATGGAGCCAGCCCTGAGGAAGGGTCTTGCATGGTGGCTTCTGTGACTGTCTGAGGAATTCGTGTGTATCCCTCCCCCCACCCAGGGCCGCCCCCTTGAGATGCCTGTCATCTGTGGAGTGGCTTGGTTGGTTGCGTTGAATCTGTTCTTTCTGATGAGGAGCAAACTCTGCCGGTCTCTGGTTACAAGAAAATCAAAGGGATGGTGAGATGCAGTGAATGCTTTAGGGGTTTTGTCTTTTTGTCTATTAATCTGGCCTTCCATTTACCCCCCGCCCCCCCCAGCACATGCGTGCCCTTTGGAAATTTCATTTCGCATCATTTGAGATGAAAGTGAGGGAACCAAAACCCCGAAATCATTTCTTGGGAAAAATGAAGGCAGCAGATTCCTCCGTCTCTGCCCCCTTCCCAGAGCTTCTGGTTCTGCCTGCCTCTGAGATTGGTAAGAGGAAATGACCTCAGTGGGCTACAGGGCTTACGCAGAGGCCCACTCACTGCTGCCCAGTGGTACGCGCTGCTGAACTCCTTCTTCCCCTCTCATGCCAGCTCCTAAAAATAACCCAGTGGGAACAACCCAGCAGCCTCTCCCTCAAGGCCTGCAAATCAAAAGCCTGATTAGGTCAAAGGATGGGAAACGTGGCTGCAGCACTGCTCAGGGGAGCTCCAATGCCAAGGGCGGAAAAGCCTTCCTGTTCCCTCTAAGGTTGGGACGGAGCCATGAGGCGGGCTTCTCTCTGGGGACCTCAGCCCATCTCTTCCGGTCCTTGGACCTGCTGGGGAGAAGCAGCTGCCCGCCCCCCCCCTCGGATTCCAGAAGTCCAGGGAGGAACCCTGTCCTGTCTACACTTACCAGGTGTCTGAGCTAGAAAAGTTGGATCTTGCTGGGGATGCCCTCCCTTCCTGGGAAAATCATTCCCGCTGGTTCTGCCTTACGTCCCATGAGGCCACTGAAGAAGGTCTTCCTTCTTTTTCATTTCTGATGGTGACAAGAAGAGCAGTAAGGTCACCTTACAGCTTGGATTAAAAGAAGGTTCCGTGCAGTCCTATCCCCATAACCAAAGACACTTTATTTCGGTGGGCACAGAGGGAGGAAGTTGATGCAGCAGAATGGGAGGGATAGGAGTTTGGGGTAAGAGAGGAGATGCTCCGTAATGGAACAGCAAGTGGCCAGACTGCAGCCCGGTGGCCAGATCCTGCTCCTACCTCCCTTTATAAATAAAATGTCATGGTGATTTGATTCACCATGCTATTTACTTACGTCTTCTCTAGGGCTGCTTTCTTGATCTCACTGCAGAGCTGAGTCATTGGGACCCAGACTATATGGCCCACAAAGTCTAAAATACTTTTAAAATTTTCTAAAGTCAATGAATTTGAGAACACTGAAAAAGAGTTAATTTAATTAAAAAAAAAAAGAAAAAGAAAAAAATTTTTCTAAAAGACTTTTAAAACTGCAAAGTTTAAAATACTAAACACGGGCATGGCTTGCCGCTCTATACAACGGCCTCACGTTGAGCACTTACCATGCTTGTGTACCCGACACGTCTTCTCTGATCCGGGTCTCCCAAAAGTAGTTTAGAGTGGATGCTCTTCACCCTACATTATGGATGGAGAAAGGGGCGTAGGGCTGGTTTAGCTCACACCGATGGTTGAATGATGATGAGGCTGGCCAGGAACTGCTATCTGTCTGATTCCATGGACTTCCTTCTAGCTCCCTTGTCCTGTCCCCAAAGCTAAACTCCCACTTTCCTGTTGGTTTGAATCCTTGGTTGAAAAATCCCATATCTCCAAGGGGCCAGGCAGGTAGGATCTGAGGGGCGCTGCCTTAGACCAGAGGGAGTGGTGTGTTCCTGGTGAACCGGGAAGGACAAGGCCAGCCTAAAGGCATACAAACACGAATTGTTTTTACAAAGCTGTGAGAGCCAAATAAAACATGGCAGCAGGCCTTATTAGGCCAACAGGTCCCTGGTTTGTGACCCTTGGACAGAGCCTCCATCAGGTTGGGCAGGAGGAATGGTGATACGCTCAGAATGGCAACTGGAGAGCCTGTTTGTCTCACCCTCCCACTCTGGTTCACTTCTTTTTTTTTTTTTTTTTTTAAGATTTTATTTATTTATTTGACAGAGAGATCACAAGTAGGCAGAGAGGCAGGCAGAGAGAGAGGGGGAAGCAGGCTCCCCGCGGAGCAGAGAGCCTAATGTGGGGCTCGATCCCAGGACCCTGGGATCATGACCTGAGCCGAAGGCAGAGGCTTTAACCCACTGAGCCACCCAGGCCCCCGTCTGGTTCACTTCTTTAGGACTATCACAGATGGCTGCAGAGAGAAGCAGTGGGCCTTTGGGCCAGACAAGCACTTTTTTTTTTTTTTTTTGGTCCCAGCTCTGCCACCGGCCACTGTATGACTACAAGTAAGTAAATTAACTTCTTTAAGCTTCAGGTTTTTTGCCTTTTAAACTACGATGTATTTATTTAGCATTTATTGGTCCATTTTGTGTACCAGGCACTGCCTTAGGGTCAACTTATCTCAGGAAAGGATCACTCTGTCCATGCACATGCACACGGCAAACCCAGTGTGCTTTCTTGTTTCCCCGTTTCTTACACTCCATGGTTAATCTGTCAATATATTGCCAGGAATCGATCGCTTTTCAGCTTTTGGGAACATCTTGGTCTGAAGCTACCTGGATTACAGCGATAACCTCCTCACCTGTCTCTCCCCGGGCCTTAGAGTCTCTGCTGCACCCAGCAACCAGAGAGACCCTGTTAATACTTAAGTCCGACCATGATAGTCTCTGTGGTTTCGTCTATAAGAGTAAAAGCCTAAGTTCTTACAGTAACTTTCAAGGTGCCAGAGGTCTCCCCACACTTGTCTCCATACCTGTGTGTCTCTTCTTCTGGGCTCTGACCTGCTCACTCTCCTTCAGCTAGGGCAGCCTCCTGCCTCTTCCTCAAACGTACTAGGGAAGCTCCTGCCTCAGGACCTTTGCACTGGTCTTTTCTGCCTGGGATCATCTTCACCAGTGACTTACTTCCTCATTCCTTCAGGTCTTATGCATCTTGTCAGGGCGGCCCTCTTTAACCATATCATTCAAGTTGCTCACCTTTCTCCCTAGTTCCTCTGTCCTTCTTGCCTAGCACTTGACGCTACACATACATGATGTACTTATTTGTACTGTTTGTCATCTCTTTTTCACTGTAAAAGCCAAAGAACTATTTTGTTCGCCTGTATCCACAGCACCTCATAAAGTCCCAACCCACAGTACATTTGTAATCCTTGTTGGTTCCTCTTCTTCTCTCCTCTCTCTTTCTCATCAGAAATAAACTTTCCCTGGGCACCTGAATGGCTCAGTCGGTAAAGTGTCTGACTTGGGCTCAGATCTTGATCTCAGGATCCTGAGGTCTGGCTCTGTGCTCTGAGGGGAGTCTGCTTATCCTTCACCCTCTCCCTCTGCCCACCGCCACTCATGCTCTCTCTCAAATAAATAAAATCTTTTTTTTAAAGATTTTATTTATTTATTTGACAGAGATCACAAGTAGGCAGAGAGGCAGGCAGAGAGAGAGAGGGGGAAGCAGACTCCCTGCTGAGTAGAGAGCTGGACATAGGGCTCCATCCCAGAACCCTGGGATCATGACCCAAGGCGAAGACAGAGGCTTTAACCCACTGAGCCACCCAGGCACACCAAATAAAATCTTCAAAAAAAAAAAAAAGAAATAACGCTTTTCCCGCTTTCACGATTTTATTTAATCTGATAGGATAGAGTCAGAATTATTTAAATGTCAAAGATCTGTGGGCATGATGGGAAGTTAGCTCTGGACTCCTCAACTTGACATCAAGGAGTATGGCAGGGGGATCTTTAGATCAGTATCTAGAATCACCTGGAACTTCCTAGAACTGCAAATTCTTGGTCCCCACCCTGCACCAGCTGAATCAGAACAAGGGGGGACAGGGCCCACAATGTTCAGATGGGTCGATCCCGTGATGGCGAAGCAAGTGCAAATCTGTGAATCCCAGCCTTGTTGGGTTGGTTTATGGCACAGTTATGGCCGAATGGCAGAATGAAGGTATGGGAAATGAGTAGGGTAGGATCTAGGACCCCCTCTGCTCAGTGGGTGATCTTTGTGACCTCGCTTCTCTGACCTGGAACTTGGGTCCCTTGACCCCAGAAGTACAGAACAGGATGGATTCTAATGACCTGCCCCCTTTGGACATCAGTGAGTCTATTTTGACCTTGCATTTTGGAATTCTGTGACCATCCCCCAACACGTATGTGTAATCCCACCCTCTTTGCTTTTATACTTTCAGATCCCAGAGACCTGTGGCTGCTGCTTGGATCACTGTTGTCTCCAAATTTTGCCCCCATCATAAAAAAATGTATCTAATGTTTGTTTTACTTATTTTTTATATACCTGTGATGGTATGCAAACATATTTAATACCTTATATATCGTACACAAAATGGAATGCAAGCTGAGATCAATACTAAAAATTCTAGCAGGTTTTCCCATACCCCTAAAAGATCAACTTGCCCAACACACAGGTGGATTCACCACAGGGAGACCAGTTGTCTGGAGAACTCAAGGCTTACTTCTCCCCAACTCCTGTCTAAATAGCGACTCTTTTCCAGCAAAATATGCATTTCCTTTGAGAGTTGAACTTAGTGGCTTTCTAAAAACAACTACTTAAATACATAGGGAACATTATCCTCCCTTTTTTTTTTTTGAGAGAACACCATGTGCTGTTACATGTCAACCTTTGTGCTAAAGTTGTATGTCTTTCCATCTTCGTAAGTCTCATTTTATTTGCATGAACACTGTGAAGTGGGGATAATCGTTCCATTTTGCAGATGAGGAGGAGACTGAAGTCCCGCTGGCTTAAGCAGCCGGCTCTGGTTTGCTTTGCAGGGAAGTAAGTGGCCCTAAACCTTGCTGGCAGGACAAGACCTTCCTGCTACCACACGCTAAAGGCATTTCTGAGGATATTTGCTCTTACCGAGTAGCTCTTTAGCAAAACGGAATCCCATTAATTTCCAATTATAGATTTCCAGGGAGATGTTTGGTGGCGAGCTCTTCGCTGGTGCCATTGAGTGCATACATCTGAACTGTTTCTTTTCTACAGAGAAACGGGGCTGACGCTGAAGTTAGGGTTGCGATTTTCCGAGGGGGCTCTGGCCTGCCCCCAGGATGCCGCCCTGGTTAGCTGGATTGTCACGGTGTGGACAATACAGAGGATTTTCAATGAAAAGTCAGACCCAATGCTTCATAGTCAACACAGTTAACACGAACCACTGTGGGAGATGGGAAGAGATACATCTGGGAACGGCCACAAATGGCTTATGTCACTTTTAGAATTGTCATTAGTGTCCCTGATGGCAAGCTGAGAGCAGGCTGGCATTTTTATCCCAACAGGTTATCCCCCTGATTCTCTCTGTAGCTACCCTGCACCCACGTTTGCATGGACTTTTGGTCAGACACACTTTCGCCTGACATTGGATATGGAAAATCTCTCCTTCCCGTTTGTTTGTCTGATACATCCACTGACAGAATGTGGTCATTTTTGTAGTCTCCGAGGAGCTAGGAAAAAAAAAAATCTCAGAAATCTGACTTTATGAAGTTAGGTTTTCCGCCACCGAGAAATAGCCTCATGTTAAAGGTTTGTTTACAAGGAATTGCTGTTTCCACTTGCTGGAGCGGCTCTTAAACATTTAAAAAAAAAAAAAAAGAAAAGAAAAGAAAAGAAAGGTTGTTTTTTTCCAACCACTAAGTGGATCTAAACATTAAGTGTTTGTGAAGTTGGTTTTCCAGCTCCTGGGCTGCTATTAACATTTGCAGGGATGAAACAGGTCTCTCCCTCCACTTAGCTCCCTGTAATGCAAGAGCGTAATATTCTGGAGAATTTTTTTTTTTTTTAATGGCTCATTGTGCAATCTTTAGATTTTATTCACATCAGCACAGGACAGTGTTGACACAGAGTTCCCATTGTTGTTGTTGGCGGCTCCCTTCCTGCTTCCATCCCACAAAGTCCTGCTCCGACTTTTGAGATGGGAGCTCTGTGTGCTCCAAGGAGAAGGCCAGCCGAGCGGATGAACCGACTGTCCTGGACGGAGCTGAGCATGCAAGAGCCCTTCTTCTTGCCAGGAGATGTGCAGACCAAGGAGACCAGGGGGGATGCTCTCACAGGTGTGTTTGAAAGGAGGAAAGGAGAAAACTTCTTCGCAACCTTAAGTCAGGGAACTCAAAGAGGTGGTTGGGCTTCTCTCCCTCTCCCCATGCAGGGAGGAGAAAGGAAGCCAGCTGTGGTGTAGGTCACCCTTCCTCATGATGGCTGGTAGCCCGTCTTCCTGAAGAAGTCCTCGCACTGTGTTCTCCAAACCCAGATCTGGTTAGAGGATGAATTGGTCTTAAGGAAGCACTTTGGAGGAAGGCATGTGTGCGGAACAGAGCTTCCCGAGGCTATGAGTCTTCTGTTGGAGTGTATCATGTCGATGAAGACCGGGGACGGATCCCCAGTGGACAAGAATAGCTTCCACGTCACGTGGCCTCTGGCCCCTCCCTGCACGCGCGGGAACACCCTTCTCTTGTCAGCCTTTCGGCCACTCTCCTCCCTCCCCGGTTCACAGCCAGCAACTCTTGGCAAAGGTTGCGACGTTGTTCAGGCCATGAGAAGTATCCCCATGTCATTATCAACGAAAAATACATTTCCTCAAAATCCCATTGCCGTTTTATTTCGATCTTTAAATTCTGCATAGCTTTGGGCGTTCAGGAGAGAGGGAGAGAGAGAGAGAGAGAGAGAGAATGAATGAATGAAAGACTTTATAAATATTTTTGCAGCATGCTCTGAAACCCAGGTGAGGTCTTCAAGCAGCTAAGGCAGAATCAAGAAAGCTGTGTGTGGCTGCTGTGAGCCTGACCTGGATTTTCATGACTTCTTTGTGCCCTGATTTTTAAAAATTTTTTATTTTTTTTAAGTGGCAACAAGGCAACACAAATAACCATGTTGAGGGCTGATATCAGGTTGTTTTGACTGTAGGAGCGTAACTTCGCCTGTGAGATACCTTCCCATGCAGGCCCCCCCATTTAAAGTTGAGGAAATGGAGACCAATCCCTGGCTAGCCCACCTTCCTCCCCAACAGTCTCTCTACAGCCAGCGTATTCCTCGTTCAGCCTCTGTCCCACGAGGGATATAAATTGAGAAGAGAAACCTGTAGGTAATTAACAGCCCAGCATGTCTGTCATTCCTTTGATAAAATGTGTTGGGTGTGGTTTCTCAACATGCAGTTGATAAAATGCATTGGTGGTGTTCCATTTCATTTGACTTTCCATTAGTCCCCCCCACCCCCAAGGAGAATGTCTTAATGGCCAGCTTCTGTTTTCAATCATAGGGGACATTTCTATGGATTTATTTACTTATTTATTATTATTTTTTTTACATTTTCCAATAAGAAACATATTCTGATCCTTTAAAGGTTAGAAGCAAAGTATGGAAGGGTTAGTGATTCTCAGAAGAAAAGCTTCCCTGCTGGCTTAAATTAGCCAAAGTGTATGTGCACGTGTGTGTGTGCGTGCATGCGTGCATGCATGTGCGTGTGTTTGAGTGTGTGTGAGCATCTGTCTGAGGTCTTCTTTGGCACCGTGACTCGGGGACAGAGAGCCTGCCATATTCCTTACTGCTTTAGTTACTGTGCAAGTCTCATTACCTAGGACTGCAGAAAAGAGGCATCACACTCAGTTCATCTGCTTAGCATGGACTCCCTACCAGTTGAGGATGAAGAAACCTCCCAGGGCTTTGAACACTGAATTGCAACATGCACAACAAAGCAAGTTAGTGTGCTTCGGTTTTATATATGACTGAGCTGACCCAGGGTGCTGGTGGAAAGAGCCATGGAGTCATTTCCAACTCACAGCTTTGAAACGAGTTGAGTCATCTGGTAAACCAGCCAGCTCTTTGACCCAGGGAAGCCTCAGCAAGTCACCATGGGTCATGACCATTGACTACGGACGGTGAAGCTTTGAAGAGGAGAAGTGTCTTCTCGGAGTTCCGCGGTGGCTTGGAAGGGAGCCCCGGCTGGCTCACCTGCATGAGACCCGGCAGGCTGGGGCAGTGGGCACACATCACTGGCTCCACATTAGCAGTTGATGGACTGTGTGTGGACCTGAGATGAGGTTTCTGCCCTGAATTCCCTCCTCCCTCCTTCCTTCTATCCCAGACCTTGCCCTGTGTCTCCGTATTCCCATCCTCACTGGCCGGTGTAGATTCTGAACTTAAGGCACACATTCTTCCTTCTGCTGTCAGCCCCATTTAGGTTTTGACTATCCTTGAGCTGTCTACCTTGATTCTGATTCTTGGATGTGTCTTTAGTTAGCCTCCCAGACCACTTGGGATGCGTGGCCCCTCTGGTGGGTTGGGTGCCCTACTTGTGATACTTGTACTGTGTGCTTTTGGGGGCCCGTCTGCATACTGGTGTTAGCCACCCTGTGGCCTGCCCTTCCCCAAGCTCTCCCCGTGCTGTGAGACCCCCACTCCTCCAGTCGGGGACAGAACAGAACTGGCTTATGTTGACAGGCAAGTCCCACCTTCACGAAGCCCAAGACCAGAACTGGAACTCGGACACACTTCTCCTGGAACTGGGGAAACTCCATCCCTTGGAATGCTCTTATTCATGGTTGGCACCACTGTCCACTGTGGCCATCACTGCGGCCAGGTTGCAAAGGACCCCTTCCTGCGCATGATGAGCACATGATACTGGCATGGTAGATGTCTTCAGTTGGCGACCCAGGGACCATCATTACCACAACCACTCCTCGTTTGCAAACGGAATCCTACCTTTTATTGGGAGTGGCAGTAGGCTATGTCCCAGGGGAGGAGTCACCATTTTGTAAGGCAGTCATAGCAGTCCTAACCCTTTTTGTCCCATGTTGACTTTCTATGTCCTCCCTACAGCTTTGTAGCCATGGGACATTGCTATCCTATAAGTGAAACTCTGCTGGGGAGTATTTGAAATGTGCTTTGCTGGCCCTAAGAGATCTGCGAAGAAGAGACCTTGCCTGCCAGAACCGACATGGGAGGGGGACCCAAGTGCCAAAGAAATGAATGCCAAAGCCCAAAGGCCTGGTCTGAATTCTAGTCCCCATGCTCCTAGCTAAGGTAATTTCATTGCTTCATGCCTCAATTTGCCCAGCTGTGAAATGGGAACGATTATAATAGCACCTATCTTTTAGAGTCATTAAGAGAATGAAATTAATTAATAGTTATTAGGTATTTATAACAGTGGGTGGCACACGGTAAAATCTGTGAAATTATTTGTTAAACGTATGACCGCAGACATCTCTCAAGGTGAATTTGATTTCACAAACAAACATAGCATTTTTCTTCTCTGAAACTGACAACGAAAAAAAGGAAGAGTAGGGTCCAACACTGGCTAGGTTCTGAGAAACTGATCACTAAGACACAGTACTTTGGAGACGGTAAATTGCATACCTTCAGACCCAGAATTTTTTTTTTTTTTTTTTAGAAATACAAAGAATATTCAAGGATGGATTAAGGCACCATCAACAGCATCGATGCCTATATATATATATATATATATATATATATATATATATATATATAACTCTTTATTTATTTGATAGAGAGAGATAGCAAGAGAGAGCATAAGCGGGGAGGAGGGGGAGATGCATGCTCCCTGTGAGCAGGGAGCCTGAGACAGGGCTCAGTGCCAAGACCCTGTGGCCCTGGGACCGTGACCTGCGCTGAAGGCAGACGCTTAACCAACGGAGCCAACCAGGTGCCCTCATGTTGATGCAAATATTTATATATTTTTAATTTGTTTATTTTCAGCATATCAGTGTTCATTGTTTTTGCACCACACCCAGTGCTCCATGCAGTACGTGCCCTCCCTATTACCCACCACCTGGTTCCTCAACCTCCCACCCTCCCGCCCCTTCAAAACCCTCTGGTTGTTTTTCAGAGTCCATAGTCTCTCATGGTTCATCTCCCCTTCCAGTTCCCTTGATGCAAATATTTTTGACAGAAAAAATGTTCAGGGCTAATGAGGAAATCAGGTAACAGAATATCTCCTATGCAATAATGACATTTATAAAAATTTGTATTCAATGGATAAAAGTGCAATGAAAATATCAGGGGAGATAGATATCAATTACTGAGTTACTCGGTAACTAGCTGATAAATCAACTTTTCCTTATTGTTTATTTGAATTTCCTGTTTTCTACGATGGTCTTGGGAAGCTTGTGTGAAAAAAAGAGTACATGCATTGTGATTCCATCTTTGTTTACTATATTTACTTTAGTAAATATAGTGACCCATAGCAATAAACAACAAAATCTGGATATTTGTGCACACAAAAGTGTGTGGAAGGATATACACCAAAACGTTACTAGTTATCTCTAGGTTAATGGAATTACAGTTTATTTTGGTTTTTTTGAATATTTATATTTCCCGATTTTACTGCAATCATTATGTAACATTTTAGTTTTTACAAAGTAAAAAAAAAAAAAGAGCTAAGCAGCTTGTCCTTTTGGTACTATTGGTTCTACTAATTTTGTTCCTCTGTAGATGGCCAAGTTGGAAAATTCTATGTGTGCCAGATATTTGAGCTAATAAAGATTACAAGAGAATCTTCTCCCCTCCCACACCGCCCCCCATGTTAGTCTGGAGTTACTTCTATTGCTACCAAGTACCTTCCCCAAGTCATTCTCTATTGCTGATACTTTGCCAGATTAATAGATCCCGAGTGAGGTGAATATGTTGATTATATGGCAGACCTCCAGAAAAGGCTTTTTGCAGATAAAAATGGATATGATGAATTATGTTTCTTGAGATCCTGATGTTTCTATTTAAAGGTGTCTGTAGGTACCCAGCCCTTCATGAAAGATGTCTTGAGATTACTCTTGAAAAGCCACGTACTATATCATTTCTTTCCTATCTCAAGATCAAGGTCAGGGTTATCCCAGGGTAGGTATTTTTTTTTTTTTTTTTGTCCCTGTCTGTGGTTTGTGAATTCCTCGGCCCACCTGTGAATGTAAAGCATTCTCTTCTAATTCAAGTTCATCTGTCAGTCGAGGAAAATGCTTTTCCTTTTCAGAGGTCCTGGATTGATTGGTAGGAAATATAATTTGGTTCCTGTGTTTGTACTGAATCAGAGATCAGAAAGCCGTTTCAGACTATACTGGCCTTGGGACTTGATTTTAGTGGTGAAGTTCAGAAGTACAGCAGGAGACAGGAAAATCAGAGCTGTTTATACAGTCTCTTTTCTTTCTTTCCTTGAGTGTTTTAAAGGGGAAGAATGGTCCTCCAGACTTCTAGAATTGGCAGCAGTACTCTTGGGCTGTCAGTTCTTACTTCTTTCCCAACTCTTCTGACAGCCAAAGAGAGCAAGCCTAGGTGGAAAGGAGAGTTCTGGGGGCATCTACTTAGTGTCAGACAAAGGTCTACATCTTGTACCTTTATTATCTCGCTCAGTGCTCTTAGTTTGCTGGGGGGAAAAGGATGTTGTGAGAGAGTATTGAAAACAGAACAGAAAAAATGTTCAGGGCTAATGAGGAAATCAGGTAACAGAATATCTCCTATGCAATAATGACATTTATAAAAATTTGTATTCAATGGATAAAAGTGCAATGAAAATATCAGGGGAGATAGAATGGAGTCACCGATGTACAGATCAGTAGCAGACATGGACACCAATGGCAAACCTGCCTTCTCTAACCCCTGGGGGTGTTTGAAAGATGTCACGTGGTGCAAGGAGCCAGCGGCTTATGGGTTGTGGGTGGATCACTCAGGTAGAACTGTTCCCCTCTGAGCTTAGGTCAAGGATGACAATGATGTTCGGGAGCAGGAGAAGGAGGGATGGTGGTGATACCCCCTGCCCGGCGTCATGCATTGATTGTGGGGTTTTATGTGGGGAAGCCTCATTACAAGTTGGATGGATTTCTAGTGTGCTCCCCTTTTTCTCCCGCCTACTGGTCACAGCTGCCTGAGGAAGGAGGAGCGTTTCAGCTCTAGAGGTTTCTTTCTCAAATGTGCCAATCGGCATGAAAAGACACTCTTCTCATCTCATCCCAGTGCATCTTGTGATCTGTGCCTCCCAGAGTGCAAAGCACACGTAAAACTTCCAAATGTATCTTTTTGTTCAAAAGCTTTTTTATGAATCTGGCCACGATGAGACACGTTCTGAGGATAATGACATGAAGAACACTTGCCAGCCTCTGCAAGTTTCTGTTTGAAAAGGTTGCTGAGGGATCTCTGGATCTGTTGATTGACTGAAATGTTCACATTGTAACTGGACTCTTAGGCCAGCGTCTCAGGGAAAGATACAGTTTTTGTCACAGCCCCAGGGGCCCAGGGAACAAAGGAACTAATTTCTTTTCTGCAGTGGCTTAGTTTCCATTTTCCTCTTCCTCCTCTGCGGTGGTAATTGGGACCTCAACTTTCCAACCGTGGCACAGCTGTATCAGGCACTCCTCAAAGATTTTGCTGGTATTCTTAAAAAAAGATTTTATTTCCTTATTTCTTTAATTGAGAGAGAGAGCGAGCACAACAGTGGGAGGGGCAGAGGCAGAGGGAGAGGGGAAGGCAGACTTCCCAGCAGACTGTGCACAGAGCCTGACATGGGCCTTTGATCTCATGACTCTGAGCTCACAGCATGAGCCAAAACCAAGAGTTGGATGCTCAACTGACAGAGCCTCCCAGGCTCCCTTCGCTGTTATTTTTTTAGTCACCGTATTGCCCTCCTAGAGCCTCTGATTTGCTCTTTGTCTGAAGCTCTGAGACACTCTGAATTTTCAGTCTTTCCTGGAGAGGGGGTTTGGGGTAGGCATGGGTTTTGAGAGGAACGGGGCACCGCTTACTGAACAAGCAGATGGAAATGGTCACGTGCACTCATGGATCACTTTAAATCACCTTTACCTGCCCGTGGGTACCTAGAGTGAGCAGAGGTGTGCAAGGAAGGAGTGGAGAGAAGTAAATGCATTTCTTCTGCAGTAGCTATCTTCCCGCTGCATTCGGTCCTTTCTCTTACATGCAAGTTGGATGTTTTCTCTTTTTACTGGAAATTGGTTCAGAGGCAAAGTAATTTGCCTAAATTCCAGCTATATCAAAGGCAAAGCCCAGAGTGGAATCTTTGTCTCTCAGCCAATAGCTCAGGTTAAAACCAATCAGTCATAAAAGGTCTATCTTCTTTAAGGGCTTCAAACACATTGATCCCCAAGATCTTCACAAAACATCACTTAAAAAAAAGCATATAAAACAAGTGAGTTTGTAAAACTGTCACTGATTGAAAATAATTGAAGAAAAGGACAGCTTGTATTATTGGAAGTGGGCTCTTTAATTTTTATTTTTGTAAGTTCCTGCAACTATCTAAGGTAACCTGAAGTAATATTTGAGTGCTACCAAGTTTTTTGGACTGTCTGTGATCACTTCATAAGAGAGATTTGAAAAGGAATCATTTATATGCAAATCAGAGCTGCTAGGTTCTTGAGAATTGCCATATTTTCTTAGGTAGATTAAACTCCAGGAAATTATTTTAATAGTATTCACTTTTCTTTCTTTGCAGATAATAGAAGATTTAACGTGAGCCCATGCAGTCTCATCCAATTATCACAAATTCCAAATAAGCTGGGTTTGAATTAATAAGATTTATTGCCTTGCAGAATGGGTATATTTACACAAAGTGGAGACAGAACAAGGGAGCAATCAGAATCCGATGCAATTAAAGTGGGAAATACCATAAGTTAAAAAATCCTTTGATTTTTAATGGATAAAATGGACATTCTATCTTCTGACATTTGATATTTGTTCTAATCTAAACAGGCTATTAGTTTCTAAAAAGGAGGAAGGATGTATCAAGGTGATTTGAGTTTCTGCATTAAATTTCAGTGTCAGCTTAGGCTTTGGAATCAGACAGATTTAGGAGCAAGGCCAGGTTTTGCTACTTTTTGACTCTGTTGTATCAGTTACTTAATCTTTCAAACACTGTTTAATGTCTTTAACTTGGGGGAGCACTGGAGAAATAGAGCAAATATATGCAGGGTTGGTCCAGTTTCTGGAATAAAGTAGGAAGCCAAAAGTAGGTATTGGGTTTATATTATTATTTTAATGTTACCCAAGTCGTTTTCATTTTATTTTGTTTTATTGTGGTCAGAACAGTTAGCGTGAGAGCTACCCACTTGCCAAAACTGCCAAGTGCAGAATACAGTATCATTAACTCAAGGCACAGTATTGTACAGGAGATCGCTAGAACTTCAGCATCTTACATAACTGAAATTCTGTGCCCCTTGATGATTTCCTCCCCATTTTCTTCTCTGTCTTCCACCCCAATGTTATCCAAATAATTTAAAAATGCACTGTGATAAAGAGTCAGCTCAGTGGTGCCATTTTGAATAACCAGTATGTTGTCTTTCATTTTTTTTTAATGAAGGAGAACCTAATTCCATTATTTTCTTCTTAAAAAACAAAACAAAACAAAACAAAAAAACCAATGAGATAAGGGGAGATGTGAGAAGATGGGAGCAGGTGGTTTGGGTGATTCCCTGGAGGGACAGACACGTGCTGTGGTTATCAGGGAGTGCTGTCTCTCCACTCTTACTCTCACTGGAGCAACTATGAGACTTGACAAAGAGAAATCCTTGAAAGAACTTCATGGCTCAGTTAAATCCACTCAAATACTAGAAAGAAGGGCCTTACCAACAACAAAAAGAGGCACATCTGCAGTACATTTTGGTTGCAGTAACAAAAACTGGACAAGTCCCTGGCCCATTTAATCACTGAAATTTACTTTCCCCTTGTGGAAGTTGAACATTTTCCATGGGTTCTTGTTTGGTGTGCTTGAATGGGACAGTAAGTAAGTTAAGCTTTCTGGCATGTGAAATCCCAAGCAATGTGGGGTACAATTTCCACTTCCCCACAAGCACTGTAGACATTTCTTCCGATGATCATTTAACATAGTAATATCACGTTAATAGAATATCCTTTTCTTTCATCTCCTCCTGCTCTGTTTGGAAAGAGTAATTTTGTACCAAAACAAAACAGAAAAACCACCCAACCCAATGTAATTTTCCAGGTTCAACCAGAAATCAAAGTACAGTAGGGAATATACAAAACATATTTCTCTCTGGTACATTTGGAAATAATGTGAAACATTTTGCTAGTCGTACCCTGCTACAGCTTTCAAAGGAAATTGGGCAGAATTGCAAGGAAAGGAAATGCACAACACGTATGAAGCGATAGCATGCAGAATGGGACAGGCTACCTGTAGTTTATAATACTTCGTCCCGGTTGAATTTCATGCCTCTGACTCCCCTGTCTATCACAAAGTGTTACATTTCTGAAAGTAGAAAGCAAAGGAGGAAATATCTGAGCTATAAAATGTCAAATTGCTTTCCAAACTTGTTCCAATTTCCAACCACATCAAGAAGGGTGTCTGAAAAGACAATCAGCTTTTGCACTAACCAAATACATATACAATTATTTATTTTTTTAAATCTTTTTCCTTTGGGAATGCATCATCAAAGGAATGTTCAGGGTTATACTGAGGCTATTTGCCTCCGATCCTTTAAAAACTAGTTTTGCAGCTACCGTATATTTGTCTTCTCCCCCACCCCTTAAAATTTTTGTAAATCAAATAAGCCACAATTTAATTTATTCAGAAAAAAAAACAAAACAACAACACCACCGGAGCTGGGTATATTTTATCCATTTTCTGGGAATAAGATGCTGGTGCCCTCCCAAAGAGCAGCTTAGGGAGAAGTAATCAAAACCTTACTTTTCTTCCCTGATATTAAATCGAAGGAGGATAAAACCTTGACAAGCTGTTTCATGGACCTATATCACTAACAGGTGTTTTTTGCTCATCTCCTTCATCTCTTCTATTTCCTAAGACAGAGCATAGAGTCAGAATTCTGTTTGCATCTTTCAGAACTTGGGTTTCATAAAGAGATATGAACACGTTATCTTTTGTAGCTCAGAAAACCCAGAGGATCCTAGAGACCTTCATGGCTAATAGATTACCAAATCACCAATTGCTTTGATGACTTGCATATAAATTTCAGTTACATGGAATGTTTCTCACTCTAAGAATAGTTTGAAATGAATGAGAGAGTGTCCAACATTTGGTTTAATCGTGTATTTCTGATCTTCCATTTTATCTCCCTTATTGGGTTTTTGCTGGCACTTTCTTTGCTTTAGAATTGGGTGGTGCATTTACCTTTTCTTCTCTCCCCTCCCCTGCCTGCCTCTTTCTTTTCCTTCCTCTTTCCCTCCACCCCTCCCCTCCCCCTTCTTCTATGCTTGGTGTCAAAATTACCATATGCATAATTAATTAATCTTGACCTCTTCTGAGTTCACTGTATACTGCCATTAGCCTCTCTCTCGTCGTCTGTACTACTGTTGTTGCCGTTTCAGGTAATTCACTTACTTATTTCCCTAATGATCTTACTTAACTGACTTTGCTGGGCTATAAACCCTCCAGTTGTATGGGGGCTCCTTTTGCTTTGTAACAATGACCTTTTAAAGAAATTGAGAAAGGATAAAATAATTTTTCAAATAATTATCTACATATTTACTAGTCCCAGTGCTTGATTTTCCACAAACATCCGTTCCCTTGAGCCTGAAGAAACTTCTTTATAGTGTCACTGGTAGTGCAAGTCGGCCCGTGATGAGTTTGCTCAGGTTTCTTTTATTCGAGAGGTCTTCATCCTGCCTCCCTTTTGGAAGGTTTCTTTGCTGGGTATAGAATTCCAGTAAGACTGAGTTTTGCATTGTTTTGTCTGTCTGTCTGTCTTTCTTTCTCTTTTTCTTTCTTTCTTCCCTTCAGTATTTGAAAAATCACTGTTTCGCTATGTCTTCTGCTCAGGTTTGTTTTGTTTCTAGTCAGGAAATGTCATCATTCTGTCACCATTAGCCTCATGTTTTGTATAGATTTTTCAGCCAGGCTGTGCCTTGTTTGTGTGTGTGTGTGTGTGTGTGTGTGTGTTTCCTTAATAATGTTTTTCAAAAAGCAGACTTTAAAATATTTTAGTGAAGTCCAAGTTACCCTTTTCTTTTCCTTTATGTATCATGCTTTTGGTGTTGTATCTAAGAAATCTTTGCCTAACTGTGTTCAAAAACCCCAGTATTTCCTCTGGTGTGTCTCTTCTAGGACTCCTATAGAACATTTCACTTCTAATACCAGATGTGGGGGAGTGTTCCCTCCACCAAGCAATTCTCTGGGACACCAGCTTGGAGTCTTACAATTTAACTCAGTTCTGTGGCTGTCTACCTAGAGGTGGTGTCAGAGCCCACAGGATAAGGGCCCAGTCCCACTAGACCAGCTGAATGTCAGATGTCTATATCTGAAGTAGCAGATTCCCGGATTACTCACAACTTGTGTCTGACTTGGCTCCAAATCAGAGGTTCCCATGACCTCCTCCCCCTTTGGATTCTGTTGATTTGCTAGAGTGACTCAGAGAACTCAGTGAAACATTTACTGAAATGTTTCCCAGTTTATGAAGTGGTATGAGAAAGGATACAGGTGAAGACTCAGAGGAAGAGACATATAGGGTGAAATCTGGAAGGGTCCTGAGCACAGGAGCTTTTGTCCCCCTGGCGTTGGGGTGTATCACTTTCCCTGTATGTGCATGTGCTCACAAACCTGGAAGCTCCCTGAAACCTATACTGTTGGGATTTTTTTTATGGAGGCTTTGCTGTGCAGGCAGGATCTCCCATTAATTCACTCTTCAGCTCTTCTCCCTACTAAAGACCCTGGGAGACAGGGCTGGAAATTCTAAGCTTCTGATCGTGGCTTGATCTTTCTAGGTCATCTCTGGATGGTCCCCATCCAGGAGCCATCCAGGAGCCATCCAGAGTCACCTCATTAGAATAGAAGACGCCCTTATCATCCAGGAAATGATAAGCGTTTCAGAAGTGTCAAAGACCAGATATTAGAACAAAAGGTGCTCTGAATGCTCTTATCATTTGGGAAATTCCAAAGGTTTCAGTGCTCTGTGCCAGAAATGGGGACAGACTAAATACATGCATTTCTTATTAAAAATCACAATATGGCAATAACCCAAAATCTCAAAGATTTTCTTTTGTGTTTTCTTCCAGAAGTTATATAGTTTTATGTGCTACATTTAGGTCCAGTGATTAATCTGCATTAATTTCCTCAGTGTTTTAACTCTCAAGGTGTAGGATTGCTGAGTGAAGCTGATGTTTTTCTCACTTCCTTGATCTGTCTCAGTGCATGATATGAAACCTCTGCAAGTAATATCATTTTCTACCTAGGACTTACGATGTTCTTGGAAAATTTCTTCTATAGGAGTTGCTATTATAGTCAATACGTGTGTCTGCCTAGATGAATGTGTCATTTCACATTGTCTCATGTAGCTCAGTGGTTACAGACATCCAAGTGAGCTGGATAATAACATGATCTCCATCATTCCATTGCAGGAGTAATCTCAGTTGCCTGGTGAGGTTAGAATCTGCATATTCAAAAAAACTTAATGGGGAGGGTCCTCATAACTTTGTGGGTGGCTTGATTTTCTGTAAGAATTCAGAGACCTCGTGGGGCACCTGGATGACTCTGTGGATTAAGCCTCTGCCTTTGGCTCAGGTCATGATCTCAGGGTCCAGGGATTAAGCCCTGCATCAGGCTCTCTGCTCAATGGGGAGCCTGCTTTCCTCTCTCTCTCTCTCTTTTTTCTGCCTTTCTGTCTACTTGTGACCTCTGTCAAATAAATGAATAAAATCTTAAAAAAAAAAAAAAAGAATTCAGGGACCCCACACTGTCTCATTGCTTTCAAAGATAGTAAGAGAAAACTAAAAATTGCACATTGTCAGATAATTAAAGTTTAACATGCATCCAAAACCCTTAAAAGAAAAAAATAGGTATGCCCTTACAACTTCATAATTTACATGGCTTTAGGCTGAACACAGCTAGTTCCAGAAGATGTGCCTGAACATCTTGAGAGTCCAAGTCATCTAGTCAAAGAGACTGAGCTGAATTTTATGACTTTATTTTAGTAAATGTGAAATCTGCTATCTCTTATGTAGAAATATGGAAATGCTGAAAGAGACCTCTGTGATGGTGACATAGAGGCTGGAAGCCGCAAGGATGAGTAAGCTTACACACTTATAGCCATTAACAGACTGCATGCCTTCCCAGACTTGCCAGGACTCAACAGGCATATGCAACTCAGATGATGGAGAAAGGCAAGGAGCAGTGTGGTATGTTACTAAAATAAGTGCTTAGTAAGAAACACATTACTTCAATTCATGCTTTCGCTCACACATTTATTCATTCAATATCCATTGAGTACTTAGGTGCATGGTACTAGGCTTTACCTTAGAGGAGATAATCATAGGCTCTCCCCATCCTCAAGGAACTAACAGACGAGTTTGAAGATTGACACTACATCAAGAAAAAAAAAAAAGAAGAAGAAGAAAGGAAAAGGTGAGTGGCACTCAAAGGGCAGAAATACAATATATGGCTTTTATTTTTATTATTATTATTATTTTTTTAGATTTTATTTATTTATTTGACAGACAGAGATCACAAGTAGGCAGAGAGGCAGGCAGAGAGAGAGGAAGGGAAGCAGGTTCCCTGCCGAGCAGAGAGCCCGACGCGGGGCTCGATCCCAAGACCCTGGGATCATGACCTGAGCCGAAGGCAGAGGCTTTAACTCACTGAGCCACCCAGGCACCCCCAATATATGGCTTTTTTTTAAATTAATTAATTTATTTTTATTTGCTTATTTACAGCATAACAGTGTTCATTGTTTTGGCATCACACCCAGTGCTCCATGCAGTACGTGCCCTCCCTATTACCCACCACCTGGTTCCTCAACCTCCCACCCCACCCCACCCCCTCCCGCCACCCCTTCATAACCCTCTGGTTGTTTTTCAGAGTCCATAGTCTCTCATGGTTCATCTCCCCTTCCAGTTTCCCTCAACTCCCTCTCCTCTCCATCTCCCCATGTCCTCCATGTTATTTGTTATGCTCCACAAATAAGTGAGACCATATGATACTTGACTCTCTCTGCTTGACTTATTTCGCTCAGCATAATTTCTTCCAGTCCCGTCCATGTTGCTACAAAAGTTGGGTATTCGTCCTTTCTGATGGAGGCATAATACTCCATTGTGTATATGGACCACATCTTCCTTATCCATTCATCCGTTGAAGGGCATCTTGGTTCTTTCCACAGTTTGGCGACCGTAGCCATTGCTGCAATAAACATTGGGGTACAAATGGCCCTTCTTTTCACTACATCTGTATCTTTGGGGTAAATACCCAGCAGTGCAATTGCAGGGTCATAGGGAAGCTCTATTTTTAATTTCTTCAGGAATCTCCACACTGCTCTCCAAAGTGGCTGCACTAACTTGCATTCCCACCAACAGTGTAAGAGGGTTCCCCTTTCTCCACATCCTCTCCAGCACACGTTGTTTCCTGTCTTGCTAATTTTGGCCATTCTAACTGGTGTTAGGTGGTATCTCAATGTTGTTTTAATTTGAATCTCCCTGATGGCTAGTGATGATGAACATTTTTTCATGTGTCTGATAGCCATTTGTATGTCTTCGTTGGAGAAGTGTCTGTTCATATCTTCTGCCCATTTTTTGATATGATTATCTGTTTTGTGTGTGTTGAGTTTGAGAAGTTCTTTGTAGATCCTGGATATCAACCTTTTGTCTGTACTGTCATTTACAAATATCTTCTCCCATTCCGTGGGTTGCCTCTTTGTTTTGTTGACTGTTTCCTTTGCTGTGCAGAAGCTTTTGATCTTGATGAAGTCCCAAAAGTTCATTTTTGCTTTTGTTTCCTTGGCCTTTGGAGACTTATCTTGAAAGAAGTTGCTGTGGCTGATATCGAAGAGGTTACTGCCTATGTTCTCCTCTAGGATTCTGATAGATTCCTGTCTCACGTTGAGGTCTTTTATCCATTTCGAGTTTATCTTTGTGAACGGTGTAAGAGAATGGTCGAGTTTCATTCTTCTACATATCGCTGTCCAGTTTTCCCAGCACCATTTATTGAAGAGACTGTCTTTTTTCCATTGAATATTTTTTCCTGTTTTGTCGAAGATTATTTGACCATAGAGTTGAGGGTCCATATCTGGGCTCTCCACTCTGTTCCACTGGTCTATGTGTCTGTTTTTATGCCAGTACCACGCTGTCTTGGTGATCACAGCTTTGTAGTAAAGCTTGAAATCGGGTAACGTGATGCCGCCAGTTTTGTTTTTGTTTTTCAACATTTCCTTAGCAATTCGGGGTCTCTTCTGACTCCATACAAATTTTAGGATTATTTGCTCCAGCTCTTTGAAAAATATCGGTGGAATTTTGATCGGAATGGCATTAAAAGTATAGATTGCTCTAGGCAGTATAGACATTTTAACAATGTTTATTCTTCCAATCCAAGAGCATGGAACAGTCTTCCATCTTTTTGTGTCTTCTTCAATTTCTTTCATGAGTGTTCTGTAGTTCCTCGAGTACAGGTCCTTTACTTCTTTGGTTAGGTTTATGCCCAGGTATCTTATGGTTTTTGGTGCTATAGTAAATGGAATCGATTCTCTAATTTCCCTTTCTGTATTTTCATTGTTAGTGTATAAGAAAGCCACTGATTTCTGTACATTGACTTTGTATCCTGCCACGTTACTGAATTGCTGTATGAGTTCTAGTAGTTTGGGGGTGGAGTCTTTGGGGTTTTCCATATAAAGAATCATGTCATCTGCGAAGAGAGAGAATTTGACTTCTTCCTTGCCAATTTGGATACCTTTTATTTCTCTTTGTTGTCTGATTGCCGTTGCTAGAACTTCTAATACTATGTTGAACAAGAGTGGTGAGAGTGGGCATCCTTGTCGTGTTCCTGATCTCAACGGGAAGGCTGCAAGCTTTTTCCCATTGAGGATGATATTTGCTGTGGGTCTTTCATAGATAGATTTTATGAAGTTCAGGAATGTTCCCTCTATCCCTATACTTTGAAGCGTTTTCATCAGGAACGGATGCTGGATTTTGTCAAATGCTTTTTCTGCATCAATTGAGAGGACCATGTGGTTCTTCTCTCTTCTCTTATTGATGTGTTCTATCACACTGATTGATTTGCGAATGTTGAACCAACCTTGCAACCCAGGGATGAATCCCACCTGGTCATGGTGGATAATCTTTTTAATGTGCTGCTGGATCCTGTTTGCTAGGATCTTGTTGAGAATCTTTGCATCCATATTCATCAGTGATATTGGTCTGAAATTCTCCTTTTTGGTAGGGTCTTTGCCTGGTTTGGGGATCAGGGTAATGCTGGCTTCATAAAAAGAGTCTGGAAGGGGCGCCTGGGTGGCTCAGTGGTTTAGGCCTCTGCCTTCGGCTCAGGTCATGATCTCGGGGTCCTGGGATCGAGCCTCGCGTTGGGCTCTCTGCTCAGTGGGGAGCCTGTTTCTCCCTCTCTCTGCCTGCCTCTCTGCCTACTTGTGACCTCTCTCTCTCTGTCAAATAAATAAATAAAATATTAAAAAAAAAAGAGTCTGGAAGTTTTCCTTCTGCTTCAATTTTTTGGAACAGCTTCAGGAGAATTGGTGTTATTTCTTCTTTGAAAGTTTGGTAGAATTCCCCAGGGAATCCGTCAGGTCCTGGGCTCTTGTTTTTTGGGAGGTTTTTGATCACTGCTTCAATCTCATTACTAGATATCGGTCTATTCAGGTTGTCAATTTCTTCCTGGTTCAATTTTGGGAGTTTGTAGCTTTCCAGGAATGCATCCATTTCATCTAGGTTGCTTAGTTTATTGGCATATAACTGTTGGTAATAATTTCTGATGGTTGTTTCTATTTCCTTGGTGTTAGTTGTGATCTCTCCCTTTTCATTCATAATTTTATTAATTTGGGCTTTCTCTCTTTTCTTTTGGATTAGTGTGGCCAATGGTTTATCGATCTTATTAATTCTTTCAAAAAACCAGCTTCTAGTTTCATTGATACGTTCTACTGTATCTCTCGTTTCTACCTCATTGATCTCTGCTCTAATCTTGAT
The DNA here is from genome assembly GCF_922984935.1 of Meles meles. Taxonomy (NCBI): domain Eukaryota; kingdom Metazoa; phylum Chordata; class Mammalia; order Carnivora; family Mustelidae; genus Meles; species Meles meles. Next base: position 54,014,467 of record NC_060083.1, read on the forward strand.
TATTTCCCTTCTTGCATGTGGAGTTGGTTTGATTTGTTGTTGATTCTCCAGTTCTTTAAGGTGTAGAGACAGCTGGTATATTCTGGATTTTTCAATGTTTTTGAGGGAGGCTTGGATGGCTATGTATTTCCCCCTTAGAACCGCCTTTGCTGTATCCCATAGGTTTTGGACCAAGGTGTCTTCATTCTCATTGGTTTCCATGAATTGTTTAAGTTCGTCTTTGATCTCCTGGTTGATCCAAGCATTCTTAAGCAAGGTGGTCTTTAGCTTCCAGGTGTTTGAGTTCCTTCTGAACTTTTCCTTGTGATTGAGCTCCAGTTTCAAAGCATTGTGATCGGAGAATATGCAGGGAATAATGTCAGTCTTTTGGTATCGGTTGAGTCCTGCTTTGTGACCCAGTATGTGGTCTATTCTGGAGAAGGTTCCATGTGCACTTGAGAAGAATGAGTATTCTGTTGTTTTAGGGTGGAATGTTCTGTATATGTCTATGAGGTCCATCTTGTCCAATGTTTCATTCAATGCTCTTATTTCTTTATTAATTTTCTGCTTCGATGATCTATTTCTGAGAGAGGCATATTAAGATCTCCTACTATTATTGTATTCATATCAATATGACTCTTTATCTTGATTAATAGTTTTCTTATGTAATTGGGTGCTCCCATATTGGGGGCATAGATATTCACAATTGTTAGATCGTCTTGTCGGATAGTCCCTTTAAGAATTATGTAGTGTCCTTCTGTATCTCTGACTACAGTCTTTAGTTTAAAATCTAATTTATCTGATATGAGAATCACTACTCCGGCCTTCTTTTGAGGCCCATTGGCATGAAAGATGCTTCTCCATCCCTTCACTTTCAGTCTGGGTGTATCCTTAGGTTCAAAATGGGTCTCTTGTAGACAACATATGGATGGGTCCTGTCGTTTTATCCAATCTGCAACCCTGTGTCGTTTTATGGGCGCATTTAGGCCATTCACATTGAGAGTGATTATTGAGAGATAGGTTTTTATTGACATCGTGTTGCCTTTGAAGTCTTTCTGTCTATAGACTGTTTCTATATTTCTGTTCAATGATATTCTTAGGATTTTTTTCTCTTTTATAGGACCCCCCTTAATATTTCCTGCAGTGTCGGCTTGGTGGTTGCATAGTCTTTTAAGCCTTGCCAGTCTTGGAAACTCTTTATCTCTCCATCCATTTTAAATGTCAGTCTTGCTGGATAGAGTATTCTTGGTTGCATGTTCTTCTCATTTAGTACTCTGAATATATTTTGCCAGCCCTTTCTGGCTTTCCAGGTCTCTGTGGAAAGGTCTGACGTTATTCTAATGGGCTTTCCTCTGTATGTAAGAAGCTTCTTTGTCCTAGCTGCTTTTAAGAGGGTCTCTCTTGAAACATAATTCCCCATTCTAACTATAAGGTGCCGTGAGGACTTTCGAGAATCTAAAATCTTGGGAGGAAATCTCTCTGCCTCTAGTACATGAACGTTGTTTCCATTCGTGAGATTGGGAAAATTTTCATAGACAATTTCTTCCACTATATCTTCTAGACTTCTTTCTTTTTCTTCCCCTTCAGGGATTCCAATAATTCTGACGTTGGAACGTTTCATGGCATTGTTTATTTCCCTGATTCTGTTTTCGTGGCTTCTGAGCTGTTTGTTCCAGGCTTCCTCCTGATCCTTTCTCTCTATCTGTTTGTCCTCCAGATCACTAATTCTATCTTCTGTCTCAGTTACCCTAGCTTTTAGAGAATTTAGATTGGATTGGAACTCATTGAGAGCATTTTGAACATCATCCCTGGTGGCTTTCAGTTCTGCCCTAATCAATTCTGTTTGGTCATCCATGGCTTTCTCCAACCTAGCTATTGCCTGGATAATTGTTAGTCTGAATTCCTTTTCTGACATATTGTCTATGTCGATAGCCATTAGTTCTGTTGCAGAAGGCCCATCCTCTGTATTTTTCTTCTGTTGGGTATTCCTCCTCCTAGTCATTTTGGTAAGAGATGACTAAACAGATGCAGCTGGACTTATCGATTGTGGTGCAGTCAATGTGCACCCTGGAGCGCTTCTGTGCAATCAGGATTCCCCACCCAAATGAGAGAAAAAAGAAAAGAAAAAGAAATAGAGAAGAAGAAAGAAAAAAAAAGGGGGAAAGAAAAAAGGAAGAAAAAAAAAAAAAGAGAGAGAGAGATAGGAAAAAAAGGGAAGATATAAGAGAAGACTCAGCCCAAATGGGCCACAAGGTAAGATTTGTGGAGTATACAAACAAAAACAGACAGACAAAGAGTGATAAAAGTATATGACAAAAGAAAAAAATATGTATATATAAGCAGAAAAAAGGGAAAAACCTCCTCAGAAAGAGCCCCAAGTATAAGATTTATATATTGTCAGGACAGACACAAATTCACAGAAACACTGACAGAAGGAAAAATTGGGAGAATGGTTATAGATTCTCAGTGTGGGTGAGGAAGGTTATTTTGATTCTTCCTGAAGGTATCTTGATGTTTTTGTTAATGGACTCAACTTTCCTAAGTTACAGGGGGATTAGAAACTGGTTTGCCTATAGGGGTAGCATTGATTGGGGAAAGGGGGTTACCTTGAAGTTTAACTCTATATGTATAGTAGAAAATAAAAATTAAAAAAAGAATAAACTAGACTAAACTAAGTTAAAATTAAAAAAATAGAAAAACAAAAGAAAAACACGGGTGTATGTATCAAAAATTTCAGGCTAGAAGGTTATTAAAGAATTTGATGTACTGGACATCTCAGTGTGATGGTAAATAGGTTAAAAAATTATCTGTATGTATAAAAAAAAAGAACCAGAATATTGGTAAAGAGTTAAAAATAAAAGTTGTATTTATGAAGTAGTGGTGGTTGTTCTCTTGTAGTCTTTTTTTTTTTTTTTCCTTCCTTCCTGGTTGGTTTTCTGGGGGAGGGGCCTGCCACGTGGGTTTTCAGACAATGATGTTCCCTGAGTTAGGTCCTCCCACTCCCCTCAAGGGGGTGAGCTCTTTTTTTTTCAGGAAACTGTTTTTTTTTTTTTTTTTCAGCCTTTTGTTCTCTGGGGGTTTTTATGTTCTTTCATCTGCTTTCTCTCGCCTTGACAGCTTTTGATGGTTTTTGGAGGTTTAGAGGAGAGCAAACAGCACCCCAACCTCCCTCTCAGAGAGAAGCCTCAGACTGTTTTGCAAAAGCTGCTGGCAGAGTTGGTTCTGGGTCACTGTCCCTGGGGATGCAGGAGCTCCTCGTTGTGCCCAAAACCAGGGCAGCTGTGGCTGTCTAGGCAGCTCCAGACCGCCAGAGAGGTTCAGAGCAGAGATCGCGCACTGAAATTTTCCCGCTGTCCCGGGCTGGGAATGTCTGGTTTTTCCTGCTGCCAGAGCTCCAGGCTAGCGCCTATGAGCACCTATCCCAAGGGAGGGTGTGGGACGCGCGCGTTTCAGGATTGCCGTCAGGCCAGGCTCCCAGCCCCTCACGGGAGACAGACCCCACTCGTTCTCAGGCGTGCTGGCGTTTAGGTGCACTCGTGGCTCAGGGACCGAGACCTGATTTCTCTGCCGCACTCTCTCTGGCTCCGCGCCAGGGGAGGCTGTCCTGGGTCCGGGGACTTAGGTCCCTGACCCTAACCGCCCAGGTTCCCACTATTACCCCCCCCCCACCGCGATCCTTTGCTGTTTGTTTTTTGAGTGCTTTCAACCAGACTCCAAGTTAATGCTCGTCCCCAGACGCAGAGCACTCTCGTGTTGGGGTGTTACTTTCCAATCGGTCACCTCTGGTGGTTCCCTCCCCCTTTTGTTTATCTTCCGATATCAGTCCGATGCTCCCAGTCTGCTTTACCTGCCACTGGCCTCTTCTGTTCCAGTAGAGATCCAGACGTGTATAATTCTGATCTCAGGCTGATTTCATGGGTGGTCGGAGTTCTTTGGTAGGTAATCAGCTCACTTTAGGGTACAGGTTGAAATGGTGCCTCCTCCTACTTCCCCGCCATCTTGCTCCCTCCCAATATATGGCTTTTAAAGGAGTCTGAGATTTTTTTTTTGAAGGAAGGCATTTGAATATAGCTTAATGCAGAAGTGAAAATTTGAGGCAGGAATTTGAATGAGCAAATAAATGAATAATCTATCCAGAGATGTTCTAAGCCATGAGAGGAAAGAGAATAAGAATATATAGGTGAGAGAGCCTGAAGAATATATGGGGAACATTGAGTTATTTTATTTTTGCCTAAGATTAAGGAAAAAAAGAAAAAGAAGATGAAAAAAATTTATATATTCTATTTCTATATTCTGTGCTGCCTAATGGAAGATAAATGGGCTAACTTGTTTTCAAGTATTTCCTAAATATTGAGATTTAAAAAAAAATTTTTTTTAATGATTTGAGTGGCTTCATAAATACAGATTAGGTACAAATTGAAGTTTTAGCCAAGGTCAACCAACTTGCATTAAATAACACTGCATTGAGCCCAGAACATTTATTTGGCAGCTCCATTGGAATTAACTCTGTGATGGTTAGTTTTATGTGTTCGTTTGACAGGGTCAAAAGGTGGCCAGATATTTAGTCATTATATATTTAATCTGCGTATTTCTGTGGGGATTTTTTTTTTTTGGATTGGATTAGCATTTAAATTGGTAGACTATGAGTAAAGCAGATTGCCCTCTGTATGTGGGTGAGCCTCACCCAATCAGTTGAAAACCTTAAGAGAACAAAGGATTGATTGTTCTCCATATAAGAGAGAATTCTGTGCCTGATGACCTTCAAACATCAGCTCTTCCTGCTTATGGGCCTTAGAACTAGTACATCTCCTCTTCCTATGTCAGTAATGGCTGAACTGGGATTATTGGCTGTTCCTGGGTCTATAGTGGCTACAATGGGACATGGGCTCTGCAGATTGTAGACTTGCCAGCTTCCATCATTGTGTGAACCAATTGCTCATAACCCCTTATAATAAATCTCTTTATATATACATACACATAGGTTACCTATTTCCTATGTATATAGGAATATTTATTATTTGGGCTTAGGGCACTTAGAGCTTGTGTATGGGATGTGTATTTGTATGTATAAAGCCCAATCCCATACACATTAGGAGATTATGTTCTACATACAATCCTACAAATAGGATATTCTGTTTTTCTGAAGAATCCTGACTAATACGAACTCTGGAGGATTCCAAATTAACCTGCATAAGCAAAAAAATGGAACCTCTATGCGTCCCTTGCTGTGCAAAATAGTAGTTAAGCCTTCCCACTATTCCTGCCATGCAGGTAAGGGCACAATGCCCTCCTGCTGCCAGCAAATGATGGTTTCTTAGAATCTGCCACTACAGCCTGGAAAAAGGAAATGATGGCTTTTGCAGGGCTGAAGCAAGAGCCTTGTTCCACTTGTTCACCCTGACCATTTCCCCCCCAAGGACATATGGTTGGCTGTGAAAATGTGCCCTGCACTTGCGTTGGCAAAAATTGTGTTTCCGTTAATCGGATCTAGAGTCATAAATACCTGTAGGTAGCTCAGCTCTTAAAAATAGCTAAGGAGCATCCCACAAACAGTACCTGCTTCCTGTTGAACCAGATGGAGAAATCTGCCCTGTGGCAAGCCAACATGGGGAGAGCAACAACAGAGCCTGGAACCCAGCCACTTATGCCAGAAGACCTGGCAAACAAAGGAGCATAAAATGTAGTCTAGACCTGGTCAAGCCTTTAGCTCCTCCAGGAAACCAAGCTCCAAGGGAGGAATTTGGGCTTTTATTTTCCCTAGTGGGAAAATACTTAGAGATCATTCTTGTGATACTGGATGATTATGTGTAAAAATAATGTTTTTATTTTCCTTCTTCGAACTCCTAACATCGCTTTCTCTTTGGAACACAACTGCCCCAGCCAACCTGCCAACTCTGTTTTCTAAGTGCATTCATTCAACAAGCTTTGAGGATTCCTGGCCTGTCTGTCCCCTATAAGGCCCTCTTTCATAATCTGTGAGTTCATCATGATCTATATCTTCTTGACCATTTCCTCCCTCTTGCCCTCCAAACTACATCCTTCTGGTCACTTGACTATCTCTTACTCATCTCATTTTCTTTTCTCTGGCTTGGTGATTTGTCCCTTTTTCCCTCTCTGGTCCAAAGGAGCTTGACCTAATGTGGCAACTATTTCCTTTACATAATGATGGGTTGGGAAGAAAGAGGTGGGTTAACTTTCCTAATAGTCAGCAACTGGAAGGACTTACTTCCATCCATGTCAAGTGACCCTTCCCTCCATCTTGATATTTTTCTAAGTATATGGCAACAAGGAAGGTCTGTGCCTTTACTAACTTTTTTTCCCTCAAGAAAATAAGTTAAGAGGATTCTTAATGGATTCCTCAGATTTTTCTTTATTTGTTTTACAAGTTTGATGGGGAACACCTGCTTTTCTTGGTCATCTGTTAGAGAAAATTCTGATTCTTTTCCCTCACTTTGTGGTTCATCAGAAGGTAGGAAAAGGAGATAAGGTGATTTATTTATGCACTTCTAGCATGTCCCAAGACATAATGAATCATATAGTTTTTTTTTCATGAATAGGATACATTTTTCATGCACTTATTGAATCCCAGAAACTGAGCAACTCAGATGGTGCCAGACATAGAAGAGTATTTCCAAATTAATCAAGGTCCACATTTTGGCCAAAGTCTAGCAGTAGAGTCATTTGAGGACAGGTGTTGGCAAACTTTTTCTGTCCAGGGCCAGGTAGTAAATATTTTCTGCTTTGGTTGGCCATACCGCGTCTGTTGCAACTATTCAGCTGTCATGAAAGCAGACATAGATGATGCACAAACACATGGGGTGACAGTATTCTAATAAAACTTTATTTGTAAAACAGGTGGCTGGCATGTTTTGGCCTGAGGCTTCCTGTTGTAGGGCAATACGTTTAAACCAGTAAAATAAACGTCATAGACATATTTATTTCTTTTTTTTTAAAGATTTTATTTATTTATTTGACAGAGAGAGATCACAAGTAGGCAGAAAGAGAGAGGAGGAAGCAGGCTCCCCGCGGAGCAGAGAGCCCGATGCGGGGCTCGATCCCAGGACCCTGAGATCATGACCTGAGCTGAAGGCAGAGGCTTAACCCACTGAGCCACCCAGGTGCCCCTCATAGACATATTTCTTAAAGGAAATAAAATAGAAATGATGGAGAATAGAGAAACTTGTAATGAATGCTAAAAACGTGGATTCAAGGCCCCTATCTCGGACCTACAGTTTCTGAATCCCTGGAGGTAAGACCCAGAAATCTACGTTATCAATCAGCATCTCAAAAGATTGTTTTGTGCAAGCTTGAGAACTGGTACCCCTCTAGGATGACAGCTGTGTGGGTCAGCTCACCCAGGGGATAGAGTGGGAAGAGGAAGGGAGGGAAGAGGCTGTCTTGGGTGGGTGCTTTCTTTCCTTCTCTGTTGTGTTTTCTTTTCATTTCATAGCATGGTTTGGCTAAGAGACTGGGGTTTTGAATCCACTCATCATAGCTTCACATACAGGAAATGCCACTTACTAGCCGGGAGACCTTTGACATGCTAATTCATTTCAATTTCTTTGCTGGTCAAGTTGAGATCGTGCCTCTCATGGATGGCCACCACGAGGAATAAATTAAGTCCTGAGGCTTAAGTGCTTAGCATCCTTCCTAGCCATTTGTCAGCAGTTACTTTGAAGTAGGTGTTTTGATGCAGTCATTACCCACTTTTGATCCTGTGGTTAGTGGAAGCCGGTTCTGTTCAAGAGCCCAGAGAGAATCGGCAGATGCGATGTGGAGGGAATACTCAGCCGTTCCAGCCTCTGGCCCAGAAAGTACCTCGGTGCAATCAGAGCTGGCATCTCTCTCCTTTCTGCTTCACTAGCAAGCCTCTTATGGCTCAGGTGAAAGCAAGGCAGATTTCCTGATTGCTCCCCCAGTTAGGGAAAGAAAGCAAAGACAACTGAGCTGGCTCATGGGTCAGGCCTCTGAAGAATGGTGTTGGCCCATTGCAGAACTCAAACCCTTTCCTTTGAAGTGCAGAGGGACAGACGGTCTGTATCTTAGACTAATAATCATATTGGCCCCATATGATGTGACAGATGCATGTCACACCTGGCTTTAACCCTCACAATGCTGTGAAGTGATAAGGACCACCGATGCTGCAGCACTGGGAAGGGAAACAAAGGTCAGGCAACCTCTGGTTCGGAGATCAGAGCTGAGACTCCACAAAAACTGCCTGTCTCAGACCTGCTCGTGTGCCACTGTTTCCAGCACCTGCTCTCTGTTGTCATCCCCCCTGGAAGTCTAAAAACAGTAACAATTTGCTCCCTGTACCACCTCTCTCCCACCCCGGCACGCCAGAGATTTTGACTCAGTTGGTCTGCAATGGGAGTCAGACATTTGCCTTTTAAAAAGCACCACTCCTCACTTGACAGCGAAAGAACTTTCTATTGTGTGTCAGGGTCAAGGGCTCCTGCTTGTCAGACTGGTCTGTCATTTAAAGCTGGGTGTTTTCTTCTTACAAGTGACCCCCTCTCCTCGTATGTGTCAATATGATTAACTACAATATCTATAAACATCTCAAATGCGAAATTGAGAACCAGCCAAATACGAGGATATTTTAAAACCTTGTCTTGACGTCAAGCATCGGAGATCAAATACACTAGCTTTGTGGTTGCTAGTAAGCGTTCCCAGTGTTTGTCTAGCTCCCAAAAAAAATCATCGTATTTGTTTTTTTGGCATCCAAACCCAGTCCGTTCCACAAACCACGTTTGCTTCTGATCAAAGGCAATTCTAGGTCACAGGCTGAGCAGGACCAGTCCAGCTAGCTCTGTCTAATCTGATGGTGTCATCCATTCCGAAGAAGGTGGACATAAAATTAAGCCGTGTTAGGGGAGTTAAGATGACCAAACTGAATTGAAGACCTGGCCCTGGTAAACTTTTTGCTGTTCCTCTGTTTTGCTCTTAGCCTGTAAGCTTTAGAGGGCATGAGATATAGAAAGCAGCCTGAGGAATTGAGGAAGGGTGGACTGGACTTGGCTGCAAAGACTGATGGCAGTGGGTGAGACTGCCCCCAGGAGTTCTCTATGGAAGGGGCTGTAGAGGAAATGGCATGGGGTGGGGAGCAAGGTCTCCCCAGCCTTGGTTTTCCTTTGCTATGACCCAGGGCACGTTAGTCAATCTGTTCAAGCTTTGCTTTTAAAACTTCACTAATCTGGAGAAAGTCATACCTGCCTCTCAACGATTTGAGTCTTTGCTTTGAAGACCATGAAGCAGAACCCAATGGGAATTCAGTGCAGAATAGTTATTTATGTTTGTGCATGTCGGGCTTTTAATTGTGTGAGTTCTCTGTGTACCAAGTACTTTCTGTCAGGGGTGCTTAGGTGGCTCAGTCAGTTAAGCATCTGCCTTCAGATCAGGTCCTAATCTCAAGGTCATGGGATTGAGTCCTGGATTGGGCTCCCTGCTCAATGGGGAGTCTGTTTCTCCCTCTGCCTCCCCTACCCTGCTCATGCTTTCTGAGATCTCAATCACACTCACTCACTCTCTCTCTCAAATAACTTTTTATTTTTAAAAAGTACTTACTGTCTTAGCAGTTGTATTAAAAAGAACTGATTTAATTCCATTACCATGACATCACCGGTTTTTTTTAATGTTGTCAAGAAAGGGATAAAGGTTTTGCATGGTAAAACGTCTGAGCTGATGATATGTAGAGCAAATGCCTTAGTCCGTCACATCTTCTTGGATTGCTTTACTTCAGAATTTGGGTGGCTAATATTCTGTGTAAAAATGAGATGACTGTATTTTTTCAGAGGGAATTCACAATTTTGTCGCTTCTAGTTTCTTATGGAATTCTTTTCCAGGTTTGTGGGGAAAGCATTTTTGTTGGATTTTGATAGGATTTTAAGCTGTAATTTATCATTAAGTATAACAGAAAATGTATTTTATATGAATAGTAGCTTCACATGTTACTGAAGACTACCAGGAACATTAGTGATAGTCTCTACACCCCATATTAATGGTTGACTTTCTTTCTTTCTTTGTTTTAGAGAGAGAGAAGCATGAGCCCACGAGTGGGGGGAGGGGCAAAGGGAGAGGGAGAGAGAGAATCTTAAGCAGGCTGCTCAATCTCACCACCTTGAAGTTATGACCTGAGCTGAAATCAAGGGTCCAGAGTTGGATCCTTAATGGACTGAGCCACCCAGGTGCCCCAGGGTTCTTTATCTTCTATGACATATATGTGAGAGGACTGGCATCCTATAGTTCTTCATTAGGGATGAATCTGGAGCCATCAGGTTGGTTTGTGATCCTCTAAAGAGTTTGGATTTCTTTCTGTTTAAAGCAATATGCCACCAGTTTCTTCAGAGTGGACCTGAAGGGACAGCGGTGTTTCACAGCTTATAGGTTACTCTCATATAGAGTCCTGGAGCTCTAGTGTGGAGTTTCTCAACCCGGACATGACTGACACTTTGGGCTCCTTTGTTTTTGTGGTGAGGATGGGGGCTATCCTGCGCTTTATAAGACAGTGGGCAGCATCACTGGCCTGTCCCCACTAGATGCCAGTAGCATCCTTTCCCAGTTGCAACAACCCAGAATGTCTCCAGACATTGCTACCTGTCTCCTGGGAAGCCAAGTTTCTCCCACTGGGAGCCACTTTGTAAAGGGAATTGCATCTTCATCCCTGGGGGAGGGGAGGAGTTCTTGTCTTCTTTCCATGATTGTTTGGCTTGGATTTAGGTAGTTCTTCTCTTGAATGGGTTCATACTCAGATGTGAGAGTTCAAGGAATGTTGACTAGTATTACATGTTTGTCAGAAACTACACTGAAAGGGAGATTTGATTCAAGGTTAGAATCAGGAGTGAGAGAGGAAGTGTTATGCTTCAGAGGAATAAGCATTCATGGAGTGGGGCCAATGTGTTTTGCTAAGAGACAACAGTTCTGGGAGTGGATCCTTGTCTGCTGTCAGTGGTCCTAAGAATTCATCCACTTCTTTGTGCACCTCTGCATTTCCATTGTGATTGAGTGGTGAAATTAACATTGTGAGATGAGCTGAATTAATTAGGATGCACCTGCCAGGAAGGGCACAGATTACATCTGTCTTGCTCTTTATGTCATCCCAGTGGCTAGAAGAATCTCCACTAGGAAGTAGGGCTTGAATAAATATTTGTTTTTTTCCCTTTTTTATTTTATTTTATTTTATTTTATTTCTTTCAGTGTTCCAGAATTCATTGTTTATGCACCACACCCAGTGCTCCATGCAAATATTTGTTTAAAAAATGAATGGACATACAAATAAATTGCAAGGGAAATAAGTAGGTCAGGAGATCTGGGGGAAATTCATGTTCTGCCACCAATTTGTTAAGCGAGTCACTTCACGTTCCTGAATATTATGATCTGAGAAATGGGTGGTTGTATTAAGTGACCTCAGAGGTTTCTTCCAGCTGTGAAGTCTCATGGCTTCTGGCAAGGTCACAGGCAGGATTGGATAATTGCTGCTATTAAAATTTTCTGGTAGCTAGAGCTATGGGTGCTTATGGGTAGGGCATGCTGGCCTCTTTAGTCAGGGTCCGTTGCACCAAAGGCAGTCAGAGAACTCGGGGCCACAGTTACCCAAAGGAACACATGCTACAGGTAGGGCTGGAATGTGGAGCAGTTAAAGGCCCGCTGCTAGAGCACATGATCTTTTCATTATTTATATTAGATTTTTCTTTCTCAAAAAAAGAAAAGATGAAATATTGAACATCTAGTACAAAGAGACAATTTAACCAGACTGTGTGGAATCAGGAGGGAATAATCACATACCAATTTAAGAAAATGTCCTAGTCAAATGTTGTTTAAACATGAGAGTTACTTCTTTGCAGGTAGTTTGGAAATAAGTTAGAGACACATTTTCAGGGCATCTTCTAAGATACATCTTGTGGTGGGAATAGCGCAGTCCTAAAAGGTGTTATTTGGCTAAACCATGAGCTTTTTGGTTAACATTTTTAGAGAGTCCTATCAGAACAAGAATGTCAGATGAATAATTAATATTGGAAAGTCATCTCCCAGTCTGGAAGCTGGAGAGACTACTTCCACAGGAAACCTAATTACCGCCCACATAAACTAGTCAGTAAAAGTGACCACAGTTTTACACCACTGAAACTTGGAAAGGTAGGATGCAAGTAGATTGAAAAAAAAAAGAAGAAGAAGAAGTAGCTGCCCATAATCCCACAGCAAATCCAGATATGAAACCAACATGTTTCAAGTTGCCTACCCATGCCAATTTTGCCAGAGTTATGTAGATAATGCTAACGGTAATTTATGGTGGAGGCAGATTTCTTTGGCAATGCTAAGGGCTTTCTGTGGAAAGTTAGAAAAGGCGGAGGCTCCTGAAAGTTATCATGAAGTTTAAATTAAGAAAAGTTTGGTTGATTACAGGCACAGAAGATGTGGTTATTCACATTGGCTGCTAAGAGCACTGGAATAGACATTATGGCCAGGATTGGCTTCTCTATTGTAGTGTGGTGCCAGCCATATGGTCCTCTGGGAGGAGCAGAGAACCTAGTCATGCGCAATGAGGAGTTGGTGAGCAGCAATGTCACTGGGTAACAGAAAAATGGCTACAGAGTTTTGATGGTGTTGGGGATGGGGAAGCAACAGAGGCCAAGGGTTAAGTTTAGCAGGGATTGGGAAATCTAGTACAAGGGTAGCTGTTGAGAATAAAGGGACATCTAACCACAGTGCATGGCCCTAGAGTGACCTATTCACTAAGGACATGATGGACTTTCTGTCAAAAACAAAGCACAGAGATTGAGAAACTTTCAGATTCCAGACACCGAAAAATGGAGAAGAAAGAAGATCCTAGAATGGAATATAGGCAAAGACCGCTTTACCAAGCTGTATCACTATCAGGCTGGCCAGGGGCCTTAAGAGACCAGGTTATGTGGAATTGGGTCCTGTAAGCACAGCAGCTGGACCAGAAATAGTCACAGAGGTGCGGAGGTTATTTCATTCAAAATTTGTATGTTCAATACTGTTACACTGAAAAAATAAAGTGAAAAAAAAAATCAAAATTTGTATGTTCATAAGAAAATCTGTGTTTCTACTGTAAGTGCCATGTAGACTATGAGAATATAAGATTAAACTGGAAATCCCCATTCATGGGAAGCATGTTGAACCTAGAGTGGGAGACAGAGGCACACGTGCCACACAGGCTTGCTCTGTAACTCTGAGAAGGGTCTACTTGACTCAACTTGAGATAATCCACAAAGGCTTCCTAGAGGAAATGGCACTGAATCTGGGAAGAGGATGAATAGGAGTGAATAAATAGGAAACGTGCTGTAGTTAAAAACAACAGGATAAAAAGAGGCAAAGCTTTGTAGATCAGTGTGCATGTGTGAGTGAGTTGAGGGATGAGGAGACTGAAGTTTGCTTGGTGTTTGGAATTTAAATTCAAGACACAAACTAGCAGAGACATGAGTGAAATATAGGTAGAGGAATACCTAGAAAGCCATTGGTATATCTTGTTAAGAAGTATGGATTTATCTTATAGTGGCTGGTAGGGAAAGCTTATGATCAAGGTCATCCTTCAGATGTGGCCTCCAAGGAAAATGGAAGATAATTATAAGATTGAGAAGATTGGAGGCAAAGAGGTCATTTAGGTGGTCATCCAACTCAAACTTGGGCTAAAAGAATAGAAGAGGAGATGAAAATTAGTCAAATATTTAGGAGTGGAATAACCAAGACTATGATTCACTGAATGTGGGTGTTGAGGGACAAGGCTGACTCGACAGTGTCTCTCTGATTTCCGGCTCAGGGACTGTTGGTTCAACTGACTAAAATAGAAATACAGGAGAAGGAGGGTGGAAAAGAGAATAGCTGAGAGTCCCATCAAATAGCCCAAATAATGCCTCAGACAATTGGGTATAAGACTATAAAACTCAACAGAAAGTTTAAATATGGAAAACGAGATTTATGCGTTAGCAGGGAGTAAGTGGTAGTTATTTGGGCATGAAGTATTTGTCTTGTTTTTGTTTTTTGTTTTTTTTTCCCCAAACTTAAGGACTTCATTTATGTGGATCCCTAATTATCCCCTGTTCCATTGGGATCAAGCCTCAAGTCAGGCTCCCTGCTCAGTGGGGAGCCTGCTTATTCCTCACTCTCTTCCACTCCCCCTACTTGTCCTTGCTCTTTCTCTTTCTCTGTTAAATAAATAAATAAAATCTAAACAAACAAACAAACAAAAAAATAGAAAGAGATCCTCTAAGCCTGAGAGAAGGATGGAAATGTACATTGGTAACAAAAGCTGGGTGTGGAGTAGGTGTACAGAAGGCCAGATCCCTAAGACTCAGGACATAGTGCCTACCAAAGCCCAAGGCTTATCTAAAATAATAAGACTTCTGGGATACCTGGGTGGCTCAGTGGGTTAATGCCTCTGCCTTCAGGTCAGGTCATGGTCCCAGGGTCCTAGGATTGAGCCCTGCTTCGGGCTCCCTGCTTAGTGGGGAGCCTGCTTCCTCCTCTCTCTCTCTGCCTGCCTCTCTGCCTACTTGTAATCTCTGTCTGTCAAACAAATAAATAAAATCTTTAAAAAAATAAAATAAAATAATAAGAGCTCCTACTTCTACCCCAATAGGCTAATAAGCATTAAATAACAAATACAGTGGAATATTGCAGGATGAAAGACAAAAAAGAAGGAGAAGGACCTTTTCTGAGGCACAATGCAAAGGGAGAGCTGGGCATGGGACAGAAATGAAAGAGAGAAAAAAACCCTCTGGCAAACTGCCCTAAAGACTAGGTGCTTCTAGAAGCTGACTTGCAATGCACTGAAGGTAAACACAACAACGATAGACCCCAAACCCAGCTCAGCTCTTGCCCTAGACTGATTCAAACGCCACCCTAACAACTAAGCAGAAGGAAAAATGAGCCCTTTTCCAGCATAAATATCTGCTTACCTCAGTCTTTGCTGTCCTACACAAAATGTGTGGCTTTCAAGAAAAAATTACAAGGCATACTAAGAAAACAAAACAAACAAACAAAATCCACATAGCACACTGCCAAGACACAACACAGTGAGCAGAACCAGACTCCACTATGACACAGATGTTGGAATGAATCAATGCAATTTAATATAACTATGAAAAGTGATGAAAAGAAAGACAAATGCAGGATTGGATAGATGATTTCAGTAGAGAGATGGAAACTGCAATCAAATGGAAATACTAGAAAGATAAATCATAGTAACAGAGATTTTTTTTCAAAAAAGGGCTCTGACAATATGTTATTTTCCTAGAGCTATCATAATAAAATATCATAAACTAGGTGACTTAAAACATCAGAAATGTATTCTCTTTTCCAGCTTTAGAGGCTAGATGTCAAAGTTAAGGTGTCAGAAGGGTTAGTTCCTTCTTGGGGATTCATAGGGAGCCTGTGTTCCATGCTGTCTCCTCATTTCTGGTATTTGCTAGCAATCTTCAGAGTTTTTTGGGTTGTGGAAGCATAATTCCCGTCTCTTCTGTGTCTTCAGATGGCATTCTCTTTGGATGCCTGTCCCTTTGCCTCGTCTTATAAGCAATCATATTGGACTAAGAGTCCAACTTACACCAGTATGACCTCATCTTAACTAATTACATCTTTGACAACAGTACTTCCAAATAAGGTCATATCCTGAGGTTTTTGATAGGATATGAATTTGGGGAAAGGGGACACTATTCAACCTAGTACAGACAGGCCTGCCAGTAGACTCTACAAAGTCAAAGAAAGAATTAGCGAATATGAAGATTGGTCAATCAAAGTTTCCAAAGTTGAAACACAAAAAGAAAAGATAGATTAGATAAGATTAGATAAATAGATTTAAAAAAAGAAAGCAGAATTGAGCATGGAAGAACCATGCAACAATTTCAAATTATGAGATATACACATAACTGAAATCCTAGAAGGAGAAGGCAGAGATGTGGGGATAAGAAATAGGTGAGGAAGAGGTGCTGGGGTGGCACTGTCAGTTAAGCATCCTACTCTTGGCTTCAGTTCAGGTCATGATCTCAGAGTCGTGTGATCGAACCCCTCATCAGGCTCCATGCTCAGCACTGAGTCTGCTAGAGATTATCTCTCCCTTTCCCTCTGCCCCCTCCCACTCATGCTCTTTCTCTCTAAAATAAATAAATCTTTTTTTTTAGAGTTAAAAAAGAAAAAAGAAATAAATGAAGAATTAATGGCTGAGAATTTTCCAGAATAAATGACAGACAGCAAAACATGGTTCCATGAAAATCAAAGAACAAGCACATTGAATTAAACACACATGCGCACGCGCACGCACACACACACACACACACACACACACACCTGCACACATACATCAAACTCTTAGCCATGTCATATTTGAACTAAAGGAAAATCTTAAAGACATTCAAAGAAAAATGAGACATTACAAAGAAACATAAGAAGGCAGAAACCAGAAACCATGAAAGGTAGAAGATAAGTGACATCTTCATGATCTTGACAGGCAAAAACAAACCAACCTGTCAACCCAGAATTCTTTACCCAGATAAAATATCTTTCCCAAGTTACAGTCAACACTATGTTTCAAGGTAAAAGTGGAACTATATATCACAAATAATGGTTCCTTTTTTTTTTCCTTTTTAAAGAAGTTTTGGATTTCTTTCCCTTTTTTGTTTCTTTCTTTCTTTCTTTCTTTCTTTCTTTCTTTCTTTCTTTCTTTCTTTCTTTCTTTTTAAAGTAAGCTCTATTCCCAACCTGGGGCATAAGCTCATTACCCTGAGATCAAGATCAAGAGTCATACATTCTACCAGCTGAGCCAGGCCAGGTGCCCTCACAAATAATGGATTTTCCTGTACAGAAACAAGACATATATTTTTTAAAATGCTAAGGCTGCTTAAAAAAATGCAAGCCATTTTCTTAAAAAAGTTTGCAACATGAAGATCACTGGAATTTCAAATGCCCTCAATTTCTACATTATCTTGCAAGGATTTTCAAGTAGACACTGGAAATGCAGATACCTTCCAAGGTGTCTCAAAGCAAGTCCTCTGTCATCATGTTCAGGGTCAGCATCATGGGTTACACTTGCTGTCCTTAGACAAGTCCTGTGCTTGATTTTATGCTCTGTTGTTGATGTCTTGAATGCTTAGTAATTCTTTTCATAGGGGGCTCTCATTTTAACGTAGACTAGCCCCTGAAAATTAGTTATCCCATCCTGGTCTTGACCATCACCAAGTGGTTCCTGGTATTCATGTGCATGCAACTCCTATTCATGTACATAGAATCCTCATATATCAATTTTGATTCACTACAGTGAAATCTGGGACAAGGACTCCTTATTTGTGTACTACTCTGTTTCTAGGACCCATCATGACCTCACCTTGTCTTTTCTCTCTCTTAGAACATCCTCAATGACTTGGCTCTTTCCTCAGCTCACTTAACTCATGACATCTGCCTTCTCTTTTGAAACCTGGTACAGTTCCCTGGGGAAGTGGAGAGATCATTTGAGGCATATCATTCTGTCTCAATTCAAAATTACTCCTCCCTTCTGACTTTATTAAAAACCCTATAGCAAATGGTCTTAGTCCTCACTGCACATTAGAATCACCTGGGAGCTTTAAAAAATTAATGCCAGGAACAGAGCAACAGAGTTAGGATTTCTGGAAATGGACTAGTTCTTTAACAAACCCAAGTTATTCATACAGCTAGGATTAATAACCGTTGTCCCACATCTAGCTTTTACATGCCAACTTGCTATTCTTCTGGTACACTGCTGCCTCATCCATTGTTTGACTGTGTGTGTGCACACATATGCGTGCGTGCGAGAGAGATTTTGTTAAGATTTTCAGCCTTTGAGGTATATCCAGTGCTTTTGCAAATGTGAAAAATTGAGACTAACTCCTGTGCCCCACAGGCACACTCATCATGAGGAGATTCATGCATTCATGCAATGTGTGAGGTTTTCTTTAGGCTCACACTCTATGACCCTCTCACAGTCATTAGGACGTTCCAGCAAAATTAAATACTAGAAGCAATGCTAGTCAACCAGCTGCCTTCTAGTCTTCATTTCAAAAGTAATTTAGTCAACTTGGGGAAATTACTTTATATTTACTTTTATCCTCTTCAGTAAAATGGCAATAAAAGTAGAATTATTGGGTCGCCTGGGTGGGTCACTCGGTTAAGCATCTGATGTTTGATTTCAGATCAGGTCATGATCTAAGAGTTGTGAGACTGAACCTTGAGTTGGACTCTGAACTGTGCATGGAGCCTGCATAAGATTCTCTCTCTCCCTCTCCTTTTGCCCCTTCTCTGCTTGTGAATACTCTCTCTCTGTCAACAAAAAATTAATTTTACAAAAGGAAAATTATTGACTTGACTTCCAGAATCCTCATGAAAAAGACTAAAATTGACTGAAGGGACTAGAAGCATTCTGGAGAGGACATGCAATCATATCTATCTATCTGCCTATATCTATATATATCTTATATGTGGCTATATATATGTATATAAATGTATAGATGGGTAGATATTCTATATACCTATATATATTTATCTGTATCTACATCTATATATATTTGTATATTTAGATCTTTATAAAACCATTTTAGGGTTCATTATAGTGTCAATTTATTATTTTTTAAAAAGATTTATTTATTTGACAGACAGAGATCACAAGCAGGCACAGAGGCAGGCAGAGAGAGAGAGAGGAGGAAGCAGGCTATCCACTGAGCAGAGAGCCTGATGTGGGACTTGATCCCAGGACCCTGAGATCATGACCTGAGCTGAAGGCAGAGGCTTTAACCCATTGAGCCACCCAGGCGCCCCTATAATGTCAATTTAAACACTTAAAAGCCAAAGTAGCAGAAATAATATAATAAAAAAATTACAAAAGAAGTATCCTGGTAAAATGAACAGAGTTCAAATAATATACTTGCTAATATACTGGCTAATTTACACTGGGAAAGAAAGGCTAATGTAAAGCAACAGAATACATTGGTAATCCATATGATAACAAATGAGTATTAGAAACATATTTCTTGAGCTTAGCAATTACTTCAGAAATATACTTATTGAGAATCAGCTACATTCCTGGCCATAAGAAGGCAAAGAAAGGAAAGTTCTGCAGGTCCTCCCTCTGCTAGATTTCCTTTTGCCAAGTTAAGGTTATACTCTACCTACAGGAATAGGAATGGCAATAACCGTGTGTCTTCATTCTAAGGACATGGAAATCAGAAGTTAACTTGGTTTGGTTTAATTTAGGGAGAATCATTGTTTTTCAGTTCACCTGCTTTTACTTTTCCTGTGAAAATATAGAGAAATGAAATGGTCTTTGAAATTGTATCACCTGGATTTATAACCCAAATCCACAGTTTACTAATTCAGAGCAACAACTTAAACTTACTGGTCTTTAGTTTCTCCTTGAGGATAAGAGCTTGCAGGACTACAAAAAGTGTTGAATTTTAAATACAGTGCATATGAAACCTCACATTATATTGGGTCGCAGTATCTTCTTAATATACATTAATCCCATTCCACATGCCTTAGTCCTTAAGCAGTGTCCTTAGTTTATTATTTGAAGGTGCTCATGTGTGGACAAAGAGAATTTGAATTCCAAGTCGTAAGCATTTATCCTGGAAACCTGAAGAGAGTTTGAATACCAAAAGTCAAGCCCATCCCCTGGGAATGGAAAATTATGGTAGAATTGAGAAAGCTCCAATGAGAAATGTGTGGCAGCATAATGGAAATGGAAATGAGTTTAAATCGGTATCTCTTAAAATAAGTATTTATTATGAGGATATAATGTTAAATATAAATTAATCTATAAATATAAATATAAATTAATCTATATTTATAGGTCTTTATCATTTTCAAGTGTATTCATAACCCTTATCTCAACAAATGGTTAACAAACGGTTAATAGACACATGAAAAAACATGTTTAACATCATTAGTCATCAGGGAAATTCAAATCAAAACCACATTGAAATACCATCTTCTACCAGTTAGAACGGAAAAAAATTGACAAGACAAGAAACAATAAATGTTGGAGAGGTGGTGGAGAAAGGGGAACCTCTTACACTGTTGGTGGGAATGTAAGTCGGTGCAGCCGCTTTGGAAAACAGTGTGGCATTTCCTCAAAAGTTAAAAATAGAACTACACTATGACCCAGCAATTGCACTACTGGGTATTTAACCGAAAGACAGATGTAGTGAAAAGAAGGGCCACCTGTATCCCAATGTTCATAGCAACAATGACCACAGTTGCCAAACTGTGGAAAGAGCCGAGATGCCTTTCAACAGATGAATGGATAAAGATGTGGTCCATATATACAATGGAATATTACTCATCCATCAGAAAGGATGAATACCCATATATTTGCATCAACATGGATGGAACAGGAGATTTGTCAAGGACAAACATAAAAGATATTAAAATGGACATTTGATTATTGGGTGTCTTTTCAGTGAATTGTTGGGTGTTTTTAGTCTAGAAATCTCAGCTTTTTATTGACTGAGCCACTTTATAATTCTCTAAATTATAGGAGACTGAGGAGAACACCAATGATTCTTATCTGCTGAGACACAAATGAATTTTATCTGGTGGATTCACAATTGATTTCTGCCCTGTAGAAAAGATGATTCAGGTATTACCTTTTTTTTTTCTTTAAATATTTTATTTATTGTTTGTGAGATAAAGCAAGAGAGAGAGAAAGAGGTGAGGGTGAGCAGGGGGAGGAGTGGAGGGAGAGGGACAGGCAGACTCCACACTGAGAACTGATCCTCATACAGGGCTTGATACACGACCCTGAGATCATCAACTGAGCTGAAATCAAGAGTTTGATGCTTAACCACCTGAGCCACCCAGGCACCCCTTCAAGGATTACATTTTATTCCTGGTGGATATTGACCCATTTTGCATCTTATTAGGAAATTTATTTCAGCATTCCTAATTGCCTTTGTATCTGTGTTCTGATTTTTCTTTTGAACTGGTTTGTAACATAAGTTTCCTCATTAATTAGTTAAATAAGACAAAAATTTACATGTGTTTATTATAGATTTGTATGATGGTCATAATTTTACTCATTGAAATTATCTTTTAATGGACTTGGGTTCAGGTCTTCTGCTTCCAATGTTCCAAGAACTATTAATTATGGGAATTCAAAGGAGGTAGACGTTTCTTCTTGTCAATCATCAAATCCACAAAAAACAGCCAAAACACATTGACAAGACATATTGTACCAAAGGAAAGTGCTGCTTTGATAGCAAAATGTATTTAAACACATACGCAATTTGGAATGATCTTTATTTATAAATGACATGATTACATCAATAGACAATCTGTAAGAATCTGCAGATAAAGAATTTGCATTAAGCCATTTTAGCATGATCTGTGGATATAATAAATAGAAAACAGAATGGAAAAGGCATTTATAATCTAATCATACATATAGAATGCTGAGGAATAAATCTAATGGTAGATACAAAAAATATCTACACAGAAAACTGTAGAGCATTAGTGAGAGAAATCAAGACTTAAATAAATACACATGTATTTAGGAGATCCAGTAGTTTGTAGATTATAATTCATCCCAAACAGATCAAGTAGAATCCCTGGAGATGCTTTCTGGAAACCAGCAAGCTGATTCCAGAACTTAGTTGGAAATACAAAGGGCCCGTATTAGCCAAGAAGTTCTCAAAGAACAACTAAGTTGGGAGATGCAGAATCCCGGATATTAAGACTCATTATAATGCTGTAGTATTTACGAAATGTGGTATTGGCATAAAGTAGGCAAAAAGAACAGAGTAATAAGCATAAAGAAAGAACACATGTGTAGCGCTGTTTATTTACAACAAAGGTGAAATCAGTGGAGAACACAAAGTGTTGTCTTTTCGATAAATGGAGCTAAGTCAATTAGGTGTCTCCAAGATGCTAAACATATCTTTCCTCTGTCAGTTGTCAACTCCTGAAAAGATCACTCTAAACCTGTTGATTAAGGAAACTAGGTTCATTAGCTTTATGTTTGACAGAAGTCAGAGCAGGGTACTTGGGACTTTGGGACTTGGACCCAAGTGGTTAATGTTAGATTTTTCAACATTGGGAGCTGATTGAGATTAGAACAATCCATGCCATGATAATTTAGGATTGGTGGACAGAGAAAGTCTTAAAATGAGTCTAGAAATGTAAACTGATGTTGGATGTATGAACTGCTTGCTCAGGTAAGAAATCTACTATCTTGACAGGAGAGATATTTTCCTAGATAAATAAAATATTTGTTTGGAGGAATTGGTTTGCAGGAATTTCTTGGTACAAATAGTTAAGCCATGTCCCAGGTGGTCTCAGTTCTCTCCTGCTCCCTAATTATGTGGATGCAGTCATTGTTATACCCTCTACCTCACACCACACACAAAAATCAATTCTAGATGGCAAATTTAATAAAGCTTCTAGAAGAAGACATAGGAGAATATTTTCATGACCTTTAAGTAGACAAATATTGCTTAAATCAGATACAAACAGCTAATTAGCCATAAAAAATGTAAAAAGGTAGGTAATTGACCTACTTTAAATTAAGAACTGTTATTCATTCAAAATAAACAATTGAGAGAGTGAAAAGGGAGCAAAGCAATAGAAAAAAATGGGTAAAAGTTTTGAATAGGAACTTGACAAAGGGGACATCCAAATGCTTATTTTTTTAAAAGATTTTATTATTTTATTTATTTGACAGAGAGAGAGATCACAAGTAGGCAGAGAGGCAGGCAGAGAGAGAGAGGAGGAAGCAGGCTCCCTGCGGAGCAGAGAGCCCGACGCGGGGCTCGATCCCAGGACCCTGAGACCATGACCTGAGCCGAAGGCAGCGGCTTAACCCACTGAGCCACCCAGGCGCCCCCCAAATGCTTATTGAAGCTGTGATAATCACAGCTTATATCTTAGCTATTCCAATTCTCGATGTAGATACCCAGAAGATGTGTATACACATATTAACCAAAGACATGTACAATAATTTCTGTTAATAATAAAAATGGTGGTATATCCATACAATGGAGAGAGAATGAGTATGAACAATCCATCATTTCATTGCAGCAAGAGGGACGACTGCTGCAATCTCATAAGCAAAAAGAAACCAAACACAAAGGAGAATAGACTGCATCACTCTATTTATATAAAGTTAAAATAAGGTCAAATTTAGTCTATGTTGTTATAAGTTATAGCAATGTTTATCTTCAGTAGTAACTTGAAGGGAGGCATTCAGAGCTTCTGCAATACTAGAAATTCTCTAAATTGTAATCTGAGTGCAGATTATGCTTACAGACTACGCTTACAGATTAGGCAGGTCCATTTTGTGAAAATTTAATAGAATTTGTGCTTTCAACTGAATTTACCACAAGGCTGTAAGGAAGAGTGCGAGAAAGAGAGGAAAGGAGGAAGGAAAGATGGAAGGAAGCGTTACTTTCTGCGGATCTACAATTGAAGAGTTATGACATGAAAAGCAACATGGAAAAAGAATAGTATTAATATTTTTTTCCATATTGCTTTTTATTATTATAAATAAATAAATAAATATTATTACCTCTCATAACCTTAAACAAATTAAAGAACGAGAATGTGAATCTGAAGCGAGTAGAGCCTGTTCACTTCTCCTTCAGTTCTTAGAACTCTCCACCGGAACATTTTTCTTGCTGTCAAGCTTAGTCCTTCATACCTCATTAAAGAAGCATTTATGGCTGGATGGGTGCTATTTCTCTTTGCTTGGAGCCAAATTTAGACCTTAATTGACAGCCCAGTCCCCGCTCTCTTTGTTTCCCATGCGCAGTTAGAAGGAAAGAGCATCTGCTCTGAAGTTGGAGCTCAGGAATGGGATGTTTGGAGTTCCTGAAGCCATTCTTCACTCTGTGAAACCTAAATTCATTCCACCCCCTCCGGACTACACATGTGCTGCGGAACATTTGCAGCAAGGTGGCTCTAACATGGGTTTCAGCTGACATCCTTTCTGCTAGTTCCAGAAATACAAATTAGCCTGTGTTGGCAGAAGATTAGGGACTGCTCTTTTAAGCAGTCTTTCATTCTGTAGTTTTATTTTCCATTCATCTTGCCAAGAGAGTATCTTTTTCCAGAAGTTTCTCTTCTGCTCTCCCTGCCCTCCTCTTCTTTCACTTTAGCTTTTTTTTTTTTTTTTTCCCCTCTGAGATCCAACTATATCTTCACTGGTGCTGCTTGCTGTTTCTTATCCTCATATACTCTTGCCCTGCTGATTTCTTTCATCTCTACCTGTTATCTCTAATTAAAAGTTCTTGGCTAGCACAAATGTGTTTATAAATTACATACAACCCATGAAATGGATAGATGACCTGTTTTGTCCAATAAAAATTCACTCACATCTAGATTTTCTCGAATCTTGTAAGCTTGAGTTGTAGACTATCAGACCAACTGTTGTTCTTTACCAAATATTGATTGTTTATACACTAACCCTAATGAGAGATTTATTTTCCCTTAGTCACAGAAGTATCAATAAAAAAATGCAACTATCTTCCAGTTCCTCTGCCTTTTAAATGTAGTCCCTCCAAGGCTACACTGTGTTGTATGCCTCTCTTTAGGAAGCCTAACTAAATGCAATAAGCCATTACCTAATGTTCGTGTGTCTAAAAGATGCTCTCTTTCCTTCAGTAGCAGAATGGGGGGTGGGGGGGTAGTTACACTACTCACTCCCCATTCCCATTTCCTTCTCGTGATTCTGCCATAGTAACTCTTGATTTATCTTGTTTACAACTTTCGGACTTTGGAAGTCTCTTTATTATCAAAGGCCTTGCCACTTACGCACAGGAAGCATGACGGCACAGCATTGGGGTCTGTGGTTAACCTGCGCTATTTGGATATCTCCAGGGAGGGAGGAAAGGACAGCAGTTGGTTTGAGCTCCGTGGAAATCCTGCCTGGTGACCTGAAACCCAGGCATTGGTGGAGACCTTTTGTGGTGTTAGCTCACGCTTCTCTAGCTTTAACTTTAAAAAACACTTCTTTGGGTTATTTTGTTTTGTTTTGTTTTGTTTTAAATGAATTTGAAATACCCAACCCTTGCTACTAAGGCATGTTGCTGTTTGGTTCTTTTTTGATACAACGTCTTAAATGTAAGGCTATTCTTGAGCTCAAAATAAGCATCTTTATGAGCTCATAGGCAAGTTCAGTAACATCTCTCCCCAGATCTTGTTTTTATTTCCACTCTGTTGGGAGACAGTAAGGTTTCTATGGAGAAAGATACCTCCAATGAATAACATTTGACAATTTTTCTCTTTCATATTTTACTTCTAGTACCACTTGAACCTAATACAGTTATAAAGTTAAGAGAAGGGTTAGGTTTTGTGCTCCCAGCTAGAATTAGAGGTTCCGGATTTATAGTCTTTTATATTTTAAACACCAGTTAGTTATCTATTTTTGTTTTTAATCTGGGCAAGTAAATGGCCTAGAAATTCAGGGAACTGATGAGAATCGAAACTTCAATCTCTCTATCAGTCTCTAATTGTCTGTTAAGGGTTTCCTATTCATTTCGGGTGGAGAAACCTTCACTGAGATCGTGACACTAAGTCTAATATCATTTGTGTTCCATGTCATGAAAATGACTCGCAGGAAAAATATAGTTGTAGTCCATTTTTCTGTGTAGATTCTGTTCTTAGAATATAAAATAAATAGATGTAAAAGAAGAAGGGGGGTGAGGAAGAGGAAGGAGGAGAAGGGGAAGAAGAAGGGGAGGAGGAAGCGGCGGAAGAGGAGGAGAAAAAGGATAAAGACAAAGCCCTAATCATACTTACTCTGCTCTAGTGAAATATTACAATAATCATCCAGGGTCTTACCCCTCTCATAGTGACTTTGGGAAAACACAGATAGAAATAATCATAAAGCTTTTCTTTAAACAGAAGTAAAGTATTCAAAGCTTCAGTAAAAAGAAATAGCTCAAGAATAATTAGTCCGTTTAAGTGCATGGGCTCACAGTAGGCTCTGGTTAGAGAAGAGAGCAGAGGAAAATAATTACCTAGATTCAGAAGGGTCCATTCCATACCCAGTTGGGTGACCTGTCTCTTGCCAACTTCCATCTTCCAAAGGGACAAACAATGTTCACTTAATAGAAGCCTAGAAATATATGCATTGTTACAATTTTGATTAAGCTTTTACTTCTAATACACTAAAGTTTTCATGACAGTTATAGTATTAACATTAGTGTTATAATAATATTTTATGTCTAGTACTTTGACACCACCTAAATGCAATCCTACACAGTACATCATTTGAGTCTCAAAAAATGTCAAGAGAGGTAGATAAAGCAGGCACAATTATCTATATTTTATATATAGAAATGTGAAACTTCAGATTTTCAGATGTTGTGACTTTTTCATCTCCAAGGATGCATATCTACACAATGAGGGGCTGTGTGTTAGAATTTTAGCATCTTTCCTGTATACCTTGCTCCAGTATTATTAACTTTAGATGTTTTTAAATAAAGTTTTTTCAATGACTTTTTTCAGATATAACCTCCCGCCCCAACTTAAAAAACAGAATTATCTTTAACCAGTTAGTAATCAAGTTCACTTTGTGGAACTAACCAGGAAAAAAACTGAAAGAAAAAAAAATAACAAAATGTTATCCTCTTTAACTAAATTGATTTAAGACATAGCAAGGGAAATGGAAAAAATTGGACTATCCCGACAGATAATTTTGTTTGCCAAATTACAGGCAGATCAGGATTTAAGAAGCTTAGTCTTAAACTTCTGGAAAATAAGAGAATAATTCCAACTGGAAATTTTTTTTTTAAATGACTTTCAAAAGTAGGACACTACGGAGCATTGAAATGGTACAGACACACGTTAATAAGGAGACTGCAGTTAATCTGACTCTAGGTACGCTTACCAACATATCTACAACCTATTTACATGTGCTGGTAAATACGGTTATTGCCAAGAGCACAAAAACATATATACCCTCAACAGTTTCAAATGGTCTCTTCCAGCTTATGGCTCTTAAAACCCACTGAAATCCATGGGGCTACAGTATAAACACAGATATATAGACATGCATGCATTAAATGTCTTCAACAGTAACCAAAATGTTAAATCGATTTTATGAGAAGTTGGTTTTCCAGCCACTGAGTGGCTGTAAATGTTAAGTGTTTTTACAGGTTGTTGGGTTCCCAGCTGCTGAGCTCCTTAAATGTTATCACACGCGCACACATGCGTGCATGCACACACACACACACACACATACACACACAGCTTTTCCAGCTGTTAAGCCTCTCTGTACATTTTTTATGAAGTTTTTCCTCATTCTTTTACTTGCTAAATCTATTTATATTTTACTCACAAAAGCAAGTGCAAAATTGTCTTGGCATCCTCCAACTTTTATTTTTATTGTACTTTTTTAAACTACAAATAAAAATTCCATCCCCGTTTCAGTGCTTTCCAGAAAGTAGGGGCTCTAGTTATAATGAATCCAAGATGAACATTACGAGTTCATCTCAGAATTTAGATACCACAAAAAGCCCTCTCCTTGTGGTACGCTCAGTGGAAACACTTTTCTTGCGGTGTTTCCATTGGAAATATTGTACTTGTGGTATTTTTCAATGGAAAAACTATTACTGCGGTATTACTGAGGGCTGCAGGAAATGCTGGCTGGAGTCTTGTAATGAGTGGCCAAGGGAAAGACAGAGATGCTGACCAAGGGAGTTAAATTAAGGTAGCAACAGATAGAAGCAAGGTGTTAAAAAGGGATGACAAGGGTAATATGTCATTTCAGAGCCCCAAATTAAGTCCTTGTGGTATTATATACAAGAAAAAGGGGAAATATTTTAAAATTAGGGGTAGTTTTATAAGGGAAAAAAAACCTAAGATCAAATGGGGGCTAGATAAGACACATACATGATAGAGGAAGGAAGGAAAATTACAAAAAGTGAAATCAGGAGCCATTGCAAGGAGGTGGGTGTGCTTTATAATGCTATCCTTTTATCTGTGCACAAGCTCTAGAAACAAATGCTCAGGGGAAAAGACAATGAGCGAGAGGTAGACTTTCAAAGGAAAAGACAGAAGAGAGGACGTTCTGAAGGATTTTCCCAATCAGGTTTGGAGCTGGATGGCTGTGATGAAGTAAAGCAGCTTCAATTCATTATCTAGCTTTCAAGAATTTTCTGGGTCTGGCATGGGCTTGGAGCTTTGCTTTATTACCTAGCAGCCCCGGCAGGATTCTCTGCTTCTATTGGGCCAAAGTCTCACCATTTCCCACTTATGCCTGGCTTCTTGTCACGTTCGATTTCCTGCCTGGTCATCTTCTTTCCCGAGATACCCTTCACTGATCTAAATTCCTCCCAGGCTTCAAGCCAAGGTCAACCAACCTCCAACTCGAATGAGTGAGTCCCTTCTGCCTCCACCAGCCTTCAGGGCTAAACTACTTTTTAAAACATTAACTTGGAGGTATTTCTCTATGTTTCAGCCTTTACTAGTGTTTCGATGGTCTGTGCCCTTATCAGCAAGATCAAGGGTAAAACATCATGCCTTTTATTTCTTAGCGTCCCACGTTACCTACCAAGATTTTCAGCACCGAGTCAGTGTTTATTAATTAGTATCTGCAAACAGGAATGTGATCTCAATTTCTCTGAATCCTCACTGAATGATAATCTTAGCCATCTTGGCACTAGCTGCCTTAACAGAGATACTCCCAAATGGCATTCCCTGACACAGCACCAGCTTATTTCTTATTCTTTTCACACCTCTGTGTTGGTGTCTCTTCTCTACATTGTGAATCGGGGACCCAAGCTCCTTTTATCTTGTGGACCATTGGTCTTCAATACATGGCTTTCAATGTTGCCCAGGGAGTAGTTTCTCTTCCAGGCAGCTGGAAGGGGAAAAGGGTGAAGGACTTTGTGTGCAAGCTGTCTATAGAATTGAACTGAAAGGGGCATCCAGGACTCCTACCCGTATTTTATCTTTGGAACTTCATCATGTGGTATCATTGGCTGACTTATATCCCCCCAACTTCAAATTCGTATGCTGAAGTCTTAACCCCCAGTATCTCAGTGTATGTGGAGATACTTTCTTTAAAGAGGCACTTCAGTCAAAATGAGGTCATTAAGGTAGGCTTTAATCCTCTAAGACTGGTGTCCTTATAAGAAGAGGAAATTTGCACACAGACAAATATAGAGTGAAGACCACATGAAGACACAAGGAGAAAATAGCCATCTGTAAGCCCAAAAGGGGCCTCAGAAGAAACCAACCCTGCTGACCTCTTGGTCTTGGATTTCTAGCTTCTAGAACTGTGAGAAAAGAAAATTCTGTTGTTTAAGCCACCTAGTTGCAGTCCTAATTAAGACAGTTCCAGTAAATCCATACACATGACCACACCTGTTGGCAAGGGATGTTGGGGAATATAGTTTTGTTGTGTGCTAAGGAAGAAAAAGAAATAGGTTTTGCTGAACACAGAACAGTTTCTGCCACAATACTAGAACCTGATGGGATACTAGGGACCATCTACTCCAATTCTCTTTTCTTTTTTAAAGATCAAGATAAAGCCCACCAAAGTGAACTGATTTGTTCAAGAATCTTCTGGATGTTTAGTGACTCCCTTCACTGATTAGTTCATTGTCATCTATTTAATTGGATTTCAAAAATTTGCTAATCGCTATTTGCCACCAATGTCCCACAACATCTACTAGCAATCAATACCATCCTAGACCAGCTATGTAATTTTCTGGGGCAGTACAAAATAAAAATGTAAAAAAAAAATTTCTTGAGGATTTGTTTATTGGAGAGAGAGTAAGAAAGGGTGTGCTAGAGCAGGGGCAGAGGCAGAGGGAGAGAGAGAGAATCTGAAGCAGACTCCCCACTGAGCCTGGAGCCTGACCTGGGCTCGATCCCAGGATCATGAGATCAGGACCTGAGCCAAAATCAAGAGTTGGGTGCTTAACTGACTGAGCCACCCAGATGTCCCTAAAAGAAATTTTTTTTAAGGGGCGCCTGGTGGTTCAGTTGGTTAAGCATCCAACTCTTGACTTTGCTCGGTTCATGATCTCATGACCCTGAGATCCAGCTCTGCATCAGGCTCCATGCTGGGTGTCAGTCTGCTTGGGATTCTCTCTCCCCTTCTCCCTCCGCCCCTACTACCATGTCCCTGACCCCTGCTTGTGCACTTTCTCAAAAAAAAATTTTTTTTTAATTTTTAAAAATTACTAAGAATTTAAGGCAGGTGGCTGGACCAAAGCAAGCAAGATCCTTCTGACTGCGACCCAAGGGACTCCACAGGTTGCGCACCCATGAAGCTGGCCTTGGTGCATCCATAGCATGAAGGACACACCTATTATCCAAGTACTAGGAGTATTTATGGTTGAAGTGGATGTTACAAAACAGAGAAGTTTTAAGAGCTAACCCTCCCCACCACACACCCAAGTTGAGTACGATGATGTACCCCCTAAAACATTGATTTGTGAAAGCAGATCTGCTTTCTGTTATCCAGCTGTTTCTGTTAGAATCTTAGCGGGGGGAGGGGTGTGTTCTTTTTATTATTTTAGCCTGTGGAGACTCAGATGAAATTTATGGGGTTGGGGCACAGGTAAGATGCATTTTCAAATGCCCCCCAGTGCGATTCTGTTTCCCACCTAGGTTTGGGCACCACAGGTTACATTTTGACCTCTTGTGGGTCTGTTAACTTGAAGCTACTTAATATCCTCCATTTGTCATTCTCCACTTCCCTTGTTCAAGGGAGGATTTTATTTGTAGAAGATATTTCTTTAGATGAGATTTGAGAATGTGAGTAAAGGCCAGGCCAGAAGAGAAAGGTCTGACCATGTGACAAAATTAGTTATTTGGAATCTACCTCAGTTGTCCTTATCTTCCTTGTTAAGGAAGTTAACCTCCCAGGAGGTGATCTCCTGTGACTCTATCCAGGAATTATCATCTCATTCTTCTATCTGCACTTTGTTCCATCAAAACTATTCCCAAGGAGGAATCTAATAAGTGTGTTTATATTAAAACATAAAGGGCACATACAAATGAACATACCAACTCCTTACAAGATCTTTTCATTTCAAGAGATAAGAAGATTTAGGCCAAAGTAATGAATCTCTAATTGCAGAATCTCAGGCATTGATGAAATTTTGATAGGCCAGGGGTATATATCATAGAGTTTTTCATTTGTTCATTCATTGACTCATTTATATTTTCAAGGTATATTTAACAAAAGAAAAGTTATTTCATCATTAAATATTCCTCACATTTAAGAGAATCATATTTAAAAGGCAAATATACATTTTAAAAGATTATTAAAAGAAGATATGGAATGTCTTATAAATATATGATAGAGAGCACTAGGGAGACCAGGGGAAGGAATAACTGATTGTGTCTAAATGCAACAAAAAAAAAGGTACATCGGGTAGGCTTGGTTTGAACTGAATCCTAGGGCAGCATCCTGTAAGTTAAAGATTGCAGACTCTAGTACAGGGCAGGAATATCTGCCGTTTGCTTAGAAAATTTGGGGAAAGGACAGTTTAGTGGTTAAGGGTATGGAGTCTAGAGTCAGATTGCTGGGTTTTTAATCCCAGCTTCATCACCAGCTGTATCACTTTGGACAACAGGTGTAACATCTCTGTCCCTTATTTCTTCAATTATGAAATGAGGATTAAAAAGAAATAGACCCTGGTACATGAATTTTCTGAGTGGATTAATGAGCCATACAGGCAAAGCTCTGACAACAGTTCAGGAAGCATTCTTACTGAACCTCATTGTGCCTCCACTTATTCTTGGTGAGATGGGGAGGACCGTACCAGCCTCTGGGACTGAGGTGAGGACCAATCTGAAGATTACGTGTAAAACATCCAGTCAGGGCCTTTCAGCTAGTGATGCGGGCTCCAAGAACGTTGTTCCTGCCTTGTTTCTCTCATTGATTCAAAAGACGTCAATGCGGACCTACTCTGTGTCAATTGTCTTTAACTTTATGTCAGTTAACTTAACTTTACACAGATTAGGATTTGAGTGATTGATTTTTTAAGTAAGCATAGAACACATATTTAGTGTTTTCAAATTTTATAATTATTTTGTTTTTCCTTTACATGACTAGGATCACAACAAACAATTCAAATTAGGGTGTGTGAATCAGCAAACAATGATTAAAATACATATAAATATTTCCTCTCTAATTCGCATCCTTTGCAGTTTTTAGCTAAATGATGTGCTGACCCTTAAAAATGTAATTGTTCCTAGTGAACCGGTGCAAAAAATTCTACAGTTCTCTTTACTCTGACTTCCTCAAAATAATTTTTAGCATTTTTACTTTTGTCCCACTTCGCCTAAAATATATTTTTAGATGGTTTAACAAGATTCATAAAACAAAACAGAATTAAAGATAAAATAAAAAAAGGGGAGCCTTAGTGGCTCAGTCATTAAGCATCTGCCTTTCATTCAGGTCATGATCCCAGGGTCCTGGGATCGAGCCCTGCATCATGCTCTCTCCCTTTTCCCTCTGTTTCTCTCCCTGCTTGTTTTTTCTCTCTCACTGTGTCTCCCTCTGTCAAATAAATAAATAAATACATGAATACATACACAAATAAAATCTTTTAAAAAATAAGATAGAATAAAAAAGAAAGAGTAGATGAAGAGAAAATAAAAGTGGCAAAGTGAGAAAAAGTCGGAGGTAATTTGTAGTACCTTTATAGTACCTTTTACTATAAAGTACCTATGTAGTACCTTTTACTATAAAGTACCTATTACCTAGTACCTCTATAGAACCTTTATAGATCATCAAATTTATACTATACATTTGTAAGTGAGTAACTCAAAGTATAATATGGCTAGAAGTGGCCCACAAAAATTCGTTCTGATCACCCCAGTAAATAGACCAAAAAGGGAAAAATGATCAGGTATGACATTCGTAGGGCTTATCAGATAAAAACTAGCATGTCAAAAAACCACTTTTTAAAAAAAGATTTATTTATTTTTTTTTATTTTAGAGAGAGACAGAGCGGGCGTGCACATGCGAGTTGGGAAAGGAGTGGAGGGAGAGAATCTTCAAGCAGAATCCCTGCTGAGCTGGGAGCCCCACCTGGGGCCGGATCCCATGACCCTGATATCATGATCTGAGCTGAAACCAAGAGTCAGACACTCAGACTGAGCCACCTAAGCACCCCTCAAAAAACCACTTTTAATCAGTCTTTTAAACTGTCTTACTCTTCTCCGAACTCCCTTTCTGCATGCAGTCCTTTTAACTTATGTTTACCTATCTTTATCCATTACCAAACCATGAAATCTGTGAAGACAGAGGCCTTAGAGTATCAATTTTTGTAGAACACTGTAGCTTACATATGGTAGAATTTCATAAAATGTTTGCACAGTGAGTTAATAAACTTCAAGATGTATGTCAAAAGAAAGAAGTTCATTTGAATGAAATCCTCACTTTCAAAGCAAACTGGCTGGGACAGCAGGAAGCCTGGTAAGTTATAAGTGGATCTCCCTGTGTGTCTAGAAATAAAGACTTTGGTGATTTATTATCATAAATCCTTCACAGGAAGGGATAAGAATAGCAGTGTTGAAGATAATAGCTTGCCAAGAAAGGAGAATTTATTGAATCCAAATTCCTCATTCCAAAGATCAATCAACATTGAAATCTCAGTAGACTCAATAATCTGACTTTGCTGAGCAAATGGTCTTCATTTGTTTTAAAACCAATGATTTAAAAATAAATAAATAAATAAATAAATAAATAAAACAAATGATTATATCTGAGTTACCAGTTCCCTATTAACTTAAGGGTCTTTAAGTATATTTCCAACAATTTGTAGACCTCCCTAGCATTTAAGATTGTATCCAAAGTTTAGAACTACCTAATAAAATTACTGTATTTATAATACTGCAGAGAGTATAATTTTGGTCCTTAGTTCTGGAACTCTATGTAATGGTTATCAGAGTTGGAATTACCTTGAGCCCAAACTCCTTTTCATTCATATATGCATTCAGCAAGCACTTACTGTGTGCTCACAGTGTGCCAGGCAGGCACTGTGGGTGACATGGTATCATCAATCAGGGAGCTTGCAGTCGAGGAGAAGAAACCACCATGGCACACTGGCGAATGCGTAGTTATAAGGGCTATGGAGTGGTATGGGGTACACCAAGAGCCAGATGGCGTAAGAGGGGAAGGTTTAACTTCTTGGACTGATCTAGGGAAATGCAATGAATGAGGTGGCATTGCCTCTGGTCTTAAAGATGACAAGAGACTGGGATTCTTATTAAAGGGTACCTGTGAACAAAAATGTGGAGGAAGAAAATGCAAAATTATTGAGAGGATGGAATTTAGGCTGAAGGATCTCTAACTCAAATGAAGGAATTCGGACTCCACGATGCGGACCATTGTCAGAGGGAAGGGGGAAAGGAAGGGAAGAAGGCATGAAAATCTTGAGGGAGAACAATAACAGAATCAATGTAACAATGTGAGAATTAAATAGTGGCGCTATCCAGGAAGCTTCATGCTCCATCAATATCTTTAAATACATTCAGCAGAACAATGCCAACCAGGGGCTGAAGCACATGGTCCATAATAGGCAAAACACAGAGACAGAAAGCAGATTAGTGGTTGCCAGGAATGGGGAGTAACTGCTCATGGGTATGGGTTGCCTTCCGTGGTGATGAGAAAGTTCTGGATTGAGATAGTGCCGATGGTGGCCCAACTTTCTAAATGCACTAAACACCCCTGAGTCGTATGTTTGGAAATGATGTATTTTACAGCATATGGATTAATCTTAATTTAAAAAAATAACTTTAATGAAGCCATATATCTACCATTGTTTTGAAACAGCTCTATCTTAACCTTTTTCATATATACTTAGATATTATTTATTCATTAGTCCTCTCTCTTTTGGCACACATTTTGCTTCAGGATCTCAGACCCTGTTCTACATTGTATATCCTCTTCAGATGAACCATCCTGTGTTTGATCGTGGCTTGAACAGTGGACTTGTTTCAGCATACCACTGCAGATCTTGTTGACTCCACTGTGGAGGGCAAGATCTCTGTTCTGGCAGGAGACCTTGCCCCCTGAAACTCTCCCTACCTGGCTCCAAAGATCTTGGTCTTAACCTAGGAGGCAGTAGGGTAGAAATGGAAGACAGGAGGAAAAGCAAAGATCATGTGCAAAAATGGACAGAGAGTGATTCCAGACTCTATTTCTGGCATGAACTCAGAGCAGCAAAATTGCAGTCACATTTTGAGTACCAACTGGCAGGACTTACCATCCAGTTCCCTGGAATTTCTCCTGAAAAATTATGTATTACGATAATGTACTTTGTGGGATACCTGGCATATAGTAAATGTTTGATAAATTATAATGATTTTTGCTAGGATTTTGTGATTGTGTTTTGTTTTTACTTCTTCCCAGGAGACTCTTGATTCCAAGCCAGTTCATTAGTCATCATTGTTATCATCTCTGAGAGATAGGAATTAGTATCCTCATTTTACAACTAAAACTACTGAAAGATGAGCGGTGTTAAATGACTTGCCCTAGGTCAGAGTTAAGCATAAGTTACTGAGTCTTGGATTGGGGTTTTGTACAAGGAGCAAATCTTGTTAGCTGGAGTTAGAAGCTGGAGATCACGGGCAGGGATAGAATCTAGGGAAGCAAAATGGAGATGAGAATTTCCAGGTAGACGTGGAGGCAATGAGAATGCCAGGAAAAGCAAGGTCAAGTGAGGAAATCTCTGAAAAAACAAGATGGATAGGAATAAGAGCAAAATCTAGCTTTAGGGATTTGAATTGGAAGATGGAGCCCACAAACCAGCCCAGCAAGAAGGGCAGGGCACCATCTCCAGATGCCAATGCCTTGGAGCATGGATGAGGGGAGCTGAGAAACTCTGGGAACCTAAACAACAAGGAACAATGGGGTCAAGTAAGGCAAATCTCAGAGAAAGAGTATTTATGAAAGTCTGTTTTTGTTTTTTTTTTAACCTGTTGCCATTGAACATTGTCTGGTAGCTTCATCATGAGGTGTGAAGAAGCAGAAAGGCTATTTGGAATCAAGCTCATTGGCAGGGTGAGGACTCTTTATATATGGAGCTGTTGACCTTCACAGAAGAATAGCCTGTGGATAATGGAGTATTACCATAACCCCGTTGCTCCCCAAACAACCAGCCACTATTTTGTCCTTAAAACTAGTCCTCCCTTGTGATAAATCCCAGTTCACCTACTCCTTTGATAATTATCATTTATTATATAATATTATGGAGTATCTTTTTTATATATCTATACTATCTGCCCAACGATAGACTTTAGACTGTAAACTCTTACCAAGGTAGATGTTCGCCATATTGTTTTCAGAGTTTCTTATGGATACTGCTTAAAATACTGCACTCATTTATCAAATATATGACTGACTGAATGCTCACATCAAACACAGAAA
Source organism: Meles meles (assembly GCF_922984935.1). NCBI lineage: Eukaryota > Metazoa > Chordata > Mammalia > Carnivora > Mustelidae > Meles > Meles meles. The sequence continues at coordinate 54,050,801 of NC_060083.1, forward strand.
TGACTCCCCAACATGGGTCGGGTTGGAGCCTATGTGTCCAAGTTGGGTTCTCTGGGAAGCCGATTTCAGTGGAGATTAAGGGTCAGGATGTTTACGAAGGTGTGCCCTTGGGATCGATACCTGTGAAGGGAGGAGAAGAAGGCAGACTGGGGAGAGGGAAATGTTGAGCTACAGTGGACTCCCCAAAATAGCCTTTTGAATCTCATAGGAAGCTCTGGATCTAGAGTGACCCTTTGGAGTTCTCTCAAGTTGGGTTGTTGTGGACAGGCCCATACACTTCCTCATCGATCAGTTACTGGATGTGGGCCACTGAGGAATGGATGTGATTTTAGATGAGGAAGCTATTTGTACTGAGGCAATCCTTGAAGGCTTATGGTTTATGGCCATCAGCTGACAGAACCCTCAGCAGTCCAGGGCTCACTCACACTAAGTAACTCCAAGTCGATGGGAATTTGTGTTTTAAAGGTGGGAGTTACCCACTCCCCACCCCCAAGGCCCCATCTGGTGGCCTGGCTCCTACTTCTTGGTGGCCCCACCCCCACAATCCCTCATGATACGGGTTTTACTTATGTGGATTTAATAAAAACTTCACTGGTTAAAAAATAATAATAAAGGCGAGAGTTACCCCTATCCCTTACTTTGGATTATCTTTCTGAGTCCAGAGACAAGAATGGCGATGCCCACAGCTATACACATTACTTCTTGGTGGAGTTAATTAAATTGAATTTGTCACGGCCATTTGAGAATGCGCTGTCAGCAACTACAAAAGAAACAGTTTTTAAAAAGTAGAGCACTGCTTTTGCCATCGTATTAGGACACTTCCAGGGTAAGTCCCCAAGATGCTACATAGTCTGAAGAAACACCCTATAAAATGGCATCATACTCAATTGTGATGTTTGCTGTCTTTTTCTAAGAGAGCTTTGACAACGTTCAGGACCCAAAACACCGCCATGCAAAACCAGGGAGGGAGAAAGAAAGTCTGCTAGTCTTCTTTGCTTGGTTCTCCAGAGGTTGTCACCTTCTTGCACAGATTTAACTGGCTTAAGTGAAGCCCAAAGTGATGAAACTGGGAGACAGACTTCCCCAATAAAAGCTAATGAAAGGAAACCCAGGTTTCCCAGGGCAGATGCTTGGCACGTCTTGGGGAACGGGTGCAGATGTTCAGCGAGGGGAGCGATCCTCCCCCCATGCCTGTGGAAATCAGCAGATAGCAAGCACACCTCCCGCTCGGGGAGCCCCCTCTGCCAGGCACAGCGGCACAGCTGTGAGACACTCCTTCCGGCAGGCTGCTCTGAGCTTTGCCTGTCTTCGGAGACTTCGCCCCTCCCAAGCAAGGCAAGTTCAACTGGATTCCTTGGCAGCTGAAGTCTACATGGACCCCGCAGGGAGCGGTGGAGAAAAGTGAGTTTGACGTGCTTGGAAATATTTAGATCTGGGATGTAAACTGCAAGGAAAATATTTACTCTGTTTGTTTTAATACCACAGAGGTCTGGATCCAGGGAATCTTCGGAGATGTACAGAAGGCTCCTGCCAAGGCCCCAATTTAACAATTTGGTCAGTGACAAAGGGCATCCTGTTTAACTAGTCTGAATTTAAATAGCATGTTTCCAATCAATGTATTAACATGTCTGTCCCATCCGTTTACAAAGCTGTTTCCTTTAACCCGTGAATTTGGGGTTTGGTTGTCAATCTGGACAGAAGCAAAGCGCTTTCCTTTGGTAGGAAGTAAGCAAGCAGGTCAAAAAGAGCAGAAGGGGACTGTTGCCTGAACCTCGGCTTTCGCTACAGCCTGCCATAAAAATATGGCCATTCAGAGCGACCGGACCTACCTGTCTCCTCGTGCTCATCGCCCTCAGTGAAAAATCTCTTACGTCTAGCTGCCTGGGGGCTCAGGGATCCTGTGGAGTGCTATAGAACTATCTAATCCTATTCCTGGTCTATAAGTTCTAACCAGGAATTGGGATACAAGGGAAGCCTTTGTGAATGTGATTTGAAAGTTGCATATTTCATCTTTGTCTTCCGTGGAGACCTCCTGCATCGGAGGTAGAGCATTTGGGACCCACGCTGGCTTCCTTCTAGATTTCTATTCATGTCAGCCTGTAGCAGATACTTACTGTAAAGGGATGTGTGAACCGTACCTATATGTATATATCGGGAGGAGAAATATACAAGACATGAGATTGACATCAGAATGGTCCCCACAAGACAGTGCAAGAGATTAACTGGGACTTCTTTCTGCCTTCAGACAGCATACCAGCCAGAGAAAATTTTGATTGCTTTTCAACTTTCAGGAAAGCAGATTTTGTGACTTCTTACAGTTTCCTAGTCTGTTGTCTAATTGTCTCCCCTCCCCTTTAGCAATTTTTCTTTGAATTAAACCCTTTTGCTTCACGGCCAAACCAATTCCTCCCATATTATCGACATGGAGAAGAAACAGATGCTTCTCAATCATTGGTCCCAGTTGTATTTCTATGCTCTTTTAATAGCTGAGAAACAGAATTCCCATTCAGAATTTGATGACCGTCAACTAAGCAGAGAAGACTCTTCCCGCCCCTTTGATGATGGAGATTTTGTGCTCTGGTTTCTTTTCAGAACTCTTACCCTTTCTCCATCCTTCCTGACTTCTGCTCCACATCTGTGGGGTTCCAACTCTGTCTGATGTCTGCTGATGAAACTTCAAATATTTAAGATCCTCTGGTCAGCTTCTCCCTGAGTCAAAAAAGAAAGTTATCCCACATCTCCAAACCACTTCACAATTAAATGGAGAAAGTGTAATTCCCAAGTGGCTATTCTGACATAACCACTGTTTTTACTTTCCTTGTCCGTTGCACATTAGTCACAGGAACCACTACAATGGGAAAGATTCAAACGTGCAACAATTTATTTTTACTAATGAACTAATTTGCATGAGAGTCATTAGAGAAATACTCATTTGATACATAACAGCTTAGAACAAAGAGGGATCAGAAAGTTAATTAGCCTAGCCGATTCCTTTCATTTTGGAGAAAGAATCCCAAGTGGGAGTGGTGAAGTTTTGTTGTTGTTGTTTTTTTAATTTAATACTAGTCTCTGGTATAGCTTAGAGCTCAGTTCCCCATTTTTGTCACTTTTTTTCTCTTTAATGGTCATCTGAAATCAGGAAAAGGAACTTTGGGAAGTAACCTAGGAAAGCTCCATATAGTCATTCTATGGGTCAAAATAATAATTCTCCCACTCTCCAGATTCCACTCAAATTCATCTGGTAGAGAGTTATGCATTAACTGTAAGACTTTGTTCACCTCTAAGGTTCAAATCTTTCTGGGAGGTATCCATAAATATGAGCTACTTAGGCTCTTACATATAGCATGCACAGACAATATGAGAGTAGCTTTGGGTAGGGTGATGGGAGGAGACACATGAGGAATTTTTTCAATGTCCTCTAATTCAAAGTTAATAACATAATGTTAGTGACTGTGCATGAGTTTTCTACTAGTGCTGTAGCAAATTACCACAAACTTAGATAATACAAATGTATTATCTTACAGGTCTGTAGGTTAGCAGTCTGAAATGGGTTTCACTGGGCTAACATCAAGATATTGTCAGGGCTGTGGTCCCTTCTGCGGCTCTAGAAGGCTCTAGAATCCATTTCCTTGCTTCTTTCCAGATTCTAGAAGCCACTCCCATCCCTTGGTTTGTATCCCTTCTTCCAACTTCAAAGCCAGCAGGAGGGTGTCAGCCTCTAACACTGGATCACTCTGCCTTCTTTTCCTGTACCTTCCACATTTAAGGACTCCTGTGATTATATTAGGCCCACCCATGGAATCCAGAATCATCTCCCTGTTTAAGGTCAGTTGACATGTAACCCAGATTCCATCCAGATCCTTAATTTCCCTCTGCCATGTGTTCTAATATATCCATCAGTTCCAGATGTCTTTGTAGGGCATCATCGCCCTAGTGGGTCATTTGTCCAAGTGACCAGTCAGGGAGCCAGGCTTCTTCCATTTTTTGGGTCTTGCCCCCCCCCTTTGGGTTTCATGGTCTTCTCCATTCAGTTAATAGGTGGGGAAGGAGAGAGAGGCTCTTGTGTATGCCATTTTATGGGTTGGTCCTGGAAATGGTGAACATTATTTCCACCCATATTCCTTTGGCAACTCTCCATTAGGTGGCTACACCCAGGCTGTTGTTCTTATCTATGTGTCTGAGAAAGAAAGGAAATGTATCCGATGACAAGATAAACAAACTCTGCCCTGTCCAGCCCTGGTCACCCAGCATTCATTTCATCCTCCTACTATACATAGAAGACATTTGTCCTTCCTGAAGGAAGAAGATGCAAGGTCGCCTCCAGTCACTGCTTCAAGCTCAAGTCCAAATCCATGGGTGATGTTCAGACCTCTAAATCAGGACTGAAGGAGAGTCCTTGAACTTACATACTATCTTACTCACGTACACAGTATCCAGTGGTGATATATATACAGGAAAACCATATCTTAAACTCTTGTTTGGAAATGAAACAAAACACGGAAAAAACAAACAAACAAACAAACAAACAAACAATAACCCAGTAAGAGATGTGTAGCTATCACCAGTCCACAGCAATTCTGACATCCTTCTAGACACATATTATGAAAGCCCTACTCTTTGGGTAAGGGAAGTTCTTCCTTTAGCCCAGAACTGTGCTCTCTGGGACCTCCCTTGTCTTCTTGATGGCTTTTGCCCTAGGTTCCTGGCCCAGGAGCTCCTTCTTCACCCATTATCCCCCAGGGCCTGAATGAAGTAGGTCTTGGGGCCTATACTTGGCCTGGTGAAAGTCAGGGGATGTAGCACTAATCCTAAAGCTCAAAAAGTCAGTTTTAGTCCTGGTGCATAGTACCTTTAGTGATACTCTCTAATCCAAAATTCCTACGTCCTTCAACCCTTTGTTTCTAGACTTTTCCAACTGCTAGTAACTGCTTCTGAAATTTCTTCATAGCTATTTCCTCAAGTCTGCTTTATTCATTTGTTTCCTCTTCCCTCCCTCCAAGCAGGTCTCAGCATCCTCCAAGCTATGGGAAAGAATATGTTTGAAGGTCATACCCTTGATCTGATCTTCATCTCATGGCAATACATCTGTGTGTGTTTCCAAAGAATCTTGCTGTTCTTGCTGTTTTGACATTCAGAGTCTTTTTCAGTTTATCTCTGTTTGCTGATTTCCCAGCCCTAAAAGTTAGTGATTTTTGCCTACATATCCACCTTGATTTCTGCTTCAAAATCAGCTAGTTTTTATCTGTCCTTAAACTCTTTCTTGTTACACACTGCTAAGAGTAGACAATAGTAGAAAATGGACCCTGTTACTCTCATTCTTTTCAATCATCTGTGTAAGAACTACAAGCTTAATAGTTGCATGAGGTCCAGACTGCTTTTCTAATTACTTAGTTCTACCCTATGTTTTGGTAATGGAAACAAAAGGAATACTGTGGAATCTACCTTTATACCTTCATCTATTGGTTCCTCTCCTTTTTCTATGACTGACCTGTAAGCCAATGATGAATTTCAGGTGTATACCATGTTCACTCCAAAAGACTGATTTCAGAATTAGTTCAGGTAACATTAGGTACTACAACAAACAAACCCTGTAATCTCAGAGCTTTAGCCCTATTTTGATTTATTTCTAGCTCAGATCATGGCCCGTCAGTGGCTACCTCTGGTCAGGCAGTCTGGGATATGGTCACTCAGTGTCTCAAGTTCCTTCTGTATTGTAATTATTATAGATTCTCAGACCCTTCTCATCTCAGGAATGTTGGGGAAAAGAGAGCAAGGATCACTTGTGGGATTTTGTTACACACTGAACTGGGAAATGGTGGACCTCACTTTTACCCACCTTCTAGTGGTCAGAATTAAGTCCCATGGCCACATCTGACTGCGAAGGGTGATAGGAAATACATTCCTGCTGTGTGTTTCCAGTGGGGAAAGGTAATGGGTTTGGTGCATATATGCAGTCTCTGTCACACCAAAGAACACAGATTTGAGTCCATGAGCACACCAAAAGTCAGCTGAACTATGTTAGCTCGCATTGCTTAGGGCTTTATGAACTACTATTGATCGTTATTGAACATTTAGCAGCAAAAGCACTGTTGATAGCATGACCTTGATGGGCAAATGATTTAAAAATCTTGAGGTGTTTCAAGTATCATAAATGAGTTTATCATTTATTACAAGTAAATTATTGGTACTCACCAAATATCAGACATTGGGTTAGGTGCCAGGCAGATGGAGATCAAAGGATAAATTATTGTCCTCAAAAAGCTCTCTGTATTCTGGGTGAGACAAGCGTGTACACATGTAATTAAAATACTCTTTTTTCTATAATAAGGTTATAAATGTGCTATAGGGCCACAGAAAAAGGAACTGTGGTGCCCTGGTCTTACGAAAAAGTAAACAGGGTCAGTGAGGAAAAAGTCAGAAATTATTAAGAATTTTCTGTTTGCAGGTACCTGGGTGGCTCAGTGGGTTAAAGCCTCTGCCTTCAGCTCAGGTCATGATCTCAGCGTTCTGGGATCGAGCCCTGTATTGGGCTCTCTGCTCAGCAGGGAGCCTGCTTCCTTCTCTCTCTCTGCCTACTTGTGATCTCTGTCTGTCAAATAAATAAATAAAATCTTAAAAAAAAAAGAATTTTCTGTTTGCTTTGCCATATAAATATCCCGTCTCATTAAAAAAGCAGGACTCTGAGCAGTGAGTTATCAAAATGTGAAACATGTCTCACTGAAGAAGTAAAAACCAAAGGTGTTCAAAAAGGTCAGTCATTTTTCTAGTTCAGTGTTTTGGAGTAGAGATCCTGAAATCTTAAAAATCTAGAAGAAGGTTCCAACTAAGAAAATCAGCAAAACCTTTTGGTGGTTGCCGTTGTTGACGTTGAAGAGGAGCTGGAATGAATAAGTTAATGATCCAAAGTTTGTTTTTGAGATGCCTGCAATATGGCACTTGGGCAACCTCCCATGATGTTAGGTCCCTGTTGGGTCTGACGAAGGCAGATATTCATTAAGGCCTTCACCACCAGCGGTTGGAGCCCGTCCACTTCATGCGAGTAGACAACCACAAGCATTTCATTCCATATATCAGTACCAGAAGCTAGAAGCCTGGAATGCACACACGATGCTTTGAACCTCATAATTGTTCCTTGTAATAATAAATTTTACATTTGAACCTGTGAGTTATCAAGGAAAAAGAAACACACAGCCACTTCGGTTAAAGGATAGACTTAAAATAACAGGAATTATGGAGATGGAAAAATACCACTTTTCTCTGTTGGCCCAAGGATTTATGTTTGGGGAAAAAATGATTCAGAGGTGATGGCCTTTCTTGGATATTAACAAAGTGTAGAGCAGTTTGCGTCCCTGACAATGGATGTTGTGTCAATTCTGGGAGCGGGAATTGGGGGACACAGTGGCAGGAAAAAAAAAAGAGTTGAGCTCAGGCAGCTTAATATTTATAAAAGGGAAATTCTGGATTCTTCTTGACAGGAACATTTATTGTGAAAGTCTCTTCAGTCTTTACTAGAGAGTGAGAACAATTGTTGTGTTTTAAACTAGAATAGGAATACGGCTGGAAGTGATATATCGATACAAACAACTGTCTTTTCCCAGCCAACTTGTTAGACTCAACTCATGCTTATCAGATTCTGAGCCTTATACAAATGAGCTCCAGATGGGAGAAACAGTCAAATATTTAAACATTAGAGATCCCATGACAAAAGAATAAAGAAAAAAAAATACTTTTTCCTCCTAAATTTCCAAAGGGGAGAAATTAAAAGGAAGAAGTGGACAGTTGGAGTTTTAATACATATTTAAAATTTCATATGTAAAAATAAATTATTTTACATTGAAAGACAAATTACAGATGACCACAATAGTTGCCTCAAACGGGGGAAGGAGTTTGTCTCTTAATGCTGCATACAAATTTATAAGAAAATAATTAATTAATCATATATATGAGATATATATGAGATATGCTGGTCAATGTCATAGTTAATTTTTAAGTGAACAAATAGAAATCATAGATATACAAATGAAAAATGGTCAACTATGCTAATAGAAATCATTTATTTGAGATCATATTGCACATATTAAATTATAATAAACATCAAAGGAAAATTGTTAAAGCTAGCAAGAACATTATGGTACTGATTTGCCTTCATTGCTGATGACATAAATTTGTAAAAATGTTTTGGAATGCAGCTTGAAATTTTCTTGTGTTTGGTGATTGAATGAACTGAGTTTAGAGGTGTGAAATTATGAAATAATTGTGTTTTTCTTCTGCAATAGCTTGTTAATGTTCTGTGCCCCTGGACAGGAACTTCTTGTAAACTCATTTTCAGGTGTTCAAAAGTCCAAGTTGAGCTTAAGAAACAAAACAAAACACAAATCCTTCATTATGTAACCCACCCCCCACCCCCCACCCCCGCTACTTTTTTGAAGGGAGAGAGCAAGCGCACATGTGTGTGGTGGGGGGAGGGGAAGAGGGAGAGAGAATCCTTTTTTTTAAAGATTTTATTTATTTGAAAGAGAGAGTGAGCACAGAGAGAGAGGGGGAGAAGCAGACTCCCTGCCGAGCAGAGATCCCAAAGGCAGGGCTTAATCATAGGACCCTGAGATCATGACTTGAGCTGAAGGCAGAGGCTTAACCAACTGAGCCATACAGGTACCCCTATAATTTTTTTTTAAGATTTAATTTAACTATCTATCTATCTATTTATTTATTTGAGAGAAAGAGAAGGAGCATGGGTTGGGGGGAAGGGCAGAAAGAGAGGGAGAGAGATTCTCAGGCAGACTCCCTTCTTTCTCCCCCTCCCCCTCCCCGAGGGCAGAGCCCAATGTGGGCCTTGTCTTATGACCCTTAGATCATGACCTGAGCTGAAATGGAGAGTCAGATCCTTAACTGACTGAGCCACCCAGTTGTCCCTGTGTAATCCTATTTTAAGCTTCTCCCCTGGTCTCCTGACTTGAGGCTTGAGAACCTTGAGTATGGAAGGTGGATACTCCACTATTTCCACCTTATTCTTCCATTCTTTGCTTCTTACCCTGTGGTTTTCTTGGTCCCTCTTTGGTGATTTGGAGTTGGGAGAAATTGGGGCTTAAAAAGTTATCGATCAGTGAAATTGTAATCTGGGACAGGTGCTGTATGGTAGACGCAGATAACCTAAATGCTGGTCGTTCTGCCTGGGGGGTACCTCCTGGGTTCTCCAAATAACCCAATGAAAACTGATGTTGATACTATTCACGGACTTGAGCAAGGCCTCAATGGGTTGACCATGTGTGACAACCTCTTACATTTAGAATTTTCAGGTGGGAGCCGACCTCTTTGTTTTTTAGATTCCTCACACCTCAAATTCTTCAAATTTCCTCAACTTGGGCTGCAGTTGGTTAAGAAAGCATAGAGGAGAGGGGGCATCTGTACAGCTCAGCTGGTAAGCACCTGACTCTTGATTTCGGCTCAGGACATGATTTTAGGGTATAAGATTGAGCCCTGTGTTGGGCTCCATGCCCAGCATGGATACTCTCCCTCTGCCCCACTCCCCAGTCCCTGCTGCTCATGTGCACACACGCATGCTCCCTCTCTCGAAAGAAAGAAAGAAAGAAAGAAAGAAAGAAAGAAAGAAAGAAAGCATAGAGGAGAAAGGAGAAATGTCAGACTTACTGACAACTGTTCTAAAATGTTATCAATCTGCCTAATGCATTTTTTTTAGAGAGATGAAGAATTTATTTTTTTTTAAGATTTTTATTTATTTATTTACTTGACAGGCAGAGATCACAAGTAGGCAGAGAGGCAGGCAGAGAGAGGAAGGGAAGCAGGCTCCCTGCGGAGCAGAGAGCCCGATGTGGGGCTCGATCCCAGGACCCTGGGATCATGACCTGAGCCAAAGGCAGAGGTTTTAACCCACTGAGCCACCCAGGTGCCCCTGCCTAATGCATTCTTAACTTGTGTTGTACAGTAGATTGTAGGTAGGTGATAGGTTAGGAAGAGCTGACCTACTTTTCGCAGCCCCCTTTGTAGGTCACGTATAAATGATCATCTCTAAAGAGAGTCATTGTTCTCTACGAAGTAGGAATATTTGTCACAGAGCTTTTCAGTGTTGATATCCCAGCCAGCATTGAAACAATGGAAGGAGGCCCACTAATTTTTATACATATAAAAATTTTTTTCAAGATTTTCCAAGCATTTTAAAGTATAGCAGAAATAAACCCCAAGTCATGTAAAAGCTATATGCATTGAGATAGCCCCTATAGTGTTAATTATAAAACTAAAATTCCCAAACGGTAATTTGGATGTATTCCAATGTCCCACGACAGGAAAATGGTTAAGTTAAGGAAGTTGGAGTACATCTATATTAAGAGAAACCATGCTATGAAAATAATGGTAACACACTGTGTTCTCCTGGGAAAGGAGAATTCGAGTTCAACATGAAGCGAAAAATGCAGGACACAAAATCCTATTCACACTGTGTTTACGACTATGTAAGTTACTTATTAAGAGGTTGGGCTAGGAAATCAAACAACTAGTTTTCTAATCATGCCTCTGTGACTTGTACTTTGATAACCTTGAGAAGGTTATTCAAAACCTTCAACTCTTCTCTCTGCAAAGAGGAAAGCACTTACTGTTGTCATGAGAATTACATGAGCTAATGCAAACTACGTGTTCCGAGTGCTTACTAATTACCCAAAGGGCTCTATTAAAATCCTGGAAAGGACACACAGAAATGAGGTTAAGATGATGAGATCTCTTTTACTTTTACTTTTTTTTAAAAGATTTTATTTATTTATTTGACAAATAGAGATTGCAAGTAGGCAGAGAGGCAGGCAGAGAGAGAGGAGGGAGCAGGCTCCCTGCTGAGCAGAGAGCCTGATGTGGGGCTGGATCCCAGAACCCTGGAATCATGACCTTAGCCAAAGGCAGAGGTTTTAACCCACTGAACCACCCAGGCACCCCTCTTTTACTTTTTTAAATAACCTTCCTTTAGTGATGTTATATTACCTCCAGGATTAAAAACAGGCTCAAAGATTCCAAGCAGTAGAGGGCCAATATATTGGGGATGTCAGCCCACAGACTCTCTTAGGACAACCCTTGGATAAGAGCCTGCACCAAGTAAAGGCTTCCTCACACTTTGTGGACATACCTCCCCAGACTGAGATAACCAGTGTGAAAAACAGTTTGCTCATTCCAATCAATTGGCATTCTCTAGCAGTCTTTGATGGTCTGGGTATCACTCCCTTAGACTTCAGCTGTATGCCACAGTGGTTCACCTTGCTATCTTCCCAGTCCATTATGGCAAAGTGATAAAACCCCCCCAAAATATTTCAGAAACAAACTGAGGCTAATAGCCAGTTTGCGGTCACTTGATAGAAGAGGGAGAATTACAATTTCCTGAAGTAGGGTTGAATTCAAACAAGAGAATATATCTTGGCAGACATTTCAATGATTTTTATTACAGTTTATTTATTCCCTCATTATCTGGGCTATAATCTGCGTATATCTTGGGTATTAAACTACTTCTGAAAGTTTGCAAATAAACTCTTTCCCTATACTTTTCATGCTTTTCTTTACTGATATTTGCCCTAATAAAAACATGACAGGCCTTATTTCAAACTAAGAAGAGAGCCCACATTAAATAGCATTTTAAAAAGAGGAAAATGTTGAAAATTTAAAAGGCCTTAGCTGAGTGGATTTTGGACTAGAACCTTGACCCAGGAACATATAATTGATTAACCTAAGCCAATCTCTTTAAGACTAAGGGAAACTAACTTTTACATATTGACTGTTTGCATAGGTTTGTGCTGCTACTTCTAGTAAGAACCAGTAAATTTGCCCAATCAATAATAAGGAAATTCATATTTTCCTATTTGATGGGAAGTTTGAACAATGACAAGATACACAAGGATAAACGATTAAAAATAAACTCTAAATAAAAGCGTGTCAAACAAAATACTTAAGAAATCTCTTCCATTGATCTTTTATTATTTAAAGAAAAGATGGTGAGTTTTGGCTGAAAAATTGTGGTCAGTTTTTAAATGAGCCCAGCGCTGGGATAGTAGCTTATTGATATTTCAGCATTTTAGAGATTTGAGTCTGATGGTAGGTCAATCAATTTTTGCTAGAAACAAGACAAGAACTCAATGGCCCATATCTGTAAGCAGGTATGTCTCATTTGGGTGTCTTAAAACCTCACAGTCTATATCCACTGCTGGTTGACTTTGGATCTCTTCTTTGGAAGGCCCAGACTGATGGAGTAGCTATCTGAGATGTTGCACCGTGGGCAAACTCAAAATGGTGAAGCATGTGCCAGCTCTTAAAACTTCTGTCTGGAAGGGGTCTCCACCGTTCCTAGTTCATTGGCTAGTTCAAGGCACATATCCATGTTGGAGTCCATTCGGATAGAGACGTAACGTTCTTCCTCAGAGAGGAGCCCCTCAGTATGAGCCAAATAAGTATTTTGAAGAATAAGAAAATACACCACAGAAGCTGTCCTTCTGTCTTCCTCCTGTTACTTCTAGGTGGTTTATTTAAAGAAGTACATGTGTCTACAATATCTACATCTTTTTTTTTTTTAAAGATTTTATTTATTTATTTGACAGAGAGAGAGATCACAAGTAGGCAGAGAGGCAGGTAGAGAGAGAGGAGGAAGCAGGCTCCCTGCGGAGCAGAGAGCCCGATGTGGGGCTCGATCCCAGGACCCTGAGATCATGACCTGAGCCGAAGGCAGCGGCTTAATCCACTGAGCCACCCAGGCGCCCCTACAATATCTACATCTTTATTGATCACCTGGCTTATTGGGTGTATTTTCTACATGTCATATAACTTTTGGCAACTTTTTTTTAGACATTATTTATTTGACAGACAAAGATCACAAGTAGGCAGAGAGGCAGGCAGAGAGAGAGAGTAGGGAGCAGGCTCCCTGCTGAGCAGACAACCCGATGCAGGGCTCGATCCCAGGACTGTGACCTGAACTGAAGGCATAGGCTTTAACCCACTGAGCCACCCAGGTGCCCCTGGCAACAGTATTAACTAAACTTTCAGCCATAATATAATAAAGATCCTTCTTCTAGTTTCCAATAATAGTCACCTTATTTGCCTGCTAGCTGTCAGCTGAAGCTTTCTGAAGGACCAAAAGTCTTCTACTGGCAGTTTCTCCAAGGTGCTCAGGCTGTCACTAACACTTTCCTCAAAGCCCACTGCCTTGTTCCAAAGCCACTGCCAAACTCTGGGTTTGTATTTTGGCAATGCCCCACTCTTAATATTAATATATGTGTTAGTTAGGCATTGCTGTGTAACAAATTACTATAAAACTTAGCAACCTAAAACAACAGACATGTATTATCTCATTTTCTGGATGATCTCGCTAAGAATATTTCCAACCAGGATGTTGAAATTGCCACCTGGTTTCTTCTTTCTGCTTTTACTTGTCAGATACAAAAAGAGAGAGAAAAAATAAAGAAAAAGCTGTTAGATTTTCTTTTTTTTAAAATTTTATTTTGAAGATTCTATGGGTCTAGCAGAGGGTTTAACACATAGGAGCAAGAGACTTTCATAAAAATAACTAACTAAGTAAATCAATGAAAAATTAAGCAGAATAATTAGGGCCCTGAAACTATTCTGCATGATACTGTATTGGTAGGTTCATTTGTCAAAACCAGTAAAACATACACATCAAGAGTAGACTCTAATGTAAAGTATGGACTTTGGATAATGATTGTGTCAGTGCAGGTTCATTGGTTATAACAAATGCAACATTTTGCTGGAGGTGATTCAGTGGGGGAGACTGTGCTTTTGTGGGGACAGGGGTATGGGGGTAGTCATCATGCTTTCCTCTCAGTTTTGCTGAGAGTCTAAAACTACTATAAAAATAAAGCTTATGATTTGGGGGGAACATTTTTTTTTTTTGAAAAAAAATTCTTGGATTTTTTTTTTTTTTTTGTCATTACATGGGCATTTAAGTAATGAGCATTTGGTTTTGACTATTATCATCGTGGCCTTTGTTCCTGACAATATTTAGGTGACTCTTTAAACAGTCTACCAGGGTTGAGTTTAATAATTGGAAGGACAGAAATAAGAGGATATCATCCTCTGAAGCCCATGAAAAACATTTTTATTCCAGATCCTATGACCCCGGATCGAATGTTGAGAGTTAGCCTTTGTGTATGCATGTATCGGTTTCTGGAACACCCTTTTTTTATTTATCTGTAATAGCATAGTACTGCTTAGTATCTTCCATGAGTTGGATTTATTTGGCTCTCTCATGCTTCTAAAAAGATGATATGAGTCAGAGATGTTCCTGTGATGAGTTGGTCCATCCATACCCTTGAAGAGAAAGAGGAATCAACCATTCAGGAAAGGTGACCACCTTTTATTCCTTCCTGCTCTGGGAATTTCTGCTAGTGATTGCCAGATTTCTAACTTGTCCCAACTGAGATGCAGGAGAGCAGTAAGTCTGCATGAACAAAAGGACAAAGTGGTGACTTGTGGAAGTGAGACCCTATTATGTGATGGGTATCAATAAAGAGAAGTCTAATATTGTATTCTACTCTAGGGATTTATGCAAGTAAGGGGATTTAATCCTTTAGCTACATTTGCGAGGGTCTAAATTCCCTAGAAGGTCAAAGTACAGCTTGGAAATTTGACCTAATGGGAGTGAGTGGAAAACAGATCATTAGATAATGAAGAGGAGGCTTGGTAACATCTGAGGAGACTCCACTGAACCCTGTAGTCGTCTACCTCTCTGCCTTCACCCCAGGCCCTTGGAGCTAAGCTGGACACTGGACTGGAAATTGTGCTGATTGTCTGGTTGTGAAGGGAAGCCTCTGGCTTCATCTCTACCTGATACCCTGTTGGCCATGGCAGTACCATCAGTTGTAGTTGTGAGCGGAGGAGCGTAAAGGACAGTTTTTGAGATAGGGAATTCCATTACGTATTTGCACAAACATTTCTTATTGCTTGCTTATTCCCAGCATTTAAGCTTATAAGAGGGAATCAAGGAGGTGCATTCTTTTTTCTTGTAAAACAACTGTAATTCTCGGAAGAATATAAAGGAGAAGGGAAATCATTTACTGCTTGAACATTTGTTCTTGACAAAGTAACAGAGTCTGGATATGATTGAAAAATGGTCATATGAAAATTCTGTTCTTTCTTATTGACATATAGCCTAACTAGAGACACCACATTTAAAAAACAAAATAAAACAAAAAACACCTAGAGACACCGCAAAGCCATTGTGATCATTCATTCTGGTGGACCATCTCCTAGCACGACCTCAGTTATAAGGTCATGAAATGTGCTAGAGTTGGTGGAGAAAAGCTCATGTCTTTGAAATTTAAGAGCATTTTTTATTCCCTTTGGTAGTCTTTCTGAAATTCTGTGAGCAGACCTTACCTAGTTTGCTTCTTCATTACTTGGAAATCCTGAAGAGTTTTTCTTGGAAGTGACCAGATGGAAAAAATTAAAAATGTTTTAGGAGAGCTATTAATTCTGGGTGGATTTTTTTCTAGAATCCTTCTATTTTTATTTAGACATAGATCAAGAACATTTATGAGATTAACGTGTTTATCCAACATGATAAAGATTGTTTTTATTAGAATTTTAAGCTGTAGCTATATGCATTAATGAGCCTTATTCTGTTTTAATGACTTTCTTAATATCTCTTTAACCTTCAGAAGACAACAAATTGAAAATGTTCCCCTTTTCTTTGCTTCAAGTGGCATGAATCTGAGGGAGCACTGATATTGTCTCCAGGACCTTTTTAGGAAGAACATTTGGTCCTTTTCTTATTATTCTTAATTGTCGTTCCTTGGTAAAGAATAAGTACCAGTGGTGTAATGGGGACCTCATGATGAAAGACTACATTCTATTATTGGATTCCTGGAGGGAGAGGAAAAAATCCTACAGGAGAATAAACCCAAAGAGATTCCTTTTCTTCTCAATATTTTATAATCACATGCCATGATCTCATCTATAATTAGATGATGTTTAGGTATTTAAATCATCAAAATTTCTGTGAATGGGAGAATATTTTTTAAGATTTTCATAGTGCCAATGTAAATACCATGGATTGCACAAAGGAAGAACATACAAGGTCAACAACTATACAGAAACTCTTCTCCTCCAAGAAGAGAACAAAGAACTTAGTAAGGTGAATTTAACCTATCAGAAAGCCACTGATAAGAGGGATAGTCATGCAATTCTAAACTTAGACTTAGCCTTTTATCTTTTACCTGGCAGATCCTTAACTTCCTCATTTGTGTGATGATGCGGATGCCTACCTGGAGGGTCTGACAATTTAGTGAGATAATTCACAAGTGCCTAGAACATAGTAGATGCTGCCTTAAAGTCCATTATGGAAAATACAATAAAAATACAATAAAATACAATAAAAATTAATTATTATTGAATGAGAAGGAAGGACACCTGTCCTCCTGACATATTTTTTTTTAGCAGAGCAAAGACACCTTAGCCCTTTGGTGTGCCTACATTCTTTTTCCTTGATGATATGAATTCCCTGTTTTTGCTTTTCCTAGGATAGTATATATTGGCCTTGCATTATTTGTTTTCACAATACAGCTTGGTACAAGCATATTTACTGATTAGCTCATTACAGCTCTAAAAGGGGATGAATTCTGTCCAATGTCTTGGATTGGACACAATCCAATGTCTTACATTGGATACAATCATGTGTGTCCAAAGATGTTTTATTTTTTCTTTTTAGGTTGCTAATTGCAAGTCTGACCTGTTCTCCTCCAGTTAGCATGCACCTGCAGGAGAGGGATTCGCTAGTGTCAGTTATTTCAATATCAGATCGACGTGCTCTTGTCCTTACACAGAGATGATGGCACATCCCACGATGTGTGATTTTGATCATTTTTCCAGGAGTCAAACGTGTTTTGGATGAAGGATTCATATATATTCAATCTGATGCTCCTCGTGGCTGTACCTTGAGGCCAAAGACACATTTTTGAGGGAGATGTTACAGGTCACATGTGGGGTAAGGGTCAAGTCAACATGTCTTTGAATGGAGGTCATGCTAAAAAGGAATTATTAGATTTTTTGCCCTGATATGAACGGTTCTTGAAAATTTTATTCCAGTTACTTTACAGTTGGCTTAAAATCAGTAAGCAGTATGGAAATTATACAGTGAAGGTCCCATAGAAATAATTAATAATAATAACAACTATGAATAGGATCTTTTTTTTAAAAAATTCCAACACAAAGTTTCACTTTCATACTCCATCATGTTTCAGTCATGAATTTTTTTATTATTATCCCTTAATGATAAACCTGATTTTTGTCCCAACCTTGGAAGGATCTGGTTTGGTGTTCTGTTTTGAAATCTGAATGAAAAGGATGTAATCATTATAAAATGCTTTTCACATATTTTAAGATTTGGTATTATCTGTACTTCACTTAGAAGGCAAACAAGGAACACAGTATCATTTTTTTATTATGTTCACTTAGCCACCATATAGTACATCATTGATTTTTGATATAGTGTTCAATGATTTATTATTTGTGTATAACATCCAGTGTTCATCCCAACATGTGCCCTACTTAATACCTATCACCCGGCTCAGAGTATCATTTTTAACAATAACACACAGATTGACAAAATAAATAACAATGCCAGAAAATAGGCAATTATTTGTCTACTTTATTTGTTTATGTCATTTTCTTCTAGCAGGTTTGTTTGTTTGTTTAGATGAAAGCAGAGGAGACATGATAGCAGGTCTCATAGCTTTGGAATCCTGAATTGCTCCAATTTCCAACCCTTTAGAGCAGTAAAATTTCTTAACTTGTCTTTACAGTTAAAACTTTTTTAAAGTATTTTATTTATTTATTTGACAGAGAACACAAGCAGAGGGAGCAGCAGGCAGAGGGAGAGGAAGAAGCAGGCTTACCACTAAGCAGGGAGCCTGACATAGGGCTCGATCCCAGGACCCCAGGATCATGACCTGAGCCAAACTCAGACACTTAGCCAACTGAACCACCCAGGGATCCCTTGCCTTTACAGTTGAATTCCTACTCCAGTACTGCTATTGTGACTGTAGTGGGTTGATAATGGAGGCTTCATACAATTTCTATTAGTATAGAGTCAGACAAGGTGCAGTGTCCTCATTCTGATTAAGTAAATTCAAATGTGACATATAGGTTTGGAGTACCAAAAGTCTAGGTAGAATCCAGAAAACTAGTTGCTAAAAAGAAGCAGTCCAGCCAGAGGGCTATTTACAAAGTATTGTACACAGGGAGATTTAGCCCACTTTGGTTATGCTCAGCATCCTCAGATACTTAGTGTCAAATAGCCCGTTCTCAACTTTTTCATGCTGATTTATAGAGATTGGCAGTTTCTGGGTTTTTTTTTTTAATTATTATCCAAATTTTAATCTTGGAAAGGCAAATCAAATTGGATGAGTTCCTGGAACTATTCTTGATGGAGCCTCAATGTTCAGATATCCTGGATGTGGTAAGGTTGACAGTGACCTTCAGATTTGGAGACAAGCTCTTCTGGTCTAATCTTACACATGGATAATAATAAGAATACCTGGAAGCAATGAAGTTACAAAGATATAAATGATCTGTTCCAAATTTGAAGACCATCTGGTACTTTTTAGTTTTTCTTCCCTCATATTTCTCTGCTAATATATTTCCTTTCAATGCAGAAACACCTTAGGATATAGACTGATGACAGTGTGAAACCTTTTTGGAACTGTAAATACTGATTTTCCTCACAGACCTCCCCCCCCCACATATATGTGACAATGTCTGAGAGGAAATAATTAAAAATAATGTCTATTTTATTGCAACTGAGTTTACAACTTTTCATCATAGTAACTACAGCAAGACTTGGAGAGACATCTAAGAGATTCATAACGTGCCCTGAAATATCAACTTGAAAGTGAGTTTGTTTGTAGCCTTTCAGTTCTGCCAAAGAAGGGAACTTTCCTGAAATGTTTGTGGATTTTTCTCAGACTTGGGGTATAATGTCCTGGTTCCTGGGATCCTCTGGAAATTACTGGAACGGCTTGCAATTTTCTCGTTCTCACTCACCCAGAAAGGGAATAAACAAGCATTTCTTTTATGAGGTAGCAATGGGGACACTGGAATGTACTGACTGAGGTGTTAAAGACATGAGAGGGCTGCCATTTTCTGATATGTGCTCCCAGATATACTCAGTTATAGACCTAAGACTTGTTAAATGTTCATCAGTATGCTGATTTATTATTCTAAATCAAGTTTTCTCAACCTTGGCTCTGTTGACATTTTGGATTGATAATACTTTACCAAAGGGGCAGGTGTTCCGTGTATGGTAATATATTCAATAGAATCCTTGGCTTTTACCCTGTAGATGCCAGGAGTCCCCTCTTCCACTAATATAACAACAAATGTCTCTAGACATTGCCAAGGGGCCCTGGGGACAAATTGCCCTTGGTTGAGAAGAATTTCTGTAAGTCTTTGGAAAAAAAACAAAAATTAAAACCAAACCAAACAGAAAGACATTAATACTTCCAAGGCTTAAGATATTACCTAGGATATGACTATCTATCTATCTATCTATCTAAATATAGACTATATTAGAGACGGTATTATTTCAGTCTTATATCTATATATTTAGTATAGATGAATATATATTGTGCCTTTCATATACAATTCTCTAAGCTCTTTGGTCTCCTCAAAGAAACTGAGGATTTGCTTAAAAATACTTTTCTTTCCTGTCTTTTAATTCTTGCAATAGGCAAGACATGCATCTATTTTGGAAATTGATTTTAATGTATGAGCTGCCTGTTCGTGGTTGATAGAAATCGTTTTTGCCTTCTCCACATCATGCAGGGGATCTGAGATCTCAGCGGGGAACAGTATGTTGCTGGGCTCACTTTGTATATGCTCCTGTCGCCACTTTTCAATACAGTTGCTCATAGTTCAGCTTTCCATATAGCTGTTTCCAAGAGCCAGCCAATGAGTACCTCACTGGGACAGGTTTCCTGTCGTCTTCTCCCGACACTTTTTTTTTTCCCTCGCATTCTACAGGCATATTGATTTTTTTTTTTTTAGAGAAAATTCAGTTTATTAAAATTAGAAATTAATCATTTATGAGGTTTAAATTACTCCGTTGATTTTGAGCATATTGACTTTCTTTTAATTTTATTTTTTTTTATTTGTTTATTTACAGCATAACAGTGCTCATTGTTTTGGCATCATTGATCTTGATGAGAAAGTTCACTCAGAGAATAGTCAAGAAAGTGATATATTGGAAACAAAGCTATGTACATGGCCAGGAAGGTATTCAAGGTAAGTAAGGAGATGGGGTTGCATTTTTATGATGTGCTAGAAAAAGTCATCCTGGAAAAATCTGGCTCTGGAGGCCAACCATTATTCACTCTGGGGGAATGTATCATGTGAAAGATCTGATTTTAGGAAATTTCCCAATGACCTGTGTTGTCCTGGGTGCGTTAGTCAGAACGCAAACCAAGTTTCAATCTAAGAAGGAATGTTGACTTAATGCAGCAGCTTTCTCTCAGCCAAGTTCCCTTCTTCGTCATCTCACAAGTGTTATATTTAACCTACATTTGAAAGAGAAAAATATGTGAACATGGAATTTGGCCCACAGATTAATTATTTGGGTTTTCTGAAGTCAGGAGAATTTACTTGCTGAAGCAGTTGTCCCTGAATTTTATCTTTTTAGTGAAATCTCCACATGTTGAAATTCCTTTTAGACTACATGATTGAAGAGTTTGATAACCTGAAAATAACCATCGAATAAAGTCACTGTACTTTTCCTCAGTGTTCCTGATCCCCTGCTTTTATGAATCAAAGTTTTATGACTGAGGTATAGGTCACTCCAATATTTAGGGTTCTCTCAAACAATTAAGAATTAAGGTAATTGTCGGGGCGCCTGGGTGGCTCAGTGGATTAAGCCGCTGCCTTCGGCTCAGGTCATGATCTCAGGGTCCTGGGATCGAGCCCCGCATTGGGCTCTCTGCTCCGTGGGGAGCCTGCTTCCTCCTCTCTCTGCCTGCCTCTCTGCCTACTTGTGATCTCTCTCTCTGTCAAATAAATAAATAAAAATCTTTAAAAAAAAAAAAAAAAAAAAAAAAAAAGAATTAAGGTAATTGTTCACAACCTCGTCCAGAAAACAAAAGATGGAGAAGGACTTTCTGACTCATTTAATGAGGCCAAAATAAATTTGATATCACAGCTAGACAGTACAAGCAAAAACAAAACAAAACCTATGGACAGTATCTCATGTAAACTTAGACCTAAAATTCCTAAAGAAAAAAAAAAGTTTGCAACTTGAATCCAGCAATATATAAAAAGGATTATATACCATAGCCAAGTGGGGTTTATTCCAATTATACTGTGCTAGTTAAATACTTTAAAAATCAGTACATTAACTCTATAGATCAAATTTCAAAGAACTGGCTTTTTACTATGTTGAATCTTCCTGTTGATGTAGTTTTCTCTCCATTTATTTAGATGTCCTTTGCTTTTCCAATATTTTATAATTTTTAGCATACATTTAACATTTTCAGTAGTTTTTAAATCATAGGGCCTATATATGTATATATATATATATAAATAGATAGATAGATAGATAGATTTAGGTTTAGATTTATACATAGTAACTTCTTTTATGAGGATGTTCCCCTCTATTTCTTGTTTTGGGAGAGTATATATATATTCTCTTTTTACATATAATATAAATACGTAATAAATGAGTGTTAAATTTTGTCATATATTTGATCTCCATCAATAAGCTAAAAAAGAAAAAATTACATGACCACAGCAATTGGTAGGTTATAAGAGAATATACATATATTCTCCATAAATAAGAGATAGAGGGGGGATAACCTCAATTTCCTAAAGAGCATGTATAAAAATCAAAGAGCTAGCATCATACTTAATGGTGAAAAGTTGAATGAGTTTTCCTAAGATCAGACACAAGCCAAGAATGTTTGCTCCAAACATTCTTATCCAACAGGATGCTGGAAATTCTACCCACAATAAGTCAAGGAAAAAAGAGAGAGAGAAACACACATTCTAGACTGGAGAGGAAATATTTAAACTGTTACTGGGGCGACTGAGTGGCTCAGTGGGTTAAAGCTCTGCCTTCAGCTCAGGTCATGATCCTGGGGTCCTGAGATCAGTGGGTTAAAGCTCTGCCTTCAGCTCAGGTCATGATCCCGGGGTCCTGAGATCAAGCCCTGCATCGGGCTCTCTGCTCAGCAGGGAACCTGCCTCTCTGCCTAGTTGTGATCTCTCTCTGTCAAACAAATAAATAAAATCTTTTAAAAAATTAAAAAAAAACTGTTCTTATTTTCAAATTTTGATTATTGTATTCATAGAAAATGCCAAAGGACCTGCAAAACAAACAAAAAACAACCCTCAAACTAATAATGAGTTTAGCGAGATCACAGGGTACAAAATCACACAAAAAGCAACTGTATTTTTTTTTTAAGATTTTATTTATTTATTTGACAGAGAGAGAGGTCACAAGTAGGCAGAGAGGCAGGCAGAGAGAGAGGAGGAAGCAGGCTCCCTGCAGAGCAGAGAGCCCGATGCGGGGCTCGATCCCAGGACCCCGAGATCATGACCTGAGCCGAAGGCAGCGGCTTAATCCACTGAGCCACCCAGGCGCCCCAGCAACTGTATTTCTATATATTTGTAAATAATATATGGAAACCAAAATTAAAATACAAGGCTATTTACAACTACTCAAAAAAAAAAAAAAGAAAAGAATTTTGAAAAATCTAGCAATGTATGTGCTGGACCTGAAAATTGTAAATCACTGAAAATGTTAAATGCATGCTAAAAATGATAAAACAGTGATAAAAATCAAAGAACATTGAAACATATGGTGAGCCAATCATATGAAGGAAAGGACTCAACATAGTAAAAATGCCACTTCTCCTAAATCTGACCTATAGGGTTAATGTAATTCATATCAAAACTCTAGTAATATTCTCTGCAGATATGGAGAAGCTCATTCTAAAATTTATATGGCAAAGGACAGGCTCAAGAATAGCTAAAAATAATTTTGAACAAGAAAACTGGGAGGGATCATTTTGCCCAAAGTTAAGACTTACTGTATGTTTACAGTAATAAGAGACTGTGGTATTGAGGGATCAGTGCAACAGAAGAGAGAACCCAGAACTCAACAAATATGTCAACTGATTTTTTAAAAAGTTGCAAAAGCAGCTCAATCAAAGGTCAGTTTTTTCAACAGGTGGTGCTAAAACAAACATCAAAAGGCTAATAAATGAATGTCAATCTCAGCCTAAGGCTTTATAGAAAAATTAATTCAAAGTTCAGAGATTAACAATTTTAGAACATAGGGCTAAATCTAGAGTTCTGATACATGACACCAAAAGCATGATCCATAAAAGAAAATAATTACATTGGATTTCATCAAAATTAAAATTTTTTGCTCTGTGAAAAAGCATGTGAAGAGGATGAACATTTAATCTGAAGACTAGGAGAAAATATTCTCAAGTAACAATATCCAATATGGGGGCACCTGGGTGGCTTAGTCAGTGAAGCATCTGACTTGGGTTTAGCTCAGGTCATGATCTCAGGGTGGTGAGATTGAGCCCGGCATCTGGCTCTGTGCCACTGAGAGCGGATCCTGCTTGGTATTCCCTCTCTCCTTCTCCCTCTGCCCCTTCCCTGTGCTCTCTCTCTAAATAAATAAATAAAAATAAATTAAGGGAAAAACAAATATCCAACATAGAACTTGTATATATATATATATATATATATATATATATATATATAAACTCTCAAACCCCATCATTTAAAAAAAATTCACTTAGAAGATGTGCAAATGCAATGAAGAGAAATTTTATCAAAAAGGAAATACAGCTAGGAAATAAATGCATGAAGGGATATTTGTCATCATTGCTATTAGAAAAGTGCACATTAAATCTCAATGAGTTATGACTACACACCTGTTGAAACGACTTTAAGAAAAGCTAATGATTATATGGTTAACGGCCAAAGTTGGAATGAGTTGAGCCACAAAATATGTAACATAGTGTTGAATTATAGCCCAGAGTATAAAATAAATGTACATGAATCCTTACTGCTATAAATCAAAGATGTAAAAAAATAATAAATGGAGAAAAGACAAAATTTTCCTTATAAAATAATTCCAAATATTACACGTAGATACTCTCCCCTCCAGGAGATAAATCTTACAGACTGATTTCTAAAGAGTAGAGTACAAGAGGGAAAAATATTAACTTTACACTTCCTTGGCCAGATGATCAAGGTTAACATGATGGTGATGTCATGTGGAATTCATGGACCCAATAATATTTCTTGATGATAAGGGTGCTTTTTTTTTTTAATCTCTGTGGTATTCTTTCTAAACCTCATAGCCCAAGTCCAGTTACGATAACAAACATTGGGTAAAGCTAAACTCGAGAACATTCTACAAAGGACTTGACCAATACTCCTCAAAACTGTCAAGGTCATAAAAAATGAAGAAAAGCTGAGAAACTGTCATAGACCAGAGGAGAGTAAGGAGATATGACAACTAAATACAATGTGTTATCCTGGATGAGATCCCAGAACAGAACAAGGACATTAATAGAAAAAACAAACAGCTGCTGAAACCTGAATACAGTCTGGAGTTTAGTTAATAGTAATGTTCCAATGTTGATTTCTTCGTTTTGACAAAATATACCCGAGTAATGTAAGATGATAGCTTTATGGGCACTGAAACTGTGAGGACTATGAGAACTCTCTGTACTATCTTTGCAACTTTTCTGGAAATCTGAAAGTATTCCAAAATCAAAAGTCTATTTAACAAAGATTATCTTATGATTGAAAAAAAAAAGTATAAAGTTCTCAAGGATAAACAAAATAATGCCTAAGAGCAAAATTTAAAATTTCATTGAGATATAATAAAGAAGGTCTAAAAGAAGATCTAAATGAATGGAAAAGTATAACAGGTTCATTCATTAGAAGAAACAATATTATAGAGATGTCACTTCTTCCTAAATTGCAACGGTGACAGCAGAAATGTCCTCAGATTGCCAGCTTGCTGACCTTTGAATAATAAAGCTAGGATGTTTAATTTAAATGGGCATGATTAATTGTAAAATACTTTTAATAAAAGATGTAATGATTTAATGTGCCAGTCATTATAATTATTAATTAAATGTGACCATTTCAGTTTCTTATTCATTTCATGAACAAAAATGCACCAAATGCTTCGTAGAAACACTCTTCAAGAATGAACAAAGTTAGGGGCATTTGGCGGACTCAGTCAGAAGAGTGTGTGACTTTTGATCTCACAGTCATGCGTATGAGCCCCAAATTGGGTGTAGAGATTACTTAAAAAAAAATTTTTTTAATGTTTAAAAAAAATAAAAGAATACACCAAGTTCTTTATCAACTTGCCCTCTGCTCTGACAGCAAACCTCAATATTATTTGGAAGGTAAATGTGAGAAGACCAATGAAGATACACCTATGTTTCAAAGCAAATAGATGACCAGAATAAGCTGGTCCCTCTTCAGCTCTTTACATCTCCTCTGATGCTATGTAGATAGAACCCCCCACTGCATACGTTTAGCATGGAGCCAATCAAACAATAATGAGAGCAAGCCAGAGAGTTGATGGAACCATTGGAAAAGAAAATCAGAGGAAAGCATGCAGTTTTCAGTCCTGAAATAATAGCACTTTTAAATAACTCCCCATGTTCTTGATTGGGGTGGGGGGTGGTGTAGATAAAGCCTTGGATACTATTCTTCCAACCTTTTCATTGACCTCAAGAAGCCATGATTAGTATGTCTCTATTACAGATTAGGAAATAGACTTGCAGAGGTTATTTGATATATCAAAACCCACAGAGCTAGTTACCGGTGGAGTCAGGATTAGAATCCAAGTCCACACCGTCAGCTTTATCCTCCTGAACCGAGGCTGTTGAAAGAAGTGTCTCTGTTGGACAATAAGCTAGGGCTAATTATTTCAAGTATTCTGGCACCCAGGGAAGCTGTTTGTTTAACAAAGGGTGAAAAATGGGACCTTTTTCATTTTCTCTTGGTACTAAATCTTTAAGTCATACAATCTCTAAATATAAATGCTTTGGCATTCAGTGGAACTGTGTTTCCTTATTAAAAAAAAAAAAAAGAAGTGTGGGGGGAATTGAATTTCAAGCCAAGTGATTTCTGGAAAGAGTCATGCATGTGAAGCAGCTCTAGTACTCTGGAGGTCCCGCCATATTGGGACAGGTCCTAATTGGCGGAAAGAAAGGGAAAGATTCATAATGAATATAATAACAGGGAGAAATGGAACAAAAAAGACTCCTTTCTCTTCTCCTTCTAATCAAGAGCCCTGATAAAAGACACGCAGACACATAGCAAGAACATTCCAAGGTTGAATCACATTTATTTCCAAACCTGCTGTCATTTAAAATGTAGGTTCAGAAAAACAAGCAACCAACAATCATACAAAACCCTCTCATCTTGGGCCAAATTCTGAGCTGAACTAACACAGGATATTTTCTAGAAGCTTATTAAATGTTTGGCAAACACTAAACGATCCTTTATTTGTTATAAAATTATTCTTAAGCTCCCACAGCTTCGGTGATACTAATAGGTTTAAGTAAAGAGACAAATGTGGGGGAAAATGTTAATGACCACTATTCAAACGGACTAATGTGAAACACAAGGGTGGGACCACTTTAATCACTCATTTATATTATTACAGGTGCCCACGTTGATGACTTGTACTCCTGCCTTTGATCTCCACTGTAGAAAATGCTCTGCTCCATTTCAAAAGAGATTGCCTTGTGCCCCATTTGTTGGCCTTTGGATCAAACCGGCAACAGACCTCACAGATAGAATTCCACCATTGGCCATTCATAAAGAGGTAAATTGTAAGTCCTTTGCCTCCCTTCCAAATATTTCTCTCAACAGAAAACAGTTTTTTTTTTTTTTTTAATCTATTTGTTAATATTGCCATCTGCTTTGGTTACTACTCAGGTTTAGAGTTTAAGCCTTATCATAACATGTTTTGCCAAAACCCTTTTATTTTCAGGTATTAAAAAAAAAAAAAAGTTAAGCCTCGGTAGACATTGTAGAATGTGTTTTCAAATGTTGGCCTTATGCCTTTGCTACTGATGATAATAACATTCGTGTCTGCAATTTAAAACCTGGTTTTAGATAAGGATGCTGCTACTGAGCCATGATTAGCAGAAGGAGGCCTTTGAATTTTCCATGGGCTATTCCTGTTGGCATACATTTTTACTCCTGGGCCAGCAACACATGCATTTTTGAGGTAAAGCGAAGGCATTTTGCCATCGTGGGGAACAGAATTAATATAACGGGCCCTTGTAAAAATATCAAGGATGGCTTATTTGCACTCTACTTTAATTATCTAAGCCTGAAGTAAGGAAGACGAAGTAGTAGAGTCGGATAATCTGGGATTTATAGCCAAGGTCCTGGGACCAAAACCAAAAGTTGCCATTTAGTAGTTGGTTAACCTTGGGTAAGTCAGTTCATACCTCACAGACTGTTTCCTTGTCTCTTATCTGAGACCAATAACATTGGCTTATCTCAATGAACAGTTGATTTGATACTTACAGGAATAGCTTATAAATCTTATAAATGGTAAAGCCTACATTGATGTTGATTAAAATAATGACTGAGCCACAAGACCCAAGTTGTAGGAAATTTGGGAGAGTATTATAAGGAGTTAATAAATAATACGATACGGAAAAATGAAATACCTATTTATGTTAGTTTTCTATCACTGCACAACAAATGGTCACAATTCTTACACATTTATTATTTCACAGGTTCTGTTTCAGGAGTCTAGGCATGGCTTACTTAGCTGGGGTTCTCTGGAAAGCTAAAATCAAGGTGTTAGCCAGAGCTGAGTTCTCATCTGGGAGCTTGATTTTGGATGGGTTTGCTATCAAACCCACTCAGGTTGTTGGCCTTTGGGCTCACTGGCCATTTGCCAGAGACTGCTCTTAGCTCCAAGAGATGGCCACAGTACTTGCCATGTGGCTTTTCCACAGAACTCCTCCTTCCAAACCAGCAAGCGAGAAGGTCTTTAGCAAGAGTCTGCCATGGGGGCAGTTTTATATCGTGTAATCATGGCAGTAACCTCATTGCCTTTGTCATAATTGACATAAAAATGACAGCCATCTTCTGAATTTTCTGTGGTTAGAACCAAGTCACAGATCTTGTCCTTACCCAAGGGAAGGAGATTTCATACCTAAAAGCAAGGGTTAGACCATGTCCACCAAACTCTTCATTTTTAGGTCTTTAAAGATTAAATATGCAGACCTGGACATTTCTTCAGTTCATAGGATATATACTTTAGCCATTGTTCTCCCCCCCCCCCCTTTTTCTAGCAGCTCCTACCTTAGAAACTGGCACATAATATAAAAATAGAATATGTCACATCCCAGCAAAGTACCAAATATGCAGAATATTCTAATCATAAGCCCAAACTTGGTGTCTGACCTTACGATTCTCCTTCAATCAAGGAGTGACGGTGAGTAGGCACCGTGAGTATTGCCAGTCAATCCAGTTATCTTGTGGACCCCTTCTTCAATCATGATCCATCCTTCTCTGTGTTGCTCTGTGCCCTGCGAAGCTGGCCTGGACCAGTTCTATCAAGTCTTCCAAACTCCAGTTGTGTTCAGCCAATGGGAGGCCACAGCAAGGGTGAAGAGAGCAGAGTGTTCTCACTTTATCTATCCCTGAGTGCTCTCTCTATGGGATTGGTCTAGGCTGCCTGTGTCCCGCCCTCCCTCCAACCCCAACATCATCCTCTTCTGCTGGCAGTCCCTCTACATGGAGCTTCTACCAGTATTCAGTAACTTTTCGCATCCCTTATCTATTTAGGCATAGATAATAACAATTTGGATGTTACTAGCCCTGAGACACTATCCTGCGTGTGTGTGTGTGTGTGTGTGTGTTTTCTCTGAACCTTCCCTACGAATTTGCTAATAAGTCCTTCTCGAATTACTATAAATTGAGTGTGACATTTTTTCTCGCTGGGACTCTGGCAGATATAGCACCCAAAGAATTTAAGTTTTACAAACACAGGGGTTTGCGCATAAGGGGTAATCCAAAAAATTATCGTGGAAAGAACGAGAAAAAAAAAGACTCTTTGCCAGTGAATGCAGCAGTTCTCCCATTTGATAGTTCAGTGTTTCCTGAGGGTCTTCTTCTGTCTCCCAGAGTTCCCCCAGGAAGAAGAGTCAAGATGATCATCTTATATTTGCCGAAAAAATCTTCCCAGAGTCCTGACATGACAAATATTGGCTGTTCCAGAAGAGCTAGGGCGTTGACTCCCTGCTTTCTCTCTTACTGTTTCCGAGGAGACAGGTACATTTCGTTGGGAAAATGCAAGCCATGTATCTTTGTAACAGAATCTAAGGGCTGATGGCTGTGTTTCATGATGTCATAATCCACATCTGGTTTTGGTGGAAAAAGCAACAATGTAGCAGCAAAGGTTGTAATATTAAATGAGAATGTTATAACATGGTAGAAGAAAGCAAAATAAGTATGCATATTGGATAAAGCTCACATTTTTAAAGACCAGGCTCTCTACAAGGAAAATCTCAGGACAAGTATGTGAGATTGTGGAATAAACACTCAAGGAAGTATGAAGTGTTTGATTTTTAGAGATAATTAAAAGGAACTTTGGCTGGATATCCAGTAGTGCCTTGTGGATGAAAATGCTGTGGGATTGAGTCAATAATTCTGAAAGCTTGTTATGGCTAGATCATGGGACTATTTCATCATTTCTGGTGTCAATATTTGCTTAGTGGTGTCTGATCAATGAGATATCACTGAGAGCTCTCAAACATTTATTTTAATCACGCAGATAGGAATTATCATAGCTTCAAATAGGAAAGGAGCAGTTGCCAGACTTCTGGGCTTTGTCTACATTCTTTTCTCATATTAGTTTTGACATTACAGACACAAGATATCCTGGATGGACCAAGGACTTTAGAGTTTGAAACCCATTTCTAGACATAGAGTCATGTTGTTTGTTTGTTTGCCAGCCCATGGGCCCCATAGAGTTTCTTAGTCTACTTCCTGTACAAGGAGAAAAGTAGGGCACAGCATGTCAAGTCTAAAAATCTGCTACTCTATTGACCAGGCAATTCTGAGTTTTAAAGGAGAAAGGAACCTGGCTCGGGTGCTCTTCATAGGCATCCTTTGTTCTAAGCTGTGCTCTGTATATTTGACTTTATGTACCTTCTCATGAAGTTTATAGGGAACCTATGTGTC
This sequence comes from Meles meles, assembly GCF_922984935.1. Lineage (NCBI taxonomy): Eukaryota > Metazoa > Chordata > Mammalia > Carnivora > Mustelidae > Meles > Meles meles. Next base: position 54,081,047 of record NC_060083.1, read on the forward strand.
TTCTTTCTTCTACTGGCACTCAGTGAGTTACCCAGGAGAGTAAAGATGCACATCCTATTCCGTTATGAACATCTTCAGAGGACTTTTACAAATGTTTCAATCTGACTTTCAAACTCGTGGTTGGAAAGAGCTGCTGGCGCTTGGGGCCGAGGTACTAGGACCAGGTTCTGGAGACTTGCTTTCAGTCCCAGCTCTGCCACCAACTGACAGTGGGAAACTGTGTCACCATCATAGTAACTCACACAGTTTTCAGAGTCTCTAACATGTACTTGTATTTTAACTTGCTCATAATAGACATACCTCGACTAGCGCATTTTCACACTTCTGAATTAACCCATTCCATCCAGAATATTATTGAACATTTGCTCTATGCAGAGAGTTAAGTGTGTACTATAAACAGAATAAAGTAACATAGTTATTGAGCTTTTTTTTTTAAGGGACTTATAATCTATTAAAGAGAGAGGCCAAATTCACAAAGCACTTGATATTTAGCAGTGGGTGAAAAAGGAGGTAGGGACCAGAAACCAAAGCCATATAAAGTTTTTGTGATCTAGAAACTATGTAAGAAATACACTACTAGCTAATATGTAATTATTTACTCTGTACCAGAACCTGGAACCATTGCTTCTCATAAGTCAAAGCAATGTTATTAGCTAGATGCTATTATTTGATTCATATGCATATTAGGAAGAGGTGTGTGAGACATTAAGTGATCTGCCCCAGGCTGCATAACTTGATAGTGATGGAATCAGGATGCTAATGCAGGCTGCTGTGTGACGGAAGACCCACTCCTCTACAGACAGAATCAAGATGCTTAATGGATTCCAGTGAGAGTAAAGTATTTTCAACACGTGCCATCACAGAAGTCTTTATGTATTCTGTTTTTTGTTAAAATACAGATTTTGTTAAAATACAGAACTTGTTAAAATACAGATTCCTGAGTTCTGTTCTATTCAATCGAAATTCTGAGATTGGACAAGGAAGTACAATTTTTAAAAAATTCATCATTTTAGTTTTTCCTGATGTTCACTAAAGTTGAGAACAAATTAAAAAAAGAACAGTTAGATTACAATAGATGAATATGTTGAACAATAATTCAAGATGGAGAGAATATGGACAAAGGCGTGGTATCCAAAGATAAGCCATTCTGGGGGTTTGAAAGAAAATATTTAGTAGGCATGTAGGGTGTGTACAGGGAAATGGCAAGATACAAACATGATAAAATACAAGTCGGGGATAAAAGGTACAGCTTAGGGAATATACCCAGTGGTAGTCTAATAACATTGTACAGTCACAGATGGTGGCCGTGCTTCTGGTGAATGCAGCATAAGGTATAGAGTTGCTGAATAACTGTGTTGTACCCTTGAAATGAATGTAATATTGTGTTTCAACTATACTTCAGTTAAAAAACCAAAAGTATAGGCCCACCTGCATTGAGCCTTAAGAAAAGGTCTTAGGACACTGGAATTTACTGGACATTCGCATGGACCTGTTTGGGTTTTTTTTGGTTAGGAAAATAGCCGGTTAAAGTAGAATTTTAGGCAAGTTAGTCTGGTAGCCATTTGGATGGCTGGGATGTAGATAGATGGAGAAGAGCTTACTTAAGGGAGGTTCTTGTTGACCAGCCATGTAAAATACCACTCAGTGATACTGGGTGCTCAGAAAGGAAAGGAGTAAAGTAAAATACATTTTGTGTGTGTTGGGGTGAGGGTGAGGCAAAGCCACGTAGCATAAAGACATTTCCTGGGCTAGATGTTGAGAGAAGCCCAAAAGACAGGAGGTGGGCTCTCTAAGCGGCTGTAATGGTCGAGCATCCCATACAAGAAGAAGTGAATCAGAAGGAAGCAGTGGTTTAATGGCGGGTGTTGGAGAGTCTGGGTTTACACATGTCTTTCGTGCCAGCAAGACAAACCTCTTTAGGCTCAGTAGATATTCAAGGCAAGTAGAAATTCAGGATGGAATTAAAAGTAAACTGACAGAGTTGAGGCATAGGCTTAGGTAAGTGTTGGGCATTACCAGAAGGAGAACATTAATGGTGAGGGAGTAAATGAGAACATTTGGAGAATTACAGAAATAAACATGGGACAGCACCAAGGAATACCTTCACTAATACTGTGGAGAAGGGGTTGGAGTGGAAAAAAATGAGCTCTATTCTCAAGAAGCATTGGATAGCCTCAAGTTCATCCTAGATATAATGTCTTCTTAAGCAGAGGTGAGAGAAAGACACACATAAATATCTCAAAATATGACCAATGGCCACAACTATAACCCCTCTTTTCCAGAGCCCTTGCAGTTAAATTTAAGATCAAATAATTTCTTGCTATGGTGATGATAAACATGGAAATGGATTTTCTTCCTCTTAATTATCACAATAATAAATCCACTAGCATTTGAAAACATCTAGACAGCAAAGCACACATCAGATCATGACTATTTTTTCCCCCAGCAGACACTCTTGACGTAAAAGGTCCTCAGCACTTTCTCCCTGATGGAGATGAGCTCCACCTGAATCAGCTTCTACTTGGGACCAACCATGAAAGAGTCCAAAGAAGAGTCTCACCATTCTAATCATGAGACCTCCTCTGAAAATACCTCCTCTTCAAGAACTATCTAAAATTTATTTTCAGGCCCAGCTTGGAACTAGAACAAGAAAAGCAAGTAAGTGTCAAGGGCAAACAGGAGCTTGTCTATCCAGAGAAGAGCAGTGGCTTTTGACATTGATGACAACGTCAGAAATGCCAAGTTCAGATGGATGCAGCTTTTGGGGAGGATGTGAGGAGGTCTTTTTCATAGAACCAGCTTCCCTTTCTTAGTTTCGCCCCTTCACTGACTGTGCTTCTGGGCGGGCAAAAGTGTCCTTCCGTGCAATGGGGAGTTAGCTTATTTGTGCGTGGGGGTAAGGCAGCCTTTGATAAATATAAAACCCCATCATTATCTCATTTTGGTATATTCGGAGATTTTCCTAAACAGATGTCATGGAAAATTCATTGAGAAAGAACATAACTTGTTACAAAAGTAACCCACAGATTTTATCTTTCTCTTTTGCCTTAAAAGTTCAAAGTAGGGGAAAACGACCTAATTGAGATAGGCCTTACAAGAGAAAGAACTGAAGGGTAATTCATGTGGGATTGACTATGTAGTATTAAGTGAATTGTGTTGGATGGAAATTTAAATGCCCTAAATGCCTTGTGATCATGCTTGGCACTTAAAAATGTTCCATTTTCTTAAAGACTTTGACCATTCTCATTTTCAGTGTTGCTGTTCTTCATATATTAAGAGAATACCACAATGAATAGGAAGGTGACTTTGAGCTTATTTTTCTCAAATAACGGACCGGTTTTTCCAAGAATGATCGAAGGACCTTCCTAATGTCCCTGGTGACAAAAGGATGTATTTGCAAATAGGAGACTAGGTTCAGGGCTATGCCAAAGGCTATGCAAAGAGATGGGACTTGACCATCCAAGAACCAAATCCTTGATTTTGATCACCAGTCAAGTGCAATTTGGACTTGTTACTAAAATCAGGAAGTATTTCTAAAAGCCTGTGTCCTGGCTGGAGTATAGTTCAGGGTAAAACTGTAGCCATAATTAGGGATTTAGGTCTAGTCATTTGAGACATGTATTTGAGATATGATTTCTCTTTGAATCCAAGCCTGGATGATCTTGCAAGGCATCTGAGAATCAGCTAACTTATTTTTATTTGGAATTATCTGGAAAAAAAAAAAAAAACCTTCACCACTCTGATTATTAGAATGGCCCACATAACGCAACACACAAACAAAAACTGGTACTATGGAGCCATGGTAAGTCTGTGGGATGGTAGCAACGTACTGTATTGCCAGTGGGAATGCAAAATGATACAGTCACTTTGGGAAATAGTTTGGCAGTTTCTTGTTGTTAAACACACGCTTACTGTATGACCCAGCCATTTTGCTTGTTATTTACTAAAGAAAAATGAAAACGTAGGTTTCTATAAAAACCTATACATGAATGGGGATAGCAGCTTTATTCATAATCACCAAAACCTGGATGGAACCCAGAGGCTTCTCATTTAGGGACGGGATATGCAGACTGTAGTACATTCAGGCAATTGAGTCGGTTTACTCACCAATAGCGACGAACCCCAAGTCCAGTTTCCCACGTGAAGGAATCCAGACCCAGAAGACTATATACATACTGTGTACTTGGATTGATAGGCCATTTTGGAAAAGGTGAAATTATAAGGAAGAGGAACAGATCAATGTTTGCCTGGGGTTGTGAGTGAGAGGAAATGATGGCAAAAGGACAGTGTGAGGGAATTTAGGGAAGGGCTAAAACCACTCTGCCTCAAATACCATAGAACTGTGCCACAGAGAGTAAATTTACAAAGAGTGTGTGTAAACTTAAAAATAATATTATATAGAGGCACCCAGATGGCTTGGTCTGTTAAGTGTCTACCTTCAGCTCAGGTTGATTTCAGGGTCCTGGGATCGAGCCCTGCATTGAGCTCACCACCCAGTGGGGAGTCTGCTTCTCCCCCTCTCTCTGCCCCTCTTGCCCCTGCTTGTTCATGCTTGCTCTCTCTTGCTCTTTCAAATAAATTTTTTAAAAATTATATATAAATAATTCTGTTACAGACTAATTCACAGTATCTCTTTTCAAAATGGAGTAGAAATCTAGTCACATAGGGTCTGCTAACATGTTCCCCAAAGAGATGTTAATATTAGGAACTGCAGAAGAACACTGGGCTTGCTTCTTCTTTAAATGTACCATTCTGGGGCGCCTGGGTGGCTCAGTGGGTTAAAGCCTCTGCCTTCAGCTCTGGTCATGATCCCAGAGTCGTGGGATCGAGCCCCACATCAGGCTCTCTGCTCCGTGGGGAGCCTGCTTCCTCCTCTCTCTCTGCCTGCCTCTCTGCCTACTTGTGATCTCTGTCTGTCAAATAAATAAATAAAATCTTTAAAAAAAATGTACCATTCTGAGCCAAAGTGCACATTTGGGGGATTTTTCTATGTGCTTATATTGGACTCTATTTCTTATGCCTATTTTCTGTAGCTCCTGCCTTATGTACCTCTAATTATTTTATTTCTTCTACTCGGTGATGATCAATAAATCCCCAGATCCAGAGACAAAGGCTCATACTTCCCTTACTTAATTCAGCAAATATTTTTTCAGTGTCTACCATGTCCCTAACATTCTTGGAGGCCCTGGGGACTCATTAGCTTAAATGTGTAGAATTTATCCTCCACTCAGCAATTTTGATTTCATATCAGTAGAGTCAAAAATATTTGTCTTCAACTTGTTTACTTACCAGTTACTGCAAACTTCCAAATTCAGCTGAATTTCAACTAGGAATTAAAGTCAATGTTGAAAGCATCAAAAAATAGTATGAAAACAATATCAATTCAGTGGTCTCAGTCATTTCCAGTATTGTTCTGATTCATAATTTGAAAGAGCTGGTTGTGTCCTCTACACATTGAGATTCTGGAAACTAATTGGTATTTTCACTTAGTAAAATTTTAGGTGATAAACAATAATTTGTTCATTTGAAAATAACTTGGAGGAGTGAGACGTGTCAACTAAGGACACTAGGAAAGAACCTTCTATCTTTTCGGAGTAGACCATAAATATGTGACAGATAGGGAGTGTACTGGAATTGGGAGTTTTCTAGAACGTTGAGAAAGGATGTGCAAGAAGGAATCTTTCCATCCCAGATGAGAGCGTGTCCAGGGATTGGTAAAAACACCAACGGGATTTATTAATTTCTGTAACAAATTACTACACACCCAGTGGCTTAAAATAACATAGATTTATTATTTTACAATTCAGGAGATCAGAAGTCTGCAATGGAGTCCTCTGGGCTAAAATCAAGTTGTTTGTAGGGCTGCATTCTTCTCTGGAGGCTGTAGGGGAGCATGTCTTCTTGCCTTTTCAATTTCCAGAGGCCACCTGCATTCCCAGGCTTGGGGCCCCCTCTTTTCAAAGCCAACAATGGCAGATCAAGTCTTTTTCACATCATATCGCTCTGATGCTGACCCTTCTGCCTTTCTCTTCCATATCTTAAGGACATTCTGATGATCGTAAGCACACCTGGATGCCCTGGGATAATGAACTGATGAACAACCTTAATTCCTTTTGTTCTCTTAAATTTCCTTTGCCTTGAATGTCATATACTTACCAATTCTGGGGATTAGGACATAGCCATGTTGGAAGTACATTTATTTTGATGACAATAGGGGCAAAGGTTGTCACTCCCCAGGCCACCTGGGTGGCTCAGTTGGTTAAGCATCTACCTTCAGTTCAGGTTATGATCTCAGGTCCTGTGATGGAGCCCAACATTGGGCTTCCTGCTCAGTGGGGAGTCTGCTTCGCCCTCTCTCTCTGCCTCTCCACCCCCCCCACCCCCACCCTGGCTTGTGTGCGTGCTCTCTCTCTTCCTGTCCCCCTCTCTCTCAAACAAATAAACAAAATCTTAAAAAATAAAATAAAATAAATAAAAACAGCCACTCCTAAAAATGGCCACACCCTGTGATAACCTGTAGAATTGGTCAAAATCCTAATTCTAACCACACAGGTAAAGTTAAAAATAGTGTCTGCACGTTGACTGGCTTCATGAGCACCCATTATTTTATACTGCACGAGATACCTATTTTTAAAAAGGCTTTTATTTATTTATTTGATAGAGAGAGAGAATGAGAGAGAGACCACGAGAAGGGGGAGGGTTAGAAGGAGAAGCAGACTCCCTGTTGAGCAGGAAGCCCGACGCCAGACTCAATCTTAGGACTCCATCTCAGGACTCAGAGATCATGACCTGAGCGGAAGTTACTTAAGCAGCTGAGCCACCCAGGCACCCTTATACAAGACATCATAAGATACTTCCCATGTAGGTCACCCTTCAAAGAAGTAAACAAGCCATCAGACAGAGGGATACAGACAGCCTAAAGCTGGTTATCTAGTCTCATCCTTTCCAGGCAGCTCATCCTAAGTAACGTCACCACCCAAACAAGATGGTTGGCCACAAGCTCCATTCTGTTCTCAATCTAAGCCATGTCAATGGGTCTGTTCCCATGTGGAAACACTATTTCTTTGTGTCAACACTGATAACTGATCTAACACTTTTCCTGCAAGAATTTCAAGGCCCTCTAAGTCTAGGAGAAAAACCTACCTTTGTAGGCTTCATGTGTTTCACTCAAGAATGGATTTCCTGGCTTGGGGCTATTTTGACCAGATTTTGCTTTTTTGATCTTAATTTTTCTAAGTAGTGATTTGGAACAACACAGATGAGAACCATGAAGTATCTTGCTATTTTACTTTTCTGTAAAGAATCCACAAAAATATGAAAGCTTCACAGTAAAATCCCAATTATGTAGGTTTCGTGTGGATTTCCTAGCCAATTGCCCGTTTCTCTCATCTTAAGGGAGACACTTGACGACCTTTAAACTGATTCTTTAATTTTGTGACTTAAAAAAAAATCAGCGAAGAGAGATCTCATGTGTTAAAGATGAAAAATGTTTATAAAATTAACTCAAGGTTTTTGGGCTTTCCCTATCCCTGACCTCATAAATATTCTCATGTGCTAAGTGTACGTGGATCTGAAACATATAGGTTAAAGTAAATATCCACTATTCAACAAAAAAAGAAAAGGCTTGGCAAAATGGGATGTCTAGGAATTGATGAGGAAAGTGAAGGTCACCATGGACCACCAACTTTGAAGCATGGGTTCCGAAGTCTGACAGATATGTGTTTGAATGTTGGCTTTACCAGGGCAGATTCTGTAATTTAACCACCAAAAAGTATGGTTTTTTTTCCTAATTCTATAGAAATAAAACCTCTGTACATATACCAGTTGTTTTTTCTAGGCTCACACACATCTAGAAGAACGCTACCTTTCCAAGATTTCCCTGCAGTTCATGTGTCCCAATAGACACATTTCATGTGGCCCCTAGAAGGACAGGCCCTATTCTTTCTCTCCTCATTTCCCTCCTCCTGGAGCTGGAACAACATCTTGGACCAAGGAAGGTATCAAGAATGGATGGTGTAGCAAGATTGAAAGATCTTGAGGTGATGATGAGCCAAGCCACTGTTTCATCTTCTGAACCTCAAGGCCAAATTTAATCTAATTCAGGAACTATTTTGAAAATACTGATAATCTGGGGGCGCCTGGGTGGCTCAGTGGGTTAAGCCTCTGCCTTCGGCTCAGGTCATGATCTCAGGGTCCTGGGATCGAGCCCCGCATCGGAGCCTGCTTCCCCCTCCCTCTCTCTCTGCCTGCCTCTCTGCCTGCTTGTGATCCCTCTCTCTGTCTGTCAAATAAATAAATAAAATCTTAAAAAAAAAAAAGAAAGAAAATACTGATAATCTGAACCAGTGGCTGTGGGATCCAATGAAGTTAATGTATGCCAATCATCTAGTACAATGGCTTGTCCATCAGAGGTAAAATAAATGTTAATTACCTTCTCTTTTCCATGACAATGAAACTTCTATAGCAGTTCATCCATGGAAGCATCTCAGTGGGTTTGATCTTCAAAGTTAGTGGCAAGAAAAACATTTTTGACTCTGAAGATGAGATTCCTCTAGAAAGGCAATAAAAGGATTTGTTGCCTAAATCATTCTTTCATAATTAATTTATGCACCATGCGTTTAGTACTGATTATGCCCCTGCACTATGCTCAGAATTGTCAATGTTAAGTGAGATTTAGTTGTTGTCTATGGTGAGCTCAAATTCTATCAGAAAAGAGGCAGAAAAGCAGCGATTAAGATATAGTGTGATGAGTCCTACCATTTGATATATTCACACAAATATTGTGTGAATAGAGAGAATCACTTGGTCTGCCTAAGGAGGTTGGAAGATTGTGAAGGAAAGGACAAGTTTTTCAATAGAGAGCAGCATGTCAGGGCAAGAAATGCATAGTGTATTTAGTGGGTAATGGATAGTTTTTCAAGGCACGAGGTGTCAAGAGATAGAGCTGAATAGCAGGTTAGCGTCAGAATGTGACAAAAGATAGTGGAAGATAGGGGCACCTGGGTAGCTCAGCTGGAGTTGGTTAAGTGACTGCCTTCAGCTCAGGTTATGATCCTGGAGTCCCAGGATTGAGTCCTGCTTTGGGATTCCAGTTCCATGGGGAGTCTGCTTCTCCCTCTGACCTTTTCCTCGCTCATGCTCTCTCTCACTGTCTCTCTCTCAAATAAATAAATAAAACATATATATATTAAAAAAAAAGATAGTGGTGGAGATAACTGTATGTGATCTATTTTGAGTTATTTTTGCATCTGATGTGGAGGAAGGCTTGGGCTTTTCTCTCTCTTTCTTTCTTCCTTTTGTTTTTATATAGATAACTGCTTGTTCCAGCATAATTCATGAGAAAGAGCATTTTTTCCTCCAGTGAATTACCTGGGTTTATTTGCAGAAAATCAATCTATTGATCTATTTCTGGACTCTCTGTTCTGTTAATCTCTTTGTCTTTATGGCAATAACACTTTACCTGAATTATTGTAGCTTTATAATAAGACATAAAATCTGGTAATTTAAATATTTGAACTTATTTCCCCCCCCCCTTTTTTTGATTATTAGTCTTGGTTCTTTTCATGCCTGTATAAATTTTAGAATCAGTTTTTCAATTTCTCAGAAAAATCTACTGGTGTTTATATTGAGATAGCATTGGAATCTATGTATCAACTGAGTAGAAAATTGACATTTTAACAATCTTAAATCTCCCCATGCATGAAAATAGAATAATTCTCTATTCACAATTGATAAATAAAATGACTTGAGTCTGGAGATTTCTTCATGAGAATATTTTTGGTTAGGAATTCAATTTTTAATAGATATATGGTTAATAGAGGTTTATTAATTTCATTACATTTTTCAAAGAACCAACTTCTGGATATGTCTATTTTCTTTCTTTTTTTCTATTTCATTGATCTTTATCTTTATCTTATTTCCTTTTTCTACTGATCTTGTCTTATATTCGCTCTTGTTTTTCTAGATTCTTAAGTTGGAAGCTAGATGACTGATTTTAAATATTTCAATGTTTACACATTGGTTTTAAGTATTAAGCGCTTAAACCTCGATTTTAAGCACTTAAAGGTATACATGACTCTCTAAGAACTTCTTCAGCTGCATCTGTTGATTTTTGATATATGATACTTTCTTTATGATCCGTTCAAGATATTTTCTAGTTTTCCTTCTTATTTTTTTTTTATTGGATCCATGGGCTACTTAAAAGACTGTTGATTAATTACAAATATTTTGATTTCTCTAGATCGCTACATATTTTATTGCTATTGCTTTCAGTTTGGTTTAATTGTGGTCACAGCACATGCACTGTATGATTTCAAACCTTTGAAAGTTATTAAAACTAATTTTATGACCCTGCAGGTAATATTTGGCTCATGTGGGTCCAGTATATAGTTTATATAATTTATAGTTTATATATACCAGTATATAGTTTATCTGGTAAATAGTTCACGGATACTTGGAAATATTGTGCAGTTGTCAGGTACAAGGGGAAATCATAAGGGATGATCATGGAATATCATGAAGAGCTTGATGCCAATAAATCCGACGACTTAGGGGAATTGGAAAAATTCCTTGAAAGGTGCAGACCACCAACACTAAGATAAGACAGAATAGGAAAAAATCTGTATGGATGTAGTTCTTTATATATTCTGCATTTACATAGTGCTTTTTTTCAGATAAATGAATTATGCATGTTTTCCCCTGAATCGTGGCTTTCCTTTTCATTTTTTCCCTCATGTTGTCTGAACAGAACATTTTTACTTTTGGTGAAGCCCAATTTTTCAATTATTTTTTCTTCGATGGTGAGTGTTTTTGCATCCCATGTTGTCTACTCTAAGGTGGAGAAGATGATCTCCTATGCCTTCCTCTAGAGGTGTTTTGGATTTAGTTTTTATATTCATGTCTGTGTTTTACCTTGAATGAACTCTTTTTTTTTTAAAGATTTTATTTATTTATTGGACAGACAGAGATCATAGTAGGCAGAGAGGCAGGCAGAGAGAGAGGGGGAAGCAGAAAGCCCAATGGGGGGCTCGATCCCAGGACCCTGGGATCATAACCTGAGCCGAAGGCAGAGGCTTTAACCCACTGAGCCACCCAGACACCCCATGAATTTTTGTATATAATGTGATGAGTCCTAGTTTTCTTGAGGAAAGGTGTTCTGTTCATGGGGGTCTCACCCCATGTAAATTCCTTCTTTCAAAGATCCAGTGCCTATGAGTTTCTGCTCTTTTCCATCATTCTGTGGTGTCTTCAAACTGCTTTCATATTTTGCTCGATTTGGAATTGTCATCTGCAAAAATATTAGTCCATTCCATTACTGGGCTCAGAACTCCCTGAAGCTCTTTTGAGAACCACATGTCAGACTATGCTTTTAAAAATGAAAGGATTCAATTTCTCTCTCTGAACAATTCTGGAAATTTTTCAAGCTACTCCTTTTAAATATATCTTTTATTTTCTATCCTATTTCCTCCTTTTGTAATTCCTAGCAGACATTTTTAAACTTTTTTATTCTACCTCTATTTTTCTCTCCTGTCTTATATTCTGATTTCCCTTTCTCTTTGTGCTGCTTTCAGGATAATTTCTTTGTCTACCCTCCAGATTGCTAATTCTCCTTTCAACAACAGTTTAATTTTGTTCAGTGATATTTTCTCTTTCTTAGATTATATATTTTAATTACGGCCTTTCCCTTCCCTTCCTAAATCTATTTTTTCCTCATATTTCCATTCTTCATTTCATATCCTTGATTATTGGACCCATCCGTGTGTTATTGGCTTTTCATGTTATTCTGTCATTTCAGGTCTTCTGTAATTCTCCTGTCTACTGGCCATGCCTGATGAGTTATCTGTGCAGTATACCATTTGTGATTTTAAGAACATCTTCAGCAAAGTTGATTTTTTTTTCTCAGTGAAATTGTCTGCTTTTAGTTTGCACTGCCATTTGTTTCCCGGTTTTCAAGGGCTGATGACCTGTTGTTACACTGATTTATTATCTCAGGCATAGAAGCACCATGTAGGTAACATACATTTTGCTCCATGACAATGTGTGGTGTTAGCCTGAGTTACTTGATTTCCAGCAGAAGACTTTATTGTCTCCTACAATTAAGAGGGACAGAGGTAGGGGTGCCTGGGTGGCTCAGTGGGTTAAAGCCTCTGCCTTCGGCTCAGGTCATGATCTCAGGATTCTGGGATCGAGCCCTGCATCGGGCTCTCTGCTCAGTGTGGAGCCTGCTTCCTCCTCTCTCTCTGCTTGTTTCTCTGCCTACTTGTGATCTCTGTCTGTCAAATAAATAAATAAATAAATAATCTTCAAAAAAAAGGGCAGGGGAGCAGAGGTATAGATGTACAAGCTTATTGCCATACACCCAGTCCAGGGTATGGACTTACGTAGCCCACCTTTATAGCAGGGTCAAAGCTAGACCAGTCCCCACCTGATGTAAGGCTCTCAGTTCTAAATCTCACTCTAACTCAAGTTCAACGCAGCCTCTCCTATCCCTGTGTATGAATGAAAATATCAGTCCCTAGTGGTTCCTGAGGTTCCTAGGTCATCCATGTATCAGCTTATGCCTCCAGCTTGAGTTATCTCTTTACTTCTGGAACTTGGTGGGGGGGGGGGTGCGGATTTTCCTTTCTTTCCTTGGGGATCACCTATAGGATGAATTAAATATTTCTGTTGTAGTGAGAAGAGAGTTCCTAATCCACATTATAATTTAAGTTCCTATTGGCTTCTATTATTTTTTTATTCTTGAAGGCATTGAGAGGGTGTGTTTGATTTATGTGTTTATCCTTTGTAGGACTTAGCGCAGTGCCATAAAAATCCATTCGTGCTTAATACAAATAGAATGAATTTAAAAATGAATGAAAGGAAGCCACTTTAAATAATAAAAGTTGAAAGGGAGAAGACTTTAATATTTTAAATAGATGAATTCTCTCTCCCCATCTCAGGTGGGGTTAGAGGAGTCAGTCAGGGGCCAAGAGATGATGGAAGGCATTACCTTCCTCACTAATGGATCAAGAAGCACAATGTACTGCTTCATTTCAAAAAGAAAAAAAAAAAGTACCATGCTGGTTGCTGTCCACAGAAATTCTGCCAACATCCTGGTGGTTGCCGGTTTATAATTTTATGGGTTTACAGAGGATCAAACACTGTATTATTATGTTTGGCTACTAACTCAGGTCAGCAGTTCAAAGGGAGAGGAGAGGGGAGTGGAGTGGAGTAGGTAGGAGGGGAAGGAGGGAGCATGTGTAAGTGAGTGTATTTAAGATAATAGATGGAACTTACTGAACGTGAAGCAGTCTTTACTGAATCTCAGTGAATTTCCCTTCCACAGATGATAATTAGTATATATTCAGAGCTCTGTTTTATAAGAACTGAAGCTTTGACAATTATGTGCTATTTAAATTTTGGTGAAAGAAGAAATTAATAGGTCATTTGCTCCATGCGTGCTCTTTTACAGAGATTTGAAGTGGAAGATTTTTTTTTTGAAATGGAAGATTTTTATATAAATGAAGACAAAAATGGATCATCAAACATCTCCCAAATCCCAAATCCCTCTCCCGTCAAATACATCTATCTACCTAAATATAAATCACGGGAATATTGATATGAAATATTACAAGGGATTTAAACTTGACATTCAGTAATTATGGAGTCCTCGCAATACCCACACTATTTTAAGACCTTCAACAATATTTTCTCAGAAATGAACTTTAGATTATTAATGTAAGAAACTTGGCCCTTAACCGTCACACCTTCTTGGCCACACCTCTGGGCAAGAGGAAATTAAGTTTGACTTCAAGGCCACAGTTTCTTTCCCTTAGATTCGGAAGGGGCTAGAAGAGGGGTGGGTAAGACAGTGAGGACAACAGTTTTGTTTAACATACAGCAAACTGATGATTCCTGGATCTGCTGCCTCTCCCTCCTGTTCCTTTCTCACAGTAAGGGTGTCGTCGTGTCAGCTTTATCATTAGCTGGCTCCGAAAGAAATGGGAGAGCATCGCCCAGACACAACACAGCTGTTTAGTATTCCTATGTAAGATAAAAGTGCATCCCTACGCCTGGGTGGCTCAGTCGGTTAAGCATCGGACTCTTGATTTTGGCTGAGGTCATGATCTCAGGGTCATGAGTTCGAGCCCCATGCATGGGACTCTGCCCTTAACACAGTCTGCTTGAGATTCTCTGTCTCCCTCTGCCCCTCTCCACCCCACTCACGCTCACTTACGCTCTTCCTCGTTCTCTAAAATTAATTAATTAATTAAATGGAAGTGCATAGAAATCAATATGATTCATTTGTCAGTTTATCCATCACATTACGTATTCTGTTATTCTCTCATCAAACAGGTATTTAGGAGAATATTTATTTTGTGTTTCTAGGCACGAAGAATGCAACCGTGGAGAAGGGAAAGCAGAACCTTTGCTTCAAGGAGCGTACCTTCTGGCAGGGAGGAACCGTAGAGCAGAAAGCACACCATGTGAGTGCTCTGGCTAAGAGAGAGAGGAGAAACAGAGAGTGGCTGGCTTATACTGGAAGAACTATTTAAGGCAAGGGAGTCAGAGACGGCCTTTCCGAATACAACAATTATCAGATATCTGAAGACTAAAAAGGAACCTGCCTTTGTGAAGGTTGAGAAGAGGCATTAAGAGCAAGTAAATAGGACAGGGCTGTCTGCTATCCTGTTCTGTGTTCCGGGACAGTAGTACCAACGGCAGGCCATGCGCTGTCTATGGAAATACTTAACGATGATAAACTGAGCTAGAAAGCGGTTCATATAATAGTTCGTATAATATTTCCTACCCTCCCACCTTGACAAATAATCCTTCTTAACCACCTCAAGGGGCTGTGCTTTGAGTTTAGAATTCTTGGACCTCTGGTGTTCTTCCCTGGCAACCCCATCCATGGGCCCGTTTCCCCTTCTCTTCACACCCCTGGCTGCCTCCCATGATGGGAAGAGACTCCCCCCTGCTTACGTGCGTGTCCTCCAGTCCACACATCCCAGCGCTGTTCCCCCTCCCCTTTGGCACTCTCTTGGGCTCGCTAGAGAGCGCCCCTCAAGATAGTCAACCAATTTGACTTTATGAAAATTCTCCCAATCCTTTTGCTGGGAAAGAGCCCAACGATTCTGAACATGAAACTCCCAAGCTGTGACCGAAATTGGGATATTTCAGAAAAATCGAAAAGGCCAGTGAGCCTAGAATGGAGTAATAAATGAGAAGGACCGTCATGGTAGATGAGATGGGAACACAGGAGCCAGAACGCACGGGGACTTTTGGCCATGCTGGGTAGTTAATTTTTCCCCGAGGTAGTGGAAAGTCATTAATTTGAGCATCATTTGCTATGCTTCACATATCTCTTACATTAGCATTTTTAACCTGTCACAGAAAATGTTCCAAAATTTCTGAATAGTTCTTGGATTTCTTTCTTTCTTTTAAGATTTTATTTATTTGACAGAGAGAGAGATCGCAAGTAGGCAAAGAGGCAGGCAGAGAGTGGAGGGAAGCAGGCTCCCTGCTGAGTAGAGAGCCTGATGCGGGGCTTGATCCCAGGACCCTGGGATCACGATCTGAGTCGAAGGCAGAGGCTTAACCCACTGAGCCACCCAGGCACCCGAGTTTGTGGATTTCAAGGAACTGTTTCCAGTCTGATGTCCGCTATTATTCTTCCCCTCGCTCCTCTCCATAAAAACAAACAAACAAACACACACCACAAATACTCCTACGAAACCACCCCTAGATGGAGAAAGTAAAAATAGCTCCATTTCATGGACAAGAAAACTGGAGCTTCCTTTTCTACAGGGCAGCGAGTAAGAAATGGTTGGGAACATGGAGACTGATTGGGGGGTCTTGCGTCTCCCACCCATTGGCTGGGCGACTTTGGTTGAGTTAACAGCTCTACCCTTGATTTCATCTGACAAATCCTCTTATAGTGATTATAATACTCTTTACCACATAATGTTATTGAAGGAATTTCAGTGAGGTAACATGTAACATTGAATGCTTTTCACAGGATGCCTGACACAGAATATATGGTCCATAATCCTTTGTGGTAATTAGCACTGCCATGACTATCGCCACAACAATGACAATTATGGGGCGCCTGGGTGGCTCAGTGGGTTAAAGCCTTTGCCTTCCGCTCAGGTCATGGTCTCACGCTCCTGGGATCAAGTCCTGCGTCCGGTTCTCTGCTCGGCAGAGAGCCTGCTTCTTTCTCTCTCTCTCTCTGCCTGCTTTTCTGCCTACTTGTGATCTCTGTCTGTCAACTAAACAAATAAAATCTTTAAAACAAACAATGACAACTATGTCCATCATGACTATTATTTAGGCCTACAGTAAGAAACGGAGAGAACTTAAGTTCGGCTTTTCTGATTCAAAGACGAGTGCCTTGGTAGCCTTAAACTATGGTCCTTTCAGGAAAAAAAAAAAAAAAAAGAGGCAAACAAAACTCCAGCAGCATCCTTATTTGCAGAAAACCACCAACATCCACCATCAGAATCTGAAACGAGGTAAAGTGAGGTCACTGACATCTCATAATTTTGTAAAGGCAAAGCTATTTCCTTTCCTGTACAGTCACACTCACTGGGGAGCTGGCCTGGAATCAGCAGCTGGAAGGGGCTCTGCAGTGTCCACACAAAGGGAGTGTGGCAGCTTTGAAAATATAAAACAATGAGCTACAAAACCCAAGTGTCATTTGGCTTTTGGCTTTAGGGCCAGAGGTTCAAAATCCCTCTCCCTTCCTCATTCCTACTTTTCTCTCTCCCTCTCTTATAGACAGACACACACGCATTAGACATGCACACACACGTTTTCCCCATGTTGTCCTTTTCTTGCTTGGACCCACTTCCGTGCCCTCCAGCCGGTGTAGACAATCTACTCAGAATCAGTAGTTAATGATATGGGAGTGAGTCAGACCTGCAGTTTCAGCAGGATCTTAAATCGCTTGCTCTGTTAAACATATTCCGTCCATGGCAAGTTCCGTGGGTTAGGAAACCATGATCAGGTGGGTTTGCTGAATAAAATATTTCATTCTCAAACATTATGCCTGGACCCTGTACCCTTCTGAGAAAAGTCCTGGCCCTTGTGTGTGGTGGGAACTTGGAGCTCAGGCAGACTGGGATCCAATCCTGGCTTCCTAGAAGGTGTTTCTACAAGGTCCAGTCTCTTTGCCGTAAGGAAGACTACCATCGATCGTTACTTTTGTAATTGTTCATATTTACTATTATAATAATTACTTTAAATTAGAGCTGAGGGACTCTGGGGAGCCCAGAATAATTCACATCTACTCAAGAGGAAAATATGACAAAAATCTTAAAGTACTAGTTGTTCATGTAGGTTCCCCAGAAAGAAAAGCCTGAGGCCAGGGCTTTGTGCTGGTAGATTATTTGGGGAAGAAATCTCAAACAGGAGGGTTGGAGGACTGGAGAGAGTAAAACAAGGATGTCGGGAAAGCCAGGTAATAGGAGCTGTCAAGCTGGCCTCCCCTGAGCTGGGAGTCTGGTTGCCTGTCCCCATGGGGTTCCTCAGAAGAATGGCATTTTTGAATTACCCATTTGAAAGCAGGAAGAAGAGCACTTTTGTTTACTAGCTTCCCTCCTCTGAGGTTCAAGTGTTGATCCATGGGACAGTCATGCCTTGAAGCTTCCAAGATGCACATGTCCGAGTGCCGGGAAGGTTCTTGTAATCACTCCGCTGTGTGGGTGTCGGAGAGGTCCCAGGGCACACAGTGAGAGATACTCTTTGCAGCTGAAGCCGGAGCCTGTGGGGGCTACACTTGCTGGCAGATGGCAGCTGGTTGCCGAAGCAGAGTCCTAGCAGAAGATGGGCCAAGAGAATCTGAGGTCCAGGCCAAGGGGAATCTTCAAGCTTGTTCCCTAACCATGGGTCAGTAATAGCAGCGGGTTCATAGCTAGCCCTTAGTAGAACTCAAAACCATGTAAAAGTGGTTACAAACTCAAATAATGGTTTGTTTTCTTGGGGGATAGGGGATGGAGGCAAATGCCTTGTTTTCCCTCTTCTATCTCATGTGGACTCTTAAAAGCTTGGCATTATTCCCATTTGGGGCGAGATAGGAATTCTATCTATCTATCTATCTATCTATCTATCAATCATCTATCTATCTATCTATCATCTATCCCTGGCCTCTATCCACCAGACTCCAGTAGCCTTCCCCCAACCGCCATCACCCCCTCTCCTCCCCAAGTTGTGCCAACAGAAAATGTCTTCAGACATTACCAAATATCTCCAGAGGATGGGCCGTTGCCCACCCCTCCAAGCCCCCCACTGAAAACCTTGGATCTAATACAGTTGTGATGTCTTTCCTGCACCCCTTTCTACCCCCATGACCTCCCATCACTGACCCCCATGAGTGTCTACGTCCCATGCCACAAGCAGCCTATACCTGTGACCAACACCCTCCCCATCCTAGAGACCTGTACCGACAAGATTTTTCTCCGCAGCTCTGTTTACTAGAAGTGCTATTAAAAGCAACTTGATAGGGCCAACACAACTGGATGTAATTAAGAACAGTTAAATAGAAGAATCTTCTGAGAAAAGGATAAAGGGAGGACTCAGATAGTTTGCTACAATGAGGTATGTTTCAAAATACTTTTTATGTGTTTTTCTTCATGTTAAAATGCTCCTCATTAAAAAAAAAAATGGTTAAACAGTACTTTGGAGCATTTCCTTTGGTAAGCATACACCAGACCAGCAAATTAATGAAGATAATATAAGTCTGTCCAGGAACTATTTTTTTTTCTTTCAAATGTTATATCTTTTTTTTAAAATAAACTTCTAATTTTAGAATAATTTTAGATCTACAGGAAAATTATGGATACAGTACAGATGGTTCCTCTGTACCACATACCACATACCCACTCCTATCATTAACATCTTCTATTAACATGGTACATTTGTCACAATTAATGAAACAATACTGATCCTTTTTTATTAACTAAAGTCTATACTTTATTCAGATGTCTTTACTTTCTCCTAATGTCCTTTTTCTGTGCCAGGATCCCATTGGGACACCACATTTATCAGTCTCCTTGGCAACTCTTGATGGGGACAGTTGAGAGCATCTTTTCTCATCCTGGGCTCCTAAATCCACAAGCACTTGGTAGCCCTTCAGGGCAGGGCATCAAGGTGACTACGGATGGAAACTTCCTTCTCGTTGTATGCCAATAATAATGGTAATAATAACTAAATGTTTCATGTTGTCATATATCCTGGGCAAGTGCTTTCCATGCATTATCTCACTTAATCTTCATGACAACCCTGGAGAGTAGGGACTGGTTACTCCATTTTACAGAGGGAAACACTGAGACACAATGCATTTAAGTAACTTTTTCATTGTCCCATAACTAGCAAGTGGGACTTACTAGTAAGCAATATCTGGAGCCTATCAAGTCTCTTATGAGGTCTGATGCTAGTGCCTTTTTCTTCTCATTGTTTCTTTTCTTTTCTTTCTTTCTTTATTTTTTTTTAAAGATTTTATTCATTTATGAAAGAGAGAGAGAGAGGAGGAGGAGGAGCAGAAGGAGAGAGACAAACAAACTCCATGTTGAGCGCTGAGCCCGGCTTGATCTCATAACCCTGAGATCACGGCCTGAGACGAAACCAAGAGTTGGATGCTTAACCGATGGAGACCACCTGGGCGCCCCCTTCTTGTTTCTAGCATGTCCCTAACATCACCTTCCTTGATAAAGCCCATGGCTCTCCATTCCACCATAGCTTGTAACTTACTTAGAAATAGAGATCCATTTTATTCATGTCTCTATCCACAAAACACTTAGTCCAATGCCTTGTGCATTAAAGGCATTTGCTAAGGGATTATTGAATTGAAATTTTTTTAATTAAAAAAAATAACGTAAGTTATTCTGGCCTCTAAGTTGATCCCAACAGCTCTGAAAACGAGCTGGAAGAATGCTCCTGGGAGGATAAGAGCTAAAAATACCTTCTCATTAAAGTAATGATCAGAAATACCAGTGAGCTCTGGGAAGAGAAATTCTTCAGGTCTGCTGGCTATATACAGCCTGGGGCGGAGGTCTAACTGTAGGAAGCAGTGCCCTGTCCAGGGCGCTTCCCTTGCCCACACTGGAAAATGACAAGGTGTGGTGGAATGTTCTGGGATCACTGGGGTCCGGAGACCAGGAGTCCAGTGCCGAGCCGGCCAGGCGTTAACACTGTGACCTCCAGAAAGTGTCTTCATCTCTCTGGGACTCCAGTTGCCTCACCTGTAAAATGCTCCTGAAGGAGCTTCAGCAAACTCTAACGATTCCTCCAGCTGTAACATTCTATGATTTTTAGGTGCAATTATGTGAGTCCTGGAAGCCATGCTCATCCACGCAGCCTTTTTGGAAAAAGGGGAAGGAAAAAGGAAAAGAAAAACACTTCCATAAAAGTATTTATAGCACAGCCAGTGACTATGAATCATGGCATAATTAATTCTCTTTTATAAAGTTGCCTTGTTCCCTAACTTAGCTGCAGTCATTCCCAAGCCCTGCTCAACAGCAGCTCTATTGACAGATACTGCATTTTCCTTGTCTCTTTGCACTGCGTTAAGTTCAAAGCATCCAGGCTAATCTCTGAATTTCTGCCAGTTCTAAATTTCGGAAACTCATGATGCTAATCTTCTGTGACTGACTGACAGACCCAGTTGCCGAAGGATGTGAGATAAATGTGATCTATTTTGACTTTAATAAAGCTTTGGATTAATTTCCTCACATCAGTTTTGTCCATCAAGTTTTATTATTAAGTGGTTTACAATTTAATGATGATTGGCCTAGAAAAATTAGCCACAGCCTGGTTTGAAATCACTGCATGTTGATCCCATGGTTTTTCGTAGATAACAAATACCCTTTTTCTGCAAATGTCTGTGACCTGCCATTTCTTCCATCTGATTGTTTCTGACACAGATTTCTGATGATTTGTCTTTTTTTTTTAAGATTTTATTTATTTATTGGACAGACAGAGATCACAAGTAGGCAGAGAGGCAGACAGAGAGAGAGGGGGAAGCAGGCTCCCTGCTGAGCAGAGAGCCTGATGCGGGGGACTTGATCCCAGGACCTTGAGATCATGACCTGAGCCGAAGGCAGAGGCTTTAACCCACTGAGCCACCCAGGCGCCCCATGATTTGTCTTCTTAATAACACCTTCTACAATAATGTTTTCTCATCAAACACTTTTCTCTAGTCTCAAATTCCACTTGAGGTTTCTTCAAAAGGAGTTTAGGAAGTTACCTAAAAGTATTCATGCTAGAGGGCTCCAGATAATCTTGATTCTGTTTTGCAAAGTTTGCTTTTATTTACTGGATGTCTACTTCCAATTTGGAGTTGAGAAACCATCAATCAGTTTCCTCCCTCTGAATTAGGGAAGTGAGGGATGAGGAGGAAACTAACAAGAGCTGATTTTATGTTGACAGATTCTACCGACTGGCCAAAGGGAGGAAAATTGTATGCCTGAGCCATAGGAATGCATGAGTGTTCACTCTTCCGGCTGAGTCTTATCTCATGTCATGTTTGACTCTGGATGGGAATTGTGTAATAAAAGGTAGATTAGTCCGCAGTTTAGATTTCCTCTTTGACCTTGAGCAAGGAGGTTTACCTACGTGGTACTGATTTCCTCATGGGTAGAATAAAGAACTAGGGCTGGTTGGATTTTTAAGCTTGTTCAGTAGAAAGGTTCAGGGAGCAATCTGGATCCATCCATTTTATTAAGGTCCAAGTTGGTTCATGTCTTGAAACAATAGATCATTATGGGTCATTTTCAAATTTCCTCCTTTTTTTAATCCTGATTTTGAAAGACAAGCCTTTGGCATATCTCTTTGGGGTCATACTATATAAAAGCTATGATCACCAGGGTGGTGAATTTACCCAATAGAAATGGCGTCATGCTTTCCTCACCTGAGAGTGGCAGGAATGTCTGAGCTGCACTTAAAAACCTAAACACTTTGGAATCAGAATATAATCAGCCTGCCATAAATGTTCCTGAGAAAGATAGTAGCAAGCCAGACAAGAAATGGAATTCTTGGCAGAAATAACCACTTCTCTGAAAGCCAGGTCCTCAGCATCCACTTGACCCCAAATTGAACACATTTAAAAGCACTCAGGGATCTCCAGCTTTGTTTGC
Source organism: Meles meles (assembly GCF_922984935.1). NCBI lineage: Eukaryota > Metazoa > Chordata > Mammalia > Carnivora > Mustelidae > Meles > Meles meles. The sequence continues at coordinate 54,103,159 of NC_060083.1, forward strand.
CATTTCATTGCCTTGCGCCAATGCTGAGCCCTCAACACGCCCTTTTTTAGTGTGGGGTCTTTCAATCATATTTTCAGTTTGTAAGCAGATAGGCACATGGCTACAGAAAATGTTTGAGGCACTCTTTCTTGTTTGAATGAGATTCTATTATGTGAGAGAAAAATCTCTTTTTTTTAACTTTACATCTCATAAAGTACAGCTTATACATTTATAAAGAAACCTTGAGATGCCACATAACATAGCAGTTTAGGGGTGTCTGGGTGACTCAGTGTGTTGAGCTGCCCATCGTGGTCATGGTCACGACCTCAGGGTCCTAGGATGGAGCCCAGATGGAGCTCCGTGCTCAGTGAAGAGTCTGCTTCTTCCTCTCCCCCTGCCCCTCCCACCCCTGCTCACGCTCTCTTGCTCTCTCTCTCTAGAACAAATAAAAAAAAATATTTTTAAAAAGATAGTAATTTAAAACTGGGGGTCTCCTGCATTATCTACCACTTTAGTTATATCCCAAGAGAGTCTACCCTGCACTACAGTGAATCTAATTTCACAATGAATCTCCAAGTCTAAGATCTTAGAATATTGGGGAAGGGGATGAAGAATGCCCAAATGTTATGCATAATTCCAGCAAAGGAGTTGTAATTACACAGCGGCTCATCTATCTAGTGCAGCAGCCCAGGCCTCCTGTGCCCTGTCGCATTCCTTGTGTGACGGAGAAGGGCTGGCAGGTCTCAGTATAGTGCAGAACACTTTGTTTTCAGAGCTAAGTCTCTTGTTTTTTCCTAGGCTGCGAAGCCCCAATGAACAGTCATGGTGATTTCTCACCATGTGACTTCTCTCTCATGATATCTTTACCTGCTGAGATAAGAAATCTGTCAGGGAGAAGCTATGTATGTGTTCAACATAGCCATTTTTAAATTTCTGCTTACTACAAAAATGAACCTTAAATCAGACTTGTGGAATAAGGGATGCTTGGTGGCTCCGTGGGTGAAGCATCTGCCTTCAGCTCAGCTCGTGATCCCAGGGTCCTGGGATTGAGCCTTGCATCAGGCTCCTTGCCCAGTGAAAGTCTCCTTCTCCCTCTCCTCCCTGCTCATTCTCTCTTGCTCTCTCTCTCTCTCTCAAATAAATAAATAAAATCTTTTTTTAAAGGGTTGTGGAATAAGATAAACATGAATTTGGGGTTAGTTCTGCCGAATGTGCAAGCTAATTCCAATGTTTAGTCTTGTGCTGTTGCCCGGATCTAGAGGCGAGATCGTTATTTACCTTGGGCATGTTGTTGGTTTCAGTCGTCTTCTCTATAATGTATGCGTTGTCTTCCTGGAACTAGAGAAAATAAGAAAAATCGCACAGAAAGGAGAAATAGGGATATAGTTCCTCTTCTCAAAAAACAAAAACAGGAACTCCACAAATTCTAAAACTCAACCAAGTTAAATCCCAAACCCTCTCCTTTTGCAAGACAGACACATGGGATTGGAAACAGAATGAGAATTATTCTCACACTGTGTACCACCATTGATACAAAAATAGAGTTTTCATCATTTATATCCTGTGATTCTTTAAGGCAAGTTTTTATAACAATAGCTCTGTTTATAATTCTATTAATGTCGCATTGCTTTAGATGGTTCTTACTTTCTGTGGATTCTCCTTTATCAAGTCAGGACTTCATTATGCGCTATTTTGCAGAGGTAAATAGTTGCAAATACTGCTAAAACCTGTACATTTATAAATGAGATCCATCCCCCTGGTTAAAAAAGAGATTAAAACCTTCTTTATATTAAAGATTCTATGGAAGAAAAAACATTGAGTGCTGTGTTTTAGGAGAAAGACTGTGGCCTTACCTATTTTTGAATTCTAATTTCTCCACTTATAGGCTGTATAACCTTCGACAATTATATGACTTTTTTTTTAAAGATTTTATTTATTTATTTGACAGAAAGAGACCACAAGTAGACAGAGAGGCAGGCAGAGAGAGAGAGAGGGAAGCAGGCTCCCCTCTGAGCAGAGAGCCCGATGCGGGACTCGATCCCAGGACCCTGAGATCATGACCCGAGCCGAAGGCAGCGGCTTAACCCACTGAGCCAGCTAAAATATCTGCCCCCAATACAATCATCCCAGAATTCCTCATTAACTGAAGCCGACAATAATTCCTACGATTTTGTGAAGATTATAAAAGGATAGCATGTATGGTGATGTACCCAGGGAAGTTGGGAACTTTGATCTCAAGTAACCATCATTGTGGGATTTATACAGGGTTCTGCTTTTAGGGATGATACCTGTTGATTTGAGAGATTCCCTAGAAAGGTGCCTAAGACTTACACAGGGATCAGTCTATGGTTCTTATGAGGAGAAACGATTGGATTTTGATGAAACAGAGATGTGAGCTGTCTGGGGACATGACCTTTTCATAACCACAGGTGTCATGAAATCCTGTGAGTTGGGGAGGGCTATGTGGAAAATGTGTGTGAGAAAAACATAGAGGTATCCTGGTAACAAAAGGAAGGACTGAGGATTTAGTTCCTCTCTGAGATTCCCAGGTAGTGAAACGAGCTGGTGGGATCAAGATGGGCGGCCTTGATTAATGCTTCAGGTCAAGGAAGGGTAAAGTGTTTCTGGCTCTGTGCCACTGAACATTAAGGCATTTTCAAGAGAAGGAGTGTTCATGACTGAGTATTTCTCCAGTGTTCCCGCTTCATGATCTAAGCGCCAGTCATCATGGATTCTCCACAAACTATGTAAAATTCCATTTCGAATTTCTTAAAACCCATTCCCTCTTCGTAAAGCAGGCTATTAGTGATACATCTTACTGTCTTCCAGAGTGTTCTCAGCTCCTGACCATTTGCAGGCAGCTTCTAGCTTGTTTGGAGTGGGCTGAGAAATTGAGAGGTTTCTCAATTCTGGTGTGGGAAATGGAAAGAATTCAATTTTTGGTGGTCAAAAAAAAAGGGGGGGGGGTGGAGAGAAAAGAAAGAAAAACACCAAAAACTGGGGAATGACTCTTCGTATCACTGAGAAAAACACTGGCCTGGTTCTTTTTTTTTTTTTTTTAAAGATTTTATTTATTTATCCGACAGACAGAGATCACAAGTAGGCAGAGAGGCAGGCAGAGAGAGAGGGGGAAGCAGGCTCCCTGCAGAGCAGAGAGCCCGATGCGGGGCTCGATCCCAGGACTCTGGGATCATGACCTGAGCCGAAGGCAGAGGCTTTAACCCACTGAGCCACCCAGGCGCCCCATGGCCTGGTTCTTTGGCCTTTGGTTTCATGAATAGCTTTTTAAGGATCCAGACACTATCAGAGCCCCTATTCCCTTGGCGTCATGTTTTACCTTAATTTATTCTCACCATTTTAAAATGGAAGGAGTGGGTGTTTAGGGGAAGGATAGCTGGATACGCCCAGTTCCCCTCTAGCCCAGTCCACCCTCTTGTGCCCTCCAGGAGAAATAGTTGCACAAGGTCCCAGGTTTTTCATGGGTTTCTCAACCAGGAAGACCCTACTAGGCAGAAGCTCTCCCTTGATTCTTCACGGCCGTGCTCCATCTTTCTCCAGCATGCTGAAGTCTTGGTGACATGTTGGCCTACTGCCAGATAAAGACTTTGTGTCCATGTGGAAAGATGAAAGTCTCTTATCTTGCACGGTTAGCTTGGGGATGGTATTTAGTGTTCTCCATTTAACGTCTATTTTTCAGACATGGATAACACCTTATGCTTCTCACTACACATCCATCTACATTATCTAAGTTGTTTCTGGGACAACTTTATACAGTTGGTGGTATTATGCCCTTAGTATAGATTCATTATTCGTTCTCCAAATAGAGTTGAGCTATATGCTATGCTAGGTATTGAGGAGATAGTTTTAAAGGAGCTGGGTTATTTCCCTTAAAAAAGATGATGAGCCAGTGAAGGACAAAGATAAGTAAATGGACATTGTATTATGGGGGAAATAATTACATGGAAGAGAGATAATGTTTTGAGACTATGGTAGAGACCCTGTTGATATAAACCACTGGGCCTTTACTATATCAGTGCATGCTGGTCTGTCTTCCACCTGCCAGCACCTTGGTCTCTTTAGCTAAGGGGCTTTCTTTGGTCTCTCAAGCTATTCATGCCTTGACCTATGACTGGTGGGCATTAGTATACACATAGTCCAGGTCCCTTGTTCCTCGAATGGCTAACTCTAGGTGCATGCTTCCTATTGTTTTCTATACTTTCCCAGTTGGATCGAGCTCCACAGGCCAAGTAATAACTGTCTTGGTAACACTCTATTAGTTCCCCCTTTCCTTCACACTTTGGTACTTTCTGTATTCCTGGGATCACATGCCAAATAAACGACTTGAAGTCTAACCTATGTCTCAGAGTCAGCTTCTGGAAGAACCCAAATAAGAGAAAATGATCAAATAAGTATCTTTTAAAAATAACACATCTCTGTGATTTCTAGTGAGAATATATATATTTTTTCATTCTTTAATCCATTCATTCATTTAACAAAATCTGAGTACCTCTTGCATACTTGGCAAGAGTCCTGGATATCTGGGAGGAAGAAAATAGACATAATTTCTGACTTCAAGGGGGTCGGAGTCTGGTGGCAGTATGCCAATAAAAATAAACATATAGGAACAATCTTTGATGACTTCAATAAGTAAAACAAAAGAAAACAGAGCTTTAGGAGTCATTTGGAGAAAAATAAACACTTCATTTCATAAATGTAAACACTAATGTAAAGAGAAGAGAAGAAGGTCCCAACACACCTGGCCAGTATGGGGCAGAGCAAGGACAGGAATGCAGGTCTCTCTAGTCTAACCCTGTATTCTTCTTAGTATACCACTATAATATACTATACTCTTACTGGAAAGACAAGAAGTATTTTAACTATTTAAATTTTGTGACTCTTATTTATGTCCAGAAAGGTATGCAATCACATGGTAACCACCAACTTGTTTCAAGTGGAGTTGAAGTTCACTACAGAAATAAGTAGGTAAGGAAATTATTTCTTCCACTTTTTCTTAACCCCCCAATCATGGACCAAACTCAGCATTCTTAACACCTGTCTCTTAAAAAAAAAAAAAGTCCTATTTGTGTCATTGTAATGGATTGGAAGCAACAAGTAGTTCCAAATACTCTTTACATTCTTATCTTCTATCCTCGATCTCAGAGAAATCTCGTCTTATAGTTTGGGCCTTGAGCTGCATATGATATGCCATGGAAGGGATGTTGAGCAGTTTATCTGGGACTGTGGGTTGGCTGCTCTTGGTCCCCCATCTTCAGTAGCTATTCACAAGGCAGAAGCCAAGAGGTTGATATGGGTCCTAAGTTGTCATCTGCATAGGCAGGATGTATCCTGAGGTAGTCCAAAGCCAAGTCCAGTGTTTTGTAGTGTTGCTCTCCTCAAAAAATAGCCTGCTTATATACTGTTCCAGCTCCTTTCATGCTGTTGCAAGTGTTGGGTGATTTCCAATGATTTATTAACCCATAAATCAAACGAATGGAAGTAAGTTCTGATTCTTACTATCCAAATGAGGCATTCCGGTGATTGGTTCTTGGTATAAGGTGGTGACTTTTGCTTTGTCATTAAGGTACCTGCAGTCTGTGGAAAAGGACCATGTGCTCTCCTTTCATGTTCTCGTACATTAGAAAAATTTAGTGAGTGCTTTATACATCTCCATCCCCACAAATATCTATGTTTCTCAGATTTCTAGCATCCTTTACATTTATCCCCTCCCCTAGGCCTCTAGCAATTATGAACTCCATTAATTATAATTTCAAAGTTCCATGATAACTTGATATATAGAGCAATTGATATTCACAATCTGTAATCGCCCAAATGAATATTTATTTCAGTACTTCAGCTGCAACATCTAAAAATGAAGGTAAATAATTTGACAAGGACCTCAAAAGCCTGGCATATTTTCTTTCAATTGGGAAGTATGTGACTTCTTAAAATAGCTCGGCTCTTTTTTCATGGAACTTACATGAATGCCCCTATTGATTTTTCATGAGATTGGAAAGGGAAAGGATTTGGATTACAACATTTTGGGCTATTTTTAGAAAGTATTTAACAATCTAAAGATGTAGTTAGAGATTTTTTTTTTTAAGGGAATGCTGTTATGTTGTTAATGTGATCCCTCGTTAGTAATTAAGGGACTCACACTAAAATGGTCATCATCATCAGAAAATAATATTGTCCAAGTTCTAGTCAGTTCTTGGTTAAAACAGAAATGAATAAATCAATTCTGACTCACTTCAGGAGAAAGATGATGGTTCATTCGATCCGTAATAGCCTTCGGGTTCAAGCTAGTGAACCAGGCTCAGGCAGACGTCAAGGGAGGGAAGGTCCCTCCAAGATGTCCTGATGTCCAAGAAGTCCTGATGTGGACTTCAGGATATCATTGTTCCCCAGGTGAGCTTCGTTATGGCTCCACAGTGCTTCACCTAGGATATGGGTTATTGCTCTGTTGCACTGCTCTGCGTCCAGACCTTGACTGCTATGCCTTTGGAATCCCCACAAGTTTTCTGAATTTCTACCTGTACTTCCTGTTGTTTTCCACCTATGGGCCAAGTGCGGGTCCCAGCATCTGGTTGGCTGAGCTAAGTAACATTTCCAGCTTCCAAGAGACAAAGACACATTGTATTGGATTCTCCTTTCCCTTCATGGTTGAAATTGGAATTCCCTCCCTGAACCTATCATTTAGGTCACCAGAGTCCTGGTTGCTGGAACAGTCATGATTTAAGTCTGTCATTGAGATGTGATGTTGAATGGTGCTCTGCTCATTCTAAAGTGCATCCAGATTTGGATGATGTTTTGGATTGAATGTTTGTGCTCCCCCTCACCCCCTTTCATAGGTTGAAGTCCTAACCCACCAGTGTGATGGAATTGGTAGGAAGGGCCTTTGGGAGATGATTAAGTCATGAGGGTAGAGTTCTTATCATGAATGACATTAGTGCCCTTATTTGTTTTTTGAAGACCTCGGAGAGTTCTTTTTTCTCTTCTGCTATGTGAGAAGACAGCCTTTTATGAGACAGGATGTGGGTTCTCACCAGACACTAAACGTGCCAGTGCCTTGATCTTGGACTCCCCAGCCTCTGAAACTGTGAGAAATCAGTATTTGTTTTTTAAGCCACCAGCTTATGATATGTTGGGGACAGAAGCCCAAATAGACTAAGTCAGATGATAAATGACATGCTTACTCTACTGATTCCAGGATTTCCCCCCAGATTGAAAGGGTGATTAGATAAACTAGGAGATCAGATTTTATACTCTGTCTTTTACTAAGACACAAAGTGCAACCAATGCTCCTTGCCCCTTTTCTCATGAAGAAATGGGGATGGAGACATAGTTTTCAGTATCCCTACCTTTTTACATACTTTCAGGTTTAAGTCCTTTGAGGAGAACAAAATGTCAATGTAGTAAGTGAAAAGATTGGCTCTCTCCACAGTCCACAACACACCTCAGTCATAGGGACTTTTGTCACTGATGGGCCACAAAGCAGAGAATATATGGACCCTAGCCTTGCATACACAACTCTACAAAATGAACTTCTCACACGTGTGTCTACTGTTGTGTAACCTCACTGATTTGTGTGCCCAAAGCAAGATGTAGTTAGGTATGAAACACCGCTAGAGAGAGTAGCTAGAGCGACTTATGGTTTATACTGAAGCAAGCCTAGTGGGATCAAAGGATAAAAGGAATTTCTTTCCCTCCAATAAATGATTGGGACGATGATCAAGATAAACCACTTTCCAGTACCGCGTTAAGTACCATCTCCTTACCTTTTCCCTAGTTTTCAGCCTTTTTCTCTGGAGCATTTACTGACGTTTATTACTCACTAACCTCTGCCCCCATCTAGATGACAAATTCTCTGATGGTCCAGGCAACTTGGCTGGGTTGTTTTTTTGCAGTAGGAGACCATGACTCGATCATATTTGTTTCTCCCGTTGCACTTGACGTGTGCTTTGTTTGCAATACACTCTCAAAAGTCACCGATCACACTAGAATTAAAATTCCTCATGCATATGAAAAGGCTGAAAATGTATGTTGAATGAGTGAACATGACTCTGAGAAAATAGAGCCATTTGGAAATTATATACAATTCTGGATATAGGGTCTTTGGGAGCTTTTCAAGCTAAGTCCCACCAAGAAAAAGATTGAGGAACCTTGAGGGATTTATATGTATTTTGTGCTGCTAATATAATGCAATGAATAGGGAGGAGAGCTGTCTTCTTCCTCAAGAACCTTAGTAGCTTCCTGGAAGTTACTATTCTGAGTTTGTCTTGATGACATTATATCTTATGCATTTTTGATTGTCAAAGATGAAAAACTGTGGCCACTATGACTTATTCCGGTGTTTCAGTTCCCTGAGATGACTTTGTTCTTCATCAGGGAGAAGTAATAGACTGAAAATAGATGCCTCCACAGAGATCAAAATAGGTGAGCTCTTTCACAGGGGAAATGGCTTTTGCTCGAAGAAATGTTCTCACCATTTTACTGTTTTTGATTGTTCTTTCTCACCTTATTTCACATAGGAAGACATTTTCTTTAATTACCGTAATCAAGTAAGCAGCTTATAGGAAGTGACTCAAAGGAAAAAGGTGTTGACTCCTGCGGGCTGATAACATAGAAGCTGGTGACCACACAGGAAGGCCTTCAACATGGAAACACAAGGTTAGTTTTGTGCCAGGATCCCATGGCTGTATTCCCTTATATTTATATGACTTCTTGAAGTTGCTTTCCAGGTAGGGTTTCAAGATGCATTACTTGTATGTCATTATAGATGTCATCTATATGTCTATATATGTCTATTTATATATGTGTCTATATGTCTATATATATAGATGTCAAGATGTCATGACTTGTATGTCATTATAGGGTCCTTGACCAAATGCATACTTTTCCTTGCTTTGAGTCAGAAATGAAGAGGTGGGTACGTATTCATTCACTGAAGAAATTTATACCGAGTGTCTACTATGGGCAAGGCATTATGTTTGGGTCTAGAGATATAGAATTGAACAAAAGGGTGTTCATTTTCAGTGCTGGAATATGAGGGCAATGGCAAGAGAATGAGGCGGTGACAGATAATAAACCAATGAACAAAAAAATGTGTAGTATAAAAATGTTAAAAAATATAGTATCAGGCTATTATAAATGCATTAAAAAACCTAAAAAGGGGAGAGGAATAAGACTCTGTCAGCGAGGTCAAAGATATCAATTTTAAATGGACAATGAGGAAAGTTGTTCTGAAGAGGTACTCTGTAATCAGAGGGCAGATGTAGATGTAGTCAGAGAGAGGCCATGTGGATAAGTGAAAGTAGAATTTTCCAGACAGTGATATCCTTGAACCTGCTGTCCTGAGGAACATCCTCGTGCAAAGGAAGGCAAGGGATTCAGACAGTGAGGGTGAGTGGTAGAAGATGAAGTAAGAAAGGTAGCAGAGACCAGACCATGTGGTTGTGTTGGCTTTGCTAAGACCTCTGGACTTTATTCCAAGTGTTTATCCTATGTAAATAAGTGTGAGATCTCCGAGACACCAGCTTCCATGTTGTAGCAACTGCCTCTTCTATCCCTTTCTGTGGCTCCTTTCCCTTTCCTTTTCAAATGTATCATCCTTGAAATTTTATTTTACATCTGTTTTTTACCTACAAAGGAAAAGGACCCTTTTCTGGTATCGATAATATGTTTATTGATAATATGGCAGCCACTGTACAAAAGAATATTTCCATTTGATTTTTTACAATCACCTTCTGGGATTCTGCTCAGGTTAATTAACTAGTCACAAAGTTGGAGAACTGGGACCCCAGCTTAGGGCTGTCTGACCAGAGAAGTCTGTGCCCACCCTACTCCACCATACTGCCAACTAGATGCTCTGTGACTCAAGGATGTTGTGGGTCCTTTTACCTGAAAACTGTGGGATGGACATCATGCTCAATTCCAAGCTCTATCAAAGGGTCCTGTCATAAAGCCAATGTCACTGTCTTCAAGATATTTCTAGCCCATGCTGTGGGAGCCTCGCTTTCTGTGTTGACTGCCAGCAGGGAAATCTAAAGTAAGTGGCTATAGTTGGACCTTAGTGGTGATGGTGAAGATAACACCCATCCAAGAAAGCTTGGTCTATGGCCTCTTGGTGCCCGTGGTTCTCGCACACAGGTGAAGAAGGTGTGGCCAAGAGTGGAATCGAAAATTTGTGCCTCAACCAAGGCAAAAATAAATTAACCAAACTATGGAATTTCAAGGTCCTTATACCATGTCGGAGGTTTAAGATTAAATGATTCATCCCTATTTCCCCCAGGTCTGCTAGTCCCTGTTTCATGTACGTATTATGAAAGAAAAAAAAATACGCTGATATAAATGAAGGAATTGTCACGTTCGGGCTGAGAAGTGAAAATACTGAGTCTCACTGTTTTTGTGTCTTGGATTTTGGTCTCAAAATACTCTGTTAGCAGCTAAGGAGTATTAATGAAGAGACACATCTGCAAGAAATGTCTCTTCAATTGCACCTCTTAGAGAGATGTAATTGTTTTATGTAAATGTTTTCCTCAGCATGACTAATTGGTATTGATTTGTTTATCTAAAACGTCTTCTTAAGCACTCTTCTACTTGTGAAACCAAAAGATGTATCACAGAAGCCTGGGGTGTTCAGAATCAAATAAAGCAAGGTTTAAACCTTTCTTCCCTCCCTTACTGGTGGTATATACTCCTCGTTGAGCCAAGTCTCAGTTTTGTCATCTGTAGGCAGGTACAATAACTCTCGTAATTATCCAGTATATATCATTCTGTGAGATAATGCATGTGAAAGCATTTAGTACATTAAAGAGTCCACAGATAATAATAGTACCCATCACTGGGATGTCCTCTACACGTGACATGTATTGTTATTCTATAAAGCCTGAGATTATCCAAGTTGGTGACTAAAAAAGAAACTCTAAATAGTTGCTATCACCCTTTTTATTATATTTTTAAAAATATTTTCTTTTCCAACACCAGTTATGTGATTAGGTGCTCATTCTTATCATCCGCTTAATTGAATAATTAGGGAGCCTTGCCAGGCACAAAAGTCTTGATATGACAGGGCCAAACTGACATGTAGAAAAATTATTTTCTTCTGAAATTAGAATTCATCACTACTTCTTCCCACTCTTATTGCAATTAAATATTGATCATCTATGAATGGACATCACATGCATATTAGTAGCTGACTAGATAATCAGAGCTTTAGAAAATCTAATTTAGCAGAATCCTGGGCATATCGTTAGCACCGAATTATTTAAAGATTTGTCTGTATCATTGTTAGCTACTATTTGACAGTGGGCCAAAGTAAGCTATAAACTTTTATAATTATATTTAACTATATATGTAGTTATATATAATTTATAATTTCATCTTATGTCATATACTGTGTATACTGGTAATTGCTTTGTGGATAGGGATGGATTTGGAGAGACGGGATAGGATTCTTGGAAGACACAGAAAAATTGCCAGTTGTCTGTTACTTGTTCTCTGTGTGTTCTCTACTCCCCATTGTACATTGGCTAGTATAAAGTACCATATTCTAGACTGTGTGTGTTCTCTACTCCCCATTGTACTTTGGCTAGTATAAAGGACCATATTCTAGACTGTGCGTGTTCTCTACTCTCCATTGTGCTTTGGCTAGTATAAAGGACCATATTCTAGACTGTGCGTGTTCTCTACTCCCCATTGTACATTGGCTAGTATAAAGGACCATATTCTAGACTGTGCGTGTTCTCTACTCCCCATTGTACGTTGGCTAGTATAAAGGACCATATTCTAGACTGTGTGTGTAGAGGTAAGGCTGGGACTGGAGACTGGAGCAGAGATGTGCAAGATGTTTGCAAAATTACTGATTCATGGACCATTGTCAGGGCCCTTGGTTGGCTCAGCCAGTTAAGTAAGCATCTGCATGATCCCAGGGTCATAGGATCCAGCCCTGCATCAGGCTCCCTATTCAGTGGGGAGCCTGCTTCTCCCTCTCTGCCGCTCCCTTTGCTTGTGCCCTCTTGCTTGCTTGCTCTCTCTCTCAAATAAATAAAATCTTAAAAAAAATAATAAGCAGTTGTCAGTTAACATGAAGGACCTTGAATCATATCACAGAGACTGATGACATCGAAGGGATCTTCTACATCTTCTAGTTAAGTATTTCAAATTTGGGATGTACTGTTCTCTTTTTTTTCCCCTAATGAATTATTTTTAAATATTAAGTGTCTACTTAGTCAAACAAGAATGAACTTCTTTAAGTTTTTCAAGAACAATTTATCTTCATCTGTCTCTCATTTAGTCATATAATCAGCCAACAAATATTCATGAGTCTTTGACTATATCGAGGTGTCCAAGACAGGAGCCTGCATTGCAGACACAGTTGTGAGCAAATTTGACATGTATGCTTCCTCCTGCCTTTTCTCCTACATCATATTCATTGAGAGTCATTGAGAACATCCACACAAGGGAGACATTTTGATCTGTTGCACAAAAACAACACATAACCCCAAAGATGAAAAAAATCGTTTCCTCCCATCATCAAGAGAAGAGTTCGTGTTTTCCTCCCTATCCTATTTTGTGAAGAGGAAATGGGAGCTTGAGTCAGTCTTAAGTCTTTTCATTTTCTTCCCAATATGGATATTAAGTGAGAAAAACAAATAAAGAACAAAAGCCACAATGATAGCATCGAACAAGGTAGGAGTCTTCTGGCTCAATCCAATGCAATAGCCTCAGGATAGGTGAAATGATGACTGTTCCATTTACTCTCTCTCTAGCAATAGAAGAAACACAAAGACAAAGAAGTGGTCATTGTCTGGCGTACAGACTGAAAAGAGAATTGGAGAAGAGAACAACTGTCTCCTTATTTGATTCATGTAAACGGTTTTCTTTTTTTTTAAATTTTCATAAAGACACAACAGAAGTCATTCCCCCATTAAGTTTGAGATTGTTACTTAATTATCTAGATAATCTCTTCTACTCTGTTTTGCTGTTGGTGAATGTTTGACTTATTGTCCCAGATACTCACGGATGGCCATGTTCCAAAGATAAATAAAAATAACGTCAGGTTTATGCACGCTTTTTAATAGCCATATTATAAAAAGATCACTTCTTTCCAAAACAAGTTTAGCAGTTATGCTTTCTATTTTTAATTTGTACTTAACACTCGATTTCAGTTCTCACCATTCATGTGCTCTGTGTTTACTTACCTCACTCTGACAAGTCTGTTTCCCTTTCTGTTTTATGGAAACTTTCACCATCTGTTCCTGATGCTATAATAGCCTTCCAGGAGGTTTAGGTTTACAGCAATACTGACAAATTGGGAGGGCTGGGGCAGAGAAAGTAAAGGAAAAGTAACAAAAGTGAACTGTGCCAGTTGAAATTTAAGTTAATTAATGGAAAACTTTTAGGGCAACGAAACATTTTTATTATATACTATAAAATAAAGCTTGTGTTTCCTAAAAGCATATTTACTGCTTTATTTACTATTAATATTCTTTTTTAAAAAAAGATTTCATTTATTTATTTATTTATTTATTTATTTGAGAGAGAGAATGCAAGAGCGAGCACAAGCAGGGGGCAGGACAGAGCGAGGATTAGACTCCCCGCTGAGCAGGGAGCCTGACATGGGGCTCAATCCCAGGACCCTAGGATCATGACCTGAACTGAAGGCAGACGCTTAACCAACTGAGCCACCCATGCACCCCTACAGTTAATATTCTTACGTCCTTCTCTATTTGCGGAGTGCTTAGTCTTTGAGAGTTTTACATCGTCAGGTCATGCATAAATGAGGTTCATTTGGAGAAGGAAGCATTGAGACCATTCTTACATTAAAAAGAAACCAATTCATGTGAAACATTGCACCAAGAAAATATATGAAAGGGTAGTAAGCCTGTGAAAAGATTCCCAATGTCATTAGTCATTGGAGAAATGCACGTTTAAGCTACAGTGAGATACTATTTCACACCTACAGGATGGTGATTAAAAAAACAACAACAACAAAAAGCAAAAAACAGTCAGACAATAATAAATATAGAGAATCAGGAACTCCCATATGTTGCTGCTGGAAATGTAAAATGTCTCAAGAATTTCAATGTCAATTTCTCATATAAGCCAGAAATTCCACTCCTAGGGTTCAACCCAATAGAAGTAAAAACTTATGGCCACACAAAAAACACATACATATGTGTTCATAGGAACATGATTCATGACAGACAAAAGCTGGAAACCCCTCAAATGTTCATTAAATAGTGTAAGACTGAATAGAAAAAGATGTTTCCATACAGCAGAATACTGTTTGGAATAATAAGATAAAGGACTGACACAGCCTAAAATGCAGATGAACTTCGAAAGTACTATTCGAAATGAAATAAGCCAGACACCCAAGACCACATGCAGTGTGATTTCACATACATGAAATACCCAGAAAATACAAATTTAGAGAGATGGAAGGAAGGAAGGAAGGAAGGAAGGAAGGAAGGAATGAAGGAAGGATGAGTGGATACTTGGGGATGGGGCAGAAACAAAGATTAACTGTAAAGGGTTAGGGGGATCTTACTGGGGTAACAGAAATGTTCTGAATTAGGATCACAGTGACAGATTGTCAACTGGGTGCATTTACGAAGAAATCGTCCAATTACACATATAAAATGGGGCTGAGAACTGCAGCAGGTTTTCCGTGCAGGTGTTCTAATATGGTTTCAGTATGGAAGAGGGAGGTTGCCCTCCCATCTAGGCAAGAGACTTGCTGGGAGTTAGTCCTTTCTAGGTCTCCATGCCACCTGCTCCCACTATGAAAACTTTATGACCAATAAAAACAGGAAGTAGGCCATTCCCGGAGCTCAGGTTTTATATTTTCCTGCCCCAAAGGACAACATAAAACCCATGTTAACCTTAGATTTTATATACTTCAGGTGTTCAAAACAGGGTACGGTGGGATGCAGGGAACTTGAAAGGGGGGGCATGTGACCCCAGCATCCTGAAATCAGGTGTGGGCAGAAGGAAACAGGACACCTGGTAATTAAAGCAAACCCAAGGCCAGATGAATAATAAATCCAGCAGAGAAACAGGGGAAAGTGTCATCAGTGAGGGCCCACAGTGGGTTTCAGTGTGTGACCCATCATCCTTAATGGAAACTGTGTATGTTAACGTTCAGATACCATCTGAAAAATGAAAATCGTTCTTCCTTTTCACTCTGTATTTATTAGGGCAGCAGCTTTGGAATCTCTTTAGGATAGGTCAGGCTTAAAACAGCAACACTGTTCATTTTCTTTAATATGTATACACATGCGAGTGTCCTTTCTGCAGGATCCTGGGCTAGATGGAGGGTATGCAAAAGAGTTTTAAATGTCATTGTTTTTTTGAAGGATTTGCAGCTTCGTGAGGATACGAGCCAAGCCAATACAAATAAAATAATAAAACGGGAGAGCAGATGCCAACAGCCAGGGGAATGGTGAGTGTTAGTTCCTAAATGTCTATCAGACTGGTTACATTGAAATTGGTTGGAAAATAAAGTAACAGCTTTTCTAGCATTTACTTTCTACATGGTCACAGCCTGGGCATTATCTGGACACTTGTTAGAAATGTAACACTTCTAGACCTATCCTGGACCTATTGCATCAGAATCTGCCTTTTAAATAAGCTTCTGGGGCCATTCGTGTGCACATCAAAGTTAAGGAAGCACTAATCTGAGCTGTGGAATTAGACACTCCAGGCGTAGGATCCTGGGAATGTGCATTTTTGAAAAGCTCCCCAGAAGATTCTGGGATCTAATTATCCAGGGGATGTCAGTGCTTACTGGAGACTTGGGACCTTGCAGAAAAGACCCTGTACATAAGTGGGCTGGAGGTGGGTTTGGAGAGTTGGTGGGGAGCAGGGAGTGAAGACAGTTCTGTGTAAGCAAAGGGGTGGGGGCCATAGTGATTGTTTCTTGGAAAGTGAACTCTCGTGTGGCCTCCCCATCCTCTCTGTGGCCCTGTTTCTGTCTTCCTATGAATGTTTAGAGACAGACATGCATCAATTTCTTTTTCTTTTTTTTTTTTTTAAGATTTTATTTACCTATTAGAGCGAGAGCGTGTGCGTGCACAAGCTGGGGGAGTAGGGAACAGAGGGAGAAGCAGGCTCCCTGATTCAGATCATAACCTGAGCTGCTGGCAGACATTTAACCAACTGAGCCACCCAGGCACCCCACACATCTTTTTTTTAATGGAAGAAGAACTGTTCCTGTTCTGGGTTGGAGCAATCCTTCCAATGTCCCTTTGTTGCTAGATTCCATTCCTTCTGCTTTCCTCTAAGACTTTTGCCCCAACAATGACCTCCTTCTTCCCATATCTTCAGTCTTTCCTTCTCTATGGGCTCCTTCCCCTCAGTTGTAAACATGAGCAAATTTCTGCCATTCCAAACAAAACCTGCCTTTGACCTCACATCTCCCTCCTGCTACTGCCTGTCACCCTCCTACCCTCCACAGCTTTGAGAAAATGAAGACTAAGTTTCTTTTGTTTGTTGGTTTTACAAAAAGAGATACATACTCATTATGTAAAATTAGAAAATAATATAGTCATAGAGAGAGCAAAAGAGAAGGCATAAGCATAGTATCAATAGCTAAAGATGATAATAATCAACATGGTTATAC
Source organism: Meles meles (assembly GCF_922984935.1). NCBI lineage: Eukaryota > Metazoa > Chordata > Mammalia > Carnivora > Mustelidae > Meles > Meles meles. Next base: position 54,119,759 of record NC_060083.1, read on the forward strand.
TTGTAATATATTTCTATACATGAAAGTGCTTTAAAAACATAAAATGTATCCAAAGTTCACACTATTTTATAATATGAAAGTTACACTTTTAATATCATGCACCTTGAAGATCATCCAATGACAATGCCTTTTAATTTGCAATGTCATCCTTTGTGGTTGTGTAGGGTTCAGTGGGATAGCTGGATATTATCTTGAACTTACAAGGCACGTGTTTCTCCCCATACACACACACCTTCCTTGACACACTCTCCTACTCTTGAACCTGCTTATTATAGTCTCCTCCCAGTGCCACCTGCCAAAGGATGCTCTACCTACCAGGATTAGTGTTCCTCACCTGGGGTTTTTACTGCATAAACAAAGAATTTTAAAACAGATTTTCACAACTCATGGTAGAGGCACTAAAGACACTAGCAAGAAAAGGTGTGTGTTCATGAGTCTTTCAGGGATTTGGGAAAATTTGTGCCCCAACTGTGGGCAGCTTATCCAAGGTCACCATGACTAGGATTCCCAGGGGCAAGATTGAAAGGGGAGTTCAAAAGGATCGAGCTTGTGTTCTGCACCTTTTGAGTTAAATCCAGGGATAGAAGAGATGGAGAGATCCTGGATTCTATGATCTGAGAGTAGAGGGGCACTGGGCTCTGTGTTCCCAAAGTCCCAGGACTACCATGACAAGGAGAGTAGAGTAGAAGCAGATTGGTATCGCCCACAAAGTTTATTATGGCCCCAGACTGGTTTGGGAGGAGGATTAAGTTTACCTGTGCTTTTATAAATGGTGTGGGGATCAGATAAGCAAGAAAGGGCTGGAGAACAGAAAGGGTCTTGAGCTAAGGGCACATCTATCAACTGCCAAAGCAGGGAGGGGTATAATCACTCATCAGCCTTTGCACATTACCGTCAACCTCAACTCTTTTCATACGTTGCTTTGGGAAGCAATATAATTTAGTGGTTGAGTCTGGGCTGTCCCATCCTTACAGACTTTGGCTCAAAGATTTGTCACTTACCAAAGCTATGTGACTTTGGCCAAGTTACTTGACCTTTCAAAGCTTGCTGTTAAAAAAAAAAAAAAATCCTACTTCATAGGATTAAGTGTGGATCAAATAATATGTAGTTATCATCCCTACTTCTATATAATAACTCATCAAATGGTAGCTGTTCTTTTTATTATTATTTGCCCAACTGGTGAAGGAGAATTGAAGATTCTATTTTCTAAACCCGCACTCTTCAAAATGGCAGCCACAAATGCATATGACAGTTAATCACGTGAAATACAGTTTACCCAAATTGAGATGTGCATTAAGTTTAAAATGTTGGGCTTCAAAAAAGTACTGAGAAAGAGAGAGAAGAAAAGAAAGAAACTGCCTCAGGAAAACATGTTGTATTGATTGTATGTCAAAATGATAATATTTTTGGTATATCTGCTTAAATGTTACTAAAATTAATTTCATTTATTTGTCTTATTTTTTTAAGTAAAAATTTTCAAACCTACCATCTACACTCTTGCCTGGCTGATACTTCTAAAATGTTAGAAAACCTTCTCCCCCTACCTTGAGGGTAAATCCAGTCTCATCTTGGCCCACAGAGACCCTGGGGAGGGTAGTTTCTACCTCTCTAGACTTTCCCTGGACTGTTTCTCACTTTCTCCATGGGATCCAACTGCTTCAAGCTATTCATGCTTCTAGGATTTGGGCATCATTTCCTTTTACTCACCCTGTGTACTCAAAGAATTCCTTCTTTATCCTTAAGAAGCACCTTGTTACCTGTGTGAAGTTTCCCCCACCTCTTCTTTTTGGTTTGTTTATATAACCTCTCTCATTCTCTTTCTCTGTTACTCACTACTCCATTTGGACTTTGGGTTTCTTAAGAACAGGGATTGTAATTTATTAACTATCTGTATCCACCACAGGTATCATAATATCTGTAACATACAGAGTCTACAAAATATTTAAAGACAGGTGGGATGGGGGGGGGCTTTAAAAAAAATGAGCATGCAAACCATAAAAGCAACAACTAAACATTCAGTATTGTCTATGTGTGTATTTGAAAAAAAAAAAACAAACAAAAAACATATCTGAGACATACCAGTTGGCTAAGTAAATAACGTAGCATCTTTTCCTAAGATAATGAATGCATTTTGTATCAGAATTAGTATTCAAATTCATAGCCAAGTGCGATTTTCCCATTCCCTAGTTCAGCTAATGGAAACAATGATAAATAATATAGACACCTCTTGAAACAGGAAATTCTTTGATAGATACTGTGGAACTAGATCAATTTAGTCTTTGGCATGATCCTAATCTTCTTTAAATTAAAAGAAAACAAAACAAAACAAAAAAAACCCAGTGATTACTTATGTTTGTTGGAAATGATATTGTTTTATGATTTCCACTATGAAACTCGCATGAGTGACTCTGTCTATAAGGCCCCAAGGTATGCTCTTTGAACGTTTGCAAGCCTCTTTCCTTCCGAGGTATTGTCTCCATAGATTGTCTCTTGTCTGACAGAAACCTGGCCTGGGAATAAGTCTTCCCCGTTGGGAGAACACTGAAACCGCTATCAGGTGCTAATGATTTCTGAACCAGACAAAAACAACATAGAGACGTGAACATGGATTTCTGTGCTGTCATCCCCTTCCTGGTGATTTATTAACTGGAAGGCACTGCTTGCTTTCCAAGGAGGAGCAGTTAGGGAAGGTCTACACTCATCTCTGCAATTTCTTAAGATCCTAAAAACAGATATAAATTAGGTATAGTATACTGACCTAATTTTCCAGGCGAGGGTTACCCAATAGGTCAGTCAGCTAATTCCAGATTTTGATGTACTGTGAAAAAGTATGGTCATTGGATCAAAAAGTCAGCTGGGGGGAGAGGGGAGTTGGCCTTTAAGGGGAAGATAGATGACAGATGACATCATCATTGGCAGTGGCCTTGCTTGCCTTTGGGGACCAAAGTTTCATAAATTATCACAGATTCATGTTTGTGCAGCACGAGTTGTATAGAAGAAAAGAGATATGATGCACTTTGTAGGAATTACCAGTACTAGGAAAGAATTTACCACAAAAAAAAAAAAAAGATATTTCTGTTTAAGTGAGTCTAAAATCCTAATACAGATGCATTCCATTTTAAAACTGACTATTGTGACATACCAAGGCACAGTTTTTTTGCGCCAGAACTTTATTATGATTAGCATTGTTATGGGTAATTAAATATTGTGCTAATAGATCAGAATAAATATAATTTCTTTTTCATTTAAGATGGCCAATTTCGCATTTAACCTTGTTGTTAAAAATTCTGTATAAACAGGGGCGCCTGGGTGGCTCAGTGGGTTAAAGCCTCTGCCTTCAGCTCAGGTCATGATCCCAGTGTCCTGGGATCGAGCCCCGCATCAGGCTCTCTGCTTGGCAGGGAGCCTGCTTCCTCCTCTCTCTCTCTCTCTGCCTGCCTCTCTCCCTACTTGTGATCTCTATCTGTCAAATAAATAAATAAAATCTTTAAAAAAAAAATTCTGTATAAACATAACTTAATTGACTGGCAACAACAGGCAGCAAACTTTTCCTGTAAACAGCCACATAATACATGTTTTCAGCAGTGCAGGCTGTATGGTTTCTGTAACAGTTGTTCACCTCTGTCCTTTTATCGTGAAAGCAGCTATGGACAATATGTAAAAGAAAACATGGCTGTATTCCAATAAAACTTTATTGACAAAAGCAGTGGGCTGGTCTCAGTTCCCAGGAAGAAATTGCTGATCCCTCCGCTACAGTATAATACGGTGTACTATCTCCTAGATTCACCTCAATTTACTCAACCACCTTCTTACTGTGGGCCATTGAGATTACTCCCCAAATCTCCTTACTCTAATAAAAAAACTTAAAGAAACATCTCTATGATTAAAACTTTCTCTGCATTTCCATTGCCCTTTGAATAGATTCCTAGAAGTGGGATTTCTAGGTCACAGGCTATAAATACTTTTCAGACTGCCTATTCTTTTGTCACTTGCGGGAAGTGTGAATTGGTGTGTCATCTCTGGAAAACAGTTTGGCAATGCTTAATTGATGCCTCCCTGAGATCTTAGTAGTTCTAAATGTGATCGTTTGTAAAGAAAGGCAAAGAAAGAAAGCTGTGTGGATTTTATGTTTAAGGAAAAAGGGGAAAAAATGGTATCTTGGTGAAATAGTTGTGTGTGTGTGACTGAGGACAGTATTTCAACTTCTTTTCAAGTTTGCCATCCATTTACATTTATTCTGTTACAAAGTTTTCATTTGTATCTTGACCCATTGGTTTGTTTTCTCTCTCTCTCCATTTTATTTTTTCCTCTCCAATTTTATTTCTGTTAGATATATTTTAGGTGGTAAAAATCTAAAAGCCCATGTTCTAGAGTCCAGCTGCCCAGATTCATACCTTGACTCTGCCACTTCCTGGCCGTGTGACCTTACGAAGCCTTCCTATACCTCAATTTTCATGGCTCTAAAATAGGGTCAATAAGAATATCTACCTTATGTCGTTGCTCTGAAAAAAGAATGTAAAGCCCTTTATGCGTTGTCCAACACATAGTAAATGTTCAGTGGATAACTGAAGGCACAATTCTGTCATTAGTTAAGTGCTCATTATGTATATCTGATAATCAAATGCTTTTTCTTTTCTCTTCACTGTGGTTTAATTTTAAAAATTTCCCTCAGCGTTATTTGGCTGTAAGTTATGAAGACAACCTCTAAATTGATTGGTTTTCCAAATAGCTGGCCAATTATCGCAATTTTATTCTTTTATTATTGAATAGTACATTCCTTCTTCATTAGTTTGTGCTCTGACCTTTATCAAATATTTTGCTTTTTCCCATTTTAGTATCTGCCTCCGGAAAAGCTAGTGTCTTAAGTTTATCTGTTGGTTTATTCTGGCTTCTTCACCATTGGCTTAATTATTATGACTTTATAACGTTTTAACACCCGATAATGTGACTTACTTGTATTACTCTCATCAACCAGGTTTTTTTCTTAGACATTCCCGTAAGTTTACTCTCCCAGTTGCATTTTTAGCCATGTTGTCAATTTCCAACAAGAATTGCTGTTATGTGAATTCAGATCAGAAGCACATGCTACTTGTGGAATCATTTGAGATTTGACATTGTGATAACCATGATCCTTCCCATCCTGGAGCATAATGTATATTCTCATTTATTCAATTTTTCTTTTATATGTTTCTCTTTTTATAAGATTTTATTTATGTATTTATTTTGAGAGAGTGGGTCCAAGGGGGGTGGGGGAGATGGAGACAGGGAGGGACAAGCTGACTCGTCACTGGGCATGGAGCAGAAGCAGGGCTCAATCTCATGTCTCTGAGATCATGACCTGAGCTGACATCAAGAGTCCGATGCTTAGCCAATAGAGCCACCTAGGTGTCCCTCTTCCTTGGTATTTTTCAATGGCATTGTGCTACTCCCCATACCATGTAAAAATAGTTTATTGAAAATTAATTGTGTGCAAGGCATTGCTCTAAGGACTTTCCATGTATTAATATTTTTAACTCCTAAGACTATAAGGGAGAGGTTTGTCATTATCCTCATTTAACAGTGGTGACCCTGAGGAACATGGAGGGTAAGCGATTTGTCCCTAATCACTGTAGGTCCAAAGTCAGAACCAGAGTCTGTCTCCAAAAGCCCATGTTCTCAGATTCTGTGGTATACCCATCATGTATATTAGATATTAAGAAAATTGTTAGATTATCATAGCGGCTGTATGAATGAGGTCATTTTTCCTCCAAAATATTCCTTTTAATTGGTTACCAACATGGAAAGATAATTGCCTATTATTGATAAACCTTTATAATTTGTAAGCAAAAATCTACTTTGAGAGACTTAAAAAAAAAACCAGAAAATTGGATGCAGATTATGTTGCAAGGAGAAAAGAGAGAAAGCTAAAATTGAGATGTATCCACTGTAAAACTTGGTTTGTTGTTGAATTTTTTTTTTCTTGCAAATTGGGAAAAGAATAATTTGCAGCAGAATAACCTGGGTAGTTTGAGGGGAAAAAACAAAACAAAAGAAACCCTCTGTCTTGAAAACAGAGTTTGAGAAACATGACCAGTGATAATTCTCTATGAAAAGGTCCATGGACTCCCAAGGGAAGGAATCTGAAGTTTGTTTTTTTTCTAATATTTTATTTATTTATTTGACAGACAGAAATCCCAAGCAGGCAAAGAGGCAGACAGAGAGAGAGAGGAGGAGGAAGCAGGCTCCCCGCTGAGAAGAGAGCCCAATATGGGGCTTGATCCCAGGACCCCAAGATCATGACCTGAGCTGAAGGCAGAGGCTTTAACCCACTGAGCCACCCAGGTACCCCAAGGAATCTGAAGTTTTCCTGCAAGTTAGCAATCTCTCCTATAACTTCCTTGATGTTTTTCATCTGTTCTCCGTAAGAAGTTAATAGTGTACTACTGACTTTTAAGTCTTTTACTACATCTACTAGAGTTTTTCATTCCCTCAATACCTTGTTGTCCTTGCTGAACGTTAGGATCAATCTGTCTGTACCACTTTATGGACAAATTGGGCAACTGTATGCCCCCCCCGCCTCCCCCCGACATATATGTGTGCAGCTATACAGGTGTGAGGAAGTTGTAGTCAAATGTTGTCCATCAAATAATAGGTTATTCAGAACAATTAAAATATCAAGCATTTGGAAATAATCTTGCCAGAGAATTTCCTGACAATTGGCAGTTGCTACATGGAGGTCACTCTCAGGGAAAGGAGAAGATTTCTGATTTGAAATTAGAAGAAAAAGATCCCCACACCATCGAAGAAACTATAAGAACATGGGGTTTTCTAAAATTCAAGGTGATCCGTTGGCCCATCAGTCTCATTAATGGGGAAGACTCCTCTCTCTGGTTCTGGCTGCTACCCTTACAGGTTAAGAGTGAAGTGAGTTATGTTATATCCAGGAGCAACAATGAGAAAAACACAATACAGGCAAACCTGACAAATCACTTTCCTTGGACTCCAGAAAATGTATGTGTGATTGCTTTGTTAAATATAAGTCCATCAGCCAAATCGAATGGTACTTGCTAATTGTCATTGCTACTTTAGCTGTCCTCCTTATTCTTCTTCATCCTCATCTTTGTCCTATTTAAAGTAGCTACCTTTACCTATACATCCAGCATTTTCTCCCGGCTCCTTTCATTGATTCCTCATCTTCTACTATACTCAACTTTTCTAGTACCACTTGTCTCTCCCCACTACAATGTAATATTCACAGAGCAGGGAGTGTATCCAATTTTCAGTACATTCACAGAGCCTAAAAGAGTATGGGACATAGTAAGTACCCAATAAATATATGTTGGATGGATAATACAACATTGCTTGGAGATTAAGAACAAATTACTTCTGTCTTTCAAGGTTGTTCTGAGTAGAGGTGTCTGTGCTTAATTAGGATTTTGATGCATTAATGAACGACAGCAATGTTTTATGTGGGCCTCCTATGTCCTAGGCACCCTGGGCCTAAATCTCTGAAAGATTTAGAAAAATATAAAGCCATGGGTCTTGTCATGAAGATTCTTGTAGTCTATGAGCAAAGACAAACCTGTAAAAATATGTTTACATTACAATATGGTAGATGTTAAAGTTAAAAAAAAAAATACCATAGGAGCAAATAGTTGACCTATAATTAGCAGCCATGGTATAGGGACGATTTTTCCAGAAAAGATGGATGATTAAACCAAGCACAGAAGTATGGATAGGAGTTTTCCAGGATTCTGAAATGGTAGAGGACATTATGAGATTTGTCAGAGTATGATGGTATAAAAAAACATAGTCTGTTAGTCTCTATGAATCTGGAATTTTGGAGAATCCATACACCTCAGCCTATAAGTCAACCTGAGGCTTAAAATAAACCACAGGCTCTTGACCAGTTCCACAGCTGTCCCCGGGCTGTGTTGGCAAAAGGGGTGTGAATCTCCAGAGAGCCAATGATGAAGTGATAAGATGCTCAGTTTTTTTCCCAACACTTCAATCTGATAGGAGTCTCTCCTCAAATATTTGGTGACCATGTGGTTTGGCTGAAGGGAAAAACGTTTATGAACACAGCAGAATATTGGCGTCAGAATGTCCTAGATATCTGAATCCTAAGGGACTGACCGGGCTGGACATCAAACCAAGATTCTGATAAAAGGAGATAACAGAGACTGGTCAAAGAAGGAAAGGTGCTTTGCTTAGCCTCAGTCAGATGTACTGAGAGACGCTTAGGAAGCAGCTAACTCAGGAAGTTTTGAGCCCGTGAATAGGTAAGTCAAAACTTTAAACTTCAATAATTTGTAGCAATAGTAATTTGTAGCAATAGAGGATTTTTTTTTCTATTCCATTAAGTGATAGCTATCAGCTTTGGTCTAGATGCTTCCGTCATATACCTTTAATATTGTCTCTAAAATGAATGTTAATAAGAACTGTTTAATGATTATTTTTGTTGTTTGTTTGTTTTCATTTTATTTTATTTCTTTTCATTGTTCCAAAATCCATTGTTTATGCACCACACCCAGTGCTCCATGCAATATGTGCCCTCCTTAATACCCACCACCAGGCTCCCCCAATCCCACCCCCCCCTTGCCTCCAAACCCTCAGTTTGTTTCTCAGAGTCCACAGTCGCTCATGGTTTGTCTCTCCTTCTGATATAATCATTTATTTAACATTGGGCTATATTGTAATTAAAGATTGTTTTGGATCTTTTCATTCCACACATGAGAAAACTGAGCCTCAGAGAAAGGATATGGCTTACTTGAGTAACACAGTTGGTCGAGGTTTGTGATGGGAACAAGTGTCCTGATTTCTAATTTGGTTTCCTTGCTAGAATATCTATAAATTGGGTTCATATTTTGATCTCTTCTCATGGGGAGGATATGGATTTCAAATCATATATAGCTAAGTTTGAATTCCAAGTTCAGAGCTCCTTATCTGTGTGAATTTAGATAAATTACTTAAAATTCTGAGCCTTAGTTTTCTCATCTGTGAAATGGGGATTAGAGGCTAGGGAGATAAAAGATTGTATTTGTAAGGTCTCTAGCCAAGGGCCTTTGTCGGTCCAGACAGTAAGTACATGTTAACTGATGTTATGAGTGCCTCAAATCACAGGTTGGGTTTTGCTCTGAAGAAGTAGTCTGATTGCAAAGCTGCATTTTGGATTCTACAACAATAAATGAGAACTCTCTAAGTGAATTTCAGTCTGGAGGTTTTGACATAAAATAAACATTCCTGTTTCCTTCACATTTGAATGGCAAAGAAGAGAGTAGAGTTAATAGCTTTTCAAAATCTAGTGATGCTTCTTCCCACTGTTGTAGGTCATCAATCAAAGAGTGATAACATTTATTGAGTTTCATGATTAGTCAGAGAATAAGCATACCTTTGAAACCATTACAATGAGATATTACTTCATGCCTGTTAGGACGTCAGTTATCAAATACACAAGATGACAAGTGTTGGCAAAGATGTGGTGAGTTCACAGGAACTCTTGTATCTTATTCATGGAAATGGAAATTGGTACATGTAATAAGAAAATCAGTATGGTGGTTGAGGGATGCCTGGGTGACTCAGTCAGTGAAGCGTCTGACTTTGGCTCAGGTCATGATCCCATCGTCCTGGGATTGAGCCCCATATTGGACTCCTTGCTCAGCTTTTTCCTCTGCCTGTCACTCCCCCTGCTTCTGCTTGCTCTCTCTCACTCTCTCTCACTCTCTGATGAATAAATAAATAAAATTTTGAAAAAAAATGAAGAAAGAAAAGCAGTCTGGTAGTCTCTCAAAAAATTATAACTAGAATTTACATACAATCCAGCTGTCCTACTTCTAGGTATATATTAAAAGAAATTGAAATTAGAATCTTAAAGAGATAATATGCAACCCCCCAGAGTTTTATCAGACTTGTTCATGTGAATCTCCAGCAATGATTAACAACAGTTGAGATTTTTCTATCCTGGTCCTGGTTCCCATGGAGATTTCTGCTCTGGTAACGTGATTCTCGGTATTTCCCTGTACTGTCTCCAATTTTGGTGGAAATAATTTGCTCTGGAAGATCTGAGAAGAGTTTTTGATTTTTCAGCTTGATCAGTTTTTTATTTGTTGTTAGCATGGTGTGACAATTTCCAAACTTCTTATATCCCAGACAAGAACCATTCGTTTTTTTTAAACTTTCATGATGCTTTAAACCAAGGGATACATCCTTCTAGAAATACAGAGCTATGATACAGAGACTATGTCTAATGACATTTTTAAATTACTGGACTTGAGACCTCATTCTTGGATTCTAATCATTTTCAAAGTCACCATCTGGTAAAGAAGTCAATTAATCATGTTATTAGAGGCAGGTTTCCATATACATATGTGCAGAGTAGGTCATTTTAAATGGTTAATTCCTAAAGATAATGAAGAAAGGAGGAAAGATATACTTGGAAAATACAGGATCGTAGACAATTTAGTTCAACAGAAATAGAACCTGAATATTTTACCTAAAAACTCCAAATCATCCCTAGTTTTCAATCTAAATTTATTTGAATTAAAGTTTGAATTTTGTCTCCTCAAGAGACCCTCCATATGAGTTTTGGTAAATTTCCAATTATGTATCAACTCACAGTGCTTAAAATGGAAGGGGAACGCCCACATGGAAGGGGAGAGCCCACATGGAAAGGGAGAGCCCACAATGCTTCATTGTAACCCTGTCTGTTGCAAATGAGCTTTGCTAAAGGAAGATGAATGGAAGAGCATTAAAGGAATCAGAGCACAATAATACACCAACCCAAATGAGGCCTGTGGAGCTCTTGTTTGTTTTTGGTATATTCACCATTACTAGCCTTGAGGTGATGGAAGCTGTGATGTCTCCAAAGTCTCTCAGACAGTAACATCTTTTGTCTGGATATATTTGCATCCTAATATTGCAGAAGACCTGGTATTGTGCTGGTAAGAAACAGAGCTCAGGTTGTCCCCCTTGCTTAAACTTCTAAAATTATTTTACTTTGCAGAAGATTTCTGGAGTGTAAACCCTGGGATTCAGGGGTTCCTCTCAGTCAGTGAGGCTCACTTAGCTTGAGGCAAATACTTGATGCTTTTTTCTTAGATGCAACCCTTCAGTGGGAAGGCATTGTATCAGTCAGATGCCACCTTCACCTTGCCAAAGGCAGATTTCTTCAGATTTGGGATGTGTTCTCTAAGTTTTCACTGCTAGACTTGTCCATTCCTGCATGCTCAGAAGTTTGAAACAAACAAACAAACAAAAACAACAACAACACAAAACCCACCAAAAAACCCCAAAATCCAAAACAACTGCATAAGCTTTTTATTCTCACAGTCTTTTGGCAGCACTATAGCCTTGGTTTATAATGTGGTAATTAAATGTTCGTTTGTACTTGGAGAAAATTTTAAACGTGGCTTCGTTGTGTCTCTCCACACCTAGTGGTGTCAAAAGACTTAAAAACAATTACATAAACTTCAAAGGTGTGAAGACCATTTCATTTTGGGGTTTTGTTTCTCTTTTCCAGCTGACTCTGGGAGGCCTGTTTCTTCTCCAGAGGCAAGTGTCTTGTTGCTGGGTATCGCATGCATAGAGGGGGATCTTTGAAACTGGATCTGTGAACTTCTCCTTCCTTCCCCAAGCCCTTTGACCTCTGCTGCATTTTTCTTTCCCAGAAATTCCTGTGAAAATAGGAATGATGGACTTCGAAAATCTAGACCATCCAATTCAATCATCTTAATCTTACCACAAATCAGGGCTGCAGTGGGGAATGTTATTTAAGATATATTAGCCTATATTCTAAAGGAAATTTAGTCATTTATTTAAAAAAAATATTCTTCAAAGGTATCTAATCACTGTGAACAGCCACTGATTTACGTGTCATTCTGTTTCTCTGAGTCTGGAGATCAACTTCACATGTCTTCCAAAACACATTCATTTGGAATGGGGTTGCTAAAGGACAAAGGTCATTTTTAACAGCCTAGAAAATGTGGATTCTCGTAACAATGCAGCCACAGCAAAGTAAGAAGCTGACTTTCTAGGTGAAAGAATCATTGAGGAACTGAGAGCAAGCTACAAAATGCAATCAAAGGCAAGCAGATTTGCTCTTAGCAAACAGGAAGCCTGCTGCCTTTCCTTCGTAGTACGGGAGAAAGAATAAATAAGATCAGACTGAGGAAGTAATCCATATCTCGTGGAGCCTACCTGCTCCGTGATAAAGAGTCGTTGCAAAATAACACAAGCTATATTTTTCTTTAGGGCCAAGGCATTCATTGACATGAAGGACAACCAAAGGTTATTTATTCATTCACTTCTATATTTAAATATATATATATATATATACACACACATATATATATATATACATACTTTAAAAAATGTATATGTATTTTAGAGATTTTATCTATTTATTTGACAGATGGAGGTCACAAGTAGGCAGAGAGAGGGGGAAACAGGCTCCCTACCAAACAGAGAGCCTGATGCAGGACTCGATCTCAGAACCCTAGAATCATGACCCGAGCTGAAGGCAGAGGCCTTAACCCACTGAGCCCCCCAGGTGTCCCTTTTTTAAAATATATATATATATTTTAGATATTTAACTTCTATATTTATTTTAAAAGGCAATATGAAATTCCTACTATGAAGTTACCATGGAGAGTTAGAGGGACAGAGGAGGGTGGGTAGCAGCTGCCAAAATGATGAGAAGGCCTTGAGAAGTTCCCAGTATGATGAGGAAGAATGCTGTGCATATAAATAATCATAATTTGTAGTTACAAGTGTGATCATGGAGTCTTGCACAATGGGCTGTAGAAGGACCCATTTAGCCCGGGAAGAAGGGAGGATTTACTGAAAATGCAAGGACCGCTCGTATGTCACTGGTAAAACAGATCCACCTGTTCTGGACTTTAAACTTTCTCAATTAGGCAAATAAGCTGATCCATTTTCATAGTACAGTTATGAATGGCCCCATAAGCAAGTCAGGAGGCGGACTGAGCAGCTGAGACTTGAAATGCAAAAGCAAGAAACAGGAGATGGTGTGGGGCTAATAACCTTTAATGTTCAAGGGTCTCCTGGTGGTCGAAGTGAATTAGGTGGCGTGACGTGGGGTTAAAGGTACCAACAGCTTTACCCTTCGGATATAAGCCCAGTAAACAGACCAACCACCCTGTGTGTCTACACCTTCATCTTCTCATTATGCTTCTTATGAGGTTTAAGGTGTGGGCGTCCCCCCCACCCCCGCCCTTCACCGGCTGTTGAGGTGCACGTGCATGTGTGGATGCGGCAGTTCCAGCTAGACCTTAACCAGGACTTCAGGAAGATTAGAAGAGAGCACTGGGCAGAGGGAAGTGAAGAACAAGATGGAGAAGTCTGCTGGAGAGGGAAAGGGAGAAAAAGGCCAGCTGTCCAGGGTAGAGCGGATTCGGTTTCCTTGATCTTCCATGCTTGCTCCTTCCCTAGATTTGCATTGTTCGCGCCTGACGACTTAGGGAACACCCTCTGCCTCGAATGCCTTTGGTCTGAGTACTGTACGTCCACGGAGAACAAAATGGAGAGGCAGCTAGAGTGAAATCAGATGATGCCTACGAAATGGTCCCTTGGGATGAAATTCTGTTTGGTTTTCTGATGATCCTGAATAATAGATAATAGATAGTATAGACAGAAACTGCCCCCCCCCAAAAAAAAGTCTAGACAGAAATTGCCAAACAAACAAACAAACAAACAAAACCTGAGTGCTTCTTGTGTACTTTAATGGGTTAATATAGGAGAGTTCTTTGTATTTTTAAAACAACCTTGATGTGTGAATTTCAAAATGTTATAACTAATGACTAATTTTAAAAATACTATCACTTCTGGGCGGCTCAGTAGGCTAAGGGTCCCATTCTTGATTTCAGCTCAAAGTCATGATCTTGGGGTCTTGAGATCAAGCCCTTGGTTGGCTCCACGCTGGGTATGGAGCCTGCTTAAAATTCTCTCTCCCTCAGCCCCTCCCCCCACCTGTGTCTCTCCATCTCTAAAAATAAAATAAAATTAAAAAATGTAAAAAGTAGTATCACTTCTTATTGAACTCAAATCATTATTTTGACTTGTCAGTGTTAAGCACGTGCCTTACTTTCAAGATGATAATAAATTACTTTAATTGTTGGCTTATTTATTTGAAAGCTTATTTATTTTTTACAGTTAGGATATTGACATCGCTGAGTCTTTAAGGTTTTCCACAGTGGTAGCTGTTATTTTTGTGTAACGATTAAGAAAGGTGCCCCGTGACCAAGCAAATCAGGTTTTCTATGGCAGTCTGCCTCTGTGCCTTTATATGCTTTTCAAAAAAGGCAATTCATTAAAAAGATAATCAGATTTTGTTTATTTGGAAATAAACTCATAAATCAGAAACATATTCCTCTGAACCGTATATCCTGATTTTTTTTTTCCACAAAATTTGGTCATTTTACCCATGATTATAATAATGTGAAAAGGCATAGCTTGGAAAATAGAAAGTTAAAGGAAACTTTCTGGTGAGATTTAAAATGTGGATTGGATATCATTTGAATGGAATTGAGCCTCTGGGCGAAGTCATTAAAAAGGATTGTTCAACTGTAGGTGTAGTTAAGGACTGAATGGAGCTGGATAACTCCTATAGATTTTAAAGTGAGGATGATAATATCCTGTTCAGATTTATATTCTTTCTTTACTGAGATTTATTAGATTCTTGAATTTTAACTTGCTCAGTGTAATATCGAATGAAAATTCCATTAGATTAATCCCATAGAACTGATGTGCAACCTTCTCTTTCTGCAATCCCCTTGTGGTTTGGGTGTCTAGAACATCCAAGAATTTGCAGATCAGTATCGGTTTCAAGGGCTTATGTAATTTCAGGAAATGAATGAAGTGCCCCCTCTGACCTCCAGTATGTGAACCTCGTTCAAAAGAAGCTGGTGTTTTTTCCCCCAGCGACCTTGAAAATCATCTCCGTGACAACGTAAGCCCTATTCTACCAGTGAGAGGAAGACAGACATTTTTAGATGAAATAGTGAGAGTCCGAGGAAGAAAAGTGACTAACCCATCATATCAGCCCACTCTGGGTGAAGGAAGATGAGTCCTAGAAAAGAAAGCTTGGCATATCCTACTTCCCATACTTTTAAGAACATTGCAACACTCAGGACAAGTAACATTGCAGTCAATAGCAAGGTTCTGTCCCTGTGCATTCCCCCCCCCCTTTTTTTTAGAATACCCAGAAGCAATCTGTTTTAATTCAAGAGGAAGTTTCTCATTTAGATGAAAGAGACTGCCCAGTTCACTTCTGCCCCAAGGACCATATGCAAAAGTACAGGTACAGGAGGAAGGCCAGTACCTGTAAGAGAAAACCCTGGACCCTTATTCTCAGTGTGACTTTGAGGTCAACTTTTTCAAGGCTCATATTTTTATTTGCAAAATAGGAGTAATAGTTTTGTATTGACTCATGAGGTTATAAGGATTAAATATGATAACACACTTGAAGTGCTTAACATGGCGCCTGACCTTTAGAGCAAATGCTACAATGAGAGAAAGCTGCTATAAATAGCTCAAGATGGTTGTTTCCCTGGGCTTTTTGCTCCTTTGCACTGATTCTCTTTTAACTAGATGGCAGTCATGGATTTGTATCTCTTCTGGGGAAAAACAAGGACATATGGAACCAACCTGGTTTCTATTCCTTTGTCACGATCCCAACTTTTCCTCAGAAAACGCCTGGAACAAGTGTAATTCAAATGTATCATGAGAGGGTTCATTATTTATGAATAGCTATCTAACTAAGGTAAGACCAAGAGAACCTTGGCAGGAGGTCTTACTGCTGTCCTTGGTTTACTAGACTTAGTGGTGAGTTCTTGTTTTTAGAATTAGCATAGGGCGCCTGGGTGGCTCAGTGGGTTAAAGCCTCTGCCTTCGGCTCAGGTCATGATCCCAGGGTCCTAGGATCCAGCCCCACATCAGGCTCTCTGCTCGGCGGGGAGCCTGCTTCCTTCTCTCTCTCTGCCTGCCTCTCTGCCTACTTGTGATCTCTCTCTGTCAAATAAATAAATAGTATCTTTAAAAAAAAAATTAGAATTAGCATAGAAGTAGTGTAACTGTGAGAACTAGGTCTGAAGGAGAGAATTCTGACCCCTAGAGAATGGGTGCCCTGCCTTCCCAATATAAGAGAAGAGAAGGACGCTGTCTGTGGTTCCACAATTTAGTGACTCAGTTCTGTCCATCTCTGATGTTGACTGAGGTTGGCTCAAAGTGATACTCATTCCTTCCACACATAGAGCAGGTGCTGCTTTTTGAAAGTCGGATGGATGACAATGAATATTATAACCTCCCTGGAACACATAGTTGACCCTTCTGTGCTTTGGGGCATTTTGACCTGTTTTGGCACCGTTACCTTGCAGCATATGATGCTTGTTCAAGCAAGTCTCAGCTTTCCCTGAGCTTACGGATTTCCATCTGGTTGTGTTGGAGCAACTGCTTTTGTCCGTTGACCAAACCATCAAAGAGTAAAGGGTCAGGAACAAAAATTACCAGGATACAGGTGCCAGAATGGGTGTGTTTCTATGACAGGATCCTGCTTCCTTTTTTAAGATTTTATTTATTTGTTTGACAGACAGAGATCACAAGCAGGCAGAGAGGCAGGCAGAGAGAGAGAGGAGGAAGCAGGCTCCTTGCTGAGCAGAGAGCCCGATGCTGATGCCAGCTGGATCCCAGACCCTGAGATCATGACCTGAGCTGAAGGCAGAGTCTTAACCTACTGAACCTGGATCTGTCAGTTCTAAGACCAGTGCTCTTCAAACTACATAGTCAAGCTGTCTTCTCTTCAACATTATACAGTTCAATTTTATATGATTTAATAAATACTTATGATTCCCTACACCTAGGCAGTTCCTACTACCTCATATGGATACCCTCTGAAACAAGTATCAACTGGCTGAGATTTAATGAAAAGATCCAGAATTTACCTTTTATTTCAGAAATCATCCCCCCCTCCAAAGTTCTGTTTTTTCGGTTTTTTGTTGTTGTTTGTTTGTTTTTAAGATTTTTATTTCTGAGAAAGAGAGAGAGAGAGCACAAGCAGGGAAAGAAGCAGAGGGAGAAGCAGACCCCTGCTGAGCAGGGAGCCCAATGTGGGGTTCGATCCCAAGACCCCTGAGCTGAAGGCAGATGCCTAACCGACTGAGACACCCAGGTACCCCACCAGGAGTTCTATTTTTGTGTCTTACAAATATATATATGCATTTCCATATTGTTATATATATTACATAGTGCATATATATGTAATATATATGTATATATATATAAAGATATGTAATTTTTGAAATTTTTTTGGAAAACTGAGTGATGGAACGGTCATGAGTCATAACCACCTATCATAATCATGTACCCCAGAGACGAAATACCTGGTTTCCTTTATGCACTTTCTTCTTCACACAGGCATGCTGGGAAACGGTTATTCGTAGAAGCTATTTTGTTCATTCCAGACTAATTTGAGGGAACTGGTAGCAATCTGCTTCCCATTATTTCATGATGCATGGAGATGGTGCTGTCATAGCACAAGCGACGTCTGCATGTTCAGATGACTCAACGGTCTGACTTTGCCAAGTCGACTCATTAACCCATTGTTTTATTGACACATGCAGACTGCTTACCAGGCATCAGGCGCCCGAACTGGGTTCCCCAATCCTGCTGGCATTTTCCTTTCATAGCCCCAAATGGAAGTACAGGAAACCAATAATAGACTTGCACTGAGGAGTTCACCTGGCAACGGGACAAACCTACTGGAAAAAGAGGCACTACCTGCAAATATGGTAACCAAGTAAGAATAGAAAATCCACACTCTATCCGGACAAGTGGTGAACTACTCAGGGCACCAGCCAATAGGTCAGCAGATTTCAGGGAGTGGAGTCAAGCAAATCATTCTAGATCATAGCATCCATGATGGTGCTCAGAAGTGCTCGCATATTGCGTGTGTCAGTACCCGAAGCCTAATGTGAGTGAGGAAGTCAGCAACAAACAACAGCCTCAACGTCTAGTTAAAAAAGCAAATAAGATAAATAATAATCTAAAATAAATAGTGAAAATCTGCTAGAGGCAGAAATGATGAGAAATCCAGGGTATATTTTCTGTGCAATGGTCATATACTATTTGTCTTTTTCCTTTATGCTCAACTAACGTCGACTCACATTTGGGAGTTTCATTTGGTTATTCCCACCATCAGACTTTCCTATTTCTTGTCCCCTCTCCCAGAGGAACTAACTATACAGTGTGTCATCTGTCACAAGCTTAGAACTGATCAGACAGGAGTATTTTCGACTAATTGCTGTGCCCTGCTCTCCTCCGGTTACTGGTGCCTGAGCCGGGCCCCATATGCTGGATTTGAGTCGATGTTGCTGAACTGAATAACTTGCACAATTTGGTTTCCTAAGTTCATTCATCTGCAGCTCTCTCTCTCTTCTTTTTAAAACAAATCACCGTAGGCACTCTTACAGACAGGTCCTGATGCCATACTCTAATAGCTTGGTTATGTTGGTAATTACAATCATATGAGAGACGTCTCCCGTGCAGACTATGACAACAGCAGCCCGATAAGGGCAGAACATTGGTAATTTGAGTTCCCACTTAAAAAAAAAAAAATCTGATTTTTTAAAACATGTTTTCCTTCTCTGCTTAAAACTTCAGAATTTCTTTCTTTTTTATTTTTTTAAGATTTTATTTATCCATTGACAGACAGAGATAACAAGTACGCAGAGAGAGAGAGAGGGAAGCAGGCTCCCCGCCGAGAAGAGAGCCCGATGTGGGGCTCGATCCCAGGACCCTGAGATCATGACCTTAGCTGAAGGCAGAGGCTTTAACCCACTGAGCCACCCAGGTGCCCCAAAACTTCAGAATTTCATGAGCAGTGTTGGAGAGTTGGGGCAGTTACACAACATTCAAATTTCAAAATTTCAAGCTCTGATAAGCTCTGATCTCTAGGAAAAAAAAAAAAAAAAAGTGACTCACCAGCCCTCTATGGTTTATGGAACTGTATCATGTTACTCTGAGAAAGCAAAACATATTGGCTCCATAAAGAAAATGGAAGCATTTGTCTTCAAAGAGATGTAGGTAAGAGGGTTTACTGCTGTCAGTGAAATCATGTTCCCTGTATGAAACACCTGCTGATTTTCTTTTCACTCGAGAAAGCCAGTATTGTTCTCACCTGGTATCCCCATTTGGAGATTCCAGCAAAGTTGCCCCCAAAAGGGCTTGGGATTGATTGGTTGATATTTACTTATTTGTATTCAATAAAATTAAAAAACACATGTCCCTAAATGTGAAGAAGTTTAAAAGGTTCTCTCAGAGTTCTACTTTCTTTACAATGGCAAAAAAGTCCTGCTCAGAAGCTGATTAGCCCTGAGAATCCGGTGCTAAAACTCTTCTGTTTTGCTTTGCATTTTTACATTTGTGATCCTAAGTCTGGCTCGTTCCTCTGTTTCTCATCTATCATCCTGTCTGATCCATACACGGCCCCTGTCCCTGGATGGCACAGTTTCCTGTTGCTGTCTGCTTGGGTGTCGGCTTTGAGATAAAATAACAAGAGATGGAGATTTTCAGGGAATCTTTCAAAACTCAGCTTTCTTTTGTTTCCAGAAGTCTGCGTTCATTTGATTCTATAGAAGTGGTAGGATTTTTTCCCCCTTGTTTTCATCTTGGCTCTCTGCTTCTGGTTTGACATAAATGAGGTCTTCTTAAGTGGCTATAAAACTAATGCATGTTATTAACACAAAACATTCTCAGGGGCACAGGAAGTTTTGAAAGTGACCTTTGATATCTCTTGTCTTAACCAATTCCTCAGGAATCAATTTAATCACAGAAGGGATGTTTACAAGAAGATCTGCCATGTACATACGTGTGCACGTATTTTACAGGCTGTTTTCTTGGATTATGAGTGTTAAAAACATGACGGAAAAGAGGCCAAACATGGTGTGTGTGTTCCTGTTATTTTATATTTACATTGGATCCTTGTAAAATCTTTTCCAAAGAGTGAGTAAGATTCCTAGACAGAGAAGATTCTAAACTCTGCAGAACTGAAAAACCAGTTGAAGTATAGTGAAAAGCATTGGCTTTGGGTATTTTAAGTAAGTGGATTAGTGTCACAGAATTGGAACAACACCAAAAAAACAAAACAGTAACAACAAAATCCAACTTTAAATGAAACAAGAAAAGAACATTTCAAGGATAAGAGATTGCTGGATAAAGTTTTGGAATGTAGCAGTAATACGTTGATAGGCTATAGAATGATATAATTGAGACCTAGAACAAATAGAATTAAAAAAAAAACAAAACAGTTGGGGGCTCCTGGGTGGCTCAGTGGGTTAAAGCCTCTGCCTTCGGCTCAGGTCATGATCCTGGGGTCCTGGGATCAAGCCATGCATTAGGCTCTCTGCTCAGCAGGGAGCCTGCTTCCCCTCCTTTCTCTGCCTGTCTCTCTGTCTGCTTGTGATCTGTCTGTCAAAAAAAAAAAAATCTAAAAAAAAAAACAGTTGGGATAGAGAGAGATAAAAGAGTTGGAAGCGTAACATAATCTGATCAATAACACACTCCATCATGCAAGAAGAAAGGAAACTCTTGATCAATGTCTTCAACTCTACCATAATTATGATCCTCTAGTACGAATAAGGGAATGGTATTATTGGGGCCAGCTAACGAATTTAGAGTTAGAATGATATGTCAACACAACACTGAACTGAGCAGCTATCTGGAAATCTCCACAAGGATAAGAAAAACTTAACTCTTCATGTGACTGTTCAGGTATTAAATAAGTATAATCTGAGAATATGCAGTCAGTTCTGGGTCAAACCTGCTCTGAAAATGTGAGTTAGTTCCATGCACTTGATATACAAGGGAACAGTGTGAGCATACCATGTAACTTGAGCTAAGCTTTGTGTTTCCTATGTGTGATTTTGTGCTCAGGAAACACTAGGTAAATGAAAACAACTTTACCTACCTGACATGAGAAACACAGGAATGCACAAAACCCATCCACAGGATCCTAGGACATCTCCCAGTCCTTTCAGGGCCCCGCGTGTGTTAGGGGCTCATTCACCCATCCCCCAGTGTTACAACTTCCATCAGATTTCAGACAAGCTTCCTTCCACCACTTTGTAATAAACTCATAAGCTATCCCCCCCTTCTTCTGATGCCCACGTCCACAAGTAAACCTCAGACTTTTCTCAAGGCAAAGTGCCATGTTTATTGAAGCATTTATGCATTTCTTAATACTGACCAAGTGTAAAACTCTGCCACGCTTTCTATTAGCATCCTGAGTTTTTAAAATTTCCTTATTATTTTTATTATTTATTTTTATTTACATATTGATGACAAAACTTTTAAGTATTATGCCCCCACCTTATTTTTGTATTTGTATGTCCTTTTTTTTTTTTTTTTTTCCTTTTTCCTAGGTCATGCATAGCATGGTGGATTTTTAAGAACACTTAGGTCATTGTTATAGCAGAACTACCACACCAAAAGGAGAACTCAGGGCTGATAGGACTGTCCCAGGACTCCATGCCCTGAAGGTGTTATTTCCTGTGAAATGGAATCTGTTTGCTACCCTCATTATATTAGCATGAAAATCTAAACCTGTTACTTTGTCTTCATTTGCAAATTTGCCCTCTGGTCATTTTATTCCTAATGCCCCTGTGGCTTCATTTACCTAGAATGAACCTAAACCAGTTGGCAATGCTTCACACTCTGAGAAGGGTTTTCCAAAGACCAAATGCACCATTTTCTTGTCTTTTCAAAGAGAGCCACACAGGAAGGAAAACAAGAAATTCAACTTTTAAGCTGGGCTATTCATGGTCTTTGCTAAATCCTGGCAAAGAATCATGGTTTTTCATTACGATTCATCTCACTGATTTCCTAATGGAATGAACTGGCCTTTTCATTAAGGCCATAGGAGAGCGAAGTTGGGTGACCCAAGTGATTAACTGTTGTTATCTGATGAGTGAAAAATGGATTACTTTTCAGTATGCATTTGGGGATCCCTGTGTTTTCTTTCACTGGGTTCTATTTTTTTTTGTGGAAATTGGTTCAAGGGGAAAGAGAAGGTTAATCTTGCATATTCTGTCCTACTAGAACAATGTATGTCTTTCTGCTCTGTGGGCAGGCAAAATAAAATAGATGGGTTCAGTAATCAGAAATGTAATGCTAACATTCTTATTTCCCATTTTTAAGAGAGCCTAGCCATCTCACCCGCTCAAGAACATTCTATTCCCGTAACAAACAGGAATGTTACTTCATTAGTATCTTAGCTGTTTCAAGAAAGCAAAAACACAAACACGTGCATGCACAGTGACTTCTCTTTCTTCTACCAAACCCACCTTTGTAGAGAGAACAGTTTGCATAAGAGAGGAGAATAGATTCATTTTAACCCCATGCTAAATTCACTATTAGGAATATAATGCTCTCTAACACTGAGGTTATTAAAATACCCTAGGATAAACAATGTAATTATATCTTTGCTATAATGTGAGCGCAATTCACTATAAAACACCTGCAATTTATAAATCATCAAAACGAATAGTTTACTTATTTACTTTATACTTACTTCATACGTATTTGCTACATTTACTTATTTGGGATAATATTAAATATAATTTCATAAAGTACTATTTATCTTATGACTTATCAAAATATTCATCTTATGAAAGTCAGATTTTATCTTATTATAGTCTTAGTCTATAACATAGACTGAACTATTTGCATTTCCAATTCATTATATTATTAAATTTTAAATAAGAAAAAATAATGGGTTAGGATTGGGTTAAGAAATATATAAGCAATTAGATACGATGTCCAAATAACTTTGTTACAAGCAAACAATCTATCATCTAGGCATTTTGTATACATAGTATTAACAATTCGGATATTTTGTAATGTCTGTTTTTGTTTGAGAGGGGAGAGAATGTATTAATAATTAGCAACATGCTTTTGAAAGTCATAGATCAGGAAAGGAGAAATTGTGAATACACTTTCTAGAATAATTGTGTGCAGAAGTTTGTCTAAACAGTTCTGCTGAATTTTGGCTCCTTCATCCTTTGTCCTTGTGAATCAAAGCAATAGTTGCAACGTGAAATATGTTGCTGGGTCGTGATTTACAAGGTAGCAAAGTTACTGGGTGTTATAGAGTCAGTCAGTCAATATATTGTAGGAAAAAAACCATTCAAGATGTATATTATCTTCAAGTAGCACTGTAGAAATGCACAACCAAATGTAAGATTTCTAAACTAGTGAAATTTCAAAGTAACTCCTTTCAATTCAGCTTCAGCTAGATCTCTATTTTATATAGCATGAGCAGCCTGTAGAGATAGCAGTGGGAATAAGAGTTTTCCATTTTGAAGAGTAATCATTGCTGGGAACATTTACATGTGTATAATAGCAAATAACTTTGAAGGATATAGAAGTGTGGCTGTAATTTTTTTGGTGTCAAATCCAGCTTTAATAATGAAGCTAAAACTTCAAATGGCTCTTTTGACTTAAAAACAAGAACAAAGGGCATCTGGGTGGCTCAGTCGGTTAAGCATCTGCCTTCAGCTCAGGTCATGAGCGTGGGGTCCTGGGATTGAGTCCCACATCGGGATCCCTGCTCAACAGGGAGTCTGCTTCTCCCTCTCCCTCTGTGATCTCCCTTGCTCTTGCTTTGTCTCAAATTAATGAATAAGATCTTAAAAAAATAAATAACTGAATCAATCGGTTCTTTTGCCTTGATAAAAACACACAATCTTTTTTTTTTAAAGACTTTATTTATTTATTTGACAGACATAGATCACAAGTAGGGAGAGAGGCAGGCAGAGAGAGAGAGAGAGAGAGAGAGAGAGAGAGAGGAGGAGGAGGAAGCAGGCTCTCTGCTGAGCAGAGAGCCCAACGTGGGGCTTGATCCCAGGACCCTGAGATCATGACCTGAGCCGAAAGTAGAGGCTTTAATCCACTGAGCCACCATGGTGCCCCAAACACACAATCTTTTATTGATTTATTCTTTCACTCATTCATTAAGCATGTATTTATTGAGCATATATTACTGTTTAGGTACTAGTGTTAGGCATTGACTTTGCAGTGTAGAATAAAACAAAAGACACAATCCCTGTTCATAAAGAAGCTTCATTATAATATGGAACACTAAAATTATATACTTAGAAGAAATAATGGTGATCATCCAACTCTTCCTTGCATACTAGAAAACTAAGATGTGAGGAAATAAATTGTCTTGACAAGGGTCATACCTGGTTAGTTGTTAGTACGGAGGTAAAATCCCATTTCCTGACTTTTTCTCTAGTTGTATTGCCCCTGCAGTGGCTGCTTGTACTTAGTTGCTCCCATTGAAAAATATTATTCTCATTAAGATATTATGAATCTTCAGCAGAATTTCTCCCACAAACTCAGATAATGAAAACAGAATTATCTTTGGTTCTTTTCTCCCTTATTGCTTAGTTTTATCAATTGCTAAATAACATAAAACCATTTGTATTCCGTTTATGTTTGCCAAATTCTCCCTCTACTCACTAACACCAGCTCTCATTAACAAATGACTCCTGAATTCATTCCACCCCCTTTTTGTGTGCACTGCCCCACCCCTCACCCACCGCCCAGTTGTCTCTTTCCACTCAAATCTGTGGGCAGATTCCCCTCCTGGCTCTGACCTCCGGTGGCTCCACATTGTCTCCCACACCAAACACAGCCTTCTCAGCGGAAGATGAATCTCTTCAGGCTCTGGCACCATTTTTTTTTTTTTTTAATGTTCAGTTAGCCACTATATAGTACATAATTAGCATTGATGTCGTGTTCAACGATTCATTCGTTAAGTATAACACCCCGTGTTCATCACAACATGTATGACACCATTTTTTTTTTTAGCCTTTTCTTCATTAGAGGTGCCCCAAACCACATCAACTGGCAACACTCTTGTTTCCCCAAGAGTTTCTCCGTTCTGTCTTCATTCACGTTTTTCTTTAGGTTTAGAAACTCATGAAATTATCACTTGCGTGCCGCTTTTGTGGACCTCCACCAGTGGATTAAATTCTTCCTACTTTGATCCCATACCAGTTGGGTTTGTACTTCCTTTAAGCATTCCTGTTACCCAAAAATCCAACAGTTTTGTTGTCGTTTCCATACTTACCGTATTTTCCTACTAGACTACTAATTCCTTGAGGACAGGCAGGGGATGATGTTTTATTTAAGTTCATAACTGTAGTGTTACAAACACTATATACACATTTCCTGGTGCTCAGTAAATGTGCGTTAAATCAAATTTTATATATATATATATATATATATATATATATATATATATATATATGTGTATTTTAGACCTAAATTTTATTCTAAAAGATAAGGATGCTTTCCTATCTCCTTCCTTTCTGCCCTATTATTTTTTCTCCTCCCTCCTTCCTTGCCCTCTATCTCTTCTAGAAAAATGTAGAGATTCTAATTCTGTATCTGTTTTATTATATAACAGGTGTAAGATTCAGTGAAAAGTTTCAAGGAGTTGTCATTTAGTGGTGTTTGTTTTTTTGCTCTGTGACTGATGCAAAAGTCTTAGGAATTTATTCAAACAAATAAGTGAAATAAGCAGAGTGGACTTTATCAGAGGAATATGAGCTATGATATGCTCTCTGGTTAAGATCTTTGGTTCTCTGGCCAACTGCCTGGGTTCATACCCTCGGGCCTTTATTGACCAGACATAAGGCCTTAAGCAGATAATATAAGATGCCTGTGCCTTCCTCACCTTACCCCCTGGTTAAGTGAGAAAAATAAATGACTTAATACATCAAAAGCCTAAAACAGTCTCTGCTACTAGTATGCACTGAATAAATATTTCATACTGCTTTTATTTAGGTTTTAATCATTATTCCTTTGGTAAAAATAGGTTCTTGGAAATTTCAAAAAATTGCAGAAAAAATTTCAGAAAAACAGAGCAATGTTAAATGCTACTTACACAGAATTCAACATGCTGTTGTAGATATCATCTTAATTAAAATGTTTCATTTTAAATGATACCAATTTATGTGAATATATTTCTTTCACATTTTGTCCAAATCACCCACTTTAGGAAACTCTAAATTCATCATTAAAATAATTCATTGTGGGGAGCCTGAATGACTTGGTCAGTTGAGCAACCAACTCTTGATTTCAGCTCAGGTCCTGTTCTTGGGGGTGGGGGTGATGGGATCGAGCCCCACCTTGGGCTGAGCATTCAGTGGGGTGTTTGCTTGAGATTCTCTCTCTCCTTTCCCTCTGCCCCTCCCCATGCTCATGCACGCATGTGTTTTCTCTCTCTTTCTCTCTCTCAAATAAGTAAATAACTCTTAAAAAATATCATTCGTTGGAATGTCATGCATTGTCTTCTGAAAATGCTGAACTGGATTGTTCCTTGAAGAAACACATTCAAGTCGACCCTTTCCTTGGCTCTTTCCTTTTTCTTCCACTTCTTATCAAGTACATTTGGGAAGGCTGGGAACATATTAAGATGCCACAGAGCCCTTTAGGATTTAAATAGAGAAGAAAGGAAGAAATGAATGGGGGAGGGAGGCAGGCAGAGAGGAAGGGGAGACGGAAGGGCTTGGGAAGGAAAGGAAAGGGGGGAAGAAGGAAGGAAAGAAAGATGGAAGGCAGGAAGGGAGGGAGGAAAGCAGTCTGGCTGGCAGGGGAAATAGTTGAACAGAGACTTATTTCAGGAGTCAAAGTTGTAGTTCTCATTACAGCATGAAGCATTTTGATATGTGGTCTGAGGGACTTGCTGGGTAAATTTTATCTTTACAAAAGCAAAAATCCCGTTTGCATAAGCCAAGGAATCCCATTTCAGTTATATTCCCTTTGGAATTTCAAAAGCTCTCAAGTTCTTGCTCCTTCAATTACAAACATCAGTTCAATTAGGTTTTTCATCGGCACTGAAGAAGTTAAAGGACATGTGACTCCAGTAGACAAAACAAGAAGATATACAGACTCACTGGAAACGTCTAGATTTTGAAAAGTACCTGATGTGGAAAAAAATTGAAAGGGACATCGGAATGGAAAATTCCTTTGCTGGCTTCCTGTTTCTCTTTCCTGCTAAGGTGGGATTAGTTACCAGCTGTCAAATGAAATATCACTTTTAATTCTTATTTTGGGGGGAAGGAAAGCATTAGGGAAAAAAAATGTCTTGGAAGGGAATGAGGCAACAAGAACCTTCCTTTCTATAATTCATTCCTGAAGTTTGACAAGAGGACAAAAGGGCACAAGGAGAGAAGGACGGGATTCTCCCTCTAGTAGGAAAAGTGAGGAAGAAGTGAAGTCACTATGCAGGTAAATGGGTCTCTTGCAAAAAATTCCCAATGAAGTCACCGGTGTGGTAAGGAAGTTAGTTAGGGGTATAGAGCTTGAAGTATGGAAGTATTCAGGTAATTACCTCAAATCTTCCCTCAGACAGACAAAGACAGAATCAATAAGAGCGAAATTGTCTCTAAAATGAGGGGGTCTTTGGAAATCCAGTCAGCTGCCTTTGATGCAATTCTCATTCATTCAGAAGGCATGCCTCCTTGAGAGTGATAACTTCTCAATACATAAGCTCTTCTCCCACGGGATTAGGACTTACCTAATGTTTGGGTACACCTTCAAATGCTGCATCACACCTGTGGCATGCTTGACAGTTTATAAAGCTCTTTCCAGGCATGGTTTCAGTTAATGCCCACCGCAGGGTATCAACCGTTCCGTAAATGTGGGTGGGACTGGAGTACTGGGAAGCCAGTGTGCAGGCTCGCAAAGATGGGCTTGACTTCTACCTCCCAGAGGTCGGGAATTCCAAGGTTAGGAATGCATTCTGTTAACGTTAAGACAAGAGGTCCTTGACCAAGGTTAAAAAACAAGATTCAAAAGTGCCAATACAATTTGAACCTCAAATTGAGATTTAAAAAATAGGGGGAAAGCATACAAATCATTTTACTGAAAGACACTGAGGTCTGTGATTCATCTTTATTGCTTTCTTTGCACCTTTACCCATATTATCTCCAATAAACATATAGAATTTTAATATCCGGAAGAGATTTTTTAAAGGTTTTTTTTTTTTTTTTTTTTTTTTTTTTTGCCCTCTCCAGGAGGGATCATGCAGCTTTTAACCTGTTTTTGTGATTCACTACATCAGGCTTTTCTGATACGGTCCCCTTCATCATGGTTATTTAAATCATTTGTTGAATTCTGGTACATCATCTTATAACTATTCTGGACTGGACTGCTTCTTAGGAAAGCAAATTCAAATGAACTCCCCCTGCCCTTTTTCCTCTGCTTCTTACCGTGTATATTCTGAAGGGCTTGGAACACAGTACATCAGATCCCTTCAAGTGAAATGAGACACAACAAAGAAAAATTTGAGAGCTGGGATGAGGAAGAGAAAACAAACAACAACAACAACACAAATGAAAATGCAGGCACCTTCTAGTAATTATGATGCTGGGTAGAATATCTGGGCAGCAAGAGGGTCTTCCATGTCAGGATGGGTGGGAAATGGACAGGGAATGATAGGAAAGCTCATTAAGATGTTAAATGAAAGAAAGGAGTCCAGAGGAGTTAAAGAAAATAATAATAAGTGTTTTGACTCCTGCAATTATGGCATAATTGTTTAAGAAAAGCATGTCACATCTATCTGCTAGGTGCTTTGTTGAATTCAAAGATTTGTAAGACTTAGTCAATCCTTATCCACTAGTATTTAAAATTCAGTAAATGAAGGGCTCCTGGGTGGCTCAGTAGGTTAAGCATATGCCTTCAGCTCAGGTCATGATCCTAGCTGAAGGATGGAGCCCCCTGTTGGGCTCCCTGCACAGCCAAGGAGCCTGCTTCTCCCTCTCCCTCTGTCCCTACCCCCTGCTCATGTTCTTGTGGTCTCTCCCAAATAAAAAAAGGAAAATCTTAAAATAAGTGAATAAAATTCAGCAAATGAAATGAGATGTACAACAGAGAACTGTAATATATAAATTGAAAGGGACAGTGTGTTTAAAACGTTTGTTCTTAAAATTATTTTTTAAATAAAGTACAAGTTGAAGTTTATAGTAGGCAGAGAAGGAGTTAGTAAAAGAAAACTTGAAGGAAAGATAGGATTTTTAAAAAGATGTTTATCGGGGTGCCTGGGTGGCTCGGTGGGTTAAAGCCTCTGCCTTCGGCTCAGATCATGATTCCAGGGTCCTGGGATCGAGCCCCACATCGGGCTCTCTGCTCCGCAGGGAGCCTGCTTCCTCCTCTCTCTCTGCCTGCCTCTCTGCCTAGTTGTGATTTCTCTCTGTCAAATAAATATTAAAAAAAAAAAAAAGATGTTTATCTCTTTATAGCAGTTGTAGGTTTACAGTAAAATTGAGGGACGGTAGAATTTCCCATCTAGTCCCTGCCCCTACTCAAGCATAGCTTCCTCCATTACTAACATCACTCACCAGAATGGTGCATTGTTTATTTTAATCAAGAAGGAACCTACATGGACACATCATAATCACCCCATATCCACAGCTTAACTTAGGGTTCATTCCTGGTTTTGTATATTCTATGAGTTTGGATAAATGCATAATGACGTGTATCCTTTGTTGTAAAACCATACAGAGTATTTTCATGGCTGCAAAATTTCTCTGTGTTCTGCCTATTCCTTTGTCCATGCTACCCTCCCTCAAATCTTTTCACTGTCTCTGTAGTTTTGCCTTTTCCAGAATATCATATACTTGGAATCTTCCAGTATGGAGCCTTCTCAGATTGGTTTCTTTCACTTAGTAATATGCATTTAAGATTCCTCCGTGCTTTAACCACAGCTTACTTATCCATTCACCAACTGAAGAACATCTTGGTTGGTTCCAAGTTTTGGCAACTGTGAATAGAGCTGCTGTCAATGCCAATGTGTAGGTTTTTGTGTGGGCAAAGTTTTTAACTCTTTTGGGTAAAGACCAAGGAGCATGATAGCTGGATTATATGATAGAGAGATAAGATTTTAGATTATAGAGTTGATTTATGAGTTAACCATGTATTAATCATTAATCAGAAAGAAGAACTTTGTCATTGGAGAATAGTGAATCTTATGGGTTAGCTAATGCGGAGATTAGCAAACATTTTTCTGTAAAGTGCCAGATACTAAATATTTTAGACTTTGAGGACTACATAGTCTCTCTTGAGGCTCTGAGGGCACTGGCATCTACTATTGTAGAGTGAAAGCAGCCATTGACAATATGCGAGCAGACAAGTGTGGGTGTATTCCAATAAAACTTTATTTGTAGAACCCGGAAATTTGAATATCATATAATTTCCAAATGTCACAGAATCTTCTTCCTTTTTTAAATTGTGCCCCCACCATTTAAACATGTAAAAACTATTTTTAGCTTGAAGGGCTTCCAAAAACAGGAGTCAGACTGAACAAAGAAAAAAAAATTTTCCAGAGACAGAGCTAGAGTGATTATTCCACACTTCTGCATAATAAATAGTCTTTTTGTGTAATCTATCTCCTTTAGGCTATTACAGAAATCATTGAACAGCCATCAAGTACAAATTATTGAAAGAGAATTATTTATCACAAAGTTTTTATACTTTATTATGAATTCTTTCATCATCTTGTTGCATGACAAATTGTAACACAAACTTGCCCCTTCGACTTGCCTTGGTGTTTCTCTCTGTTTTGGGGAGGATCGTAGTTCACCAAAGTTGACCTTCAGTAAAGTTAATTCTCAGTTAAGGTGGATTTAGGAGGCATAGACATGCAACAGGAAAGCCAACCCAGATATCATTTTCATCTGGCTTTAGAAAGTGTTTTTCTACTTACATGTGAGTATGGGTGTGTCTGATGTTCTGGGAATTTACTTCAAACAAAGGAATGAAGCCACGCTGTGATTTTCTGACTCAGTGGGAGTTGGGAAACCATCCAATTTCTCTATCTTGCCTTCTGTCCTCTTCTTCTCTGCAGTCTTTTTTAGGCTGTGTTTAGATGTCTCATCTTCTCAGATCAATCCAAACACTCACCCAAACAAAGCTACCTTTCCTGAAATGGTCCTCCCAGAGCGGAGGGTGTTACGTGTGCGGCGGTGTTCTTGTAAAAGTTCTTTCGGATGGAATGCTAACAAAGGGAGCTCAGCTTTCAAACAAGGAAGCAATCAAGCAGAGTAAGTGATAAAATACTCACTAAACGACCCAGTCAGACTTATTATGGATAAACCACAGCGTAACTTGCCTGGATTAGTATGCACATGTCCTATTTTCCTGGTATTCAGACTTCTTTGCAGAAGAGGCAGCTCTGTGTCCATCACCTTCCTAACATTTACTGGTAACGGAAAAGATAGCTCCCTTAGAGAATTCAGACTCTTCTGCCTGGTACTCCATAGCAGGCTGAAAATCCGTGCTCCCATCAGAATGTCAAATCCTCAATGATAGCTGGCAGGTTGGAGGCACTAATTATCTTCCTAAGGTAGGTCGTATTTATTATTATCCTCCTCATTTACAGATGAGGCAACTGGGATGCCGACAGCGTGCATAGCTCCCCATATCACAAACTTAGTGACAGCACTAAATGAAAATCATTTTCGTGCTTCTTCAAGTGTTCACGCTTTTAAAAATGGAAACAAAACCCCAAAACCCCAAAATGGCAACTGTGGTCAGAACCCAGAAAATTTGTAGGGCTAAATTTGTAGGGCTTACCAAACTGGATGGAGGCTCCTAGATCTCCTGGCTACCCGTGCTCTTGGGAGTAAAGAAATTATGAAACCCTTGCCTTCCAGTCTTCCTATTGAGCTCTTCTGGGTACAGCTCCCCCAGGTTCTGAGCTTGGATTATTATTTCTTTCATTTCTTGTGGCTGCCTTTCATATTCTTCTGGACCTTTCTCTTGACTCTACCATTTTAAAGCCACCTCTTCGCTTATTCGATTTTCTGACTTCTGGTCCACTAGCTGGACCACGCGACCACTCACCATTTCATGTTCTCTCTTAGGACCTGTTGCTGGGGCAGAGTAGCGTTCAGACTGCGTATCCTGGGTGAGAACCACACCCCGTGCTTTTTATTAATCATTTTTATTCTAAGCTCTGATCCTCGGGGTTCAGGGAGGGAGGAGCCTCCAGCCTCAATCTCTGCCTTCCATTTATCAGGGTTTATTCAAAGATGCTAGGCTAGTTCTTCGGAACTGTGTTGCACAGGGTAACTAATCATTAGAGGCATGGCAAATAAAGGAATGAATGGATGCTTAGTTGTTTCTAGCTGTCCTGTCTCAGTTTTCATTGGCATTGGATCTCAGCCCTCACTGGCTGAGAGGTAGACAAAGAGTTCTGGTAAGAAGGATTTCTTTGCATTGGGTAGGAGCACTTCCATAGGTCACCTCTCAAAAACCCTGTTTATCAATATTTTTTGAACATATTTCTGGCCCAGGAACTCTTCCTCCTTTTTATCCCTGGCCTGGTGAAAACTTAGGCAGGATATGCCTGAATGCCCTTCATGCTGTACCTCCTCCAGAGGGACGGGGCGGTGAGGTAACCTCTGTCTCAGCTGACCAGCTATCGCCTGCTTTATAAGATGCCAAGGGCTGCCTATGTAGATTCTCAGGTGGAACTGTAGGAACAAACCTGTGTCAATGGTTAACTCAGGTTCTTGGTGTCTGGAGTTTTTCTTTCCTTTATTATTAACTAAAGAACATTTTTACCACTGCTCAGTTGGGAGCACCCAGCTCATAGATCCTCTGCAGGGAGAGTGAATAAAGGTAAGCATTGCTCTATTTTTGTTATTATACAAAGTCATTCAGCCTATGCTTTGTTCACGCTAGTTTCTGTCTAAGGGGCATCAATGTCAATGTCAATGTTGAGTTAAAGACAAATGAGATAATTAAATTTCCTATGTAAGTGCTGTAAGTAGAGTGTCATATTCCTTGAGTTCTTTTGAAACGTTGGTCCAAAGTATTCTCAAATTGGTCTTTACAGAGTTTATTAAATAACTTTTACATGACACGATATATGTAAATATCTAAAAGTGACTCTATTGTATTCCATATTCAATACCATATGGAATATTCTGTAATTTCTTCTGAAAGCAAATTATTGCATCCTGTTTAAGTGTCTACACATGTACGGATATATAGCTTTAAGCATGGAAGTGTGCTTTTACACACCCCCTCAAAAAACTTCGAGAAAAATAGGTGAATTTTCCCTGAGAATTGTGAATAATGATATGAGAGGAAATAAAAATATGCACATCTCTAGACATATTTTAATCTCCTTCTCTTTTTTTCCAGTCTCCTTTGTGAGGCCTTTTTTTATTTTCAAGTGAGCTCTATGCCCCTTGAACTCACAACCCAGAGATCAAGAGTAGCGTGCTCAGCTGACTGGACCAGCCAGGTCCCCAGTTCTAGTTAATTCTATCATAAATTAGAAGTAGAGAATTTCACTCTGCTTTGTTCACTTTAAATTCTCTACAGTTTTGTTCTTTTTTTTTTTTTTTTTTTTTCGCCTCGTGCTTTAAAGTCTTAGAAATTTTGTTCTTGGGTATTTATTGAGACAAGCGTGGACATGTTATCTTTGCCTTCTGGAAACTACGATTTCTCTGTCTTTTCTAATTGAATTATTTCTGTTGGCCATGGGTGTGGTTGGTAAACAAGAACTTTTCTACAAACCAGGTGGATTTTGATCAGGTGTATTAAGCTCTTAGATGATCTTACTAACCTGTAAGGTCCTTAGGAAAATAGTTGAGGAGTATTTCTGCTGAGCATTAATGTTAGAATTGGGCAAGAGTCGGAGCCTCAGGAAGAAACATTAGATTAATGTATCTTTGCCACTTTACTTTGGGAACTGTAGGCCAACTACGCTCTATGTCAGATCTTAACCAGTAAAGTGACATGAGGAGCCTAACCTACAGCTGTTTTGCAGAATGCCATTTAAGGAGTTTTTGAAATAAAGCTAAAAAGAAGTTTAAAAGTGAACAGGGTCCAGAGTTCATGTCCCTTCAAATAGCAGAGGGAGAGAGAGTGATACAGACAGAGACAAAGACAAAGAAGGAGGAAGACACAGTGAGGAACCGGAGGTAACTGGTAGATGTAACTCCTGCTTACAATTATTTTTAGAACATGAGAACTGTCATAAATCCAAGACATTAGTCTCATTCAAAACAAGACCATGACCACATTTGACATTGGAAGAAAAGACTTGATTAGCATGCTATTTGAAATCACTTTCCTAAATAAGTATATTTTGACTTGCAAGAGAACAAGAGTTTTCAAGGATTTTGGAAAACTATGTTTCTTCCATTTTATATTTATATTAGTGGTGAGTCCAAGTGAAGGCTTGGATATGAGTTAGTTGAAAATTAAAAATCAGCAAAAAGTATAGTTTTAGGAAAGAAGGTAGACATATAAAGAATATTTAGAGCAAATATTTGATACCAAAGCAACTCATATATTTAGGTAAATCTTTTTTTCAAATTTATAAAACCCATCATCTGAACAAACTCCCCAGCTTTTTTCCCATATGAATTTATCCTCAAGTCTCCTATGTTATCTCCCTATTCTAGGAACAGTGGCCTTGAACCTAATTTTAGGAATAAAATGTGCGTGCTTGATATAAATAGGCTTGATATAAAGGGCGAAGAGGAAATGCCCCCCAAAGATCTCTCATGTGTGGTCTTTGTGCATGGATGTGTCTGAGAACATGTAGGTCACCAGTACCCTCTTCCTATGAACCTATGAGTGATGTCTTGTTCATGGATATTGTTATTAGCATACCTGGAACCAATCGTCACCGCTCTATAACTCAACATGACTGAAGCCTTAGTCCTCAAGAATCTACCTTGATTCTTTTTACTAAGGGAAGGCTGGCATTGCTCTTCTACAATTACATATGTTGCATTAGTAAAAACAATTTCTCCAGCATAGAGGAAATTCCATTTGTTTTTGCCACTAACAAATTTTTTTTTTTTTTTTTTTTTTTTTTTTTTTTGGATAATGGGAAAGAAGTTCATTTTTGTAGGAAGACAATGACCAACATTTTGTTTGTGGAAAAGCAAATTCCAGAATTCTCTCTCTCTTTTTCCTTTACTAATTCATATGGTTTTTGTTTTATTTTGTTTTTACCATCATAGTCTCAGCTCCTTAACCCCTATAAGACACTGACATAGAGATAATGGATCATCCTGTCATTTCCCTGATTTAGCTGGTCCTGAACTTAGCAAGAAACTTTTTTTCTAATTTATTCATTGATTGATTCTCTCAGCAAATATTTATTGTGACAAGTCCTAAAGCCTAAGGGTTGAGTGGGAGATTGTTTAATGGGTGAAACCACTTTCTTTGGGAATTTGAGACTACTGAAGGAGGAAAAACAGATGATTTGTGAATGCATAATATAGCATGTATTCAACAAATATTTATTTGACTGACTACTCTGTGCCAGGCATTGATTGGACATATACTGATGAAAAGGACATATTAGTGAAAAGAAAAAGGCAAAAATTCCTGGTTTTATGAATCGTGCATTTTCTAGTAGATGTTGGAGGAGTCTATCAAGAAATAAAATTAAAAGCATGTTAGCAGTGATAAGCAGTATAGTGGAAAACATGATGGAGGGAGGAGTTACTGGAGGTGGGGGCTGGAGGAGTGAGAGTATTGTATCTGTTATCTATTGCTGTGTAACAAATTTCCCCAAAACTGTGTTTGAGAGCAGCAATCGTTTGTCATTTCCAGTTTTCTGGGTCAGGAATCCAGGCTGTCTGGATCCTCTGGATCACATGTTGCAGTCAAAGTGTCCACTGGGACTAAAGACTTGCATGGGGGAGGATTCTCTTCCAAGCTCTATCACATGGTGCTTGGCAGGATTGGTTCCTTTGGGGCAGTTGGGGGGGGGCGGGCTCAGTTCCCCACTCGTTGTTGGCGAGAGTCCTTCCGCAGTTCCTTGCCATGTGGGCCTGTCCATAAAATATCTCAAAACATGGCAGCTGGTTTCCATTAGAGCAAGCAGCAAGTAAACAAGACAGAGACAGAGTCTTTTTCAAACCTAATCTTGAAAGTGATGTCCCCTCAGTTTGGCCAAATTCTATTCATTAGAAATGAGTCACTTATTCCAGCCAGCACTCAAGGGGAGGGATTTCACAAGAGCATGAACACCAGGAAACAGGGATCTTAGGGAGCCATCTTCCAAGCTGCCTATCATAGCTCTACATTTTTAAATAGGATTGTCAAAGGGAGCTCACGAAGCAGTCGATATTTGATGGAAGACCTAGAGGTGGTGAGTCAGGAGTGAGCAGTATGGATACCTTGGAGAAGCGTGGTTCAGGTAGATAGAATAGCTAAGACAAGGCTCTGAGTGTTCCGGGCATGTTTGAGAGATGGCGAGGGGATCCGTGTGACTGAAGCAAAGTTGCAAAGGGAAGAGCAGTTGTAGATGAGATCATGTGGATATGCCAGGATATTTTCCAGAATGGAGAGGATTCTGCAAGCTGAATGTGTCAGAGATGGTTTTTTTTTTTTTGGGAAGTTATAAAGGACCACAAGGAGGTATCAATTTGAATAGGTAGAAAGAGAGGGAGGAAGAGCATTGTAGATGGTAGGCAGGTTATGTGGATGAAGAAAATACAGAAGAGGGGATGAGGGTGAATGAAGACATGGCTCCTCTAGTTTGACCAATGGAATAATAAAGAGGTATCTTAATATCAAGACTATGCTGAGGCCAATGACCTGCTCACCAAATGAGACTTGTAAGGAGAACACACATATCACCATAGAAACCAAGCCTTCTTTGGGCCATGTCAGCTGTTTCTAACAGACAAGGACTACAAAGCAAAACTAGTTTTCTTGGGCAGTAAACAGTATTAGAAGGCTTTCTAAGAGGCTTTCTCCAAATGCATCTCTGCTGAGTTGTATGTGCTCTTCTCTCAGCTTTTAGCAAATAATGACCAGCAGGTCATCCTTCAAATGCTCCCTTTGTTGAAAACCATGAGATTAATAGCTCTAAACAAATAGTACTTCTGAGATGCATTTTGTCTTACTGCATTCAGCCTTCTGTATCAAAAATACTATAGGTGGCTTAAACAACAAACATTTATTTCTCATAGTCCTGGAAGTTCAACATTAGGATACCAGTGTATTTAGTGTTTAGTGAGACCCATTTTCTGGTTCACAGAGGAACACTTTTTCACTGGATCCTCACATGGAAGAAGAAGCAAGAGAGCTCTCTGGGGTCTTTTTTTTTTTTTTTTTTTTTTTTAATAAAGGCACCAATCCCATTCACAAGGGCTTCACCCTTATGACCTAATCACCTTTCCCAAAGCCCCACCTCCTAGAAACATTGCATTAGGAATTAAGACTCAATGTGTGAATTTTGGGAGGACACAAACATTTGTTAAGCTTTGAAATAAACTCAGGTTGTTTTTGGTTGAGGTTCTAGGTCCAAGAACTAGTTTTTTGGGGGTGGAAATAATGGCTTGTCTACACTCTGAAATGCATTGCATTGAAGGATTCCTATGTAAAGACATTGTATCCTTCTTTCTCAGCTGGCCAGCCTCAGAGGACTTGGAGAAGAAATCTCATCTTCATCCTTTAAGCCTTATGTGCCCTGAACTTTGTGGTTTTTAAAATAAGGAGTGGATGACTTTATTTTTTATAAAGCTGCTCTTGCATGAAAATGATGGGATCAATTTTCAAGGTTTTGTACTCTGAAACCAAAAATTCAGATGCAAAATGTACATCACATTTTAAAGAGGCTTTTCATTATTAAATACAACTTTTCCCATTATTTTGGCCCCACATTCACTTTCTCTCCAAAATAGACCTGAAACTGCCCACAGATGCAGAGGAAATTGGGGGAAAAGTCAAACTGAGTAAAAAATAGCCCTAAAGTAGATTTACTTGAGAATTCCAAATAAAGAGGATTTTCACCTTAAATATGGTCCTGAAGTATCACCTCAATTCTTACTTTTATTTTACTTACATATGTATAGTTTGAAAGACTTCAGATGGTTACATGGCTTCAGATTATATTGCATATGATTTGTTCTTTTGACTTAAAGCGAACATTCAGCTATTTCAATTTTTTTAAAGAAAAAAGTACGTTTGAAGAAACATGACCAAAAGCATTTTTTATTATGAGGAATTTCAATTTTTCATTATATCCCATTTTAAATTAGAACCATGTTCCCAGGCAATCAATAATCTTTTATTCAATCTGGATATAAAGATAACAAAACTTGGTCCCTGCCCTCAGTCTGGCAGAAAAAGACAGGTCTGGACGTCATTAAGGGCAATTCAGTGGCCTAAGACCGTGATAAAATAAGATAGGAATAGCACACCAGCCCACTGAACTTTTTTCAGGAAAGCAATAGGGGGATGGCCTTCTTTGGGACCTGTGGGTGTTGTTCAGTGTTTGCTTTTAGAATTCAGAATGTTTAAACACTGAGATATTGTGGGGTTTTTTTGTGATTATTTGAGATAGAGAGTGAGAACACTCCTGTGTGTGAGAGGGAATGGAGGGTCAGAGGGAGAGAATCTTCAAGCAGAATCAAAACCCAAGATTAGATCCCAATGAGATCATGACCTGAGCCAAAACTAAGAGTCAGACTCTCAACCAACTGAGCCACTCAGGTGCCCCGAGATACTGTTTTTACTATGAATTGTTTTAAAACAAGATGTTGGCTATCTTCTTCCCTTCATTTGATAATTATTCAGGGTTCTCCAAAGAACCAGAACCAATAGGATATACAGAGAAGGAAAGACAGAGAAAGATTTATTCTAAAGAATCGGTCATGTGATTCTCAGGGAAGGCAATTCTGAAATCTGTAGGTTAGGAGGAAGATTGGAAATTAAGGTAAGAGTTGATATTGTAGTCTTTTTTTTTTTTTTTAAGATTTATTTGTTTTATAAAGAGACCGAGAGTGGATGCAAATGGGAGCAGGGGCAGAAGGAGAGGGAGAGAGAGAATCCTCAGGAAGACTCCCTGTTGAGTGCAGAGCCAGACAGGGGACTGGATCCCAGTACCGTGAGATCATGACCCATGACCCAAGCTGAAATCAAGAGTGGCTGCTTAATCAACCCCCCAAATGCCCCAATATTGTAGTCTTGAGTCCAAAATTGGCTAGTTAGACCAGCAGGCAGAAAACTTAGGCAGAGTTTCTTATGTTGCAATCTTGAGGTAGAATTGCTTCTCCTTTGGGAAAGTTCAGTTTGCTCTTAAAACTTTCAACTGCTTGGATGCGGGCCACATGCATTTTGGAGGATCATTTGCTTTGCTGAAAGTGGACACATTGTAAGTGTTAATCACATCTATCAAATATCTTCACAAAACATCCAGAATGATGACTGGCCAGACAATTGGACATCACAACCCAGTCACGTCACGTTGATACAAAAATTAACCATCACAGCGACACAGGGCATTTTCACCCTGCTTGTGTTTTGTCATACAGACATTCTAAGTTTGAAGCTCCAGTTTCTAGAAAAGAACTTAAGAACCACTCTTTAATAGTTAATGACATTTTTAATTCCACAAAAGAGATATGCCTAAAAATGTGATCATTTGGGTAGAGAAGTAGCCATTAATTTAATACAGCATTCTCATGGTTACAGCTTTTTACCATGCAGTTTGGCCAAAGAGAAAGTCATTTCTTTAATTAAGACAAAGAATGGGTTACTTTAAAAGACATCCGTGGTCCGTCCTTCTAACGCATTGTCTCCTCTTTCATTAACTTCACATGCCACACCATATTTTTCGTCTACTATATATTCTGTCCTATATTTGCCTGCAGTTTATCTTTCATGTGTAGGAGTCCTGTTTCCAAATGACTCTGTTCATGGGAGTAACACTGTGCCAGGATCGATGAGAAGCCAGAAGATAAATGTGGTGTGCATTTCAGAAGCATTAATTTAATTCCAGATTTAGGATTGAAAATAAGAAAAATTAAATAATTTAACTGATAAGCCGTTTGAAGAATTATTTTTGTAGTTCAGGTGTTTTGAGGTAAATAACCAGAATTAAAAATGGACACAGAGTTAAAAAAAAATCCTAAGACCAGAATATTTTGAGCTTCACCCAATTCTTTGTGTTATATTCTCAGATCTTCTAGGTATTTCTTTTAATGGAAAATTTTGAGAAGTGCTATTAAAAGATAATTTTTGTGAGACTAAATTCTTGGGTTAGGTTACTACTTGATTAGTTAGTTGGCTCTGCCCCAGAAAAATATCTACTCACCCACAAACTTGGCCAGTCTTTTCATGGCTATGTACTCTTCACATCTCATGTGAGACTTTTCCAAACAATGGGTAATTCAGGACATTCTGTCTCTACTTTGGGAAAATAATCCAAAAGTAACTTCACAAAACAAGGCACCTAGCACAAAGCCTGGACCACAAAAATTCTGCAGTCGATCTCTGATTCGGGGCACCCCTAGCAGGAAGCCAGCCCATCGAGTCTGCTGAGCATGAGCAAAATAGCTCTGTCCAACTAGTACTTACCTGAAAGACACACCCAGCCATCTTTGATGAGCTATTAAGTTCTTAACTGGCCTTCTAGTGTTCTGGTAATGTACTGTTGAGTTCTATTTATAGATCGTAGAGTAAAATCTTTCCATGGACTTGCAAATAAAATTGAGAAGGTGCCTGGACATTAAAGACTATGAGCCATACGCCAGGATCATCGGAGCAAGAAGCCTGTTCCTATTGTGTGTTTAGCTTGCCTTTTATTTGGGTCAGAATTGAGCCAACTTGTGGGTGGTTAGATAACACTCAAGGAGTAAGTAGTGTGACTAATTTGAGCAAAGTTACACATATCTAAATTTAGGCTTTGTGGGAATAGAAAGCAGTTCCATTTCCTTATGACTAAAGTTTTATTTAGCTGTGTTCGGTAACAATATTGAGCCGATGATAAGATTGCCCCATTGGCATCAGGGCTGAAAAGCTAAAGAAACATTTGGAGAAATAAAACTAAGGAGAGCAAAATCACAAACCAGCAGACCTGAAGGAAACCCAACAGAAACAGAATGTACCGTGCTTTACACTCACAGAAGTTAAACATGGTGGAGAAACCAGGACAAGGTTTCCATGCATTATATTGCTATAGGCAGAATATTTTGTGTGTTTCTTCTGCATGACTGCATCAAATCATTCCTGTTCTTGTTGTAAACAGTGGACACGACTTCTCCATTTGGCATGGAATTTGGTATTGATCTGCTGCAACAGCTTGTGAAACAGAAGCACGGGAGTACGGACTGAGCAGAGCCAAGAGGTGAGTAGAAGTCCAGCGTTGTGTCCTGTAGACAAGAGCTGTTTAGAGTCACCACGTTTCTTTTTGTGTGGAAAGTAAGGGACGATACTAATTATATACAAGTGAATTATTATGGTAATCACTATACCATTAGTACGGTATTGTGGACATGGTTTTTGTAGGCATCCCAATCATAGCATTTGGTAACCCCATTGCTAGCCAATGGGCAGAACACTGTCATCCTTTACACTTTCATTTTTTGAATTGAACAAATGGCAACTCCATTCTTCTAACTCAGTGAACAATGCTCCTGTCACTGGGCACTAGGTATATAAAGATAAATTTATCAGTTGCTGACCATTGAGAAAGTCAAAACTTATCAAAGGAAGACACAGGCAGAAAAACCAGCTGTGTCTGGGGAATTGAGGGAACCTGAAAGAAAGAAGAAATGTCTTCCTGATTTATGAAGAACCTGACATGTTCGGAGGAATGTGAGAAGCTCCAAGTGGTTGACACATAGAATTTTCAGGGCAACAGATGCATGTGAAGTGAGGGAAGATGACAGATGAGAACCAGTGAAAATGAGCTGGAAGCCACCAGGATAGAACGGAGCTCATGTCCATCCCTCACCTTGAGATGAGATGCTTAGGTCTCCCATTAGATAATGAGGGTAGCCAGCAGGAGAAGCTGGTACCTGCCACCATGTAAACAGGAGCCATAGAAGCTGAACAAAGAGAGCTACAGAAGCCGTGGGGTGACCTGCTGTCCGTGCCAATCACACAAGGCAGCAGATCAGTGGCAACCTCTGTGAATGACCACAGAGCCTCATGCCCTATGCCAACCTTCTGCTGTAAAAAAGAATATGACTCTTGCTTCCCTTTCATCTTACAAATCTCATCTAAAACATCTCCCAGGGGGTCCAGGTCAATCTGGAACTATGAAAGGAATAGAATTCTGGAACACGTGGTCCCAGGTGAGCTAAATTCATACAGTCCAGATCTGCCACTCCTGACATCTGTCATTCAGAATATAAAACAAATGATTGAGACATAGTTCCTACCTCCAAAGGGCCATCCCTGTGGCGGAAGAGAGTCTTAATTCACTCTGGTATATGTTGTAATAGCACTGATTTGTCTCTTTTATAAGCAAAAAGTGAGACTCATGCACATGAAAGCGCTTTGGAGGTTTAATGTCTTTTCAGAGTCTCCCTTTGGTTGT
The DNA here is from genome assembly GCF_922984935.1 of Meles meles. Lineage (NCBI taxonomy): Eukaryota > Metazoa > Chordata > Mammalia > Carnivora > Mustelidae > Meles > Meles meles. Next base: position 54,162,129 of record NC_060083.1, read on the forward strand.
GTGATTACCTCTACACTTAAAAGTGAACACTGGGAATGAAGTCATTCTAGGTATTTTAGTAAGTTTAGAGCCCCTCGTCTTCGTCTTATAGTGGTGTGGTGGTGCTGAATGGATAGCAACCAAACTTCTGTATTCACCCAAATCCTTTCTTTCATGAGATGGTACCTGTTCATTGAAGTCACCAGCCATTTTCCCACAGAGACACATTTGTCCTGACTCAGCATAACTTAAGCCCTCTTTTAAGCAGAGAAAATGGGACACGTTAAACCTATAGCGAAGTTCCTCCACCGTTAATTAAAAAAAAAATAAAAATTGAAGATTAGAAATAGCCTCAAAAATATTGTGCTAGATCTGTTCTGGGAAGACTCCTTCTCTCTCTCTCTCTCTCTCTCTCTCTTTTTTTTTCCATTTTGTTTATTTATTTGACAGAGAGAGATCACAAGTAGGTAGAGAGGCAGGCAGAGAGGGAAGGGGAAGCAGGTTCCCTGCTGAGCAGAGAGCCCGATTTGGGGCTCGATCCCAGGACTCTGAGATCATGACCTGAGCCGAAGGCAGAGGCTTTAACCCACTGAGCCACCCAAGTACCCTGGAAAACTCCTTTTTAAGCAGCGTAGTCTTGCATAGCTTATCCCTACTCTCTCTTTATTAGGCCATGCTTGAGTCACCCTTTCAACTCAGCCCTCTGTCTTGTTTTCTGTCCCTTGGAAGCTGTCTTGGTAGGCAGATTTTGCGTCTTTCAGAGACTTTGCATTTTCTCTGTATCTCAGGGATAGTATCACAATGATGACATAGCCTCACTATGTCCACAACCTAAACGTTGTGTTACTGAAGTCATTAATAGAAGGTATTTTTGCTCTGTCTTCTATGAATGATAGGACACCACATGGTGAAACTTCTGAGATGTTTCCCTTACCAGTAACAAAGGAACATGTGTCGTTTGACTGCAGAAATAATATTTTCAATTTACTGATCAAGTTTTGCTTAACAACGACATGCTTGCCCCAAGGGACATGCTTCACAGATATTAACCCTTCCATTCTCACAACGAATTTCATTTTTACGGATGAGGAATCAGGCACAAAGTGGCCATGCAATGTTTCGAAGATCACACAGCTTGTAAAGGGCACAGCTGATTTTGGACCCATCTTTGTCCCTAGTATCTGATTTGAACAACTAATGTGTGCCCTCTATGGAAGCTCAGTGTTTCTGTACATCATAGCTGCGTGATTATTAAGAATGCTAAATGGCATTCACACATAAGTTGGAGTATATACCCAGCATTCAAGAAACGTTTGTACACAACACAAAGGGAAAGCATGAGAAATGCACAGGCATTGAAATGATAAAATAGAGTGAAACCGTACTAGTGGGACCCTGCTCTCTGCTCTGTAATTACTGATTTCTTTAAAGTATTCTAGCTTGCATGCTAGGCATTAAATTGTTCGTCCTCTGTCAAGCCACTTAAAAGATAAAAACAAGCCAATCAGAGACAGAAAAGAAGACATCTGCACTCTATTTAAGGGCAGAACCCTGGCCACACCAATACAGGGCTTTGTCATTTTCATCAAAAGTGAGTAAACACAAACAGAACTTTAACACCATAAATCAATAAGAATTTCACTCCATTGAGCAAAGATAACATATAGTCTAAGGAAAGCAATATCTCATTGATGGGGGAAAATGCAATCATTCTTCGTGGTCCAATGACATATTAAAGTCTGTTGGTTTTAATATCAAATATTGAACTAAGATCAAATAAGCCATTTGTTTGAGGGAAAAGACGGAGACAAAAGCAGAGCCTAAAGGGTCTTGAGAGATTTCTTAGTTTTAGAGCAAATTCTCTCCTTTATTAATCTAATATAAATAGCCCTTTTTCTTTGTGCTAGTAAATATTAATTTTGCTAGAAATTATTGCTCTTTTTTTTTTTTAAACATTTTATTTATTTATTTGACAGATAGAGATCTCAAGTAGGGAGAGAGGCAGGCAGAGAGAGAGAGAGGAGGAAGCAGGCTCCCCGCCAAGCAGAGAGCCTGATGTGGGGCTTGATCCCAGAACCCTGGGATCATGACCTGAGCGAAAGGCAGAGGCTTTAACCCACTGAGCCACCCAGGCGCCCCAGAAATTATTGCTCTTGATATGCAAATATTTACGATGAGAATTTTCATGGAGTAGGAAGAAGAAGTCTTAGTTTTTACCCTTGCATTAACACTCAGTGAAGATTAACAGTGATGAAATCATTTATTGGGAGCAAATCCCGTGTTTCATTGATTTGGCCATGTGTTACAAATGAAGTCAAATGCATATTTTCAGAAAAAGCATCAGACAAAAGCCAACCATCAACATAGTAAAATTGTATTTTTCTTTAAATATTTTATTTGTTTATTTGACAGAGATCACAATTAGGCAGAGAGGCAGTCAAAGAGAGAGGAGGAAGCAGGCTCCCTGCTGAGCAGAGAGCCCGATGGTGGGCTGGATCCCAGGACCCTGGGATCATGACCTGACCTGAAGGCAGAGGCTTTAACCCACTGAGTCACCGAGGCACCCCATAAAATTGTATTTTTTAAATAAAATATTTTCAGGAGTCTTTTGTTGTTGTTAAGGTTTTTGTTTACTTATTTGACAGAGAGACAGTGAAAGAGGGAACACAAGCAGGGGGAGTGGAGAGGGAGAAGCAGGCTTCCCACTGAGCAGGGAGCCCCATGTGGGACTTGATCCCAGGACTCTGGGATCATACCTGAGCCAAAGGCAGATGCTTAATGCCTGAGCCACCTAGGTGCCCCAAATATTTTCAGTATTCTATGAAATAAAGAAAACTATACTTCCTAAGAAAGCTGCTAACTATACTTCCTAAGAAAGCTGCTAACATAAATTTTTGCTCTTCAAAAATAGTTACATCAGATAATAAGACTCAATTATTTATATAACTATATTTATAATTTATATAGATTTACTAAAATTTTTATATAAATATTTACTATATAAACACAATAATCAAATAATTAATAATTACATGATTATTAATCATTTTTCAGTATTCATCATAAAGCCATCTCTTAAATAAATAACGATGTTTACTTTTTAAGTTAAAAAGAAAATATTGGAAAAAAATTGGCAATTGTCCTACCCTTAAAGCTGTTAGTGCATTCATCCTTAAGATCACTGAGCTCCTGAAGCTTCCAATAAAATTTTCTGTTGTGTTTGGCATTTCCTTTTACGTAGTCTCAGCTTTTAAACTAAAGACCAGATCATTCACGGGCATGTTTTTGTTTTTCTTGTTTGGTTCACCTTTATTCCCCCCCTCCTTTATTTATTTATTTTTTTATTCCTAATGAATATCATAAAACAACACTTGTGGTCGCTTAGAAAATGCTTTGACAGCAAAGATCATGCTTTGGCTTCAGAACACCCTGGCAAGAGTATTGGGAATACTGGAGAATTCTTCGCATAGTGATGGAAATCAGGCAAATTAAGCAGTGGGCCCGTGCAGGGCCAGCAGGGGAACTCAGCCTCCGGGGGTTGCCTCCAGACCCATTTCTCTTTCATGCACCCATGCCTCCTCACCTCTTCCATCTCTGCGCTGGAGAAATCTTAGGAGGACAGCAAGTGTCTTGTCGGATATCAGTTTGCATTGCCGTATCAGACCGACCTGGGGTTTAATCTAAACTCTGCCACATGTGACCTGTAGTGGTTCTCCAAGTGTGGTCCTCCAAGTGTGGTCTGGGACTTAGCAGCATCAGAATTGCCTGGGAACTTATACAAAATGCAGATGCTCAGGCTCCACCTCCGACCCAGCAAATTAGCAGCTCTGGGGCTGGAGTCCAGCATCTCTCTTCCTCACCATCCCTCCAAGTGACTCTGATTAATACGGAGGTTTGAAAACCAGGGGTCTAGACCAAGGCATATCACCATGGCAGAAGTTCTGTCTTGTCTTCCAGCTGGGTCCACGGTAGCTCTTATAAATGTCACACAGCCCATGGTAGACAGACACTTGAGAAATGTTGACATTCCCAAGTAACTGAATTTTATTGCAAGAGTTAATTACAGCTCATTCCATAAATGTAGGAACAGAAGTGAAGTGATCACCCTTCTTGAATGTAGCACTTTCTCCAAACCTGGAGTTTAGACAAAGAGTCGCCTTAACTATTTCTAACTTGTGGGTAAACGATAGTATACCTTGGCTATGTCCAAAGTAGATAGTAGCTGCCATTGAAAGGAATTCAAAGGAAGTAAAGTGATTTTTAGTTAAAAATCAGGGAAGGGCAGGGCCTCTCTTTGTCACTGTCATTTTATTTGATTTTTGTTTATGTGATTCTGGCAATTGTTCATGATAGCTTTGTCCAATGGCCAAATGTGTGGTTTGAATTACTTCAAATTCATACATCTGGGGGCACCTGGGTGGTTCAGGCAATTAAGCGTCTGACTCTTGACTATGGCTCAGGTCATGATCTCAGGGTTGTGAGATCGCACCCCGCACTCTCCATTTGTTGGGGAGTCTCCTTGGGATTCTCTCTCTTCCCTTCCCGCAATTCAGCTCATGCTCCCTTGTCCTGTTTTATATATATATATATATATATATATATATATATATATATATATCCATAATTTAAAAACTCTTAGTTTAAAAAAATCTATAAATTTAATTTTGAAACTCAATGAAAACATTTTTTAGCCTATGTTCACCCAAATATATGAAAGTTGGTCTTAGGTAGGCTTCTGGAGTATGTAGATATGGGCCAGTAAATTCAGTCAATTTCTCTTTGATTCCCCTGTTTGTCCTCTTCCTGGACCTTTTAAAGTAGAGAACACACGTTAAATACCTCCCATGTTCCAGGTACTGTGCTGTATGCTCGCGACTTGTGGGGAAGCCAGGTAGGAGGTGTTCTTGAAATTGTGGTGTTCAAGCCACATCAACTGGCTGCCCAAGGTCTTGGTTTTAGATGGAATTAAGAGCCTCCCAAAATTTGTACGTGGGTCTTCACTACCAGGAAGGGGGCAGGAGTTACCTGCTTTCAACTTAAGTTCCTGAAGTTTGAAGAGAAACAACCACCGGAAGCCATGGTTTTTTTGGTCACTTCTTTTTCTCCATAGTTCCCAAAGGTGCGATTCCTAACTTGGGCGGGGTGGGGGGGGCAGGCAGTGAGAAAAACAAAACCCCCCAAAACCTTAAAAGCCTTTCTGTTCCTAAAGCATAACACTACAGGGTTTCCATCACTGCGGCAGTCTGTAATCCGAGCGCACAGCTAATAAAGTAGCTTACCTCACTGGCAAGAAGGGGAAATATTTAGGTATAAACTAGACTTTACAAGTGCAGGTAACATTATTTCAGAAGGTTTTCCCTATCTCTGTTTACCAATGCTGAGTGTCGATAAAAAGATTAAAAGCTAGTTACTCCAGTATTTACAGAGAACACGGGGCTCTGACTAACTCTGCTCAGAATCTCCAGTTACATCACCCTGAAACGCTCTGCCAGCCTTCCCTGTCCTCACGGTAACTGCTCCCATCGCTGGGTCGAGCCCTGATGTGCTGGTACTTGCACAAGGACATCTCAGAGGGAAACCGGTGGTGGCCACGTCTGTTCGGCCTCAGCTGTCCCCTTGCCCTTCAAATTAAAATTAAAAAAAAAAAAAAATCTACCCAGTCATTTGCTCAGCATTTATGTTTTTGGACTCCTCCTTGGATTTAATCACTTAGGTATTTCCCTGCCCAAGCATTTGTGCTGGTAAAATGGGGCCACACAATCCAGGCAGAACCTGCTGTCTCTGCTCCTGTCCGAAGGGTCAGCTGTGGAAAGGCTGATCACAAGTTTTTTGTAGTTGAATGGAGTCACTGTTCCAGTTTTTTTTTGTGTGTTTCCCTTGAAAGAAAATTCTGAGGCTTGAGAGCTCTAAGATAAGGGGGAAAGTCTACCTAAAAACACTGTGTGCCTTCTCACCGACCCTTTGCTGGGAGAGAACAGATCACCTTTGTTACACTTTGGCTGGTTCAAAATGCACACATTATATGGGCAATTGAGGTTAATGAAAACACTCGGACGTTATTTTCCCAGGTCCTTTCCTTTTCTGGGCTGAATTATGGACCTAATTTAGGTATGCAGTCCTACTTAGAGATCGAGTTAAATTCATTGGGAGCATTTAGCATATTCATAAGCTTAAAGACACTTAAAGGTCTGTGGCTGTCATTTTGAATTATCAAATTGATATCTATATCAATTATCTATAATTTCTAAATATCTATAATATCTAAAATATCTATAGAGAGATTATCTATAATCTCTCTCCAATAAGCTGTGATTCATCCACTTAGGCGACCAAGAATGTGTATGGTATAATTTTGCAAAGTTGGTCAAACACAACACCTGAATAATGGAAGGGTCATCCATTCCTCATTGCCTGCATTGCCAGAAACATGACCAAAACCTTGTTCAGAAATATTTTTTTCTAGAGAAAGAGAGAACGTGCAGAAGCAGGTGTGGGGAGGGGCAGAGGGAAAGGGAGAGAGAATCCCAGGCTGACTCCCTGGTGATCACAGAGCCTGACACGGGGCTCCATCCCATGACCCTGAGATCATGACTTGAACCAAAATCAAGAGTCAGATGCTTAACCACTGAGCCACTCAGGCACCCTCAGAAATGTTCTTTAAGAGATATATGGCTACTATAAAAAGAAAAAAAAAAACATTCAAAGTCCTTATCCGAGCAGATTAAAACTTTGCCATTGGGGGCCCGACACAATGTTTTTCTGTTCTCAGTGACCACTTCTCTTTTCTGAATCCAGGTTTCTCGCTTTACAAAAATGCTGTGTTCTGTGCTCCCACCTGGAGAACTTAAATCCTCTCCTATTTAACTCTTTCTTATCCCGGCATGTCTTTCAAAGTTTTAGACAAGTCCAAATTTTGCATGACACCTTCCACATGAATTTGAATTGAACCAGCCAGGAGCCGGTCCTCCTTTGACTGTTTCCTCATCTACTCACTTGACCTTCATCCATGACCCTTTCCCACTCATCGGACGGTCAACCAAAGCAAGACTGAAATGAGACTACGATTCAAGTCGTGATTTTCTGTTTCTTGCATCTTGTCTTCTAAATAGCTTACGAAATTCTTGTAGCCAGGCATGATGCCTTAGAAGTCATACATTGGCAAACAACCTGTTACTTACTTTGAATCGAGGAAGCAAGAAAAGGCCTAGCAAATAGCACTTACTCATTGAGGCAAAGAAGAGAAAAGTTAGGCTTAGACGGGAGACAGAATAGAATTTGCTCCTTGATAGGATACACTGTAAACAAGTTATATTAAGTTAGTTTTTTTTTTTTAAGATTTTATTTATTTATTTGTCAGAGAGAGAGGGGGAGAGAGCGAGCAAGCACAGGTAGACAGAGAGGCAGGCAGAGGCAGAGGGAGAAGCAGGCTCCCTGCCGAGCAGCGAGCACAGGTAGACAGAGAGGCAGGCAGAGGCAGAGGGAGAAGCAGGCTCCCTGCTGAGCAAGGAGCCCGATGTGGGACTTGATCCCAGGACACTGGGATCATGACCTGAGCCGAAGGCGAGCACAGGTAGACAGAGAGGCAGGCAGAGGCAGAGGGAGAAGCAGGCTCCCTGCCGAGCAAGGAGCCGGACAGGCAGAGGCAGAGGGAGAAGCAGGCTCCCTGCCGAGCAAGGAGCCCGATGTGGGACTCGATCCCAGGACACTGGGATCATGACCTGAGCCGAAGGCATCTGCTTAACCAACTGAGCCACCCAGGCGTCCCTAAGTTAGTTATTTTATTTGGAACCTTCCTTCCCCGAGGCACCTCACTCTATCCCCCCAACCCACATGCACACACATCCCTCTTTTTGATGTTCTGATTTTATCTGTTCTATTGGTTGCTGGCTTGTTTCTTTGTTATATCACTCCAGGTGGGTTTTCATTTTCTTGCTGTTGCCCACACAGGGCTTTCTTTGTAAGACACAGAAGGGCCTTTTTGCTTGATTTTAGCCTATACTCTCAAATCATCCTGATCTATCCCATGAAGAGACACTACTCTCTTCTTTTACTTTCTTATATAATATTTACATTTAATTTGTACAGATCTGGGTGCACAGACCTGTACAATGAGTAATGTTAATGTGTAAAATACTCTGGGGGCTTGGGCGAGGGTTCATCTGAGCCCATTGGGGGAGGAGGGGTCACTTGCACTGTTTAAGCAGAGCCTCATTCAGAGGCCAGGAAAACAGGCGTTCTACAATACTAAAAATCTAAAGTTTGGTCTGCCTCATAAATAACAGAATGCTAATGTAGCTATTTAAAAGCACACTTAGGTGAAGCCGAGCAGACTACCCCTATTCTGGATTTAGTTTTTATTGTTTTATGAGTCTCCGTTTTCATATAGAATAAAAATTGCTGAAATAATGTCTTCCCAAAATGTGCTTGCTCCCTTTAGCCTGTCTGCCCAAAATTATGAAATAAACTGTATAAGCAGACTCAACCCCGCCTCCCCACCCCGGGAAATAGACATCCAGCGATCTCTTGATGGCAGGTAACGTGGAAGAGCAACTTTTAAAGATTTCCATCTCCTCTGGGGAATGTGATATGTCACAACCAGAGAGTGAGCTCAGTATCTGAACAAACTGGGACCTTGGCTTTCTGTGGGGCAGGTGGTTTATGGCTGGAAATAACGGAACTATTTACTTGTCCATGGATGCAAAGGTATAGAAGATCCCTCAGAGACAACGGAGCAGGTGGGAGAAAATTCTAGAAGGTGTAAAATCACCTTTCAAATGCAAATTTGGGTGTTGTGTTAGTTTCCTCAGGCTGCTGTAAATGGGTGGTTTAAAACAGAAAGGTCTTCTCTCACAGTTTGTGAAGCCCACAGTCTGAAATCGAGCTTACTCTCCCACTGCAGCCTCTGGAGGAGGATCCTGTTTCCCTCTTCATCTTCTGGTAGCCCAAGGCTCCTTGCTTGTGGCAACGGCACTCCAACCGCTACCTCTGTCTTCATCTGTTACTCTTCTCTCTGGGGGGACGTTCCTTCTCAGAAGGACACCAGTCATACTGGATGAGGACCTAAACTAATGACCTCCTTTTAACTTGATTACATCTGTGAAGACCCTATTTCCAAATAAGGTCACAGTCCCAGGTGCCAGAAGTAAGGACTTCAAAATGTCTTTCTGGGAGGACACAGTCCAACCCATACCGGACAAGGATGGCAGAAAAATGAGAGACTCCACGCTTTCCTCAGAAACACGCTGGAAACACACTGACATGAAGGATGACTTTCCTTTCCTTCTCTTGCCATTCTTTCTGTTAACGTGCCTTTTGTTTCTGTCGGCCATTATAAAATGGTTAGAGAATGTTAGATGGAAACATTTATTTTTCTACTTATTGTCTTGAACCTTTCATGTCTTGAAGGGGCAGAGCCCGACTGCTCTTTTGTAATTTGTTATGACGATCAGAATCTGACTTTTTGTCAGTAAGCAGGCCACCTTAATGCTGGTGATGAACAAAATGGCAAAAGGTATCTCATAGAGAGGAAAGGAAAGGCCAAATGAAGAGGGAAAATAAAAGGAACAATCCACTGTAGATTGAGGAAAGGTGAAAGACATGAAGGATTCTCAGAAATAGTTGCCCTATAAACATGGAGAAAAATAAGGATTTGGGTATTGACGCAAGAACTCATGACTCAGATTTTCTCCCATCATTTCTCTTGCGCCCCAGACGGCCGTATGTTCTGAAGCTTCCTCTATATTTTCCAGATTTTCTAGCCTAAAGAGAAATAACAATAGTCACATTTGCATTTACTTAAGGCTTCGGAAAAATCAAAGTGAAAATAAAAGTAACCTTCAAGTCATGTCTGCATGGAATAACGGACTCAGCTCTTTTGGCCGAGCCTGCCTTTTGGTCTTTATTTTCAGGGGAGCAATTGAAGTATTGCTCAAACAGTGGAGGGTTGGGGGGGGTGAGAATATAAAATAAATCCTTCTGTGAGAGAAAGCATCAACAAGCTGCAAAGACTGCTGATGGGTGAGTGTTGGCATTTGTGACTTTGAGAGAGTTGCAAAAATCAAAAAAACTCGCATGGCTAACAATTAGGAAAAGTGTGTACTGACTGTATGAGCAGTCACCATCTAGATTGAAAGAATGGGCTGGCAAAATGGTCAAGTCACCACACCCATCCAGTACACTCTATTACCCAACGATGTAAGGGGCCACAGAAAAAAAGCCCAGAGAAAAGGTGGGGAAAGTGGTAAAATACGTCTACCTTCCTTTTTGTGGCTAAAACAAATTTGATTCGGTTGAATTACCAAGGCTGAAATTTATTATACACTGTCCCCCCTCTACCACCAAGATTTAAAATAATTTTGGACTGTTAAAATAGAGTCACTTTTTTTTAAAAAAGATTTTATTTATTTATTTGACAGGGAGAGACACAGGGAGAGAGGGAACACAAGCAGGGGGAGCGGGAGAGGGAGAAGCAGGCTTCCCACTGAGCAGGGAGCCCGATGTGATGCTTGATCCAAGTACCTTGGGATCATGACCTGAGCCAAAGGCAGACACTTAACGACTGAGCCACCCAGACACCCCTAGTGTCCCACTTTAAAGTAAAACATAGTGGGTAAAATACCATGTGTCTAAGAACATGATGTATCTAACATGCTAGAGTTTACCAGTCCTGAGAGATGGCAGGAGGTGTTGTTCTCAAGATTCTACACTACAAGGTCATGCAATTTCTCCACAGAAAAAACATCATTATTGGGTATTTGTTACAATAGTTTTCATTAAGATGGAGGAGATTTAATTATAATTAAATCAACCCATTAATATTTAGCCAATTGATAATTAGATTTCTAAGAATGCCAAGCTGTCCTAAAAAAAAAAAATAAATAAAAAATTTTTTAAAAAGTGATCAAATGCATTTTTTTTGAGTCCTATAATGGAGGAGTTTGAATACTTGATTTTGGGTATTTTAATCAGAAATGAACCGATTTACAAGTATTGGTGTGGAGGCTAGAGTTTCAAGAAACTATATTTTGGTTAAAGTAGCTTGTCCTACCTTTCCTTTACCACCATGTTGTGGTACTTGTTTTGGGAGGCTGGCTATACAAATGGACAATGGCCAAGACCATGTAGGATAATACAGCTCTGACCCATAGCCTTTGTAACAAATAGCCAGGTGACAAGCCACAATCTCTGGAGCAGTGAGCCCCAAATGGTCTAGACTTGGTCATTGATTTCCAACATCTCTATCCCTCCCCCTGCTTCTGACTTAGAACCAAACCAGAGAAAACAAAACATCTTCCCAAACTAATCACAGACAATGTCTTGCTTCTAGTTAACCTGGTTCTAGCTTCCCACGTCAGTAGCCTCTGATTGTATCTTTTTCCCATTTTCACCATAAAGCTCCCCTGATCTTTTGCCTCTCCTTGAGTCTCTGTCAAACACAAGAAATGATGGCTGACTCCCTTGCTATAGCAGACCCTGAATGGTACCCCCTGCTTGATTCTCATTTGGGTAGTCTTTGGTTTTTTTCTACAATATTTATTATAATTTCTATATAGAAGCCTTTAAATGGCAAGATGAGCTATACCCAAGTCTAGAAAACCATTTAAGGCCACTGGATATTGAGTATAGTGCCAATAATCGGAAAACCAGAAAAATGATTAGAATTGGTTCACGCTTGGATCAAGATTCCTTCAACCTAGCTCCGATCTGTGATGATCTGGCATTTGTATTATTCACTCTTACTTCTAAGTCATTATAGCAAACATCTCACTGCTTGTGAGATTCTTGCATACAGTTTGGTTCCTGTGGTTCTTTTCTCTGTGGAACGGGTCAGGTGTAATGGACACTTCCTGTGGTGGGATCAAATTGGCCCTCTGTCTTTGAGAAGGTCGATTTTTGCCTTGATTAGCTGAAAAGCATGTGATCTTTGATATTACAAGATTTCAATTCTAATCCTGCCAATAAATTTCATTCATCATGTGACTTTGAGGAGAGTCTTTTAACATACTAAAGTCTCTGTTGGTTTATTTAAGAATTGCTAATGATTTTAGCACCTATATCCTATGGGTTGCACAAGAATTAAAACAGAATTTCTGTAAAACAGTTACCAAAATCCCAATATGTAATATGTAGTAATAAATGATAGCCATTATTATTCTATCAAAATAGATGTCCATAGTTCCAATGAACAATCTTCTTTACATCTTATGTGACAACATAGAACATTTATTACTTTTTTTAAGAGGTATTTCTTTTAGAGGGGGAGCACAAGTGTGAGGTGGGAGTGTGCCCAAGGGAGAGGGAGATGACTGGACTCCCCCCCCAGAGCAGGAAGCCTGATGTGGGGCTCAATCCCAGGACCCTGAGATCATGACCTGAGCTGAAATCAAGTGTTGGACACTTAATTGACTGAGCCACCCAGGGGCCCCAACATGGACTATTTCAAGCCAAGATTTAGACTTGCTCAGCTTTCCAATTGTATTACGTATCAGATAAGCACTGTTACAAGACAATATATGCATGACCTCATATGGAGAGTGAAGGCAGTCATCTTCATAATTCAGCTGATGTACACCTTCGGCTGCATTAAAAACCAAGCCTGTCAGAGCTGGGCTGACTTGGCCTGAGGCAATCAGGGATGTTTTGACCTTTGCCTTCTCAATGGCCTCTGCTGGTTGAGCAAGCAACAGCTAGTAAGTTGATTAAGATTTTTGGGTATCAACTTTGTTTCTTAGAGTGTAAGAAACTACACTACTAGTGTAAGAAACTAAACTACATTTAAAATTGATTAACTCTTGGGGCACCTGGGTGGCTCAGTGGGTTGAAGCCTCTGCCTTAGGCTCAGGTCATGATCCCAGGGTCCTGGGATCGGGCCAGCATCGGGCTCTCTGCTCAGCAAGGAACCTGCTCCTCCCCACCCCTCCCCCTCACCCACCCCTCCCCCCCACCTGCCTCTCTGTCTCCTTGTGATCTCTCTCAGTGTGTCAAATAAATAAATAAATAAAATTAAAATTAAATAAAATTGGTTAAGTCTGGAGGTGCTGTAAGGCACTCGGCACAGCTTGCCGAAGGTAGCTCATCCTCTCTTCTCATCTAAATCCTATTACAGTCAAAGAAAACAACTGACACTGAAATGTTCATTTTACAGACACGACATGAGCACGTTTAATTTCTGAATCAAACAAAGGAAGAACTCCTGGGCATTTTGTGTGCATTTTTCTGAATATAATCACAGAATCAGAGTTAGCCATTTAATCCCAAACGAGGCATGACCTCACTGGGGTTTGGTCCTTGACTGAATTTCGGAGTTCCTCAGAAGGACAGCATGGATTGTGTTGCCTCGGTGTTCCTGCCTCCTTGCTGATGTCCGGGATTTGTTTGGGGTGGAGGTCGGGGGTTCTCCAGCAAACGTTTTCAGAGCAAATACTTGTGGGAATTTCACTGTTTTTGTCACAAAAGCCATTTAGTAGTCAATCTGGAAATAAAGACTGGAATGACTTACCTTGGTAAAATTCTTCGATAATGAACCTTTTGTTATGTATGGTGGGTTTCATTAGAAATTAGAGGAACAGGGGGTGCCTGGGTGGCTCAGTTGTGAAGTGTCTGCCTTCAGCTCAGGTCATCATCTCAGGGTCCTGGGATCAAGTCCTGCAGTGGGCTCTCTGCTCAGCTGGAAGCCTTCTTCTCCCTCTCCCACCCCCACTGTTTATGTTTCCTCTCTCACAGTGTCTCTGTCTGTCAAATAAGTGACTAAGTAAAATCTTAAAAAGGGGGGGGGGTAAGAAATTAGAGGCCAGGTCATTAGAGGGAAGTGGGATGACCTATTGGGGACATCTGGAACACTTTGTCACAGTACAGGTATGCTCGTAGATCCTTGATGAAATGTCACTAAGGAAGGGGCCCTTGGTGCAGCCCACATCACCTGTTTCTCAACTTCTCTACTGTGGCTTTTCCAAATGTTTTCCATTCTCCTTAAATCTCTTAATTCTGTCTCCTCGCCCCACCTTCTCTTTATCTAACCAGAGAATAAAGTCACAAACCTGTGGCAACCCAGCCTGGAGGCTTGATCCCAACTGCATACGCATTTTTTCCTTGGGCTCGTCCCTGACTGTTCCCATCCCTCCACGATGCCGTTCTTTCTTTCCCTTTTTGTCCCCTCATGGATTTCTGATCCTTGTAGATTCAGACTCCCAAGGATCTCTCTGATCTGTTCCCTTTGCTTTATTCCCCTAGGTTACGCAATACCTCTCTTCCTGCCTCCCGACTCTCAGATGTCTGGCCAATCCATTCCCACCACCACCACCAGAATATCTTCTCTGAAATGCTAATCAGATTGGCTTACTCCCTTAATCAGAAGTCTTTAATTCTTCCTTAGAACAAGCAACCTTCCTTAACCTGACTTACCAGGTACTACTCACCACCCCAGCTCTGTCTTTCTCATACGTCTCGCCATCCTAGATCCCAGGATGGAGCCAAATAAGCATTTTAATTTTTCCTGCGAATGCTTATTCAGTGCTAACACAGTTTGCCTCAACCAGTTGCATGCGGTATGAATAGAGTAAGGGTGTAAATGACACCCTTGGGGAAATGGGGCTCAGGAGTCCCTACTGCAGAGCGGATTCACTAGAGAACAAAAACAAACATATCTGCGGCTTTAAAGGAAGTAGGAGCCTATCCAAGAGTGAAAAAGGCTAAACAAGAAAACAAATGTATTCACTGTGGAATTTTTTGGGTTTTGTTTTGTTTTGTTTGTTTATTGTTGTTTTGGATTTTTTTAGAGGCTAGGGAGTGGCAAAGGGAGAGAGAGAATGTTAAGCAGGCTCCAGGCCCAGCAAAGAGCCTGATGTGGGGCTCAATCTCACGGCCCTGAGAGCATGACCTGAGCCAAAATCAAGAGTCAGATGCTTACCTTGTGGAGCCAACCAAGAGCCCCTCATTGTGGAATTTTAAGTTGAATATTTATAGTTTCCTTAATGCACAATAAGGACTTGATACATGCTTGCTGAATTATATGGAAACATTAAAAACTTTAAATCCTGTTTTGCAATATCCCTACTGCAGTTATTTTTAATCCAGTTTTCCATTCCATTAAACACACACGCACACATTAAGTATAGTGGTACCTATACTTAAGCTTAGTGGTGTATAATAATTGCTTAGTGGTGTGTATAATTTAATGAGAAAGTACCCCTAATATATCAATTTTACAGTTGATTTTATTTCCAGGACTTTATTTCCGGTGGAGATAACAGTTTTTCTTTTCTGACCCTAATACTAGAAGCTAGAGGGTTTCACTGTGACGTGGTATACTTCCCCCATTCATTGACAGTTTGATGTGGAATTTTGAGGGAATTGGGTCTTTAAAGTAGAGTTTCGAGTGGAATCTGGACTGACTCTGGGCTGGTCAAACACCACCTCGGTAATTATGAATTAAAAATATTTCACATGTGAAAAGAGACTGTCAGAGGAGAACAACCAGAACATTGAGCAGATGCAAAAGCCTAGCTTATCCTACAGCACTCTGGGTGAGCAGTTCCTACCAGTCCAGGAGACCCAGGAACCTCTTATCAACCTCACCTTCTGAGACATCACATTGGTCACTTGAAATCAACCACGGTTAGAGCATTTACACTGCAGAAGTTGGTAAACTCTACCGGGCAGTCCTTTGTTTTCCTCAGAGAGCCCTATTAAAATTTGCCAGCCCATCATTGCTTATAAATAAGTTGACTAAATATCTCCGCAGTCCTGGTTGACCCCTGTTGTCTTAGCGACTCGTCATTTTAGTGCTTGTCCCTGGCTTTTACGCTTTCAGAAGTGACAAATTAAATACACACCATGCGGACCAGAAATAGTTGGAGGCTTTGGAGATTTTTCACTGGAAAAAGCGAAGACCGAGGTAGGAAGAAGACACTGAAAGATTTCTATCTGACGTTGTCTGAAGAACTTGCTGTTGGAAGTAGTGCAAGACTTGTTTTTCAGAGGCACAGCAGGAGGACAGAGAAGCCTTGTGAAAGCTAAGGGGAGACATTTTATCTGAGTTTAGGGAAGGACTTCCTCATTGGTGGCTTTGACTCATCCTAAAACAGGAACAGAACACATGAGGGCTCAGTGAGCTCCTTGTCAATGACAATACTCAGAGACACAGGACCAGCTCCAGGGGATCTGGTAAAAAGACTCAAGAAAAGATCTCTTGTTGCATTAATGCCCTCTTGAGGATTCATATTTTGAGTGGAATCCTCCTCTGATGGCATTTGACTCAGACATTTTGGCAATTTCCAAGGGGGTCTTTGCTTGGTAACATGTGTGTTTTGTAATTGGTACAACAACCAGCTGGGTAAATAATTCCTTCAAATTAAAAAAAAAAATTTTTTTTTAAACCCCAAACAGAAAGCTTATGAAACCTCATGTTCAGTTGGAAAATTAAATAATTATCACTAATTTGAGAGGATATACATATTCACCATCTTACACAGATTTTTTTTTTTAAAGATTTTATTTATTTATTTATTTGACAGACAGAGATCACAAGTAGGCAGAGAGGCAGGCAGAGAGAGAGGAGGAAACAGGCTCCCCGCTGAGCAGGGAGCCTGACGCGGGGCTCCATCCCAAGACCCTGGGATCATGACCTGAGCCGAAGGCAGAGGCTTTAACCCACTGAGCCACCCAGGCACCCCACACAGATTTATTTCTGATTCCAAAACTCTACTAGGATACTCTACTTCAGCACAGTTTGACCAAAGAGGAGAAAATAAGTCAATGAGTTTCAAATAATTTTAGTATCAGAAATAGTGGGAGAGCCTGCCATAAGCAGTGGGAGAGGAACACACTGGTGAGTAGCAGGGACTTCGGGCACTTTCTCTGTACCCTATGGTAGCCAGGGTCAGGGTAACAGGAAGCCTTAGGCCAGCAAAAATGGCACCTGTGAAGGTTGTTTGGGTGTCTCTGAAGGCATGGTTTTATCAGGGGCTGAGGTTGCAGAAAACAACATAAAATTGTCCAGTGGGTATGGAAAACCAGGTTAAAATAAACAATTCTGTCCCTTACCTACTCTATTGTACCTACTATACTGTACCACATAGAAGTCAGACTGGTTTTTTCCCTGTCTTTCAGATGATGACTTCCCTGAATTAGTCAGGTAGATTATCATATGGATTATCGTAAGAATCGTTTGTGGGGGTTTTCTCCTAGTCCAAGGCACACACCTCTAAGCTTACCACAAATGGTTCTAGAAGCCCATCCCTTCAGTGATACAGTTTCCTCCAATGCTTTCTGTATTTTGTGTGACTTCTTGCCAACAAGAAACCTGTACTCTGATCTACCAAACCACATGCGTCTCTCTTCACAGTCTACCAATTGGACTGTTACATAACAGCACAGAGATGGCAAATATTACTGCCTGATATTTTTTAAGTGCCTCACCAATACTCATTCGTTTATACCTGCTGAGAGCTACATGAAAGATGCTTCCATTATCTTTTATAGATGAGAGAACTGAGGGACAGAGAGCCTAATAAAGTAGCTAGAGATAGCTTCTCATCAACAGGGTTATAAATCTCAGCTCTTAGGATGTCATCTCTTATTGTAAAGATAAGAACTAAGTCAATCTTAATATGATTCTCTGAAACCCAAGGTTGGCAGTCATCCTTCCATGGAAATGTGTTTTATCCCTACCCATTCTTCTGAAGCCCACCTTTCTTCTTATGAACCTGCATATGCACAGGTTCTGTGAAAGTTGATGTTCAAAACAATATATTCTTTTACACACATTTTTTTAAATTTATTTATTTTTATTTGTTTATTTACAGCATAACAGTGTTCATTGTTTTGGCATCACACCCAGTGCTCCATGCAGTACGTGCCCTCCCTATTACCCACCACCTGGTTTTTACACACATTTTTACCTATGGACCTTCTCCTTAAGGAATTCACATTTGTTATACCTTATGATAGAAATTACATCCCCAATTTTTGAGTCCATTATTCTACTATGGATTCCATTAATGAAGAGCAAAACTTGTCTACTGAGTTCTTTGAGTCTAGAGCAGTGATGCTCAACCTGGAGGTGAGGTGATTTTCTCCCCCCAAGGGACATCTGACAGTGGACACATTTTTGACTGTCACATCAGGGGTTGGAGTCATATTGGCATCTAGTGGACAAAATTTAGGGATGTTGCCAAACACCCTGTAGGCACAGAACATCCTCCCATAACAAAGAATTATCTGGCTCAAATGTGAAGACTGAGAAACCCAGGTCTAGGGTACTCTGTACATTTAAAATGATTCTGTTGAGAATGTTTTATGTTTCTCCTCAGTAGTACTATAAAAGTTATAATTTAAAAAAAGTTATAAAAACTATATGCATATAAAATTAAATCTATCATTATTAATACATCAGTCTGTCAGATTAAGTAGATTCAATTTATATGTCTCATATTTTATTCTCTCAGAAAGCTGAATGGTTTATAAAGGACACAGATTCATAATTTAGTCTTAAATGTGACTCTTACAGAAAATGGTTATAATAGCAATGAATTCCATTCATTTTTTAAAGTTTTTACTTAAATTCCAGTTAGTTAATGTACAGTCCAATATTAGCTTCAGGTGGACAATACAGTGATTGAACACGTGCCTAGAATACCTGGTGCTCATCCCAGCCAGTCCCCTCCTTCATCCCCATCACCTATTTCCCCCATTCCCCCACACCCCCGCCTCTGGTAACTACCAGTCTGTTCTCAGATTTAAGAGAGTGTTTCTTGGTTTGTGTCTCTCTTTCTTTTTTTAAATCCACTTTGTTCTTTGGTTTTGTTTCTTAAATTCCACATATGAGTGGAATCATATGGTATTTTCATATATCATATACTTATTTTGCTTAGCATTATACTCTCCAGCTCCATCCACATCATTGCAAATGGCAAAGCCTCATTCTTTTTTATGGCTGAGTAATATTCCATAGTGTTTATATCTCACTTCTTCTTAGAAGAATGTTTTAATTATTTAAGATTTTATTTATTTATTTATTTATTTGACAGAGAGAAAGAGAGAGAGCACACGTGCACAAGTAGGGGAGAGGGACAGGCTGAGGGAAAAGCAGGCTCCCTGCTGAGCCAGGAGCCCAATGCAGGACTCCATTCCAGGACCCCAGGCTTGAGTCCATCATGACTCAAGCCAAAGGCAGACGATTAACTGACTGAGGCACGCAGGTGTCCCTGTTCAAATTTTTTTAAGAAACAAGTATTAAGCATAAACTCTATATCAAGTAATGGTCTAGGTGAGCGAGTAGTTGAGGATGGAGCTGTGATTAAGTTGTAGATCAATGTTAGGTTATTAATGTGGGTTTTATATTTCCTGGAGATTATATCATGTTACACAATTATAAAAACAGTTTTATTTAAGTTGAAATTAAGTGAGGTATTTTACATAATGTAGGAGAGAAATAGGAGAGAAAAATATTGAGAGAAAAGAGTTGATGATTCACTTTTCACCCAGTTAGTTGAAACTGGCGTTTAGTATTACATCATGCACAGGGCAGGCCTAGTTGCTGATCCAATAATAGTATTCCATTCTCTCCCTATGATTCTGTAATGAAACCATGAGGTCAAACAGGACACCTTCTTCACATCTTCCCTAAGTACTTATTTGTAAAGGAAACAACACACAGAGCTAATTGTAGGACAGTTACTTTATTAAAACAATCAATAAGTTGGCGACATCTTAAGTGACAGATTATAACATCTCCCATATTAAAATAAAAGAAAGCAGAAACTCTTTCTCTGAAAAATAAATCCTTGCTGCTCCCTATATCTCCTCCCATCCTTCAAGCATTTTTCTATTCCATTTGACAGCAGGGCTCCCTACAAATGGGATATGTATGGTTTCCATGCCTTCCCACCCTGTTCCCACCTGTTCCTGGTCTCATCAAGCATCTGATTCTAGGACGCTATTGAGACATCTTTCATCAGTCACCAGTGATATCATGTTGCCACAACCAGTCGTCGACTCTTCCTTCTCTTCCTGACCCATCATTAATCTGTGACACAGATTTTTCTTTTCTTTTTCTTATCCTACTTCCTTCACTTCATACTCCATCTGGAGGTTTTCTTTCAACTTCAAACAGTTCACCTTCTTGGTTCTCTTTGTAGGATCTTCCTCATCTTCCCAACCTCAGCTTGGGTTGCCCTAGAGCTTGATCACAGACATTCCTTTCTTTTCTAACTATTCTCACTGCCTGTCTGGTCTCACCTGTGTTCATAGTTTTATGAATAAATACATACTATATATGTACCAACAACCTCTACTTCTAGACCTCTCCCCTCAACTCCAGAGTAATGTATTGTCTACCTGACATTTTCACTGGGTTGCCAGAGAGAATATCCAGTTACCACAAGAATACCTCAACTTCAAATCCCTTCTCTCCCAGTTCCATTATCTCAGTAAATGGCACCCGCATTTGCTTAATTACTTATATATGTCCACATTTTTATGACCAGTTCATTCCAAATTTTAAGACTTCTCAATAGATAAAAATGGGCATCGAGTAAGAAATGTGTTCCCTCCTTGATCCCAGACTTAGAAGAAGCAAGCAAACAAGCCAGAAAACAAAACCAGTTTCTCAGAAAAAATTTTAAGCTCTAGCTTTTGAACCACTACTGAGGTTGTTAGTGGTCATCTAGGGGCACACATTTTCCTGGAACCCAAATGAAATGATGTTGGGCAAGATACTGTTTGCCTTAGGTATAGGATTACATAGACAGGGTGTGTGTTTGCACAGAAAAATCTTTACAGCGACCACAGAGCACCTACAGCAAGAAGAACACACTTGGAAGAAGTTGTACGAGTCCAGGAGGTGTGAGTAAGAGAAAATCCAGCCTTCTGGAACAGTAAGAAGTTTAGGGGCCATTTCTGGCCACTTTGTGATTTGGGGAGATCCTTGTTGTTGAATAAGCTCACAATGGTCTGATCACAGGACAAAGATGTAGATGGGAAAGGAGGAAGGCTATTCCTTCTTGATGCTTGTTTTCTGTAAGCCACCATTGGCAAGACTGTCTACTACGTGTAGGCATGGGAACCAGTTAAAGAAAGTGTTGATTCACTAGAGTGAAGCTGAGAACTCACTGGCCTTTGTGTGTGGTGAATGTGTCCGGAAAAGCAAAGAAGGACGAGATTCTCCTGTGGGGTTTCTCATCTCCATGGTGGTAGGTGCTGACAGCTTCAGAGGGAGCAGGAAGGAGCAAAGAGAAAGGAGCCTGAGATGTGTAGTTGCAGCGTTCTGAGGAGATGAAAAGGACACCGGGTTTGGGTCTGAACTTCATTATCTGGAACTAAGGTAAGACCATTTAGCGGGTTACAGAGTGATCCAAGCCTCAGTGAATTGCTTGTCTGATCTTGAGCTCGTTCTTGCTTGCATGTATGCCTGCTAATAGGCACCTGAAGGGTGCTTCCTTTGGCTCTTTAATGCCCTATCATCTATGGCAGGGAATAGTCTTTCTTTCTCTCATATAATCTCTGGGGAGCACTGAACCAAACAGATTAAGAATGTGAGTGCCATTTATAGATCAGTGAAGGGAAGTAACATTCGGAGAGAGAGAGACTAAAAGCATGGTGACTTAGCCAGCAGCACATTACTTATTGCCGGGGGTTGGGGGTGGGGGGTGGGGGGTGACATGGAAAAGGATGAGTCTTTAACCTCCGGTGGAAATAATCATTCATAAAGCCCTATTTTTTGAAGGTCTCTGTCACTCTTCCACTGTTCCAAAGTGACAACTAAGTGGCATCGAGAATTTGAAAGGCCGTGTTAAAACATGCTGTCTTTGATTTGTAATTCATTGCGTCCTTACCGCTAAAAATAGAGACAGAAATACTGGAAAGTCGTGCTAGGGAAAAACAAACAAACAAACAAACCAAAAAAACCCCAAACTGCTAAAAGTTAACTCCAGTACATGATAAGCTTCTCAAGCTGTAAAGTCTGATGAGGTACAAAAGCCCTGAGCCTTCTAACTTTTTAAGGTTTTCTTCGACTCCTTGCTGTCTTTCGATTTGCGATCTGTATATTGTCTTTCGATTTGCAATCTGTACCATTGCTATGCAGTAAAGAGCATCTGTTCCATTCCATGCCTTCAGTGACCCATTTGGCCAGAGAAGGAACAGAGGCTGAGATAATACAGGTCATCTACCTGGAAATTCCAAGATTGCAGGGGTGCATGGCCTTGGCACATCAATATGCCTTATTGATGAAACTCCTGAAGCTTTTCTTTAAAAAGCCCCTTCCCCTGCTCTTTCTTTGATTTTTATGAGCCTTGACATAATGCTGAGAGTTTAGGAGCTAGGGATAATATCCCCAGGGGTTCTGAAAGCCCATAATCCTGCAGGTAGAGCCCAAATTGGCTGCTTATCAGAAGCACGACCTTCCCGAGTTAGCTAGCTTTTCTCTGCCTCCTTTTCAAATGCCTGTAATAAGGTCTGTCTCTGAGCTATCACTGAATCTCATTCGATAGGGTATCTGGCACCTCGTGAGCACATGCTAGGCGGAGACAGTGGTTACTGGCTCCGTCTTAGAGAGGAGGGAAACTGATGTAGACGTGATAGCAGGTTAAAAGCTAAGCTCACAGTTATATCTCAAATGACCTCACTCCAAGGAGCATATCCTCCAGTTGTTAGGCTTGAGAGAAGGCCAGCCAATTGCAGTTTTGTCATAAGGAAGGTAGGCTACTGTTGCATTGTCAAACGTATACCAGCCTTCACCTGCTTCTGACTTGGTTTTCTGACCAGGAGTATTGAATATTCAGACATCCGAATTCTAGTCCTGGGCCTCACCTCTTTGATGAGCAAGTCTCTGCAAGCCCAGGGATGCAGGGCAGGTCAGGGAAGATGTGTTGGGCCGGCATGGTGGGTGATGAAAGTCAACGAGAGAGTGAGGACCCAGGATGCACTTTTGTGTAGACCTAGTTTAATGAAGGCAAATCAGTCACTTCACATTTTGAACTCTTGCAATCAAAACTTCTGTCTCTCTCACGGTCACAGTAGCTGCTTCAAATCAGCCGAGGCAAAGTTCCTAGTTTGTCCAAGTGCTAAGTTTCAGGTGAAAACTCCTGACATTATGGGACACTTACTCGTTGGCAATGCTATCTGATTTAATTCTCTGAATTACTCTTTTTAAAAGGATGGGGATCAAAGACGGAAAATAACTACTCTGAAATCAGCTAGTACGTGGTAGAAATGAATGCAAAGAGAAATCAGTCTGACTCCAGAAATCAAATCTAACAGATTAAGGCAAAGGGGCCACTTTGTTTCCATTATATAAATAATGTATCTGGAATGATAGGTCGTGATAGGAACCTGGTAAGGCCCTTCTGAGACCAGACCATCAGAACCTGAATTTGTTTCACCCACAAGAGACGGTCTGCCCAACCTCACAGTAGGACTCAGGGGCATCTTGGAACACAAGAGTGAACTGATCCAGAGGCATCTCCTGCCCTTGGAAACTTCCCTGTCAACCATTACTCTGGGTTTCTCTAATTTTTTTGCTAAGAAAAATCCCATGATTCAGGCTGAGGGTGTGTGTGTGTGTATGTGTGTGTGTGTGTGTTTAGTTTAGGGCATGCACAGAAATACAAAATGAAAATAAAAACAGATCAGCGAAAATTAAAAAAAAAAGTGCAATGAACAAAAAATCTCAGTATGATCTTTCCTATTTCTATGACAATATGGCTTATAAGACTTTAAAAAAATCAGATGACTCAAGTGTTTTTACTTTAATGAGACAATGAGGTCTTTCAGACACTTTATTTTTAATCCTTTTGGGCAGTCTTTCACCACGATTCATCTTACAGATTTGGAGTAGATGCTATTTACTAGTTAATGAAACACAACACAAAAATCCTTAAATCTTTGAACAAGACACCTTCAGAGTACGTAGTTGAAACCTCCTAACAAGTTCAGGAAATGTCTGTCTATTCTTTAAGCTGATCATCCAAATTCTGAGTAGAGAGTCCTAATCTTTTTTTTTTTTAAGATTTTATTTATTTATTTGGCAGAGAGAGAGATCACAAATAAGCAGAGGCAGGCAGAGAGAGAGGGAGAAGCAGGTTCCCTGCTGAGCAGAGAGCCCGATACGGGGCTTGATCCCAGGACCCTGAGATCATGACCTGACCCGAAGGCAGAGGCTTTAACCCACTGAGCCACCCAGGCACCCTGAGAGTCCTAATCTTCACTCAATTATTAGGTATTTTAACAATAAAAATATTCTTCTCGATGCAGGTATTAAATTTGCTTCCCTGTCCATCCCACACCCAGACCCCCACCCCACGTTCTGTGGCATCACACAGCAAATGCCTTTCTCTCCTGATGAATAGAGATGTCCCATCTCTGAAATTCAAGCCTATGAGCTTCTTGGATCAGAGTCATGTGATGACCTCAGTACAATTAGTTCACAGTACAAGGAATAGAGTTGGTACTCCGCAAAGGTTTTGAACACCTGACTCTATATTTTCTTCGACGCTTTCTTCTTCTCCACTTCCTGCTATGCTCCACATCTTACCGTGATAGTGACTTCTAAAGAGGAAGATATCCAGAGTCAAACATCACATTTCAGATATGAATTTTCTCCAGTGGAAGGAACTTTGACCACTTTCCCTAGAAATTCTGTGTGGATGAAAATATTTTCATTGCATCTTTGTCTTGATTTTCTGGGAGAGATACGTTTTTAAGCTCATTTAATCTTTCCTACTGATCACCTCTGCTGGCCTTCTGGGCTTGAGACAGATCAGCTTTGAAGGAAATCATTTGCCTATATTTCCCTGCTGTGAATTACTCTGGTCCCTAGAGCTAAGGGCATTGACCCTACATGCGGGTCCCTCTGCTCCGGGTTTTGAGATGGGTCAATCCATAGAACACCTAAGGGGTTCTGGAACACACCTTATTGGACGTAGCCAGTATTTCTTACAGTTAGCTCTGCTCTGGACTTGTGCCCAGTCGTAGTGACTGAATTTCCTCTTTTTCCCCTGAGATCAGGTCCAAAGATCCACTTTCATCCTGATTCTGTTTCTAATAGCTCCTCTTCTCATTAAGGTTTCAAACTTGAGTAGTAGAATGTGATGAATCCATTGTAGTCTCCCCCCCCCCCACCAACATTTATTCTCTGTGTGACCCTGGATGGAGATACTGAACTAGTTCAGCTTCAACTCTGCATCCTTCACATGGGGATGATGCTGATAACTGGTTGTCAGAATTTGGGGAAAAAGTAAAACAGATACATGGACATAGAGTGCCTGGCACTTAAGATGTCTTTCTTTTCAGGCTGAGGGTTGCATCCGACCCTCATCCTTTCTCAGTCTGGAGCCCAGACCCGGAACCCCAGCTCCCCACCTAGAGCCCAGTGACTTTGGGCTATCCCTCTTTAATGTGTCATGCTTGCCTGCTGGAGTCCATACATGCTGGCTTGTCTCACTTCTCTTAAATTCCCCACCACTGTGTATTCCCTTCCTTATTGTCCCTTGGCCCCTCCGTGGGTGGCTGTTAAGTGATTAACTGTAATTCTTTTCTCTCTTTACTCTCCTCCAGCAGCTCAGCCGAAGCTGTGTCCTTCTGCAGTTGCGGACCTGGACTTGCCGCTAAGCACAGCCCATGCCCCACTCCAGTGGCAATCCTAAGTCCTTAGCTTTGACCTTAATAGTCTGGCCATCGTATTACCTAGATCTGCATATATCTGATTTGATACTTGGAAGGGTCCTGCCATCTTCTCCCTAAGCTAGTGCTCACAGCCATTCAAGGTGACCATTGTAACCTCCTAGACCCACATACTGAGAGCAAGAAACTATGACAGCTGTACTCTACCACCAGCTGCTTGGTCAACCTTGGCCAACACCCTCAACACAGAAGACTCAGGATATGCTATCATTCACCTACAATGTTACAAGATACCTCTCCATAGTGGAAGGTGCTACTTCTACCTAAACACTCTGGCCTATAATGGGCAATACATTCTTCTCACAGGCCCTCAAGACAGGAGGCTCAACTCATAGCATGGGACCACAAGGGAAAGACGTCAGGGTGGTTCAGAAGATAGAGGACAGGAGTGGGGTGAGTGTCGAAGCCATGACCTTTATAGGGATTTGTGCGGGAAAGGCAAGGCAGGATAGGATGCATAGTTTAGGCTTGTCTAGTTTAAATAATTTTGGTGGGCTTGGGGCTATGAGAGTTTGGCCTTAGCAGCTTGATACCTGGCCCTGGGATGATGAAGACAGAAGAATATTGCCTCCTTGAATGGACAGGCCAGATGGAGGAGATAGGGTTCTACATCAGTTGGTTTTTGTAATCAGAAGCATGTTCCAGGCTGGGTCTTTTGTTAGCTCTAAGAATTCCCTAGCCCTGGGAGGGGCAATCTCTCCCCAGCCAGAATGTTGTGTAGCTTTGGTCTGGTTTGGTTTTCTTTTTAAGATAAGATATCAAAAATACACAGACAATGTAAAAATATTTACAATACATAGATATTCTTTCATCTCTGATTTGACATGACAAATAGACTGTCCTCAGTCATTGGTTAGGGCATGAATGTCTCTTTATTTTACTGTTGCCAGTCTGCCACTGACAAAAAGTCCCTTTTGTTTTGGGTCCCTCTTCCCTACACCCATCCTCCCATATCTAATAATCACCATTATTATATGAGAAGGCAGATCTCTGATCAGAGTTGGAAAATCTCCTTGAGGAGAGTAAGCCCATGTCCTGTCTTCCCCAGTAGAAATGGCCTTTTCCTTCTTAGAGGGATTCGTAAACTATCAAAAGCGTGGTGGAGAACTGATTTTCTAACTCACAGATCAGGAACCAGACTGACACCCACATACCCTCCTCTCCAGCGCTGAGTCTTTATGATTAGGACGGATCCCTCCATAACAGCCAAGCTACTGGCTGCACAAGGAATTCATACCGAACTAATCTGTGTTCTTTGGATCCAAGCAGTAGGAAGCGTTATCCTTGTTGCTTTCCTCAGGATGCTCTGTGACATCATCTGCACTGGATTGTTTTTCTCTTTGTGTTCAAACACTGGCTTCATTCCAAGAGGCGTCCAAAGCCAACAAGCCCACCCACAGACGGCATAATCTCACAATTGGAAACATTCCTCTCCGTGAAAAGGCAGCGCCCAATAAGCTCTCATTGACAGCATTCCCCAACAACCCCCCACTCCAGCTCTGAATTTCCTTTGGTCTCTTTCCTTGCTGACACTTCTTAATGGTTCGATGAGGGGGGATTATCTTGGTATCCTGGAGTGCACATCAAGGGCTGATCTTATCTGAAGAGTGGGTAGATATATCTCAGGAAATCTTGAAAACAACCACAGATGCTGAAATATTTCCCTACAACCCTGGTGTTTGGACCTTCAGGAATAGCACACAATCTCCCCGATTCTAGAAGATCTGGCTCGAGCCTTAGAGACATAAACATGCACATCCAAGAGCATGACATTCACCTTTATGCACCACTTATAACCTAGTTATGGAGCCCTGGGCTGAAGCCTACTTCTTTAGTCAATAACTTCATTGCTCTAAGCCTTAGTTTGTTAATTTGCAAAACAAAGGATATAATAAAACTTGCTTTTTGAGATGGTTGTTAGGATGAATGGAGCATGACACAGCTTTGAGACTCTTAAAGAAAAGATCCAGCTGGACTGAAAGGAAGATGTCATTAAAACTAGAGGTGGAAAGTACACAGAGAAACCTTGATTAACATCACAAATTGCCTATTGGCTGGACCTTCAAGGTGGCACCACACTGAGCTCCTTGGCACTCTTCGACTTCCTGGCCATCACTGTTTAGATAGCTGAGATTTTTATTAGTGCTGGTCTGCTGAACTGACGTAAAATCTCCCTGGGGAAAGGGACGAAGGAAATATGCTTACAGATGGGCAAGACCACAAATCTCAATGTGTTGTTTCCATACGAAGAGGGTTCTCTGATTCAGATGACCAGGATAGAGGACATGAATGGCACTGCTGGGAAGAGGAAGTGGAGATCAGTTTTGCTTGATGGCACAGGCATAGATCTTGTGTTGCCAAGGCAAGCCTGGGTCCAAGAACCCAAGACCCAAGGGGAAGTTCTGCGTTGGTGGTGCTGGAGAGGAAGGGGTGGGGCCTTTGGTTTTCACGAGATTTTAGTGCCATTTAGCCAACTATGAATGACTAACAGGACAAATACTCCCTCAGCCTATTATGTTTCCTTTCTTCAATGTTTGTGGATATGGAAGCTGGCATGAGCCTGTTCACAAGTTGTTGAAAATCTGCCTTTGAGGATTGGTTTGTAATTTTTTTTTCAATGAGGGCATCCAATCTGTCTCTCTACAAAGTTACATGAAATTTGGAAGTTCAAATGCCAATGATGTTTACATTTCTCAGTTAAAAACCCAGTATTTCTTCCTCTGCTCCTAAACTCTATGAATGGAAAAAGCTATTTTAGTTCACAACATATTCTTTCCATTAAGATTTTAAATTTCTGCAGTGTTGCCAAGGCTCATCTGTTGAATGAGTTTTTTTGTAAATGTTATCTACCAGACACGGGTGCAAAGTGGCATTTTTATGAAGTTGAAGCAAGAGGTAATTATATTACCAGAGAAAGCATTCATTTCCACCACTCTCCTCCAATCAGTCTCAAATAAAAGGAGACCATGTTGGCTACAATTAAAATTATATGAATAATTTTTGATAAAATCAGTAGCTAAAAATTGTTGAATTTTCAAAACACATTGGAAACCTTCTTACATATAGCTATGCTGTGTACATTCTTGGCAAAGAATGAATTTGGATTTGGATGTGGGAAATCTATTTGTTCAAGCCAAGCACCACTTAAATTTCCATAGGCAGATTATCTGCTGGATGAATTAGCCGAAGAAATTAAAGATAAAAATTCCTAAACTGCCTTTTGCTCAGCTGCCCAGAATGTTCCCCTTGATTACATCCTGCCTGTCTGATAGCTTGAATTCAGAAAAATCATTTTAATAGCCTGCAAAGTACAGAAATGGGGCATTCTTTCCAAAGCATATGATTTATTCGAAGCCAAATGCAAATCGATTTCTCATTGCTTTCCTCCCGTGACTTATCTATAGCAAGTCTTCCTTCATTAGCTTAGAAAGTAAAAAATTAACCACAAAAGTGAAATGCTGGAGAAGCACCTTTGCATGTTAGAGGCTGGGAAAGTCTCAAACCCAACCACGTTTCTTTTGGATCTACAGCATAACGCCACTTTGTTATTCTACCATAGATACCTCCACGCTCGCTCCTGTGGGTTGACCAGATGTCTGTGGTATACTGGGCAAGATAAAGGCTCCTTCAGGGCAGGAACCATCCTCATAATGCTTGTAATAGCCCTCATAATGCCTCAGATATAGTTGAATGTTAATCAAACGGAAGAATACACAAAACTTGCTTCCATGATTTTTTTTTTCCTAGCTCATTACAGGCATTAGTATAGTTTAGCTAAATGAAACAGTCTCTTATAATGAAGGATCAAGTATCTTAGCATGAGATATCTCCATCTGCCCCACACTGAGCTCCCTAGTGCCCATCAAGAAAAATACACTTGGAATAAAATCACTTCTCTTTTTAAGTGAACTGTTACTAATGTGGGTCATTTCTGTTTGCATAGGCATTCACAGATAATAGAACCAAACCTTCCAACTCAGGGTAGGATGATTCATTCTACTTCTATAACACTGTAGTAGAGACAGAACTATAACTGGTGGAGAAAATATGAAAAATGACATACATGGAAATTTAAGAGTCTATCGAATGCTCTAACTTCCATCAGCTACTTAAGTCTTCTATTATCTGCAGTAAGTGGCAATGCTTTTTTTGTCAAGTGCCCTTGAAAAGACACAGAATAATAGAAAGCTAATCTCTTGTGATAGGCAACACCAAGCTTAAGGTACTGCCTTAATAGGCTATCTATCTGAATCTTCCCAGGGAATTCTTTTGTCTTGCATTTTAAAGACCTTTTCTCAATGTATCTGTATCCACAAGGGACAGTGGAAATTGAGAAAACAGCCAATAACAGTTGCTTTATTTTCCTCCTCAATGAAGATGCCCTGAGTTTTCATTTTGACAGTTTAAGGTAGAAAGAAAGTCGATCATTTAAAGGGTAAAGACCTTGTAGACACTATTCAGGGCGTTCCTGGTCTTCTGGCAAATCATAAGTATGAGTTCAGTGATTCCCAGAAGACTGAATAGGACAATCAATAGATTCTCTGTAAACTGCCAAAGAGGACAATTTGCAGGCAGTTTACTCAAAATGAAAAAATGCCAACAGAGATAGGACTGGGTTTTCTTTTGGACTACTGTAAATACCAAACTTGAAGAAGGTCAAAAGTCATGGCACTTACGTTTTCCATAGATGACATTTGTTCTGGAATGCCCAGCTAGGTTCAACCAAAGCAGCTCCCAAACCAAGCTATATGGGAGCTACCAAAGGTAAGTCATAGGTAACCTGACATTTAGAAAGCGAGGTGGGTCACTAGTCCATAATGACTCCTATTCTTAATGATACTTGTGTCTTCTCTGGGCAGCTCGGCCTGCCTCCGTAAAGGTTATGTCCACACAATTATCTAATTGTGTGGACATAACCAATTATCTAATTCCCTAGAAGGGAACTTTTAAATAAGTCTGGGAAATTGCCCATCTAATAATTTATGGTTAAAGAAAATGGCAGGCTCTCTCTCAACATTTAGATCTATACTTGAATGGACTATAGTCGTAACCAGAAGCACGGAAATTAAATACGTATTAAGCACCAACAGCGTGAAAGGAGACTTGGGGCACAGCTTCCTTTAATCTTCACGGCAGTTGTATGATTTGCAGTTTTCAGATGGGCAAATCGTGGCTCAAAGAGTTAGAGTAACTTTTGCGCCAGTGCCTAGTCTCACTAAAGATTAAACAGAAAATTGAACTCCATCTCAGTGTCTCAATTCTTGAAACTCTAAGGTAGTAGATCTCTATCTAGAGGATATATAGGAATCCCCTGGGGCTGGGGTGGGGGGAAGGGATCAAAGTGATTGTGTTGAAGCCCAATGGTTGCAGGTGTAACATGCCCCCCTAGGATTTTCTGATCCAGTTGGTGGTAGACAACACTTCAGGAAGTGCTACTGTACTATATTGCTTGGCGAGGTGTCTTAATGAGGTTTTGGAGTTCATGAAAATGAGTTATTAAGAACTGGCTATGGCCGCCTATTTAGGCAAATCTACGTCACAAACATCTGACCTCCCTTCTCAAATCCACCCATTTCAAACGACCATTTTCCTGGGCCTTAAAATCTAACAACATAGGCCTTAAAGTAGTAAAAGTTGCAAAATAGCATAACTTTTAACATTTTCTTTCCAAAGTTATTGAAAATATTAAGATAAAAGAAAGATGCCTAAAACAGACTTTGGGACAGCCAGCCAAGAAGTGAAGGTATTAACAGTTTAATATGTTTTGGAATGGGGAAGGGAGAAAAGGGGGCACTGAGAAGAAGGATTGCATCTGATCCCTGTTTAATTTTAACTCTGCTTTATGTATCCCTGATTTGTTACCAACTGCTTTCATGAATTCTGCAATTGGTCTCCAGTGGCCAAATCTGACCCGATTCCCTCTCCATCCCAACCCCCCCTTGTTTTAAATGAGATCTGGTTTTACTTAGATGAATTAAATGTCACTATATTTGTTTCTGTGAATTGTTCCAGCAAAAATTACAGCATCCATGTCTGACTTTAAACGTCTGTAGGACTGTCTGCCTCTCTGGGCTATTTATAGTTGCCTTTTAAAGGCCCTAATAAATGCTTTTAGATTGCTCTTGGTTTGCTTTCCCTTTGTGGAGACTCAGAATTGGTACCAACTGAAATTACCTGTTTTTTTCCTCTTTGCTAAAGCAACGCATGCTCACTGTAAAATATAAATAAGGAAAAAGAAGAAAAAGGAAGAGCAAAAAATAATCAGACCAAATAGAGAGGGCTACAATTGACATTCTGTCATGTAGCATTCTGTCTGTTATTAATATATATATATATATATATATATATATATATATATAATGCAAGCTGTTTTTTGTTTTGTTTTGTTTTAGCCCTGTTTTATTTTTTCCACCTGACGGTATGTTTCAAGTTGTTTCTCATTCCACTCCTGCACTTTTAATGGCTATGTTAAAAGTAACGAGTAATGTTCTGATTGTACCATTACCTATGAAACAATCCCACATTTATTAGAGGGCAAGGTCATGGCCAAAATTTGCTACTACAAATAGTTGCACAAATTAGCTACACTAGTCACAATGGCTGTGCTCATCCAAGAGAATTTCTTTAGGATAAACTGCCACAGATGGAGTTTTTGGATTAGAGGCTGTAGCAAACCCCTTGACTATTGTCACTTCATGCCCGTTTATCTCCAGAAACAGCTCAAATTAAATAGTACAACATATATTATATTTGAGCATATCTTTAACATGACGATATAATTACATGCATCAGTGTTGAGAGTACCACATTGCTCATAATTCAGTTGTTGCTTTAATAAACTTGACAAAATACTTCTTAGTGCCAAGCGCATTATCCTTCCCAACTCTAGATTTCCAGAGTTCTGTAGCACGATCACGGGAATTATCATACTAGGGAAGCTACTAACCTGAAGTAAACAGTTTTTTTTTTTTTTAAACTATGTGTGAACTGGTGGCTAGAACAGGGGAGAGGCAAGGTAAATGAAGGAACCCAGAGCTGATGTTTGCAGAACTGTCAGCATTGATGTTTTAACAATTCTAGGAATTGCTAAATTCTTTTACTGATTTTTTTACCGGGATGAAAATCTCATTAAGGATGTATTAGCTCATTCCTTCAATGTCTATTCAGTGAGTACCTGAAATCCATGTGTTTCTCTGGTGCTGGGGATACAGTGGCAAAGAAGGCAAGGGGTTCTTTTTTCGTGGAAGCTATAATCTATTCTGTGGGGCCGTCCAGCCAACAAACAAGTCATCATCCAGTCATGGCAAACATTTTGAAATGAAAATCATGTTTATGACCCAGAAAATAAGGATGTGGGGAGGATTTTCGTTTAACTCCTCATCAGACATGGCGTCTCTGAAAAGGTGATATTGAAGAGGAGACTTCAGGGATGGTAAGAAGCCACAGGGGCAGAAAAGGAAGTACAAAGGTCCTGAGGCAGGAAAAGCCTTGTTCATGAGAGTGGAATTTTGCAGATTTTTTTTTTTTTCTGTAAAGAGTCAGATCACAAATATTTTGGCTTTGTGAACCACATTGTTTCTGTTGCTACCACTCAAGTCTGCAGTGGTATTGTGATAGTAAGTAGCTGCAGACAATTTTATAAATCATCATCTGAATGTTGTGTTCTAATAAAACTTTACGAAAGTGACCAGTGAGATGGATTTGGCCCTTAGACTATAATTTTTGGACCTTTGTGTTAGTGAAAGAGGGAGACACAGTGACTCTAGAGAGTGAAGAGTGGGAAGGGGAATGGTAGGAGGTAATTTCTAGAGGTGGGTGAGGTCAGAGGTAGCTGCTCTGTATACAACACAGATTATGCAAATTCCTCTAATTGCCCTGAGAAGACTCGGAAGACACTGGAGGGTTTTAAGCAGGAGAGTGACATGTTTTGATTTTATTTTTAGAAAGGGTAGATTGAAGTACAACAAGGGTAGAAAGAGAAGATCTCTTAGGGGTCCACTGAAGACATGGAGGCTTTGACTACTAGGAGACGTGATCAGATTTAAGATATGCCTTGAAGGTGAGCCCACAGGACTCGCTGCTGGGTTATGTGATGACTAGATCATACTCTTGCATCTGGGGGATGTTTTTAAAATGCCAGTGAAGGGGCACCTGGGTGGCACAGTGGGTTAGAGCCTCTGCCTTTGGCTCAGGTCCTGATCTCAGGGTCCTGGGATTGAGCCCTACATCGGACTCTCTGCTCAGCAGGGAGCCTGCTTCCATTCGTCTCTCTCTGCCTGCCTCTCTGCCTACCTGTGATCTCTGTCTGTCAAATAAATAAATAAAATCTTAAAAAAAATAAAAAATAGAATGCCAGTGAAACTGAATTTTAACTGAATTTTCCCTCTTTCAAGTGATGAGAACTATCCCTGGGTATCACAAGCAGACAAAAATATTATTGGAAAGGTAACAGGTAGCTTATAACATCAAAGGAAGGGAGAAAAGAGAAAACCTGATATGAGCAGAAGCAGGGGGCAGGACGAAATGGAAATCTTATCTCGGGCACTGCCTCCCCTAGAGCTGCGACTTGGGCCCTTCTCTGGAGCAGCATAGATGCCCTGCCACACCAGTAGCCTCTTGACTCCGTGTATCTGCCTGCAATAACAGGCTCGGGCATCCCTGCATCCCTGCATCCCTGGATCCCTGCATCCCTGCATCCCTGCATCCCTGCATCCCTGCCGCTAGAGGCCGTCTTGTTTGCGAAGTTCTAATTGGTGCCTCCGAGGTCATGTGACGCTGCTCCAGGAGCAGGTGAAGAACCACACCGGTGCCAAGTGGCTTCTCCCACTTCCACTGCATCTTCCTAATCCTCGCCAGCATCGTTTCTTACTTGATCATTGAAATGCCTTCCTGGGCTGCTCCCCGCGTCGGCTTTTAAATTTCTCCAGCCGATTTCCCGCTGGATCGCCAGAGCGGTCTTTTTTTTTTCTTTTTTTAATTTTAATTTTTTTTTTCTTTTAAAGATTTTATTTATTTATTTGACAGCCAGAGAGGCAGGCAGAGAGGGGGCGGGGGGGAAGCTGGCTTCCCGCTGAGCAGAGAGCCCAATGCGGGGCTCGATCCCAGGACCTTGGGATCAGGACCTGAGCTGAAGGCAGAGGCTTTAACCCACTGAGCCACCCAGGCGTCCCCAGAGTGGTCTTTTTAAAAATGGAAATGTAATGCTGTGCTCTTGGTGACGGCACTTCAATTGCTTTTATTGCTTTTGGGGAAAAGACCCAAATCTTAAATTCTCCTCCCAGATTACTTATTCATGCTTTCTCTCTTCCCAGCTTCCACTCTCCACCCACCCCAACCCCGCCCCCCATTGCCCAAATTCAGTTCTTTGGAAAGCATGCCCTGCGCATCCTTGAGTCACCTGGCCTTTGCAAATGCTGTTCCTCCGCCTGGGAAACTCTTTTTCTCTTTCTTCTTATTTGGTTAACTTGGATTCATTTCTCAGATTGTAGCTCAGACAGCCATCTCTCCCAGACTAGATTAAGGCCCAGTATTATAAGCTACAGCAAGAAACAGAAGAGAACTATGTATTCAAGGTAAGGGTTAAACAGGGGTTAAACAGAGGCTATAAATAAGGACAGTTTGCAAGATGCTGGCGGGGGTACTCACTTATATTATGCCCTTTATTCCCTAACAAAAGGTTTTGACAGGGTCAAGCACTGTCCCTATGTTTTAAAATAAATAAATGAAGCTGAAAGGTATTTGTGGGATGCAGTTGAGATGTGGTAGAATCATGACTAGAATCCAAGTCCTCGATCCCCATATTTTTGTCCTTTAACAACACTAATGCAGAACCAACCATAATAGGGAGCTGGGATGGGACCCACGGTAGCAGGAAGGGTTATTTACATCTCAGGTCAGAATTATGGCTCTGGATGCAAGTGGCAAGAGATGAGTTAGAAGGGTGTTATGCAGACCAGGTAAAACCAGGTTTTTACCTGATCAGGGAAGCCTGATTTCAAATGATAAAATGCAGATGAATTCCTGTAATGATAGGTTCTTGTGAGAACCAGGCCTTACAATTAGCTTAGAACAAAGGGCGCAGCCGTCAGACTACACCTGGAAATAGCAAGATAGTAACATCTAGATAGTGACTGCGTCTCAGACAAACAAAATGGGACAGAGAACAAGGCCCGAGTTGAGAACATGTTTCTCGAAGGCCACAGGCAGGAGCAGTGAAGAGCCTGCTCTCACTTAGAGATCAAGTCCTTCACCAAAGGCTCTCTGATCACCCTGCCCGGAAGGCAACCTCCCTCCTCCCTCCAGCCGTTCTCTGAGTTAATGCTCATTTCCACAGCCCACAAAGACACGTTCCACAGAGGTGGGACTCTTACTAAGTCCCCAAAGTGGATGACTCTGGAACACAGTAGGGGCTCAATTAAAAAAAAATAAATGAATGAACGACAAAACAAAACAAGAATGAAAACAGTTAGCAATGAATTCTCATTGGAGAGCTTTAGAGATCCCTGGGGAACCTCTGCACCAAGAGGAAATTAAACTGTGTTTTAAAAGCACATAAGACCTCATGATACCCAGCTTCTGCAACCAACCCAGATACAGCTCAAAGTAAGTTCTGAGCAACTCAGGCTGGTCTCCAGCCAAGACAGGGATGGGCTGATTATCATGATAAGAACAAGAGAAACCTTCAGAACCATCTCCGTAAAATGTGCCTATACCACTTAAGACAAAGAATAAACATGATAACCATCCTGTGAATTTCTCTAACCTGGTAACTTTGCCAAGCTTGTCAGGCTTGTTTCCTTTAGCTTGGTTGCTCAGAGGAAAGAGTTATACAATTTCTTTTTAAGCAATACATCTTAAAAAATGAGTTGAAAGCATGTGTATGTGTGTGTGTGTGTGTGTGTGTTAGGGGAGAGGGAGGTGTGTGTGCGTGCGTGTGTGTTGAGAACAAGGAATAGGGGATGTCCCATTTGGTGAAGGTTGTGAAAAGGAAAGCAAAATGATCTGGTCCCTAGAGCTTTGGGGAGCTAGTGGAGAGACAGAGAATGGGCCACCTGGCTTAGTGGTAGGAAACAACGGTGCTATCCCTGAGCTTAAATAGAAATATCTACTGGGAGACACTTTTTCGGACTTGTGTCATGCAAGTGGAGAGCTCTTTGACAGGGTTCAAGCAGATGCTCTGGTATTTTACAGAGGGGGAAACTGAGCCCTCGTAGGATTCCGATTCATGCAACAATTCTTGAATAATTACTATGATCTTGGCCCAGTGAAAGATGGCTTCCCATTCCTTATCTCACTCAGACTCACTGTCACTCAGTAACATAGGTACTCTTATCCCTGTATCAGGCATGAGGACACTGAGGTTCAGAGAAGAGTTACTTTCCTAAGCCACTCAGGATGTTGGGGACAGCCCTGGAACTGGAATCTGCCTCCCAATTCCTGATTTCTCTGCAAGACCCAGACACATTTTATTTCAGACAATTGCTTATGAAGGCAATTTGTTTTTAAGGCAGGATAATGTAGAATTATAATTCTTGTTACTTTGGTCTGATCTTGACATACCAGAAAATGGGGAGACATACTCCCAGCCTCTAAATTTTTCCTACATCTTTATAAAACACAGCATCTTTTGGGATGCAGCAGGATTTATGATTAGGATGATGTAGATATTACTAAAGAAAAAAAAATAAGCTAGAAAGAGGCTCTCCAGATAGTTACTCACAATGCTGTAACACCAGATTTCTTCTTTTCCTTCCCACCTCTGGATTCAGTTCAACAGTTAATATAGTTGAGAGTCCCTTCCCTATCATAAACTGGCACAAAACTTTTTTTCTTTCTTTTTTTTTTTTTAGAAAGAGAGAGGGAGGGGCAGAGGGAGAGGGAGAGGGAAAATCTTAAGCAGGCTCCACGCCCAGCTCGGAGCCGGAGGTGGGGCTTGATCTCACAACCGGAGGATCAGGACCTGAGCTGAAATCAAGAGTCAGACTCTTAACCCACACTGAGCCACCCAGGCGCCCCGGCACAAAACTTTCATAAACTGCTTCAGGAGAAATTGTAGAATTATATCAGGAAAGAGGCAAAGGTCTTTGTCACTGAGGACTTAGACCAGAGTTGGAGGCTGGGGTTGGGAGGGAGAAGAGAACAGAGATGTCAAAGGCTGCAGCTTAACCAGAGCCCTGCTCTGAGCAGCTGAGAAGAAACACGAGCACACCCTAGAATGTCAACAAAGGAAACACTGTTTGCCATGCGGGAGACAGGGTCTATTTGGAGACGTCTTGGCAGCATCTAGTGGGCTGAGTGAAGCAAGCAGGTGCTCGATGGCTGAAGGAAGAGCTCCACCTAACTGTGTCTGAGTCTCTTTATGACGATTTCAGACAACACAAGGCTCAGGCTTAATTCCAAGGCAGTAAGTTGTGGGACAGGTTTGGAGCAAAATAACCCCAACTTGTTTGGGTTCTTCTGTCCTATCCCATTAACACCCCTCTTTCTTTCCTCCTTAGCAACCAGGGCCCACCCACAAGTGCCATCTGACTACATCTCCTCTTGCTACCCACCAGCCACCCCCTGCTCAGGCCCCTCCACGAACCACAGAACTGCACCCAAGCCAGTCCCCAAAGACAATGACCTGCTCACAGAATCTAGGCCATCCTTTCTACACGCTACCTCCTCAGCTCTCAAGTGTCCACTAAAATTTATCTCATCTCACGGTCGCCAGGAAAGTAACTTGATTCCCGAGGACTTCATATAAATCAGCAACATGATAAAGATGATACTTGTTAATATCACAGGCCCTGGGCATGAATAATTGAGTTTCACCAGAGGTATTTAGAGCATTATTTGTGGTGTGTCTCAAATTACCCTGACAATTCGCATCCCTATTAATATATTTATAGTAAGCAGATGCTAGAGAGAAGATCAGATTTTGTTTTTTAAGATTTTATTTTATTTATTTGACAGAGAGAGAGATCACAAGTAGGCAGAGAGGCAGGCAGAGAGAGAGGAGGAAGCAGGCTCCCCGCGGAGCAGAGAGCCCGACGTGGGGCTCGATCCCAGGATCCTGAGATCATGACCTGAGCCTAAGGCAGTGGCTTAATCCACTGAGCCACCCAGGCGCCCCCAGATTTTATTTTTAAAGTTGACATGGGATTCCAAAGTTTTAGCCATTTTGTTGTACCTTCAACCTGCTAATGAAAAGTTTTCGTTTGAAGAATTACCCGCGAGAGTATTCTGCTTATAATAAAGAGCTGAATTTGAGAGGATATAGGCAAATGACAGAGGGTTTGCTGCCGAATGGGTGAGTCTGACTCAGACACTTTCCATACTGAGAGATGAGGACAGATACTCAGGTGGGTCACTTGTTTTGCTGAAAATATTCCGTCATGTGTGTAGCCCGTAGGAAACATGCTAAATCCGTGAAAGGTTTCTTCTCGAATCCATACAAAGATCTAGAGGACTAAAAGCAGGTCCCACCAGTGCAAGTCGATTAAAAAGCTTTTATTTATTTATTTTTTAATGTCTGAAGTTAGTACAACGAGATGTCGGGAAATGACGCACCATGCTGACCCTGCCTCTCCCCTCACTCTAGCCACCTCTATATTAGAACTCCTTATCATGACAACGAAGTCACGGTCTTTTTTCTGCCTTGACCATTAACCACCTGCAGAATACTTTGACGCTGGTACAAAGGGGAACTGCAGATTCTGCATTTCCTTCTGCACTTTATATTGATTTTGTCATTGCGGTGCTCAGATTCCCATTTTTAATAAAAAAAGGAATTTTATCCTCAATGAAATAACCATAGCTAATTTCTAGAGGGTAAGGAAAACAGCGTGCAAAGAGAAATGCAGAAGCAGGAAGGTTGCAAATGCTTTTTCAGGATGGAATGGGAAGTGACAAGATGATTATGAAAGCATGGAGATGCTTGGAAAGCCAGGGTTTAATTCTAAGTAACACCAATGTTACACACAGAATGTCTATGCAATCGGCCAGTCTTCTCTATCTTTTAATAGAAAACAAGGGGAAGGGGCGCCTTGGTGGCTCAGTGGGTTAAAGCCTCTGCCTTTGGCTCAGGTCATGATCCCAGGATCATGGGATCAAGCCCTGCATCGGGTTCTCTGCTCTGCAGGGAGCCTGCTTCCCCCTCTCTCCCTGCCTGCCTCTGCCTACTTGTGATCTCCCTCTCTCTCTGTCAAATAAATAAATAAAATCTTAAAAAAATAAACAAAACAAGGGAAAGTGTACAAATGAACACAATGTATGAAACGGATTAATAAACAGTTTGTCTAGTCATTTTGACAAAAGAGTGTCCATAAAATTCTTTGCTCATTGGGTAATCTGAGAAATGGTTAAGACTTGATATGATTAGTTTGGTTAAAATCGGGCATTTAGCTTAAAGACCATCATCTTTTCAAAAGTGTATCATTTACCTGGTTGGAAAAAATCAAGGATCAATCAAGGGTCTGCACTGGAACAGAATCCGAAAGCTTTTGTCTGGATAAGTTGAGATGAATGGATGATCAATTCAACATGGTGGGCCATGGTAGGGACACAGGGCATGGTGGGTTTTGGGCAGAATTCTCACAGCCATAAGGTGTATCCCTGAATCTATTACACTATTCAGAAATAAACTTTCCAGATTCTCAAATTTGCTCAGTTACGGCTTGTATTAATTGAAAATCGGTTCCCCAATTAGCATAACGTTGAAGGTGTTTTTTGTTTGTTTTTTTAACAAGGAAACTATGAAGTGTTAGGACCAATCATATCTTTTTTAAAAAAATATTTTATTTATTTGACAGAGAGAAATCACAACTAGGCAGAGAGGCAGGCAGAGAGAGAGGAGGAAGCAGGCTCCCCGCGGAGCAGAGAGCCCGATGTGGGGCTCGATCCCAGGACCCCCGGATCATGACCTGAGCCGAAGGCAGAGGCTTTAACCCACTGAGCCACCCAGGCGCCCACGCTGAAGGTGTTTTTAAAATGGTTTGTTTATAACAGTTGTTGGCACCACCAGAATTGACACTGCATGCCATTTCAAATAAAAACCTTTCTTTTTTTCTTCTGGCAGCAGAAAAGAGCAGAGTCACACCGTAGCTCTTGATTTATGAACTGCACTTTCTTATTCTCAGACTCCCACAGTGTGTGCCGTTCCCTTTAAGGAACAAGGTTGGGAGCATTTAACAAGGAAACAATTCTATCTCGAAATCTACTTTTAAATTTGAAATCATCTGGGCCTTTGATTGTAATAGGTCCCATTCTCATACCTCCAATGGTCGGGTGAGAGAATGAAGACCCAGAAACCTTGAGCCGCTTCTTGTTGTTGTCAAGGGTCATAGGATGACAAATGGGACAGGAACCTACAAGAATGATACATGTTGTGGGCCAAATTTGTGGAACCATTTAACATCCGACATTCCGGTAAGCATTTTGTCAGCCCTGGGTCACATCCTGAAACTATACAACCATCTCCTCCAAAACCTGGCTGAGGACAAAGGCAGAGATATAACTACTCAAAGCAAATCCAACGGTCGAGTGGGCAGAGTGGCGGGGGCGTGCGGATGGACAGACAGAAACTTGCGCACGCCTTACGGGATTTTTGGCTGAAAGCAGACTTCATCCTTGCAGTGGTCCATCAAACAAAGTATTTATTGTCAAGTGGGCCTGATCCCTGGAGAAGAAGAAAAGTGATTCCTATTGACTGGAAGGAAATTAACCCATTCCTCCCCTTTTTAGGGAAGGTGTGGGATAAGAGCTTTGTGATTAACTTCCTCAGTCAGTTTCCAAGGGGGGTGGATCTCACTGTCAGCAGCAGTATTGACTCTGACTAGTTTCTCTGCAGCGTGGGCTGGATCCTTTAGGGGGACCTCTTTTCTCCCCCTTATCCTTCCTTCCCTCATCTAGCACAGGCAGGGTGTGTGGAAAGCATATTCTAATAATTACTAAACCATTGGGCTACAGTGACTTTTTTTTTTTTTTTTTGCATAGAAATAACTCAAGACCACTTAATATTGAATTTTTAAAACTTACTTTCAGACTTGAGCTGGGAAAACACCGGACCTATTCTAGGGATGATAAAAGCACTAGGAACTGTATGTTCTGCCTTGATCTTTTAAAAGATTGAATTTGGAGGGGAAAAAAAAAGATTTTGCCTATGGATGGCTGTGAAAGCATCAGGAATACTGCAGAGCTAGAGAGAAGGGTCCAATTGTAGTATGCTCCCTTTAAGAGGGAAACGAGATTAGAACTTTGGCAAATTTTCGGCTTCTATTCAGAGGGAAAGAGAAGAGATGGCAGTGTCCAAAAAAAAAAAAAAAAAAAAAAAAAAAAAACGAAAGAAAAAGGGTGCTGTCATGAGACAAAAGCAAAAGCAATTTTATACCTTATTGAAAGCTTACCTGGGTGTGTTTTTGGGTTTTTTTGCTTTTTAAAAAAAACTCCTCTGGGGTTAAGAACATTTTTTTGCCCTCTTAAAACTAAAGGAGCTAGGGGAAAGGACTTGAATCCGAGAGAGTGTTGCTGTCAGTTCTGTTCTCTCCTGGGAAGTACACGAGGAAGAGAAACCTCCTGGGAAGAAAGAGAGGACACGACCGGCGCTGAAGGGGAGGGTCTGCGGCATTCAGTATGTAAGTTACATGTCAGTGTGAAGGTGGCACCCCTTCCTAGCATCCTTCTTAGAAAATCCATCTGACTTCAACAGTTAGAAGGGTTCTAACCCTGCTAGACAAATATCTGAATTCTATTTTGCCTTTCAACATTAAAGATTGCTTTGTGTTCTAAGCGCCCTCATGCCAGAAGAGTCTATAAAAACAAGACTTTTGGGGGCGCCTGGGTGGCTCAGTGGGTTAAGCCTCTGCCTTCAGGCCCTGATCTCAGGGTCCTGGGATCGAGCCCCACATCCAACTCTCTGCTCAGCAGGGAGCCCGCTTCCACCTCTCTCTCTCTGCCTGCCTGTCTGCCTACTTGTGATCTCTGTTTGTCAAATAAATAACTAAATTTATGTTTGTCAAATAAATAACTAAATTTATTTATTTATAAATATTTATTTATTTATAAATAAAAAATTTATTTATAAATAAATAAATAAATTTATTTATTTGTCAAATAAATAAATAAATAAAATCTTAAAAAAACAAACAAGACTTTTGTTTATGTCAGGTCAGGAAAGGTAGTGAGGCTTCATTTGGGATAATCATAGTGTTTGCCCAAGGCTTTTGCATATAAAAAATGTTATTTTCTCTAATTGCATATTTTGCTCCTATAATGACTGAGTTGAATTCTACGCTGAAATGAGTAATCAATACTGAGTGTCTCTGTCGTTCAAATGAAGTCTTCGCCATTTCGGATGGCATGAAATTGCTTCAACTTTGGCAAATTGCTCTAAAGATGGAAATTAAAAGCTAAAGCTAAGGCGTATTTAATTTTCTTTTTTTCAGATTTTAACTGAAAACTTAAATCAACAAATAGCAACAGAACTATTCTTTGTACAAAATCCACCTGGATGCCGGAAGGACAGAGGAAAGGATGAGCTATTACAGCAGCAGCTACCCGATTGTAAACGTGGACCCCAAATACCCAGGGTACCCCCAAGAGCACATCCTAGCTGAGAAGAAAAGAGCCAGAAGACGTCTGCTCCACAAAGATGGTAGCTGCAACGTGTACTTCAAGCACATTTTTGGAGAATGGGGGAGCTATGTGGTTGACATTTTCACTACTCTTGTAGACACCAAGTGGCGCCATATGTTTGTAATATTTTCTTTATCTTATATTCTCTCCTGGTTGATATTTGGCTCTATCTTTTGGCTAATTGCCTTTCATCATGGCGATCTGTTAAATGATCCAGACATCACGCCTTGTGTTGACAATGTCCATTCCTTTACGGGAGCGTTTTTATTCTCCCTTGAGACCCAGACCACCATAGGTTACGGTTACCGCTGTGTCACCGAAGAATGCTCCATGGCAGTGCTCATGGTGATCCTTCAATCCATCCTGAGCTGCATCATAAACACCTTCATCATCGGAGCCGCCTTGGCCAAAATGGCAACCGCTCGAAAGAGAGCCCAAACCATTCGGTTTAGCTATTTTGCCCTCATAGGCATGAGGGATGGGAAGCTTTGCCTCATGTGGCGCATTGGTGATTTCCGGCCAAACCATGTGGTAGAAGGCACAGTGAGAGCCCAACTTCTCCGCTACACAGAAGACAGTGAAGGGCGAATGACCATGGCATTCAAAGACCTAAAGTTGGTCAACGACCAGATCATTCTTGTCACACCGGTAACTATTGTTCATGAAATTGACCACGAGAGCCCTCTGTATGCCCTTGACCGCAAAGCAGTGGCCAAAGATAACTTTGAGATTTTGGTGACATTTATCTATACTGGTGATTCCACGGGCACGTCCCACCAATCCAGAAGTTCCTACGTTCCCCGAGAAATTCTCTGGGGCCATAGGTTTAATGACGTCCTGGAAGTTAAGAGAAAGTACTACAAAGTGAACTGCTTACAGTTTGAGGGGAGCGTTGAGGTATACGCTCCCTTTTGTAGCGCCAAACAGCTGGACTGGAAAGACCAGCAGCTCCACAACATGGACAAAGCCCCCCCG
Source organism: Meles meles (assembly GCF_922984935.1). Taxonomy (NCBI): domain Eukaryota; kingdom Metazoa; phylum Chordata; class Mammalia; order Carnivora; family Mustelidae; genus Meles; species Meles meles. Next base: position 54,206,373 of record NC_060083.1, read on the forward strand.
GTCCGAGGATCTGGCACGTCGGACACCACGGTCAGAAGAAGGTCGTTTAGTGCCATTGCCATTGTCAGCAGTGGTGAGAACCCAGAGGAGACCATCACCTCCGCTGTGGATGAGTGTAAGGAAGCACCTTATCAGAAAGCTGTCTTGACTTTAAATAGAATCTCTGTAGAATCCCAAATGTAGTTCAAATTGTGATGACCAGGGCTACCACTCCATCATTTTACTCTGTAGCCCTTCACTTTAAGGCAAGTAGTTATAAGCAGGGCTTTTAAGGAATGGTACAGCTACGTTTGAGGGACATAGGGGGAAAAGAAGAGCAGGTTAAATCTGGTGACAGATCATCAAAAAATTACATAGTATCCCATCGTTTAAACTTTTTTTTTGTGTTAGCAAATTTGGTATTAGGGATGCTATTCAGAGCCTCATTGATTAATTTAAATTTCACCTCCTTTTCTTATATCACACACTTGCATCTTTAGTGACAGGTGTCCTATTTGGTAAAGGAGAACAAAGGAAGGATGCTGGCATAAGGTAGACAGGCAGCCAGCATGAATAACTAATTTTTAAATGTATCAACATGGATAGTAGTTTCCTGGAAAAACGTCACGTCTTTCTAACCAAGATAGGCAAGAAATGCATCCAGTAGATTGTTAACATTGAGATTTTTCACTGAAATCACCTGGCAGGCTCGGCGTTTGCCCCTCATAGTGTCTTGGTATTGGCAGAAAGAGGTAGTGACTGTGAGACAGAGACACCTGCCACTCCGGCAGGTTCATGGTTGAAGAGCGCTAGAAGCTGTTTTGTTTTTTTTCTAAGTCGTACGGCAGAAGAAAAGTTGACATTATTCAGAACAGTAGTTCTCTCTCAAACACCCTGAGTGACGGCAGCAGATGCCTTTATGTGGAAGAGCAGAAATAAGGCAACGGTGACATTTCCAGCTCCTCCAGCAAGGGGGCTTCCTCTGCCCAACCCCGTCTTCTCCAAAGACAGCACGAAGATGGGATCACAGAGATGGGATGAGTGAAGGGATGGCAGTGGGAAACATTCTCAGGCCACTGTGCTGTGTCCTGAAGGACTGCAGCTGCTTTTGCTGGCTACATAAGGGATGGAGCCATTATTTTGGGGAATGGGCAGGAGGAGACCTGCCCCCTGCAGGGGGACAACAACGGGAAAGAAATTTATTTGTGCCCAGAAGCAGTTAAGTATGTCTTCTGTCTTGGTCACTCTATAAGACATAAATGACTTGAATTCTAGATTTTTCAGCAACTCTCCCATTGACTTGGAACGATCATTTAAATGGAAGATTTTGTGAAATATAATGAAGGTGATTTTTAGGCACCTTATCAAACAGATAAAGCTAGGTGTTATGGAATTGCTTAAATTGGGGGAAGTAAATTTGTATGCTCTATTTCTGTGTTAAAAGATGTTAATCATGATTACTTTAAGCCCAATTCCCTATTAGTTAACTCACTTTCAGCTTTATAAATTGAACAGTTGTTATCTTCATTCAGAATTAATGTGTTTCTTTACTTGCTTTCTTTTTTCTTTTTCTTTTTTTTTTTTTTTACACTGTTGCTGAGTTGGACAATAAGCATATGCCACAGTTTTTCCTTTGCTTATTTTATTTAAATATATGTACACATAAATTGTTTTTGCTGGTTCTGGAAACGCCCCCCTCCCCCAATTTAAATGAAAGCTTACAAGTAAATTGAACTGAATCATAGAATCTGCGATTACCAATCAAAGTAAAATATGTAGGTATGTAAAGAGTTTTTCTCCTATTTTTTCTTTTTCCATCGTCCTTTCCTTTCCCTCTTTCTTTCTTTTGACCATGAGCACTGAAGTAACTTTTTAAAATGCATGTGTGCAAATCTTTTATTCCTGTTGTTTTATGGATAAGAGATTCGTTCAGGTCCCAGGTTGTAAAACTGTCCTGAAGCTTAATATCGGAGATCTAAAGAATGCATTTTTTTTTCTGTCCTGCTTCAGAAATGCAAAACCCATTTTTAAAATTACACATGCCTTGTAGATTCAGATTTTGTAGCAACAATTACTCAGCTAAATTAGAAGGCCACCATCTACCAAGTAGAAATCTACCGCCACTGCGACAAACCCAGAGGCCCTCCCCCACCCCCAGCCCGACTTTCCAAGTTTGTTTCACACACCTCTAGTTTCATTTCATTTCGCTTTGCTTCCTGGACTCTGCCAAACCAGGATTCGCGTTTTGTTAGTATCAGAATAGAACTGTCGATATCCAATAATTACATTTCCCTGTGCTATGCGCTTCCACCGGTTAAATCCTCTTACCCTGAGAGAATGTAAAATCCATGTTCCCTTGTCACATTCATCTCAATTTTCTGTTTAGACTCATAACACACTTTGACATCCCTGATGAGTTACTTAATAATAAAGATCTTAAAGTGATGCAGAAATTGTGTGCGTTTGCCTATATTTCAGGTTAGTGTAAACTCTTGTCGACGTGGTCAGCATCAGGTACAGGGCACCCAAAAATGAGAGTGCTGCCTCACAGAATTAGAACGTAGGCAGAATCATAAAGCATTTTTTATGGGTTTTTAACAGCTCTATCTGAATTAATAGTTGTTGTTTCTGTAAGCTCTGCAAGAAGGCTCCCCAGAAAATTCCATTTCTAGTTTCAGACGCTCAGTCCTTGATGAGAGGGAGGCTGATTTTTTTTCCTTTTTTTTCTGGTGGCAGTTATTTTTGTCCCTAAAGATGAAATTATTCAGTGGATGTAATTAGATGGGAACCACACTGTGGCATCAAGGCATTCTCCATTGAGTGCTCCCCTTGGAACAGGGCCCCCGAAGAGGACGGAGTGCCAGGAGAGAGAAGGAAATGCCATTTCACGTCACCCTGGTTCATCAAGCACGCTTGGGTGCATTGCACACATACCCTTTGTCCTCACAACAAAATAGTGGGGTGGATATTTTTAATTTCCATATCATCAAATATCTCATTTTTTGCTTCTTCCTAACTAGCCAATTCCCAACTGGGGCAACAATGTGCCAGGAAAGAAAATGTGTGTGTGTGTGTAACCAACTAATATAACTAAGCTTCTCCCTTGCGTCTGGGAGGTGGGAGGTGGGATTGGGGCTGGTGACTTAAATGGTGTGGATCTGGCCCACGAGATGACCGCAGAGGTCTCCGGGTGTGACCTTTAAGAAAACCCATTCCCTGGGTCTGAGTTAGGGGCATATGCCCTTTGACTGCCTGTATCCATCTTCCGCCCTAGACCTCACACTCTGTAGTCGAAGGCCCTGCAACCATCCAGAGAGAGAGGCAATCGAGGACAGCCCTTACAAGGGACATCAGAAAAGTAGGAAAGCAGGCAGCCCTGGATGGCCTATCTCCAGACTTCTTCTGCATGAGCGAAAAGAAATGATTTCTCACCGAACAGGCAGTGGTAAGGAGGAAAAAAAAAAAGATGGGCTGGCTGGGTCCAGCTCGTACTTGTACTTGGTACTGGACGGAGCTGGTCTCTGTGGAAAGCACATATTTTCTGGGGACTTGAGGAAATGCCACTATATTGTAAAACAAACATGAAAGAATTACTTTGGGCCTGGAAATCCCTCTGAGACACGGACGGCTGAGTGACCCTGATAAGAAGATTGAGGAGGCCTGCTGTGGGGCTGCCCTTTATCTCCTTCCTTTCCCTCCCCTGGAATTACATCAACAGGACTTTCACTAGGACAAGTGACCCAAACCCTCAGAGACTCGGGCAAGCAAGTACTGCGCAGCTTGGGAGAAAAACAAAATTCTGCTAATACTCGGTTCAGCCCCCCCAGTGAGACCCAATGGCCTCCAGGGACTCAAAAGGACACTAAATATGTACCAAGAAATCTAGATCGTCTTTTTTTTTTTTTTAAGTTTTTTTTTATTTATTTGACAGAGAGAGATCACAAGTAGGCAGAGAGGCAGGCAGAGAGAGGGGAAGGAAGCAGGCTCCCTGCTGAGCAGAGAGCCTGATGCGGGGCTGGATCCCAGGACCCTGAGCGGAAGGCAGCGGCTTAACCACTGAGCCACCCAGGCACCTCTCTAGATCATCTCTTTAGAGGCTGGTGCTGAATGACTTCTGACTTGGCCAGGAGATGTGTGAAATTGATTCTCTGGGCCTCAATGATGAGGCACTAAATTCTACTTGGTTTAGAATATTTCATGAGTTCCATTCATTACAAGCATTGATTGTGAGTTCTAATGCTCTGTAAGGCATATCTATCTATAAGCCCCTCTTTTTTCTTTCTTTCTTTTCTTTTTTTTTCTTTTTTTTCAGGTAAACTTCCACTGTGCCACTGTGGACTCCCAGAAACCACCCCTATCCACCCTGGGGTACCTTAGAAAACACAAAACCCTCCCTCAATTCCAAATCTGGCGTGGCCTCTCTGGCTCGCTCACTTTCATTTTTAAATAAGCAGCCTGACCTACATTCAGGAAAAAAAAAAAAAAAAAAAAAAGAGCTTTGGGTGCCACAGACAGAAGGCGAGGACGGATGGTGACACAGACACAGAGGGAGATGCAGCACCAGGGAGGGGCTTGGCAAACACCTCAGGAGTTTCTCCGGGATAGGAGCTCTTCGAAAATGAAAGCTCCTAGTGGAGACTCTGTTCCGATGACTCTGTGGGCAGAGAGAGCAGGCAAGGCCTCCATTTTCCTGAAAAGGCAAAATCAGAACGTTGCCCGGAAACCGTCTTCCATCTGTCTGCCTTGCTTTGGAGCTTTGTTTCGGTAACAAAACTGTAGGACCTGGGGGATTCCCAAGTTCCTCTTGCACAGAGCCTACATTTCTAAAGCGACTGAACACAATCCTCTTAGGACTGTGTGGCTGGGGGGTGACGTTTGACTGAAGGCAGCCCGCATCTGTCCCTTCAGGTCACCCGGTGCTCCTTCCCCCGGGAGCGGCCAGGCTGTGGTTTGGGGTCTTTTGCACAGAGTCTGGAGATTTCAGGTGACACGGCCGGGCATTTCGAAGTTCAATAGACTCTTCGTCGCTAAATACGGAGCAGGGAAAAATTTCAAATAAACTAAGTTAAATAAACAACAGATTTTGCTGTTTGGTCTCATTGATTTCTACTATTTTATAAATACTGCAGAGTAAAAGGATACTGTATCTAGAGTCTGTCGTCCCAGGAAAAAGCAGCTGGACTGAGATGAAGGGTTCTCTAAATTTAAAAAAAAAAAAAAAAAAAAAGCAACCTGAGCTGGGTAATCACTGAACTCGGGCCCTTGATGCAAATGTTGGAGCCTCTGCAGGCTGCAGAGAAATAGGTTAATCATTTAAAGTTTTCAGCAAGCCCAGTGGATGAAAACCCAAACAGCTTAAGTCTTGCTAAATTACACGGCCAAGGAATGCTTTTTCTCTATGCTATCATTTACCACAAGAGCCTATAAAACATCCTTAATCACTATCTAAGTAACTTGAACTTGAGACGGAAAGAGCCCCAAGAGGTTTAGACCCTGTGAAAACGTCTTTACAGAAAGTTATCGGAAACCTACAAATTTGCCCATAAAATGCATCGGTCACATGCACTGTGCACTGTGGGTAGGGAAGGCTCTTTATCTGAATTAGGAGCACATATCGGAGATCAATTATGTATTTTGCTACTTGTTGATTCTATTCGATACCAGTTTGCGTGGGAAAGGGAGGCTAGCTATAGGGGACATGTTAAGAACAGAGCTAGCCTCTGCCAGCTGCCAGTTCCAGAACCAAAGACTTTTCAGACATCAGAGACGTATTAGTTCATTTAATCAGATTCTATTTTATGAACGCAGAAACGTCCCACTTTAGAGAGGTTATCTGGCCACACAGACACAGCCATGCAGAAGCGACCGAGGAAAAAACTCTCAGGGCCCAGGGCACTGAGCTGTTCTGCTGCTGCCTGAGGTTGGGCTATTTTCATTCTGTAATCATGCAATGGAAAAAGCGATCATTCCAAGACCCTTTGTCAAATAGAGGCCCGTTATTTTCTAGAAGTGTTTTTTTTCTGAACTGAACTGTTATATGGTCATTGATTATTTAGAGAGACTGGAGAGTAAGCAAGGAAAAAAAAAATGTGATAAACAGCCAGTAAGAATCAGGATGAGTGAGGACAATCTTCTCCAAGATGTAAACAAAAATAGTTGTATTAAAAAAGGACCCCTCCCCTCCTTTCCAGGGCCATGCCCATGCCCAGTGGGACATACCGCTGTGTACTAATCCACTGTCACCGGGCTTTCTGCCTTGGAAGCAGGAACCTTTAGTCCTCTAGCTGGGCTGGCCTTTAGGGAATAAATAAACACGATGTGGAGTGGGATTTTTTCATCGAGGAAACGGGCACAGAGTTTTTTGAGGTCGGACCTCCAAGGGAAGGGGGCCAGCTGAGAGAGTTTATATAGATCTGAGCTCACAGCATTCAGTCATCTTATTACCTGTGCAACTTTGAACAACCTGGGTTGCATTTCTGATTCTTAGTTCCCTACCCTAGAGTTCTTGTTGAAGTAAGCCATCGTTAAGAGTGCAGGCTTAAGAACCAGATGGCCTAGGTTTAGAACTCATTTCTACCATATTCTTGCTGTGTGACTTTGGGCAATTTACTTCATCTCTCTGTGCCCCAGTTTTCTCAGCTATGAAGTGAGGAAACTAAAAGCCCCCACCTCACAGTTGTTGCAGGGATAGAGTGCAGTAACATTTGTAAAATGCTCGTAATGAGGGCTAATAAAGTGTAAGCTATTGTCAGAGGCAAACTCCTCATCTCTTGTAGGGTTTTGTCAATTAGTTCACATTCCTTGACACTTGACATTGATTTAAGCACCCCCACCAACCAAAAAAAGAAGAAAAAGGAAACAAAAGTTATTAAAAGGAGTATTTAGTAGAAGGATATAAATTATTCTCATCCAAAGGTAAATGATATGTATCCTCTTACCAAAACCACGTTGGATTATGTAAGCCACACTTCCTCTCCATTGAGGCTCAGGACTCAGTAAAATGGTGCTTCGAGAATAAAAATATTACTCTACTCATCTACCAAGAAGGCTTCGTGAATAGTACCAACCCAAGAAAAAAAATCAGATTGCAGATCCTATAGGATACTCTGCTGTGTAAATTGCCAACTGGGCCTTGCATTTTAAGCCCCTTCAAAAACTGTTTAACTATTTCATGTCATCATATCACGCATCATATTCAAACTTCTCAACATGTTACAGCAAATTAAGGGGGTTCTGGAAGAAGAAGGCTTATCATCCAGAAACGACCCATCATAGCCCTGTCAAGCCATGGCTAACTGAACTTGGAAAACCTTTGCTGGCTTGCGATGTGCGGGGCCCCATGAGTCTGCAAAGCACCCAGAAGACTGAGAGTCACACTGCATGTGTCCGAATGAGTGGCAAAGTCATCTGGGATGAAGAAAGAACAATCTGTGTTCTCTAAGGTATGACCTATGGTAGTACGATGATTGTGGTCTTGAAATCAGACAGAAGTGGGTTCAAATGCCATGTGTGCTCCTTGACAGCTATGTGAACTTGAGCAATTTCTTAGTGTCACTGAGCCTGTGTTCCTGTATGAGCATAAATGCAGATAATAGTATTTGCCTTGTGGATCAATCGTGAAGCGTGTACCAGAATATTCACACACACACACACACACACACACATACATATATATGTATATACAAGCATATATGTAACTATCTGGTACTTGGGATTTGCTCGATAAAACTAATATTCCCTCTTTTCCTTCATATACATCAGTAATAGCATCTTTCTTCCTTTTTCTTCCTTTCCTTTCCTTTCCTTCTTTTTCTTCCTCCCTCCCTCTCTTCTTCCTTTCCCCCTCTCTCCTTCCTTGCCTCCCTCCCTCTTTCCCTTCCTCCTTTCCTCCTTCCCTTCCTTCCTTCCTTTCTTTTTTGAGAGAGAGGGAGGGGGCAGAGGCAAAGGGAGAAAGAGAATCTTAAGCAGGTTCCACACCCAACACAGAGCCTGATGTGGGCCTTGATCTCACCACCTTGAGATCATGACCGGAGCAGAAGTCAAGAGCTGGATGCTTAACGGACCGAGCCAGCTGGGTGCTTCAGTAGTAGCATCTTTCAAAGGGATTTGCGAGCAAACACATCATCAGCTTTAGGATAATAATGCTGTATTATCACAGAATTATTTTTTTTTCTAATTAACCATGTTTTCATCTTGATGTCTAAAATCAATGTTCTAGATGTATTCTCTGCCTGCTCCCAGGAGAACTTGATTTAGTCCCAGCACAGCCACTAATCAGCTGTGGGATTTGGGGGAATTACTCAACCCTTCTGTTCCACTGTTTCTGAACACTTATGGCTGGGACGTTGTTTTATGTTATCCCATAATTCTTTGCAGCCTCAAAATGTGATGATTTTCCCTCCCTCTACTTCTTTCCTTGATTCTTTCTTTTTCTTGTTGACTTTTTATGCTTTTCTTCATTAGTGTATGTAATTTCCCACAATCTTCCTGTTCTCATGATTACTGTACTAACTGAATTTTATAGGAAAGGCCTATTTCATGTTATTTCCTGCTTCTTACAAAAATTCTTCTTTTTGGTAGGGGGGAGGGGTAGAGGGAGAGGAAGAGAGAGAATCTCAGGCAGCTTCCATGCCCAGTATGGAGCCCAACACAGAGCCTGATGCAGGGATCAATCTCACAACTCTGAGATCATAACCTAAGCTGAAATCAAGAGTTGGACCATTTACTCACTGACCCACTGAGGCGCCCCTATAAAATCCTTCTTTAATGTGTAACTGTGATGTGTCTTTTTACTTTCCATGATAATATATCGACAATGCAGCTACAATAATACTTGTTGAACTTAGTTTTCAGGTCTGATACTACAGTCTTTTTCTGAGATAAGATCTATTGTAAACAACAACATTCAAGGAATTTAAAAATGATACAAGCCTGATTTTTTTTTAAGGGTAAAATGTGACTTTTAAATTACACTGGCAGGAAGCAAGTACTGGCATGAAAAATATAGAATTCTCATGAGGGCCACCTAAATTTACGACAAACTCACAAAGGGCACCAAATACAAAACTAAATTTTGTGAAATGCCAGAACACTTGATCTATGGAAGTTGAGGAAAAAAATTTCAGTGAAGGATGTTACTAGCCCTTTGTATTCCTACTAAAAGGTGCTTCTTTTGATTGGTGATTTATGCAGTGAACAACTGAACAACTGTATCCGGCCTGCCTGTGTTATGTTTCCAGTTGGGAAAAAGTGGCTACTGTTTTATACTCTCCCAATAACTACAACTGTTTATGATTGTAGCACCTTGCTTCCCAGGCTCTAGTGGTCCCTGAGCATGAGGAGAGACAGTCCAATCTCAATACCAAACAATCACAAAAGAACTGGACAGCTCATTGGAATCTCCTGGGTGCTCTTCCGAAGATCATGTCTGGTGTTGGACCAAAAAAAGAGCAATTTGCAAATAACAAACTTGAACTTTTACTGTAAACTAAAGTTTCTAGGATGGCTTCTGTATTCTTATATTACAAATAAATATTAGAATGGTCATAGGATGATGAAAACTAAATTGAAAACAACGTCATGTACATCAAACAATATAAAGTTTTGTTTATCCTTCTCCAGATACGTCACTTATTATTTGCGACATTACTCTTCAGTTTAAAGCTTTGGGCAATTATTAAACCAAGGCTCTACACACCTACTTGTTGTTCCTGGGGTGGGGGACTGGGGAAAACAAAATATTAATGACTCTGCAGGCAGAAGGAAGATGATAAAAAATAAATAAAAGCACTTTATCTTTCCCCCGAAGGCTAAGGTGATATGTGGATCTTTTGAAATATTCTAATGATAATAAGACACAGTATTAATAATAACAATTATGTAAAAGCCTCTGGTAATTGCTATTCTATTAGGAGGTTGAATATTCTTGGTCACCATTGTGCCACCTTGTGGTCACAAGGGAACACATGTTTTTTTTCCATGAAGTAAATCGATTAAATTTTTATCTTCTCCCTGCTACTCTGGGAGGATATTTGGAAGAATACTTTGGGAAGCACATTGCCAATAAGGGCTATAAATAAAATATGATGGGCACCACTCAAATCAGAAACTAGCACAACATTGGTCTAGGTATGGATTCCAGGTACTAGATTTTACCTCTGTTATCTCAATGTGCATTAAGTATTTAGAAGAAGACACTAAAGTTCATTTAGGCTGTCATTCTTGATCTCCATATATAGACATGGAAATCTGAATCATGTCCATCGAGAATCTATTAATCCAGTAATCTATAGTAAGAGAAAGCAACCAGAATTTAAGTATCCATCCCCAATACTACATTAGAATAACCACATTAATGCATATATAGAAATAGCTTAATAAACACAATTTTTATCATGAGTAAAGATTTGCTTTGTAAATATGTTATCATCTCATAAGTTTTATGCTTTTCTAAGAGTCGTGATATTTGTTTAAATGATTTTTTTTTTAATCTCTAAATTCCACTATGTCAGCATCCTGATGTAAAGAACAGAGAAAGACAGGACCGGTCTACCTTCCCCCAGAGTTACTTGTGAGCTTGGGACTAAATTATATATTTTGTACCAAATTCAGAAATTTAATGGCCACTGATGTATATTATCAAGGCTTGTTTGATCAAGGCTATAACTTTTATCAAGGATGAAGCTAGTACAAAAGAATGAAGTTCCAAAACTCTCTCATTATAAGTAGTATGTGTGTGTAGAGAATGAGACAGAAAAAGAGAGAGAGAGAGAGAGAGAGAACCAGAGAGTTTAACAAATTCTCACAAAGGCATTGCCATGCTAACGTGCTACATGGCAGGCTACACGGTAGTCTCTCTGCTTCTCTCTTTCTCTGTTACACTCTCTCATTGATTTTTTTTTAATTTTTAAAAAATATTTTATTTATTTGACAGGGAGAGACAGACAGCAAGAGAGGGAACACAAGCAGGGGGAGTGGGAGAGGGAGAACAGGCTTCCCGAGGAGCAGGGAGCCCGAGGAGGAGCTCCTCGATCCCAGGACCCCAGGATCATGACCTGAGTCGAAGGCAGATGCCTAATGACTGAGCCACCCAGGCACCCTACACTCTCTCATTTAATTTAGACTGAAATCCCGGAGGTCTCCTGCTCTAGATTGGAGTCCCAGCTCTGTGGGTTTCTAGTGGCGTGCCCGCACACAGTGTTCTCAAACTCCGTTTCCCTGTGTGTTACATAGGAGGACAAGGATGTAACACCCACAACTGTTGTGACAACTGAATGACTCACAGCACACAAAAGCGTGTAAGACAACACTTAGCACAGAGTACATGGCCAGTGCGTGGTGCCCATCTCTATTTTTATTGTCTGGGAAAAAAGTACCCATTCTTAATACTCAGATCCATGTCAACATGTTCCAGCACTGCCTCCCTTTGAGGTATGATGTCACCGTCAATTAGAGATGCGGCTCACAGAATTCTGTAACAGAAATACCTCCCATGTGCCTCTTCTCACAACTTTATCAGTGAGATGCTAAGAATCAGAGAACATCTTGCCTACAGTCGTGTAATTAAGTAACAGAACCCAAGCATGATCCTTGTCTCCTCTTTGTACATCCTTACCCAGAGTTGGTTGCAATGAACAACAATCCTCATTCTAAACCATGGCTTTCTTTTTTTGGTTAGTTTTACTTTTTTCCTTTCTCCTTGCCTCCCTTTCCCTGGTTCTTATCTATCATTGTTTATCTATCTATCTATCAGTATCTAGCATTTATCATTATCGATTATCTGTCATCTATCATTGTATGTCTATCATCTACTTATCATTATTTATCTATTTATCTATCATCTATCATTATCTAGCATCTATGATTATCAATGATCTATCATCTATCTATATTGTCTATCTATCATTATTTATCTATTTATCTATTATTATTTATTTAGCAGCTATCATTATCTCTCTACTAACTTTCTATCTATTATTTATTATCTATCTATCATCCATCTATCTATCTATCTTATATTTATTTGCCAGGACTAGAATTAATGCAGCCAGTGAGACAAAAATTTTCCATTGCAAAGCTTCATTTTTCTAATATTCACTAATTCCAGTATTCATATATTGGACATCTACATCATGTCTGGTCATTCACAGACATTGTGAAAGTACTAATGAACTAAACAGAATAAATGATCTTTCTAGGAACTCGCAATCTAGTAGGAGAGGTAAAACAAACAAATGAACAAACCAAGAAACCAAACATCATTTAATGCCAGGCACAGTTGAATTGGAATGAAAAAAAAAAAAACAAATAAAGGAAAGGACTCCACCTGTGCAGAGAGATATGGATGCCATTTTAGGCAGAACGGTAAGAGAAGGCCCCTGAGGGAAGGTAACATTTGCTCAGAAATGTAGAAGAGAAAAAGCAAACCGTGTGGCTAGCTGCGGAAACAGAGTTCCAAGCCAGGACAGAGGGCTTGGAGCAAAAAAACAAGTTTGAGAGCCTGGTGGAGAAGCAAAACTTCAGAGTTCAGTTTGGACCAGGCCGTGTTTCAAATGCCTTACTGGATGTCCCCACGTAGAAGCATCAGTACGAGACTGTATACGTGGATTCCGAGGCACTGTGGGAGGTCAGACCTGAGAAAGGAAATTTGGAAGCCCTCTGCATACATAGGTCTATAAAGGCTCAGGCTTGCATGAGATCCCCCAGGAACTGAGTGGAGACATGGGGACGGGGGGGGGGGGGGTGTGGGGGAGCCAAGGACGTTGCAACACGGGGAGAGTGAAGCAAATAAAGTCATTAAAGGAAGCAAGAAGGAGTTGTCCTATAAGGTAGGAGAAAAGACAGATGAGGGGTTACTTAGCAGAGTAAAAAAAGTGAGCAAGTGATTGACTGTCAAATAGTGCTTAGAGGCCAAGTGTGAGGAAACAGAGTTGATAGGGGCGGATGGGGGCGGGGGCATGTAAGAATGCCTGGTGGGGGGGGGTGCCTGACTCAAGGAGCCTGGATGGAGAATTTGGGTCGAGAAGACAGGGACATCTTTTGAAAAGTTTTGATAAAAAGGGGAGGAGATCAATGAAGTAGCAGCTGGAGAAAGGTACAGGGTCAAGGGAAGCTTTCTTTACTTTCTTTTTTTTTTTAATTTAATTCTTTGTATTTTTCTTTCTTTTGTTAGTGGGAGGTAGTTCAGCATGCTTATGAGCAGATGGGAACGATCCCATAGAAAGGAAAAAATAGACAATGTAGGAGAGAGGGGATAAATAAAGAAGAGGCCTTGAATAGATGAGAAGGGACAGCACCCGGTCTTCGAGAGGAAGGAGGGGGACCTTCTAGCTATGGACACGGAGGAAGAACAGTGTGACCAGGTCTGGATGAAGACAGGGGTGCGTGCAGGGACCGGGAGGTGAAAGAGGTACCCTTCTCTCTGCTTCCATGTCTTGATGAGAAGCAAGCGAATCCGCTGAGAGGGAGGCATATGTTCCAGGATTGAGAGGAGTTGGAAACGGCTCCGGGACCCCTCTCGGAGCCTGGGAGGGTGGATGGACCAGGAAAATAGAATGGGGCCATCAGGCACTCCTGAAGCCCCTTGGAGGCCTGTGACCATGTTGAAAGTCACATCATACTTGACATAAAATTGAATGCCCAAGAATTTACCAATTTAAAACAACAACAACAACAGTTTCAAAAACAAAGAACCCCAAACCCCAAAGAACCCCAGCTTTCGAAATGAACACATCTCATATTTGTGAGTAGCACAGAGGCTCACACAACCCAACAAAAGAGAGAAGTAATTTTATCTGCCATGGAAGCATTCACCGGGAAGACGCAGAAAGCCGTGGCTTGATGACCATTTGGGCTCAGCAAGAACATCTGACCACGTAAATGTACCAAAGAGAAAAAAATAAGCCTCTGACTCAACATGCTCGAGCTCCCTCTGTCTCTGTTTGGTCCTCGATTACAACCAACTGTCGAAAGCAAACGTGTAAAGTGTGTTGGGACTCCATCCTGGCCCGTGGGTCTGTATACTATTTCACAAGCTTTTTAGGATCTGGTATTGGAGTGTAGTAAAAGAGTACGCGAGCTGGGGAACCAGAGTCTGGAGCTGAGATTTTTCTAGAACTGTGGCTCCCTGGCAGCCGTGGGTCGGTGTTGGAGGGAAGGAGCCATCCACTGAGGGGAACGATTGTTAACCAGACATTTGTTTGTCTTCACACTAGTTTAATTTTTTTTTCCCCTATCCATGGGCTTGATTTTTTTTCCCCCACGTGTTTGAGTTGGAATGTCAAAACCAGTCTTTTCGGTTAAAATCAGCCTCTATCCCCCGTATCTACCTGGATTACGATGGATTACCTCTCCAATGGATACTTCCCACGTCCACTCTTTTTTGGGGGAGGAGAGGAGAGATCTTAATGGATTGGGTCCTGCCTTGGTTTGGGATATTCTTTGATATCTCATTGTAACAAAGTCCTTTCAAATTTTATTTTATTTTTTTCTTAATGATAGAGCGAGAAAGGGAGGTAGAGAGTGTGCCTACTTACAGAGGGAGGAAGCAGAGGGAGAGAGAGAGAACCTTAAGCAGGCTCCACGCTCAACTTGGAGTCCAGATGTTGGGCTTGAGCTCATGACTCTAACCTGAGCTGAAATCAAGAGTCAGAGGCGTAACTGACTGAGCCACCTAGGGGCCCCTAAATTTGATTTTTGAACTTACTTTTCATGTTTTTGAACTTTGCTGTTACGGAGCACATAGTTAAGTGATGCTAAAATCTAATAGGAAGATTTTCATTCAGTCAACAGAATATACAAGCTAGAGAAGTTCACTTTTCATTTCAAGTATTGTAAAGATGCTGCTGGCTAACTGAACATAATAAAAAAAAAAGTAACATATTGTAAAGAGAGAGGTGATGGATTCAAGTCTGATAATGGGTTTTTCAATTAATGCATTAACTATTTGTACAGATATGTTTGGGTGCATATTAGTGCATGCATTATTGTACTGATTAATGAAAATGTTCAATGTCTACTGTTAGAGGTATTGAGAAAGAGGCCTTTATGATGTAAACAAAACTCTGATGGTATAATTTGTGGTTGTCATTGTAAGTTCAATTATAACATTTGGATGAGGGTTGTATTTAAACTTATATTTAGTTTATATTAAAGTTGCTGTTTATTGGGTAGCTACGGTGCATTTGTTGACTATAATACACACAAGAGAGAGGCTCACAAAAACTTGTTAGTATACTTATTTACAAACTGTTACAAAGGGAACACTCCTGAAAGCATCAAAAGCACTATATTTTTATTTTCTGCATGTTTGCAATGATAGCTGCCATCTAATTAGTTTTTCTGGGAGACTATATGAAGGAAATCCATAATATACATAATCCATAATAAACTCACATACAATTACTGGCCATGAAGAAAGAAAGAGGTGGTCTCTAGCTTAGCATTCTCCAAAGTGGAAACTACAATGATAATGATGATAATAATAGTAATAATAGTAACAGCACCTTAAATCGACCTTCAAAGATCATCAGATTAAATAACTATGCAACAACAAGCAGAAGAAATATATATCGATGTCATATTGAATGTCATAGGACCGAAACCACCAAGGTCATGGAGAACCAAGGCAATAACTCATACTTAACTGTGTTTACATCTTAATCATTTAAATTATATGACTCTCAGAGGAGTTACATTCATGCAGAAGTTTTGAACAGAGATTATAACAATTTTATGTCTAGAAGGCGAAGTTAAGAGGGCCAATAATAAGGTAAAATTTCTTACATTTTAGTTTGGCCAAAGAAATCACAGAAAAATAACTTTGGACAGAACTACAAGGAAAATCTTGCTCAAACCCCGCTTCCAAGTTTGTGCACTATTAAAACAGGATAAAAGAGATCATTGATTTTTATCCATGGATTTTTTTTTTTTTTTTAAGATTTGTCTATTTATTGGACAGACAGAGATCACAAGTAGGCAGAGAGGCAGGCAGAGAGAGAGGGGGAAGCAGGTCCCCACTGAGCAGAGAGCCTGATGCAGGGCTTGATCTCAGGACTCTAGGATCATGACCTGAGCCAAAGGCAGAGGCTTTAACCTACTGAGCCACCCAGGCACCCCAATCCATGGATTTTTGATGGAAAACATTTAACCCCAAAGATCATTAGCATCCCTTTTTTAAAAAAAATAAAAAATAATTAAACTAAATATAAAGGATGTGGGGGCAGGGGTCCTATATTGTTTGAAGGAATTAGTATCACGATTACCATTTCATTGGAGTGGATTCTGAAACCCAAAATTCCGTTGAAGTCAGAGAGCTGGCTTTATTTCTTTTTAATGTTGGATGAATTCTCTTCCTACAGTTTCTCAGGAAATGTAATAATTTATTGGTTTTAAAATCCCATCAATATAATATTTGATTTTTCTCCCTATTGTGTTTTTCTTTGATTGATTCCTAGAGGCAATTCTGAATTTCTTCTCCATGCCACATGTTTTAAGGGCTAAATTGTCTCTTGGAAGCACAGCTGTTATGCTTCTATCTAACAGGGTTAAGAAAAATTAATGTCAGGAGACAAACCTATGAGAAATAAGCTCACTGGAAATCAGTATGTTCAGGAAGATTTTCACACGTTAGAATCAGGTTTTCAGGGTCCAACTGTGGGTTTACTGTTTCATATTATTAATAGTGCAATGACAAAGCAGGGGCAGGAGGGCTAATGATAGGATGTGCTCCCACCTCCCCCCCTTTTAAAGGAAGTATTCAAATGAGCGGAAGCCCAAAGCCCTATTGATTAAATACTGAGCTTCTGAGAGTAAAATAAACAGACAATGTAATTTACAGAACAGCATTAAATTAGGCTTATAGGCATGTCTAGTGGCGTTTGGAGAGAAAAGACCAAACTCCTATGAGTTCTTAGAAATTTCTAGTGGGAACAAGTTTTGGTGACTTTGTACTTCCGTTCCTCAAAGGAATTTACCAGGATTTGCCTGTGTGAGGCAGGGTGGTAAAGGTGTACATTGCATTGATATATTAATCAATATATTGCATTATATTAAAAATAGGCATCCTGCTTTTCATTTTTTTCCTGTTGAATCCAGGGAAGAAATTTCCCCTAGCCTCACCAGTGAACTTATACTGGTTTAGAACTATTTCTGCATTCAATTATTTAACAGCTAAAGGACAAAATATTATATGAATGATTTCTTTGTGTTTCTAGACAGATATAACATGCTTCCCCTAATGAGTTTGGAAATATGATTGCAAAGTCTGAGTGCACCAGGAGAGCATTTACTTGTAATCACCCCAGCAAACGAAGGATCAAAGTGCTATCTTGGTCTTAATCAAGTAGACAAACTTTTAATAAAAAAGGAATGGCATCTTCCTTTTAGTCTTAAAATGATACAGTGTATTAGGCATTGTTCTTTGTCAAGAAATAATAAATATTTTGAGAAAAATGAGAAAATGCCAATACACAAGCATAGGAAATAAAAATAAATTATAATCACATCTACGATACTGGGGTCCCCACTATACCATTTTGGAGTGTCCATCTCCAGATTTTTTTTTACATGAAAGATAAATAGATTTGTATTTTTTAATATATTAATACTTTGGCAACTATTGCAGGCAACTTCAACAAATCTGAATATATATAACAATTTTGACCTATCTTGTTTATCATGGGTTATTTTGCATTCTTATTTTTCAAAAATTATGCATTTAACTCTTACTTGAATACTGGGTTGTTGTTGTTTTTGTTGTTGTTGCTGTTTCGCGCCTCTTGAAGTTCATATTTGAGGTGTGTAGTGCCTTCTTTACCACACCCTAATCCTAGCACTGAAGACAAATATAGAAAGAGGTTCAGATTTGGAAACTGGTTTAAATATAAAGATTCTTCTTTTCCTCAAAGAAATGGAATCATATGATATAATCTGCATTCAAAATTCAAAGCCCTTCAACATTTTTCAGGACATGATTTCTTTTTTGCAAAATAAGCCATTTTCTTCTATTATTTATTTTTTAATATTTTTCAATCACTAAATACTCTTACATGCAACACTTAACGATTGCTAATGAGATCAACTCGAGTCGACGAAACTCAAAGGGAGACATGGTCTGGTAATTCGCAGACAGCTCAGGTCTGCTGTAGACCTACAAGCCTAAAACAGACTAACTACAGATTTGCAAAAATCCAGTCTTCACAGAATCAGTTTTGATGTTTACTGATTTCAGGACTGATATGAACAGTAACCTTAGCTTTATTTTAGGAGGCTTCGTGGAAGGTACTGAATTTTGACATGGACGTGAACTTGATCAAAAATATGCCGGCTATAATTAGTTTGAACAGAAAATATTTATTGTTTGAACACATATTTTGTACTCCGTATATGGTTAATCCTAAAAGTAAGTCCATGAGTATTTTCTCTCCATTTTAACAAGGAGGCACCAGCAGTTCAATAAATCCTACCATTAAATGTATTCAGCTGCTAGTTACTAGAGCTGAGGAATGGCTTTCCTACCCTTTATGCTCAATTTGGCCCGATGCCCACAGCAGTATTCTGGCCCGGTGGTCAGCAAACTTTGTCCATAAGGGGCCAGAGAGTCAGTATTCCAGGGTTTGTGGGCCACACAGGGTCTCTGTCTCTTCTACTCAACTTAGCTGTTACCTCACGGATGCAGCAGTCATAGACGATCTGTAGGCATCCAAGAGTGGCTATGTTCCAGTTACAAATTTACTAATGAAGATAGAAATTTGAATTTTATAAAATAGTCTAGTATCACAAAACATTATCCTTTCAATTTTTTTCTACCTACTGTTAAGAACTGTAAATCCTTCTTCATTCAGGAGCTGTATAAACAGACAGTGAGCCAGATTTTGGCCTGTGGGCTACATCTTTGCAGATTCCACCCTGTTCCAGAACAGGGGAAAGGGACAAGGATGTCCCTTGCCCTTGTTCCGGAACAGGGGCAAGGGACACCCTTGATTTAAAATATCAGAAAGGTCCGGATTTCAGGAAAAAGTTTTCATTTTCTAAGAGTCTTGTAACACAGGGACGTTTAAATCATGATCTTGGCTCTGGTTCCTTTTCTTGATGTCGATACTCTCCCATCAAAATCCTCAATGTTAAATTGTTTCCATGAACAAAATAAAGGGGATTTTAAAATAGAATTCTACACAAGGAATCAAGTTTAAAAAAAATTATATTTAAAGGAAGAAAGTCTCCGAATGACACTATCTCAAAATTTCTCTTTTTTTACCCCCTGGGTTGCTACCTTTCTCATTTCAATTGAGTCCTTCATTAGTACTTCTAGTATGAGTTAACTATAGAAAAGTTCCCAAGACCACCTCTTTCAGGTACCACCCTGATCTAGATCGGCCGTTGAGCTCCGTGGCCAGGAAGCATCATAAAGGTTTTCCTTGAGACATTAGTGTAGGAACCACAAGGAAGGAGGAGGAGAGGGGAGGAAGAGAAGAGAGTGACATTGGTGGGACAGGGCCCTGGGGCAGCCAAGCACCACTCATCACTGGGCTTCTTAAGCAAATACATGGCTACCCCGATGCTGCCAGGGCCAAAGACAAACATGCAACTTTTCCCATTAGTGTGACTACTGATGTCCTTGCTCTCCAGCTGATGGAAAATTCCTAGAGGAGAAAGCGGGAAAAGGAAAGGGGACTGTTGGATGGGGAGGGAGTTAAGGGATCAGAGTGGTGGGGTGGGGGGTGGGGCTGGGGGGTAGGCAGAGGGCTTCAATCTAGCTCCTGCCACGTTCTATCCCTCCATCCCCACCCCGTCACCTCCCCAAACTGGACCCTCTACAGAGTGCTCAGTGTGCAACTAGTTTGCTCCCATAGGGAAGCCTCCGCTGCAGGATTAGGACCTAGAGGACTGGAGCATCTGGCTCATTTACTCTTTGGAGAATTTGATCTCATCTATAGGAGAAAACAAATGCATATCCCCTATTTTTCCTCCGGACCATTTTCGTTTTTTGTTTTTGTTTTTGTTTTCTGCTCATAATTCTTTCTGAAGTCAAGTTCCTTTGGCTGTTGAAGCCATCCCCCCTCCTCACAGTAAGGTTAAGATTGGGACAAAACAGCTGTAATTCTAGAACTTGTCAGCCAGAATCAGACTGTCACAAACCAATCACCCAAGGCTGCTCCCTGCTCCCAATAGTTGAGATTATTTTTCCATGATGTAATGAACCTTTTAGAACATTCTGAAAGAAAAATCAGCAGCAAATACATCTCTCTGTCTAGAGATCCCTTCGAACCAGAAGGTTGTCGAGAAGGTTTTTAGATCCAGAAGCATTACTTATGGATGTCGCCATTGTTGTTCCTTGCAAGGAAGAGAATAAAAGTGTAATCGTACTAGGTCATGTGTAAATTTATGCTGTTTTTACTGGCTCTTAACCCTTTTCCTTCCAGGAATTGTTAAGTTCCTTTGCAGTCATATATCAGTCCTTGGGTACGTTCTCACCACGGGTGACTGTTTGACGGTAAGGTCCCTCAGTAGACCAACAGAATAGAAGTCGGGTCACAGAGCGGACTCCCTGGAAATTACGTAAGAGAAATAAATACCCTGGTATTTGCTCAAAGAGGAAATTAGGAAATTCACTTCGAGCATGAACTCATAGACTCACTCCAATTCTCCTGTGAGAAAATTTTTTCTTGGTCTGAGAGGGTCTTCAGAGGAGTTAGGGGGTGAAACCTTGTAGGAGAGATCTCCAGGCTCTATGTTACTCGACATGGGACTGCAAGTCAGGCTCCTATCCTTGTGGCGGAGACCCTGAAGAGGGTTCAGGAGACAGGAGAACCAACAGGACACCTGTCCATGCCTGGGGGGAGTCTTTCTCCTGTTCCTGTTCTTTCTTTCATTTTGGGGTTTTATGTCATGGCCCATAAGTCAATTCACAGAGAATCGCTTTCCCTTGCGGAAAAAATAATTTCAAAAATCGTTTTTATGTTTTTATTTTTATTTTGTGCCGCCTGAACTATTTCACCTGCAGGGTGTGGGTTGGTTTTTATACTAAGGGTGCTTGAGGCTTTTCTGGCAAGTTGCTTTGATGGGCTGTGCCTTTGTAATGGAGCTTGAGGAGCTGGAATCATGCAGATCTGAAATGCATTTGCAGAGATGAACCAAATGCTGAATAATGCTAATAATACAATTCTAAGTGCTCTGCCTGGATCGCTGGCTATGTCTGGGTCCTCTTATCTTGTAGGATTTGAACAAATGCGTGGAACATGGCGAGGAAAAATGAACCAAGGCGAGCAGTGCCTGAGGAAAGAAGATAGAACAGAGAGAGGAGTGAATTAATATCTGTGCTTAATTCACTTAGGAAAGAGCGCCGATTCATTGTGAGCACAGGATTAAGGAGGTTTGCCTACATCTCCATTATACTGCCTGGATTTTGACACTATGAATATGGCACCTGTGACAGTCTTTTGCACTAAATGATGCTTTGACCAAGTAGATGTTCAGATAACTTCTGCCAGGAAATCCAAGTTAACACTTTCATCGTCTGCGGCTCCAAGGGAAGAACTGCTTACCATGTGTACTTAGCTACCGTTTTGCAGAAAGACTGAAGCTGTTTAGCCTCAGAGCTTTATAGATCCTTCTATTTTTGGAAAAGACTGAGAGAGTCGCCACTATCTGCTTCGAAAGTTTCATATTTTCATGCATAAGAAATATGTGTGCAATGGGTGAGTAGATAATTTTTTAAATTGCAAATTGTAAAATATAACTGAATCCTTAAACATCATAAAATCAGAATCATGAAAGCGAGTTGCCGAGAAATTGAAGTCTGGAAGCAGGCTACAAATCTTTTGTCAGAACTAAATAGCTACAGATCCAAAACTGAACCGTCTTCCACGTCTTGTGAGGTTTTTAGATATGACGCCATGAGGTCAAGAGATAGAACGTTGTGTGTGCGTGATTTTCACATTTATGCACTTTGATTTTGCTTGGCGTTCACTAATTTACTAAGTACATTCCTTCTTTCACCAAACCAGTACTAAGGAGGCACTAGATTTTTATTTTAAAATAATAGGAATTAAGAACAATAGCTTTGGGTTTTAACCTTTGCCCAAGTAGGAAATACATCACTATCTTTAGGATTTTTCTTTTTGGAAAGTTTTATTGTGGGTAAAGTTAACACGTATAAGAGGTTTAATCTCAGTCAATGGGAAAGCTAGCTCTCTTAACTGATTTTTTTCCCTCAAGTTGTAGACTTTGTGTTTCAGTCTACATGCAGGAAGATGACCATGAGTGACAAGAAGGCATTATTTATAGTGTCTGCTAAAATTTGGCGATTCAGTTATGCCAACCATATAAACGGACAGATTTACCATAAATATACATTTTAAAATGAGGTCTTCCTTGCTGATAAGATCAGAAGCTGAAACACCATGACAGAATTTAAGTCTGTGCAATAAATTCAGAGTTTCTCTCTTGCTAACTATAGAAACAATTTTCTGAAATGCTCCTTTCCAGTGATCATTTCTTCGGATTTCTTTACATTTAGAATGGACTGGATGGAGCTCAAATCCAAATGGAGGAAGAAATATCTGGATTTGATCCTAATTACTACACTAAAATATCTAAGTAAGCACTTATAAAATGGGCAGTAACATAACTTGGGTTTTCTTTTAAAAATCATATAATATTATCAATGTTTTTCTTGCTGTCAGGAGTCATTAATGTGATCGGCGACTATGAGGTATAGCATTTGATTTCTGTATAGTTGTGATACAAGTTACTCATCTGTAACTTATACTCAGGGATTTGATTATTAAAAGATAAATTGACCAAGGGCCGATGAAGGCTATCTACCTGCAGAACACAAGTCAATGAAGGAGAAAACAATCAATCATCTCCTCAGATACTGATCAAATTTACTTTTATTTATTTATTTTTAAAGATTTTATTTATTTGACAGAGATCACAAGTAGGCAGAGAGGCAGGCAGAGAGAGGGGAGGAGGCAGGCTCCCCACTGAGCAGAGAGCCCGATATGGGGCTTGATTCCAGGACCCTGAGATCATGACCTGAGCCGAAGGCAGAGGCTTTAACCCACTGAGCCACCCAGGTGCCCCCGAATTTACTTTTAAAGTGGAAGAAAGTCTCTCACCGGGAAGCATAAGAATTGAGCCATATATCTGGCAATAGGTCTTGTAGGAGGCGTGCAAGGCCACATTTTATATATTATAGTCAATGTAGGAACCATTTAGGGGGAATTAGTCATTGGCTGTGAAAATTATCAGCCCTATTCTATGATTTCTAGATTTGTCTGAGCACAGATGCCATGAAAAGTTATCCTCTGCAAAAAGCAGAGGAGGGAAACTTGGGCTTGAAATCCGCAGGCTTAGAGGCTGGATCCGCAGCCTCCCCTCACACGAGGACCTTCCTCGCAACATGAATTTCTCTATCTCGATTTCCTGATCAGTTACCATTGGGATTCAGGAAATCACAGGAAGAGAAATCCAGAAGAAAAGATCACAGAGTAGGACGGCAGCCAGAGGCCACTGACAGAGAAATGACAGCGGGATCAGGGTTCTAACAGCCCTGTTCATTTCTCGTAGGCTGGCATTCACTCACCAGCAAGTCCCTCCCTGTCTAAAAACTGAAGGGTCACTCCTCACGCTTGTCTTTGGGTCTACGGTCTGGCCCCAATTTAATGTTCAGTCCTCATATCCCTTTATTCACGAATGCATTCAAATGCTGACCATCACCTGGAAAATCCGCTTTGCTCTTCTCCCTCTAACGCCAACCCATACCTCCATACAGCCATGACAATGTCCCTAACCTCCTCAGATGCTTCCTCTCCATTTATCATTTTTGCACTGAAGCAGCCATTGCAACAGCTCGCTGTGTTATTTCAAGGCTTATTATATATAAATATCTCTTGAAGACATCTTATTCCCCCAATTAAGTTACTCTATTTATTAACTTGATCATCAGTAGCAGTAGTAGCACCAAGAGTTAGTGTATTTAATCCCACTGCGTAAGTGTTCATTATGTGTCAAGCACTTGAGGGGCATTATTTCTAATCCCTGTAACAGTCCCTTACAGCTGGCTGGATCAATGTCACAAACACAGAGCAGGCTGACCCAAAGCCCAAACACCCCCACCTGGCAATGCCGTCACCACGGTCAAGGTCACACAACTTAGAATATCCCTGAGATTCAATGCATTGGGATTTGCCTTGAAACAATGCAATTAAAAAAACAGTCTCAAGAAAGCATACCTTTTGGCCTAGTAAGTCCACATTTGGAAACCTAACAAGATAAGAGGAGATGAAGATAAACAATTGACAGGAGCAGTTAATGCAACTTTATGCAAGTATAAAACAACAAAAAATATATATATAAAGGTATAAGAATAGGTGATTATTCATCCAAGTATGGTTCATACATGTTATGGATGTGAAATATATATAAACATTAAAACATATGCTTTCAAATGAGTTTTAGTTGCATGACAAACACATAAAAAGTATGATACTCATGTATCAAAAATATGACACAATGGATCCTAAAATCATAAAAAATATATCTATAAAGATATAAAAATAGAAACAGAAAGATAGGAAAAGGGGGAAGTATAAATACCAAAGTATTTATAATGGTGGGAATATGGATTTATTTTCTATGTTTTCCTACATTCATCTATCTACATTTTTAATGTTTATCTTGGACATTTTCCATAATTGCTTTGACAATTAAAAAAAAAAAGACCTACACATACTCAACACTTGAAAAACCGCACACACACACTGTTAAAACCAATATCCCAAAACCTAGACATTCGGGTATGTACCCTTTTTTTCAAAAGTAACATAACAACAACAACAACAAAAAGTAACATGACAGGATCATTGACATTACTCAAAGTATGTTTTGTATATTCTTTGTATCTTGTAGCATAGTCCTGAAATGTCCACAACGGTGACTACAATGGTTGTTTGAAGTTGTTTCTTGTTATTGTTAGTTCTGGAAAACACCAAGTTGCAGGCATTTTATAATAAGGTTACCTGACCCCAGGAGGTGCCATCCATTTGAACAGAGAATGAACCCGGGACTTTAGGGTCATTACCTCTAAGGGAGCTAATGTGCCACAGACAACAGGGATGAAATGGTCATCATCATCACTGTGTTAAGAGCCACAGTCATGGGGGGCCTGGAGCGTGCAGCATTTTCAGCATGTAGTCATCTCACCCACATGAAATACGTAAAGTCTTCCAGAGCACAACAGAAGAGTAATTTGCCAAATAATAATTTAGCTGCTCTGGAATTGTGAATTAAAAAAAAAAAATGATCCCACTCATTATTGTTGACTTTAACATATCTGACGGAAAATCAAGATCATATTAATGGACACAGTAAGCACTCTGACGATCTCTCGATAAATGACTATATATGACTTTGTTGTACATATATATGTAAACATATGCACATTTGCAGACACAAAGGCACCTCCCTTACCCAGAGGTCTCCCTCAACTATTCATTACACAGTAAATGCATGGACTAAAGCATTTAAATGCTCTGAGAAGCCAAAATAGATGTCATAAATCCATATCCTGAAGCTTCTTGACCCAAAAAGGAAACTGACCAAAACAAGGTAACTCCAAATTTGGCATCTGCTCATACTATTTCAAAAATATATATCCACTTTAAGCCCTTTAGATTATATTTGTTTTCACTTCGCATATATTTTTAAGCAACCTTGGTTATGTAATTTCTCAGTCCAGTGCAGACGAGAATCAACGAATTAGATAGAGCATGGTGACAGCCTGATATATTTGGCAGAGGCAAAAATGAGAAGTGAAGGCTGTCATTGGTGGAGAAGAGAGAAAAAACAAACAGAAGACTTAAAAAAGCTTAGTTTATGGTCATTTAACATAGACAACATTGCTTTCACTGTATTTGGATAGTCCCCCTCTGTTGCAGGTAAAAATGAAATAGTTTTGTTTATTATAATGATACTGAGTCATTGTTCAAAAGTCGTAGTCTCCTCAAAAACACTATTACTTTCATTCCCTCATTCGGCTATTTATTGAGACTGATGCATTTCCTTGCCTGGGTGCAAGCAATGAGGATATAAAGAGGAAAAAAAAAGACACGGCAGTGGATTTTGAAAAGTGGAAAAAATATAGGGAGACGTCTTTGTAAGAGCATGAGAAGAACAAAACTTCAAAACATGCTAGAGTGTTCCAGGGGCAATCAGCGAGAGTTCGAGGATGCATACAGTGTTTTAGAGATGATGGTTCTCAGCACAAACACATGTCCATTAGTTGGAAAAGCTATGATGTGATATGCTGCATTCCCACGTATGCCAGAAAAATAAGGCATCATCACTGTGTGCCCCAGTGGTCACAAATGGCCAATAAGCCTTATGGAATAAAGCCCACTGCTTTAGAAAAAAAAAAAATGTCTGTGTAAGCAGAGACATGCAGCCTTTGTAGAAGCAGCTTCTAATTTATACACATGATTACACGTGTATTGACCGATCTGGAAGCATAACAGGCGTTTTAGGACAAAACTGAGTGAAGAGGCAATCCTGTCTTCTGGTTCTCTCTTAGTATCCTTAACCCAGCTCTACATGGCAACATGTCACACATATTAAAACCTCCATTCTAAACATGCCCATGAATTCTAGTTGATTTCACTCCTCAGACACTCTCCAGAATTTTTTTTTTCCCTTGCATGATTGGTTTTAGCACTTCAGTCATAAGCTGCCTTAATTATATTGTCATTTGGCCATTCGATTTCACTTGTGCATTGCTTGTCTTGTCAACGAGAGACTGTGAATTCTTGGAGGGAAGGAACTGTTCCTCCTAGGGCTCTTAAGTCTCCCGTATTCCTCAGCCTATCACAAAACTACAAAGTATTTACTCAACAAATACATTTATGGAATTTAATATGAAGATGAAATCTTACCAGGATGGTAAGTGAAATTGCCAGATCTGTTTTCCCATTGATAAGATTACTTCAGTGTCGGGCACCTGGATGGCTCAGTCAGTTGGGTGTCTGCCTTCAGCTCAGGTCATGATCCCAGGGTCCTGGGACTGAATCCCACACTGGGCTCCCTGCTTGGCCAGGAACGTGCTTCTCTTCTGGTTTTGCTGCTTCTCCCCCCACCCCCACTTGTTCTCATTCCCTCTCTCTCAAACAAATAAATAAAATCTTTTAAAAAAAATTACATTCAGTGCCTTAAAATACCATAGTCAATGGCTTGTCCTCATTGCAGCAGATTGCAAACTCATCTTGCCTACACTTTAAGTTCACCTGACATTTATTATTTATGCTATTAATTATTACTGTGAATATTAGTAAGGGGTTCTCAATACTGGCAGATACAAATGAGAGATTTTCATTTCTCATCATTGTAAAATTGGACTGCTATATCTATCTATCTCTCTATATAGCATTTGCTATATAGCATATACTCATAGACTATATATGAGAGCCATATATAGTTAATGGAAGTCTGAAAATATATCAAATTGC
Organism: Meles meles; assembly: GCF_922984935.1. Lineage (NCBI taxonomy): Eukaryota > Metazoa > Chordata > Mammalia > Carnivora > Mustelidae > Meles > Meles meles. The sequence continues at coordinate 54,233,852 of NC_060083.1, forward strand.
TAGAGATATTTATATAAGTGCAAAGGAAAGATGCGTGCTGCTAGTGGAACAATCACCTTCTGCGTCACACAACCATTCATAATCTGAGTTGCAGATCTAGATTATGACTAATATTTGGCTCTAATATTATAGGTGGTTACTGTGGAGGGAATCAGTAAGAGCATAACTGTCATTTCCTTGGAAAAAATTAATCCACAGATGGATCCCAACACCCAACTGCACTGGTGTCCAAAACTAACGGGGATTTTTGCTAAATAAGGACTGATTCAGCCAAAAAAGATACTCTGACTAGAGAAATTTGTATCATGCATCACTCCAAAAAGTGCTGAAGACTCTGGAACACTAGATATTAGCACGCATCTTTCCTTTGCACTTGGATTCTTTGACGATTCTTCTATTATATGAAACTCTTTTGGCCTATGGTGTACCCAGTTTATTTAGAGAAGAATATTAAAATAAAGCAATTTCAGTCCATGTTCCAGAGAAATGGGATCCTTTTCTGGGTGACTGATTTTCAAAAAGAGCTCATTACCTGGAAATAAAAATGCTGCCTCTCTGAATTCACACGGTTTGGAAAATTCCTAGCCATCCACAGATGCACGGATTGAATCATAATAAAGAAGAGAACATACATCATGATTAATTTCCTCTTCCCATTTAGCTTAATATATTTTATTGCTGTCCTATAGGGATTAACTGGACCTCTCCCACCTGTTTCTTAAAAGAAATCCATGCCGAAACACATTTCAGAAGAAGCATGTTGCGGTGGGGTGAGATGTTACTCCTTCTCCTCCCTTTGACTACATAGAATTTTAGCTCCTCTGGTCTCCACGTTTTTAGCTCGGGGCTACAGACTGGGTTTCTATACACCCATCTATTTTGCGGAGTTAATTCAAGCTGTTTAAAAGTAATGCATTACTTAATAAATACTACAGTAGACAGACCCCCTCCCCTCCTTCCCCCGCCCCCCCTCCAGCCCCCACTGTGTGAGGCTTTTCCACCCCCCCACCCCCCACCTCGCATACAGGGTTTTAAAAGGCAAGGCGGTTACAGGGCTTGGAAGACTGCATAATGTCAGCGAGTGGGATGGAACGGCAATACGTTTGGCTCTCATAGCAGAAACACCGCATGCACAACTTATGCCACACTTTCAAATTTCAGTTATCTCGCTCAGTGCTAGGAAAAGCGGCACACTTGCTAAAGCAGGGTTAAGGACGCATCTGCAAAACCTAGCCTATCTCACCAGCACCTCCTAGGGGCCGTAGGAGGGTATGAGCCTGGGAAGCGGGTACCCGCGCAGACCCTTTCCTTGAATTGTCAGTTTCCCCTCCCCTCCACGCAGAAATGCACCCGGTCGGTGCCGCCGGGAATGCGAGCCAGCTTGGCGAAGCAGTTCCGCGACTCTAGGAAGGCCTTTAGAGGTTTAACCAAACTGCACGAAAGACCCATTTGCTCGCTTGAGGCACGAAAGACCCATTTGCTCGCTTGAGGCACGAAAGACCCATTTGCTCGCTTGAGGCAATAAACATTACACACACACAGGAATTTCAAACTCTGTGTAAAGAAGAGTCCTAAATATATTGCGTCCTTTAAGAGCAAAGCTTCGTTATGACACCGCAGTACTCCGAGGTACACGCACTCACTCCATTTACACACAGACACACCCACGGACACACGGACACACGGACCCGCGGATCAATCTGCAAAGTTCCAGGATCCAGACGCGGTTAACACTGAAGCTGACAGGGTTTTTTTTTTAAAGGGTCTGCATGCTCTTGCCTGGTTGCTGGGATTGAGGCTGGGAGGCGCTGATGCGAGGGCAGAGCTGAGTGTCTGTAGGAGTTGCTGTTCCAGAGAATTCATTACTCGAATTGCTCTGATTTTAGATCAGTAGAGCGTGCCGGGCGGTGGTGGAGAAAGCGATTGAGGGCGGACAGTGCGAGAGGGAACGAGTCTTTCACCCTTCAGAGAAGTCTAGGCGCTTTGTAAGTAATTCACCAACAGCCCGGAGCAGAAAGAGCCCAGCGGCTCTGCAGTGGCAACAGTTGTGCGCGTCTAAATCCAGCCGGTTCCGCGCGCCGGTCCCGGTCCCGGTCCCGGTCCCTTTCCCCGTTGGACTCGCGGCTCCTCCGTGCACCACAGGTTCTGCGGGGAGTTCGGGCGCGGGGGGCTGGGGCGTGCGGGGGGCGCCGGGTGGGAGCGAGGGGAGAGGGAGACGCGCCTGGGCTGAAAGGCAATCCTCCCCGCCTGCAAACGTTTCGCGCGGCCCTGGCACCTCGAGGGCGGCTCTGGGAGCACACACGGCACCGCCGCCCCCGAGCAGAGGGAAAGGGAAGTGTGGGGCTCGGAGAGGGCTAGGAAGCTTTGCCCAAGGCCACGCTGCAATTAGGCAGCCGCAAACGCCCGGCCGCGGAGCTTCCCACCTGCTGCTGCTGTCCCAGCTGGGGCGCCACCTCCTCCTCCCCGGCCGGGGCCGGACTTCCAGACCCGGCTCGGAGGGCGGAGGGGTGGGGGGAGGAAGCGGCGGCAGGTTCTCCTCGCTGGCAGCTTCGCGGGCCGCGGGTGTAGCATCGTCCCCTCCCCGCCGCGATTCCCGGGGCCGGCCCGTGCGGCCAGGCGCGCTGCGATTGGCTGGCCGGGGCCGGGGGGCGGAGCCAGGCGGGCCGGTATCTCAAAAGAGCCCAGGATATTGCAGAGCGCACTGGAGCCCTGGCCAGCGCGCAGCCTTTCCCGGCGCCGGCAAGCTGGGTTTTGGGGATTCTGGTTTGCTTTGGCTCACTCGCTTTTACAAACTACTGGATCTTACATGCCTCTGTACCCCCCACTTCCACTTCATGTCCCCATGCTCCTGCGCCAGCAACAGGTAAGGGCTGCTGTGTGTTTTCTTCCCTCCTTGTCTCCCGCTGCCTGGGTGTCCTGGGGAGTGGACTCGGGCCGCCATCCCCAACCCTACCCTGCCCCGCTGCTCCAGAGGTGCCCAGCTGTCACGCTGCTGTAGCGCTTTCCGACGCTGCGGAGTCCCAGATCATGCCTATAGAGTTTGTGTGCGCACCAGAACATCCCCAGAGCTAAAAATACTGAGACAGGCTTGGAACAGTTGAGCAATAGGAACAGATTTCTCCGCAGCATCTGTTTGTGCTCATTACTTCCAATGCACCAGCTGTAGCGAGATACTGAGTTTGGAGACAAGGGCGAGGGAGCCTGTGTTCGATTCTTGCTCGAAGGAAGAAAAAAAAAAAAAAAGGCGGGGGCTGGGGAGTGCTTCTAGAACATTGGTCTCAAACCTCGGCAGACTTGGGACTCAGCCCTAGTCTTGATCCTTCGCGTCTTTTTTTTTTTTCCCCCCTTTGTCATTGCTTCAAGTGTAGCTTCGAGTTCCAAACAGAGCGAGCGTCTCAAAGTTGCTTTGCTGGGGAAAGAGAGCGCGAGCCCGAGTTGGATTTGAGCCCGAAGCCCGCAAAACTTTCACATCCTATGCCACTCTCTCCTAAACAACGTATTATTCTTAGTAATAATAGCATTAATACCTAAGTTGAAGACAGCGTGGTTTCAGGAAAGCACAGTGGATTCTGCAAAAAGATTGCATCATAACAGACTCGTCATGACAATTGAAAAAAAATCGAGATAGGAAATGGGCAGTTTAATGTCTGTGCCTGGATGAGCCTTACCAGTGGGATGGTAACTAGGATACTGCTGTGAATCCTGGGGGTTTTCATAGACTTAGAACTTACCTGTTAGGAAACAGGGCATTGAAACCGTGTTTGGGGTATGCAAAGAATGCATATTGCCTTTTATCACTTGCTTTCTTTTCCCATTAATAATCAATACGCTGTTAGATTTCCCTCTCACTAACCAGTGCCCTAGGTCTGCTGTATATTACCTGTACACTTGTTAGCATTTCCCAGCTCACTTACACCCCCCACCCCTAATGCTTTATTTATATTTGCCAATAGCTGGAAAAATGTCAAGGCTCAGAAGTAAGAGATGTTAGTACAGGGATGGTGAGAGGGGTCAAAGTTGGGGTCAAGGTCATTTAACTTTTCTTTTAACCGGTCTCCCTCCTGTTTTGCCTATACTTTCTTTAAATTTATTGGTATCCATAGGAATATTTGTTTTAAACTCCTGTGACTTTGGCCTTTTTTTTTTTTTTTTTTTTTAAGGACACACCATATTTCTACTCTCTTCTGATGCCCCAGGTATAGAATCTCTGGGTAGCTGTAAAGTCCTTGTATGACTTCTCAGTAGCATGAAAGATTGGCCCCATCTTTACCTGAACAGATAGACCGTTGCAGGGTCTTTTTTTTAAATCCCCAGATATGTGTATTTCTCAGCATTTGCAAATGCTGAGAGATGCTCCGTGCACTGCTGAATATAGATTTTAAAGCGCTCACAGAGATAAATGCCTATCCCTCCGCCCTTCCCTTCTTGCCCCTCCCCCTCCCTTCTGTTTACTGAGCTCCTAAGAGGTTGCTTTGCTAGCAGTTGTGCCCACATAGCAACATGTGCCCAGAGCACACTCAGGCTGGTCTATATGGCGTCAGCTGGGGAATAACTGCTCTGAACACTCATTAGCAGACCTCTCTCTCAGCCCAGCACACTTTCTTTTACTGTCCTTATTTGCAATCCACAAACTTTCTCACCCATTGCACACCATGACCATATTATGAGATACATTTATTCTCATTTATTTGTCATAATTATGTCTTTCTAGTTTTCTATTGGAGATATTTCCTAGATGGGAAAAAAATTATTTAGATGCACTCATTTATTTATACAGTGTTATCTCCTTGACCTTGAATTGATCTATAGGGCTCTCTCTCTTTAACATCTACCTAAGATTGAAACGGCTGAACTATTTTTTTCCATTGCTTATGCTTAATTTTGGCTCAGCCTATAAATAGTCTTAACATGAACAGCACCACATGTAGCCACTCAATTTCCCAGAAATACTTTCTACCTCATTGGTGATAGCCTGGGTAAAATGATTATTTGTATCTATGAGATTTACATCAGGCCCTTAAATATTTTGGCGGAGAGGGGAGTTTACACATTGTCCGTCAAATCAGTTATGGATTCTCCTGAATTGCACCCATCAAGAAGTCAGATCACTTAGTGTTCTCATCTCCTCTCAATCAAATGCTTCTCAAAAGAACTATTTTGAATATAGGCCTAAAATAAAGTTGCACAAAAGCCCTATTCTGAAGGAAAGTTTTGGTTTTTTTTTTCAGACACTCATGAATCGGTGATTTTTTTAGTGAGAAAAAAGCAGGCAAGGAAGTTTTCTGCTTGCCTAAAGCCACTTGGGCATGTGGGCAGGTCAGTAAGGGGAGCGTTCTTCTTCATGAACTATTAAGACAATCGCCCCAGCAAACTGTGGCAGGTTCCGGATTTTTGCTACGTAGTCAGCTCCCCAAAACTCTGAAGACACGTAATGTGTGCGCACACATATACACACACAAATCTGTTTTGGAGTGTATTTATTTGAAGTGACAGAAGCTTCCACTTTGCCAAAAAAATCTTTCTTTCCCCCCTTTCCAGGCAGAATGGTAAAATTTCTAAATGATGCTCCGCATGTGGAACAAATTCTGTCATTAACAGTGGAAATACGACAATAAGAGTCATTCAATATAGGCTCTTTTCAAAGTTCTAAAGGCAGGAGTGTCTTGGTAGGGAACTGGTATTGTGTGTTTTATGGAATTCCAATGAATGTCCTGGGGTCAAGATTTTTGGAAGGTCGTAATTCAGTCTTTAGATTTCATATGGCTGTTATGCTTTAATCTGGAAAGAGTGCAGAAATAAGTCAGAAGAAATTTGAAACTGTCTACTCACGGTCCCTAATGGTAACTCAGATGGAGGGGTTGTTTTGAATCATGAAAAGGGAATTTCTTGGGGTCAACTTGTAAGTTCTGAAGTCATTCAGACCTCCAGATACAAGCACTATTTAAATGAGGCCTCCCTCCCTTACCCCTTTTTTGGAGAGTACACCTGCATCAGGTGTTTTATTATTACATCTCTCTAGTTTTGTGTAGAAATCCTCAGCAATTTCATATGAGCCCAATAATCTGAAATCACTGTTAAAAAAATATTCCTTCCATGTCCAGGATCTAGAACCCTGAGGGATAGGAGTTTTATTTCTTTTGTCCAAGTACAAACTTCATAGGGAAGCAGACAAAACATTGAAGCAGGTGGAAGACTGGGAAGGCACAGTAACTTCTTTTTATAAAGTAATTCAAAGGCACTTTCAAATCGGGCATCATTTACGTGTCAAAAGCTGCCAAAATGTAACACACATTGCAATTTTCACAGATGACTAATCTCAGGAAAAATGTGTTGGGGCACATTCTTGCATAATAACTTGGATAAAGAGGGAGAAGTGAAAAGACTGTAACAAGGCATTTTCAAAGACAATGCACCTTGCCCCTCTTTAAGGGGGTGTTCAGAAACTAGATAAATGACTTGCATGATCTGTTTGCAGGTGGCTCAGCTGAAATTGGTTCTGTTAACTACTTAATCTCAATGTGCTTTTGGGGGAGAACGAACAAGTGGAGTCCTCGTTATCAGGGCTTCAGCAAATTTCTGCTCCTTTCCATCTGTTTCCCATCGTCCCCCTTTACTACAGGAGATTGACCGGGTGGCTGGACGAGGGGAGGATCACTTCTGGTTCTTCATTCTACGCTGTATTCAATTTGTTAATTTCTGTTTGATACAGGGAAACACTTTGGACTTTATCTTAGACTTTTGTGAGTGAAGGGGAAAAAATAGTTTCTTTAGAGTGAAGAGGGGAAATTGAAGTAAATAGATCACTTTTCTCGAGGTTAGGATGAGGCTAGAGGAGAAAACTGAAAATTACTGTTTGTTCACATTAGGTAAAGGTGAGTGCCTTCTCCATGGGAACTTAGAGCAAAGAGCAGCGCTCGAAGTGAAAGTAAGCTGACTGACAATTATGATCCAGTCCTACAAAGTTGTCTCTGTTTGGGAAAACACAGAATTGGACCCACATGAAATGAGTTCCTGCCTTATCTCAGTTCGCTAAAGACCTGGTCCTTTGGCACAAAGGTGCTTACTTCCTAGCCTGTCATTACACATGGCAGTCCCATCTCTGGAGAATTTCGGGACTCATCGCTAGGCAACAGACTCGCTCTTTATCCCCCAGAGCAAACCTACGCCTTCAAGTCAGAATCACTTGCACTAACAGAGATGTTATCGGGCATTTCTGCAAAGTGGCTGCTTGTAGTGTGTGAGGTGATGAAGCAAGCCCAAACAGTCTTCAGAAATTGCGACTGATTTCAGATCATTATAAGGGCTGTAGACTCAGGGTTTTTTTTTTGTTTGTTTGTTTTAATTATCATTTAAACAAAATAGTCTGTGCCTTCTGATTTCCATCATGTCATTGAGGGCTCCGGTATTCTCCCATAATGCACCTGCACCTCAATTAATATTAACATTCTGCCTTGATACGAACTGTTCTCTAGACATGTCTGAGTTCTCAAAGCCTCGTGACAAACCTTGGACTAAGCAAGTCTTTCTTCTGCTTAATAACATGGGACCCTAGCAAGTAGAAGAGGCCAGAGAGAGTAAGAGAGGTTTATCTGTAAAAATAGAATCTCCTAGATTGCTGGAAACAATAGGGGGAAAAGACCCTGAAATTTTGATTGAAAGACTGTCCCAAACAATGAACTCTCCCATGCGTAGTAACTTTATGCTTTTAAATACAATAAGAATATTTTTAGGGGATGAAGAAATGAAATACCTTATAATTTACTACAGAGTATTTTTATCTTTATCTGGCTGTGTCTTGCTAGGAAACGTCGTTACTTAGAGAGTCGAACCCATTAATAATGACTTCTTTTCTAAAGAATAATGTCTTTTTTTGTTGTTGTTGTTTTCAGGACATGTACTCTGGATATCAGCTGAGTTACTGAGGTAGCTTTGCATGTCAGTAGACAGACCTTGGTAGACCCTCAAGGCTCCTGGAAACCCCCATCTCTCCTTCTTCTTTTTTGTGTGTGTCCTCACTGAACATTCAAAACTGTTTCTCCAAAGGGTTTTGCAAAAACTCAGACTGTTCTCCAAAGCAGAAGCACTGGCGTCCACAGCAGAAGCGATGGGCAGTGTGCGAACCAACCGCTATAGCATTGTCTCTTCAGAAGAAGACGGAATGAAGTTGGCCACCATGGCGGTTGCAAATGGCTTTGGGAATGGGAAGAGCAAAGTCCACACCCGACAACAGTGCAGGAGCCGCTTTGTGAAGAAAGATGGCCACTGTAATGTTCAGTTCATCAACGTGGGGGAGAAGGGACAGCGGTACCTTGCAGACATCTTTACCACATGCGTGGACATTCGCTGGCGGTGGATGCTGGTTATCTTCTGCCTGGCCTTCGTTCTCTCGTGGCTGTTCTTTGGCTGTGTGTTTTGGTTGATAGCTCTGCTCCATGGGGATCTGGATGCGTCAAAAGAGAGCAAAGCTTGTGTGTCTGAGGTCAACAGTTTCACAGCTGCCTTCCTCTTCTCCATTGAGACCCAGACAACCATAGGCTACGGCTTCAGGTGTGTCACGGACGAGTGCCCGATTGCTGTCTTCATGGTGGTGTTCCAGTCAATTGTGGGCTGCATCATTGATGCCTTCATCATTGGCGCCGTCATGGCGAAGATGGCAAAGCCAAAGAAGAGAAACGAGACTCTGGTCTTCAGTCACAATGCCGTGATCGCCATGAGAGACGGCAAGCTGTGCTTGATGTGGCGGGTGGGCAACCTTCGGAAAAGCCACCTGGTGGAAGCTCACGTGAGAGCCCAGCTGCTCAAATCCAGAATTACTTCGGAAGGGGAGTACATCCCCTTGGATCAAATAGATATCAATGTCGGGTTTGACAGCGGAATTGACCGCATATTTCTGGTGTCTCCGATCACGATAGTCCACGAAATAGATGAAGACAGTCCTTTATATGATCTGAGTAAACAGGACATTGACAACGCAGACTTTGAAATTGTGGTCATCCTGGAAGGTATGGTGGAAGCCACTGCCATGACCACTCAATGCCGGAGCTCCTATCTGGCAAATGAAATCCTCTGGGGCCACCGCTACGAGCCTGTACTCTTTGAGGAGAAGCACTATTACAAAGTAGACTATTCAAGGTTCCACAAGACTTATGAGGTGCCCAACACTCCTCTTTGTAGTGCCAGAGACTTAGCAGAAAAGAAATATATCCTCTCAAACGCTAATTCGTTTTGCTACGAAAATGAAGTCGCCCTCACAAGCAAAGAGGAAGACGACAGTGACAATGGGGTTCCAGAAAGCACCAGTACGGACACACCCCCTGACATAGACCTTCACAACCAGGCAAGTGTCCCTCTAGAGCCCAGGCCCTTACGGCGAGAGTCGGAGATATGACTGTTTCCTTCTCTGGAATATTTACTTTAAAATAACAGTCTGTTGGTCAAAGGCCCAAAACAGTTACTCAGACGACGGTACTGGTGAAGAGGTGGGTCAAGACGAGGGGCCACAAGGGACTGAGGCGAGCACAATGGTTTCCAAGAAAGACTGTAAGCTCAGAGATGAACATAAAGCACTCAACATGCCTCCCCTCCCCGCCCCTCCCCCGCTCCCCATGACCCAATGGCACATACATGTTGTAGAATAAGTTATGGGGTTTTTATGTTTTGTTTTGTGTTTTTACAAAACTTGAACTTGCAGGCAAGCCTTGGTTGGGTATTTGACTAATCCAGAATGCTTCTCTTTAGGGAACAAGAATGTTTTTAATGGCATAACAAAGGCAAGACTCTGCCTTAATTTTTGAAAAGCTGCTAACTACATGAACACAAATTGTATTTTTGTTGCCGTGTAGTTTTTCTTTCGTGTAACTTAAAAGTCAGTGTTGAACTTTGTTGAAAGCTCATGATATGTGCTTCGAAGTGGCAAGTATTTGGCTATTAAGCTGCCAAAATGAGAGCCTGATTTTTTTGAGGCCAGTAATTTGTTTGCTAGAATTGATTTTTTTTTTCTCTCTCTCTCTCTTTCTCTCTCTCTCTCTTTGGTTACATAAGGGCATTATGTAACACTAGCCAAATGGTAGCCTCTGGGTTTTGTTTTGTTTTTTTTTTTTTCTTCCATGATGTTAATGGGTTATCTCAAATTTTAAGTTAGACTACCTAAAATAAATACCAAAGATAATGCACATTTTTGCACAGTGGAGCTTAGACTAAAAAGAATAGAAAGCCCCACGGCTGCCTTGAAATCAAGAAACCATAACTTTGAACCTCAGCAAGACCTTGAACTGCCCTTTCCTCTTTCACCTTACTCAGAAATAGAACATCATACGCACAGTCTAGTCAGTGTCCTGCTTTTCCAATTTTTCTCTTTCATGCAACTTGTTTATGATAGGGGAAGAAGAAAGGTCAATTAAAATTCACACATATGCAATCAAAATACCTTTTCTTTCCTGCTTGCTAAGGCTGGCCAGGTCAACGCACAAGGTGAGAAGGTGAGAGAAGGTGATGTGCTCTTAGATTTTTCTGGATTTCCCCTTTTTGCACATTCCAAAATGTATTCCATAAGACCCAGGTTGGAGTTAGTTGGCTCAAAACCTGAGCCACCCAACATGAAAGATAGACAGGTTTAAACCCTTGCGACTGAATACATGGCCCCAACTGTCAGGACATTTCCAGCTTGATTTCCCCTTCGAGAAGATGCCACGCCTGGCCTCTAGGCTGGTTCTTCCCATCAGCCTGTCTGGAGGGAGTCCTCCCACATCTGGGAGTTTGCAGATGTCAACGGGGGAGCTGGGGAGGTGTGGACCAACCACTTTGATGTAACACATCCGCTTAAGTATTCGGGAGGGAGAGGAAAGTGACCTTTTTTTTTTTCATGGTAGAGGGTAGGAAGGAAAATGTCGCAGTATTTTGGGGTCAACAAGAGCCATACAAAATATAACACAGCCACAAGTGGAGGAGATAATGATCTAAAGGTTTATTTCTCCTTTATGCATGCACATTTGAGATGGGATCTGAACTGATGCTTGTCACCTGTAGAGCCCAAATGGTTACTAAGGACACATTGTTTTCCAGAAGTCTGTCCTGCCTGGCTGCCTGACTGGATCGAAACATATATATATATATATATATATACATATATTTTTTTTTCTTCTTCTTCTCTTTTTCCCCTGCTCTAACTCAATCATGGAACTCTTTTTTGGTTTAAAGTTCCTTATGTGTGAAATCTGGGGGTTGCTGACTTTTCTTTTTCATTGGAGTCTCAAAATCAACTCTCTTATGGTATTATATCCCTGTATGCCATTAAAAAACAGCTTGTTCTGGAATCCTGTATTTTGTAAGTCGAAGCGTGTGATGGTCTCTGGGTCTTGCACAGCCATCTCTGAAATGCCTTGCTTGCAATAATAGGACAGTGTCTGCTGCTCTCAGCCCTCAAAGCCGATGGGTTTGAAGACTGTGGCGTTCTTTTCCTGGAAACCGAGACAGAGATGTCAAGCAAGTGGTTGCTATTTTAAATCCAAATCTAGAGGCAGGTTGGGGAAGTTGTTCAGAGAGTTGGAGGAATTGGGATTGGGTGGACAAAAGAATGGACAGACAAGAGAACAATTCGGCTGTCGAGGGCGAGAGGGTACTGAGGGCTTCAGCTGCTGCTATTTCGATATTTTGCAAAGGAAAATAATCAAACCAAAGAGTATTCCGTGATATGTAAATTAAATGAAGTTGTAGTGGAGCACAGAGGGGGCCACGAAGAGGGCTCCTTCCAAACAGAGTGCTGCCACTTCAAAAGACTTGAGAGAGTTGAAAGGGGGTGGTCTGGGGGGAGGAACGAGGGGAGGGAAATCTTTCAACTTCTTTCTGAAAAACAGAAAAAAAAATCTAAAATTTCTGGTGCACAGGTTTGTTTTTGTTTTTGTTTTGTTTTTCCAAGAAAATTTTGCAGAAGCTATGTTTTTAAAGTGTACATTTTATAAAGTTTATCAGATATTTTCATATTTAAAGCCAAATGTAAATAGAAGTCTGTAAAGGAAAAAAAAATTGCCATAGAAAGTACAATTTCAGTGCAGCAATTTCGGAGAGCTAGTACCTCTATGCTACCGGTTAGCATGGTTTTAGCAAATATTTACCAGCCTTATAAGGTTCGTATTGCTATGTTCTGTTATTTATTTCAGCATGGACTGTTCCTTTGAAAGCTTTTTCTAGTTATTAGTATTTTAACAATTAACAAGCTTTAAATGGCAATTTTTTTTTTTTTTGTCAAGAGCCAAGACACAGGTAATGCACAATATTTTTTTGTTGCATTTTACCTTCAAAGCATTTGTCCTTGTTGACTGGGTCTCCTTAATTAGTGCACATACATCATTAGAATGAAGTCCGAGGAGACTCGCCGTGAATATCCGGGGTCTGTTCCCAGCTCCGTGTTGCTCCTCTATTGCAAGCAACCCCCCCACCCCCCTTGAATTTACTACTCCCTTTTAAAGAATTTTTGCTCGTATCTGGATGGGCATTATATTTTTGGGAGGAGGCATAGATTTCTGGTTCTCCTATTTTTAAATAAAAGATAGACAAAGTGAATTCTATTTTGACTATCGAGAATGGAATAGTTTTCTAACCCTCTAAGAGTATACTTGAATCAGACATTGTAAGGATGTCCGTACAGCACTGTAGCCATTTCCAAATTCCTGGAGAAAGTCTGTCTTACCTTTTTAAAAAACAAAAACACAAAAAACACTATTCATGCACTATTTCTTCACTTTCCTTCTTCCCTGTGAACTCCCATCCCAGACCTTGACTGTCTATGTGATGAGCTCTATCCCCCGAATCATGTTACCCATGCAAATGACCAACATCAGCTCGTGCTTTACAATAAGTCACTCGGTAAAAGCAAAGAGCTTGTTCTGAAAAACAGGGTGAGTTCATTCTCACGCTGTTGTCTAATAATGTTAAGGCAAAAAATAAAAGTGTTGCATAGTCCCCTCCCGACTCCCGACTCCCGACTAGAATCTCTTTTCTAGTGACGTTGGGTTTCAGCTCTGGGCTCTGGTGCGTTGAACAGTCCCGGCCTTTGACAATCGTGATAGTTACTATTTTCCCGTTTGCCGTCTTTTTGTATCTAAAAGTCTTCCTATTGTACTGCACAAACCATGGATTGTACATATTTTTATATATTATGTCTTATTTTATTATTTCTAAATAAAAAATTAAAAAATTGAAGACACATCGATGCAGGCATCTGCGGGCCTCCTGTATGATTACTGTAGCGTCGCTGAGAAACAAAGCAAAGGTTCCCCAACCACAAGGCAGAAAGGCTGAGCAGTTGGGATGAATAGAGCCATAGAAATGGCCTCAACAGGGAGGGGTGGTGGGTGGCAGATTAGCTTAATCCAAGTTAGAGGAAGTCAAGCTCATATTTTGTTTTTGGACGGATCATAGAGAGGATAGAAAACAAGTGAGAAAACAACACTGATGAAACAAGTTCTAATCTTTAGGTTGAGTCTCTGTTTGATGATAATAGTTATCCTTTGTGGAGCCTAAACTCTGTATAGGGTTCTGCCTTGTATGTTATCTCAACCCTGCCCCCTCCCAGATGAGGATAATATTCTTCTTGTATTGTACATTGGGAGTTGATGAAAGTGTTTTGTAAAAGGCCAGATGGTAAACACCTTTGGCTCTGTGGAACAGAGGGCCTGTCTCCACTCTGCCCTTGGAGCGCAGAAGCCATCACTGATAACAGGAAAACAAATGTTGTCACTGTGTGTCAATAAAACTTTACTTGTAACTACAGGTGATGGGCCACGTGGGGCCCATGGCCTGTAATTTGTCAACCGCTGGTATAGAGGAAACTGAGGCTCAGTTTAAAGCTAATTAGCCATGGAAGTCGTATTCAAATTCAGGTTTCAACTGTCCCCAGGCTCAGTTTAATCCACTAAACTGTATATTGTTCCAGGACACCAAGTTACCATAGTCTCAGAGAAAATGCCACTTCTACAGAATTGGAATAACTTCACTGCTGTCTCATGATTGGAAATCTTGAGAAAATCCGCATTCTGGAGTATGGGTTGCTCCTTAATATTTTTTTTTCTTTAACAAGTGGCACTTTCTGTGTTTCAAGCATGGTTCTTGAATTCTTTGTAAGTAGTAATTTCATCTTAACAGCAACTCTGTGGAGTAGGCAGTGGTATTATCCCCACTTAAGAAATGAAGAACCAGGACCAGAGAGGTGGAGTGCTTTGTGCAAGCACACACAGCAAGTAGGTATGAGAGCCGAGATTTAAAACTGAAGCCATTGAGCACCTGGCTGGGCTTTTTATCAGTACTCTCTGCTTTTCGTTTGGAGGCATTCCTGGTAAAAGTTTCACCATTTACCCTGGGGCCTTTCTGCTCCTTAGTTTTTATTTTCCTAGATGATGAAATTGCATTCTGTTTCTCCACATGGGACGCATGAGCCCGGGATTTCCACCTCCTTCAAAATCTTCTCCACCATTTCTCATCCAGTTCTTGGAGAGAGGGAACAACTCCCAGAGGGTACACTAAGGGCACTGGTTGTGGAATTCGGGTAAATTTCAAACTTCAGATTAATTTCAATTAACTAGGAATTGCTTAGTCCTGACTCCAGGCGAAACCACAAAGCCCTGTTACTAAGCCAGTTGCAGACACCCCAGCACGTCCCACACTTCTGCTCTCTTCCCACTGTAGGGAGCCAAAGGCATAACGTGAGGTTCTTGGTGATTGATCCCATGGAGCAAGATAATGGTACCTCTGGGCAGAGAGCTGAACGCAATATGGGTCTCACCTCTACTTTGTAAAAATTTTTATTAAATATATGTGCAAAAAGAAAAGACAGAGGTGGGATCTGGGTCCTTCTGAGAAGCTTAGGCTTCTTTCCAGCGACAAACAAAAACCTCCAAATACTGGCCTTCTGAAGCAGTAGCGGCTCAGATCACACTTGCAAAGAAGAAAACAAATTGCCCTCTAGAAATTTCCATCTTAGAGCTGGCAGAACGGATTAAGTCAATCAGATTTCCTTCCCCAATTTAAATAAATTGGTTCATAAATAAAGGAAGGCTAGCTCTACCCACTTTAAGTAAAGAACCAAGTCCGTGATCAGCGTATTTCAAGAACCCAGAGCCTTTTTTATTTTTTATTATTTTTTTCCCAAACAGTTCAAGTTAAAGTTTCTAGTGAGCTGATGATTTGAGCCACTACATGAGGACTGTTATCATGACTTCAAAAATTGCCTAATTACAAGGTGATACCCACAAGGCACCAGCACAATCCTATCACTGCTTCCAGAATAGGGTGACCACCTGTTCTGGTTTGCCCGGGAGAGAGGGGTTTCCCCCGACATAGGGCTCACAGTGCTAAAACTGGGAATGTGCTGGGCAAACCGGGATGAGTCAGTCCCCTGGTTTGGAAGCTAGAGGAGTGGAGTGTTGGGGAAGGAAAAGAGAGATGCGGTTAAGAAGAACGTGGAAGGGGAGGAGTTCAAAATCCAACACAGGAGTGTTATTAACTCATAAGAATAATAATGATGAATAATTACCTCTAAGTGTCTTTCTCCAAATAACTGAAAGTTGTTGCCTCAAGGGCATCAGTTGTTTTGGAGGAATGGTTTTGTAAAATATTACATAATTCTCGGTGTTATTTCATGTTTTCTTGTGGCACACGAGCTAATGGGTGCTGCTGTCCTTCGTGGGATGTGGCTGTAAATTTTGTCCATGAAACCATTAACTGCTGTTTCGTCCATCGCCAGAGTCCCCTAGTGGGTCATTTAGGTCTTTGCTTCCCAACTGCTGTGCCCGGGAAATAAGATAATCCATTCTAAGGACTATATGACGAACATCAGAATGCCAGGCAAGTCAGGAAAGGCACAGATGAGACTCCAAGGTATGGCTTGAATGGAGGGACGGTAGGGTGACTGCATTCATTTTCAGAGTGGTTTTTTTTTTTTTTTTGGTTGGTTTTTTGGGGTTTTTTTGTTTGTTTTTTGTTTGCTTTTTAAATTTCAGGTTTCAGATTATATGCTAAGAGATTGAGGCTGGGAAAGGGTTTGGCTTCTAGAAAAATCCTCTTCAACTTGACCAGATAGTTATTGAAGAATTATGATACACTGTGGGTTATTCAGAGTTTTCTACATGGACTTGGTCTTATGTACATCATAGTTTAGAAAATGAGCCGTGCCGATGGATATTTGTTTCTGTCTGGCAGCCGAGAAAAGCGGTTGAGTTTCAGATATAAGAAATTTATGTATAACAACACTAGTTCCCAGTTGGGTACTTGCATTAGGCACGGCACAAAGATAGAATTCTTGCCCTCCATCTGCAGGAATCCTCACTTCATTAAGTATTTTTTTCAGGGATGTTGCCATGGAGTCAAATATTTTTGCAACACCTTACTGGGACTTGCTTACATTGATTTAGCAAAAATTTTGCTCCCAAGGATGCTGTTCTTCCACTTCAGGCTGAATGGCCCCTCTGACCCCAGTCTCTGCTAAGATTAGGTCTTCGGAATCACACTTCTCCTATCCGGACGCGTGGGCAGAAAAACATCCCTTGGGCAAGTGTCTGGGTTCACTCCTGGCTAACAGAGAAATGAACCAAATTTCACAGGGTAAGAGTTTTATTTGGTTTTTGTTTCTCAAATTTTTGCTAATACATTTCCACATCTAAGGTTCCAGTGAAGCAATTTTTTCTTTGATCCTGCAGAATGTTCCCCTAACTTGGGTATCAGAGTTTCTTTTAAAATCTATAAATAGCTGCATCAAGGGTTTAGACATAGACCTGTACCAACAGATTATTTACCAATAGGGAACTGTCAAGTGTATGTGCATCCCAGAACAAAATACTCTTGGCAAACGAGCTCTCTGATGGCAACCATTCATGCAAAAACGAGGGAAAGTCGAATCAGCCATTCAGACATGTTCTTCACTTCTGTCGGAAGCTCTCTGGGTGGCCATAAGATCAACAGCACTCCTCCCTGCCTTTTCCAGAAGCAGCCAAAAGTTGCAGCTTGCGTGGCTCGGGCACATTCTGTCAATGAGGCAGCTGAATAAGATGCCCCAGCGTTGCCATAGAAACCACAAGAAGCCTCGAGGCACCTTCTCCCGCAGCCTCTTTAATTTCATCTGAGTGACTTGATTCAAGAACCAAAAATAAAAAGTGCACAAGGATGTCATTATTTAAAAAGCTGTTTTCGATGATACATACAGTATGTACTTTAGCCTCGTCTGCCACTCGCTCCTCCCTTCTATTTCGAGACATTTGAACTCTTCAAAATGGGAGTCTTCATTAAAGATTTAACGGAAGTGAGCCCAGGTTTGCCACGATAAGGGGATGAGGCTGTCTGCTGCATTTCTACCTTTTCCCAGCTCATACTCGACATCTGAATGTGAAGTCTTTTGAAAGAGGGTCCATTTCTAGTGTCTGTTCATTTGTTATTAGCCCCCCTGGACTCACCAGGGCCTACGGAAATCCCTCTGCCGTCAGGCACTCCCTGGTCTAAAACATTCTATAGGTTTAGGATCATTGTGTAGGTTAATAAAAAAACTGGACAGGAGTATGTCAGAAAAGCAGTCAGCGGAAAAGCCAGCTGACAAAATTCTTCTTCTTCTTCTTCTTCCTTTTTTTTTTTTTCCCCGATCCTGTTGCTACTTGCAATACAAGCTCCTTTCACAATGAAGAGGAGAAGGAGGGAGACGCACATACCTCAACAGCAGTCCTATTGTAATATTCCCCTAGGAAAAAGGGTGGGTACAAGAGTGGCTGTCCCTGTTCTTCCCCCCCCTTCTGCTGGGCTAATGGATCAGAAGAGAAGCTTACCTCTTCTCCCTCCTCTCCTGTTCTGGAAACCAGACCATCCTGAGCCTACCTGCTGGCAGGATTTGAAAAGCATTTAGGTTGCCATTTCCTGCTAGTGATTTGCATGAACTGGTGTGTGATATGGAATACACTTAAAAAGGAAAATGCAAAGGTACAAGGTGTGTCCAATAAGCAAGAATACGACATTCCTTGTGGTCTGTGCATATGCCTATGAATACGTTCTCTTGGTTGGGAGGACTGGGTACACCTGTTCATCATGTTCCATAGTGTGTGGGTCCTACACTGAGCTTCTCTGCAAGGCAAATGAGTCCTTCCTGTGGATAAATTACAAAAGAATCTCCCCTTTTTGGAGATGGCAGCCTGCAGGTAAAAACTGGCTGGTTCAGCTGGTGCCATTTGTCAAACCAAGCTGGCTGGGTTGCTAATGCTGGAACGAGCGACATGCTTGCAAAACATGGAGCTGAAGAACTTGCTTGTGAATCTAAGGTTGGAAATGTTTGCTTTAACAAACCTGGAATTCTCAGACCTTTGTACCTAGAGGTACGTAACAACTACTCAGAGGAGGTTATTACTCTGTCCATCTTAGTTATTATACAAGATAAAAAGAAATCTGCGCGGTTGCAAAGTTGCCCGTTGCTAGCCAGGAGGGTCTTGCCAATCCCATGGCCATTTGTTTTGCTCAGCATTTTCCTGAGTTAAAAAAAAAAAAAAAAAAAAAAAACAAGTCTGGCTGGGCACTCCTTGTGCAGGGAGCAGGGGGAAAAGAAAAAAGTCCTTATTGAGATAGGACCTACAAGATGAGCTAGATGTTTTTTGTTTTTCTTTTGTATCTCCTGTGCTGAAAACCCTTACTCAACCTCCCGTATGAAATTTTCTGCAAAGCCCACATTGCTTAATAATGGATTTTTAAATCATTTTGGAAAGACTCAAAGAGGAATTGAATTCTAGTTGTGGGTTGATGTGGGGAAAACAAAACTAAAATCAAACCAACACCAACAACAGCAACTAAAAACCAGAAAGGGTCCATCTGAACTCAGAGCCAAGCAGATAGTTAAAGCTGTGTTTGAGGAACCTCTGAGTGGTTATGACCTGCCTCTGGGTACAAAGGTCTGGGAATTCTAGATTTTAGAATCCAGTTACTTTTGACTTTTGAGCCTTGGTTTGCTTGTTGGGAAATAAAAACAAAAACAGAATTTTGTGAGATTTAAAAGAAGATAGTGTTTGTAAGAGTGTTTTATGATTGTAAGTACTGTATGTTTTGTTTTATATTTGTAGTAACCATTTTTTAAATTTCCCAATATAGATCATCTTTACCCCAAATTCAAAACATTTGTCCATCTCCCCTCACCATCCCCCCCGCAAAAAAAAAAAAAAGAGAAAGAAGAAAGGAAAGAAAAAAAAAGAGAAAGAGAAAGTTGCCCTTTCTCATTTTGGAAACATTCGCCATTTAGCTCCTAGAACTATGATGTATGTTAGAGATTCAAAAGTACTCTTTTCAAAGAGCTTATAGCAGGGTGAGGGGAAATGAGAACAACAATCACAGTAAACTAATTTTAGATTTCTATATTTGTGCTCTGACTTTAGCACTCAAGTCAAAAAGACCTCCACTATAGTGTCTTTGCAAGAGATGCAAGCCTACTCTTCCCCACCCTTGCCGAGAAAATCTATGGCATTACCTGTCATGTTATATGGACTAAATGCCAATGTGGTTTTTTTTTTTTTTTGTACTGGAGTTTATAAGGTTGAGGTTTACGCACCTGGACCCTGGCACTACGTGAAGAAAAGGCGTTGTTCTTGGCAAAATGCTCAGTAACAAACCTATCAGATTACAGAGTGGATTTCCTTTATCTTGGGGCATTGGATTCTATTCAGGGGGCAAGAAAAATAGGATTTCACAACTTGTTAAGACATGCTAGCTATTTCTTCTTCTCGTTCTTTCTGAGAGGAGAGTGTAGTCTCCTGGCATACCTTCTAGTAGGGTCAATGCCCAAACAAGAAATGCATTAGGTGCCCCAAATGCGTTCTGCTGAAGAAAATGGCTTCAGCTGGCCAAAAACACAGCTGCTTTCCAAGTGCAAGGGGCCGGAGCCAATCTAGAGTGGCCTTGCTCTGTCACTGGGGATTGGTGATGTTTCCATCAGGATTGGTTGTAGGAGAAAGGCACTCCTCTCTGCCATCTCTGTGTCTGGAGCAATTTCCCCTCATCGGATTCCAAAGGATTCGTTCTCTATCACTTCCTTACAGATTTTTTTTTTTTCTCTCACTGCTTTCATCAAATCATTTGGCAAGCCAAGTCACTAAATTTTCATGTCACTGAAATTTTTCTGGAAAATCTGCTAGAAGGAACCATTGCTTTTCCTTTGACAAATTCTTTTAAAAGGAAAGCAGTATTCCTGACAAGGAGTTTAATTTGGAAGGAGCTCATTTTGCCCATCATCCACACCCTACCACGTGTGCACACACGCACCGGCACCCACGTGCGCCCACCTACGTGTGTGTGAATAAGACAGAACGCACTCCACTGTCTCCATTTACTCCCAGAGTCCTACTTCTAAGGAGTCTCTCTTGTGAAATTGGTAAGCCCAAAGGAGAAGTCCAGCCCAGAGATGGTGCAAACATCCCATAATCCAGATCATTTAACCCGAGTCTCACTTTTTGCTTTATAATTTATTTACAATTGACATAACTTTCCAGTGAAAAGATATCATTGTTTGAGGTCTTATGTAAGATTGTTGAGTTGAACACATGGTTCATTTTTCCCATTCTTTTTTTTTCTTTGTTTTATAATACATGCATTAATTTATAAAATATCACCTGGATGCCACTTTTGCCAAAACCCATAGGTTTTTGGATATGTAGCATTATAATGTATTTAAAAATTTCTGAATAGTTTGTAATAACTCAAAGATTATCAAAAACAATCTTTGTGAAAATATCCAGTTGGATATTTATTGTTTTTGTATTGTTTTATTCTTGTGGAAGGAGACTCTTTCTTTTTGTTTTTAATTTCTAATTTTACTGAACCATGATCAGAAAACATGTAATATTATTTTCTTTCAAATAGGATGATCAATTTTTGTAAATGTGCCATGACTATTTGAAATCAAAGTATATCTATACTTTGTGAGGTACACATTCTATGCATTTATCTGCCTGTTAATTGTATCACTCTATAATTCAAGTATTATATAATTCAAATATTCCATACCTTTAAATATGTTCATCTGTGTAATCTCTTAACTACTGAGATAAGTGTGTTTAAGTCTCTATAATGATGATGAAATCATCTATTTCTAGTTTTATTTATTATTATCATTATTTAAAGATTTATTTATTTGAGAGAGAGTGCATGCACTCACGAGCTGGGGAAGGAGGACAGGGAGAGAATCTTCAAGTAGGCTCATCTGCTGAGTGCTGAACCCAACTCGGGGCTTGCTCCCAGGACCTATGAGATCATGACCTGAGCTGAAACCAAGAGCTGGCCACTTAACCAACAGAGCCACCCAGGCGCCCCACTATTTGTATTTCAAATGGCACTTGCTTCCTGCACGTCTCAGTGAAATATTGTTAGGTGTATTCATGTTAATGACCATTCAATCTTATTGGAGGATTGTCACTTTATCAAATAAAATAATCCTCTCTTTTTCTATGAATTATTTTTTTGTCAGACAGTAGTATGGCAATGCTGTTTTAGGGATTTTTTTTTTCGTGTGTGTGTGGTTTTCCTTTCCTCTCTTTCATTCTTTCTTCTTTCTTTCTTCCTTCCTTTCCCTTCCTTCCTTCCTCCTTTCCTCCCTTTCTTCCTCTTTCTTTCTTTCTTTCTTTCTTTTTCTTTCTTTCTCTTTCTTGTGTGTATTTACCCAGTATATGTTTTTCCTTCCTGCACCCTGTAATTAGATATAATTACATCTTTCTATGTCATTTTTATATGTCTGATTTTTATACCAAATTTGAGAATATGTATCATTATGAATACTCATGTTTTCTATTTTCCTTGCCCCTTCTCTCTTTCTTTCCTGCCCTTTACTATATTGATGTCTTTGTCTTTACTTTTGCCTTTGTTGACCTGGTTCTTTTATTTTAGTGGTTGTCCTTGTACCTTTGATAGTTGTATTTAAACAAGCCATTCCAAAAATGCTTAGGACTGGTTCGCATTTGTATCGATTTTTCCAATAAGACAAAAACTTAACATGCTTTCACCTCTCTTCCCTTTCCTTATATCCCTGTGCTTGGCATTTCTGCACCCTATTGTACATGATACAAATTAGAGCCGAATGCATTTTCTTGGACTTTATTTTAAATCTGAAGGCAAATTCATTATGCTCTCTTCATGAAGACGAAACAGACATTACAGTGATTCAAACAGAATACAATTTTTTACTATGTCAACAGAGGAATCTGGATTAAGTTGTAAATTCCAGGAAATAGGTCAAGTTGTGAATTTGATATTGAGCACAGCTGCCTTTCACAGTTTGCTCTTGAGAGCCCACAATAGTTTACCTTTCACCCAGCATTGTGTGTGGTAAAGGGCCACTGGTATTTAAACAGATCTTCTGAGTCATTCTGAGGCATGGAAGTTTGAGGACTCCCACACTAGACCTAACATAGATGGGCCCTACCCCCAAAGTTTCTAAGTCAGTAGCCTTGGGGTGGGACCCCAACATTTGTATTTCTAACAAGTTCTTAAGTGGTGCCCAAGATACTGGCCCAAGGGCCCCCCCAGGGTGCACAACTGCTTTAGTTCAATAAATTCTGAACAGGAGCTCTGGGTACTTATCTTGCCTGTAACAGACTAGCCTACCACCTTGGAACATTCACCCTTCCAAGAATCCCGTTTCTTCAAGGAGAAAGGGGCAGAGGAAGGACCAGATAGTCCCTAAGGTCCAGCTAACTCTAGTTTTTACTTCCCATCGCCCCATAAAGACACTATGATTTATTTTCTATTTCATTTAATAAGAGAGGACATCACATTCATGCATTTATCAGAGATGTTGAGATGATTACATCAAGATTATTGTTTTTAGTATTTACACACTGGTAAACATTTCATAAACAAAGATGCAACAGATTTGTTAGAAGCAAAAACAAGAAATGAAAAACCCAAAACAAAACAAATGACCCCAGTAACAACTAGGGAAGTAAAGTTCCATCAGAATAGAGTAGCTTACATAAGTCGTGCCATTAATATTTATATGTTTAACTAGCGGGCCAAAAATATGCTTCTGTGTACATGTTGTTAGGAACCAAATGAAAGAAAAACAGTCAAAATAAGATAAATGGCTTAAGAAATACATAAAGTGCTATTTGTCTTCTGAGGGTGAAGGAAAATACCTCAGTTCAGGGAACCTGGTTAAAACACAGAGAAGACTTTGAGAATAGGGAGTTTTTTGGATAAGCAGAAATGATGGTTATGATTTGAATAGATATAGTAGAGAGGACATCCCAAGCAGAGGGCCCACTGCAAACACACACGCAGACAATGGAAACCTAAAGCATATCTTGCTAACCACAAGAGACTCATTTCGTCTAGGGCCAGAATTTTTCTCCCCAGGAACATTGGATAATGTTGAGAGACATTTTTAGTTGTCACAGTTGGGGAGGTTACTCCTGGGATCTTAGTGGGTGGAGGACAGACTTGCTGCTCAACATTGTACAATGAACACGACAGGCCCCCACAACAAAGAATTATCCAGTCCAATATGTCGATAAGGTTGAAGGTTGAGAAGCTCGGGTCTAGGGCGTAGCTTTTCTAAGACATTAATGGGGAATAAGATTGGAAAGTAGCTTAAGGATTTTAAATAATTTTATTTGAAACAAAGTTGTAAGCGACCACGGAATTTTTCAGAGCAAGAGAATGGTGTAGCTATAGTGTCTTTTAGGAAGATGAAATGTCAAATACATAGAATTTACTAGAGGAGTAAGGGGTGAAAATAGGAGCTGGTTAAAAGCCAACAGCAATATATTGATGACACGTAATAAGTGAACAGAAAAGAAGTGGTCCATTCCAGAGACTCCACAGAAGAAGAATGTACATGATTTGGGAACTGTTTAAATCACAAGACGGGGGAAGGTGACAGGAAGAATCAAAGGTTGGTCACAGCATGGCTGAATTAGGAAAGGGGAGTCCAGAGAGAGGGCTGGTTGGATGGGTGGGGAAGACCCACTGAGTCTGTAGTGCAGACAGGACATTGACAGACGGACACATCACACAGACTGCTAGAACACAGACAGAATCAGAGGAACACTCCTGTCTACATTCCTAAACCCTTCCGCTGAGTAGAACCACGGTACCACCCTTGTTCACCACAATGAAATCTTCTCAGTCTTCATTGGCAGGGGGCATGGGCTTGGCTTTCTAGCAATCCCCCTAGAGAGGACCCCTCTTACAGTCTCAGTCCAGCAGGGTATGATGGGAGTGCACCGAACATTTCCCAGTAGTCAAGGAAAGTAATGGTTTTTGTTTACTAGAAGTTGTGTCTGCTTCTGTGTGCATTGTCCATGATTTCAGGGCTGTAAATTTGCAAGTCACATTTGTTTTCTGGGCATGAGTTCACATTTATGTAAATCATCTTCACATGCTGCTGCAAATCCACTCAAGTCGACATTCAGCACATCCCAACATGTACATTTGAGAGGTTTCCATGAATTACATTCTTTGTTCTAATCCTGCATTGACTCATTCCTATGTACTTGCCATCATTCCTGCTGCAACTTGACCCACGGTGCTTTGTTAGCCTTATTATGTATGTCTTACTTTGCAGTGGGCAAAGATGCTCTCCCTCCTCCTCTGATGGCATGAGTGAAAGTAGAGGAGGCCAGGAATTAATCACTGCCCACAGCTGATGTACACAGCAGCCAGAAACAGGCATTTTGATGTATTCATTAGATGGAAGCATGGCCAGTTTAATTCGTTCTGACTTATGCAAGGCACATTTGTTTCCACTTCAGGATTTCCTCATGCTCCCAGCTCCGTAGAATCATGTGATGCTAGTATCTACCTATGCTGTGCATCCCACCCATATTTTTGCCATGCAATTTGAGTTTACAATATAAAGAGTAAACAGGATGTAAGGCAACGATCTCTAGTCAGTTACAACAGTTCTTTCTATCCATGTCCCATGAGCTTTCTATTAACTGGTGTGTCGGGGGCTGTCCCAGTGGCAGGATTATATATATTTTATGCATTTTATCAACTGGGCTTGATTCAGTACCTATGCTCCTTGAGCTACTCATCTCCATGTCCATTAGTCAAACTCACCGAGATTATAAACATAGACTAGGATGATACACCGTGAAACCTGCTGAAACATTGTCTTCCTACTCATTGGAGGGGGCAAAGGGAAGGTTCTTCCTTCCAGTTTACCACCTTCTACATGCCACCAAAGAGACATCTTCTAGGCAGACAAATTGGTCAACGCCATTGATCTGCCATGCTTGGCTTGGACACTTTTTCCAGAAGACGCATCGATCCCTCACTGACCGGGATCCTAAGAAACTTACATCTTACCAGGCTACATCTCCTCATCATTGGGGAACCTAGCTCCTGGATATTTTTGCCCAGCTGGCAAGCCTTGATTCCCTTCCTTGCCACTTCTATGTTTCTTCCATAGAAACTATAATATTTACATTCCCAAAGATCTGTAACAATCCTCTACAAATGTTTTCAAAGTCAAAATATTATAGCAGGTGACTTCAAAGAAAGAGAGAAAAAGAAGAGTTTAACCAATCTCACAATTCTGTATAACTAGTCCTATTTCTCTGGCTACTTTAAGTTGAAGTGTGTATGAAAATCCCAAGTTTGAAGAAGATAAAGAACAATAAAAAATGAAGAGTGGGATAATTTAAAAAAATAAGAAAAAAAACTTAGAAAATACAAATTCTTGAAAAGCTATAGAATGGATTGATGTTTCTTGTCTAAAGGATTTAGATGGATCAATCCATGTTTTATTTAATCGTCGGAACTTCCAGGCAGACAAACTGATCCCTGGGGGCTCTGGAAGGGACTTGCAGAAAGTATTTGGGAAAAATTAGTTCCTTAGGGGCCTGGGAAGGAGAAAATACCTTTACAAATTCTCCCTTATTCCTCATAAGACCTAAGTCATATTCTTCCTTCCTTCTTGTTTTACCAATCTGGAACAGTGTTTGGGAAATATCTTCAGACTCTACACCTTCCACAACAATGATATAATTTTATAGGAATGAAATGGAAAGTATGGCATTAATAATATCTCATTCCCGGCAAGTGTTTCCCGTCCCAAGGAGCCCTCCTATTCGGATTCTGTCAGAAATGATCACTAGGACTGGTTTGGGTACTGATGCCAATCACTACCTAAAAACCCTTCTAGTCTGGCTGCTCCTGGGGAGAACCACCTGGGTTCTCCACCTTTTAGCTCTTGATGTGTCCACACACAGACACACACCTGTGTTATCTTCCCCTGTACCTTCAACAGTTCTCTCTGTCACATTCTTCCCTAGGACAACCTTGGATGAAAACGCTCTACTCACGGATGAAAAAGCTCTACTCACATTTTCTACCCGCAAACTGGGACAGGGATTTATTAATTCTATAGATTTAGTGAACTTCTTGGGGTTTCTACCAACCCCTTGGTTCTGTGTCACTTAGGAGCCATCATTAGTAAACAATTTACTGTTAGAACTTTAAATCAATTTCTAAACTACCTACATTAATCCAGAAACTATTGGGAGGAAAAAGTCCTTTGGGTCACGAGTGCAGGCCCTATGAGTAAGATCCGGGCCTCTGTTAATTAAACCGAATGACACTCAGCTGTCTGCCGTGTCACCCTTCACAGCGTCCCAGGGTAAAGATCTGCCTTAGCTAACAAGTCTCCATCTCCTCTCATCATCAGACAATGATTTAGTATAAGTAACCAAAGATAAATATTTTTAATGGCAAGGAAAATTAGCCCTCAAGGCCACTGACCTGGTATTTGGCAAACTTGTTGTTAACTTTAGGTCTTCCTTTTAAAGAATTACAGGAAAGCTTAAATTGTTCTGGATCATTCTGGACAACCTTTGAAACTTGTGAAAACTTTTTATAAAAACCCGGCTTTTGAAAAGGGCCACAATGATCCTGGAAAAGCATGGTTAATAACATGCTTCTGAGTTTGGGGGAGTTCTGACTTTTTTCTCTTTGTCAAATAGTAAAATCCCTGAGAAGTGAATCATTTTGGTGTTTTTATAAAAACAACTTCACAAATAGTAAACGGATAATGACGTCAGAGATGAAGCTGTGTTCTGGAAATTCTGCTCTGAAGTCACGTATGTGCTGTGTCAAACTATCATTGTTGCTCACATTTAGGTGGTTTTGAAGTGTGAGACAAGATCATGAAAAAGGAATCAGAAATGACTGCTTTCGTGGACTGCTTCACCTTTATTTCTCACACTGTTTCCCCCAGAATAATTTGGTATACAGGGCCAAAAATGTCAGGTGACTGCTCAGGTAGACGTAGATCCGAACAAACCCAAACAGTTTTTACTGAGTTGGTTTGTAATTGGAATGAAATTTGTCTTTGCTTGTGTCGTATTGAATCAAATAACTTTTTACAACATAAAACCAAAAAAGAAAAAAAAACAACAAAAACCATAAAACCAACAACAATAATAAAGATGACTTTGCTGGGTGCCTGGGTAGCTCAGTGGGTTAAGCATCTGCCTTCGGCTCAGGTCATGATCTCAGGGTTCTGGGATCGAGCCCCATGTCAGACTCTCTGCTCAGCAGGGAGCCTGCTTCCCCCTCTCTCTCTCTGCCTGCCTCTCTGCCTCCTTGTGATCTCTCTCTGTCAAATTAAAAAAGAAAAAAAAAGATGACTTTTCTATGCGCTACACACTATTACAAGCATTTGACATACAGTATGATCTCATTTAATCCTTAACAGACAGGTATTACTACTGTCATTTTTTACATTATTGAAGAGATTTTGAGAAACTTGCTCAAAATTAAATTGTCCTAAGGTGAGCCAGGATTTTAATACAGGTCTCTCTGAGTCTGCGCAATACTAATTACAACTTTACACTGTGCAGGATGGCTGTTGATCCAGATTTATCCTTTTTCAACGTGCTGTGAATCACTGATCTTCCTGGTTTTTGCGGGGTGTTTTGTTTTGTTTGTTTTGTCAGCAAGGTGCAAGCTTCCGAGGAAAAGAATTATTAGCTCGCTCGTGTGTTAACTCTACTTCCCACATGTGCATTCTTCTGGCCCTCAGATTCACTGGTGGCAACTTATGAGTTATACCACGGCCATTCATTTCTTTAAATCCCAAAATCACACTGACTATTGGGAAAACTGTCAGAAGTCAATTTCAGAAGTCCCTAGGGGTGAGTAAAGGGCACACTATCAATAGACCCATGCAAAAAAACTCTAAAACACTGGCTAAGTACAGGTCAAATGTAGGGCCATTCTACGTGTGGATCTGTTCTTAAGAAGTGAAGGTTTACAAACTTAACAATAACTGCTGTATTGATCACCCGAAAGGCTAACGATATTTAGGAAACGTGCAATTCATTCTTTAGCACACATTTTTATTTTTAGTTTAAATGACTTTTTTGTCGTTGTTGTTCTTTAATCCAGACTTACTGAATTTGTGGTAGAAAACATACTAACCTAACCCCTCACATCCTTCACTTGAGACTCGGAATTCTCATGGCTGTATAGAGCTTGGCATAGCATCATGAACGAGTTGACATTCAAGCCATCCAGTTTACAACACGGCGTTGAGCAGGCTGAGCCATGCTTGCCTCCGGTGAATTTTAAGTGTGGTAACTAATCCCATACCTATTTAAGTTGCCTAAGTCAGTACTTCTAAAAGAGATGACCCAGGAAAAACACTTTCGCTGGGCAGCCTTCCACCGAAGACACCCCACCCCAAACAACAAAATTAACAAGAAGAAGAAGAGAAAGAAGAAACAGCTTGCTCAGGGGAATGAGGAAATGACCGCAGCTCTGACAGTTATGGTGATGACTATTTGTCAAGCCTAGTGAATGTGGGATCATTTGGAATAAGACCCGCAGGAGAAACTGCATCGTTGGCTTTTAAGCAATGCAGCTAATTTTTTTTCCCTAAAAGTGACAAAAATCAAAGGTTTGGCCAATGACCCCTTTCTTAGAAAACCAAAATATAGGGCACCCGGGTGGCTCAGTGGGTTAAGCCTCTGCCTTTGGCTCAGGTCATGATCTCAGGGTCCTGGGATGGAGCCCTGTGTCAGGCTCTCTGTTCAGCAGGGAGCCTGCTTCCTCCTCTCTCTGCCTGCCTCTCTGCCTGCTTGTGATCTCTCTCTGTCAAATAAATAAATAAAATCTTAAAAAAAAAAATCCAGCATGGTGCCTGGCATATTGTACAGGTCTAATTTCCCTCATTTTATTTTATTTTTAAATATTTTATTTATTTATTTGACAGATTTGACAGACATTTCCCTCATTTTAGGCAGGATTCTCATTTAATCCTATTTTCTGTGCCTCTCTTTCCCAGAGTACTTTGGAACCATTGTTTACACCTTATTAAAATATTTAAAAGTTGTAAAGTAGAGAAAGCAAATTGTAACATTTCTAAAATGTTTCAAATGATTCATTAAACTTAAATTAGGACCTGAAAACAAAGGGTTACTATTGGGTTGAGGGTCTAGCACACATTTGTCCTTTACAGTTGGAACAACATCCAAAGTTGATTTTTTTTCCTTGTACTTTCTGTACTTCCTTTTGTCAATGTCAGAGATTCAAAGACGGCAGATCAGCTTCGGGCCCTGGTGAAGGCAAACATTCTAAGTGGGAGACGTTGGAAGGTGGTTTCTTGCCAAGCCCATCCCTGATGGTGGGAAAAGCTCCTTGCAAAGAGCTGTGGTCTTTACTGTGACCAGTGAAGGTGGAGTCAGGGGCCCCGGACCTCAAAAGGGAAGGATCTGAGACTTACCCTCTCAGCCTGTGTTCATGGACTCATTCTCACCCAGGGCAGCCCCACTCTCTGGTTTTTGGGAATTTATAGAGGTGTTTTTGTATTTCACGGCCACTGGAACATATTTTTAATATTTAATGCCAGGGGGGCCAGAAATGCTACACTCCCATAACATGCCAGGGAGCCTGCAAATGCAAAACAAATATCATCCAGTTTGCATTCCCATGCATTTAAAAATATTACTATATGCTTATACAGATACGTCTCTGCCATAGGAAAATTATATATATGTATATACAGAAAAAATACCCATCTCAAGAAGGTAATCTAAGTAAGGGCATAGAATGACTGATGCACTCCTAAGGTTGAGCTGCTTAGGGATTAATCCTGTCTACTTCTGAATGTTGATTCTCCCACCTTTCCCCAAAGGGGCAACTTTGGGGAATAGAATTGCACATCCCTACCACACCCAACTCCTGTTCAATATTTGGAATGGCAACAAATATCTAAAAATCCTAACTTGCTTATGTTTTCCCCTAACCTCAAGGTTTAAGGATGATTCCTCCAGGGAGCCGTTGTCAGAAGGCTACTTTGGGTAGGTAGTAAATCTGTGTATGAGCCTCCCTGTGAAGCGTCTTCTTTAGGAACGGATGCTTTTTAAAGAAAGATTTTTGTAGGCGGTTCTTTTTTGTTCTGGCATTACATTTATTTTGGGTTTGACCACCTCCACATTCTTTCATGTAGTTGCATTTTCAGAAAGCCAACTCATAAAAAGATATGTATTTTTTTCTTTGTCCTATACTGGGATGGAACCTCTTCTTATTTATATATACGGGCATAAACAGATGCTATAGAAACACAAACTCTTATTTTTGGTGGCAACGTGTCTCTCCCGACTTCATGCAGACCTGAAGGAATTTATATCCTAAGAAAAAGGAGGACTGCAACATAATGGTGAGAGAATGGGTTATGATTTTGGACCTCTATGGCTCGGGTGAAGCACTTTGGGGCCTTTTTTTTCATGGCTTTCCTGGGTCCCTGGGTAAGGAGGTTTTCATTATCACGAGCGTCAGCACTTAATTCTTCCCAGCCAAATGACACCATCAATCTAGAAAAAAAGAGTAAAGTTTTTGAGGAATATTTTACTGGGACTGTCAGGTATAAATTGGGAGGGGGGGAAAACTATGAATGTGGAGTCAGAGTCAGTGTTATAGTCACAGAGTAGCGTCTGCGTGTTCTACACCAGGATCCAAGGGTCCAAACCAATGTCCTTGGGTCACATGTACTTTAGCTAACTTGCCTCTTGGTATTATCAATTTGTGAAAGATAAAAGTAAAAGAGTTTGGGTCCATTTCTAGCAGTATCTCTATTATGAAGTGCTTTATTTCTTCCAGGAGGAAATTTCTCTAAATCACATATAAGCCTATCTTCACCCAAGTCAGAATTTCCGTCACAGGTGAAAAGACACATCATTGTGTTTTAAGACTTTTTTATTTTAATCCTTCAAAGTTCATGGTTTATATTCGGTAATAGAATGTTCTAGATTCTGCAGGTGTCCTAGTACTTTAAGACTTGTATTCTAAGGCAGTTATTGAGGTCATGGGGTCCCATCAAGTAAGAACTCTTCTCAAACATCCACCTAACTCCCTGGAAGAAACTATGTGCATGACCAGAAGTTTTATTCCATTCGTTAGAGTCTTTCTATGTTCCCCTGCTTTCAGATTCAATTACACTTCCTGGTTTTAGGTCATACTGGAAGTGCCAAAATGTAGCAAGAAAGAACAGCTCTAGCCTTCCTGGAAACAAGAAGTACTTAAAGGTTCGTGAAAATATAAAAATCCTTATTGTGAAATTTCTAAACTTGTTTCACAAATTTAACAGTTTCTAACCCAAACTTCCCCCTGTTGCCTCTTGTGGTCTACTGTGGGAAAAACAGACCGATGCAGGCTTTGTATTTACCTTGATGAAGAGAGGTCAACAGGGAGTAGGTATCAAAAGAACCTTGGAATTCACCTCCCCCCTCCAAAGGGTAAGTGGGAACGTCTCCCTGTCCTACCACATCCTCTGGCCTACTTACACAGCTCAGGATGTGGTCAGTGTTTTGGGCACAACCAAGTGGCCCAGACGACCTACTTCGGAGACGTTTGATAAAAGATAATATCTATTTATGTGAACGCACAGATATTAGAGTATCAACTCTTCCCCTTGCACCATACATATTATTTGTCTGATAACCTGAAGAAATAATCATGATTATCATGGTCTCTAATTTGGTAGCAAACAGGCCCTCTTTGAACTCTGAGAATAGATATCTACTTCCTGAAATAAAAATTAACTTGTTAACATCCTATATTACCTGCAGAGAGGCTAATGTAAAAGAAAGAGAAAGTGGGACACCCGGGTGGCTCAGTCTGTTGAACTTTTGCCTTCGGTTCCGGTCATGATCTCAGGGTCCTGGGATCAAGGTTCGTGTCAGGCTCCCTACTCAGCATGGAGTCCGCTTCTCCCTCTCCCTCTGCCCCTCCTCCCTGCTTGTGCCCTCTTTCTCTGTCTCAAATAAATAAATAAAATTTTTTAAAAAAAGGAAAAAGAAAGAGGAAGTGCCATTTTTCTAAAGGTCAAGCACTGTCAGTTTAAAACAGAACACAGTTGACCTTCGAACAACACGGATTTGAACTGTGTAGGGTCCACTTGCGGAATTTTTTCGATAAATATAATACTATAAATGTATTTTCTCTTTCTTAGGATCGCCTTAACAACATTTTCTTTTCTCTAGCTTACTTTAGGGGACGAACACAGTGTATAACACATAGAACATACAAAAATTGTATTAATCAACTCTGCTATTGGTAAGGCTTTAGGTCAATAGTAGACTATTAGGAGATAACTTTTGGGGGTGGTAGAAGTTAGTATATGAATTTTCTAATGTGTTGGGGGAAGTCAGGACCCCTAACTCTTGTGTTTTTCAAGGGTCAATTGTAA
The DNA here is from genome assembly GCF_922984935.1 of Meles meles. Lineage (NCBI taxonomy): Eukaryota > Metazoa > Chordata > Mammalia > Carnivora > Mustelidae > Meles > Meles meles. The sequence goes on from NC_060083.1 coordinate 54,266,541, forward strand.
TCACTTCTCCTCTTTTTACTCAACCCAACCCCTATCCAGATCTCGTGAATTAAAATGACAAGCATATCAATATTCTTTTTTTTTAAGATTTTATTTATTTATTTGACAGCGAGAGAGAGAGAGAGATCACAAGCAGGCAGAGAGGCAGGCAGAGAGAAATAGAGAGGGAAGCAGGCTCCCTGCCAAGCAGAGAGCAGAGAGCCCAATGTGGGACTCGATCCCAGGACCCTGAGATCATGACCTGAGCCGAAGGCAGCGGCTTAACCCACTGAGCCACCCAGGCGCTCCAGCTTATCAATATTCTTAATTTGCTGCTTTCTTCTCTCCTTCCTTCCTTCCTTCCTCCCTCCCTCCCTCCCTCCCTCCCTTCCTTCCTTTCTCTCTCTCTCTCTCTCTCTCTCTCTCTCTCTCTTTCTTTCATATCTTCTGGAAATCTCAAGCTCTAATGTCTAAAATCCTGAAAAGGTTTTAAGGTTTTCAGTAGTTGATAGAAAAAGACACTGGCTGCATCTACACATTTGCAAACAGTTTGACTAAATTAGATTTTTGTAATAAGTCACATACAATAAAAAAAAAATCTGTATGTTGAAGTTGCTAGGACTATAAACGTGGGATTTTTCACTTTGGGAAAACGTGGGATTTTTCACTTTGGGAAAAGTGCTACATAGACACACTGTTATGATCTAACAGCCAATCATCCAAGTCATGGTTCTTCCTTCAGGAGTATCAGAATCTTCAGTGTATCTGGCCCTTGTGGCCTCTCTTACTACGCAAAAGCATCAGGACTGGCTTCCAAGAACAGTAGTATGGCGGAGCTACTCTGGGGATGCCTAGTCCAGCTGTCTTGCTTTGTCTCTCCCAAAACAACTATATTTAGGGAATGATTTCACCAGTCTTCAGCCCCAACCCTGGTGGATAAACACAATTCAAATGTCTTCACAATTCTTCACATAAGCAAAAAGAGAATACAGATCTGAGTTATGCTATAATTAAAACAACAAATGTGGTATATCTGTGTGTATGCGTGTGTGTGTGTGTGTGTGTGTGTGTGTGTATGAAATTCTTTCCAAAACTCTACCTAAGTGTTTTTGGTGCTCATCTCTGGGTGATGAGCTTAGGAAGAATTTTATGCTCATCACAAAAATTGTATGTCTTCGCCAGATTTGATAATGATGAACAAGTTAACATTACCAGAACAAAAACAAAGACATAGGGTGTCTGGAGGACATGGAATTAACATTTTCTCTCTTAGTCTGCAGCCCTTCATTTCGCAATCAGCACAGCAAATTATTTGTCAGAGCTGTGGGCTGTTATTCAACCAACAGAAGCAGAGAGTAATATATGATGTGTAACAAGGAGGAAGACAAAATGCAGTGTAATAGGAGGAAGTTATAAACACAGGACACATTTTGAAAAGAGTTGCAGCCATTGAGCAGAATGTGTTTTTGTTTGGGGAAAAGGATATTAATCTACAAGTGGTTTAAAAAAAAAATGGTACCTGAAAGTATGACATATGACCTTGAAGACAGATGGCTGTTTTGATAGAAAATCTGACGAAAAAGTCTATAGTGGAGGATTGGGGACATTTGCGGGAATGAACTTAGTCAGCCTCTGTCGATGCTAATTGAATACCTGTGATTTCATTTTCCCAGATAGTATTCATTTGTTTTCCTTTCGATCTTTAATGTTTGTTTTCGTCTTGCAATCTTTGAATTCTTTTTCAAAACAAGATTTCTTAGACTTCCAATGCCTAACACTGGCAAGATCAGCCATTAACATCTATTGACAAGATCAGCCATTATCCTCCATAGAGGATTCAGATGACGACCATGCTAGAGTTCGGGGAAGGGGCATTTTGTCATATGTCATCTGTAATTTTATTTGTGTCATTCTGTATTTCAGGACATTATTCATTCCATTGGAAAAGGTAGGTTGTTTATTTCTATCTCTTGCAAAGCAAAGACTCTCTGTGATGTGAGAAAAATACCCCTGATTTTGAGGGGCTTATAATTATGCACCTGGTGGGAAGAATGTCTTTACAGTCACCTGAGTGCAAAGCGTTCCCAGATTGCAATGTCGATGGCTGCCTTTTCCTGAAGACCTGTGTGGCAAACTCATCAGGCATAGGCTGGGATCTCTGGCAATGACACTGGGTGAAGGTCTGAATTTTGATGTCCTCCCAGGAGATGTGCCTGTCTAGCTGTCCTGGGGAAGACATCTACTCTTGGCTGTTAATAACCAGAGACACAGGATTCCAGTTCCCGGCTTTGGTATGGAGAATACTGATTTCATGGACCTTCCTTCAGAATTTGCTCTGTGAGATAGAGGATCAACCTCCACAAAAACTAGACATGTTTCTTCATAATGATCCATCTGATGTGTTTCCCTCTTCTTAGCATAGAAGGAACTGTCATGAACTAAAATATAGACCTGTAGTTACATACAACCCAGAAACTGGAGAAAGACACGAGAAATGGGGTCAACTTACCTATGTTTTCCATTTCCTTCATAATCAGAGAAAGGAGCGTAGAGCCTCACACACCCGGCATACCCTGTCTGGAACATGCCACTACCCCCAGCAACCAGTTTGGGGGACCCCAATTCACATCTCTGTTCAGTCATCAGGAGGACTCCTCTGATCTCCCCACCTGTGTTCTCATAGCACTGATATTTTCCTTCTTAGAAAAAATGGAAGTCTTTCAACTATAAATGTAGTCATCTGACTTTTTTGTCATAATAGACTTAAAACTCCCTGATAACAAGAAGTCGGTCTATTTCCCTTACACAAGGTCTCCCCTCTCTGCATTCCTATGTCTTGAGACACAATGGGTGCTCAATGAATATTTATTGAATGAATGAATAAAGGGATTGAGTGAATGCAAAAACAAACAGGAATGCTCTTTATCCTGCCAACCTGTAGTTAAACTGTAGCTTTTCTTTTAGTTCACTAGAGCAACCTTTGGCCACTCCTTAGATGTTTTTCCTTGAAGTCCTCCCATGTCTCTTCTCATGCTACCCATGTTCCCCTGATTCATTCCATTCCTCCTTATGGTTTCCATCCACCATATGTACAATGACTCCTGAATCTATGTTTCCTCATTTGACCTTTCTCTTGAGTTTAAAATGACCTTTCCCCCTGGCTGTTCAGTCTTCAACAGATAAGGTGGTCTAGGCAACACCAGATGGACACCCAAAGTGAAGGTAATTCTTGCCTCCCATTCTGTCCCCATCCTACACTCTTCCTAATGAAATCACTCAACTCCTAATTGCCCAAGCTAGAAAGCAGAATTTTATGCTGGATCCTTCCCTTTCCTCAGACCCAGTCATCACGTTTTATCAGCTCCACCTCCAAATCGTCTCAAGAATCTTTTTATGGCATTCACTCCTATCTCTGTCTTAGTATGGGCTCTCGCATCTCCCCGGAACCATGCACTTCCTGCTTCCTGTCCACACCAGCTAGCACCTTTTAGTGTTTATGTGTGTGTGGCTGTCAGGATTATTTCTCACTAGCACAAATCTGCTTCTGTCATTCTTCTACTTAAAAAACCTTCCATGGCTGTGCATTACCACATAATCCATTGTAACAGGTATCACTGAAGTTATCATGAAATTCGCAGCTTTAGTCATCTCTATTTCGTCTATGCTCCCAAGATTTCTGTTGAAGTGTAGTGGGTGATTTCACTTGTCCCTACATGTATTTGTTGTTTGTATGTGTTAGTGTATGCTTATTGTTCTGACTGAAATGCCCCTCCTTTACTTTTCTAGGCCAAATAATCTCCCACTCATGCTGGGCAACTCAGTCATCTTTCTGCTGAAGGGTTTTCCCTTTCTTCCCTGAGTAGGGCTTAACTGTGTCCTATTTGTATGTTTACAGTTCTTCATCTGAATTATTTAGATGGCACTATTTGAAAATTGAAGGATAGATCTGCTTGTCAGGGTCCAGAGCAATGCCTAAAAACAGTTAGGATGGGTATTTTTGTTGTTAACAAACACTGATACCATTCTTATAATGTCCCAGGCTCTGTGCTGTTTGCAAATATTTAAGCTGCAGAGCAACTCCTGAAACAACTACTATTACTATTTCCACTGATAGATGAGAAAACTTGGATACAGAGAATTCGAATAACCTGCTCAATGTCACACCCAGGACAAGATTTGGACCTGGATGGTCCAGTTCCTATGCCTAGATCTCAGCAACTTTCAGCACTATAGCATTCAAATAGATGACAGTCTTCAGGGCATGGGCATCAGGAGAATTTCAGACCAATCAAACTGTTCCAAATGAGTTGGTAGGCAATCAGTCTCATTATTCCTTTAACCATACAGCCATAGAGTATAGTAACCAGACGTTTCCTTTGAACTCAGTGCTTAATTCAGGCTTCTCAGAGGGACACAGCTTTATGATCTCTTCATTCACATAGTGCAAAAACCAGAACACCCTGTTCTCCATGCTAGTGTCTCCCAAAGTGGAGGAGATAGCCAATTCTCATTAAGCTTTATGAAGCTACGTGCTAAATGGAACTCAAGTTGCTTGGAGACTCGATGTTCTTATATCTTGTGGTTGCCTGGGATATTTCCTGGGGCAGAGCTCAATGGTTGAAAGTCCATGGCTTGGGGTGACTTTTTATTTCCTGGACGAGTTGGCTTTGAGACGGTAAAGCAGTTCCAAAATGTGGAAACGGCACAAAACCCACAATCTTTTGGGGTATGTTTCTTTCCTGATGGCAGGGCACCCTTTTATCATCAACCACTTTGAATGAGTATCTGTAGCTTAATGGTTAAAGGGTTTGGTCTCTAGGTAATAATATATTTCAGCATTCAGGCTACTATTCCTTTGATAAACGCTAAGTTAAAGGAAAAAAAATCATTTTTTTACAAGTCTAGACTAATCATGCATTTCATGTTTTAACTCTATCCCCCTCGCTTCTGATTACAAAGTAATCATTTCAAAAGCAATATGTTCATTATATACTTACCTATTCAAACACTATGGAAAAACATAGCATGGAATGTAAAAGGCTTCTATAAACAGCTTCTCAGAGACAAGAATAACAAACTATTTGGTAGAATCTTGTACTTTTTAACACACAAGCGTGTATTTATAAACACATATATTTATAATATAATTATTAACAGTAATTTTAAACAAAATTGTATTATATTATAAATAGTATTTTTTAAAGATATTTATTTATTTGAGAGAGAGACAGACAGACAGACAGACAAAGCACAAGTAGGGAGAGGAGCAGAGGGAGAGGGAGAAGTGGGCTCCCCATTAATCAGAGAGCCACCTCAGGGGCTCAATCCCAGGACCCTGAGATTATGACCTGAGCCAAAGGCAGATGCTTAACCAACTGAGCCACCCATAAATAATATTTTTAAACCTTGCTTTTTTTTTTTTTTTATTTATTTGACAGAGAGAGATCACAAGTAGACAGAGAGGCAGGCAGAGAGAGAGAGGGAAGCAGGCTCGCTGCTGAGCAGAGAGCCCGATGCGGGACTCGATCCCAGGACCCCGAGATCATGACCTGAGCCGAAAGCAGCGGCTTAAACCACTGAGCCACCCAGGCGCCCCTAAACCTTGCTTTTTAACTGAGCATCAATTGTTGAATGTAAAAAAACTCAGGAAGTATTACATTACATAATTTCTCTTGTATATGGGAATCTGATTATTCAGTATCACTCAATTTCCATATCTCTAAATGTTCTGTATTCTAATAATTTAGAACAACTTGACATAAAAAGTGTTTTCTGTCTTAAGTAATAGAAATTAAAATTTCTTTTAATTTTCCTTCATATCATTCTTGGAATGTTCTTGACCACTGGATTGGACCAATAAATTATACAGGAACTTTGTTATCTGTCTTTATTTTAAACACATGCACCAGTCTGTCAGCCAAGCTCGGCATTCGGCAGAGCCAACCACATCAGCCACTTTCTTCTCTACATATGCATTTCAACACCTGTCCACCTTGAGAACTCTAACCTCTACCATTAAAACAATTCCCCCGTGAACAAACAAACAAACTCTCTTAGAGTTCCCATTAAATTTTCATAGCAAACAAGTTTAAATAATTTAAGTTAAACACACATACACACTCACAGAATGGGTGGAAAAGAAACACTTCCATGGATAGAATAACAATGACTAGGGTTTAGAATGGATTGCTCTCTCATTAGACTCTTTGCTACCTTCATACCAGTTAAAGAACATGGGCATATTTAGCCAGTATAACAGGACAATAGGAGAGAAGCTCTCTCCTCCCCTCATTATCTCCCCTCTCCTCTGTCTCTCTCTTTGTCACTCTCTGCATTTAAGTTTGGGGGTTGGTTGGGAACAGAGCAGAAACAGAGAAACCTCACTGGGGACATGTTAATAACTAAACTTAGCCATGTTAAGAACTGGCTGTATGGATGGATGGATGGACGGATGGATGTATACCATGAGGGACTATATTAGAATTTGGGAAAAAATCTCAAGGAATCAGATTTCAATATAGGAAAACTCATTTGCAGTCAGAGATGTACATAAATGAAGCTGTTTGCACTGAGGGGTAATGAAGATTGATAGTGATGGGATTATAAGCAACAAAGAATGTGTATTGACCATCATCAAATACATTATGTGCATTACCACATTTAATCCTCACAATCCCTTCATGAACGATCTATTTTCCTTAACTCAATTTTATAGATAGGACATTGTGAGATGAGAAAACTTGACAATTTTTTTCAATGTCAAAGTAAAAACAAAACTTTTTCAATGCTTTCCATGAGCTAAGCTCAAACACAGAGCTAAGTTGCATTGTAGGGCTGTATCTCCCTCCACAGACCAAACTCCTGAGTACTTTGCTGCATTGAGTGGTAGTGAATCATCATTTGCTGAATTAGCCATGGAATCATCTAGATAAATATTTAGTAATCTCTTCAGCAGATGCTAAAAGCCATTGTGATAGTAAGAATGCAGTGAGATTCAAACGGCTGGTCAATTGTTGGATTCGCGTTTATTGGTTTTATTATTTTATGACCAAGCGAACACAAAGGTCATGATTTCTGGGCTGACAATTGTGAAAGCCGTCTTCAAATGCCTTCATAATTACTATAAACCTATTCCTGACCCAATACACACACACACACACACACACACACACACACACACACACTCATTTCAGACACTGCTTCCCACTTGGGGTACAGGGAACACACCTTGAAAACCAATAGACCTTGGAAGACTCCATCGTCATTGCAGACACAATACACAAAGCCTTTGCTTCTTTTTAGCATGGGTCTTTAAAGATATTTCTTGTCACAGTGACAAGGAAGAGCAGCTGCTCATCGTTGATGTCACTCCAGTCTACTTATGCGAACTAGAGAGCCTGGAGGACTGGTATGGTGTCATGGCAGACCAAGTCTCTGCTTTAAATTGTCCTCAGGACTCAGTATATATATAGGGCTCTCCTTGTTAGTAGGGTGAGTTAATATATTGCAACATTTCACTATTGAAATAATAAATATAATAAGTGTTATGTAACGTCAAGTTTTCTAAGGACAGAGTAGCTTCTTAACATGCATCATATATCTCTCTTTCCGATATACAAGTTTGAATGCTCTGTTCTCTTTATGTGCTAGCAAGTATATGGTTGTGGCTTTGTGTGTGTGTCTTAAAATATATACATATATTATATGTAAAAAATCATTATATGATAAATAAAATATAAATACATTTAATATAAATATGAAATATATAAAAAATATAATAAATAATACGAACATATTATAAATATATATTTTATATAATTTATATATACATATTAAAACTTCCGGATCTCTGGTAGCTGTGAATTCAAAAGTCTGACATTCCCATCACCCTACAGGGACTGTTTTTTACATTTGCATCTATTCTACAAAATAAATTTGCGTATGTTCATTTTGTATGGATTCTGTGTCAATACCCTCCTCCCCCCAAAGGAACTGACTACTTAAAAGAAATAAGAAACAAAAAAACCCCTTAGTCTTGCAAAGATGGTGCTCCTGATTACTTCTACAAGGGGTACATTTTTATTCCCATAAGATGATTTGTGCTAAATCTTCAGTATGTTTTCAAACGTGGTTTATGAGAGTTAAAGTCAGTTCAGAATCCTGGATTTTAGAGACCTTGACAGTGATGCACTTCTGATAGCATGTGATTACCCTGTCTCTTCTCTAGCAACCCCCTGGGGCCATTTTCCATGCCATTCAATTAAGGAGTTTCCATTATGACTAACTTTATTGCTCTGAAGATCTTTCATCATATGGTGCAGTGAGGCGTTATTTTAAAATAGAAATGCCTATAAGAAAGCTCTTTATTTTCTCCCTATTGTGACATGTTCCTTTTAAGTATGTGTGCACCATCCAGACACCGTCCAATTTATTCCTTGATTCCTGGTGGTGTCTAATTCTGCACCTCTGTAAGGTCAACTTTTAAAGTTCAGATGAAGAAAAGAATAGGACAATTTATGGATATCTCAGAGTCTAGTCAAGGGAAAAAAAGAAAAAAAAAAAGAAGAGTGCTTTGGCCTGGCCACTTCATTCCCTCTTCCATTCTCTCTTTCTGTCTTCCTATTTGTCTCTGTTATCACGTCTTAATTTTCCACTCTGAGAAAAGACCCTTGAAGTGCACCATTATTTAAAGAACTGAAAAGGGGTAAAGTAGCATACTCAGCTGCCTAAACTTTCCTGTTGGCAGGACATAAATAAATTCCTGAATTAATTATGATGACTAGTAACTTATCAACAAAGTTCAAGTTACTTTAGAGGATTTATTAAAATCAGTAAATTAATGGGAAATGATAGCTGGGTTCCCAATATTCATGAGGAACTGATTTAAAACAAAAAAAAATTCTAACGTAGCCTGAGATCCAGTTCTCAGTTTTTTAAGCTATACTGGACTGTGACAAGGGGAGGAAGATCAAACTTCCTTGGGTTAAAGATAGATCTCTCTCTCTCACACTGGAAAGATATTTACTGTTGTTATATGTAGAAAGCTTGAGAGACACACAATAATAATCTGGAAAAAAAATTTATTGGGATAAACACCTGTTTTCTCAATTACATAGATTCTAGTTTTGCTCTGGAAGAGAAGATGACATCATTAACTGGGACTTCTTCATCCTATAATACCAGAACAAAGCACATTTAAAGTACTATCAACAAAGATTGAAATTAAAATGAAAAAGACAGAGGCTGTGAGATGGGAAAAGCTAGAGGGGCAAGGAGATGTGCCTAAACCAAAACAGTTCACAGCAGATGTAAAGAACTTATATCCATCATCATCTCATTATACAAGAAATTGGGATAAATTGGTTGGTGAGATCAAAGAAGAAGAAAAAAATGAGAAGTTGGAGGGAGATGCAGCTTTAAACAAACTATTTCAGCAGATCTATTCAGATGGTTCTGATGAAGTGAAACGTGCTATGAACAAATCATTTATGGAGTCTGGTGGTACAGTTTTGAGTACCAACTGGTCTGATTGTGCTTTGAAGCCAATGCCACTGTCGAAGGATTATCTCTTAAACCTGCTTCATTGACAAGCTTCCTTCCAACTGAAGAACTTAATTTCTTTCTTTCCCCCCTATTTATTTATTTATTAGTAGAGAGAATGAGAGCACATGAGCACAGGGTGGGAGGGAGGCACAGAGGCAGAGGGAGAGAATCTTAAGCAGGACCCACACCCAACATGGAGCCCAGTGAGGGACCCTGAGATCATGACCTGAGCCGAAATCAAGAGTCAGATGCAAACCAACTGAGCCTTCCAGACACCCCAGAACTTCATTTCTTAAGCAGATGGCACTGAAATGTCCTTTGGCCTCCAATTACTTAACTCTCACACTGGAATTTCTTTAGCAAAGCTACTCATATCAGAGGGCAAAGAAGCCCATTTGTGAGTAGGTATCTAAGAAAAAAAAATGGAATTTGGTATTGATGTTCTCCCTTTGAGGTTCATAAAGGGATAAAACAAATTTCCGTACAAAAAGCTGTTTGTGTTTCTTTAGCAAATAGATGTAGTCTGGATGGATTAAACCCATGCAAACGGATCTCTTAAGTTCTAGAGACCATAAACCATTTCAAAGGACAATTGTTCTAAGCAAACATGTGATTTATAGGGAAACTTGCATACTTGTTCTACCCACAGAACCTAGAATTGGGTATACTTGAATTATAACTAACATTTCATAGAAAAAATATGTTATTTTCTGGACAGTAGTTACCCTTATAGACTATATGTTTTAGATATAACCCATTAGAAAACATGTCTATTTCCTTAAAAGGAATGTACTTAAGTAGGCAATGTTGAGGGTTCTTTTCAGGATGCTATTCTAGAAACTTCTTGATCAAATTTATGAGAGTGAGATTGTATGTATAGATTTTTATGTATGTATAGAATAGAGGTCTGCGAACTATGGTCTGTAGGCCAAATAGCCTGCTTATGTAAACACCATTTTACTGAAGCACAGCCATGTTTGTTTACATATTATTTATGTATGACTGACGGCTGCTTTTGCTTTTGAGCTAGTATTATAGAATTGAAGAGTTGTGACAGAGACCCTATGTGGCCCACAAATCCTAAGATACTTACTATCTGGACCTTTCTTTTTTTTTTTAAGATTTTATTTGTTTATCTGACAGACATAGATTACAAGTAGGCAGAGAGTCAGGCAGAGAGAGAGGAAGGGAAGCAGGCTTCCTGCTGAGCAGAGAGCCTGATGCAGAGCTCAATCCCAGGACCCTGAGATCATAAGCTGAGCTGAAGACAGAGGATTTAACCCACTGACCAGCCAGGCGCCCCACTATCTGGACCTTTAAGGAAAAAAACATTTTTTAAAGATTTTATTTATTTATTTGAAAGACACAGAGAGAGGGAGAGAGGATCTGAAGCAGACTCTTCCCTGAGGGCAGAGCCGACCCTGGGCTTGATCCCATGACTGCAAGATCAAGACCTGAGCCAAAACCCAAGTATCCAAGGCTTAAGTGACTGAGCCTCCCAAGCTCCCCTAAGGAAAATGTTTGCCAGTACCTGGTATGGATGACCAGCTTCTACTGATATAGCCAACAGACATTTAGCAAGCATTTTTCAAAGTTTCAAACATAGAAGACACATACTTTCCTTACAGAGCTGAAAGTTTGTCTAGTTGAAACAGAAAAAAAAAAGAGAGAGCAGAATACATTAGTCTATAATACTTTGTTTATCTTTTTAAAGCCCTTAAATGCTTCAGTGATTCCTCTTAAGATTTCTGTGAAAATAATTTTCTGATTCATCTTACATACAGGCCTAGAATTTTGGCAGAAATTCTATTTATCAAAACTTACCTATCTTAAAGAAAATGTGAGATATATATATATATACACACACACAATAAAATATTACTCAGTCATAAAAAATAATGAAATCTTGTCATTTACAACAACATGGATGGATCTAGAGGGTATAATGTTCAGTGAAATAAGTCAGAGAAAGACAAAGAGCATATGACTTCACTCATATGTGGAATTTAAGAAAAAAAAAAGAAAAAAAGACATCTTAAAAAAGAGCTATCTTAAAGAAGATGTGAGATATATATACACACACACAATAAAATCTTACTCAGTCATAAAAAATAATGAAATCTTGTCATTTACAACAACGTGGATGAATCTAGAGGGTATAATGTTCAGTGAAATAAGTCAGAGAAAGACAAAGAGCATATGACTTCACTCATATATGGAACTTAAGAAAGAAAACAAAGATAAAAAAGAGAGAAACAAAAAACCAGATTCTTCAATATAGGGAACACACTGGTAGTCTCCCCACAGTGAGTTGGGTGGGGAGATGGATGAAATCGGCAAAGGATATTAAGAGTACACTTACTGTGAGGAACAAATGAGTAATGTATAGAATTGTTGAACCACTATATTGTACACCTGGAACTAATATACCACTGTGTGTTAATTATACTGGAATTGGAAAAAGCCTATCTTTTGGGGGCAAACAGATGAATCAAGATAAGAACTCCTCTCCACTTGGGCAAAAGAGAAGAAAATAATTGCACTTTTGACAAATCAATAAACACAAAATTCGGATTTTGTTCCTTGAGGCAAAAAGGAGTCTGAGGTGTTCATATTATTATCTTGATTGCTGGAGAATCATTTTCTCGCTTGCTGCACTCTGCCATTGACTCTCGGAGTGATGTGAAGGACACGCATGGATTGTGATTTCATGAGCAACTCACCAATCTGTTCACTCCAATACAAGCAAAGTGATGGGAAGATTTCCAACACTAGTATTGATTCTATTCCTCATGCTATAAAATTAATGCTCACTCTTCCACGGGGCTGCACAGACAGCAGGACAAGTCACATGTCTCACAAATGATATCCGTCTGGAGTGTACTGTGCATTGACAATGTGATAAAAAGAGAGAGCAGAAGTCCTGTGTTTTGAAAATATTAATAGATGTTCAGGCAAGTTCACTGCTGCTCCTTTCACTTAAAAACTGAAAACACATTCAGAGAAGCGAGCGAGCCAGTTAAATCTTTCTTGGCCAGAGCAAACATGAAGACAATATGTATTGCTCAAAGGAAACACCACTCATTGGTATGGTTAGAACGTACCCTTGGACTCCATTTCTTCATTTCAGAAGGTGACTTCAAGGGTAATTACTGTCATACATAAAGATTTCAAGACCCCTTATAAGAGAGAGGTAGGTTAATGTCTAACCTCACATGTAAAGTGCATTTTGAAATGTTTAGGTCTAGTACGAAAAGTCAGGGAAAACATCCCCTACACTCTAAGGTATTTTCAACCCCCTGCGACATGAACTAGCTCTCATGATCATTGGCACTAAATTAGTAAAAACTGTACCAGCAAAAATGCCGTTCTCTGGTTTTCAGGAATGAGATGAAAAAATGTCACTGGGAATATGTAAATTTCTTTGATTCCTACCATCAAGAGATACTCTTACATTCTATAGACATACTGAGAGTTAGAGACCCAGGAGTGAACTCTATTGCTTCCTCAGTTACTAGAAGCATCCTCAAAGGACAAGCTGTCCTTTCTCTTCTGTTTCATGTGAGAAATACAGATAGGGAACTTGGGTGTGTGGCTTGTCCTTGCCCCTCTCAGTCTGCAGGTTGGTCTAGTGTTCCTCTGACTGTACCACCAACCAATGATCTTAGATCAAAGACAAACACAAACAAGCAGAAGGCACTTATCGAGCATTTGTAAGGATATGGGGCGGGAGTTAAAATAGAGACCCACAGACCATATGTTTCACTATTTAAACTATAAACCAACCTAAGAATGAATAAATGAAATATTTTCTATTCAACATTCTTGACAAGTACAGCTCCTTTAAGCCCTGGAGATCCAAGTTTGAATTTGGAATTTTCAAAGGCTTCAGGGTTCCTGGTTGGCATATGAGAGTGGAAAAGTACCAGTCCCTACATCTCATGTCTCTCACTACTTCTGGTTCATACCAAAACCATGAAGGGACTTGTAGGCACATCTGTAGATATTCACCCCTGAGGTGGCAAGATCCTTCCATAAATCCCAACATCTTTTGCCTTCCCAAATTCTACTTTTCTCTCTCCTTGGACCTAGTGGTATACAAATGGGTGATGGCTTCAGAAGGATTGGCCTGTGGAGTCTGTTTGGCCAGGAAACCCATGGTTCTGGACACCTGGAATAGAGTCTAGAAGAGAAACATAGTTACCAAAGAGCCTATCCCTTTACTCATCCCTAGCTCTATGATGCATCCAGACCAAGGACAAAATGAGGTCCTCTAAAGTATGATGTTGACCCAGTGGCTGGATAGTCTTGTCCAAATCTAAGGGTTGTGCCACTCATATGTTTCTATGACAGAAATGTCTATCTTCAGAATCTCCCATCATATATTTTCTACTTGCCTTTAAATATGATTTGGAAACTATTTAACTCTCAGCTAGAGTAAAAAAAGATCATGGTTACAGTATGTCATGGAACAGGAATTCATAATAACATAGATGAAAGTTCTAAATTGATAAGATCAAAAAGAATGGTCTGTGTCTTCTGTAATTATTTTGTGAAGGCTTTCTTGAATTTAGCATGGGTTTTTTGCATATAGGCCACAGCCAAACCAACTCAGAGTCATCTGCATGCCAGATAAGAGTTTCTTTGTATTTTGGGAGATGCTCTGTACAGAGGATGTGCTACATCTTTCCATGAATATACTCTGGTTTGGTCTCTTTTCTGTTCATTCTGGTATCCCATACATCAGACTGTTTATTCCAAAATGAACTTCTTTTTTTTTTTTTTTTTTTTTAGATTTTATTTATTTATTTGACAGAGAGAGAGAGATCACAAGTAGGCAGAGAGGCAGGCAGAGAGAGAGGAGGAAGCAGGCCCCCCGCGGAGCAGAGAGCCCGATGCGGGGCTCGATCCCAGGACCCCGAGATCATGACCCGAGCCGAAGGCAGCGGCTCAATCCACTGAGCCACCCAGGCGCCCCCCAAAATGAACTTCTATAGATTGCTTCTTCCGAGAGGAGCTCACTGGGGTTTACTCTTGGCTCTCTTCACTTTCTATGATCCTCTTGACAGTTTCTAAGAAAATTTTCTCCAGTTCTTCTTTACTCCAACAGTTATACTCATCATACAAAAATGTTTTTTGTCTGGAAACAAAATGTCAGTTCACAGAGAATCTTCAAGTTTCACAAAAAATTGATATGGATCTTGATTCTATACTTCCCCTAAAGACAGCTGGCTCGGGCAGCTTCCTTTGGAACCGGGATCTCAAAGTGACCTGACAGTTTGTACAATGCACTCTTCATTTACAAGTGGAGAGCCAGGGGTGGAATGGAGGATGAAGGAAGAGAATTACTATAGCAACCCCCTTTCACAAATACATGGACAGTTGAATGTGAAACTTGGGGCTTGCTATGCAAAGACCGGCCTGAGGCAGCTCAAACACCTCTTCTTTTAAATCAGATGGCCATTTCAATCCTCACTTTGGAAAGAATTTTGGTGATATATCCATGACCAGAAATCCACAGACTTTTTTTGTTGCTGTTGTAGTCACTTACATTTTTAACCAAGCAGAATTTAAAAGTGAATACATCAATGAAGAATAGATCACAGAAGCAAGTACACTTAAACTAATTCAGAAAGATTTTCTATGGTTCACAAGTAAACTTTGATGGTGATAACCCCTAATGTGTCATATGAATGTCTTTAAAAATGATGGTGAGAATGCCCACACATTAAATGCTTCTATTGTGGTGGAGGTGCTTATTTTTATAGCTGACATTTCAGTGGTAAAGTAGACTGTTAAATGAATCTACCTTCTGAGACTTACCCTAAATAGAGTGAAACCCTCTACCCTGAGAACACAGTTCCTCCTTTCACACCAGCTTATCCCAACTCCAATTTGTTGGGTTGAGAAGACAGACATGATTTTCATTTTCAACCTTCAGATAAGCTGTAAGTGGTTCCCTGGTGGTTAATGAGTCATCATGGTCTAAAATCTCAATTTTTTTCCATTCCACAGAACGAGACCTTTCCTCTTTATTTTTTTTTAAAGATTTATTTATTTATTTATTTATTTATTTTAACCAGCCACATTCTTTTTTTTTTTTTTTTTAGATTTTTTTTTAAATTTTTTTTATTTATTTGACAGACAGAGATCACAGGTAGGCAGAGAGGCAGACAGAGAGAGAGGAAGGGAAGCAGGCTCCCTGCTGAGCAGAGAGCCCCATGCGGGGCTCGATCCCAGGACCCTGGGATCATGACCTGAGCTGAAGGCAGAGGCTTTAACCCACTGAGCCACCCAGGCGCCCCAACCAGCCACATTCTATTCTAGGAATCTTGGGAGCAAGAATCATAATAGCTACAGATTACTGAGTACACATTATTCTGTGCTCAGTGCTTTTCACATCTCATTCAATCCTCATTGTAACGCTGTGAGTCAGGAACTGTGACTATCCTCATTTAACAAATACAGAAATGGAAGATCAGGAAGATTTGGTGACTCGACCAAAACCACTCTACTTAATAGATGTAGAGTTGACATTTGAACCTAAGCTTGGTGACTCTAAAAATCATGCTTTAATTACTACGTTAGGTATTTCCACAGCAGACCTAGATCTTTGACCTCAGAATATAGCTGTGAGTTCCCCCCCTCTGGCAAGGTTAGTGGTATTCCTGCTGAATTCTTGATTGCCCATCAGGGAGCTATTCAGTGAGACTTGAAATCTGAGAACTCTTTCTATGAATTGAGTTGACTTCCTTGTTGAAGATACTATAGTTTACATAACACAGTGTCACTGTTCTTTTCTGTGGTTCACCAAAGAGGGACATTAATATATGAACCCTTCCCTAACCAGCACTGCTTCTCATATGCCCTCCATGCATATTCACAGTGTGTGGAACTATAGGGTTCGTGTCTCTCCTCTCTAGCTCTCCCCTCTCTCTCTCCTGGACATTTTCAAACTCAAGTACCTGAGCAAGTTAGCAAAAATTCATTTAGTTAATACAACTTACAAAATCCAGTCAAGGTATATTTGTAAATATGCACTATCAGTTGCTAATTGGGTCTCCTTTAAATGAACATAGAAGAGTTTTATGGAATAAATTAGTGGCTTTTGAAGTTCTCTTGGTATTGACTGTGATGACAATATAATCATATAACATTTAAGCTCAGCCTTGGCAAAATTGTTAAGACTCCTGTATGTCTGAAACCCTCTGGTTTCCTGCTTTTCCTTAAATCTAAATTAGATTAAATAGACTGCTCTCTTGCTTGTGGTTTTGAGGGCTGGCCTTTTTAAACCTGTAGGAGCCAATGATAACTAATTCCAAGGCAATTGTTCTTTTTGAGTATGTCTACCTTCCTCAAACTGGATTTGAATCTTTTTTTCTAACTTCTTAGAATCACTAAGAATAAAGGCACATAACTCTCCAGGAAGAAAAGGGAACAATTTGTTCTTTTGACTATCTGATGAAGCAACTGTAATTGTTTAATATGCTCACCATAATGAATGCTTTTTATGCTATATTTTTAAGCTGAGGAATAAATACGTAAAATCAGGAATGGTATCATTATATTATTCACACCCCCACCAACATGAAACTCTACTACTTAAGATAGGTTTATCGATAGTGCCTTGCTCTGGTTTTTGTTTTTAAATATGAAGAAAATTTCTTTTGAGCTATTAGTATGTTTCACTCTGTCCCAATTAATTTCCCAAAAAATTCCAAACAGCATAAAATTCAATCAACCACCATACGTCCTTCCAAAAAGGCCTATCATTATGTGATGTTGAATGCAGTTTGGGTGGTAAGAATTGTCTCCTAAAGTTAACCTTTAACCATGGATTAGTTCATTGTGTGGCTATACTGCCATTGAGGTTGGTGTCACCATATTTATCTGTAAAGATTAGCACTTGACTATGATATTACCTGAAGAAGTCTGCTGTATCATCACCAATCCAGGACATGGATTGGTGTGGAAAAATGGGGTCACTTCCCTTGAATAATTTATGGAGTCCATCGTCCATGTGGTTGTATACATTATCTATGCCATGCATGGATTTACCATCTTTCCTCCCCCTGCAATTTTATAGGTTGATCATTAGCAGTAAGAGATAGAGCCCTTCATTGGCCCGATCCAAAAGGAGCATCCAAAACACCCTCCACTTATTAGGAATATTAAGTATGTGACAAAATTAATAACAAAAGACATCTGTTATTTAGTTACCGAAACAGGGCTGTTCAGTTTGGGTCTATTCTGGAGAAACTTTGATCTCCTTTTCACTTAAAAATACAAATTATGTCCAGCTCCTTCTTGTATACAATGTCAGCACGGGCAACTCCCAATCACACTTTCAGATTTTTAACCCTTTTTCTTAAGCATGTGACTAGTGATGACATAACATCGGTCCCCTTAAGTCAGCAATTTTTTTTAAGGTACTAAGAAAGCAATTTAACTTCAGACTCAAAAAATGAATCAACCCACATCAAGGCTGAGACCTTATTCAATCAGTTCTTGACCAACTGAGAACTGATTCTGCCTTCTAACAACCTCGGCAACAAGAGGTATTGATCAAAAAGCAATGAAATTAAAATGTCATGACATTTAACGTTTAAGACAATGATTGCTTATCTCCTTACCAAAACTGGAGGAGAATGAAAATAAAACGCCCCCCCCCCATAATCTCTTCTATAAACCTAGTTTTCTTTTCTGCAATGCCTTCCCTGTACTTGTCAATTTCAGTTCCACGGATGAAACAAAGAAGAGATGGTTATTCTTACTATGTACTTCTACTACAATGATGATTGTGGCACAGAGACGGATTTTACATAGTAAAATGGGCATCTTAATCTTTTGCAAAGAGTGTGGTTATTTCCTTCCTGGGAGTGGAAGTTCTGAGAGAGCCTGAAGGGACAGGGATACTGAAAGTTCTGTTAAGCTTGCCAGGAGAAAGCCTGCCTGGCCAGTTGAGGGGACCTGAGACTGAATGGGGTATTCTGAAACAAATGGGAATGGCAGCATCTGTCTCGATAACTTCCTATTTGGCAAGTACAATGTGTGTTGATTTATACAGTTGATAATGCAGAAGAACAGGCAGCAAAACTTAAAAAAAAATGCAGGAGCACAGCCTTCCATTCTCAAAATCGTGTCACAATCACAGTGCCCATGTATATTTTCTAAGGATTTTACCATTACTGTTCTAGAATTTTAAGATTAAAGACTGCAGGCTCTCACATGGCTTAGCTTTCCAACTCAGAGTGGAATGATGTCTTTTTTTTTTTTTTTTTTTTTTTTTTTTTTTAAAGATCTTATTTATTTGAGAGCGAGAGCATGGGAGCACAAGGGGTGGGGTTGGGGCAGAAAGAAAGGGAGAAACAGGCTCCCCACTGAGCAAAGAGCCTGATGTGAGACTTGATCCCAGGACTCTGGGATCATGACCTGAGCCAAAGACAGATGCTTAACCAACTGAGTCACCCAGGTACCCCTGGAATGATGTCTTGATAGTGACGTCAAAGAAATGGAGGGAACACAAACTCATGATGGGACTGGTCTATGCACATGCCTATGTCCCTTAAGCTCAAGTTCAATACCCAGGCTATTTAATTAGATTTCCAATGATACTTAACTGTATTGAAATAAGTGAATCACCTTTAGTATAAGTCTGACTTCTTCAGTTTCCCTCTTCATTCAGATTTGTGTGTGTGTTCAAAGAAGACCTCAGATGGCCTCAATTCATCACCTTCCCCACTTCTGTTAGCAGAAGGAAACTGACTACCTTGCTTGTCTTTGCCTGGTTTCTGTACCCCAAACAGTAAGAAAATCAAATTGCCTGAAAATTGTATCTCTTAGTTCTCTTTTTGGGATACTAGCCTTCACAGCAGTAGGTCTCCTACCCAGGTAGGCATACTCTGTAAGGGGAACACCATTATTATCAGCTGCTAGAGAATTCATTCATTCAACCACTAATTTGAATAATTATTCACTCATTCAATTATCTGAATCTCTTGGGGACACCTTTTATGTGGAACAGTTCGGAAAAAGGTAAATTCCCTCGGGGGACTGATTTACCGTGTCCATTTTCCATGGATAGCTTTAAATGTTTACTCTGGTACTCAATGTGTACTTTCCAAGTGCTGTGCTCTTGAACAGTGCAATCCATCCTCATGCACACACAAAAGTACACACATAGACTTAGGTATATCAGTTGTCATTCACTTGTATGAATAGAGAGGAATATGGATGGAGAAGAATGTCAAGCAGAAGAGTCAAAAGTTGGTCTTGCTTGCAAAATACATGTTTTGGGGCCATAGATTTAAATTCTAAGTTATGTTAGTGTTAAAATAGATTTGCTAAGCATATAAGCAGCTGTATGTTGGGATAGAAGAGGTTGGGTGGGGTAGGGAGTGGAGGAAGAAGAGGTCTCTGAAGACCAGGGGAGCAGATGAAGACAAAACAGCATTTTATTCATTTATTTTTTAAAGATTTTACTTATTTATTTGACAGACAGAGATCACAAGTAGGCAGAGAAGCAGGTAGAGAGAGAGGAGGAAGCAGGTTCCCTGCTGAGCAGAGAGCCTGATGTGGGGCTCGATTCCAGGACCCTGGGATCATGACCTGAGCAGAAGGCAAAGGCTTTAACCCACTGAGCCACCTAGGCACTCCAAAACAGCATTTTAAAATGTACTCTGGATTACCTACAGAATGCATGAAGCACATGCAGGACCAGGCCTTTGTTGTTGAACTTTCTTATATATATTGCATTTTTATCTTTATGTTTTTCTTCAAATGTATTTCTCTAACAAATATTTTCCCAAATATATGCATGTTAAAGTCTGCTCTGCCAACAGTTAGAAGAACTTATGTGTTCCATGCCCACACAGGCACATGGAAAAAGACCTTCTGGTTGAGGTTTGTTCATTGTGTGAATGATAACCTCCTACATAAACACACATGGATATTTCGCCACCAAGTCACTTCTCGTTAGTTCACTGACCAACCTGAAGTGGGAATGAACGGGGGAATAAAATCCGTTATGTAGGTATTCTCTTCTTCCAACCAGGCACTTGACTCTGGGGAGAAGAGGTGTGGTTGTTAAAACAACAGATTTTAAATCGGCCGAGTCCACGAGGAAACATCACCCAAGAGATTCCTCAGAAGGGAAAAGGCTTGAAACCTCAGCAATCGGGACCTTGGGAAGTGCTGCCTGTCTCCCAGCCCTGGCCACTTCGGAATCCTCTTTTGAGTGAAGTGGTTCCATGCCAGATGGTCAAAAGGCCAGGCCAGAAAAACCTGCTGTAACTGGCTTTGGACAGTGCAGACAATTTCCTGGGGAAAACACCACTTTATTTCTGCTTTCCCTGAATCTGTTAAAAACATGTTTGTTTTGGCATTTTTCAGCCTTCGTGTGATTTTTAGTATTCACAGTTCGAGAGGGTTAGATTACACCTTGTGACCAAAATGAGGGCTGGGAGTAAGTTAACTCCACAGCTTAGAATCCTATAATTATGGGTTCAAATAGAAGGAGTAAGGTGAGTCTAGATAAACTTTGTTTTAAGGATTTAATGCAACATACTGAGCATGACTTAAGACATATTAAGTTTCTGTGTTATATACTTTGGGCATATCACATGATATCTGTGCCTTAAACATATCCCGTGTCAACATTTTACAAGGGTTGTGTATGAAGGGTTATGTATAAAGAGAAGTCGGGAGCTAGAAGAGAAGTTATCGTCCAACCCCCTCACTTTAAAGAACAGACGCTGTACGACATAGAATGTAAGAGATTACCTTAGAGTCACACAAAAAAGGACCAGATCTGCCATGAGAACTTGGGCCCCCTGACTTTCGGCTGCACACATGTACATGCATGGAGACACTTCTCACCCTGAGCAAAATCTCCTCTGTTTAACACACACACACACAATTATTTAAAATATATTGTATGTATGAATTCTGGAAGCTGGGTTCTGTTTGGTTTTAGCATTGTTGACCCAAAGTAGCCCTGAATTGCTCCCTGCAGCTCTGAAAATAAAATATAAATGCACTGGGGGAAAAAAAAAAGAAAAAGAAAAGTACTAGATAAGAGCGAGTTCTTTCTCCTTGGAGCAGAGGAGAGAGAATCCTCAGCAATTTTCTAAATAAGAACCCAGTTTCCAATGCTACAAGAGAGCAGTTCCTTTAACAAGACAAAGAGTGAAAAAAAAACCCTCTGATAGAACAACGGTCTCTTTATTACAGTTAGTAAGTATATTCTCTGAGATAATAATTATATGAAAACAAATAAACAAACAAACCTCACGGGAGACCTACCTACTCATCTTGTAAAATAACTCTTCGTCTAGTGTCAAAAACAAGGGCTTATTTTTACATACTTGTGTTTCTTCCTTAGGCTCTCTATAAACTCAAAGATCTCCAGATGTTTTTACTGCAATCGTGGAGGTTATCAGCTTTAACGTCAAGGGAAACTATGTTTATGGAATCCTAACATAAAGGGATAGTGAAACATCACCCTTCATTCTCCTTTGTTGGACAAGGTTTATTATTATTATTTGAAGTGTCATACCTGTAATCATCTTGTTATCACACACATTCTTAGAAAAGGAGGAGAAAGTACAGAAGTCAGGCAACTGCCAAGCAATATATTCACTATTTCACCAGATCCACAGAAGGGGGGGAAACATTATTACGCCAATGCTTTTGAGGGCAATGGACAACTTCCTTGTCTCTAATTAGTGGAGACAGCGTAGAGATGACCAAGATTCTCAGGGGAAATAGGTTTTGTCAATAAATTCCACTGAAATATAGAATTTCACAAACCAAATCTATTTATCTCCCTATGCAGTTGGTGCCACAGCCTGAAGATCACAAGATGAGTACTAATGACAAACTACTATAAATGGTAGGAAATTGTTGGGAAGAGATACCACTGTGGGGGAAAAAAAGAGAGAGAGAGAGAGAGAGAAAGAAAGATGATTCATCACTTTCCTAGCAGATACCTTTGTTCTTCAATGTTTCTTCACCAAAAACAAAGGAAGTATGGGAAAGGAATGCAGGAGAGGTAAACAGAGGCAAAGTGATTTTTGTTACCTGCTGGCTCAATTTCCTTTTATAAAAACAATATGTCCAGATAGAATTTACAGCCCTAAATCTTCTTTCATCTTCTAAGACAAAGAAAAAAAAAGAAAAAAGAAAAAAGTTTAATTTAAATCAGGAGGGAGACAAACCATAAGAGACTCTTAATCTCACAAAACAAACTGAGGGTTGCCGGGGGAGAGAGGTGTGGAGATGGTGGTTGGGTTATGGACATTGCAGAGGGTATGTGAAATGATGAGTGCTGTGAAGTGTGTAAGCCTGATGATTCACAGACTTGTGCCCCTGGGGCAAATAATACATTATATGTTAATAAAAATAATTAATAAAAATTATTTTAAACCTTGGGAAAAAAAACTTATGAGTTTCTTAGTGAGATGGATTTCTGTGCTTTCCTAGATACACAGACAAGTACAGAGGAGAGGCTAACACTCACAGGGCTGGAGTGGTGAGATGGCATGGAGCGGTGTGGGTGGGGTGTCACGTAGAAGAGAGAAATTGTATAACTAAATCGTAGTGATTTAACTTTTATCTGGATACTTAGACCCTGACTTAGAGTTCTACACCAGGATTTTAAAATCTTTTTGAGACAGAAGAAGATCGATAACATATGCCCTACTAGAAATACTTCAGTGGTGGCTTCCCAAATCTCTCTGGAAACAGAGAAATCACCATGTAGCCTTTGGCTTTGGAACCACCTCTGTCATTGTCTCTGTTCCTCCATGTGTAAAGATGATTTGCTACTGGAAAACCCAATTGTTACTTCTAAGTTTTCTGTCACTACAAATACTTTTCTGTGAAGAATTAATGATATGATACCATTCAAATACACTGAAGGTCAGGAGGCTGGCATTTTGAAATCTAAAAGCTACTCACCTGTGGATGACTACTTTCATTGAAAACACTCTCCTTTTACAGTTTCTAGGGCTTCCCTTGGTGGCAACATTAACGTCATTATAGAAGTTCGAGTGACGATGAATACAGCTGGTTTTATGCATTTTTGTACTCACTCAGTCATCCATTCAAATATGTAATGGAGGGGGCGCCTGGGTGGCTCAGTGGGTTAAGCTGCTGCCTTCGGCTCAGGTCATGATCTCAGGGTCCTGAGATCGAGCCCCACATCGGGCTCTCTGCTCAGCAGCGAGCCTGCTTCCCTCTCTCTCTCTGCCTGCCTCTCTGTCTACTTGTGATCTCTCTCTGTCAAATAAATAAAATCTTAAAAAAAAAAAAAAGAAGTTTGCAAATATGTAATGGAGGATGGCTGGGTGGCTGGCTTAGTTGGTGAAGCGTCTCTGCCTTTAGATCAGGTCATGATCCCAGGGTCCTGGGATTGAGCCCTGCATTGGGCTCTCTGGTCAACAGGGAGTCTGCTTCTCCCTTTGCCTCTCCTCCATACCCACTGGCTTGTGTGCATTCTCTCTCTCTCTCTCAAATAAATAAATAAAATCTTTTTAAAAATATGTAATGGATACTCAGACTGTGTCAGGCGCTCAGATAGCATTGGGAACAGAACACAGGGTTGGGGGGGAAAGACCTTGTCCTTTAGAGAACTCAGAGTGTAGAAGGTGATTTAAATAGCGAGATAAATAGTAAGATATCAAGAAAACTACAGTGTTAAGGGAACATGAAGTGTGAGTTTGAAACCCAGATGTAGTAGGTAAGGGCAAAGAGGAGAGGAAATATTTCTCCAAAAAGAAGACTTTATAATGAAAAGAGGTTAATTAACTATAGGAAAGAAAAAATGCACAGATAGGAAAGATGTTCTTGTTCTTAGATAAGAGTAGAATACATAAAGAATTTAGTGTGTGGCTTGTACCTTGAAGAGGAGATATACTGAGAGATTTTAATTAGAGGAGAGGAATGATCAAATTCCCATTTGAGAAAAGTCAGTATGGATTTCTGATATATTTTGGATATGAAGGTAAGAAATCAGTGTGAGAAGCAGTGTAGACCAATGATTAAACCAAAGACTCTGAGGGTGGAGAGACTATATTTAAAGATTTATTTGTTTATTTATCTGTGAGAAAGAGTCAGAGACAGCCCATGGGGAGGGGCAAAAGGAGATGGAGAGAAGCAGACTCCGTTAGCATGGAGCCTGACACAGGGCTCCATCTCATGACACTGAGATCATGACCTAAGCCAAAATCAAGAATTGGATGCTTAACCAACTGAGCCACCCAGGAGCCTTTTGATTGTCTATTTTTAAATCCCAGCTCTGTCAGTCAATAACTGTGTAACTCTTGGGTAAATTCTCTCCATGCCCAGTTTTTCCTTCTGTAATAATAATAGTACTTATTCTATACAGTTCTTAAAGTTTTAAGAATTAATGTACACCAAAGTGCTTAGAACAGTGCCTGGCATAGTGAATGTTTTATAAAAATTAGCTCTTAGGGGAATTTTGCAGTGATGTATGGAACAAATTAGGAGGATGTGGTTTAAGAGAGGGCAGTGAGGCTAGAGAGAAGGATATGGTTTTGAGAAACATTTCAGAAGTAGAATCTCTGAGATTTGGTAACTGATCAGATGTAAAGGATTAGAGTGAAGGAGGCGGTTGGAATAAACCCCAGGTTTCTGGATCGAGTGCATGGTGGACACTGTATCTTTGTTCAAGCAATAGGCAATATAAGAAGAAAGGCCATTATGGAGAGAGATGATGAATTCAGTTTTGGACAATGACTTGGCGATGTCTTAGTCCTTCTAATTAGAAAGGTCCAATAGGCAATTGAATATAATGTTCAGAATTGTAAAGAAGAGAAGTTTGGCAGAAGATAGAGATTTAAGGGGTCCTTAACATATTAATGATAATTGAAGCCATGGAGCAGATGAGATCATCTTAGAGAGTGAATCAAATGAGGAGAAGGCCAAAGATAACACCCTGAAGAACATTTGAGAAGAGGATGGAATTATAAAGCTGACAACAGAAACCAAGGATGAAAAAATAAAGGAGAGGTTCCAGCTTCTGGCCATGATGGAGTAACTACACTGCATTAATCCTCCCATTATAAACAACCATAAAACCAGACAAAATATATGAAATTACTGTTTTTTGATGTTGGATCATGCAGTGCAGTTCTGTAATCCCTGAAGAAGGGAAATGGAGAAGGCGAGTGCCATGCTAGCTTCAGCTTTCTATATAGAGGCATTTTCTGTACTGCAGTATGGACGGGAACCCCATCAGAAAACAAAGGTCTTGCTGAATCAGAGAGAGAGAGGCGGAGTTGAGAGCTACTGACCCATGCTGACATTGTTGGGGCAAAGCATTAGAAAGGAAGAACTGCATAGGGAAGGAGCTCCTAAAATCTACATAGGGATCCCACTGAGGGTTTGTTGAACACCAAGCTGTATGTGTGCGAGATGATATTCCATGAGGCTTGGCAAAGAACAACTCCTGAGTAAAGACAAATTATTGCGGTACTGTGAGCTAGGCAGTGATCAGAGCTTGAGTACGGCTGAGAAACCTTTCATTTCCTACCATCTAGAATGAAGAAATCTTGTTCAACGCATTAACATTCAGTAGATGTGAGTCCACACATAGGAGAAGGGCATAGCTAGATACACCTCAATAAAGTCTGAAAACACATCTTAAATTGATCAGACTGATATGAAAGTAAATGAACTTCTCACCAGAACAAAACTCAACAAAGAGAGAACCAAATCCAAACATCCAAGGCTTTGACATTCTTATGTCCATTATACACTAATGGTAAAAATGTTTCCAAATTTGCCAAAAATTACAAACTAACAGATCCAAGAAGCTCAATAAGCTCCAGGCCAAATGATAAAAAAAAAAAACCCAGCAAAGGAGATCATAATAAAAAACAACTAGATTTGCAAAAGAGCAGATAAATGTGACCCTAAACAAAACAAAAATAAATAACTATCGACTCAGAGATAAGACAATGGAATTAGGAAAAAAAAAAAAAAGAACTTTAAAAGAACAATTATACACATACTAAAGAAGTTAAAAGAAAGTCTGAGGACAATGAAGGAAAAAATTGGTTCTCAATAGAAAATGGAAATTATAAAAAAAGAAACATGGAAATTATAGAATTATAAAATACAATACAGGAATGAAAAAACCACTGGGTAGATTGTTTAGCTGGTAAGACACTGCAGAATAAAAGATCAGTGTTCTTGACATGGAATTAGCATGTGATTCAGCATTCTACATTTGGATATTTATCCAAAAAAAATAAAAATAGGGCCTCAAACAGTTATTTGTACACACATGTTCATAGCAGCATTATTCATGATAGCCAAAGAGTATAAGCAATCTAAGTGTCTACTGATGGACAAAAAGATAAATAAAAGATGGAATATATATACAATCAGTATTTTTCAGCCTTAACAAGTAAGGAAATTCTGAGACATGCTATTACTTGGTTGAACCTTGAGGATATTACGCTCAATAAAACCAGCTAGCCACAAGTGGACAAATTCTGTATGATTCCACTTGTATGAGGTACATGGCAAAGTCAGATTCTTAGAGACAGAAAGCAGAATGGTGGTTGCCAAGGGCTGGGGGAGGAAGCAATGGGGATTTCATATTTAATGATACAGAATTTCAGTTGAGGATGATGAAAAAGTTCTGGAGATGGATGGTGGTGATGGTTACAAAACAACGTGAATGTATTTCATGCCATGGGACTTTACACTTAAGCATGGTTAAAATGGTACATTTTATGCAATGTATGTTTTTTAAAAAAGATGTTCTAAATGAGTAGTTTTTGGGCAGTCTGATTGTGATTTCTCTTTTTGTAGTCTGTGTTTTGTAAATGCTAAATAATGAAAAAAGAAGGGAAAAAGTAAAAAAGAGATAAAATAAAACTTAAGAACTATGATATTTATAATACTCCTTAAAGCACAGAGTAGGATTTATACCCAATACATCTGGATGTGTCAGAAAAAGATTAATACTGAAGGATAATATATAACGTTGGAGTAAAAAGTGATAGAATGAGCTGAATGAGTGACTTGATTTTAAGATTTCAGATGTACAAAAAGTAGTCCTTTGTTTTTGTTGTATTTGGTTTAGCTTTTGCATGATAAAAGTTTCTTGATTTAGAAAAAATCAGTGAATTTGAGAGCAATAAAATCTATCCAAATGAAGCAGAAAGAGAGGAAAAAAAGTTACCCCTCCCCACACCCCCTGGTTTATGGCTCAGTGACCCATGGGGCAATAGGAAACAATATAGTATATGTATAATTGGAGCACCAGAAAGTGAAAAAAGGACTTAGTATCTGCAGAGATAAAAGTGAAAGTTTTTCCAAATTTGCTGAAATATATAAACGAACAGATTCA
The DNA here is from genome assembly GCF_922984935.1 of Meles meles. Lineage (NCBI taxonomy): Eukaryota > Metazoa > Chordata > Mammalia > Carnivora > Mustelidae > Meles > Meles meles. The sequence continues at coordinate 54,294,448 of NC_060083.1, forward strand.
GGGAGCTCAGTAAAATCAAGGCAGAATAAATGGAAAACAAATCACCACAAGATATAGCATAAACTGCTAAAAAAATAAAAATAAGTGGTTGGAGATAAAACCTTGAAAGGATGGGACAGTTTCACTCTATACAGGCAGTAAGAATGACCGCTGACTTTTTTTTTAAGATTTTATTTATTTATTTGACAGACAAAGATCACAAGTAGGCAGAGAGGCAGGCAGAGAGAGAGGGGGAAACAGGCTCCCTGCTGAGCAGAGAGGCCGATGCAGGGGCTGGATCCCAGGACCCTGGAATCATGACCTGAGCTGAAGGCAGAGGCTTAACCCACCGAGCCACCCAGGTGCCCCACGACTGCTGACTTTTCAACAGAAGCGCCAAAAGACAGGATGGAGACCAAGATGATCACCTTGAAGTGCTGGGGAAGAACAGTAGAAACACACACAAATCTGTTGACCTGGAGTCTACATTTTGTAAAATAATATTCTTTAACATAAAGACTTTCTAGACAGGAAAGGTGATAGAATTCATTGCCAGCCAAGCTGCATCACAGGAAATGTTAAGTGAAGTTCATTAGTCTGAAGGAAAGTGATAACCCATGGAAACTCATGTCTACCCAAGGCATGAGAGGTGACAGTTCAACTGCCTCATGTGTTGATGTATAATATCCAGTTTTTCCTCCCCTCCTCAGTGACCATGATGTTCCAGATAATTGAGGCTTTGTCAGCACTGTATATTAGAGAAGGTAGCCAAGTAACTTTTATCTGATTAACTCGTAGTCATCCTGTGATCAACTCAATAGTGATTTTATCTGAGAAGTCTCCCCTTATGTTCCAAACTATATTTAGGTACCCTGCTTTAAGTTCTACATTTTATTCTGCTCTTACCTCAGTTTATAATTATACCACTTTACAAAGATATTTATTATTATTATTATTATTACTATTATTATTTCAAGTAGCTCTGTCTTATTCCATTAGAAAATATGCTCCATGAAGAGAGGGAGCATTTGGCTTTGGTTCATTGTTTATATCCAAGGGTTATATAGTTAATATTTAGTAAATGTTTGTTGAATGAATTCATGAATAAAGATTGACGTAGGAAGAATAGCACTTAAATTTAAAGGATTAGAGTTAATAGACTTGTTTCAGGAGAAACACCTCAAAGTGCTATGATGAAGGGGAGTCTTTGAAGAAGGTGGAAATTATTAGGATATTAAGGAGGTCAGAGCACTATGAGGCTATTGCTGAACAAGCTACCTGTGTCAATGAATATCCAGATTTCACAGGCTCATGAACGCTCATGGGATGGAAAAGCAAGACTACATAGTTAATGCATGAAATAACAAGTAAATACTGAAAAATATCATGAAGAAAGGTAGAATGTCCTCTAGATGAATACCTGTGTTCTTTGAAGAAGTAGCAATTTATTTAGAGGGAAAAGGAGTGTTGCTTGGAAGTGGCCTTCAGGTCTTAGGAGAATGGTAAGTCTGCTTCCAAACCCTATGATGTTGCAAAATGTGAAATTAAGAGCCTCTACTCAAAAGAATTGCAAGCCACATAACTACCTATCCTCTATGGCAAATAGGACCTAGTGTACAGGCCTCAGGATTGGCATCGTGACCACAAAGCTGAAAAAGGTCAAACTGGCCTGTGAGCTATAAGAAAAGGGCTACAGAGATTCAGTCTGACATTGAGAAAAAGGGTCAAATCTTACTCCATTCCTGCCTGTTCAAAAGACTTTCAGGTTAGGGTTAGACAACTTCTCTAAAGCAAATTCCATGTACAAAAAGTCTCAGCTCTAGTCCTTATGGAAAGTCCTTCTGGAATTTAATGGACCTAAAGGGATTTATCAGCCCTGTGAGTGGTAAGATCCTTCTGTTTAATATTTAAATCACCTCTGCTGCAGATAAAATGCAGAAATGAGCCTCCTCCTCTGTTAAAGGGCATGTTCAAGTTTGTGTTATGGGTACCAGTTGACAAGAAGGAATCTGGGTAGAACATTGAGTCCAGAAGCATTATGATACCCAAGTCTCTCAGCTGTGGAAGTTGGTTAAATACTACAGCTTGCACTAGAGCAGAAAAAGGTAGAAATGGGTTAATTTTTATAAAGGTATCATGTGGATAAGCCATTTGGCTAGCCTATACTAAAAGTTGGGATTTTACCATAGAACCTGGTTTAAGTCTTCTGTTCTTGCGATAAAAATACAAGTGATCCTAAGGAAGACTGTAGGATGTGACCCTTCTGAAGTTTGTTTTCTTGTTTTCCCATGTAAGAACTTGCATTCATGATTACAGACATACTTTGGATTATAGCACACTAAATCTCTTAGGAACCACTCTTAAAATGTCAATTCCCACAGGAAGGACTACACATTCAATTTGTCATCAGTTAATAACAACTGACCATGGATTGATTTCCTGGCCTTTGGGGAAAAGGGTGAATCCATGAGATCTGTTGGAAACAATGACAGGTAGAGATTTCTGTCAAGATGTATAGGATGTTGAAATGTCTGGCCTTGAACATGGGAGTAGCAGGTGCCCTATGATAGGAAAATGTGTGACCAGATACAGTAGTAAAAGGATTGGATTGTCTAAGAAATTGGGAGGGGAATGGTGACAAAAATCTCAGTTTCACTTTTGCTCATCCACTTAGCAAATATCGTTGAGCACTTTCTACATACTGGGAAATGAGCACTGAACAAAGTAAATGGCAATGTCTGTCTTCATGGAAGAAGATTAAGGATGCTTAATGGATTCTAGTGGATTCTAGTGGATGGAGGTAAATAATATGCAAACCAAGTAAGTAAATTTAAGCCACATTTAAATTTACAATCAGTGCTTTGGAATAAGATCAATAAAGAGAATGGGGTAAAGATTGCCAGTGTGGGGATTTGGGATAAAATCCTAAAAAGGCATTTCAGGAAGATCCTCATTGAGAAGAGGCACTTGAATGAGGATTTGAAGGAGTTGAGAGAACAAGCCATGCAGATACCTGAAAGAGTGTTCCAAGTTGTGGAAATAGCAAATGCAAATGCCCTGAGGTATGAGTGTACCTGGCCTATTCAAGGAAGAACCAGGAGACCAGTGTTACTGGGGTGAATAAGCAAAAATAACAAAAGATGAGGGAGAGGAGTGATTCCCAATAGGACTTTGACTTTTATTCAGTAATGTGGGAAGTCACCAGAAGTTTTGCACTGAGGAGTAATGTGATCTAATATATTTTTCAAAGCTGTTTTTGGCTGTTTTATTTAGAAAAGACTATAGGGACAAAGCAGGGAGATAAAGTAGAGAAGGGCCTCTTGCAGAAAGCAGAAAGATCATGGTGGATGGTCACAGTGCTTGCCATAGAGATGCTTAGAAACAGTCACAATTGGTGCACAGTTTATAGTCAAAGCCAATAAGATTTGCTATTAGATGTAATCTATAAGAGGGAGAGAGAAGTCAAGGATGATTTCAAGATATTTGACTGAGTAACTAGATGGGAAGGAATTGTCATTTATGGAGCTAGGAGAAATTTTGGGTAGCACATCAGAAGTTTAACACTGGACACTCCTAGTTTGAGATTTCTATTAAATGTCTCAGGGAAGGGGTGCCTGTGTGGCTCAGTGGGTTAAAGCCTCTGCCTTCAGCTCAGGTCATGATCCCAGGGTCCTGGGATTGAGCCCCGCATTGGGCTCTCTGCTCAGCGGGGTGCCTGCTTCCTCCTCTCTCTCTGCCTGCTTCTCTGCCTATTTGTGATCTCCATCTGTCAAATGAATAAATAAAATCTTTAAAAAAAATGTCCCAGGGGAGATTCAGATAGGCACTTGGAAGTGTAAGTCTAGATTCCCAGGGAGAAATTCTTGGCTGGGATATAAATGTATGCATCGTCAGCACTTCTGAAGGAGTGAGTTGTAGACTAGAAAGAGTTCCAAAATCTGGACCCTTAAGCATGCCTATATTTAGAAGCTGGGGAGATGAAGAGGAACAAGCAAAGGCATTAGGAAATCCTAGAGAGATAGGAGGAGAGTTAGGTGAATATAATCTTCTGAAAACCCAGGAGAAGGGAATAGTCAACTGAATGAATAATTGGCCAAGCAATAGAATTGAAGTCATTGATGATTATGATAAAAGCAGCTTTGGTGGAATTGGAGTAATTTTGAAGAAGAATGGGAGACAAGGAATTTAAGAAGGAACACAAGCAACAACTCAGAGCCAGACTTCAATCCCAGAGTCAATGTGAGAACATCATTCATCCTGAGCTAGCTGCCATTCTCTTTTACTTAAGGCAGTTGGTTATCAAGCCAAAAGTATGGATTTGACCTTGAGAGGTCTTCCAAAGTTCTCATTGAAATGCTCTTTCTATTTAATCTCAAGGGTTGTCTGGTTCTCTTCACTTTAATTTAATAAAGTGTCACAGACCAGAAAGGAAAAGAATGCATTCACAGACTTACAGATCTAAAACATCCCTGTTCTAAATATCAGAATATCAAACTAGAATTAGAAAATCATCTTCTGGTTACCGACTGGGATCATTGCATAATTAACACTTTTTTTTTCGTCAGTCACCATCATTAATGACAGAACCACATTGCTATTATTTCCATACGTGAACTACTCGGCCCACCATTTTGATTTGGGTGGAGACCCTTTTACTTTACAGGCATTGTGCGCTCAAGCAGTTAAGAAGCTCTTTATAGCATTTAGGGTTTTCAGAGTTTGATTTATATGCTTTCCTCACCTTACAATTTGTTATTTGCCTGCGCTAGAACTGAAGCAGCCTAGTGATCCTCCTTCATTGTTGAAATGTCAAGTTTGGGAGTATTATAAATGGAGATCGGTTGCAAGATTTCATGGGACTCTCAGACACCCAGCTTGGGGTGAGGCGAAGGCTGCATCCATCTGAGGAATGTATTTCTCATTTCGTAATATTTGACCCCAGATGAAATAAAATGTGGCTTCACCTCCAATGTAAATATTGGTCAGTTCCTATTCCATTAAATGTTCCTGAAGACAAAGATTCTGGTCTATCAATCATAATAATACTCCCATTAGCTCTTAAGCAACATGTTTGAATAGGAAACTGCCTCTCCCTATCTCTTTCTCTCTCTTTGCCTGTTGATGATTTAGAGACAGTAAGACTTCCAGGCTTATCTTGAAAATATTTACTCAGCTTCTTTCAGTGATCATTTAAGAGTTTGCTCATGAAAGTGCATGTTTCTCTAAAGCAAAGGGTGATGGAAGATGAGGAGTGCAAAGAGCTTCTGTCTGGCCTAATATTTTGGTGGAAGGTGACAGGAGATTAGAAAACCAACATGGAGGAAATGTTTCTGATTACTTGCTCCATTCAGTGAAACCTAGAAAAAAGTCACAAATCTTCATCTGTTTTCATTTTATCTTCTCCTCTTCAGTCCAGACCTACCTACACTTCAGGCTTTTTTGTTTTCCTCTTCCTTTTGTTTTGTCTACTTATTCCCTTGTGTTTCTGATTAATGCTTTTCCTTTGAGAAGCTAACCCAAATATGGGAGTTTTAAAAAATAATATATAAAGAGTCCACGAGTATTAATGTCGTGTTCCTTCTTTGCAGTGGGGGTAAACAAAAGAATAAGGTGTTGTTTAAAAGAACAATTTCAGAGATTATACTATGGGGAGGATCAGATTGGTCCTATTAGAAATATACTTCCCATGAATTGACTATTTTCAATATTTTATAGGAGGGATGCACTTACATAAGAAAATTAATTATTATTATCAATATATATATCAAGACCTTACTTTGTCCCCGGCATGATATGAAAGTCAATGCATGGTCATGTGATTATCAGTTCAAAAATCTATCCTGCGTATAGCATGACTCTCATCTCTTTTTTTTTTTTTTTTAAAGATTTATTTATTTGACAGATAGAGATTACAAGTAGGCAGAGAGGCAGGCAGAGAGAGGCATGACTCTCATCTCTTAATAGAAAACAGCGAGCCCAGAGAAGCCAACGGATTTCTATAGAGGACTTGTGAGCCCTCACTGAATGGCAGACATCTCATTTGCTGTCTGCATACATCAGTGATCATCATGACACCACCAAGTCAGCTTAGCATGCAGAAGTGACCTTCCAGCCTCACTTGTCAGGAAGGATTTCTGAATTGAAGAACAATGTCCTTAAGATTGTCAACGCAGATCTGTGACTTTGAAGTGGAATGCCCATTGCCCAGAGACATATTTTTCCAACCCTTGGACATGGTGTTCTTCTTTTTACATGAAATCATATTCTTGATTGTGAAAAGGGTTATGAATTTGGACACTTTAGTTTAGTTTTGAAGCCTAACAAGCATTTACTGTTAAAACACGGGAGTTAATGTACTGAACATGTGTGCTAATCTTTATTTTCTCCTCATATGATTCTAATCTCATTTATCTCTATTGTAATGTAAGTAGCCTGTGCACGTAACTGGATTTTATTTCACCATCATAGGTTTATTAAAGACTTTGAAAACTGGGAAGTTACTATATTTAAAGTACTTATGAATGAGATATCTTAGGTAATTTTACAATTCCTTGAGAAAAGGAGAGTGAATGATATTGCCATTTGGTTATGGTTTGTCGAAAGACACAAAAGGTAAATGATATCCTTCCCGATAAGAGCTCATTGGTGGGGATGACAGTATTAAAATTCAAGGCTCCTGAATTCCAAATCACCTTTGCCATGCAGCCATGATATTCCAAACCAAACCAAACCAAATAAAATAAAAGATCTGAAAAATGCATATTTATGGAATGATGGAAAGACAATATATGTATACATTGTATGGGCTAGACACCACATTGTATGGGCAAAGACAATGTATGGGCTAAGCACTTGCAATTTTTGACAATAATATCAGAAAGATTTTTTTTTTTAAGAAAGTGACTTTAAATTCAATGTTTGGAAGAAAAACTCCATAGGGCAGATATTGAAAAATTAAAAAATATCACAGGGAACTGTTAATCTTTTCATCTTTTACTTTTAATTTCTCACTGGCCCAAAATAGCAATCTTGAGTTCTACATTCAGTATCTTGAATCTTTGGTGACTGCAGCATGTTTTACTGGAACATATTTGATATAGATGATAAATAGAAAGAAAGAAAGAAAGAAAGAAAGAAAGAAAAGAAAAGAAAAGAAAAGAAAAGAAAGCCCAGTATTTCTCATTCTTAGGAGTTACCTTGCTTCGACAAATGAGTGAAAGGTATTACCAGTAGGTTTTCAGTGCATTGCAGAGATAGTGTTGTGGCCAAACCACATTGCTTGGTAGGGAACTCCTTTTTTTTTCTGATACAATTGGAATGAGTTCAAAGAACTAGAATAACTAGGGAAGAAGACCAGCCAACTGATTTATGAATGAAGATTAAAGGATAAATTAAAGAGGCCAAATAAATGGGCTCTGTCCAACCTGTATATAAGAAAGAGTACAAGATTAGAAGGATACATCATTGAAAAGTTTAAACATTAATGAAAATGATTATATGGTGCAATAGAGTGCAGTCCTGACACTAGAAAACACAGGCAAAGGTAAGAACAGTATTAAACTCATCAAGTAGCTTTCCTGTGTCCAAGAAGGATTATATAATATATATATAATATGTAAGGATTTTATACAATGAGCTCTCCAAGCTGATAGGGAAAGCTGTTTTCGACTTAGAGCTAGACTAAACCCGGACCAAGAAGAAGTGGTCTATCCCTTAAAAGTCAGAATGAAAAATAATGCTGTTTTTATCTCATTAGGATTGCAAACTGGAGCGTAGTGACGCCTATGAGATTCAAACATTTAAATTAATTGTTATCAAGAAGTTCAGGTCTTAGCTTTTTAAAGTCACAGATTCCTGAGTATTCAATGGATATGTTGGGACACAAGGAAATTAATCAGCCATCTGTTGTTGTTTAACAAATTACCTCCAAACACAGAGGTTTAAAAATACCAATAAGCATTTATCTCTTCACATAGTTCCAGTGGGTCAGGAACGTAGGAATGGCTTGGCGGGGTGATTCTGGCTTAGGGTCTCTCATGAGGTGGTAGTCAAGATGTCACAGCACCTGAAGTCATCAGCAGGTTTGCCTGAGGCTTAAGTATTAACTTTGGGGAGGGCTCACTTGGATGCTGGCTTTTGGCAGGAGGTGTGCCTTCTTGCCATGTGGATTTCCTCATGCGGTTGTTTGTGTATCCTCATGACATGGCAGCCAACATTCCCCAGAATGAGTGATCCAAGAAGCCAGAGTGATTTTTATGACCCAGACTTTTATGACCCAATCCACACACCATCAATTCTGCAATATCCTATTGAGTTCGCAGGCAAGCCTTATTCAACAGGAAAGGGAACTGTACCAAAGCACAAACACTAGCAAACAAGAAGCACTGGAGGTCATCTTGGAGGGTGGCTCTCAAAGAATCTATGTCAATTTTAGTTTCTTTTAAAATGTGATATTATTTTCTTATGAAAAATCGTGCTTTCCTAACACTCCTGTAACAATAAGTGTGGTGCCCAGCTAGGTCATTGTCATTAACTTATAAAACCATTATCATTAAATAATCTTCCATATGTAGAATAGGGGGGTTTGACAAAATATTTTCTTCTTATTGATCATTATCATGTATTAAATGCTAATTATGCTCCACACAGTCTCTATGACAATCTAGACCCCAAAGCAAGATACCTGGAGATTGAGACCAGAAAGGTCAATTGATTTGCTGAAGTTCATATGGCTAGTAAGAGATGAGAGCAGATTTGAATCCAGACTGAAACAGCAGAGCCCAGGAGAAAGCAAGAGGTGCAAACAATTTGGGAAATTGTGAGAGAGTTTTCTTAAAGGGATTATTACATTAGCATAGTCAGGGTTAGAACCTACAATAAGAGATGCTTTAATGTCTGGGGGCTAGTGACAGACTGCCACTTTAAGGATGGGGGCAAGATAGTAATTGCCAGAAGTTACAAGGTCAACTATGCCAGACCTCTGGTGGTAGTTATGAACTATGGATCATGCATGTTGTATGAAGGGATAAGTACTCCCACCTGCCCAATGCCTCCTCTCAGACAAACTCAACCATAAATCAGAAGTAATAGAGAGCTTTGATACGGTCTCTATACAGGTTGGGCAAAACAGGGTTGAGACAGGAGCTGAAAATGCCCAACACACCCACTATTATCTACTATACTATGCCATTTGCATTCCCATGAACTCATTTAACTTTACAGTCCTGAATCCAATGAAGATACTGAAGATCAAAGAGGAAGATTCACATGCTAACGTTTCTACAACTATGATGTGGTCAAATCAATACTCAGAGGTAAACGTTGGACTCCAAGCACTTTGTTTTGTACCAAAATGTCAGAAAGTCAAGCTCCTGGCAGAAGAATGGGTAATTCAGTATTGACTGTAGTCTATCATATTTCAGTAATATTTCTTATTGCCATAAATTGTTGCCATCACTGCCACCTTCTTCATATTTAAGTCAGTAGTGACAAGTGAGGAAATGTGTCATAGATTCAATCTAAACATATGGTGTCATCTAGAAGTGGTCTTACTATTGGTAGATGGAGTAGGTTATGCTGGTAACAAGGGGTGGTTAGCTCTGGAGCCTCCCATTTGTAGTCTTTCTACTTTGCTCCATTGGCCAGTCTGCAAAAGTATGCATTCGTCTTTATTTTCTGGTTAACGTTTCCAAATTCCAGATGCCTAGAACAATATCTGGTGTGCACTAAAGTTCTGCTGAATGGTTAAATGAATGAATAAATGATCAAATGCACAAGTCTTATCCAATCCCCAGCTCTCTTGTCCAGACCCCAGGTAAACCCTAGTACTGCCGTCACTATCACCATCACCACCGTGACCAGCACCCTCTTTCTTTTTTTAGCACATACTAGATGCCAGGTACTGTACCAAGCACTTTACATTATGATCTCGACATAATGATTTCAACAATTTCATGAGGTTTGTTACCTTTCCTGTACAGAAGAAGAAACCAAGGCTTCTTCATCTGGAAGATGAAGGTGGAATTTGAAGCTGGTTACACTGACTTTAGAGCCTGCATATTTAACTACTGTGTTATATTATCTCTATATTTCCAGCTCATCACTGGTGTTCAGGTATGAATAAACAATTATCTGAGACTATATTACTCTTGCTACACTTAAAATTATCAGTCATAGATTGGACTTCCTTTTATTATTTTCCCTTGTCTATTAGAGAGTAGCTTCCCCTACCTTTTGACTCTGTTTTGTTACCAAAGATTGCTTAAATCTTCCCTGGGTCTTTTGAGCACAGAAGTGGACATTCTGGAAAAAACTTGAGGCATAAATCTCTAAAGCCTCTTTCTTCTTCCAAGCTTCTAGACACCTTGGATGCATCCTTTTTAATTTTGATGTTCCTTGAATCCCAGCATATTCTACACTCAAGATTGCTCAGGGCATTTCAAGTTCAGGGTGGCACTTTGTTACTTACAATGTATTTTCTATTTTGTAGAACAACTTAAAGAAATAAAGCCTCTGAGAGATAGAAAGGGCCTACACAATTGTTTTCCTAGCCAGTTGATGATCTTGAAACCGTAATAAAGCAATGATAGAATAATCTCTTTGAGAGTGTCTTCCTTATTAGAGCCAGGCACAATTTGCAAATGCTCACACTTGACACACCTGTACTTCAGTTTAGTAATCTGAAATTAAATTTGTTCATCACTTTGGTTCTGAATCTTTCCCTAGGAGACAAAAAAAAAAAAAAAATCATCAGTCTCCATGGCATCACATCTTTCTCTCTCTCTCTCTCTTTTTTTTTTTTAGCTTTTTATAGATTAAAACCCAATTTCCATCCTTCATGATGATTCAGGCTGTGTCTATACTACGCCAACACAACTGGTTAAAAAGGGAAAAGTTCAGTGTAATAATGGTGAAGTTGACAAAATTCTAAATAAAATAAAATTTCATCTATTTGGGAGTCTTTCAGAATTGAGACTTTCTAGATTCTTAGTATTAGACACATAAAAAATTCTAACCATTCTGTTTAGAAATCCTTCTAACTGTTTAACTGTTTAATTTATATTCAAAATCAGTATAAATTAGATAGCTTGAAATATGCTCCAATATGAAACACCTAGAAATAAGAGGGTAATTATCCTGAAGGACAAACACTGAAGAGAAACCTGGAACCATAAGTAAGTTGTCACTTACTGTCTGTCCTGCTTAAATTTAATGAATAAAGTGGAAGAGAGAGATGGTCTTGGGCCCATACAAGGTAGGAACTAGGACTTGATATCGTCAAATAAAATCCAGATTTCTGAAAGATTACACTTTCAAAGAAGGAGCACAATAGAAAATATCTCCCCATCAGCCAAGAGATAGGACATGGAATTTTGTGGGTTTATTTGTTTGTTTTCTTGGCTTTGTATTAGAAAGGAAAGGAGGGGAAGAAACTCTCTTTTGGGAGTCTATAACAACAGTACAGCCTTAATGAAGATTTGACATGCAAATTCATACTACTTGAACGGTCCTGAAGATTGCAAGTCAAAAAAAAAAAAAAAAAAAGATCAGCATGTGCACATGCATAAATACATAATAGGCCCAGTTTAATGTCCCTGACAGAAGTCAAACCAAACAATTTTCAGAGGGACTTTCAAACCAGGTCACATAAAATTCCTCCACATAAATCCCCCTCAGACATAAGTAAATAAAAGAAAATAATAAAATACTCTTAAGACTTCCTGTTTAAAGACTGGCATGTAGACCAAGAGCATGAAAATCTCTTGGGAGCTTGTTAAAAACAAAGAATCTCAGCCCTTGCCTTAGATTAAGTGAATCAAAACACGTGATTTTATAATATGTGCATGCATATCATTCAGATATACATTAAAATTTGTGAAGTACTGCTCCAGGAAGCAAGTCCCCATAAGCAAGATCCTGAACAAATAACAAGTTAGACTTTCAAGAATATTCAACAGAGAACTTTTTGGAGGCAGACTTAAAAATAAATGCATTTAATGTATTTTTATCCTGAAAATGGGCCAGAGTATATGAAACAATGTTATAGTATTGAAAAAAGAAAAAGATCTAGGGAGATATATATCAATGGAAACCACAGTTATATGGGCATTGGAATTAAATTCAGTGTAAATGTTAAACAGAAGGTAAAGCACAGCTGAAGAGAATATTAACGAATGGGAAGGTATATCAAGAAATTATTCAGAATACAATACAAATAAGTAAAACCTATAAAATAAAAAAGAAAGTTTAAGCAACATGGAGAAAACCCATCAAATGTTCAAAAGGTATTCCATAAGGAAACACTAGGGAAAGCATGGAGTAAGAAATATTCACAGAAAGAAATAACTAAGAATGTTCCAGAATTATTTGAAGGGGCAGGTCCTCAGATTACACACTCAAATATATATTTGAAGCAGAATTTTTTTAAAAAGAAATTCACAAAACATTAGTCAAGAAACTACACAATTTCAAAGGCAAAGAAAACATTTTTAAAACATCAAGAGAAAACAAACAAACAAACAAGTAACCTACAGAGGAAGCCCAATTAACTGTAGGAATACAAAATTTCTTAACAGACCCAAGTAAAATCAGAAAATAGGGACATCTCCCACATGAAAGAAAAAAGAACTCTCTACCTCACATTGTACATCATACTAAACAAAAATTTCCCAAGATGACATAAAATAAAGTCATTTTCAGATATCAAAACCTGAAGTTACTTATTACCAGTAAATAATACTAACTGAACCTCAAATCTTGCTATGAACTATCTCTTGGACCAGCTGCAGCAGCATGAGCATTACTTGGAAGGTGTCAGAAATGTAGCATCTCAGGTCCCACTTAGAACTTCTCAAACCTTAATGTGTCAGAAGTCACCTAGGAATCTTGTCAATATGCAAATTCTGATTCACTTTGTCTAGATCCTGAGGTTCTACATTTCTACTAAGATCTCAAGTCTTGATCCAATCACCATATTTTAAGCAACAAGACTGCTCAGGAAGAAGGATGTTTTACCCACCTGGGAAAAAAAATAATTATCAAGAAGGTGAGGAAAGGTATTGTTAACATGTGGATAAATCTAGACAATGTTCATATAAAACATCAATGACCATAAATAATTTAATAAGTAAAGAAAGCAATGTGCAAGTAAAGTACTGGAAAACAATGATATGTAAGATGGAAATAAGATCATAACGGTTAAGTATTTTAAGGTCTTCATAATATGGGGAAAGTGTTACTGATTTTTTACTTTATTAAGGAAAGAAAATTGGATCTATATCTTCCTAAGCAGTACAATTTAAATATAGATTTTGTTTACTTTTTATTAGCAAGTACTACTTTGTCTCAGCCAACATTATTAAATAATTTTCCTGTTTAGAAACTTCCTACCCTCATGTGCTTCTTTTGCTTCTCATTAGCCTCCATTTTCTTTAAAGAAAGTATGGTCTAAGATTAATGTCTCCATTTTCTTTAAGATTTTATTTATTTATTTGTCAGAGAGAGAGGGAGAGAGGGAGCACAGGCAGATAGAGTGGCAGGCAGAGTCAGAGAAGCAGGCTCCCCGCTGAGCAAGGAGCTGGATGTGGGACTTGATCCCAGGACGCTGGGATCATGACCTGAGCCGAAGGCAGCTGCTTAACCAACTGAGCCACCCAGGCGTCCCTAATGTCTCCATTTTATTAATACCTACACACTCCTTAAAAGCATGCCATCTGGCTTATTTCTTTACCATCTTAAAAATCTCTTTGTTAAAAGTTACCATTGACTTCTTGGTTAGAATATCCAATAGCTCATTCTTTGTTGGGCTATATCAATTGCTATAAAGTCTTGCTATAAAATGTGGTTTGTGGACCTGTGGCATCTATATCACCTTGGAGCTTGGTAGAAAGGCAGAGTCTCTGGCCTCACCTCAGACCTACTGAATTAGACTCCATGGTTTTCAACATATTCTGGTGATTAATATACACACTAATGTTTGAGAAGCACTTCTGTTAAAACATTTGACATCGTGGACCATCCATGGGTCCTTGAAATTCTCTCTTCCATAGTCTTCTACTTTCTTTGTTGACTTTGTTATTATAATAATTTTTTTCATTATTTCTAGCAATTTTCCTCCTTCCACTGCATAGATGCAGGTATTCTCCCAATTCTTTTTTTTTTAAGATTTTTTAAAAATTTATTTATTTGACAGACAGAGATCTCAAGTAGGTGGAGAGGCAGGCAGAGAGAGAGGGGGAAGCAGGCTCCCTGCTGAGCAGAAAACCCAATGTGGGGCTTGATCCCAGAACCCTGGGACTATGACCTGAGCCAAAGGCAGAGGCTTTAACCCACTGAGCCATCCAGATGCCCCTATTCTCCCAATTCTTTATCTTGGCCCTTAACCCCCAGCTCCACCTTCATTTCTCTCTTCCTATCTCTCTCTTTTTTTTCTTTTCTTTTATTTTTATTTGTTTATTTACAGCATAACAGTGTTCATTGTTTTGGCATCACACCCAGTGTTCCATGCAGTACGTGCCCTCCCTATTACCCACCACCTGGTTCCTCAACCTCCCACCCCCCCCACCCCCCCGCCGCCCCTTCATAACCCTCTGGTTGTTTTTCAGAGTCCATAGTCTCTCATGGTTCATCTCCCCTTCCAGTTTCCCTCAACTCCCTCTCCTCTCCATCTCCCCATGTCCTCCATGTTATTTGTTATGCTCCACAAATAAGTGAGACCATATGATACTTGACTCTCTCTGCTTGACTTATTTCGCTCAGCATAATCTCTTCCAGTCCCGTCCATGTTGCTACAAAAGTTGGGTATTCGTCCTTTCTGATGGAGGCATAATACTCCATTGTGTATATGGACCACATCTTCCTTATCCATTCATCCGTTGAAGGGCATCTTGGTTCTTTCCACAGTTTGGCGACCGTAGCCATTGCTGCAATAAACATTGGGGTACAAATGGCCCTTCTTTTCACTACATCTGTATCTTTGGGGTAAATACCCAGCAGTGCAATTGCAGGGTCATAGGGAAGCTCTATTTTTAATTTCTTCAGGAATCTCCACACTGTTCTCCAAAGTGGCTGCACTAACTTGCATTCCCACCAACAGTGTAAGAGGGTTCCCCTTTCTCCACATCCTCTCCAACACACGTTATTTCCTGTCTTGCTAATTTTGGCCATTCTAACTGGTGTCAGGTGGTATCTCAATGTTGTTTTAATTTGAATCTCCCTGATGGCTAGTGATGATGAACATTTTTTCATGTGTCTGATAGCCATTTGTATGTCTTCGTTGGAGAAGTGTCTGTTCATATCTTCTGCCCATTTTTTGATATGATTATCTGTTTTGTGTGTGTTGAGTTTGAGAAGTTCTTTATAGATCCTGGATATCAACCTTTTGTCTGTACTGTCATTTGCAAATATCTTCTCCCATTCCGTGGGTTGCCTTTTTGTTTTGTTGACTGTTTCCTTTGCTGTGCAGAAGCTTTTGATCTTGATGAAGTCCCAAAAGTTCATTTTTGCTTTTGTTTTCTTGGCCTTTGGAGACATATCTTGAAAGAAGTTGCTGTGGCTGATATCGAAGAGGTTACTGCCTATGTTCTCCTCTAGGATCTGATAGATTCCTGTCTCACGTTGAGGTCTTTTATCCATTTCGAGTTTATCTTTGTGTACGGTGTAAGAGAATGGTCGAGTTTCATTCTTCTACATATCGCTGTCCAGTTTTCCCAGCACCATTTATTGAAGAGACTGTCTTTTTTCCATTGAATATTTTTTCCTGTTTTGTCGAAGATTATTTGACCATAGAGTTGAGGGTCCATATCTGGGCTCTCCACTCTGTTCCACTGGTCTATGTGTCTGTTTTTATGCCAGTACCACGCTGTCTCGGTGATCACAGCTTTGTAGTAAAACTTGAAATCGGGTAACGTGATGCCGCCAGTTTTGTTTTTGTTTTTCAAAATTTCCTTAGCAATTCGGGGTCTCTTCTGGCTCCATACAAATTTTAGGATTATTTGCTCCAGCTCTTTGAAAAATATCGGTGGAATTTTGATCGGAATGGCATTAAAAGTATAGATTGCTCTAGGCAGTATAGACATTTTAACAATGTTTATTCTTCCAATCCAAGAGCATGGAACAGTCTTCCATCTTTTTGTGTCTTCTTCAATTTCTTTCATGAGTGTTCTGTAGTTCCTCGAGTATAGGTCCTTTACTTCTTTGGTTAGGTTTATGCCCAGGTATCTTATGGTTCTTGGTGCTATAGTAAATGGAATCGATTCTCTAATTTCCCTTTCTGTATTTTCATTGTTGGTGTATAAGAAAGCCACTGATTTCTGTACATTGACTTTGTATCCTGCCACGTTACTGAATTGCTGTATGAGTTCTAGTAGTTTGGGGGTGGAGTCTTTGGGGTTTTCCATATAAAGAATCATGTCATCTGCGAAGAGAGAGAGTTTGACTTCTTCCTTGCCAATTTGGATACCTTTTATTTCTCTTTGTTGTCTGATTGCCGTTGCTAGAACTTCTAATACTATGTTGAACAAGAGTGGTGAGAGTGGGCATCCTTGTCGTGTTCCTGATCTCAACGGGAAGGCTGTGAGCTTTTTCCCATTGAAGATGATATTTGCTGTGGGTCTTTCATAGATAGATTTTATGAAGTTCAGGAATGTTCCCTCTATCCCTATACTTTGAAGCGTTTTCATCAGGAACGGATGCTGGATTTTGTCAAATGCTTTTTCTGCATCAATTGAGAGGACCATGTGGTTCTTCTCTCTTCTCTTATTGATGTGTTCTATCACACTGATTGATTTGCGAATGTTGAACCAGCCTTGCAACCCAGGGATGAATCCCACCTGGTCATGGTGGATAATCTTTTTAATGTGCTGCTGGATCCTGTTTGCTAGGATCTTGTTGAGAATCTTTGCATCCATATTCATCAGTGATATTGGTCTGAAATTCTCCTTTTTGGTAGGGTCTTTGCCTGGTTTGGGGATCAGGGTAATGCTGGCTTCATAAAAAGAGTCTGGAAGTTTTCCTTCTGCTTCAATTTTTTGGAACAGCTTCAGGAGAATTGGTGTTATTTCTTCTTTGAAAGTTTGGTAGAATTCCCCAGGGAATCCGTCAGGTCCTGGGCTCTTGTTTTTTGGGAGGTTTTTGATCACTGCTTCAATCTCATTACTAGATATCAGTCTATTCAGGTTGTCAATTTCTTCCTGGTTCAATTTTGGGAGTTTGTAGCTTTCCAGGAATGCATCCATTTCATCTAGGTTGCTTAGCTTATTGGCATATAACTGTTGGTAATAATTTCTGATGATTGTTTCTATTTCCTTGGTGTTAGTTGTGATCTCTCCCTTTTCATTCATAATTTTATTAATTTGGGCTTTCTCTCTTTTCTTTTGGATTAGTGTGGCCAATGGTTTATCGATCTTATTGATTCTTTCAAAAAACCAGCTTCTAGTTTCATTGATAACGTTCTACTGTATCTCTCGTTTCTACCTCATTGATCTCTGCTCTAATCTTGATTATTTCCCTTCTTGCATGTGGAGTTGGTTTGATTTGTTGTTGATTCTCCAGTTCTTTAAGGTGTAGAGACAGCTGGTGTATTCTGGATTTTTCAGTGTTTTTGAGGGAGGCTTGGATGGCTATGTATTTCCCCCTTAGAACCGCCTTTGCTGTATCCCATAGGTTTTGGACCGAGGTGTCTTCATTCTCATTGGTTTCCATGAATTGTTTAAGTTCGTCTTTGATCTCCTGGTTGATCCAAGCATTCTTAAGCAAGGTGGTCTTTAGCTTCCAGGTGTTTGAGTTCCTTCTGAACTTTTCCTTGTGATTGAGCTCCAGTTTCAAAGCATTGTGATCGGAGAATATGCAGGGAATAATGTCAGTCTTTTGGTATCGGTTGAGTCCTGCTTTGTGACCCAGTATGTGGTCTATTCTGGAGAAGGTTCCATGTGCACTTGAGAAGAATGAGTATTCTGTTGTTTTAGGGTGGAATGTTCTGTATATGTCAATGAGGTCCATCTGGTCCAATGTTTCATTCAATGCTCTTATTTCTTTATTAATTTTCTGCTTCGATGATCTATTTCTGAGAGAGGCATATTAAGATCTCCTACTATTATTGTATTCATATCAATATGACTCTTTATCTTGATTAATAGTTTTCTTATGTAATTGGGTGCTCCCATATTGGGGGCATAGATATTCACAATTGTTAGATCGTCTTGTCGGATAGTCCCTTTAAGAATTATGTAGTGTCCTTCTGTATCTCTGACTACAGTCTTTAGTTTAAAATCTAATTTATCTGATATGAGAATCACTACTCCGGCCTTCTTTTGAGGCCCATTGGCATGAAAGATGCTTCTCCATCCCTTCACTTTCAGTCTGGGTGTATCCTTAGGTTCAAAATGGGTCTCTTGTAGACAACATATGGATGGGTCCTGTCGTTTTATCCAATCTGCAACCCTGTGTCGTTTTATGGGCGCATTTAGGCCATTCACATTGAGAGTGATTATTGAGAGATAGGTTTTTATTGACATCGTGTTGCCTTTGAAGTCTTTCTGTCTATAAATTGTTTCTATATTTCTGTTCAATGATATTCTTAGGATTTTTTTCTCTTTTATAGGACCCCCCTTAATATTTCCTGCAGTGTCGGCTTGGTGGTTGCATAGTCTTTTAAGCCTTGCCAGTCTTGGAAACTCTTTATCTCTCCATCCATTTTAAATGTCAGTCTTGCTGGATAGAGTATTCTTGGTTGCATGTTCTTCTCATTTAGTACTCTGAATATATTTTGCCAGCCCTTTCTGGCTTTCCAGGTCTCTGTGGAAAGGTCTGACGTTATTCTAATGGGCTTTCCTCTGTATGTAAGAAGCTTCTTTGTCCTAGCTGCTTTTAAGAGGGTCTCTCTTGAAACATAATTCCCCATTCTAACTATAAGGTGCCGTGAGGACTTTCGAGAATCTAAAATCTTGGGAGGAAATCTCTCTGCCTCTAGTACATGAACGTTGTTTCCATTCGTGAGATTGGGAAAATTTTCATAGACAACTTCTTCCACTATATCTTCTAGACTTCTTTCTTTTTCTTCCCCTTCAGGGATTCCAATAATTCTGACGTTGGAACGTTTCATGGCATCGTTTATTTCCCTGATTCTGTTTTCGTGGCTTCTGAGCTGTTTGTTCCAGGCTTCCTCCTGATCCTTTCTCTCTATCTGTTTGTCCTCCAGATCACTAATTCTATCTTCTGTCTCAGTTACCCTAGCTTTTAGAGAATTTAGATTGGATTGGAACTCATTGAGAGCATTTTGAACATCATCCCTGGTGGCTTTCAGTTCTGCCCTAACATTGTGAACATCATCCCTGGTGGCTTTCAGTTCTGCCCTAATCAATTCTGTTTGGTCATCCATGGCTTTCTCCAACCTAACTATTGCCTGGATAATTGTTAGTCTGAATTCCTTTTCTGACATATTGTCTATGTCGATAGCCATTAGTTCTGTTGCAGAAGGCCCATCCTCTGTATTTTTCTTCTGTTGGGTATTCCTCCTCCTAGTCATTTTGGTAAGAGATGACTAAACAGATGCAGCTGGACTTATAGATTGTGGTGCAGTCAATGTGCACCCTGGAACGCTTCTGTGCAATCAGGATTCCCCACCCAAATGAGAGAAAAAAGAAAAGAAAAAGAAATAGAGAAGAATGAAGAAAAAAAAGGGGGGGAAAGAAAAAAGGAAAAAAAAAAAAAGAGAGAGAGAGATAGGAAAAAAAGTGAAGATAAAAGAGAAGGCTCAGCCCAAATGGGCCACAAGGTAAGATTTGTGGAGTATACAAACAAAAACAGACAGACAAAAAGAGTGATAAAAGTACATGACAAGAGAAAAAAATATGTATATATAAGCAAAAAAAAAGGGAAGAACCTCATCAGAAAGAACCCCAAGTATAAGGTTTATATATTATCAGGACAAACACAAATTCACAGAAACACTGACAGAAGGAAAATTGGGAGAATGGTTATAGATTCTCAGTGTGGGTGAGGAAGGTTATTTTGATTCTTCATGAAGGTATCTTGATGTTTTTGTTAAGGGACTCAACTTTCCTAAGTTACAGGGGGATTAGAAACTGGTTTGCCTACAGGGGTAGCATTGATTGGGGAAAGGGGATTACCTTGAAGTTTAACTCTATACGTATAGTAGAAAATAAAAATTAAAAAAGAATAAACTAGACTAAACTAAGTTAAAATTAAAAAAGAATTTAAAAAATAGAAAAACAAAAGAAAAACACGGGTATATGTATCAAAAAGTTCAGGTTAGAAGGTTATTAAAGAATTTGATGTACTGGACATCTCAGTGTGATGGTAAATAGGTTAAAAAATTATCTGTATGTATAAAAAAAAACAACCAGAATATTGGTAAAGAGTTAAAAATAAAATTTGTATTTATGAAGTAGTGGTGATTGTTCTCTTGTAGTCTTTTTTTTTTTTCTTCCTTCCTGGTTGGTTTTCTGGGGGAGGGGCCTGCCACGTGGGTTTTCAGACAATGATGTTCCCTGAGTTAGGTCCTCCAGCTCCCCTCAAGGGGGTGAGCTCTTTTTTTTTTCAGGAAACTGTTTTTTTCAGCTTTTTGTTCTCTGGGGGTTTTTATGTTCTTTCACCTGCTTTCTCTCGCCTTGACAGCTTTTGATGGTTTTTGGAGATTTAGAGGAGAGCAAACAGCACCCCAACCTCCCTCTCAGAGAGCAGCCTCAGACTGTTTTGCAAAAGCTGCTGGCAGAGTTGGTTCTGAGTCACTGTCCCTGGGGATGCAGGAGCTCCTCGTTGTACCCAAAACCAGGGCAGCGGTGGCTGTCTAGGCAGCTCCAGACCACCAGAGAGGTTCCGAGCAGAGATCGCACACTGAGATTTTCCCGCTGTCCCGGGCTGGGAATGTCTGGTTTTTCTGGCTGCCAGAGCTCCAGGCTAGCGCCTATGAGCACCTATCCCAAGGGAGGGTGTGGGATGCCCGCGTTTCAGGATTGCCGTCTGGCCAGGCTCCCAGCCCCTCATGGGAGCCAGACCCCACTCGTTCTTGGGCGCACTGGCGTTCAGGCGCACTGGCGGCTCAGGGACGGAGACCTGATTTCTCCGCCGCACTCTCTCTGGCTCCGCGCCAGGGGAGGCTGTCCTGGGTCCGGGGACTTAGGTCCCTGACCCTAACCGCCCAGGTTCCCACTATTACCCCCCGCGATCCTTTGCTGTTTGTTTTTTGAGTGCTTTCAACCAGACTCCAAGTTAATGCTGGTCCCCAGACGCAGAGCACTCTCGTGTTGGGGTGTTACTTTCCGATCAGTCACCTCTGGTGGCTCCCTCCCCCTTTTGTTTATCTTCCGATATCAGTGGGACGTTCCCAGTCTGCTTTAC
Organism: Meles meles; assembly: GCF_922984935.1. Classification (NCBI taxonomy): domain Eukaryota; kingdom Metazoa; phylum Chordata; class Mammalia; order Carnivora; family Mustelidae; genus Meles; species Meles meles. Next base: position 54,315,784 of record NC_060083.1, read on the forward strand.
CTGCCACTGGCGTCTTCTGCTCCTGTAGAGATCCAGATGTGTATAATTCTGATCTCAGGCTGATTTCATGGGTGGTCGGAGTTCTTTGGTAGGTAATCAGCTCACTTTAGGGTACAGGTTGAAATGGTGCCTCCTCCTACTTCCCCGCCATCTTGACTCCCCCCTCTCTTCTTATCTCTTGATAATCTATTCCAGTTAATGTCTTCCCTTATCTTCCTAGATAAATTCTTTGTTAACCTCAGAATCACATAGGCTGCTTGTTAAATTTCGGGGGCCTCTCCCTGGAACTTCTACAACCAGCAGGTCTAGTTTAGGACCAAGAAAATGCAGTTTCAAAAACACCTTGTCCCAAGTAATTCAGATGTAGCCAGCTCATACATTTTTATGCAATTGACTAGAAAATGGTTGTGTAGATCTCCAATCTTGACTATGTTATTAGTCATTATAGGGCAAGTAGAAGTAAACCCAAATATCATTGGCTTAAAGCAATAAAATTTTGTTTGCTTGCTTATATCATAATCCTTACTGAAGGTGTCTTTGTCCCTGAACATGACTCAGGGATATGGGCTTTTTGGTCATCTCACCTCAATTTCAGTCATTCAAAAGGCAGGGGAAGAGAAAGAAGTGGAATGATGCACAAGTTTTAAGGACATGCCCAGAAACGGTATGCCTCATACCTGCCCCCATTCTATTGTCAAACAGGTCACATGGCTACCAGCACAACACAAGTGAAGACTGGGAGATACAATCTTCCTGGGTACATAGGAGGGGTAAGTGGAACAACTCTTAATCTCCGGCCTCATATTTCCCAACTCCCACAAGGTAACTTCTGAGACCCAACTGCCCACAGAGTATTTTCTCTTGAGTATCTGACTAACATAACCACTAACATAACCATGTCACTATATTTTAAACAGAAGTAGTCCCTGAATCTCCATGCCCCTTTCTCGGATTGAGCTTCCTCTTAAATTTGTTCCTTTTGTCAGTTCTAGGCAGAGAGGCTTAAAGCCTGGGTGGGGGTGGCGGTGAGGAGTGACTGAGTACATACTTGGGAACTGGAGGTAAGGAAAAAAGGAGGTTTTCAAAAGAATTTTTGTATGTTAAAGAGGACAATATAAGATACTGGTATCTTATAAGACAATAAGACAATATCTTATACTCTCCAGTATAAGATACTGGAGGCCTTGCCATTGTCGAATTAAGGTTGTTTTTCCCTCTTGCAAAGCATTAACATTAAGAGAGTTGCGAGTTTCCTTCTGGAAGTTAAGTTATTCTTGTAAATCACTAACACATTTGTAAACTGAGGGAGACTCAGGTCTTGCTGGACTGGTATCTTTATTAGTTAGCCATTTGTTTTTCCCTTTTCTTAGTTTTAGGGCAGGCAGGAGTGCCTGAGGAATGTCACACATATCCCAGCTGGGGGACAGGGAGGAGGTGGGTGGGTTGCATGGTGTCAGCTTGTGTTTGCTTTCAGCTTGCCTTCTGCTCCCTCATCATTATTGCTCCTGTTTCAAAAATATTTCTTCCAACCTCCCACTCTATCACATCCTCAGTGGCAATGCTCAGTTCTGGTCCATGTTATCTGTTTCTTAAAATAGTCCCTTTTCCCACAATGCATTACACTCCAGCCATCCATCATTCTCTTTTACATTATTTCCCTCATTTTGTTCTCTGTTACTCATTGGCTAGGTGGCCGTCTACTGATCTCCTTTGTGTGGTGTAAATACTACCTAACAATTACAGATCACTGATCACATGTCATCAAGTGCTGGGTAAGTATTTTACATGAAGTGAAAGTTGTGATCACCCTTTTCTTTGTGAATAGATAAAGAAAGCTCAAGAGTAAAGTAATGTTCACTGGCTGGTAAATAATAACTAAGGATTTAAAACATGTAATTTGTAGGACCTCCTAACTTCTAAAGTCCTTGTTTAGTATAAACTACTTCATAATATCTACTTCTTTACAATCTGCTTCATCCTTTTTTTTGAACCTAACTGAAACCTGGATCCTTCCTATGGACCCCACTTTTTAAGGAGTCCCATCTAACACATGGTTCTTATTTATTCACACAGCATGGGACACACATGGTCCAAAGTTAGGGTAAGTTTTCTCTGATCTTGAGACTTGCAGTCTATCCTTATGTATTCTTGAAAACAAAACAAAAGCCTTCTTTTCCTTTATGGACTAAATTATTCATCAATACATCTCTTAAATTTTCTTTATGAACATTTACCAAGTTCTTTACTAATAAAAGTTCTTTACCAATAAAATCATTTACTTTATTTTCATGGTGACTAAAATCACCCAACTTTCGGTAGATCCTACAGTCCCAACTTTGAGTAGATGATGTCTATATCAATGTAATTTCCATGTTCAACATAATGCTTTTGTATTTCCTTAAATTTTTAACTTCATTTACATCACCTTTACTTTCAACAACGTCCTCACTCCCATGATTGACTTCTAGATTTGCCATATTCTTGCCTTAAATTCTAATATTTCAATTCATAGCTCTCCAACGTTAAATTCTCTCATTCTTCCTACGGATGATCTTTACATTTGAAGTGACTGCTTTTCCCATCACCTCCTGTGTATTTTTCCAACTTATCATTGTGGAAGAAAAAAATCTTTGTTTTTATTGTTTTTCTATTTGAATGGTACTGGGTGGCTGGAGAAAATCTACCATCAAGCTGATTGCCACAATTTCATTTTCTCGGTATTGCTATCCTCCATAATTCCTTTTACTTCCACATCAGTCCTCTGTGCCCTGCTTCCATACAGCTTCTGTCTTCCATTCAAAGTATACCAAAGTTTTTGGTTCTAGGCCATTTCTATTCACATCTATGACAATTTCCTTCTCTAACTCCTGTGTCTACAAATCTTTACCTGGTCTTCCTACCTAGCCACTGGCATGTCAATCCATATATCCATTCTTTCTTTTTAAGAAACAAACAAAAAATCTTCCCTCTGTACTGAATCCTCTTTACTGTCTCCACTCTCTTCCTCCATTACTTACCTGTTCCCTGGTACTTAGTAAACCACATATCTTTACTCCCTCATCTCTGACATAAATCTTTTATTCTAAGGAGAACAATAAATCCACCTCATAGGTAAAGAAGTGAGCTAATTTCATGATATGGAAGAAGTAGAAAAGACCTTCTCATTCATCCATGAATATTAAAAAGTAGTGCTAAACTATATTACATTTAAACACGTAAGCTTTTCTTGTTAGTTCATTGTGTTCTATGTAGTATATTCATGTGTTACATATTGGAAGTGAATGGTCTGCTTCTGGACTAAAATGAACACTGGAAATCCTGACTCAGCCCCCTGAAGCTTTCTGAAAACTGTCTAAGCGATGTTAGTTTAGAAGCCTGTACCAAGAGCCTGTTCTTGGACATATCATAAATTCAGATAATCTCTTTATAGGACTCACTCTCCTTTTGAAGACACAAGTTTCTGTAGTTTGTAGTAGAGACTTCAGGGGAGCACCACAGGAAAACAAAAACCAATTTGACAATGAGATGAAAGGTTGTGGCTAATTTATTATGGTAACCAAAAATAAAATGGTGGCAGTAAAATTCTATTGGAGTATGTTACAAAATATTTTACAGAGAGGAGTCAACATTTTCCTTGATGATGAGAATACATTATGAACAGAATACGGCAATTTAAGAAGCAAAACAAACAAAGCATGGGGAAAAAAGAGAGAGAGAGAAAGAGGAAAATTAAGAAACAAACTCTTAACTGTAGAGAAAAACTGATGGTTACCAGAGGGAGGTGGGTGAAGAGATGGGTTAAATAGGTGATGGGGATTAAGGAGTGCACTTGTGATGAACCCCACGTAACATACGGAAGTGTGGTATCACTGAATTTTTTACCTGAAACAATATACTATATGTTAACTAACTGGAATTTAAATAAAAACTTAAAAAAAAGAATATTTATTATGAACAGAGAAAGCATTGAAAAATACCTAGGGCTTTACCCTAATACGTACTATATATATCAGATATATAAATCAGTCACATTTTAGCTACATTGGCTTAATCTAGAGAAGGCTGAACATCGATTCTGATCTGACAGTTCTTCCTATGCAGTTTTTATAAAAGTGTTGAGTTAATGAAGAAGTATATGGAGCAGGGGCGCCTGGGTGGCTCAGTGGGTTAAAGCCTCTGCCTTCAGCTCAGGTCATGATCCCAGGGTCCTGGGATCAAGCCCCACATCGGGCTCTCTGCTCAGCAGGGAGCCTGCTTCCTCCTCTCTCTCCCTGCCTGCCTCTCTGACTAGTTGCAATCTCTGTCTGTCAAATAAATAAATAAAAATCTTAAAAAAAAGAAGTATATGGAGCATATGAAACAATCATAATTACATCTAGCATCTATCTTTTTGTTAGATGAAGGAAAAAAATCACTGTGATTTTCTAGGGTCCCTCTAAGAAATCCTAAATAGAGTTTCAGGTGTAAAAGAGGTCCTGAGTTTGTCCCCTAATTTCAGGGTCTGATCTTGAGAAACAAAATTAAATCTGTGAGTACAGGAGATTTTGTCATTTGGCTGTGATAGGGTCGTGGGAGGCCAGAGAAAAAATAATTGGTTATTTATTTAACCAAAATAAAATGACATTAAACTATTTTAAAATTAATATAATAAGGAAATGGTTGTAACTTTATCACAAGTAGGAATGTTTCTAAAAAATAATTAAAAGCATGATAAAGTGAACACAAATCACAGGTAATTATGATAAGATATGGAATTTTTGTTATTTGTGCAGATTATACAGACAAAAAATTAAAAAAAAAACTGAAAATGAATTAAAGACTTAAGTGTAAGACCTGACACCATAAAATTCCTGGAAGAAAACATAGGTACAAATTTCCTTGACATGAGTCTTGGTAATGATTTTTTGGATATAACACCGAAAACAGATGCAACAAATACAAAAAAATATACAAGTGGGACTACATCAAACTAAAAAGCTTCTGTAGAACAAAAGAAACTAATAACAAAGTGAAATGAAGAAAGGAGAAAAAATATTTGCAAGCCCCAAATCTGATAAGAGGATAATATCCAGTATATATATATAAAGAAGGCCCACAACTCAATAGCAAACAAGCAAGTAAACAAACAATACCTCCCAAATAACCCAGTTAAAAATTAAAAAACAAATAAACAAACAAACAAAAAAAAAATGGACAAAGTACCTGAAGAGACATTTCTCCAAAGAGGACATGTGAAAAGCTAACAGGTGCATGAAAAGATGCTCAACATTACCACTCATTATGGAAATGCACATTACAACTACAACGAGATAGGGCCTCATGCCTGATGGAACGGCTATCATCAAAAAGATAAGAGATAACAGGGGCACCTGGGTGGCTCAGTGGTTTAAGCTGCTGCCTTCAGCTCAGGTCATGATCTCAGGGTCCTGGGATCGAGTCCCGCATCGGACTCTCTGCTTGGCAGGGAGCCTGCTTCCTCCTCTCTCTCTCTCTCTCTCTCTGCCTGCCTCTCTCCCTATTTGTGATCTCTATCTGTCAAATAAATAAATAAAATCTTAAAAAAAAAAAGATAAGAGATAACAAATGCTGGCAGGGGAGTGGAGGAAAGGGAACCCTTGTGCACTAATGGTGAAATTGTAAATTGGCACAGTCACTATGAAAAATAGTCTGGAGAGTCCTCAAAAAATTAAAAATAGGATCCAGCAACTCCATTTCTGGAAATATATCTAAAGGAAACAAAAACACTACCTCAAAAAAAAAAAAAAAAGATACCTATTTGAATCACCATGTTCATGGCAGCATTATTTATAATAGCCAAGACATGGAAACAACCTCAGCATCCACTGATGGAGGAATGGATAAAGAAGCTGTGAGATACGTAAGTCGCACACACTGGGATATTATTCAGCCACAAAAACCAAGGAAGTGCTACCATTTGTGCAACATGGATGAACCTCGAAGGCATTATGTTAAGTGAAATAAGTCAGAGAAAGACAAATATTGTATGATGTCACACGTGGAATCTAAAATACAAACAAACAAACCAAAACAAAACAAATCACAGAAAAAAGACTTGTGGGTACCAAAGGCACAGGGTGGAAGGAGGGCAATTAGAGGAAGGTATCCATAGCTGTGAACTTGTAGTTATATGATAGATAAGTACTAGGGATGTAATGTACAACATGCTGACAATAGTTAACAAAGCTCTGTGACAGGTAGAGCTGTGACGGTAGGAAACATATTAAGAGAGTAAATCCTGGGGTGTCTGGGTGGTTCGGTCTGTTAGGTGTCCAACTATTGATTCCAGCTCAGGTCATCATCTCAGGGTCTTGAGATTGAGACTCATGTCAGCAATGAGACTCCATGCTCAGCATGGAATTGACCTGAGAGTCTCTCTTGCTCCCTCTGCTCCTCCCTTCCTCTCTGTCTCTCTCAAATAAATAAATAAATATCTTTAAAGAGAGAGCAAGAGTAAATCCTAAGCGTTCTTATCACAAAGTGGTATGCTTCTTCCTTTTCTTTTTTTTCTTCTTCCTTCCTTTTTTCTTATGTCTATCTACATGAGAAGATGGATGTTAGCTGACCCTATTGTAGTAATCATTTCACAATATATATATATAGATCAAACTATCGTGTTGTGTGCCTTAAACTTATGCAGTGATGCAGGTCAATTATTTCTCAATAAAACTAGAGAAGTAAACTCAACTTATTACACCCCCTTGTGAAGAGCTTTAAGAAGAATTTATCATTTTAACTGAGTAAAATTGCTTGAATTTTGCTTTAATATACTTATATGGCAGCAAAGATTTCACCAGCTTTTTCTTCTCTTTTAAATAAACCCATTAAATGGAGTCAATTTGGGCAAAATGTTAACACACTTTTATATATAAAAAAAAGATTTATTTATTTATTTTAGAGAGAGAGTGTGTGCACAAGCTGGGGGAGAGGGGGAGAGATCCTCAAAGCAGACTCCTGGCTGAGTGCAGAGCCCAATGCAGGGCTTGATCTCACAATCTCGAGATCATGACCTGAGTAGAAATCAAGAGTTGGATGCTTAATTGACTGAGCTACCCAGGCACCCCTTAACATATCCTTTTCCAACTTTCTATATCCGTTCATGCTTTGCTCCTCACTATCATTTCTCATGTTCTGGAACAATCAGGCACTTAAAGAGAAAACTATTCTTTTTACCTTGACAAACTGACACTCATTCAGTGACCTTGCTTATGTATTCATATTTCTCTACCCCCATTGCTCCCGTGTCATGTAATTTCGTGTTCTGAAATATATTAATTGTAACTTTAAGCCAAAGCAACTAATTTCTACTTCACAGAGAAAACAGAGAGGTAGATAATTACTGACTATGGTGGTAGTTGATGGGATGTGATAATGAGATATTTCCAGCAAGAGGAACATGACAATTAATGTGACTAGAGTAGGGACACGTTCAATGTCTTCAGGGAATGGCAAGAAACATGTTGTACCTAATGTATCAAACAGGCATGAGGGAGATTTGAAAGCAGGCATAGAATTCAGGGGCGAAGGGTCACTGATGCCAGGAATCTCTTTCACAAACCTGCTAGAAATCTATAGACACAAATTTCTATTCTACTTCTAAAAACAGATCTGTTGTTAAAGATTAAAATGAGGGTCTGTATATCTGTATCCAATAGGTATGGGGACTCCACTAAGAATTTTTTTTTCCTTTAAAAAAAAAGAACTGAAATTATTTGTTGTATTTTAGAAAACACAAACATGGCCAAAGACTGCTGGTTGGATTGGAGTGCATAAGATAAAGAATGAGAGATGTCAGTTATATGCAAAGAGCATCAGATTGGGAATGCGGAGACACAAATTTAAACCTCAGACACGCAATTTACTAGTTGTGTGATCTTGGGCAAACATTTGATCTGAAGTTTTTCAAACTGTGAGATGCAACCTATCAATTTGGTTGGTTGTGATCAGTATTTTTAAAATGGAATAGAATACTATAATATACAATATATATGTAATAGAAGGGTACTTTGTAAGGATAAGTACTATCTCCTGAAATTTTTTTCATATATATGATATAATATTTAGCCATATATATGACTACTATGTTACAAAGCAAAATTCATTTCTTACCCTGGGGTTTTCTTTTAAAAAGTTTCCTTTTGAGGAGCCTGGGTGGCTCAGTCAGTTGAAAGTCTAACTCTTGGTTTCATCTTGGGTCATGATCTCATGATCTCATGACCTGGAGATCCAGCCCCACACTGGGCTATGCACTCAGCAGGGGTCAACTTGAGATTGTCTCTCTCTCCCTCTTCTCCTGCCCTCCCTCCTGCTCTCTCTCTCTCTCTCTCTCTCTCAAATAAGGAAATAAATCTCAAAAAAATATAAAAGTTTCCTTTTACTGTATATATGTTAATTAGTGAAATGGGGTTAAATGTCTGCTTACATTATTCCACCGTGCAGGATTGAAAAGAAAAAGGATAACTAAAAAGGATATACATAACAACATTATATAAACAGCACAATACAAGGGGTAATTACTATTATTATTTATAGACCACTACTACTGTTCCAACTAGGATATAATGAACTCTTAAATTTCCATGCTCATGTTTCAGAAGGAAGAAAAAGGAGTGAATGAATCTGAGAACTTAATTGCTTGTTGTTTTGATGTTTTGTTTTCTTGTATCTTCCCTAAATCCCAACCAAGATTCTATTGTGGTGTCATGCAGAGTATTTAAAATAAAGATGGTTCTGGTGTTAGGGAAATGAGTGACAAACACATAAATCATTGAAGAAGGTATTTGTTTTAAGGGTAATTATTTACATGCTTTAACAAGTCCTTATCCAAAATTGTAATTGTATAATCACACCTCGGCTTTGCCCTTTCAACTGTGAACTTCTTAATTCATCTCTGCATTCCAAGCAGCTAACACAATCTTACACAGATTAGGTACTCAATGCATTGTTGTTCATAGAGTATTCAGAGTGAGTTTTTAAATATTTGACCATTTCTATCCTTGCCTGAAATACTCTCAATGTTCCCCAATGGGAATTGGAATAAAACCTTGAATTGCGAGGTCCTACCATCATGATTCAGCTCCTGCCTACCCTCTGACCCCATGTTCTATGGATTTTTGCATTGCCCACCATGACAAGTCATACTAGCCTTCTTGGTCTCTCTCACTTGGTGCACCTGTTCCCTTCTTGAACCATCGCACTACTTGCCCCTTGTGCTCAACAACTCCCACATTACATTCTCTCTTCTTTTCTGCTCTTGCACCTAGAGTATTTAGCAGATGTGATCACCTCAACGGCTTTACTCACTATTCACTCATTAGCAAAAAAATAAATTATCTATGGAAATTGCCTGTGGCTGAGTCATTTATAAACTGTCACATGCTTTACAGGCTCTTTCTGCAAAATCACCTTAAATAAACCAAAGGAAATGTTCATAAGAAGATATTTTACAACTTTTACATGTGGTATTTTTTGTTTGTTTCTTTGTTCATTTGTTTGTTTTTGGCCATCCTATATTCTCTTTGACTTGGTCTCATCCTTATAATCTTATTCCTTAAGCGCACTTTTATCCGTAAAATTCTGCCTTCATACTTGTTTTTGGATGATTTTGCAAAATAATTTCTTCTTCATCTTGGACAGCCTCACAGAATAAAAGAATGATAAGGTTCTCAGTAATTCTAGCGCTTGTTAATTGTTGGTAGACACAGACATTGAGGTACCCAATAATTATAGTGCGGTTCACTAACACAAATCCACGCATAAACCCACTAGAAATCCATGAGCCAAACACTACAGAATTTTAAGCCCAACATCCTGAATTTACAAATGAATAAAATGCATCCTGTAGAAATGAAGAGCATACCCGAAGACAGGCAACTAAACTGTGTTTGACTTCTAAATCTTTAGATGCCCCATCACACAGTACTATTTTGTCACCAGGTCTGGAATCAAATCTGGGGTTCTTTTGTGCCAAATGAGAATTCTACTACTAATACATCTATGATAAATAGATTTTTAATCAATATACTGGTGTGTTGACAGACACTAGGATAGATATCAGGATATCAATATATCAGAATTTATTCATTTGTTTCTGATAAGAGCAGAATTATTGTCACTGAAACTTCTTAAGATCTGTGAAGTAAGGGGCACCTGGGTGGCTCAGTGGGTTAAGCCGCTGCCTTCCGCTTAGGTCATGATCTCAGGGTCCTGGGATCGAGTCCCGCATTGGCTCTCTGCTCAGCAGGGAGCCTGCTTCCCCCTCTCTCTCTGCCTGCCTCTCTGTCTACTTGTGATCTCTCTCTGTCAAATAAATAAATAAAATCTTTAAAAAAAAAAAAAGATCTGTGAAGTAAGGATTTCCCCATGTTCCATGAAGACTACCCACTTATTTTATCTGAGCTCTTTATGATACTGTCACCAAAAATGGTTTGAATTTACACAGAAATTTTCCTTTAAAAAGCCTATTAAAGTTAGTGATAGTTTGGATCATCTTCTTTCCACAGGAGATCAAGTTTCCCAAGACAAGGTTTTGAGTAAAAGTGTTTTATTTGGGAGGTGTTCCTAGCAAAACTGGTGGGAAGAGATAGTGAGAAAGAGAAAGAAAGAAAACCAATTAAGGATATGTTATTAAGCTTGTTATCACTATAAGCACGTGATTTCAGTCCTGCTGGAGAATTCCAAGAGACTGGTTTAGAATACCTCAGAACTGGCCCCCCAAGAAAAGAGGGAGCTCTGGGTATTTATACAATAACTTTTGTCATTGTTTGAAGTCTCCTTCTGGAGACATTCATCCTTCTGGCACTCCCAGCTTGCCTGATATGCAAGCTGAATATAACCTTTGAGCAGAAAATCTCAGGTGTTTACAGTGATAATAAAGTGAATGCTGAAGTTATACAAGGATAACATTGACAATGTCTGCTATTTTTTTTATATCTCATAGCCATGTGATATAGCCATCATGATCACTAATATTTATGTGACTAGTGTAAATGAAGCAGCTTCATTGTACAGACTTAATACAATATTAAATCAGTCACCTCAAAACACAAAAAAATTAGAAATCCATTTAAATCTCTACTAAGTTTCTAGTTCCAGGTAAGATGGAGTAAGGTGGAGCACATAACCCTCTGTTTCTTACAGTTACTGCAGACACAAACCTGGAACAGATTATATGTAGTCACTCTCTGAAAACTATGAAAAGTCAGTAGAAGGTAAATTGGGGGAGGGAGGACAAGAGTTCAATGTACCATTGAGCTTATAGTGAATTTATGAACGTTTTCCTTAACAATCCTCCGACCTGAATGAACTTGGGTGTGAAAACCAGAGTGGGCATTGGCACAGACAGAGAAGTTAGAGCAGACACCCTCCAGGTCTGCCTCCAGGAAGGAGAATTGACTGTGAGAGTATGGAAATGGCTCTCTGTTTTTATTTCTGCTTTTCTTCATTCTTTTACATTTCAACCCTGAAGAATCCAACAGTGAATCCAACTTCATAACAGTGAAGCCCAGTAAGAACCAAAATTCTAGGAGAAGGGAATTTTTTTCTTTGATTAGTAGACCATGATCCCAAGAGGGTGGAGGCAATAAACAAAAACAAAGTAGGGAGGATGAGAGTAGAGATCACGGATAGGTTAAAGTTCAGGAGAGTGACCCCATAAAACTGTTCGTGAACTGTTTGGGATAACCATGACTTGTTTTCATAGAACTTATCCTAGTCATAGGGCACTCTGAGAACTGAGCCAACAGCAGGCCACAACACACAAGGGACATATCCAAAAAGCATTCTGAAGACTTTGAAAACCAAATTCACTTTGGAACCACAGCCTATATATAGATGGTGGGTTAGAATTTTCAGCTTGAATCTAACAAGCTTAATTTCCTACTAAAACAAAAAAATCAACTTTTTCCATAGAATTGGAAAAAGATGCAGGGTCTTACTACATACTATTCAAAATTAATAGCATATAATTCCAAGTAACTCAGCATATTCCAATTTGGAAAAATCTCAACTCACCTGGGAGAAAGAAGATAACTGACAGGTGAAGATATAATTAAGATAATACAGATACTGGAATTATCTGACAAATTTTTTAAACCAGTTGCACAAATGCTGTAATAAGCAATCACAAACACTCTGAAACAAAGAGAAATACAAAGTCTTAGTGATGGAATAGAAGATATACCGAAGAACCAAGTGGAAATTTTAAAACTGGAAAATTCACAGTAACTAAAATGAAGAAACAACAACAATGCAACACAGTTCAGTGGATGGGTTGAATGGCAGTTTGGAAATGACAGAGGGAAGAGTCAGTGAATTTGAAAACAAACTAATAAGATATATCCGATCTTAATATCAGAGAGAAAAAGGACTGAGAAAATGTAGGACAATAACAAAGAGTCTAGTTTTCATGTCACCAGCTTATCAGAAAGAGGTGAGAAAGAAGGCAATGTCGGAAAAATATATTTCAAGAAATAATAGCTGAAAGTGTCTCATTTTGGCAAAAAGAAGCCCACAGTTTCAAGAAACTGAGTTGACCCCCTAAAAGGATAAACTTGAAGAAATAAACTCATGCCCACATCCATCATAATTAAGCTACTGATGGCTAAAGGCAAAAACAAAATATTAAAAGAATTTACAGCAAAACATGCATTATCTATGAGGAACAATGTATTCAATTCCTGCAGATTTCTCATCAGGTACCATAAAGACCAAAAAGAAATAACATAATATTTTTAAATGATGAAAGAAAATAATTTTCAACCCTGAATCTTTATTCAGCAAAAATATCCTTTGACAATGAAGTGAAATAAAGGCAGTCTTAAATGAAGGAAAACTAAGAGACACACTGTCTTTTCTAAATATTTGCTAAATTAAGTTCTTTAAACTAAAGGGAAATGATACTAGACAGAAATTTGGAACATCAGGAACAAAGGAAGAGAAACAGACATGGGAAATGAATATTTGGGTAAAAAGAATAGATTATGCTTATCTTTTTGAGTTCTTTAAAATAGGTTTAGTAGTTGAAAACAAAATTGTAATAATGTCTGATGGGGCTTTTGAAATATGTGAAGGTAACAAATGACAACCATACCACAGAACCTTTAAGACAATAAGGTTTCCCTATTCAACTTGAAGTGGTAGAATTTTGATTATAAGCACACAGACAAAAGGTAATTATGTATGCTGGAATCCTTCAGATAACCACTAAAATAACCCTACAAATATATATAATCAAAATCTCAGTAGATACATTAAAATGGAATACAAAAAATGAAAAGAATTCAAATAACCTAAGAGAAAGTAAGAAAGGGCAAACAAGGAGGGAGGAAAACAGAGGAAAGAAACAGAAAACAATTTAAAATGGTAGACTTAAAGCATATCAACAATTGCATTAAATGTAAATGTCTAAATATAACCTTTGAAAGACAGAACCTGTTAGAATGGGTTTACAAATATGACACAGTTCTATGCTGTGTATAAGAAATTTTCTTCAAATGTCAGAAAAATGTTATTATGATCATGCTCATATCAAACCTGAATTACACAAGACCCCATAATGAATTCTCCTTATCTCATCCTTCCATACATATTTCTCACTGTACCACATTCAACTTCCTCATTTTTTTGTTATACAGTTTTCTGTTGCCTATGATAGGGCCAGGCACATAATAAGTTCTCAATATATTCCCATTAAATGGGGAAATTAATCTTAAACTTCACTGACAGCAAAGTGCCTGCACAGCATTTGCTAATTTTCTTACATCAAAGTGGCTTAATTCAGGTAGAACTCTAGGTCAGAAGTTCAAACTGTCTCACACTTTTCCATAATGGTCTATCCTACTACATAAACCTAAAAATGAAATTCATCATAACTAATAAATATAATAAAATACAAATGAAGTATATCACCCTATACTATTTAATAAAACAGAGTAACACATTTTCAATGATTTTTTATCAAGCATGCCTAACAAAGAAATATTTGAATTAAGATGTCTCATCAAGTAATAAATGAACCACGACTGACCAAACCTTTACACATATCTGTCTTCTTACTCGAGGTTTTTGCTATAATAACAATAGTGATCTCATCTAACATGTGATTATTTTCTATCTAACAGATATATGCTACTTGTTTTTCATTCATTTCCTCGTTGAGTGAACTAACTCTCCAGGGCCAGTGTAGAGTGATAGAAAACAAATAAGCTTTAAATTAGAATACCTGAATTTGGGGCTCAAATATTTTATTTACAAATCTCTTAAACTCTTTGAGTCTTTCTCTTGTTAGATGAAAAATGGCCATGATGATAGCAACCCCATTATGTCCCAAGGTTATTCTAAAGGTCAGATTGCACTGATGTGTAGCACTTCATAATTTCGTAATCTTGAAGAGATTTCTCACATATTATCTATTTCCGGTTTAATGCTTTTTCTACTCTATCAAGTAGTCATCTTCATTTAAGAGAAAGGGCTTTAAGTAATGTGATTTAAGCTTATCCATGTAGGTACTCACACATTGGTTCTTTTACACCCAAGTTGTTCTTATCTTCATCAGCATAATCTCTTCAAAGAAAATTGTCCTCTAAACCTTCTGTGAATGCTTTCTTACACCAAAGAGGAGTCAATACACAATCCTGATGCCAGGATAAACAAGAGGCCAGAGCGGCCATGTGAGTTAACATTTCAAGTCACTCACACAAATAAGCCATTCCATAGCAAAATGAAGCCACATGCTACATCTAAATGAGGTTTACCTTGAATTCCACCCAGAAAGAGTCATTTTGCCTGAAGAAGGCAACTTCACTAGAAGACTCACTCCCTGTATTAGTTTGCTGGTGTTTCCATATCAAATTACTACAGACTTGGTGACTTAAAGAACAAAAATTCATTTCCTACAGTTCTAGAGGCTGGAAGTCTGAGATCAAGATGTTGGAGGGTTGCTTTCCTCCAAGACCTGTCTCATTGGCTTGTAGATGACCACCTTCCCTCTGTGTCCTCACCTGGTCCTTCCTTGGTCTGTGTTTTCTGTGTCCTAATCCCTTCTTATAAGGATAGCAGTGGTATTAGATGAGTGTTCATCCCAATGATCTTATTTCTTTAAATACCTTGTACCCATATACAGTTACATTCAGACATATTGAGGGTAGAACTTCATCATATGAATTGGGGTTGGGGGTGGGGAGCACAATTCAGCCCATAACAGCTGTCCTTACGGGGCCTTCCCCATGCTCACGGATCAACAAACTTAAAATCCTTTCTTCCCCAACGACATGAGGAGGTTCCTGACTCACTCAACATGTGCTATTGAACATGAGATGATACATTGGATTATAAATACAGCTCGAGTTGTACAGATGCAGAAGACATGTGCAGCTGAACAGTCATCTCAGGAAACCAAAGTGAACAGCACATGCTCCTTTCAGGATTTATCAGTTCGAAAACAAGTGGAAATTATGTTTGATGAGAACTTGGAAAAAACTCATTCTGTGGAGAACTGGAGTCTCTTCTTGGCAATGCCTGGAGAGAAGGAGAAGCTGGATACATGACTGGGATGTTCACCCAACACGTACTATGTCAATTACACTCAATGGGATTGAAACCACATCTGAAGTCTCTCCACAGGAGGGTAAACCACAGGTGGCAACCAGGCACAGTGACCCTTGTCACTGCGCGTTCCACTTGAAAGCAGCAATGCCTCTCAACACCTTCCTCTGCCATTTATGGTCATCAAGAGGAGGCGTATTGACTTTTGCAGATGATCCTGTGGTGTCCTCTTTCCTGCCTTACTGATATTTTATTGGGAGAGAAAACAAATCAAGCTTCAAATCTTCCTTTCTTGGGCCATCCAAAGCAACAATTTCTATCATTGTATAGTTTCCAAACAACAGCAGATCAGAGAACTTTATTCTGCACCCCGAGGAACAAAACATGTTTCACTGTGTCTCATTATTTATTTATTTTTCTTTTCTTCTCTCTCTCTCTCCCTCTTTTAATTTCAAAGAAAAAAATGAAGGCAAAGAGAAGATCAGGTTTCAGGCTTTGGACTAAGCAAAAATAATTCTGCATAGTAAACAAATCAGGCTGAATCTAATAAACCTCTTTTTGGCTATAACCAAACAAGTTTGCAAACTGATGGTTGTGTCCCTGAATTTGCTGAGAAATTGCATAACACATCAGGTAGGCCAAAAAAGCACTAATAAATCAATCTTTACTAAACAGAAAATGAGGCTTGGCAAAGTTGAAGAAGAAAAGGAAGAAGCCGAAACGTGTGCACGAAATTTCCACATTAAAAACTCATTGCTCTCGCCTGGGTCCTGATGCAATTTGAAAGGAAACAGACAATTCTATAATTTTAGTAAAAATATTTATGGTACGGTATACAAGTTCACCAAAACATTCTCTCCCAAGTTCTTTAAAAACTCAGCATTCCTTATCCTCGCAAAGGGGCTGCCTAAATAAATTTATTTTTAGTCCATTTCAGAACATTCTGGATTCTGACTAAAAAAAAAAAATAAGTGCTTCCACCCTTCCCACCCCCCACCTCCAGCAAAGAACTTTTTGGCCAGATGCCCTGTGGCCCTGCCTACTTCTTTATACCACACTTTAGAGGGAGAACATGTGCTTTGATATGCATTGCCCTTAGAATCAAGGTCAGTTGGTCAAACATTTCAAAGACAAGTTGAAAAATCAGGTTGCAGCTCTAGGAGGAAAAAATAAGGAATTTAAACCAAAAACAGTGGTTTTAAATTCTGGCCTTGAGAAACCTATGTAAGCTCTACATTTTAAGTATGCAGTATTTGGAAAAAAATATACATATCAATTTATATGAAGAATATATAAAATAAATACATAAAGGAATTACTACCTGTATCCTACTAGGTTATTGTAAGGGTTGAATGGAAGGGGAAATGACATGTAAAGTTTGAGTAATTTATCTGTTCATTCATTTACACATTCAGGAAACTTTACAGAGAGTCTCTTTTGTGCCAGGTAAAGTTGCAATGATCGAGCCCAAGTCTCTGACCTTAAGGATTCAGAATATGGTGCGAGAGCCAGGTGTGATGTGCAGCTGGTGTTTGTCAATCAGTGAAGTGCGGAGATGGACAGATCCACAGTGGTGAGATGGGAAAAGTAAGGAAGACAAATGCAGGTCAGCCAGGCAAACTTTAACACTATAAGAAAAGCTGTGGGTTTTTTTTTTTTTGTTGTTTTTTTTTTTTTCAATCATTAAAAATTGAAAAACAGGGACACCTGGGTGGCTCAGTGGGTTAAAGCCTCTGCCTTCGGCTCAGGTCATGATCTCAGGATCCTGGGATCAAGCCCCGCATTGGGTTCTCTGCTCGGCGGGGAGCCTGCTTCCCTTCCTCTCTTTCTGCCTGCCTCTCCGCCTACTTGTGATCTCTGTCTGTCAAATAAATAAATAAAATCTTTAAAAAAATTGAAAAACATTTTTATCGAACAAAGAGGACATGAAAATCAATAGATTTCTTTAGGCCTTCTCTTATAAGTCTCACATTTGCTTATCTCTCCGTGAGGACATTCCTGGTCAGTCTGCAGAAGCAAGAAAAATGTGATTGTATGTTTAGGACGGTGGTTGAGATGGTCCCCAGTTACTGAAACTCCTGGGATCTGTACCCTAGTGTATTCCTTACCCTTGAAATATGGGCAAAACCTGTGACTGCATTAAGTGACAAAGAGTGATGAAAGGTCACCTCCCTAATTACATTATAGGAGATGATAACCTGTCTCGTTGGGAGACTCTCCCCACTTGTAACTTTGATAAAGCAGACTGCTATGCTGTAAGCTTCTCTATGCAAAGGACCATAGAAGAAGGAAGTGATTGTAGTTTCTGACTAGTAGTCTACAAGAAACCAAGGCCCCAGTCTAACAGGCCCCAAGGAACTTAATTCTGCCAGCAATCACGTGTGCGTGGAAGAAGACCCTTCCCAGCTAAACCTTGAGATAAGACTTCAGCCCTGCCCAACACTGTGATCACAACTTCTGAGATCTTGAAGCAGAAAACCCAACTAAGCTCTTCAGGAACTCCTGATTCAGAGAAACAGTGACATAGTAAATGTGTGTTGCTTGAAATCGCTAAGTTGATGATGAATGGCATTGCAACATGAAATAACTAATACCGCGTAGAATATAAAAAAGAGGGAGGGGAGCCTGGGTGGTGCAGTCTGTTAAGCATCTGACTCTTTTTTTTTTTTTTTAAAGATTTTTTATTTATTTGACAGAGAGAGATCACAAGCAGGCAGAGAGGCAGGCAGAGAGGCAGGCAGAGAGAGAGGGAAGCAGGCTCCCGCTGAGCGGAGAGCCCAATGCGGGGCTCGATCCCAGGACCCTGGGATCATGACCTGAGCCGAAGGCAGCGGCTTAACCCACTGAGCCACCCAGGCGCCCCGCATCTGACTCTTTTTAACTCGCCTATGGCTCAGTCAGTGCTTTCTGAGTGTCCATCAATAGGTATGCTCATTGCTCATTTGTGAAGAATCATCTCTATTGTCCTCTACTCTGGGTACCCATCAATAAGAGGCACATCTTGGACTCTCTCCCCCCAAACTGAAATATTTAAAATATTTGTCAAACAGGGGTGCCTGCCTGGCTCAGTTTGTTAAATGGCAGACTCCTGATTTCAGTTTAGATCATGACCCTAATCAGGTCCTGAGGCTGAGTCCTGCATTGGGCTCAGCACCTACCAGAGTCTACTTAAGATTCTCTCTCTCGGGGCGCCTGGGTGGCTCAGTGGTTTAAGCCGCTGCCTTCGGCTCAGGTCATGATCTCAGGGTCCTGGGATCGAGTCCCACATCGGGCTCTCTGCTCGGCAGGGAACCTGCTTCCCTCTCACTCTCTCTGCCTGCCTCTCTGCCTACTTGTGATCTCTCTCTGTCAAATAAATAAATAAAATCTTTAAAAAAAAATATTCTCTCTCTCCCTCCGCCTCTTCCCCCAGTAATGCTCGCGCTCTCTCTCTCTCTCTCAAAGAAGTAAGTAAAACCTTTAAAAGATAAAATAAAAAAGAGCTGTCAAACAGACTCTGATGCCTCTTCTCAGAGCACATGATGCAGAGGCATGGTCTTCCTTAATAGCAATTATATTTAAGTGAAACAGTGACAATGTGTTCTTCATGGTAAGGGGGGAAAAATAAAGCAATATCAGAAAAAAAGGAGTCACAGAGATAGAAGATCTCTCCAGAGGCCATCACTTCATTTATTTGGTTATATGCAGATCTGTGCTCAGGCCATGTCTGAAAAGAGAATGGACAAATCTCTAAGAGCTCGGACTCTCACCCAGAAGAAAGCAGAATCAGGGAGCCACTCCCAACGTTTATTTTAAATCCCTCCCACTGTGAATGTATATGGAGACATTAGTAAATGACCCTTTGCTTCGAATGAGAAGATCCCCTGTCTTTCCTGACGTGAGGGTTGCCCATGGCATGCTGTCTACAGAAATTATTTTTGTCTTTATCCCATGAGTTAAAGTCCTGGCTTAAAAGCAGGATACTGGGATAAAATTACAGATTCTTAAATAGACCTGGAAGGAACTTAAAAGAGCTTAACTAGAGGATCACTCTTCTTGGAAACAACAAACTAGAATGTCCCGGTAAGCTGATGCAGTTTGCTTAGGTAGTTAGTGGATGTGCTAATTGGATCAAAGGCTAATGGCTTTTTTGTTTTGTTTTGTTTTGGTTTTTTATCTTTATTTTCCTAGATTCCAAAAGTAGATCCGTTAGGTTTCTTTTATTCCATAGGAATGGGCCTTTACACAGAGGCGGCAGACTCCTACTACAGAAGACAGGATTAATGCTGCTTCCCTTTTTCCTCCTGGCCCAGGAAAAGAGGTGTGCCCTGAGTACAGAAGGAGTGGGGTTTCTTCGCCTGGCCTCTTTAAGGCAGATAGGCCTATGCTGGTAGGGGGGAGGGAGTGTAGACATTGCTCCCCCTGCAAACTGGATCTTGATTTGTCTTATTAACAGAGGAATAGTGATTCCAAGGGCAGGTCTGTTAAGGTACAACATCAGTGTCAATAAGCAGACATGGGTGGGTCCTGTCATCTTGGGCTGCTCCACGGAGATAGGGTGAGATGGTTAAGTCTTACCAGGTGTAGTTCCAGCCCATTTGGAGGCAAGTAGGTCATTGGATCTGGGCTGCTCAGGTCCGGATAGGCATATTTCTCTTTAAACTTAGTGTTTTCCTCCAAATTAAAATGTTTCATTATAACATATCTGCAGGGACCTGTTTTATACTTTTGTTCTATAGGCTATAACCAATTTGAAGGGTGGTTTGTTGAACAAAGGAAGGGATTCTCCAAACAAGTAGGCAGTTAGAAGGGGAAAACTCTGGAAATGGGAAACCTTACCTTTAAATTAGCGGAGAGTGTGGTGCTGTGTGTGCTACCTGTGACTCCCAGTGAAGGGGTCTCTCCAGGACACTAAGAGTTAAGTGGCTTCTGACCAACCGTGTGTGTCAAAGCTTTGTTTTCACTCTTGGTCTTCATTCATTCTCTCTCTTATTCCACAGGACTTGAAAATTTTACAAAATCATGGATAATAAAAAAGGAAAACAACTTCTAGGGAGAATCAGCTGAAAAAGTCAAGTACAAAGCTAAGGCCAAGGGTGACATTAACTCAGATGAAAAAGGACACCAAACCATTTTCTATTCATGCTAGACATGACCATAGATTCTGTTTTGCTAGTAAATCTTGGATAATCAATATATTATGGCTAAATGAATGTATGTGATCATGTGGGACTCTGTGTGTGTGATTATGCATGACTGTGTAGACTCATGTATGAGGGCATTGGTGTGGGATTTGTATGAATGCATGTAAGTGGCCAACAGACACATGAAAAAATGCTCATCAGAATTCATGAGGGACATGCAAATCAAAATCACAATGAGATATCCCCTCACACCTGTTAGAATTGCTAGAATCAAGAAGATAAGAAACAATGTGTTAGGAGGACATAGAAGAGAAGGAACTTTCATGCACTGAAAGTGAGTGTTTCCAAACAAACAACTTTTCTTGCTTCCGATGACCAAGGCATATGGCACCTTGTAGTCATTGAATGAGTTCAGAAAATATTTGAGACTCCAGTACTACCTATATAGATTTCACAATGAGAAGAACACATGTTCATACCATACAAAACAATAAATAATTTAAAATTTAAAATTTTAATTCAAAATAATAAAAGTTTCAAAAACTAAGATTTGTATTACATTTTTTTCTCCTTCAGATCTTAGTTTTCTTTATTGAAATACAACTTATTCTAGCTAAAATTAATATGAGCCTTAGAAATGAACATGATTTCTTTAAGCTCATAGCAGCCAGGACTGGAGGGTATGCGAAATAGGACATAGACATTTCACGAAGTGCCAAGCATATCTATTCAGAATATAACATTCATACAGATCACCCAGTGGTGTTTAGGATATGGTAGAACATTTTGGCTGCACATAGCTGAAAGATTAAAGAAATCAGGATCACTGTTCATTTTGTTGAGAACCTCAATTTGCTCATCTCAGAATGGAAGAGTTGGTATCTGCATTACTTCCTAACTTGACATCTGAATTCTTGGCCTCTTTTTTTTTTTTTTTGTGAGAAGTTATGTGGGTAGTGGAATATCAACCTTTATTGTTGTTTTTAGGACAATAACAATAGTACTAGGTACTGTCACTGAGTTTTACTATGTACCTTGCATTGTACTAGACTCCATGCCTAGAATAATCTCATTTAGTCTTCACATTAACTGAAAAATAGCTACACTATGCTGTTGCAAATAAAGAACTAATTCTCTAACTTTACAAGGTCTCCCAGTTAGTATAGAATCTGAATTCAGGGCTAAAATCAAGAACTATAACAACTGGGAGCCTTTCATCCCATATTCCTTTGAAACCATTCTTGACCACATACCGTCTGCCAAAGGAAGGACCATGACGAAGACATTTCTGTGTGCGTGTGATTGTGAGGCTGTCAGAGGAATATGGATTAGCTCTAGTATCATAGAAAGGATGACTGAACAGCTAAAGAAAGCAAAAGACATGAATCATACACAAATGATCATTTGTACACACTGGGCAGAGATACAGAGAATCCAAAGTTGGAAGTGTTTGCTGCTGTAGGAGATGGTAAAGTTTGTCCTGTGCTGGAGATCAGAGCAGGCACTCAAAGTTCTGTTTTACGGACTTCTGCCTTCCATTTGATAAAGTAATGTAGTAATTTATTTCACTCTTGCAAAGGCAAGTGGGGCAGAGATGGAAGCCGAGTGAGAGATAATTAGGAAGGGTCCATTATAAATGATGTTGTAAGAGCAAGTTAAAAATCCACAACTGAAAATTATTGTTAAGTAAATAATAATGTGGGCACAGGAAAGCCCTTGAAATTTGGAACTGTTGTCTTTCCCCATATGAGAAAGAGAACAAGCTTGCCCTAAAGCCTCAGCTCATATGCATTCATTTGCTCTGGCTTTTCCAAACCTCCACAAACACACATGTATCCGAAGTCCCTGCTGTGTGTTTGCATGAACGTGTGAACACATAGCAATAGACTTCCTTGAGTCTCCAGAAGTCCTAGCCGCAAGATGGTTAAAATGTTTGCTGTGCTGCGCCAACTTGCCTTTCTCCTCCACAATCTCTTTGGGAATATTTATCTTTTATGAGTTTCAAAAAAGATTCCCGGCCTTAGAGGAAAGACAGATGAACAAATTAACCCCAGTGGGATTATACTGACTGCTTCTGGTCATGCCACCTACTAAGACTAATCTTTTCTTCTTCCTATCCTTATATATGGGGTGTGGTTTAATGAGGAAAATCATCATTAGTTGAATATTTATTGAGAAACCCAGAGGTCAATACTACTTTCCCCTGTTTCCCTTATTACTAGAATTAAAGAAGTGAAGGTTGGGGAACCCAATTATGTGGTATTTGGTACTCACTGTGTGTGCTAAGACGCTCATCTGTATTTGTGGGCCTTGTACTATTTATTGCCTATATGTATCAGTTTGAGTATATATCAGACATTGGAAGTTACAACTGTAACAGAAGTTACAACTGTAACAGTTCAAGATTTAAACCAGAGTGGGTTCTTTCAGGCCAATTAGACCCCCGTGATATAGGACACTATTATGGTGAAGTTTAGGATTCCTAAGATTAGGATCCATATACTGACTGTTCTGTAGGTTTGCTAATAATAATTAAAGGGAGAACCAAATGATGATGCAAAGCCCCTCTGTTTAAAAACAACTTCTCTGGCTTTAATTCAGCACCCGATGAAAATTCAGATCTATAAATCCCCTATCGAGTACAGACAATAATGTCTGTGGAGGTGAAAGAGAGCTGGAGAGAGAACACGATACAGTTGTCTGCCCTAACATCTAAGGCCAATGGTTTTATATAGGACTCGTATTCAAATGAGAACAACTAGCATGGCATAAGCATCAACCAATCAGAATGGTTAGCGGTTGCTCTGACGAAGGAATCTGGAGGGCCAGTGTTCCACGTCCGATTACCATTTGTTGCTAGATAACAGGGAGGAAGTTGGGGGTGGGGCAAGTTGTGGTATTGGGAGGCAGTTAGGGATAGTACCTACGTATGAAACAATTTGGATGCATGCCAATATTTTAACAAGGAGGAGGAATCTTCCAGAATAAACATACACATGAAAGCCCTACTGACACTTTTTCAGAATGAGCCTTCTCTTTACAAAGTGTTTTTCATTGAACACAGAGATCCCCAGTATATTTATCTGAAATCTTCCTAGTCTCAGTGTGTGTGCTACGGACCTCTTACAGGAACTCTCCATTTATTTGAAAAGAGTAACCGTTTTCCAGTTTTCCTCTCTTTTCCAAAAGAGTGGGGGAGTGGTTAAGAAACATTTGAGTTTTGGAGTGAGACAGATTTGGGGTTTGAATTACGGTTATCAGCCCTATGTATTAGCACATTATTAAATAACACACAGCAACTGTTTCCTTAGCTATGACGATGGCTACCATGGGAATTAAGTAAGATGAGTCTTTGGACAGTGTCTAGCACAGAGGGGATGTCCCATAAAGGATTCATATCATTTATTTCTATTTTTGTCTATATGACCCCTATATTGTATATCACAATTATTTCTCCCTGGGTCTCAACTCCATTATTACAAAGCAAGCAGAATCACAGAAGGACTGTGTTTCAAGAATTTAGTCTTCATTTTTGCCAGAGCACAGAGGGTAGGGCCATGTACCAGCTAATAATCAATATCCACAGAACAGTTCTCTTTGGCTTTTTTTCTTTCTTTTTTTCCCCCCAGACTTACTTTCTGTCATTTAAGGCTGTTTTTCCTTTCTCTTGTATTCATTCCAGATTCTCAACATCTTTTAAGTGTAACATTGGTAACGTAGCTTTCAGGGACACATGTGTAAAGAATAAAACTGTGCAATTGGAATCCTTGTGAATATTTTTAAGATTTTTATTTCCTTAGCTACTCTCTATAAATCTCCTTCATCTGGGATGACGGAGCCTTCATGTCCCTTTCTAATTTACACTTCTTATATACTTCACATATCACCACATAAATCCCACACACCCTCGCCCTATCCAAAAATAACCAGACACTGAAATTACCCAAGAACTTTTACAAACTACCTTATTAATTCCTTATATAATCACGTTGGGAGGCAGTGCAGCATAATGGTTAAAAATATGGGCTCCAGGAATATATATGGATTCTAATCTGTTCTTCCATTTCCTAGAGTTATGACTTTTAGCTAGATAATTATTTCCTCTATGCTCAGTTCCCCCATATGTAACCTAAGACTAACCATAGTACCTACCTCTAGGACCTTTTTTTTTTTAAGATTTTATTTATTTATTTGACAGAGATCACAGTAGGCAGAGAAGCAAGCAGAGAGAGAGGGGGAAGCAGGCTCCCTGCTGAGCAGAGAGCCCAATGTGGGGCTTGATCCCTGCACCTCGGGATCATGACCTGGACCAAAGGTAGAGGCTTTAACCCACTGAGCCATCCAGGCGCCCTTATAGGATCATTTTAAAGGTCATTTAGTTAATGCACAAGTAGTAGCTGGTAAACAATTAGTACTCAACAAAAGTTAGCAATAGAAATTGTACATAATCACTCTTCACTGCCCTTCAGTTTAAATTAATGCATAGGTTATAAGTTGCATTTGAGTCAGATTATCTGGGAACTTCTGATGGAAAGAAGCATAGAGGATATTTACTGCACGAGGAAAGCATGAGGATTTTTACAGCAGTGTTGTTAGCATAGTTGCAAAACTCAGCCACAATCTAAATGTCAGTTATTAAAAGAATAGTAAAATGGACCAGAGTATACCCACACTGTAGATTTTCCTACTACCATTTAAAATAATTAAACATTTCTAAGATATGTCATCAATAATATGAAAGCAAGTTATCAAATAATAAGTTACATCATGTAAGTAAAGATATTTACATATAAGTAAAGATAAACTGTGTACAGTACCTCTAAACATATAGAACCCAGTTCTAAAAGATCCACACCAAATTAAAATCCTGATAACTTCTGTGGAAGGTAGTGCAATTGGGTATAATAAAGTATTTTTGTTTTGTTTTCTTTATTTATGTATTTTAAATATTATAATACAAATGTATTCCTTTCATCATGAAAAATCACAATAAAAATGAGCAAAGTTCAAAACAGAATCTAAATTGAATAGTTTGGTTTCAGCGTTCCTGGAAGCTATTGACTTTTTTTTTTTCAACACTGAACTTTTGTTTCTTCCTGGGGTAGAAAGAAACTTCATGAGAGAAAGCCAGTTTATTGACCAATGAGTCAAAGGGCTAATGAAATCAAGAATTTGCATCAAGGGCATCCTTTCTTTTTTTTTTTTTTTTAAATATTTTATTTATTTGTTTGACAGAGAGAGAGGTCACAAGTAGGCAGAGAGGCAGGCAGAGAGAGAGGGAGAAACAGGCTCCCCACCGAGCAGAGAGCCCGATGCGGGGCTCGATCCCAGGACCCTGAGATCATGACCTGAGCCAAAGGCAGAGGCTTAAACCACTGAGCCACCCAGGCGAAGGGCATCCTTTCTTAAGCAAGTGCATATCAACAAGTCAATTATGTGTTTGCACATCAATATTAGGAGAACTAAGATTTCATGTTGGGTTTCTTCATGTGCTTGTACAGTCAAGTTCCTGGACTTTATAGAATAAAATTATCCAGAGTTAAATAAATCATTCCTGAGAAACCATCTCTGTAGCTTCTCTGTCCCTGGAGCAGACTTCACTCCTTTCTGTGGTTTACAGGTTTTACTGTATTTCAAATCCATTCTTTCCTTTAGCATTTTGGACCTTATTTCTCAATGGGGACTGTTTCCAAACCAAAAACAAAAATATCACTACGTTTCTGAGTTTGGGAAATTGTGACATTGTGACTTTACTGATTTTTTTCATCGATTTTATTTTTGGAAGGCGCTGTCTAAACACGCCCTGTTGTCGGTCACAAGCGCTCTAAAGAGGCCAGAAAGTGTTTATGAACAAGGACTGAGTTTGTGCCGTGCTGGCTGCATTGTCCTTCTCATACTGATAGATTGTAATCTATTTTGTGGACAGGAACTCTGGCCTTTGTTGTGTTGAAAATTCTCATAAACTCAGACCAGGAAGTGTGAGCAATCACAACACACAAGCCTTCTGCAGTGAAAACAGCAGGTTTCCTGGGATCTGGCTGAGGTCCGAGGGAAGCAGTGCCCCACAGGGACGGGAGAGAGAAAGAATCTTGATCACACCTCACATTCCCCGTCCACGGCTAGGACTGCTATAGTGCTCACATCCGTCTCGGACTGGAGAGCAGAGCTGCTCATGGAGTTAATTACAGGATGGAGCATTCTGGTGCTAAGCACTGGGAACAGGGCCTGGCCACCAGTGGACTTGGGGCACATCATTTCTTCCCTGGGAGATGATGCGGAGGAGTACAGCCATCATGGGAAAACACAAAGAGATTCTCAAATTAAAATATCCAGCCACTGGATTGGAAACAAATTAACGTCTGCCAATTCCACATATTGGGGGAAGATGTAGAACGATGGAAACTTTCACGACCCTTGCTAAGAAGAGGGTAAAATTAGTGTTGCCATCTTAGAAATTAATTTCATCATAAAGTTGAAAAAGTGCACATCCTTCCTAGGTGTACATGAAAAATATTAAACAGGTATCCGTTTGTTTCTACAATGTAATCCTATATATATTAAAATGAACAGAGCTACGTGTAATAATAGAGACAGCAAACACAATGGCAATCAAAAAAAAAAAACCCCAAAAAACAAAACAAACAACAACAAAAAACCCTCACATGCCTAGATTCAGATTTCAGCTTTTACCATTTACCATGTGTATGATTTGGACATAGTTTTTAATCTATCTGAGTTTTAATTTTTATCTATAAAACAGAATTAAAAATAACTTCCTCAAAGCCATTTCAAAATTTTAAAATAGTTCATCTAAGAAGGACCTGGAATTTATAGAGACACAGTCTTTTTATTTTTCATTTGTAAAATAGTGACAATAGAAGTGTGGTCAGTGTGATAGTGTCTTGATAAATTAAGGCTAACACGTATATGAAGAACCCTGGGATGATAGTTAACATGGGCAGTTGTGATATTATACCTCAGTAGCCCACAGATCTCCTTACTAAGTATTTGAGAGCCCATTCAAATGAAAGCAAGTTGCTTTCATTGGAATATTGTTTGTAACTGTGATTTATCTCTGCATTTTTTCAAATGTTACCACTCATATACCTAAAACCATCTCAGAAGTAGACTGACCTCATTACAGCCTTTGTTTAATCCATTCCCTAAATCGCGTATCAGGTGCTTACCAGGCATGTTGCTAGAATCTGGGGAGTAAGGGAGAAATAAGATGTGCTATTTAACATCTACTGGTTCATAATCTAGTGTAGTGGTGGAAATTAGAGGAACAACAACAACAACAACAAAACCAACAAAACACATAATACAATGAGTGTTCAAATTTACAAACAAGAGCTTTGGGAAAAGACAATTAAAAACAGCTGATTTATTGTTTGATTATCTTATCCAACTTGATTTCTTTTTTTTTTCTTTTTTTTTTTTTTTAAAGATTTTATTTATTTATTTGACAGAGACAGAGATCACAAGTAGGCAGAGAGGCAGGCAGAGAGAGAGGAGGAAGCAGGCTCCCCGCGGAGCAGAGAGCCCGATGCGGGGCTCGATCCCAGGACCCTGAGATCATGACCTGAGCCGAAGGCAGCGGCTTAATCCACTGAGCCACCCAGGTGCCCCTCCAACTTGATTTCAATCTAGAAGAAATAACTTTGGCTAGAGATACAGGAATCCTGAATTTTCCTCTCACTCTGGCTAGTTTGTCATTTTTTTTTTCCACCTTTGGCCAATCCATACCTTCTTCCTTCAGTCTTGTAAGAAATTTTAGGGGCACCTGGGTGGCTCAGTTGGTTAAGCAACTGCCTTCAGTTCAGGTCATGATCCTGGAGTCCCGCGATTGAGTCCCGCATTGGGCTCCCTTCTCAGCGGGGAGTCTGCTTCTCCCCCTGACCCTCTCCCCCTCTCTTGCTCCCTCTTTTTCTCTCTTTCTCAAGTAAATAAATAAAATCCTTAAAAAATCTTTTCTAAAGACACCTGTCTTCATAATGATAGTAATGATAACAGCAATCCTAGTAAATTATCTAATGAAATACTTGATTCTTGCATCAATTCAAAATGCATTTATCCTTCTAGAACAAAATCCTATCTCCATGATTTCTACCTGCATCTAGGTAGACTTAGTTTAGTTGTTTGATTGTTCCCCAGATATTTTATGGTTTTTTTTTAAATTTAATAATTTCCATTTTATAGTATTTGGAACTTTTATAAGAAGTTCATTCTAAAAAAAAATATATTGCTAGTTTTTTAGACCCATAAGAGCAGATAGTAACCTTCCTCTTCCCTCTCCTCTACCCACCACCCTGAACACCCCAGTGCTCGACCCAACATGGGAAAACACATGATTGGATTTGCTTCTTTTGTTGTTAGAGCTTTCCGGGTTACAGCAAGACACTGAATGAAGGATCTTCCCTTTTTGTCTCATTTAACAAGGTATAACAGCAAGGAGAGTTTCTGCTAATATTGAAGTGTAAATAAGAGAAGTAATAAAATAGTATGTTTTTCACATTCTGAGTCTCTTGGTAGATTCCCCCCCAGCGATACTCTGAGCTACGAAAAAGAAAAAGGAAGGAAAAGAAAGGGGCTAAAGGAATTGTTCATTCCACAAATGACCTGTAGTGAGTGCCCAGCAATAGATCTATGTAGATTTCCTGACGTTTTCTGCTTATTAACTGTCTTCATCTGTCTCCTCCAGCTTGTGGGGTTATTCTATTCCAATTTCCCACTGTTGTGTGGGAGAGCAGTCGACTGTATTGAGCATGAATCAGCTACTAAAATAAGTGTCAGGGTAACTAGGATATGTCGTTTGACCTTCAAATTAATTTTCTCTCGTCCCTATTTCATTTCACTTTCCCTGCAACCCCTGCCTCTCTCTTTTCAGGAGACTTCTGCTAAACAAATAAAACACAGATGCATCACCAAAAATGTCCTTAACAAACCCATCCCTCATTGATTTCTAGGAACACTCGTTTGTGAAAAGCATGATAATGTATTCATTTTTGTAACAGCGTAAACACACTTTTGCAACATGAACACACTTTGTATTTTTTCCCTCTCCAGTTTAGGTGGCATCTCTGTCAGTGTGCTCGTCGGGATGGGGCTTTGATTTCAGTTAACATGGAGATTGGAGAAGAACAATATACGTTTTATTCATTCTCTTTGTAAAGAGTTAAAACGCATACATGTTTAAATTCTAGAAACTGCTGAAACTGGACAAAGCAGGCGATACCTGTTTGGAGGTATCATTGCATCCTTTACTGCAAGTCATTTGAAATCCTTTTGTGAAACGGGCAGTGCAAAAATACTCGAAATCCTCTTTTGTGATGACGTGTAAGGACAAAGATGCCACGGATGTCAAAGTTGGCTTCAGAGTCTACTCAGCTCTACTTGAAAGAGCTTCCCTTGTGCTTTTCTAGGCTTTCTGTGACGATAATTTGAAAAATGGAAGTTTGAAGTGAGGACATTGATCTGAGTGAAGGCTTTGCTGCTGCTGCTCTGTCATTTAGGGGTGAGAGCGGCCGATGGAGCTTAGAGTGACAGATGCCATGGGTTGTGATGAGAGGGGCAAAAGCAAACACAGAAGAGGTGCCTGTGAGTCTAATGACTCTCAATGGGCAGATTTAATCCCAGTTGTAATAATGTTGTAGGAATGGCTGCGATGAGTAAGGAAGGAAAAACAACAACAACAAAATATGGAAGGAAGGAAAGAAGGAAGGCAGGGAGAGAGGAAGGGGGGAGGGGGTTAGGGAGGAAGAAATAGAATGACTCTCCAGCCTAGTGTAAAAAAAACCTCAGTACCTAGGAACGCATACCAGCTTGTGTCTTTTCACCCTATATAAACCCTGGGTACCTTGGAGATACCTATTCCTAAAATTAGAGAGGTGAATTTGACAATCAGGGCATGTGGAGGTTTGTAATTGAATGTCTCCCTGATGTGATTAATTACAAGGCAAAAACTAGCATTTATCAATATAGGTAAGGAAAGGAAGTATCCTTTTTTTTTTTTAAGATTGTATTTATTTACTCATGAGAGATGGAGAGAGAGAGAAGCAGACAGAGGCAGAGGCAGAGAGAGAAGCAGGCTCCCCAACGAGCAGGGAGCCCGATGTGGGACTCGATCCCAGGACGCCGGGTTCATGACCTGAGCCGAAGGCAGATGCTTCACCACCTGAGCCATCCAGTCACCCAAAAGGAAGTATTCTTTACAGTTTACCTTCCCCTCCCCCTCATTATATAAACGAAGGCTTGGTGAGAGCCTCTCATACAGGTGTAGAGAAAATGAATGTGTCAGAGAGAGCAGAATCCAGAAGACTATGAGGTTGGCTTCATCCTGAAAAGAGGCTGGGGATGTAGTTAAAACTTAACCACAGCAAAATCCCCCCCATTGATATGACCAGGATATTCTTCTGGAAGTTGTAATCATTTCTCTCATTACTATATGACCCTCATATTTTTAGCCAATGCTGTCAGTTTGCCAAAGAGTTGGTCAGGGGCTCTAATCTAATAAGTGTTTTATTTTCAATTGCACATTCACAAATTAAACCACAGCTGCAACCCAGATCAACCCTGTCTTTTCAGAGAGGCATAGGAAAAGTCAATTAGTTTTTCCACTCTCTAGGGCCAAATGGACAATTAGCCTAGAGAAAATGAGGGTGGGGTGTATGTGTGTACGTGCGTGTGACTATTTCATGGACAAAGGAAGACTTCGAAGACTGAAATATCAAGTTCATGTGAATCAACCCAACAGAAGCCCATTGCTTTCTGCAAAGACATTTCTTCTCTATTAGGCTACAAAATTCCAGGGGGGAAGATTCATGGAACGATCATCCCATTTTCATCAGTGTCTCGCAAAATGCTTATTGTATAGGAGGTTCTTAAATATTTGTTGAGCAAATGTCTGAATGATTGACAGAAACATGATACTCTATGGAAACATGCATTCAGGTAATCACATTCATTTTACCACTTGCTCCCTTCCCAGTCCCATGTATAGCTGTCAGATCACACTGTCCTATATTTAGGATAATAGAGAGCTGTCAATGTAGCAGATGTCTGGGTTAGCAATCCAATTGCCTCACTCTTTTGTGAATGCTGCCATCCGACAGTGGGTGAGTTCAAAATTAGATGAATCGTCACCCTTCTTGTCACTTGGTTTGCCCACCTGCTGACAGGGAGAGATTCTCCCTTAATGGAAATCATCCCTAGCAAAGATAACACACCTCCGTTTCATCAGAAGTGATATAAGGATGACCTGGGGCAGGGTGTAAGGGAGTTTCATGTTTATTCTATCATTATTTGCTATAAACAAAGATAGCCTGTGTTTGGAAATGACGTGTGGAAATGGAAATTTCACTGCAGCCTTTGAAATATTTTTATCAGTGAATACCGTAGCAACCACAAGATTGCTGTGAACTTTTGTGAACAGGGAATGCTCTCTCTACTGTTTTGCAAAACTTTTAAGAAGCAATCAAGGATCATAAAATAAAGTCCTAACTCAACATGCTGTTCCGGACTCTCTGTAATTGCTTGGCCTACAATCACAAGAATCCTTCTAATTTAGCCACAATGGGCATGTTACATCTTTTTGCCCGTGACCTCGGTTCCTATGTTAATGGCACTCTCTCCCCACCTGTGTCCACCTTACCGACTGATTTATCAACCCTTAGGTCAGATCATCTGATTCATTAGTATTTCTCTGGTCTCCCTGGCCATGATTAAATTCTTCCTCTCCTGGGTTGCTATACATTATTTTGAAATTTCATTCTCTTATATATTACTTATCAGTAATTATCCATTATTTATTGTATAAGGGAATACGTGACAGATTTGCCTTTTGCCATTGCTAATTGTGCAAATTTTACCTTCCTCTGATAGTGTGTTTTGGTTTTTCTCCTACTCGGTGCTTCTCACCACCCCTTCTGCAAAGTAAGAATGTAATAACTATTAGGTGAATTGAATTGTACTGAACTGGCCTTATGACACTTTCAGTCTAATTGGGAAAAAAGGCAAGCAGATTAAACAACATAAAGAGAATGGCAAAGTATCAGAATTAAGACTGCAAAATAATATGGGATAAAATGAATATGTGAATTGGGGAATAAAAATTATTTTAGCTGAGTAGGAAGCAATCAGAAAAGATTTTTGGACCTATCTCTTATGCTAAATCTTAAAGAATATTGTTATTTTTTTTACTCTAGTGACTAACACATTCAAAAATTCATTAAAAAAAATGGAATATTTACAATTCCAGAGGATAAAGTGAGCGAGACTACATTATATACATTTTGCAGAGACATGAATTTGTGTAAACTTTATGAAACATAGTTCGGTTTTATCAGGAAATTTTGGAAAGTCCATAACTTCACTCCAATTATTTCACTTCATATAGGATGAAGGGACAGAAGACATCATTGAGAGAGGTCGTCTTGGGGTTTGGTTGACAGGAAAGCCTTCTTCTATGGAGCAATGACCTATCTGAGACCTAGAGAGTGAGAATGAGCCAAGTTTGGGAACAGTGCCCCTGAGGTAAGAGAGAGCTTGTTGTGACTTCCATTTTCTTCCTTATGCTTTTCTTTATTTTAATTTTTCTATAATAAGCATGAAATTTGTGTTAGAGTTAGAAAAAAATTAACTCAATAAAAAGCATATACATAGACACAAAATTTTCTTAGAATGGAGTGAGCCCCATAAGAAATGCCCTATTAATTTTAGTTACTAAAGGAAGAGAGGAAGGAAGGAAAGGATGAACGAGGAAAGAAGGAAGGTCATGTATATGCTTCTCCCCCCTCAACTCCCTGGTAGGTAGGTAACCTCAAGATCTTCCACACCGTGAATACCTGTTAATTCTGACCCATGTGTATTGAGGATCTCCACTGGATTCCAGTGTGGGAGATTGAATAATACTGTACACATAAATGTCTTAAAACAGTGCTTTGTACCTAGAAGGTAGGGTGACCAATTTATTTCAATTTACTTAGGACTGGTCCCAGTTTTTGTTTTTTTTTTTTTTAGATTTAATTTATTTATTTAACAGACAGAGATCACAAGTAGGCAGAGAGGCAGGCAGAGAGAGAAAGGGGGAAGCAGGTTCCCTGCTGAGCAGAGAGCCCGATGTGGGGCTCAATTCCAGGACTCTTAGATCTTGACCTGAGCCAAAGGCAGAGGCTTAACCTGCTGAGCCACCCAGGTGCCCCAAGAACAAAAGATTTTAAAAATCTAAATATAAAAATCTAAATGTCAATCAATGTAGACTTCTAAAATATATTATTGGTACCTCAATAAAATAGAATGCTTCCCAGCTATTAAAAATAACTAGAGACAATCTTATGCTGTATTCCAGTTATAAGGAAAAGGAGTGGTCCCAGTTTTATAACAGTCCCTCTCAGACCAAGAGGGTTGGTCACTCTGTTAGCAGGTACTTTTAATGATAAGCCAGTGGGTGGGACTACCAAACATTTTTTGAATGAGTATTTTTTTCTGGAGAGGAAGGGAGGTTTTTGCACTAGCAGCTCAGAGGGAAGCAGGGCTGGTGGGCCGCCATCCATGTACATCTCTGAGACATTAGTTCCCTGTGCTGAGTTATGTCAGACCCTACATAAAACCCCTTCAGTAGCTGAATAGGTGATTCTCAAAAAGCCTCATGAGGTAAACAAGGCTTTGGCGACTGAGGGGTTTGGGAAGTGAGAAATATTCCTCACTTCTGTAGGGACTACGGCACAGCGTTGGTGAAGAGAAAACAAGAGAAGTTAGGTGCCCATCAACTGAATATTTAGGTTTGTTTCTTTTGAAGATGCTTACATCTTTGAACTTTCAGCATATGTATTTTCACCTTTGTGCAGTTTTATCAATTTGCTCATTGGTTCATCTATTTTAAACACATGATATATTAGAGCAATATTAATGAAACTGGAGGAAGTTAAAAATACACAATCACAGGATTCGAACATAATAGATATTATATATTGTCCTTCCAGTATTTTTAATATGCATTTTAAATAGTCATAAATATGATGCATGCAAGTTAGCTATATATATGTATATATACATATACATAATATAATCATTTTGGGTTTTTTTAAGATTTTATTTATTTGAGGTGTGAGCAAGGGGAAGGGGCAGAGGGAGAGGGAGAAGCAGACACCCCCACTGAGCAGTGAGCCTGATGTGGCCTCGATCCCAGAACCCTGGGATCATCACCCGAGCTGAAGGCAGAGGCTTTAACCCACTGAGCCACCTAGGTGCCCCAATCGTTATCTTTATAAAGCAGTTTTAAGTTCACAGCAAAATGGGCAAAAGATACAAAGATTTCCAACAAACCCCCTGCTCTCACATGTACATAACCTCCTTTATTATCAGCAACCCCCACCAGCGTGGTACATATGTTACAATTGTTCAATCTACACAGATACACCATAATCGCCCAAAGTCCATAGTTTACATTAGTGTTCATACTTGTTGTTGCATTTTAGACAAATGTATGGCATATATCCATCATTATGTAATCAATCATACTGAATAGTTTCACTGTCCTAAAAATTCTCTGTGCTACACCCCTTGATTCCCCCCCACCACCACTAATCCTTCTACTGTCTCCATAGTTTTGCTTTTTCTTGCATGTCATGTAGTTGGAATCATAGAGTACATAATCTTCCCAGATTGGCTTCTTTCATTTAGTAATATACATTTAAGCTTCCTCGCTTTCCAAGACTTTTCATGGCTTGACAGATTACCTTTTTTAGTGATGAATGATATTCTATTACTGGATGTATAGTCTTGATGTACCACTGTTTGTTTATCCATTCACCTATTGGGGAACTTCTAGATCATTCCCAAGTTTCAGCAATTATGAGTGAAGCTATTACCAGCATCTGTGTGTAGGTTTTTGGGTGGACATAAGTTTTTGACATCTTTGGGTTAAGACCAAGGAGTGCAATTGCTGGATTGCATGGTAAAGTTATGTTAAGTTTTTGTTTGTTTGTTTGTTTATTTTTTAAGAAACCGTCACACTGTATTTCAAAGTGGCCAAACCATTTTGCATTCCCACCAGCAATGAATGAGAGTTCCTGTAGCTCCACATCCTCACCAGTATTTGGTGTTGTCAGATTTTGGTCATTACGACAATCATGTAGAGGTATCTCATGGTTTTCACTTGAATTTGAATTTTCTGGTAACATGATGTGGAGCATCTTCTCCTACACTATGTCCATCTTCTGTCTCCCTTGGCGAAGTTTCTTAAGATCTTTAGTCATATTAATTTGGTTGTTTTCTTCCTGTTGAGTTTTAGTAGTTCTTTGTGTATTTTTGATAACAGATCTTAATCAGGTATGTCTTTTGCCACGTATTTTCCCCCAGTCTGTGGCTTGTCTTTTTCAATTCCTTGACAGTGTCTTTTGCAGAGCAGAAGATTGTAGTTTCAATGAATTTCATTATTAATTCTTTTTTTCACGGATTGTATTTTTGGTGTTGTATCAAAAAGGCATTGCCAAACCCAAGATCATCTAGATTTTTTTCCCATGTCATATCCTAAGTGTTTCATAGTTTTGGATTTTAAGGTCTATGACCTAAATGTAGTTCTATGACATATTTGGAGTAAATTGTTTATGGAGCATATATAGTTTATGTGTAGATTTATCTTTTTTCATATGGGTGTTCAGTTGTTCCAGCATCCTGTATTTTTTTTTAATATTTTTTATTTATTTATTTGACAGAGAGAGAGATCACAAGTAGGCAGAGAGGCAGGCAGAGAGTGAGAGGGAAGCAGGCTCCCTGCTGAGCAGAGAGCCTGATGCGGGACTCGATCCCAGGACCCTGAGATCATGACCTGAGCGGAAAGCCGTGGCTTAAACCACTGAGCTACCCAGGCGCCCCCCTGTATTTTTATTTATTATATCACGCACTGTATTTCTGGTGTGCACATGTTCTTTACTAGCATCCTTTTTAAAGGTTATGTAACATTTCACCATCAGTATTGTGCCATGGAGATACTTTCACTTCTTATCAAAAGAAACAACATTTTTGCGCATAAAACATTTGTATTTCAGACTCTTTTCTTAAAGCATATTTACAGAATTGCAGTTATTTAGTCAAAGGAAGAGCACCCTAAAGTCTTTGCTCTATTTTGCTATTTACTTACAAAGGCCCATTAGTAATTTCAGGCACCAATAGTAGGTTATGTCATCTAAAGACAAAATAAAACAAAAAAGAGGGATGTTTTATTGTGCTTGTTTCATATTGAAGATTTTTATCGTGTTTGTTTACGAGTTGTATGTCTTTTCTTGTCAATTTCTTTTCATATTTTTGCCCACTTATCTATCAGTGAATTTCTTTCCTTGACAAGTATTCTTCTACTTTTAATAAGGTCTTTCAG
Source organism: Meles meles (assembly GCF_922984935.1). Taxonomy (NCBI): domain Eukaryota; kingdom Metazoa; phylum Chordata; class Mammalia; order Carnivora; family Mustelidae; genus Meles; species Meles meles. The sequence goes on from NC_060083.1 coordinate 54,352,840, forward strand.
CTCCTTTCTCATCTTATTTTGTAAAAGCAGTTTCTACTCAGTTCTTCATCTTTGCATTTTGTTATACTTTCTAACCTGCATAAAGTTTACATTTTTACATGGTAACCTATTGAAATATATTTTTTCTTTTTATGATTTTTTTCACTTACTTGTCCATTTAAAAATCTACTTCCCTTTAATAAATATTCAGTTCTGTTTCCATCTAGTTTTCACTGTAAAAGACATAATTTAGTTTTTTATATATATCTGAATTTAAGTTACTCTATGGAGAGATTTGAGACACTAAGTTTTTTTCTCTTCCAATTTGTTACCCTTTAATATGTACTTCACTGTGAACTCAACGAAATTTTAAAATAACAAAGTGATATTCACGTTTACATCTTATTTACCGCTGTTGAACCATATTTTGAGCTAAAATAATAAAGCAATGACCATTTTGATAAAAACAATCCATTTTATAAATATTATTTGAATATTTTTGTATACACTTGGCTTATATACATAACAAAAGTTTGGAAAGAAATAATATCTGTCCCAAACATGATGAAGATTTGCAAATAATATTTTGAGATTTTAGGTTGCTTTATCTCATTTCCCCTGGTCCTTACTGAATTTTATGATTCCCTGATTAAAAGTAGATGTGAATTTTAATATATTTTACAAACTTATCAGTAAACACATGATTAAAAAGCATATATTGTTCCACACCTGGGATGGAAGGGTGGGGGTATAATTAATGACACGACGTAAAGGTCTGCTTATGTAAATAGTATAGAAGGAATATACAGATTTTAAAAAATGGATCAAGGGACCATGATATAAAAAAAAAGACTATGGGGGCTAGAAGGAAGCTTAGGGGACATCTGGTTCAACTGTCTCATCAGATTTGAAATAAAAATAATAGTAGTGAATATTAATTTGACATTACAACACAGAAACTGTACTAAGTGCATTATCTCATTTATTTGTCAATATTGTCCTCTGCGTACTCCCAGTTTACAAATGAGGACATTTAGGTATGATGCCATTATTTCAGCACAATCACAAGGAAACTGACTTCCAATGAAGAAAAGTGGCTTTTCAAAAATTACAGATGAATCAAGACTATCAAACTCCCTGAGATATGCCAATTCCTGGTGCAATTTTTAAAAAGGTTTTATTTATTTACTTGACACAGAGAGAGATAGAGAGAGAGAGAGATAGAGAGAGAGAGAGAACACAAGCAGGAGGAGCAGAAGAGGGAGAAGAAGCTCCCCACTGAGCAAGGAACCCAATGCAGGGCTCAGTGCCAGGACCCTGAGATCATGACCTGAGCTGAAGGCAGTTGCTTAATTTTTATTTGATGTGGCTGGTGCAAGACAGTAAACACACACACACATCCACATCCACATTTTTCTGATAAAGTCATTCCTTTTTTCTTAAAAGAAGCTTTCTCAGTCTCACTTTAAGTATCCAAAATACACAATATACAAATACAGAAAATTATTAATGCATTCATACTCCTTCAAAGATCCCATATCGTAAAGTGATTTATAACTGTCACAGTTATGACAGAGAGAAGTAAATCAGTAACTGTAATTAGCCACCATGCTCATGTTTTCCTGCTGCATCTGCTCAATGTAATTGGATGACTCCTTGTCCTCCATTTTGCTGTGATGGGCTCAAATTCGGGCTGGATTTCATGTGGTGTCATCACATTCTGTAGTTATCATTGACATTTTCTGCATTAGCATAGCTCCCTGAGGGAGTTCCCTATGCCGGGCACATCATTCTGTATTTTCTACTCTGTTAATGATGTCAAGGAATGCATCGCTACCACCTTGGCTCCCCACCAAAATGCCATGGATTGCTGTAGCCCACGTATGATTTAAGTGAAGGGGGGAATCTGGAATAAAGAAACTTGTGGTTCATCTTTTGTCTTTCCTGAAAACTAGTGGATCACTTTTGGGCAAGTTACTGAATCTTCCTAATTCTCATATTACCTGTCCATACCTGGGGGTAGGGATCTGCAGGGTCTTCGGGCTTTATAGAGATCTCCATTTACAGTATGTAATTGTTTCTCAAGAAATATCGTTTCTTTTCCAAAGGCAGGTTTCTTTTCATAGACACCGGGCAACTCTTGAGATCTTGCTTGCTTCCTTATCACATCTGAGCTTTCATACAAGAACCACTTATACCCTAATTCCTCCTTCCATATTAAAATGGCATTCCTAATTAGGTCTTCATTTCTTCTGGGAAAGTTGACAGTAAGTACGAAGCATTCACATAACACAATCTGAGTGTGTGTCGTAGTCTAGAGAAAGACCGCTATAATTTTCCATTCTTCTCTAGTTGATTTTCCCTTATTAACATTATTGATTGAAGATGGAATTTCATGGTAGGAACAGAGGGGAAAGAAAAGAAGTATTTCCGCTCATGGCAGTCCCAGAGCCACCTCCGAAGGCCTTGGCTGTACACATGTTAGGTGCCAAATTTTGGTCTTCATTCTGAACCTTCTTACACATTCTCTTGGACCCACGGAGCAAAAAGTCAAAGAAATTAAAGCAGTTAGATTTTTTTGCAGTGGCAAAGTATGATGGAAAAGACTGGGCTCATCATTCAGAGAAACCATCTGTGCCAAAGAAACTGTCTGTGGAGGGAAAAAATAAATCATTTTCAAAAATCCCATTGCTCCCAAATCTGGTCCAATGCCACTGGCTTAAGTGCCAAGTATTCCATCTGGCAAAAGCAAGTCATGGAAAAGCACAAAGGCAATTTACCCAATTGGCCTGGGCAGAAAGTTTATTCTTCAATTATATTTTGTGAGCCTTCCCTCAGAGTGTGGTTCAGACAGTTCTGCGCTAGGACCCACTGTTGGACAGAGTTCAAGTAGGCAAAAACACACCTCAGGATGAGTAGCAATAGAATTTGCAAATAAGTTTGTGTCATTCCTTTATTGCTCCTGTTTAAAATCCCTCTTCCCGAGTCGGTTAACCCTATTTAGTGTTTTTCAAAGAGAAGCTTCCTCAGAGGACCACAGAACAAGTTATAGCATAAATTGATATTTAAACTTAAAATTACGAAATATCAGGGACCTTGGACAATTTATAATCCGACAGCCTTACTTCCTAAATGGGCTGCTGTGGTGAAGGCCATTAATTGAGGACTTCCTCATCTCTATCATCTTCTATTATTTTTAGAAGGAGTGAACTTTCCCTTCAGTATCCTTGGAAACCAACCAATCCAATGGTTTTGCTGCGTTGGTGAGACAACCTAGTTCTTGGGAACTTGCCATTTAGAGGATTAAAATGATAAGGCCCCCAAAGAAAGAGTTTTTCCAACAGCAAATAAAATTAGGTACCTTTCAGAGAATTTTCTAGAAATTTGTTTCAGAACAGTTGAATAAGCGTAATGTCATTTCAGGACTAGGACACCCAGCTCTGGTAGAGAGGTTCTAACCGGCATACTTTCAGAGCTATCACCAGCTGGTTATTTGTACTCCGTGGAATGCATGTTCTGTACTCTAGAGGCATGAATCACTTGTTCAATTAAAAATAGTATTTCCCTAGCAATTATTTGATCAAGAATGGGAGTAAGTTGTGGGTGAAACTGTGGCCGTTTACATTCCTATCTTGGAAGCAGGCCTTCGGTTTTGTGACAGTGTATACACATACTGATCAATTTTTCTCTCTGAAACATCGGCTCTAGAATTAATGCCTGTAGATTTTTCCAGGATTTCCTTAAAAGTAGGTCAAGGCTTTCCAATGCGGGAGTTAAATGCATGCTTCTCATTGTAGAATTAAAGGGGGGAAAATCAGATGCCAAGAGAAAAGCATATTAAACACCTGGTCATAAACAATTCTTCAAACAAATTGTATCTGAGTCTTGTTTTGTTTACTCAGAATGAATGTAATTACCCCATAGGATTAGAGTGTGGAAATTATCTGATGGATGATCGAAATTATCTGATCTTCAATCCAGCTTGAAGAATCACTTTATCCAAATTATCAGACGTGTCCATCCTGTCAGTTACTGCATTAATTTTTCAATTCTTTATTAGATATGTCTAATATGTTAGTCATTCCATAGAAGCTGGGGACACCCCATTGTGATACAATGTTCACCATTGTTTGAGAAAGATGCGTACAAATTAATACTTACAAAACAAGGCATATAAAATTGCAAAGGAAATAGAGAATAGATCAGCTAATTTTCCTATACAGATTTGATCTCTGCCTTTAGATTTGAAGCATGAAAAATTAAAAAAATATATACATATATATACACATGAAATAAGGGTAATTCTAAACAAAGTTAGGAATATGCAAAAGTCACTGACTTGCGAAAGCTTGGGATGCTGTGGAAAATATGTAAATGGTTCAACATAACTGACCGTGGGGATAAATTGCTATAAAGGAAGATAAAGGGCCTCCCGTTGGGGTGCCTGGGTGGCTCAGTGTGTTAAGCCTCTGCCTTTGGCTCAGGTCATGGTCTCATGGTCTCAGGGTCCTGGGATTGAGTCCCGCATTGGGCTCTTTGCTCTGCAGGGGGCCTGCTTCCCCCTCTCCCTCTGTCTATCTCTCTACCTACTTGTGATCTCTCTGTCAAATAAATAAATAAATAAAATCTTTAAAAAAATAAAAAAGGCCTCCCGTGCTATGTAAAAGCATTTTGATTTAATTGTCTAAATGTAGATATTTATGGAAGAATTTTAAGCGGAAAAATGCTAGCATCCTTTGTGCATTTTAGAAGAATGAGGTACAACAAAGAGCTTGTGAAGGGTGGGCAGTGGGGGCAGAATATGGTAAACAGTAGGAAGCCCCAAAGACTGAGGGTTGGACCTGAAATTGACATTTGGGCAGACGGAAATGAGAATAGTGATGGTGAGGATGTGTGTCGTTGCTGATGTCATTAACAGAAGGTAGAGAGTAGAGGAGTCAAAACAGATACTTGCTGTGTGTTCTGGCTTCCTTCAACTATATAGTTATTTTCCCATTATCCATCATTTATTTATTTGGATGGAGGTGTTCTAGCAGGAAACCAGGAGGAAGGAGGGGAAATGGTGATGGACACTTTGGGTGGAGATGGGGGACACTATCGTCTTGGATAACTGTGGTATTCCTATCATCCCTCATCTGTTTAGTCATTATTGTAAAATCAAAATGTTGGACTTCTACATTTGATTTCTTAAATGTCACTGTTCTGGTCTGATGAGGTTATTTGGAATTTTGATACTGTTGTGTCTTGTGTTGGTTGTATCTTCCAACTTCATGTCACAGAAAGGTGATGGGCAATATTTTTGCATATAGGATTCACAGACACAGCTTTTGCTGAGTGACACTAGGAACACTGTGCTGTTGAACAAAGCTAATGACTTCAATTTGCAGAGACACCAAGAAACCAATCACTCCTTCCAGGGGAGTTATTCAGAGGTCATAAATCTACTGTAAAGTGGTGTAATTTAGACCAAGGCTATAAAGGGAGGTTATATTGAGTGTGTTTTGCTTAAATCAATAGCTTGTAATTTCACATTATATCTATAAAAATCCAGGGCTGGTAGCTGTAAATGTTTTTTTACATACTATTGATTAATGATAGCTTAATGTCTTTATGTAAATCTCAAGATGGCATTTCTGCTTTCAGTATTTATCTTGGTATGGTATATTAACATCAGGGGAATTGGGTTTATTGTATGATTTTAAAAATGGTTAGGAATGAAGAGACATTTTGGAAACTTGATCCAACTATCCTCTAATTATGCTGTGTTTAACTAAAATTAGCTGTAATCAGTTGAGTGCTTACTATATGTTAGTTACTGATCATCTAAATTGGTGATTTGGGGTAATTCTCATAATGGTGGCATGATTTTAGCACTATAAGTAATCCTATCACATGGTTGAAAAAACTCACACTTAGGATGTGGCACTTTCTCAAGATTTTCAGGTAACTCTGTATATATTTGAACCAGATCTGTGTATCTACATAACCTGAACACTTCACTGAATTGTATGATATCCTCTGTTAAATAATCCTTAGGAATAACAAATATTTATTTTTCAGAGCTTCCTAACTTTAGAAACTTGAAAACTCAAAGCCCAAAGTCTGACCAATGCAAGATAAACTCATTTATGAGCAAAGAGTGGGATAAAGCTAATTCTTTTACGGTGTAGTCTAAGACAAAAATGGGAAAATTACAGGGACACTGAAGTTCAGCCCTAGAAATTTTCCAACTGAGAGAAGAAGATATTGGATTTTCTGTAGGCAAATATGTTTCCAATCGTTGATGCTATCAGAGGTGGCTAGCTAAACTGGACACTCTTTTGAGATCTTGTTCTTTATTTGGTCTAAATTTGGTTCAATATTCATCTCAGCAGGGATTTAAAACTGTAATACTTAACTGATCACCACTATTGCTCCTAAATACAATGTAGGTCTTTATTCCTACAGACTGAGATCTGTGGAGCTTTACTAAGGTTATACCCTTCACCTGTTCCTCGAGAGGGGATTAGTGCGGATGGTATAAGAGCTTTGTGGCTACTCATGGGAGAAGTGTTCAGAAATCGTCTTCAGTATTTTATTTGAAAAGCTGTGTCCTATAGCACAAGGCCTATAAATAGATTCATACCGCAGTGCAAAAACAATGTCCAAAGCCAAAACTTATAGAAATCTTATACATCTACCTTTTCCATATCTCACTCCTTTTCATCTTTCCTTTAGAGCAAACAATCAAGACCTTATTGGTCTTCTTATTGGTGATCTTTCTGTTCAATCAGATTGCATCATGCCTAAAGAAGACAACAGATCAATACCTACATCCCCCAGGACATATTTACTTTAGTTTAAAAAAAAAATACCCTAGGTATTTTACTATTTCTACTTCTTCTTGTAAAGGGAGAACTTAAAAGAAACATTCTCAACCACTGTGGACCAAAAAGGAAATAGTGTTGAGAAATTGTAGACTTTTGAGGCATTAGGCAATGAGCTGTCCGGAAAAATAAATAAATAAATTCACAAGGAGAAAAGTCCTTGGGGATTGAGATCTATTAGACAATGCATCAAAGGGGACAAAAGAAAAAGAAAGTCAGGTGGTTTACAATAAGATCTAGAGAGATAAAGTCCTGAATGTCTCACTTCTCAGTATTCAGAAACAAGGAGGCACCGGGCTCTGCTTCATGAGGACAAACAGAAACGTGTAAAAAAACGTGTAAAAAACAAAACAAAACAAAAACAGAACACCTCAGTCCCGTGGCCTTATTTCCATCTGCTTACATTGCCCCACCTGCTCCAGTATATCAAAGTCACTTCAGTGTCTTGTGAAGGACACCCTTGTTGCTTTGGCTTGGCCTGCGTAGAGCCATGTGACATGTTGGAGAAGTTTCAACCTGTTCTTAGCCTCCCAGTGCGACTTCGGAGCTGCATTCGTAACACTGAAGATAGACTTTCTTCCCTCAAGTTCTCCCCATAGATTTAGACCTTTGTTCTTTTCTTTCCAAGCGGGAGTGACTTTAGCAGTTCTTCTGATCTGGGTTTTTTCCCACATCCAGAATTTGCTTTGGTAAAGATAGTCTGGCAAGTCAGGAAGGAGACCACTCAATGCCTCAAGAAGGTCACGTGATGTTGTCTTTCTACGGGTAGGTGTCGTGTGTCTAAGGATCACAGAAAGGAGGACAATTTGATCATCACCCTCAAAAAGAGGACAGAGTTGGTTCCTCAGAGACAGTGGGGAATACAATGAAATTTATGACCAAGAATCAGAAGATCAGCCTTTTGCTCATAGCTTTATCTCAAACTGGGTGACCTGGATCAACTACATTACCTCTGTAGGCTTTAAGTTCCTCATCAAAAAAAAAAAGGTGGGGGGCACCTGGGTGGCTCAGTGGGTTATGCCTCAACCTTTCGCTCAGGTCATGATCTCAGGGTTCTGGGATGGAGCCCCACATCAGGCTCTCTGCTCAGCGTGGAGTCTGCTTCCCCCTCCCTCTCTCTGACTCTCTGCCTACTTGTGATCTCTCTGTCAAATAAATAAATAAAATCTTAAAATAAAAAAAGAAAAAGTACGTCAATATTTTAAGTAGCTTCCCATCCGACTCATATATAATTATAGATACAGACTACACATACTTCATATAGAGAGATATACATAGATAATAGGGATCAGGATCTCGTCCAAGAATTTAGATTTAATTGGACAGTAGTAGGTGAAGTCCAGACATTAGGGAAATCTGGATTTATCAAAAGCTATCCAGGTAACACCAATGAGGAACCACAGTTGCGAGTATTGATAACATCTAAGAAACGCCCATTCTCCAGCTATAAAAACTCTATTTAAAATAACTTTGGGGCGCCTGGGTGGCTTAGTGGGTTGAAGCCTCTGTCTTCAGTTCGGGTTATGATCTCAGGGTCCTGGGATCGAGCCCCCGCATCGGGCTCTCTGCTCAGTGGAGAGCCTGCTTCCCTCCCTCTCTCTGCCTGCCTCTCTGCCTACTTGTGATCTCTGTCAAATAAATAAATAAAATCTTAGAAAAAAAATAAAATAACTTTTGGGGAGGTTTTGTGTACATGGCAATGAGGAAGGAAAAAAAGAAGAGGAGGAAGGGGGACAAGAAAGAGGAAGCGGGGAACGAGGAGGAGAACTGTCAATCATTCTTCGTGACCTTCAGAGCCTCCTAATCTGATAGGGAATGCCAACGGCACCATTCTTGCAGCAGCACAGTTTATGTTTAAAATAGTTTATAGCTAAATCCTTAAAAAAATAGAAGGGAAATAAGCCATCCATAAGAGTTTATAGAAGGAGGTGGAAATCAACAGGCATTAGGATTAGGGCACGAAAAGCGCTGTGTCGGTGGGCCTGGCAGAACAGGTAAATTGTGTTTGGCAGAGGTACAAGAGGAACTTGAGAATGTACACTGGAGTCCTTGTCCAGATATGTCACAGAGAGTCATGCCCCTACCTTCTGCCCATGTCGCTCTCTCTGATCATACCACTGCTTTATCATCTACTCTTAGATGTCATTTCTTATTTATATATTTTCCTACCTTTAGTACAGATGTGATTACCCCTCATTTTTGTTGCTCAAGGATCTATTCGTATTACTTTTTTATCATCTCCTAGATTTCATTATAGTTGGTTTTTTTTTTAATTTTTTTTTTAAATTTTTATTTATTTGTCAGAGAGAAGGAGAGAGAGAGAGAGCACACAGGCAGGCAGAGGTGGAGAGAGAAGCAGGCTCCCTGCCGAGCAAGGAGACCATGCGGGACTCGATCCCAGGACCCTGGGATCATGACCCGAGCCGAAGGCAGCGGCTTAACCCACTGAGCCACCCAGGCGTCCCTCATTATAGTTGTTTTAAAATATGTCTCTTTCTTTAGAGTTAAGTACTAAGTTTCTCTTTGGTTGTCAACCTGTAAAACAATATCTTACATAGAGAAAATATCCTTGAGTTAAACTAGGTATGGGTAGAGGCACCTGGGTGGCTCAGTGGATTAAGCCTCTGCCTTTGGCTCAGGTCATGATCTCAGGGTGCTGGGATGGAGTCCCGCATCAAGCTCTCTGCTCAGCGGGGAGCCTGCTTCCTCCTCTCTCTGGGCCTGCCTCTCTGCCTACTGGTGATCTTTGTCTGCAAACAAAAAATTAAATCTTAAAAAAAAAAAAAACAACTAAGTATGGCTAGAAGATTAGGAATAAAGATTTTTACTTGATAGTGGTTAGGGAATAGATGTGGATGCACCGTGAAGACAAAATAGAACATTTTTGTGTTCTGAGTAGTGTTACACTTGGAGACACACAAATAAAGGGACGTAACTTGAAACTATTGCGGTGGAGTTCTCTGAGCGGGAGGATGGCAGAGTTGGAGGCTTAATTAGAAAGGGAAGCAAATAAAGGTAAGGAACATTCAAGAAGGATCAATAGGATTGGTGATTGATTAGGAAAGGATAGAGGTGCTCCGACAGTTTTTGAAGCTGAGGGAACTGTGGTCTTATTTGCCAAGATAACAAGAGAGTAAGAGTGAAAGTTGCAGATGAATTTAGAGTGCGATTATCTGTCAGATAAAAATGATAGGCTTATCTGAAGCACATAAAGAGAGGACAGGGTATCCATATGAAGACATTTTACTGAAAGAGTGAAAATGGGGACTGAATTTTGCAAAGGAAGCTGTGCCTGCATGTGGGGCTCTGAGAGCTGTTGACACAGGACTGATTGGTATTAATAGTATTAATTTTTATTGTTTGGTAAAATTTGTTGAGGCAGTCATTTGGGCCTCGTGTTTTCTGTGGGGGAATAATTTAAATTATGAAATGAATTTCCTTACTGGATATTGATCTATTTCTTCTTGAATGAGCTTTGGTAGTGGTGTCTTTCAAAAAAAATATGTCCATTTCATATAGGTTATCCAATTTCTTAACATAAACTTTTTTAATTCCCTTAACTTTTTAAAGTCTATAGAGTATGCAGTGATAAGGAATTTTTTTAAATTAATTAATTTATTTTTTTCAGCATAACAGTATTCATTGTTTTTGCACAACACCCAGTGCTCCATGCAATACGTGCCCTCCCTATTACCCACCACCTGGTTCCCCAAACCTCCCCCCACGCCATCCCTTCAAAACCCTCAGGTTGTTTTTCAGAGACTGGAATTTTTTGGCTCTAATATTGGTAAGTTAAACTTCTTTTTACGTTTCTTGATCAGTATTTGCTTTGATCTCTTGAAACAGTTCTTGGTTTCATTGAGTTTTTGATTGATTATCTGTTTTCCTTTATTTTGATTTTTGCTTTTTAAATTTTTTTCTTTTATCTAGAAATTTCTTTTACTGAAGTAGAATTAAAATATAGTGTTATATTAGTTTCAGGTGTACAATATAATAATTCAACAATTCTATATATCACTCAGTGTTCATCATGATAAGTATACTCTTTTTTTTTTAAATACAGATTTATCTATTTTTTGAGAGAGAGACAGAGAGTGCAAATGGGTATGGGGAGGGACAGAGGAAGAGGGAGAGAGAAACTCTAGTAGATTCCTTGCTGAGCTCAACCCCAATGTGGGGCTTGATCTCAAGCCCCTGAGATCATGACCTGAGCGGAAGCCAACAGTTGGAAGCTTCACCGACTGCACCACACAGGGGCCCCCATCATGGTAAGTGTACTCTTAATCCCCTTTATTTAAAAAAAAATATATATATCTTATTTTTATTATTCTTTTCTTCTATTTACTTTGGGTTTAATTTGCTCTCTTTTTCAAGTTTCTAAGAGTGAAGCCTAGACCACTGTTTTGAATCTTTATAATTTTCTATAAACATTTACTGCTACAAATATCCTTCTAAAGTACTGCTTGCTTTATTTGCATCCCACAAATGTTGATAAGTTGTATTTTCATTTTCATTCAATTCAATTTTCTAATTTTCCTTGTGACTTCTTCTTTGACTCATAGGTGAATTATCTCTCTGTTATTTATGTCTAGTTTAATTCCTACGTAGTTTGGAGGACCCATTTTGTATGATTTCAGGTTTTTTTTTTTTAAGATTTTATTTATTTACTTGAGAGAGAGAGAGCGCGTGCACAAGCAGGAAAAAAGGCAGAAGGAGAGGGAGAACTAGACCCCCCAAGGAGCTGGGAGTCTGACGTGGGGCTCGATCCCAGGACTTGGAGATCATGACCCGAGCTGAAGGCAGCCGCTTAACCATCTGAGCCACCCAGACGCCCAATGATTTCAGTTGTTTTAAAGGTTTATTTTGTGGCACAAAATGAGTTTTACTTTTGTGGATAATATATTTAAAATATAATGTGTATTCTGCTACTGTTGGATGCGTTCTTTAAATGGTTATTAGGTCAAGGTCATTGATAGCATGGTTCAGACATTTTCTCTTTTCTTTTTTTAAGATTTTATTTATCTTAGAAAGAGTACAAATGGGGTGGGGGAGGGCAGAAGGAGAGGGAGAGAAAATCTTAAGCAGACTCTGTGGTCTGCTCTGAGTGCAGTCTGATGTGGGGCTCAGTCTCATGAGCCTGATATCATGACCTGAGCCAAAATCAAGAATCAGCCACTTAACTGACCACCCATGCACCCCCACTGAATCTTTTATCTTCAACATCACACCTGCTGATAAATTCATGGAACTTTTCCAATATTATGTTGTTTAATCTCCCGTGCTCCTGGCATCCCCCTTTCATTCTCTTTATACTTTCCCATCTGCCCAAACATATTGTCTACCTTTTCCATTAGATACTTTGACATATTCACCATAGTTTTCAAAATTCCCTGTCTGGTAATTCTCCCATCAGTCTAATCTCTGGATTTGGTTCTATTGACTGCTTTATCCCTTCCTTCATTCCTTCGTTCCTTCCCTCTCTCCTTTCTCTCTCTCCCTCCTCCTGTCTTACAATTTTTGTTTGAATAGTAGTCATTGTTTATGTGTAACGGTAAAGACTGCAGTAACTAGTATACATAGCCTTAACCAAGCATGCCTATTTCTCTTTCAGAGGATTAGCTTGGGCAGTCAAGTCAGTCCAGTTGGTAATCAAGCAGGTTGGCTTTGCAGTTGTTGAATGCCTTAAGGGAATACAAACTTTAAGTTCCTTCAGTGAATTTAAACTAGTGCCCTGTGTGGATCCCACAGTGCTGCAGGGTTTTCTCAGTGCTCATGTTCCAGCCCAAGCTTGCAGTAGGTCTTGCATGGTGACATCATCAGGTAAGAGTTCTCTTTTATGCTCTTGTCTCTCTCCCAGTGATAAACTGCTATTGTTTGTTACTTGGTGCAAGACTCATGGTGGGCAGGAGCTCCCCATTCCCCTGTGCCAGCCTCAGTGGGCATGCCTGCCATTTGGGGATGGGGTTTTGTTAGCATTCCTGCCCCTCCACTAAGACCTCCAAGCTTAACCTTGTATCTGTGGAAGGGGAGAGTTCTTGGGGAGGAGGGGTTTTGCTTCTATTTATTCTTCAGCAGCTCTTCCTCAGCCACTGCCAGAGACTGGGGCCAGGCATGGTAACCCCCTCTTGCAGCTGTGGACTGTGTTGCCCCTATCTCAGGAGCTTTTACCCCTCCTGCTTTTACCCCTCACTCAGCAGAGGTTCACCTTTGCTTTGTCCCTTCAGAAGCTGATGCCCTTTGCTTTGTTTCTTTCTCAGAGGTAGTCCATCTTTGTTTGAACCTTTGGGACAGAAACGTTGCCTGCTCCTGCCCCTGCCCCAGTGACTTAGGACCTTTGTTTTGGAGAAGGGAAGTTTCCAAGAAAGTGGGTGTGGCTTTATGCTGAAGGGGACTCTCTGCGTTCCTTAGGAGACCCCTGTGTCTCCTGTGAACACCAGTAGTGGTCCATGAGAAAGAGGCTGCCCATGACAGTGGATTCTCCTCAGGTCTAGGGTTCCCATGTATTTTAAGGGGTCATCTTAGCCTGTAATTGGCTTTTAGGAACTTGCTGAAATTTTGGTTGTTTTCTTCTTACCTGTTATTATGGTGGCTGACCCTTCCTTCCCTTGTCTCACCTAGGTGAAATGGTTCTTCCCTCTCTCCTTAGAGAAGCTGTTATCCTTTTGCAATTCAGTTCATTTGATCGTTGTGTAACCTCTGTTCTCTGATAAGGTCTAGAAAGGTTATGATTTTATAAGTTATCTGGCTTTCGCCCCTTCAGTTTGAGGGTGGGAACAATATCCTTTGGTATATTTCTTCATGTTAAACAGAGGCAGAACATGAGGTTTTGACATTCATGTCTAAAGTTTATATTTGGTGAGATCTGTCAAACCAGTCAGTTTACCTTTACAACTTGTTGTGTGTTTTTAAAATTTTATGTTTAACCTCTCTTCTGCACTCTGAGAAAATAAATATTTCAGGTCTTTAAATTTTTATTCATCACGTTATTTTCTTTAATGGAGCTGGATTTCTTATTCCTAACACTCAAGGAAAGGCTTCAAATCAATTTATTAAATAGATCACTTTTCCCAAGTATTTGGTTCCTACAACTTAAGATATACTAAATTCCTCCATGTTCCTTCCCCTCTCTGTGTTTACACAGATGTATAGTATGATAGGTGTGGTTAATTGTCTGCAAAGATGGCTGCCAGTAATTCTGCTTATTCTAATACGTGGATGTTGCTCATCTACCAAGAAATGGAGAGTATTTCATCTTCCCTTGAGCATTCTCTGGCCTGAGAATTGCTTTGGTTGTTAGAAGTTAGGAGTTAGACACACCACTTCTGGACCTCAGGTTTAAGAGGCTTGGTGGACTCTGCCTTTGCTTGCTTAGCATCTCAATCCACCATAACTAAGCTTGGCTATCCTGCTAGAGAGACCAGATGGAGAGCATGACCTTCTGAATGGTGAAAGTCCATGGGAGGAAAGGAACACTTAGAAGATGAAGGACTACGTGACTCAGAGAGCGTTCTCGGTTTCCTAGCTGAGGAACCAGGCATGCAAAGGAAGCCATTTTGGATCCTCCAACCCAGATTGGGGTCCCCCTGACCAAACCTAGCTGTCAATTCAGGGAGAAGAAATAAGCTTGCCCTGGCTGAGCCATGGAGAACCAAAGCAAAGAAACATGCACCAATTAAATGGTGGCCATTTTAAAATGTTAAATTTGGGAGGTGGTTGTTATGTAACAATAGATTACTGAGAAATAATCCAAGTTGTGCCAGTTAAGAAACGAAAGATTTGTTGAAAGTGAGAGAAGATTAATCAATTCTAGGAAATAAAAGAGAATTGTACACACTTATGAGTAATTGTGGGGAATTTGCTGGAGGAATTCAGAGACAGTCAGCACTCAGCACTAATGAGAGCTCATAGAAGATGGACAATATTTATTTGTAAAAGACTGATCCGTGCAAATTTTAGTGACAGTTATATTGACATAACTACTAAAACAAATTTTAGAACTTGTTCAGAACCAGATGCATGTGTACTTGGTCTTTATGTCCTCTGTTTTCAGGGAGGTCCTCTTTCAATTTGAAATCCTGAGTAATACCCTGCTTTTTCCTTAGGCAAGTGACTATAAGTGTGGGCATTTTATTTCCGACGGGATCCTACCCACTGACCAAGGATGTCAAGCCTTGTTCTCGCTGTAATTGGGTTTGGTCCATTCCCCTGCATTCGACCTGACCTTTTTTTTTTTGGGGGGGGGGCAGACAGAGATCACAAGCAGGCAGAGAGATAGGGGGAAGCAGGCTCCTTGCTGAGCAGAGAGCCCGATGCAGGGCTCGATCCCAGGACCCTGGGATCATGACCTGAGCCGAAGGCAGAGGTTTTAACCCACTGAGCCACCCAGGCGCCCCTGACCTGACCTTTTTAAAACCAAACTATCTGTGTGATTTAGAATATCAGGCAAGATGGCAGTCAGGTCAGTTAAAACTGTCTGACTCCCTGCTAGAGACTCAGCATCGTTGAGGGATGGAGAGATAAAGACAAGAGTTGATGAAGGCAGGTTTAGGAACATTAACCTCTCTTTCTCCTTGTTGTGTCTACTGTTGAAATTAGACAGCAGCCCTTGCGAGGCAAACCCCAGGCGGCAGCTGTCAGTATTGGACATCTGGCAGCTAAGCTGTGCTTTGGCATTGATTCACCTCCTCCGCCCCCAGCCCAGCCCGGCCCGGAACTTTCTGAGGCCGAGTATCACAGATGCCTGTACTACATGGATCAGTCTTCTTGCAAAGCAGCCCCAGAGACATAAAGGGAAGAATGATGCTATGGGGGAAGTGTTCTTGGGGCGGGGGAGGGAGGGTCTGGCGAGACACGTTCTGCACACAGAAGGTGGGATGGCTGTGATGTTTCACATCACTCAGGAGTTATTTCACATTTATAAGCCTGTGATCCGATCCCGTTCATTTATCCTCCCTAAAATGACATGACAGGAACAGTGACTTGTAATGGAAAATTTTCTACCTGGGTCTTTTTATGATTACAGCAAAGATATAAACATCCTCATTTTTCACAGGAGAATAAAAACTGTTAAACACACATCCACCGGGGCCGTGCAGCCTTTCAAGGGGAGCGCTGGAAGCCAGTTTCTGCGTTGGGGTCGAAGTCTTTTAAACCTGAAAGCGGCCGCTCGGAGGTGATCTACTTTTCATGTTAGTGAAAGCCTGGGTGAATCTTGAAAAGTAATAAAACCTAAAGAGTCCCACTGGGGACTAGGAAATGGGCTTTCAGAGCGGGTTGATTCATTCAATTTCATTCATGTAAAGTTTAAAGAGGAAGCGAGAGAGGGGAACAGACGAGGTGAACAGAGAAGGCATGACTGACTTGAGAGGAACGACCCCCCCCCACCCCAAAAGTCATCCCCTTAGATGGGGTTTCTCACGAACCTGTGAAGAGAGACCCGAAAAGTTATGCCATTGAAAGGCAAGGTCAGGTAAAACACACCCAGAATAAACTTCTCCGACAACCACAATTTGTGCACCTTGCTTTTTTTTTTTTTTAATACAAAATGTGAAAAGGGCTTTGTGTCAGAGCCAGACCTATCACACTGTGCTTTTCCAAATAAACTAGGTGGGCAAGGGGGGTGGCGAGGGGATATAGCACGAGGCTTCCTAATTCTCTAAGAAAATGAAAGTCCAGGTGGTCTGGGATTATAGTTCACACATTTTTAGGTGGGGTTTTCAGTCCTTTATTGACTACTTCACAGGACATTTGTGAATACAAAATAGTTTCCAGGGAGGGCGGGTGTGGACAACAACCTAAAGCAAAAAAAAAAATGTTTTCCACTTCCATAGCCAAGTACCTGGATGTGAACAGCTACACGTGGGCTAAAGCCCCGAGCTCAGTGGCGAGCAGCAGGGTGGGAGGGCTTAGTGTCGCATGTCAGTGGACTGCACAGCTGGGCTCATCCCCAAGGACTCCAGCTCCATATCTGTTTCCTTTATGTGACCTTTGCTATCAGAGGACCATGCTGGGAGAGAGTCAGAATATTATTTTGAGACGTGGGTTCGTACCTAAAACACCAAAAAAGGAACTGGAAATATTTGATTTAACTCAGGTGGCTAGAAGAACCTCCTCTCCAAGAATTGTAAGCTGCCAGGGGTTTTTAAGCCCCTTTTAGCTCTCAGGTCTGTGTAACACGAATATGAACATATTGCCAGTTCTTTTCCCCTTGGGCTTACTTCCTCCTGGACGGAAAGTGCTGACAGTCAGAAACCTGGAGAAAACCTAGAAAACTGGACTTTCAGGTCTCTCTGCTGCCTTCCTACTTGTTATGCAGAGGTAATCAATTCTTTTCCTTCCCCGGACTTTCTGCCTTCCAGAAGAGGAATTTTACCCCCATAGAACGCAGAATCCATACAGTAAACATTCTAGAGGAATGTAGAATATATCAGTCACATGAAATCAAAACAGCTGGAAGGGGACGCCTGGGTGGCTCAGTTGGTTAAGCAGCTGCCTTCGGCTCAGGTCATGATCCCAGCGTCCTGGGATTGAGTCCCACATCGGGCTCCGTGCTCCGCGGGGAGCCTGCTTCTCTCTCTGTCTCTGCCTGCCACTCTGTCTGCCTGTGCTCACTCTCACGCTCTCTCTGATAAATAAATAAAATCTTTAAAAAAAAACAAAAAAAAAAACAAAAAAAAAAAACAGCTGGAAGGAGTCACTAATACATACAGAGTACAGAGTAGGTAACCAGTCTTGGGCTGTGAGCTTGACTTTAGGGCCAGGGCTTTCTTTGACTTTTAAATGTGCTCACTGGAGCATTTACTGGTATCCTCCCTATTTTAAATCAGAGGAAAAACGAGACCAGCCAACA
The DNA here is from genome assembly GCF_922984935.1 of Meles meles. NCBI lineage: Eukaryota > Metazoa > Chordata > Mammalia > Carnivora > Mustelidae > Meles > Meles meles. The sequence continues at coordinate 54,370,534 of NC_060083.1, forward strand.
CAGACCATCAGATTTTAGAGCTCAACTCTTTTAACTATGGCAGGAGGCTGCGTGTAATTCACATACATGTATAATTTGAGATTTTTAATAAGATTTTATTTATTTATTTGATAGAGAGAGATCACAAGGAGGCAGTGAGGCAAGCAAAGAGAAAGGGGGAAGCAGACTCCCTGCTGAGCAGAGCCCGATGTGGGGCTTGATCCCAGGACCCTGGGATCATGACCTGAGCCGAAGGCAGAGGCTTAACCCACTGAGCCACTCAGGTGCCCCTAATTTGAGATTTTTGTCTTCAGTTGAGTCTTTTCCATTTTGGTACCATTAAACTCAGTAAAGGCAAAAGGGACCCCCAAAAGAACACCTGCTTCATTCTCTTTTCCCCTTCCAGAGTGGACCACAACCCTGTCAAACGGAAGGAGCCCATTCTGCGCTGAGCCAAGGCCCAGGAGCTTACAGAGTCAGAGATTGCGAGGACAAACACTGGTTTTTGTACACGGCCTGACTTCATGGCCCAGAGTTGCTAGCTGTTTGTCTAATCTTCTCTTCAAGAATGGCCTTGATTTACTGGCTGTGGGCTCAACCAGATTTTAAACTTTGAGACCCTAAGCCTATGATTAGAAATCTCTTCATTTGCATCCATCCCCCAAAGACCCTATAACTTGGCCATCCCATTAGCATTCTAAACAGAACAGGTGATTCCTACAGTGTGACAACATCAACGGAAACTGCCTGCTTAATTTTATCAACTCGCCTCTTTAGAGGGTGCTGACAGCCTTGCAGAGAGGCAAGGCCTGCAGGGTGGCCTGGCAAATCTGCATTCTATGGCTTTTTTGTTAAGTGGTACATCAGGAGATTAATTCGGCCTGAGTTTTGCATTTGTATTTTGTACCAATGCCCAGAGGTCTTAGGAGCAAAAGCATATTTGATACCTATTTATCTTTGTCAAGGGGTTGTCATGGGAGCCAAGGTGATACTGACTTTCGTGAGGTCCTTTGAGGAGAGGTGATGGGGAACTGGATATATCTGCTTGGTTCTATTTTCACATCTATCTGCTCTTTGCCAGAAGGTTAAGTTTCTCCCACCTCTCTGTCAGCACTTCCCAGCCTTTTCCTTCCAGTGGCACATTCGGTCATACTAAAGGAGCTAGTGCTTTGCCCATGCTAGTGAAGACCCCAACCATGACGGAGATGTGTATTTGGATGTCTACTTGTTCCAGCTGAAAAATATATATATATATTTGTTTCTGGGCCTTTCCAAATTTCTTATGTTGGTTAGTGGTGGCTTAGAAGGAGAAAGCTGGGTCTTTAAGCAGTCCATCACCTTAACCACTCGGCCACCTCGTCCACCTAAGCTGGGTCTTTTAAAAGAAGATGCCTTATTGTCAAGGGTGAGAGAACAAAGACAACAAATGTCAATGAAGTATGGAAGCAAAAGAAGCATAACGGAATCCTCAAAGAAAAAAGCATCCTGATGGCTTGAGTCATCTGGGATGAAAAAAGCGGAAACCATAGGAAAGCAATGACGTAGTGACCAATCAGTTAGATTCTAAGTCTTTTGTCGTTTGAAAACTGTTATGGTTTCCTCCATTACTTTAATACAGTGCTGGGGAAAAAAAAATGAGAAATGTATTTAAATCAAGTGTTCAATCTCAAGTTCCAAATTTGTAAATGAGCTTTCCAATGCTATATTTCCTTAGCTTAAAAATACCCTTTTCTGAAAGCAATGCCCAAGATAATTATAAAGACAGATTTTTTTCCCCCCAAAGGACTCTGGGCTTCAAACATACACACACACACACACACACACACACACACACACACACACACACACACAATTGCTATCTTCCTTCTTCCCAGTCAGTTTTTCCTTTCTTCTTCTGAACTTCTGAAGTTTTAGTTCCTCATGTGTGCCAAGCATTGTGATAAACAGGTTAGCTGGATTGTCTCAGGAATCCTAAAGTTTACACTCTCTCTATCCCCATTTTACAGGTGAGGCAACCAAGGCATAGAGTCGTGACAAACTAAGGTGAGATCTGTTCCCTGAACCCCTGTTCTAAGTCTCATCCAGCTGCCCTTCCCGGTTAACAGGATTAAATAATAATACATATTCTATTAGTTGCATTTGTTTTCATTCATAGCCACATTTTTTTTAAGATTTTATTTATTTATTTGACAGAGATCATAAGTAGGCAGAGAGGCAGGCAGAGAGAGAGGAAGGGAAAGGCTCCCCGCTGAGGAGAGAGCCTGATGCGGGGCTTGGACCCAGGACCCTGGGATCATGACCTGATCCGAAGGCAGACATAACCACATTTTTTAATCCACTGAAGAAATTGATTTTAAAGGTTTTCTTTCTAATTATCTGTGGAAAACTAGATTTTTAGCCATCTTCCAGGGATTTTTTTTTAATAATAATAAACTCTGTGTATGGTTAAGTTATATCTATGTATAGATTTATAGATGTATAGCTATATTAAAGGATACAAAAGAAGCTGTGATTGCCTCGAAGGGGAAAAATAATCAAGTAACATGGTCGAAGCTAAAAAAGCTGTTCTGTTGAAATTTCTTATATGTACTTCTTACCTAAGCAAAAGCCATCTTTAAATGCAATCCAAATAAACAAGAATAACAAACTTATTCGCCTGGAAGAATGTTGGCTTTCAAGTGGATAAGCAAGTACTTTTGATAACTCTAATGTACCATCACTATAACATTATTAGCCACATCCTATTTTCTGCAAATTATTACCATTAAAAACTGCTTCAAATTCAATGATCTGTTAATTACATTTAATTCTTCTCGCATGTGTCATAATTTCAGCCTTTAAATAAAAATAGATGGGCTTTATTTAGACGCATTGATGCATTCTGCAAGGAATCCATGCTTGATGAAGTCTTACTCAAAAGAAGTTAAAAGTTCGAAAGGTGAACTTTATATTTTGGATTTCAACAAAGCACCACCCCTAGGCCGTGCGTAGCAGCAGGACAGGATACCATGATTGCTTCTTCAAGAGCATGTGCTACCGTCGAGATACGGTATTTCCAATCTGGGCATCACTCTTCAGTCACTCATTCATCCATTCATCCTTGAATTGCGTACCACATTGACCAGGTCCTTTTTAGATGTCCGGTGATCCTCTGGTCCTGGTATTTGGAGATTTGTGGGAGCAAAGGAAGGCATTTCAACAGAATCACACAAAAGCCGTTCTGGTAACTGGTTCAGGTGCCAGGGCCTCAGCTGCTCATCACTACAGACAGAATTGTAGGCATGCACTCTCCATAGTTGTATAGATGCCAGGAATTCTTTGAGACTCAGATGCAACTTATTTGATCATTGAATCCTTTCTGGTAGGCAGCTGGAGGTTTTGGTTATAACATGTAAACAATTCTTGGATGAATCAGGCTGCCGTCATTGTAGACCTCTCACCTGACTGAATAACGAGATCGGTTTTTCAGTTTCATTTTTAAAATGGTCAATGACACATTACTTAGCATGCAGAATCTGTTCTGCCCCTAGATGCATAATAAATTACACATGAACAAAATATTCTGCAGGCAGTTAAAACAGTGTCTCTGAGGGTCAGGGGCAGCATGATATAAAATGGCTAAGACTCTGAGCTCTAAGGTTTTACAGCCTGGATTTGAATGCTGGATTTGCCCCTAGTTAGTGTTGGGTCCTGGTGCAGGTTCATTAAATCTCTCTAAGCCTCCATTGACTCTCTTTTAAAAAAGGTTTGTTGTAAGGATTAAAGTAAATAACCTGAATAAGGCTCTTAGTACAGTGTGTGGGATTTGGTAATCACTCAATAAGTGTGATTTTTTTTTTTTAAGATTTATTTATTTTAGAGAGAGAGCACCAGTAGGGGGAGGGAGCAGAGGGAGAGAATCTCAAACTGACTCTGCCCTCACCACAGAGACCCACAAGGACCTCAATGTCACACCCCCAAGATCCTGATCTGAGCAGAAATCAAGAGTCAGGAGCTTAGCCCACTGAGCCACCCAGGTGCCCCATAAGTGTGAATTTTTATTTTTGTGTTTGAGTCCCTCGGCATTGCTGAAGAGGTTCAGGAGAGCAGGGATAAAAGAAGGGGGACTTAAGAATTTCCTCTGAAAGCTCAGATTTTTCCCTTGCATGCAAAGTCCGCAAGAATACATACCTAATCTAGACTTGCACCCCCTTCCGAACAGAAGCCTTCTGCTTTAGTCAGAGGCCTGATTCCAACTGCTCTCTGAACTTCCCCTGGAAGGGAACACAATGCCTTCTTCTACCCCGGTCAAATTCTGCCAGCCTACAAAACCAGCTCAAATTCCATGTCCCTGAAGCTCTCCCAAAAAATTCTGTCCTTCCCTCTCCTTTCCCAAATGCCAATAGAAGAATTAAATAATTTGTGCCACACGTCTCAAGGGTGTGTCCGTGCTCTAGGCTGCTGTGACAAATGGCCCATGATCTTTGTGGCTTCAAACAACATAACTATATTATTTTCCAGCTTTGTCGGCCAAGAGTCTGATATGGGTCTCCTGTGGCTCAGACAGAGTTGTCAGAAGAGGTTTTTTTATTTCTGTACATAGGAAACCCTTTTCTTGCTCGTGAAGGTGTGGGCGGGATTCATTTCCATGCAGTTGTAGGACTGAGGTCCATTTCCTTCCTGACATTGGCTGGAGGTGGCCCAGAGTTCCCAGAGGGCTCCCTCTGGCCCTTACACATGGGCTCTCCAGGTCCAAACACCAGCATTCTTCCGGTCTTCCTCCTGCTGCCCTCTTTAGACTAAACTTTCTGGCAGCTGTTTCCAATTTTAAGAATTTGTGATTTAGATTGGGCCTACTGGGAAAATCCAGGATACTCTCCCTTTCTCAAGACTGGTCACCTGGATCACACTTGAGAAGTTCCTTTTCACCATATTAGAATGTGGACACTATTGAGGATTCCTTATACTGCTTACCCAGGTCATTTACTGAAGTCCGTTTAAGATGGTGATTATACATATACATGTCTGAACTACACGCATTTTTTCAATTGTGTCTGTGTCTTGTCTCCCTGTCAAGATTCTGGAAGGTAGGGAGGGACGGAGAGGGTGCGTCTTAGTGTTCTTCTGAAGCCTTAACTTGAACCATCCCAGGTTCTCCAGTGAGATAGATGATTGCAAAGATAATTGGCAGATTGCTGAGTCATTCGTTCAAGAGTGTCTTCATGTTCCTAATCTTCTATCTTACATAGGCAAATGTATAAAGGATTTATTTTTAATTGGTAGACTGATCTTAGAGATTCCCTCTGATACAGACTCTTTCTTTTTTTTTCTGATTTTATTTATTTTTTTCAGCGTAACAGTATTCATTGTTTTTGCACAACACCCAGTGCTCCATGCAAAACGTGCCCTCCCTACTACCCACCACCTGTTCCCCCAACCTCCTACCCCTGACCCTTCAAAACCCTCAGGTTGTTTTTTAAGCAAATGTCATGAACTTGACTGACCAGGCTTGGAAAGATTGAAGTAACAGGTGTCATGATCTTGAAACTGAACTTCAAGGTTAAGCTTATTAGCTTAACAGAAAAGTTTGTCCTAGTAGCATTTATTCAAATCATGCATTCCAGCAATGGCAAAGGAGATAAAGTGCCCTTCGCACGACAGATATTTGTTCTCCAGGAAATGGTGTTTAAATGTCCTTCATGTTTATATAATTTTATGAGTAGGGTGATTATTTTTTTTAATCCTGTGTAGTCTATTAAAACATTAGAACTTCCCTTCTTATCTTTTTCTTGTGATACTCCCTCATAATTCTTCCTACATCTATTCTGTGATTCTAAATATATAAAGCAAATCTTTAAAAAAGCAATTTCTAACCTTTGCACAAGTCCCCCCCCCCCCCCCCCCCGGAACTTTCTCTTTCATTTCTCACTGGGAAGCCTTCTAATTCTTGAAAACCCACTCAAATTCTTCTACAAGGAAGTCTTCCTTTATCCCTTCTCACCTACATGAAACATGAAACATGAAACATGTCAGAGTCTAGTAGCTAGTAGCCATACTTGACATCATAAAACTAAAATACGTGTGTATGGGTTGACTAATAACAGCAATCACTGAAAAAAAAAATGAAGAAGTAAGATTACATCTCTAAATGGCTTTAGCTCTGGAATATAATCCTAATTAATTGCTGCTTCCCTCTGCCCCAACACAGCATTACTTGGTTTTGCTTCTTTGCTCGATGTTTTTAATGACTCCATGGGATCTGATTGACAACTTTAATTTTCTTTTTTATTTCTTTTCAGCGTAACAGTATCCATTGTTTTTGCACCACCCCCAGTGCTCCATGCAATATGTTTCCTCCCTAATGCCTACCCCTTGTTCCCCCAACCTCCCACCCCCCGCCCCTTCAAGACCCTCAGGCTGTTTTTCAGAGTCCATAGTCTCTCAGGGTTCACCTCCCCTTCCAATTTCACTCAACTCCTTTCACCTCTCCATTTCCCCATGTCCTCCATGTTATTTGTTATGCTCCACAAATAAGTGAAAGCATATGATAATTGACTCTCTCTGCTTGAGTTATTTCACTCAGCATAATCTCTTCCCATCCCGTCCATGTTGCTACAATAGTTGGGTATTCATCCTTTATTAGCAAGACAGGAAAGAACATGTGTTGGAGAGGATGTGGAGAAAGGGGAACCCTCTTACACTGTTTGTGGGAATGCAAGTTGGTGCAGTCACTTTGGAGAACAGTGTGGAGATTCCTCAAGAAATTAAAAATAGAGCTTCCCTATAACCCTGTAATTGCACTACTGGGTATTTACCCCAAAGACAACTTTAATTTTATTTTTTTATTTTTTATTTTTTTAAAAATTTATTTATTTATTTTTTTCAGCATAACAGTATTCATTGTTTTTGCACCACACCCAGTGCTCCATGCAGTACGTGCCCTCCCTATTACCCACCACCTGGTTCCTCAACCTCCCATCCCCTCCCCCGCCACTTCAAAACCCTCTGGTTGTTTTTCAGAGTCCATAGTCTCTCATGGTTCATCTCCCCTTCCAGTTTCCCTCAACTCCCTTCTCCTCTCCATCTCCCCATGTCCTCCATGTCATTTGTTATGCTCCACAAATAAGTGAAACCATATGATACTTGACTCTCTCTGCTTGACTTATTTCACTCAGCATAATCACTTCCAGTCCCATCCATGTTGCTACAAAAGTTGGGTATTCATCTTTTCTTTCTTTCTTTTTTTTTAATAAACATATAATGTATTTTTATCCCCAGGGGTACAGGTCTGTGAATCACCAGGTGACAACTTTAATTTTAAAGAAACTGTTCTTCTGCAGCAGACTCAGGCAAACATTGCTCTGAAACCCTTCCTTGGGATGCAAATGAATGTTAACACTTTCCAAGTAAAAGTGGAATTATTGAGCTCAAAGCTGGTAAGGAATCGTGATGTTCAGATGACCGTATCACCTACTACATCGTGTACAAAGGGCCCGCATTAGTAAAATAGCATTTATTACTCCAAGAGCACTGGCAGACATCATGGTATTATCTACCTTTGATTCTAGCTTAAATCTTTAACAGGTGGCTTTGCCCTGCTACTAACGTACCATTTTGCATCCTCCAAATGCAAACTAGATCCCCTATTTGCCTTTACAATGAAATTTAGAATCCCCCTGGTAAGTATTAGTAAATCTTGCATAAACACTGGGGGGGGGGGTAAGAGGTCACCATATACGAATGCATTTATTCACCTATTAGTCTCTGTAGAACATTCTTCCCTGAGGCAAGTCCTCCATATAATAAAATCATTTAGGAAAAAAAACAACTACCAGTAGCCTGCACTTGGCAACAGATCATGGGTTTCAATATTGTATTCTCCCGGAAGCCGAAAAAAGAAAAATGATCTCAGAAAGGCCTGTTGTTTTGGCAAGCAGTGAAACGCCATCGCATTTCTACATATTGAGTAGCAGTTGGAACTTCATAAATGGTTAATGCTGGGACGATTCCAGGAGGCATTAGAAATATTAGAGTGGGTAGCGCGTTACAGCTCAGCAATTCTGCACAGAACTAAGAGTTGAACGGCATCCGTAGAGAGTATTTATGACGTAGCCAGGCACTTGAGAATATGTTTCTGGAAGCAAAATGAGTTGATGATGAGGGAAATTGTGTAACGAATGATGCCAAGATAGGTATAAAGGAAAATTATTCATGGGGGAAAAACAAGTGCATTTGGGCACGGAAGACATTTCTAGCAATCTCTCCACTGACGGAAAGCAGCTCCTGTTCAGACTTTAAGAAAAACAAAAGGGTATTAACAAAGGCCATGAAGTACGAGAATCTAATTGATATTTGGTCATGCTTTTCTTTGACTCCTCTTTGGACTTTGGTTAGATACGTACACACACCGGTTACATACCTATTAATACATATGCACCTACATACACGAATATCATTATGTCGTTTCAGGCTAAGGAATCTTTTTAATGAGGATCCATCTTTTTTATTTTTAACTGCCTTCTCCAATCCCCCCAATACAGAGCTACGCAGAGCAGCACACCCTTGTGCCATTAGTCCCTTGGCTGGCTCAGAACCTCAGCAGCTTACCCGGCTCCCCTGTCCAGCGTACTGATACTAGATGGTTTCACATTTGTTTTCTCTCTCTCCACTGCTCTTATTTTCTGTATGCAACGGCCCATTTACGGTCTCTGCAATAGATTCCCATGGTAGATTCCCATCCTGTTTCTGGGATGAGATTTCTGGGCTGGATTTCCCCATTTGGCCTCTTTCTACTGGGCACCCAGGCTCAAAATCCTCACTTTTTTTAATTTAAAAAAATTTTTTTTATTAATGTATGATGTATTATTAGCTCCAGAGGTACAGGTCTGTGAATCGCCAGGTTTACACACTTCACAGCACTCACCATAGCACATACCTTCCCCAATGTCCATAACCCCACCACCCTCTCCCAACCCCCTCCCCCCAGCAACCCTCAGTTTGTTTTGTGAGATTAAGAGTCTCTTATGGTTTGTCTCCCTCCCGATCCCACCTTGTTTCATTTATTCTTTTCCTACCTCCCAAACCCGCCACGTTGCCTCTCCACTTCCTCATATCAAAATAAGTCAATCGGAGGTGGGAGTCAAGATGGCGGAGAAGTAGCAGCCTGAGACTACATCAGGTAGCAGGAGATCAGCTCGATAGCTTATCTAAACATTGCAAACACCTACAAATCCAACGGGAGAAAAAAAAAAAAAAAAAAAAAAAAAAAAAAAAAAAAAAAAAAAAAAAAAATAAAAAAAAAAAAAAAAAAAAAATCCAACGGGAGAGCGAAGAGAAGAAGAACAGCAACTCTAGAAACAGAAAATCAACCACTTTCTGAAAGGTAGGACTGGCGGAGAAGTGAATCTAAAACGACGGGAAGATAGACCGCGGGGGGAGGGGCCGGCTCCCGGCAAGCGGCGGAGGAACGGAGCACAAAATCAGGACTTTTAAAAGTCTGTTCCACTGAGGGACATTGCTCCAGGGGCTAAACCGGGGTGAAGCCCACGCGGGGCCAGCGTGGCCCCAGGCCCCGCAGGGTCACAGAAGGATCGGGGGTGTCAGAGTGTCGGAGAGCTCGCAGGTATTAGAACGGAGAAGCCGGCTGCAAAGACAGAACCGAGGACTGAACTCTCAGCTCGGGGTTACCTTGAACTGGTCGCGGGCTGGGTGAGCTCGGAGCGCGGCTAGAGGCTGGGGATACGGGAGTGATTGGGTGCTGTCCTCTGGGGACGCACTGAGGAGTGGGGCCCCAGGCTCCCGGCTCCTCCGGGCTGGACACTGGGAGGCCGCCATTTTCATTCCCGTCCTCCGGAACTCTACGGAAAGCGTTCAGGGAACAGAAGCTCCCAAAAGCGAACCCGAGCCGATTACTTAGTCCGGCCACCGGTAAGGGCGGTGCAATCCCGCCTCGGGCAAAGACACTTGAGAATCACTACAACAGGCCCCTCCCCCAGAAGATCAACAAAATATCCAGCCAGGACGAAGTTCATCTATCAAGGAGAAAGCAGATTCAATTCCTAAGACAGCAGAGCAATTCCAGAGGAGGAGAAAGCAAAGCACGGAACTCATGGCTTTCTCCCCATGATTCTTTAGTCTTGCGGCTACTTCAATTTTTTTTTCTTTTTTCAATTTTTTTTTTCTTTTTTCAATTTTTTTTTCTTTTTTCTTTTTTCTTCTGCTAAAATTTTTTTAAAACTTTTACCCTTTTCTTTTTAAACGTTTTTTGACTAGTTCATCTAAATATATATATTTTTTCTTTCTTTTTTATATTTTTTTATTTGTTTTATTTTTTAAATTTTTTTCTTTTCTTTTTTTTTTTTTCTTTTTTTTTCAGAACCTGTTTTTTATCCCCTTTCTCCCCCCCACAATTTGGGGTCCCTTCTGATTTGGTTACAGCGCATTTTTCTGGGGTCTTTGCCACCCTATTAGTAGTTTATTTGCTCCTTCATATCCTCTTATCTGGACAAAATGACAAGGCGGAAAAAATCACCACAAACAAAAGAACAAGAGACAGTACCGAAGGCTAGGGACCTAATCAACACAGACATTGGTACTATGTCAGATCAAGAGTTCAGAATGACGATTCTGAACATTCTAGCCGGGCTCGAAAAAGGCATGGAAGATATTAGAGAAACCCTCTCTGGAGATATTAAAGCCCTTTCTGGAGAAATTAAAGAACTAAAATCTAACCAAGTTGAAATCAAAAAAGCTATTAATGAGGTGCAATCAAAAATGGAGGCTCTCACTGCTAGGATCAATGAGGCAGAAGAAAGAATTAGTGATATAGAAGACCAAATGACAGAGAATAAGGAAGCCGAGCAAAAGAGGGACAAACAGCTACTGGACCATGAGGGGAGAATTCGAGAGATAAGTGACACCATAAGACGAAACAACATTAGAATAATTGGGATTCCAGAAGAAGAAGAAACAGAGAGGGGAGCAGAAGGTCTATTGGAGAGAATCATTGGAGAGAATTTCCCTAATATGGCAAAGGGAACAAGCATCAAAATCCAGGAGATACAGAGAACCCCCCTCAAAGTCAACAAGAATAGGTCCACACCCCGTCACCTAATAGTAAAATTGACAAGTCTTAGTGACAAAGAGAAAATCCTGAAAGCAGCCCGAGAAAAGAAGTCTGTAACATACAATGGTAAAAATATTAGATTGGCAGCAGACTTATCCACAGAGACCTGGCAGGCCAGGAAGAGCTGGCATGATATATTCAGAGCACTCAACAAGAAAAACATGCAGCCAAGAATACTCTATCCAGCTAGGCTATCATTGAAAATAGAAGGAGAGATCAAAAGCTTCCAGGACAAACAAAAACTGAAAGAATTTGCAAACACCAAACCAGGTCTCCAGGAAATATTGAAAGGGGTCCTCTAAGCAAAGAGAGAGCCTAAAAGTAGTAGATCAGAAAGGTACAGAGACAATATACAGTAACAGTCACCTTACAGGCTAATAATGGCACTAAATTCATATCTCTCAATAGTTACCCTGAATGTTAATGGGCTAAATGCCCCAATCAAAAGACACAGGGTATCAGAATGGATAAAAAAACAAAACCCATCAGTATGTTGCCTACAAGAAACTCATTTTAGATGCGAAGACACCTCCAGATTGAAAGTGAGGGGGTGGAAAACAATTTACCATGCTAATGGGCATCAGAAGAAAGCTGGGGTGGCAATCCTTATATCAGATCAATTAGATTTTAAGCCAAAGACTATAATAAGAGATGAGGAAGGACACTATATCCTACTCAAAGGGTCTGTCCAACAAGAAGATCTAACAATTTTAAATATCTATGCCCCTAACGTGGGAGCAGCCAACTATATCAACCAATTAATAACAAAATCAAAGAAACACATCAATAATAATACAATAATAGTAGGGGACTTGAACACTCCCCTCACTGAAATGGACAGATCATCCAAGCAAAAGATCAACAAGGAAATAAAGGCCTTAAATGACACACTGGACCAGATGGACATCACAGATATATTCAGAACATTTCATCCCAAAGCAACAGAATACACATTCTTCTCTAGTGCACATGGAACCTTCTCCAGAATAGATCACATCCTGGGTCACAAATCAGGTCTCAACCGGTATCAAAAGATTAGGATTATTTCCTGCATATTTTCAGACCACAATGCTCTGATGCTAGAACTCAATCACAAGACGAAAGCTGGAAAGAACCCAAATACATGGAGACTAAACAGCATCCTTCTAAAGAATGAATGGGCTAACCAGGAAATTAAAGAAGAATTGAAAAAATTCATGGAAACAAATGATAATGAAAACACAACAGTTCAAAATCTGTGGGACACAGCAAAGGCAGTCCTGAGAGGAAAATATATAGCGGTACAAGCCTTTCTCAAGAAACAAGAAAGGTCTCAAGTACACAACCTAACCCTACGCGTAAAGGAGCTGGAGAAAGAACAAGAAAGAAACCCTAAACCCAGCAGGAGAAGAGAAATCATAAAGATCAGAGCAGAAATCAATGAAATAGAAACCAAAAAAACAATAGAAAAAATCAATGAAACTAGGAGCTGGTTCTTTGAAAGAATCAATAAGATTGATAAACCCCTGGCCAGACTCATCAAAAAGAAAAGAGAAAGGACCCAAATCAATAAAATCATGAATGAAAGAGGAGAGATCACAACTAACACCAAAGAAATACAGACAATTATAAGAACATACTATGAGCAACTCTACGCCAACAAATTGGACAATCTGGAAGAAATGGATGCATTCCTAGAGACATATAAACTACCACAACTGAACCAGGAAGAAATAGAAAACCTGAACAGGCCCATAACCAGTAAGGAGATTGAAACAGTCATCCAAAATCTCCAAACAAACAAAAGCCCAGGGCCAGATGGCTTCCCAGGGGAATTCTACCAAACATTTAAAGAAGAACTCATTCCTATTCTCCTGAAACTGTTCCAAAAAATAGAAATGGAAGGAAAACTTCCAAACTCATTCTATGAGGCCAGCATCACCTTGATCCCAAAACCAGACAAGGATCCCACCAAAAAAGAGAACTACAGACCAATATCCTTGATGAACACAGATGCAAAAATTCTCGCCAAAATACTAGCCAATAGGATTCAACAGTACATTAAAAGGATTATTCACCACGATCAAGTGGGATTTATTCCAGGGCTGCAGGGTTGGTTCAACATCCGCAAATCAATCAATGTGATAGAACACATTAATAAAAGAAAGAACAAGAACCATATGATACTCTCAATAGATGCTGAAAAAGCATTTGACAAAGTACAGCATCCCTTCCTGATCAAAACTCTTCAAAGTGTAGGGATAGAGGGCACATACCTCAATATTATCAAAGCCATCTATGAAAAACCCACCGCAAATATCATTCTCAATGGAGAAAAACTGAAAGCTTTTCCATTAAGGTCAGGAACACGGCAGGGATGTCCATTATCACCACTGCTATTCAACATAGTACTAGAAGTCCTAGCCTCAGCAATCAGACAACAAAAAGAAATTAAAGGCATCCAAATCGGTAAAGAAGAAGTCAAACTATCACTCTTCGCAGATGATATGATACTATATGTGGAAAACCCAAAAGACTCCACTCCAAAACTGCTAGAACTTGTACAGGAATTCAGTAAAGTGTCAGGATATAAAATCAATGCACAGAAATCAGTTGCATTTCTGTACACCAACAACAAGACTGAAGAAAGAGAAATTAAGGAGTCAATCCCATTCACAATTGTACCCAAAACTATAAGATACCTAGGAATAAACCTAACCAAAGAGACTAAGAATCTATACACAGAAAATTATAAAGTACTCATGAAAGAAATTGAGGAAGACACCAAAAAATGGAAAAATGTTCCATGCTCCTGGATTGGAAGAATAAATATTGTGAAAATGTCTATGCTACCTAAAGCAATCTACACATTTAATGCAATCCCTATCAAAATACCATCCATTTTTTTCAAAGAAATGGAACAAATAATCCTAAAATTTATATGGAACCAGAAAAGACCTCGAATAGCCAAAGGAATATTGAAGAACAAAGCCAAAGTTGGTGGCATCACAATTCCGGACTTCAAGCTCTATTACAAAGCTGTCATCATCAAGACAGCATGGTACTGGCACAAAAACAGACACATAGATCAGTGGAACAGAATAGAGAGCCCAGAAATCGACCCTCAACTCTATGGCCAACTCATCTTCGACAAAGCAGGAAAGAATGTCCAATGGAAAAAAGACAGCCTCTTCAATAAATGGTGCTGGGAAAATTGGACAGCCACATGCAGAAAAATGAAATTGGACCACTTCCTTACACCACACACGAAAATAGACTCCAAATGGATGAAGGACCTCAATGTGAGAAAGGAATCCATCAAAATCCTTGAGGAGAATGCAGGCAGCAACCTCTTCGACCTCAGCCGCAGCAACATCTTCCTAGGAACAACGGCAAAGGCAAGGGAAGCAAGGGCAAAAATGAACTATTGGGATTTCATCAAGATCAAAAGCTTTTGCACAGCAAAGGAAACAGTTAACAAAACCAAAAGACAGCTGACAGATGGGAGAAGATATTTGCAAACGACATATCAGATAAAGGGCTAGTATCCAAAATCTATAAGGAACTTAGCAAACTCAACACCCAAAGAACAAACAATCCAATCAAGAAATGGGCAGAGGACATGAACAGACATTTCTGCAAAGAAGACATCCAGATGGCCAACAGACACATGAAAAAGTGCTCCACGTCACTCGGCATCAGGGAAATACAAATCAAAACCACAATGAGATATCACCTCACACCAGTCAGAATGGCTAAAATTAACAAGTCAGGAAATGACAGATGCTGGAGAGGATGTGGAGAAAGGGGAACCCTCCTCCACTGTTGGTGGGAATGCAAGCTGGTCCAACCACTCTGGAAAACAGCATGGAGGTTCCTCAAAATGTTGAAAATAGAACTACCCTATGACCCAGCAATTGCACTACTGGGTATTTACCCTAAAGATACAAACATAGTGATCCAAAGGGGCACGTGTACCCGAATGTTTATAGCAGCAATGTCTACAATAGCCAGACTATGGAAAGAACCTAGATGTCCATCAACAGATGAATGGATCAAGAAGATGTGGTATATATACACAATGGAATACTATGCAGCCATCAAAAGAAATGAAATCTTGCCATTTGCGACGATGTGGATGGAACTAGAGCGTATCATGCTTAGTGAAATAAGTCAATCGGAGAAAGACAACTATCATATGATCTCCCTGATATGAGGACATGGAGAAGCAACATGGGGGGGTAGGGGGATAGGAGAAGAATAAATGAAACAAGATGGGATTGGGAGGGAGACAAACCATAAATGACTCTTAATCTCACAAAACAAACTGAGGGTTGCTGGGGGGAGGTGGGATTGGGAGAGGGGGAGCGGGCTATGGACATTGGGGAGGGGAGGCGAACCATAAGAGACTATGGACTCTGAAAAACAACCTGAGGGTTTTGAAGGGTCAGGGGTGGGAGGTTGGGGGAACAGGTGGTGGGTAATGGGGAGGGCACGTTTTGCATGGAGCACTGGGTGTTGTGCAAAAAGAATGAATACTGTTACGCTGAAAAAATAAATAAAAAAAATAAAAAAATAAAAAAAAATAAGTCAATCGGACAAAGACAACTATCATATGATCTCCCTGATATGAGAAAATCTTCACTTATTAAATTCCTTCTTTTCTCTCATTAAGGATAGCTCTCCAGCCTCTGGAATCTGCACGGACCCCATATTCTCTCTCCTGTCTGCCTCCTGTGTTTCCTTGCCATGTCGCTAGCCTAGGACTTCAGAAGTCAGCTAAAGCAGAGGCAGTATGGTGATTGGTCCATTTGACTTTCCTCTTTCCCTGTCCACCTTATCCTAGGCTTTACTACCAAAACATAAGCAATTGCTCAGGATACGACCCCCATGTGACAATATCGTCAGTGTTTTCACTTTGTTGTCAGGATAAACCCAAACCTTTCCTGTCCTCTAGCAAATGTACACCTTGAACTCTACCTTTATTCAATGTATTTGGGGAGGGGCACCAAACTCGGTGTTTTGGCTCACATAATTCATTGTTCCTGAAATGTTCTTCCTCACACGTCTTTATCAGAGTCCTACCCTCTTCCGTAAAATGCAATTCAAGTCTGATCATGTTTGAAGAAGACCAAAAAAAAAATCCCATTTAGTTAATGTTTAAAATACATTCTAAAGTTTTTATTAATCAAATCCTGCATATAGGAAACCTTTTCATAGAAAAGCAAACTGTGGGAGAAGTAGGGTAGTTGCTGTGTGCATCTCAGTGTGGGAGGTGAGTAATTTGTATGGCATTTCCTGAATGGTGGGTGACAGATGACCAGTGGTGGGAGGCTTTGAGACCAAAGCCTAGATCTTTGAACTCCCAATCAACATCTCTACCCCACAGTGTTGAGTGGAGGCATCGTGGCTCACTCATGAAGTACGTACACATAGCTATTGTGCAGCCTGGAATTCCAACCTGGCTCTGCCATTCCTTAGGAATGTGAAGTCGGACAAAACATATCCATTCCATTTTCTAATCCGTGAAATGAGTCTAGCAGGTTTGTGTGAAGTCAAAACAAGGTAACGCAGGTAAGGTACTTAGCACAATGCCTGCGGGGAAGAAAGCCCTCATTAATGCAGCTGCTATTCTACTCTACCCATGACTAGATAAAATGGACTTCTCCAAAGACTAGAAGAAAGACCTCCCTAAATACCAGTGGCCTAACGGTGGAGTTCTTTCCAGATGTATAACTCTGATTACATCTATGCATTAACGAACACCCAAGATGCTCTCCCCTCCCGTTCTAGACAGGGTGGTTTAATTGTACTGCTGCAGTCAAATAAGGTGACATAAGCCCATCAACTCATCTTACACCTGACGTGTTTTCCTCTGGCAAACATAATTTCAACAGCATTTTCTTAGTGGTTAACAGTGTTTTACTCCTATCACTGAAATTATTTCTTTGTGTTTTTTTTTTTTTTTTTTTTTTTTTTTTTGTCTCTCACTAGGCCAGGAAAATTAGTTTTCAGCTCACACACACTTCCAGAAAACACTACTTCATATTGTAGATCACGACTTGGCCTGGAAAGCCCACAATTTAATTTTTGGATTAGCCACACTAATCATCTCCTTGAGAACCAGATGCCCCATTGCCAAATTGTACCAACAGAGAGAAGGCACATTCAGCTTTTGGAGAAATTCTAAGTAATTCCAAGCAGCTAGCAGTAAGCAGTGTATGCACTAGCTACGTGTTTCATCTGGACTTAACTGTCTCAAGAGCTGTTGGGTGTTGAGCAAGTTTCTGTACCTTTCTGGATGGGTTTCTATTTCATTTTTTTTTTGTTTTGGAAGATTATTGTTATACACAAATGAAATCCTACAAATCATTCAGCACAATTTGTCATCTAAGCCCATAAAACCTAAATGTTATTAATGTTAGTGTTCTTATTATGATTTATCCAAAGATTTGTTGTCTCTGATATGAAGCTTCTGAATTCTGTTCTCTGTGCTGTAGACTTATGGGCTTTCCCCCTTTTGTCTTTTCCTGAAGTAAACTGAAAAGAATTTGTCAAAGTTCCAAGTGGGTAAAGCCCACTCTATCAGAGGGCAGTGGTGGGAAGGACATACAGCTTTGGGTTGGAGGTCTTCCTCAAAATGTCCATGACTACCCATATTAGTTATGGCACTAAGTGACTTCCAAAAACCTGAGTTTACACATCAGATCTCAAATTGCAACAGCTGCCAGGGATGGTATTTGAACAAGTATCTACTGAGAAATGACTAGAATGTTCTTTGCCTTTCCATAAAGGGAATCTTGTTAA
The DNA here is from genome assembly GCF_922984935.1 of Meles meles. Taxonomy (NCBI): domain Eukaryota; kingdom Metazoa; phylum Chordata; class Mammalia; order Carnivora; family Mustelidae; genus Meles; species Meles meles. The sequence continues at coordinate 54,388,403 of NC_060083.1, forward strand.
GTGAATTGGATAACTCTTGGGGGTATAATAAGACTTGGCAAATCAGTGCCCTTCTGGAGAACATAATCATGCCTTCTGGAGCTATACCGCAGGCACTCAATTACTTAGAGGGATTCTCGGGCACCCAGCCCATCAACTCTTGGATGGTGTTTCAGGAGTCACGAGGGTTGCCTATCTGAGCTGCTGCAAAGGGGAATGTCCTACATCAGACTTTAAAATGGGTAACACGTAATGCCGTGAAATTTCTCCAATCATCCTCTGGTCTAGCCGTTGCCTGAATTCTGTAGAAACACATAGATAAGGAGGTATGGAATCTGCAGTGCCTTCTATGTCATGAAATTTCCCCAAATTACGTGTACTTCGGCAAAATGTGTTTCTGTAGGACTAGCTGCCGTTCTATAAAGATAACGTATTAGAAATAGGGTAGTACAGGGAAAATAATCACTATCATTTTATGTGTATACTGTCAGTGGCCCACAAAATCCTTGCATATAGGAGTTCCCTTGATTCTTATCTTGGATATATGCCAGCTGACTTGCCAAGACCACACAGCCAATAAATGTCTTGGATCTAGGACTCCTGACTTCTACATTCACTATGATTCATAATACCCCATTTTACCTAAGCTGTAGGTTATGTCACCCACAGAATTATAAGTTAAAGAATCCTAAATAATTGGGTTTTCATGTATTTACTAATCAGTGTTTTTCAGCACACAGCATGTGCCAGTTTCAAATATCTCTCTTCCCCAGTTCCTTGCTCTCTACCTGCCAGCCCCATACACTCCATTCTTCTGGCCACACTTTACAGTGCTCTAACGGTCCTGAAACTTTATTGTATGGAAAAGAGCTTTGGAGTGCTTAATAAACTACAGGTGTCTGGGACGTCATGCCCAAGAGGCTGTGATCCGGTCAGTCCAATACTGTATCCTGAGCAACCTGGAACGCAACTGAGATCCCAGCAGCTACCCTAGGTTTCTTCTCCATGTAGATACCTAAACTTGCCCTTTTAACATGACCACCATTCAACTCTCTATGCTCCTGACCTTCAACAATGCAAACCTGTGGGGCGCCTGGGTGGCTCAGTGGGTTAAAGCCTCTGCTTTTAGCTCAGGTCATGATCCCAGGGTCTTGGGATCCAGTCCCGCATCAGGCTCTCTGCTCAGCAGGGAGCCTGCTTCCCTTCCTCTCTCTTTGCCTGCCTCTCTGCCTACTTGTGATCTCTGTCTGTCAAATAAATAAATACATACATACATACATACATAAATACATAAATAAATAAATAATCTTTAAAAAATGCAAACCTGTAAACCTGGATCCTCCCCTCTCACTTCTTTCCACCTGACTTCCTCCTCCTTCTTCATCTCTATTCTGATATCCTAACACAAAACACCTCCTGAGAAAGACAAGACTCCAGACTCCACCTATTGCAAGCAAAACTCTCTGGTCAGTGTCATAGCTTATTCATTCTATTATTATTCATTAAAGTTCACTTATTACTGACTTCAGAGCACCTTCCCTTAGGAGCAGATCCTCTCTTCCCCTGGGCTTTCACCAGCTTCACCTTAAGGGGAGGATATTCTAGGGTTTCTTTCTAGGTTCTGCTGGAAGATCCGTAGAATATGCAACCTTTATGAGGCATTACACCCAACTCAGAGATGCAACCTTAACCCTTGCACCACCCCAAATCCTGGTTACAAAGCATCCCAAACTAGAGACCTGCCACCTATGAGAAAGGATAAGACTAATTGTTTCAAAGGGGCCAGTGTCCTTCTAGTTTCCTTCCATGATGAACCTTTAGTCATTCAGCTCAGATCACAGGTCCTTTATCCGTGAGCTCTGCCAGACTGCAATGGAAAGTGTTGAATGTGCATCTAATGGACTGAAAGAATGGATGCTCCATCTGCAGGTTACGGTTCTTATAACTGTCGGTCTGTGGTTGATCACAGAAGGCGCAAGTCAAGAGCTCCATCTTATCGACTGGAGGGTTTTAGAGTCCTGTTACCATATTGCTGGTCTTAGGACATCCCAACATGGGCTGTGAGCACCTTCATGTCCATTGCATCACAGCCAAGCTCTTGTCTGACATAGTGAGTTGGAGATCTCACTAGATTTTTGCCCTCTGGGGCTCTTTGGGACCTTATTAATGACACCTGATGATTGAGCTGTGAGGTACTCTACCTCTCTGACTTTGGCTCTACTCTACAGACTGCAATCCTGTTTTCAATATCCCCCTAAGAAGATATAACTTCACAGACCAACCTGTTGCAGGTCCAATATCATCAACTTCCTCCTTTAGATACCCCTTACATTGGAGATTCTGGCAATTTTTTTTTTAAAGATTTTATTTATTTATTTGACAGACAGAGATCACAAGTAGGCAGAGAGGCAGGCAGAGAGAGAGAGGGGTGGAGGCAGGCTCCCCGCCAAGCAGAGAGCCCGATATGGGGTTCGATCCCAGGACCCTGAGATCATGACCTGAGCTGAAGGCAGAGGCTTAACCCACTGAGCCACCCAGGTGCCCCAAGATTCTGGCAATTTTTATGAGATCCTGCTTTAGACTCAGGTTAGCCTCCTTGAATCCTACCTTACCCAGATTTCCCTTCCTTCCAAGTACCTAAAGTCCAAGAATCCTCCTCTAATTATACTGAATTTTGAGAGAAACCATCTTTCTCCTACATCACCAGTAGATCGTAAATACCATCAAATTTTTACTAAAGATAAGTAAGTCATTCAAGTCTGACCTCTTCCCTGTAACAATGGTGGGTTGAAGGTTTGACCCAGCCTCATGTTCCTAGAGCTAGGATGGCAGTACATTGGGTTGGATGATCATGGTTAAGAAATATGGAGCAAAGGGCAAGTTAATTTATAGCCCAAGTGTGTGGGTGAACTGTGAAGGCAGGGTAAGTCTAAATCCTCTAGTGAGGAGGAATGAGTGAAATGCCAGAAAGGCATCTGAACCACACATTTGGCTAAAACAAATTGAATTGCAACCTGTGGGTGAAACGGTGGGTTTAGAAGAGTGAATTTTGAAGGCAGAGCAGAAAGTTCTAGGAAGCTGCAAAGCCCAGAAGGTGTCAGCCTTTTATAGAGTGCTCAAGGCTGCACCTATGATCTGGGAATCAGCATTCAAGCACAAAGACCAGCTAGAAGAGTGTTGGATTGCTCTGCTCTCAGAGAAACACCCAATTGTTCTAGAGCTCTTGGTTACTTGACCAAACTGACTTATTTCAGCTCAACAAAGTTTACCCCTGGCTAGGGGGACTTGAAAGAACTCATGGAGTACTCTGGATTGAGTGAAGAACTTTAATATTTGGTTAAGCTATAACTCTGTAACTTTCTGGTACTTTGGTAGTGATATACTAGTATTTTTAACACTCCTGTGAACATGATAACTAGTTTCATTCTCCTCATTGGAGTTGAATGCACTGAACACATCTGAACAAATTATTTTCTCTAAGGTATTGACTTCCTGTCCTCTTGAAAAATATATCAACAACTAGGGGCCCCTGGGTAGCTCAGTGGGTTAAGCCTCTGCCTTCGGCTCAGGTCATGAATCAAGCCCCACATCGGGCTCTCTGCTCAGCGCGGAGCCTGCTTCTTCCTCTCTCTCTGCCTGCCTCTCTGCTTACTCGTGATCTCTCTCTGTCAAATAAATAAATCTTTAAAAAAATATATCAACAATTAGCAAAGAATAAAAATGATAATCTCAAGAGAGACCAGGCATACAGTTTTCTCTTTCCCCTTATGCTTCCCCCAAGGGACTTCAACCTGAGAGTTAAGTAGACATTAGCCTGTGTATGGCTTAATTGTTCTTTGTGTTGACAGTGTCTACCTATCCTGCAGGAACGGGTTTTCTGTGTGACCTGTCCTAATTTTACTAGTTAAGATGAGTGGCTTTCTAGCCCAAATAAGCCCTTTACTCTTTGCAAAGATCATATATATATTATTGATCACTATAACCTCTTGTGGTATTTTTCTAATAGATGTATCTCACACCCCCAAAATGAAAACCCAAGGGAAAAATCTATCAATAAGCATTACACTCATGTACTTCCTAGCCTCTTAAATTAATTATCCTAAGAAAAACATCATTAGCAAAAACAATAATACAAAAATGCAGGGGGGATCCTTAGGGAAAAATTGATCCAGGAAAATGAGTGTATTAGTTTTCTATTGCTGTTATCACAAAATATCACAAACAAAATGGCTTAAAACCATAAGTGTATTATTGTATTGTAAGCCACTTTGAGGTATTTTGTGATAACAGCAATAGGTGTTCTACATGACTCTCACTACTCAATGAAAGCATGATTCATTATAACGTCCCCTGTAATGTGCAAAACTCCTTTTCATTATAAAGTGAACAACACAAAATTATGTTTTTCATTACCCATTCCAGTCCAGTTTCAGATGATCTTCAATTCTTTTTTGTTCTGTGCTGGGTTTTAATAAATGATATTGCTTTTGTAAATTAAAAGCAATAAATGTATTTTTCAGGAGTCTTATTCAACTGACTTAGCATCTAATGTTTCAATTCTTTTCCCAAAGTGTGTCACATAAGACTTTAATGATGTTAAATATAATGCATGTGTAATACTGAAACCTGAGAGGACTTAGTAATATTACCCTTTGTAGACCCAATAATAAACCCTATTGTAGACCAAATATCATCCACTCTACAGTCTGTAACTTTAAGGAAAAACCTAAGGAACTCGAGATGTGGATGATCCCAGATATTTGCAATTCTTGGAGGATGAAAAGTCAGCCTTTCAACTTCACTGACGTTCTTTTCTGAAAAGAGCGATGATAAACATGAATCTGATGAATCCAAATGGGGTCTATGACCCTATCCCACTTTGGGTACCATTTATGAGCCTCTCCTACCCTTGCTATTACTTTTCCCCTCAACCTTGGATGGTGGTGAGATCAGTAATATAGCTCAGAGCTATGGTGAGAAAAATCTCTTCTACACAAATCTATGTAAAATTTTGGAAAATTAAGAATCTAATAACTTATGTTTGGGCCATGTCAAAATGTCCCCATATCAACAAGGGGACAGCATGCCAGTCTTGGAAAGAACCATGTATCCCTTTTCATTTTCTTTATTTAGCCCCCATTTACCACAGTGCAAGGTACACAGGAAGTATACAACATATATTGCATGGGTTCATACATATCATGCTTACGTTGTTGCAAATTATTTGGCATTACTGGGCCATAAAACATATTAGAGAGTAGGATGAGTACGTTCTGCAGCAAGGCATGAGCCTGAAGGTTTCAGTTCTAAGATTCCCTAGATCCTATCTTCCAGGATTTGGTGCTTTATACTGAAAGTAATTAAGAGCCAGAAGGGATTTGTAAGCAAGGAATCCCATAGCAAGGCAGTTAATAAATTTGACGGGGGCAGGGAGAAGAATGGCCATAAACCCACGTTTCAGAAACCATTCCAATCACCCCCTCCAAAACTGCAAACATGTAATATCTAAATTTAATTTTTTAAAATATGTGCCATAACAAAGAATTACTGATATTCTTTGTAATACTATGTTCTTAGCTGCATTTCACTGAAATAAATCAGTCATTAGGTGCTGGGGGGTGTCAGGTTAATCAACCCATTATCTAATTACACTATAGCCTCTCTCCCTGCACCGAACCTTGTTAATGTGAGTAATCAGTAAGTTTGACTCCATGTAAAAGCAGAAAGAGTAGGGAAAAAAAATGTGTGTCTGTGTCTGTTTGTGTATTTCTGGCTCAGAAAGATCTGTCTACCTGAGGCAGAAGGAGGAAATAGTACTAAGGGTTAATGTTAAATTCTTACTCCTATTTTATGTTAACTGCGTAGTATAAACACAATCTGATTTTAACTGATTTTTACAGACGAGTTTTTCCCTAGTAGCTTTAAATCCGATTACATTTTACTCTTCAAAGTCAGTGTTTGATCCACTAGGGATAATAAATTAACTTCTATTTACATTAAAATCTGCGGGACCTGTTGCATACAAATGCTATTTCTTCCCTATTAGTGCAAAGAAGGTGAGCCCTTTGCTGTGGGCATCATCCAAAATGAATTGAATGGGCAACTGAATATTATAATTAATATTTGCTGGAAATATCTGAATATTATAATTAATAATTGCAGGAAAGAAAGAAGAACTTGGTTTAAGTCTTTGACTATCTGGTGGAGGGTAGGGTCATATAGAGTTGTTCTGATCCAAGAAAAATATTAATTCATTTAAGCCTGTCCTCGCACCTAGTCAGAGCACAGTGCTACCTCTCAAATGTGTAGATTCAGGACATCAAAGTCTGATCAGGAAGCTGTGCAGACCTCTATTCTCGCTCATGTACTGCTGGTGGTTCAATTGTAGGATCTTATTATTCCAAAGAACAGCCAGACTCCTGTTGTATTATCAACGATCATTTTGCTCTTAAAAATATATCCATGGCTATGCCAGAGATGCAATAATGAAGAATCTGACAAAACCCAAATCTTGCCTCTGCTGGGAGATGATGTGTGTCTGCAGCAGAAGCAAGACTGGAGGAGGCTAGAGGCCATGCACAAGGAGTGCCCAAGTGTCTTATTATAAAGGAGAGCCAGCCCACTAGCTCATAGATCGTCTTAGCCTAAAAAGGGAAATACGAGAACAAGCTGTTTTTAATAATGGTCATTCTTGTGCTCAGCTAACGGATGAGAATGGGCCATTTATCTGTGCATTTTTATATATTTCATTTCACGTCTAGTCCCAGTCACTGACGTTAGAATGCGACACAATCCAGCCTGCTGGAAAATTTGGAGCATGATCTTCCTCTTTCTCTAACTTAGGATTTGCCATTGAGATTTCCTCTTTTCTCACTGTTACCCAAATTACCCAGTCTGGAGCAAAAACACCTGTTGCCAATGTAGGTTTCCCAGCTGGATGAAACTGGATCTCTGGGAGGAAGACCATTAGAATCTCAGGACAATCATGTAGAGCTTTTGAGGGTTAAATGATCAAGGTACAACAGGATTTAATGAAATTAAATCTATGTGTTGGCTGAAATGGCTTAATACCATATGGGGCATTAGATGACCAGAAAGCTTTGATTTAAAAAAGAGAAGAGAGAAAAAGAAAAGAAAAAAGAATTCCAAGATCAAGTCTTGCCCAGCAGTTCCACCTGTTCATTGTATAATTTCCTGCTTGCATGGCTGTCTATACTGCCCATGTCTTTATTTCAGCATCACGTGGCAACTGAAGGTAGTTTAAAATTTTAACCAATTCCATTAATTTTGATGGCCGCTGTTTGATGTAAAGACCAAAAAAGAAACATGTCAGTCTCTTAAAGATACTTGATCAGCCACAATGCAAAGATGGTATGAGTTCAGTTGCAACAGTAGCAAATATATTTAGTGGAGAAATGTGGCCCGCATTTCCACGAGCACATGCCAGGAGGAGAGGAGGTCCCTGGAGCAGACCTAGGTCTCTTTCTTCAAAGAAGTTCATGTTCTCACCATTAACTGAGGAATAGTTTACAAAGAAAAGAAAAAGAAAGAGGGGAAGACGTCTACTTTAAGATACTTCACTTTTTTTCCTGTCCCTAAGGAAATTTCAAGTAATTGACTACTTTCAGATTTTTGTCTTCCTGAAAAATGGAGATTGTTCTTTGCGATTTTGAATCCTATTAAAGGGGCTTTTTCTATAGATAGCATAAAGGTAAGCAGGATCATCCTTGAGTTGGGTTTCTGATACAGGTCAAAAAGCCGTGGCTCTTCTAGAAGGTGGTAAAGAAATTACCGGCATATTTTATTACGTATGCCTAGGAGTTTAGAGCACAGTGTAGACACTTTGTACTTCTGACTGCTTGGAGTTTAAAGAACACCAGAGTTCTTAATCAGCGTGAAGAGTTTGTCAGAAGCTGTCACTGCTCTGAAATAAGGTAGCATCAGAGAACCCGCATCGCCACTCACCTGTATCAGGTTATAGCTCAAGTGGAATGAGATGATGAACCAGATTCCCTGAACTAATAATGAAAAAGAGCTAGCTTGCTTCTGTGCCCAGTCATGCCTGACTTGTGTACAAAGAAAAGAATTAGCCTCCCTATTAGTCTTTCTCTAATTTCCGGAAAGAGGGAGACCTCTTGCAATGGACACATTAAGGTTTCAGTCATGGTAAGAATCATGGTGAAAACGATCCTATTGATAAGTTCTGAGAACCGTGGGCACAGGCACAAGGTAGACCATGTCTCCTTTCAGTGTTGGGTGGTTTTTTTTTTGGGGGGGGTCCTGTTTTTCGGTTTAACTTTTCTTATCCCTTCATGTGGTTATCTTTTTAAGTTTCCACTTGTTCTCTCAAAGCATAAACCACAAAAGTGACAAGATTAAAGAACAAGAAAGCAGAACGGCAAGTCCATTTTTCATCTGTGTCCCTATTGAAATACCACAGTACTTCCTGTAACAAGTTGGATGAAGTAGTTCGTGTCCACGGAATTTCTAGTGCTTCGGGTTAGAAACACTAAATCAAAAAGTGATTTCCTTTCAGTGGTGATAATTAAATAACTTTACAAGAGGGAGCTTTCTAATGGAGGAAGACAGCAGGAGGTGAATCTTTTGTCCATTCCAGGTGGCTAACATGACAGCAATGTTTGTCCCATCTCCGAGAAGGCAGAGGCTGTCATCCTTGCTAGAGACGCTTTGGGTTTAAATTTTCAAAACTAATGGACAAGCTGCTTATTACTTAGAAGGCAAACTATAAAAGAGAAAGCAAATAGGTATAGAGATTTTTATTTGGTTAATCATCTTTAGTGAAGTACCTATTCAGTTGAATAGTGAACATTTTTAAAAAAATATAATCTTTTGAAACGTGTCAATGAAATTCAATATCCCACCCTGAGGCAAATCTTAAAATTAAAATCAGGACACACGTGTAGGTGAAGAAATGCCCATTTCTGAGTAAGAGAAGTTGGCTAAGAAATATGATTTTGCTGAAATCTGGGCATGCTCCGGGCTTACTTGAAAACACTCAGGTCCACTTGAAAATGTTCTATCTGGAAACATCTACATCGGCGGATGCCACGGTCACAGGATTATATTAACGCTCACGAGCACACCGCGAGGCTACAGATCTGGCCTTGGCAAACCACAATGCACGGGCCAAATCCGAGCTGCCACCTGTTTCTGCAAGTAAAGTTTTGCTGGAAAAAAGCTCCAGTCATTTGTCGAGATGTTCTCTGCAGCTGCTTTGGCACTACGATGCCAGAGGTGAGTGGTTAACGTCAAGAATATGCAGGGTCTAAAATATTCGCAATCAAGTCCTTTCCGCAGGGTGGGCAAATTTTTCTGTAAGGTGCTGGGTGTTGTAGCACACTGTTGTTACTCTTTGTCTTCTCCCTGTGCAGGGAGGATGGCAGAGAAGCCCTCATGGCTGCGTGTGGATACATGAAGCAGACAAATGCGTGGATGAGTGCCTGCCACTTAGACATGCGTTGGCATCACAGATAAAATCAGTTTACTGTCACAGATTTCATTTCTTCCTGCAGTCCCTAATTCACCTATTCACGCTGTTCCACAAAGGGAGGTTCACAATTTCGTATAATTAATTGCTTATAGAGTAAGTGGTCCTCGTTTGGATGAATGACTTGATTTGCATGTTTATTTTTAATATTTTATTTATTTGACAGAGAGAAATCACAACTAGGCAGACAGGCAGGCAGAGAGAGAGGAGGACTCAGGCTCCCCGTGGAGCAGAGAGCCCAATGTGGGGCTCGATCCCAGGACCCTGGGATCATGACCTGAGCCGAAGGCAGAGGCTTAATCCACTGAGCCACCCAGGTGCCCCAGACTTGATTTGCATGTTTATCCTGAGCTAGGAAAATGGTGTATTTATGCAGACCATAAGTTTTTGTGTGTCATGAACAAGCTGGGCGTCCTAGGAGACTTTAGATCATAGCGAATCATGGAACTGTGGTCCAAAACAGAGGTCCTGGATTCCCAAAGTCGGGACCTCCATTTACTGTTCTTCAGACACAGCATGGCACTCAACGGCAGCAAAATTAGGTAATTGTTGATTTTGCCTTAAAATTTTTTTCTTTTATTATTTTTTTCTTTAAGCTCTGTGACCAACGTGGGCCTTGAACTCATGACCTTGACATCAACGTGGGAGGACTTCACTCTCTCCACGATTTTATCATGGTGAATATTATTGAAACTGTTGAGCTTTATTATACAGTTTGTAATTAAGCAGTACTGATTCCACCTGCTCTGCCACAAGCCTGAGAATGGTTGTGGATAAATGAGAGTGTGAAGCAGTCATTCAAGTCAGATCCCCAGTGAACACTGAGGGAAAGGAGAGGGGGTTTTGGGTCCCCGTGGTGATGGTTCATTCAGGAATCGTTGGGCTTTGTTTTATTTTTAATGGGCATGAAAGGGTTTGTAAGTGATTATCTCATGTAGACTCTACCTTAACTCTGTGAGGGACAGTGAGAGCAAAGATCAGCATTACTGTTGTTGGTTCATGGGACTCACTTAACTCACCCACAATTCAGGGTGAAACTGAAAAGAATCCAACTACCATGGGAGAAAATTCACAACTCAGAATCTAAGCAATTATGTCCAATCTGCAGAATGACATGGTTAAATGACGTCCCCAAATCCTATAGCAAGGAATTGGCTCAGCTGAGATTAGAACCCAGGCAATAGGACATTGGAACGTATGGAGCTAATGTCTACACGGACTCCAAATAACACACATATATGTGGAATTACTACTGGTTATTCATGTACCAACCCCCTTTATTAGTGTTGGTCTTTCCAGGCATGATGGGCAGGGCACTGAAGACAGAGCCTTAAGCAAGGCATTAACCATGACACATTTACTTATGTAGTCACTTCTAACCTACCACAGCTCTGATGGTTCTTGGAAGAAAAAAGAACTGGGTGCTACCAGACACGTAGCAGGAAGTCCTGACATACGTCAGAGGAAGTAAATGTTCAGGTACGCCTGCAAGGATGACTAGGAGTTTTGAAGAAGGTTGAGAGGAGGAAGATGTGTGGATACTGAAAGAACATTCCAAGCAGAGGGGGCAGGAAGTATGAACACAATGGACATAAATAACCATGGCGAACACTCAACCATTCTCCCTGAATTCAAGCTCTACCCAACCTTGGTTCCACAGTTCTTGACATACATTCTTCCTCTGGCCTCTATATTTCCTTCTGTCTCTTCCTCGTAATCATTAGTCCCTCCCCCCATGGGTTCCTTTTCCTCTGCTCCTTTCTTAATGTGGTTGATCCTCAAGGCTCTGTCTGTGGACTGATTTGTCCCTGGCTTTCAATTCTTTGACTGTATCATCCACTCCATGGATTTAATGACTCACTATATAGTAAGAAACAAGTCTTCCTATCCAACTCCTATTCTTCTGAGAGCCAGTCCTGTGTATTTGGCTGGCTACAAGTAAATGGTTCTCCTTCTAAGTGTTACAGGTGTATTAACCACCCTTTGGTCCGAAGGAAACCCTTATTATGCCCCCCAAAACTGTTCTTGTTCACTGTTGGGTATAAACTGACTTCACCAGAAACTCAAGTATAATCCTTTGCAACTTCTTTTCTTTAAACAGGTTTTTTTTTTTTAATTTTTTTATTTTCCCCCTTTAATGGAGTTCTGTTATTTTGCTTCTCAAGCTTCTCTCAAATGTGGTCCTTTCTTTCCACCCCTATTGTCATTCCCATGTAGTGTTTCCCCCATGACAGCTGCATCACCCTTTGCCAGTCATTCCTCACAACAGTCAGAATAATCTACCAAGGATGCAAGTCTGGGGGTCTTTCCATATTTACACTTCCACGGCCCTTAGGATGAGATGGGGGCTCACAGATCTCCATTCTGATTCCCACCTTTCACGACCTCAGTCCCATTTCTTGTCCTGCCTACATCCCACAGATTCTCAACCACTTACAGACTGTGCCCTTGACTGTCTCCTACCCATTCTCCATGTTCTGGATTTGACCTCAGAACATCTTCTGGTACCCTGTAGTAGTTATGGTTCCATAGCTTTGTTAATTCCATCCCTAACACCGTATTCCTCACACTTTATAAAATTGCTTATTTAATTATTTGTGAATACAGGATACCTGTGGATACAGCTTATCATTACAACTACATCACCTAGGATGGTGACTGGCATATAGTAACCACATTATCAATTCTTGTTCATTGGATGAAATGAATGCCATCACCTGGAGGGTCCTATAACTGTAATGTCAGGATAACATGAGATTTGGGATGAAAGACCAGCTTGAACCTTGGGTTTGTCACTTACTTTCTGTGTTGGTTTTGACATGTTACTTTTATGAACCTCAAATTTAATCTTTTTAATAAGTTATAATGTCCAAATCCTAAGGTTGTTATAAAAATTAAAGAGGTCTGCGAATGACTGGGGATATTTACGTGGCTAACAAATGGGAGCTTTCAGCTGATTAATTCAGTTTCTTAGGAAGTGGAACTTCTATCAGATGCCTAGGAGTTTGGAGAGCACTGGTGTGATCTGGTATGGCATACTCTTTTCCTAGGTGCTTAATTTCTTGACCTCTTAATTTTAAATTTGATTTTCTGTAATATCCTGTCCAACCTTCCAAGGAAAATCCACCCACGGGGAGTCATATTAGATCCTACAGATGATTCTTGCATAGCACTTTCTTCACAGTTAAAAGCACCTTCTCCTGGGGTGGGGGGAAGGGACATCCTTTTTCCTGATTAGTCACAATAGTTAAAACTAGCTGGAAAATAATGATAGTTTTCGATTGCTGCTATAACAGATGACCATACATTTGATACTTGAAAGCAAATCAAACTTAATATTTTATAGTTTTGGAGATCAGAAGTCTTGAAATAAAGCTTACTGGGCAAATACACTGCATCAAACAGCACTTGAGTTCCTTCTGAAACTCCTAGAGGAGAACTATTTCTTCACTTTTTCCGGTTTCTAAGGTGCCCACATTCCTCGGTTCATAGTCTCCCCTTCAGACTTCAAAATCCATAAGGGCCCATCAAGATTTTCTCCTACTATATCCTTCTGACATTGACTTTTCTTCCTTCTACATTTAAGGATCTTATGATTCCATTAGGTTCATCTGAATGATCCATGATAATGGCCCTCTCTTATATTCATTTCATTAGCAACCTGAATTCCATCTGCAACTTGAATTCACCTTGATCACGCATGAAGACATAGTAACAGGTTCCAGGGGTCAGGATGTGGCTATCTTTGGGAGGATGTGAGTCTGCCTACCACAGCCACTCTGGCAGGCACTATACTAAGGGCTTTGTAAGTCCAGTTAATGCTCACAAATGTACTATGAGATATTATTAATCCATATTATGAATAAGGAAATGGAAGCTTTGCAAGGCTTACTTTCTCACCAGTCACATCCGGCCATTGGCAGAACAGGATTCTGAGCCTCTTTCTACTACCTGCCATTGAGTTCTGAATGAGGTCCTGAAAGTTCTCGGGCAGGACCCTGTTTCTCTAGCAACACTGGGGAAACTAAATATTCAAGCCAGTTCCCGCTTTCAGGAAGAAACAGGAACATCCCTTGTACAGAGATCCAAAAAAATCAAATCTGTAACTTGTGAAAAGGGAAGTAGTTTTAAAGCTTGTAAATGGCCTTGTTTTGGATACACATACGGCTACCCTAAAAAGACCCCTATTTCATTTCTTTCTTAATGTCAGCAGGATATTGGAAGATTTCTTCTATAGGAATGAAATTACTCCTCTCCTATATACTGAATTCTTTAGTAAATGTCATTGGTATGTGTTTCAGTGTGGTTGACTCATTTATGGAGGTGTTGAAACCCTGCATTTCATGAATCAGATGTTACTGTGTTAATATCTGTGGCAATAAAATTCTAGGTCTGGAAATTTAAAAACACAGGAACAAGATCTAAATCAGTTTTTACTGAGTGACATATCACAAGCAATCCAAATTCTGTTTAATAAACCCTTGTATGTTTTTATGGGTAAAGTAATGCTAAGTTCTAATCTCACACCTACTAGGTAATTCCACAAATGAAACCAAGTTTGCAAAGTTCAGAGGTAAACAGGCAGAATTAAAACTTCCCCTCTCCCACCCAATTCATTAAGATTTCTGTTCTTATTCCTTTATCAAATACTTCCTTTCCCATGGTGCAGATATGATGCTAAAAGCTTTGAAGATAAACTTTGTTTTAGTCCATATTTCCTGTTACCCTTGAGGTTTAGGGGCTGTAGTAAGGTAAAGGGAAGAAAGGGAGTCAGCTCACAATTATTCTAATGGACTTAAAGACAGGTTTAATCTTGGCTCCAATCAAGTTAACCCAGTAGAATGATATTAAAATACTTTTTTTCCCCATTTATTTCATAGGAAAAAAAAGAAAGAAAGAATGTCTCCTTGCACTGGAAAATATACAAGTCCTCTTGGGATAACAAACATAATTCATTCTCACTCAGGCAACCGGTGAGATCACTTCCCGGTTGCTGAGCTTATAGGTTATTGAAACCACTGGGGTTTTGTTAAAAATAGCCTTCTAATAAATCTGCCCCTTCTTTTAACTAGGATAATGGTGATAACTTTCTTATGGGTTATTTCCTTCCTTTTAGGGCAACTTTTAAAAAAATTCCCAATAATGCATATGTCATGTAAAGTTGAGGGACACCGAGATATCCTGCTGTATTGATTTCTGTGCATTGACGAGTGGAAGTGTTAAGTAATTTAAGTGTAGTGACAGGGGCAAAGTCAAGACCATGCCTTCTTGCCTTTGAATAGGTTTAAGCTTTTCTAAAATGCTGGACCATTGTGAGCTAAACCAATCTCTTTAAAACCCATCTGAGGGCCTGGGATCCTGTCCTGCAATGGGGCTCCCTGCTCAGCAGGGAGTCTGCTTCTCCCTCTCCCTCTCCCTCTGTGCTCTTTCTCTCTCTCTCAAATGAATGAAGAAAATCTTTATTAAAAAAAGAAAAGAACGATCATAAGGCTCAGTGTTAATCATGATAAACTCAAAAGAAGCTGTGTCCAACTGTTAATTTTATCAGATTTATTTTGCATTCAGTAATTTAATGTTAATGAGGTAGACTTATTCCACTGAATTAATATTGATAATTTTAATACTTGTTTTTCCGTTCTTATTTGTATAAAACTATTACATTTTCTTTGATTTACAGTAATAGAAAATTTTAAATCACAGTAACTCCATACCTAGATTTGTGTTTGTGCTTAAAACACAGAAAATGGTATAACAAATAATAATTTAAAAAAAACCAATAGCAACAACAACAACAAACCTATCTGAAAGGGAAAAAAACATCTTCCCATATATTTTCAAACCAAATGTAAGGGTTGCCCTCATTTTACACTATAGCGATCTTCTAAAAATTTTGTTAAAACAAAAGTAAATTCAAATGTCCTATAAGAGCATCAGGGCCGGCACTTTCTTAAAGACAGGTGGTAAAACTGAATGTTGATTTCTTAGGCAAAATCACTGGAATCCCTCTTTTTAGGTAAATGTTGCAGCGAGAGCATTAAGATAAGGCACTGGACCTGAAGTCATGGTTACTGGATCTAGCTCCTGGGAATGCCTCTCCCATATTAGGGACTTGAGTAATGGTTAACCCTCCTGACCTTTCAGTTTATTCATCGGTAAAAAGTGAATAATATTACCAACCGCTGTCTTTGTGTGACTTAATACATTCATTTAATGTGAATTGGACAAACAATAAAACAGTAGTAGTAGAAAGTAAGCTTCATGGAGTTCGTTCAGTGCATGGGGCATATTTGTGACCTAGAATGACTAGAAGTGTGCCTAGATAGCGATCTTTTCTGGCCCCAGGGAAGCCTGAATGGCCAGACAACTTGCCTTTGGCCTCAAGCAGCAGCATCTTTTCTTTTCTTTTTCTTTTTTTTTTTATTTAAAGCCAATAAATTTTTATTTAAGGAGTTTTTACATGTGATTCCTTCCACTGCCAGTCACTGCTCATCACCATAGCTCCTCCAAAGTTAGAATCATAATCTTCAAAATAGCCCTTTTAAGAAGAACTTGATCAATTCACAGTTGTCACTGTCACTCCTATATAACAGGAACATAAAGTAAGTTTCCATTTCCGGAGATGATCATGTAAACTGAAGCCAGCCTCCCTCTACTAAATCTATTATATTACAAGTTGCATGGTTATTAACAATATGGGAAGAGTTAGCAAAAGACATCTCTTAGAGATCTAGGTATGCCCTGTTCAGTATACTAGCCATGTATGTTCAGATGAGAATCTGAAATATGACCATTACCAAATCACATATGGCTTGTGTTAAACTTATACTGGACAGGCTAATCTAGGCAATGGAAATAGAACAGAGTTGGTAAAATGTTCCCAATAGGCTGAATGCTAGCAAAGTAGCAGAAAGAAAGAAAACCTAGTGGGAAAATTTTTTAATGGTCATGTCCACAGCAAATGAGAAACTGCATTCTCAAAGCCTTGGTAATGACCACAGCAGCTTCTTTTCAATCACATGTTTGGCATAAATATCTACTTATATACCATTTATGCACCAATATCATTTATATACCCAATCCCATCCTCCATGTTCCAAGACCCAGAAAGGACTGAGAAGCGTAACTGATACATACAATATCAATTGAGTTCAGTTTATTACAATGCATTTTAGAGCTCAGGAGGTGGAAATATCACAGGGAACCTAAATAAATTGGCCAAATTCACACAATTAAGTAAGAAGCAACACTGCCATTTGACTCTAGGTTTTTGTGACTGTGATGGCTACTCTTTCAGTGTCCACATGACTGGGCTAAGGGATGTCCAGGTAGCTGGTGAACATTATTTCTGGGCGTCGAAGAGGGTTTTCAGAAGAGATTAGCAATTCAATCTGTGTGAAGACCTTTCCTCACCAGAGTCAGTGGGCATCATCAGCTCACTGAGGGCCCGAAAAGAACAAAAAGGGTAAAGGAAGGGTAGAGTCTTACTTTCTCTTCTTGAACTGGGATGTTCCTCTTCTCCTGGCCTCCTACACTAGTTTCTGATTCTCGGGTCTTTGAACTCCAGAGCTTACACCAGCAGCCCTTCTGATCTCAGACTACGAGTTATATCACTGGTTCTCTTGGTTCTTATGCCCTCACACTAGGACTGAATGATACCACTGGCTTTCCTGGCTTTCCAGCAGGGGGTGAGACTTCTTGGTCTCATAACCATGTGAGTCACTTCCTATTAAAAAAAAAAAATCTGTGTGTATCTTATTGGGTCTGTTTCTCTGAATAACCCTTACACACTGATGAAGCCTACGCTCTTATTCACCGAATTCAACCGTGATTGTCATTAGCAATATTTAGTCCTTATTAGTAATAACTCTGGTTCCCTGTTGATTCACAAATTGGCCAGGTACACAGAGGGAAAGGAGAGACTGAAGAAAGAGACTATCACTCCACAAGGGCAGGTAGCAGGTTTAAGAAGCAAGGGCACTTATGAAAGGGTCTTGTCTGGGGTGGCCGCAAGACAAGCAGACCTCTGCACCCACCGACCAAGTCGTAAAAGCTTTCATAGAAGGCTTAACTGGGTTCAGGCATGTTGAGACCATCTGGACAGGATTCAACACCTTACTCTCAGGACTGTTCTTGAAACAGCTCCCACTGTGGAAATGGTAGGTGGAGCATAAATCCTAAGGATAGGAGAGGGGATGAAGGGCAGCCAATTACCCAGGCCTAGCTCCTGAGTCAACCAGCAGTCACATCCTCTCAGTGACCTCCTCCGACATTCACCCCATTTTAAGGAACAGGATAGGATTTCACTTTCTTGCACTCTTGAGGTTAGGGGTGGCCTGTGATGTGCTTTGACCAATCAAAGATAAGTGACATGATTCAGTTCTTGGTAGAGGTTTCAAGAGCCTTCTTTCTCACTGTGGCAGTGATTAATGAAGCCCAGTCAAGGTGATGACTCTGCCAACCCAAGTGTCACTAGAACAGACCATAGTGAGGAAAGCCACCTTATGCAGTACATGTCATGTGAGCTACAAATAACACTTTGGTTTTGTTAATACATGAAGATTTGGAGGTTTATAGCCACAGCATAACCCAGTCTCTCTTGACGCAATGAGGCTGCTGCTAAATAGGTAGTAAATTGTTCACGTTGTGCTGGGAAACTGCCTGTTGGAGGATGGAAAGAGACCTTCATCTGTTATGCTGGGTGAATTTTGTAGTGTAGATACTCCCACTATGGCTGATTTTAGGCTATTTACATGAGAGCACTGAATGTAGACTTGAAGTCTAATGGACAAAGAAAGATGAACAGAGGGGATGGGAAGGAAAAATAAGATAAAAACAGAGATGGGGGCAAACCATAAGGACTCTTAACCATAGGTAACAGTTGGGCACCTGGGTGGCTCAGTGGGTTAAGCCTCTGCCTTTGACTCAGATCGTGATCTCAGAGTCCTGGGATAGAGCCCTACATCTGGCTCTCTGCTCAGAAGGGAGCTTGCTTTCCCTTCTCTCTCTGCCTGCCTCTCTGCCTACTTGTGATTTTTCTATCTGTCAAATAAATAAATAAAATCTTAAAAACAAACAAACAAACAAAAAAATAGGTAACAAACTGAGGGTTGCCAGAGGGGAAGTGGGTAGGGGAAGATGGGGTAAATGGTGATGGGCATTAAGGAGAGCACTTGCTGTAATGAGCACTGTTTATTAATATGCAAGTGATAAATCACTACATTCTACCCCTGAAACTAATACTACACTATATGTTAACTAACCAGAATTTAAATAAGATCTTGAAAGAAAAAAGAAAGAAAGAAAGAAGGAAAGAAGGGAAGAAAGAAAGAAAAAAGAAAGAAAGAAAGAAAGAAAGGAAGAAAGGAAGAAAGAAAGAAAGACCAAATGGACAAAATTAGCTCTGGCAAGCCAGTAGGAGGCTAGCTCTCATATACCACTTCTCAGGGTATTTGGTTGTAGATGACTCCATACTTCTTTGAGTTTGCAGCCCAGAGAAGCAACATTGAATGGGATATTGAGGAGAGATGTATATGTATTCCATTTTATCAAGAATATAATGGCCAAAATAAATATCTTTTCCTAAGTACAAATCTTTCTTAATCTGAAATCCACAGAGAGGAAGGTGGTAGGTTATTGCCACAAGTCTACCAACAGCTACATGACGTTGGAGTCTATGTCAATTCTAAGCCATAAGATGCACTTTTTGAAAAAAGCATCAATCCTAAATTTAGATGGGTCCATCAGAAACACACAGTACAATGATGTATACTGGAACATTTACATGTGTTTTCATGACACCAAATTCTCTTTTGGATCCATCCAGCATCCTTCTGACAGTCTCTTCCAAACAAAAGATTTTGAAATAATTTTAGCATGGATGAGGATATTATAAGGAAACACTCAAAGATACATGATTACTATATATAGTCCTTTGTGGCAAAGACTAGTAGGTATTTATCAAGCCTATTCTATTTTTCTGGACACTAGAAGACTACATTTTCCAGCCTCTCTTGTGGTGGCTTTCAGACTAAGGAAGAACTGATGTATACCACATCCAGATCTGGTCATACATGATTTTCCTTGCTATTTATTTCCTTCCTTCCTTCATTGGCTGATGACAAGGGACCAGTGAAGGACTCCAAATAGACCCTAGAAGGTAGTGGTACCACCAGAGGAGAAAAGTCATAATTCTTAGGTCATTGGTGTAAGCCCAGCTGCTAAATGCTGACTGGACTTTCCATTGAGTTATTCTGTGTTGTGGCAGCTAGTGTTAATTACTCTGATTGATATCTCTTCTTATCCAGGAATCTTATTATATTTGTGTGGCACTAAAAGCATATTATTTTGGATTTTTATATGCATGAAGAAATTGGAGCACAGACTATTTCAGTGAAACAATCAGATAAGCCAAAACACAATTTAGATTATCTAAGCAGAAACGGAGGGAACCCAGGAAGAATATGACCTGGCTTTTTCCCGAGAATTAGGATTACCGAAGATAGAAATGAATAAATTGTTTCATGCATCTTCCAAGTAGAGGAGTTGAGGTATTTCCTCCCTCTCCATTCTTAACTTTTAAAAGATAGCTGTGGAGCTTCATAACAGGAAGTTATTTTTAGGAAATATTTCTTTGAACAATGATGAAGCGAACACTATGGCCTATTGTTGAAACTAGCAAATTTTGTTTAGATCCAAATGCTCCAATTCTGGATATGTAAACTCCTTACAGCCTCCTCCTGTTTAATTCTTTGCCTGCTTATGTGAAAAATGTTTTAGCAAATGTTTGCTGAAATTCTGTGATAAAAAGGACTTCTTGAATCAAATAAGTAATTAACAATCTGGGGAAGGCTACATTGTACCACCCAGATAGTTCTGAAGGAAGGGCCTGCTGAAAATAATATGATCAGCAAAGGCCCATTCGCTCCTTCAGTGGTGGAGGGCTGCCCCGCCCATGGTCAGGCAAAGCCTGAATGTCTCTCACCCAATGACTGTCATCTGGGGTGACCAGTGATCCTCATTCCTGTGCTCCCAGTGAGGCTTTGTCTTGTTAATACCCCAGCTGATTTCTCCCTCTGCCCATTTTGGAGGGGTTGATCCCAAATAAACATCATTCACCCTAAACCTTATCTCAGCATCTTCTTCTGGAGAACCCAACTTGTGGGCTACCAGCGGATCAGAACACACATGCTTCAAGTGCAAATTTAAACAGAACTTGCTCTATATGAAAGGACACACAGACGAGTCCTCTGCTAAAGTTTGCTCTGGAATGCAGACTAGAGATTCTTAATGTTATTTCAAAATTTCTGACTGCTTTTTCCTCTACATTTGCACTTCACAAACCAAGGTACTGGAATATATTTTTTAAAAAACAAGTCTAGCAAAGAACACTTTTTCCTTCCTGTATTCCAAGGGAGGAAAGGAAATTAATTAGTTGATTAATTTCATTCAGCCCATGGCTGTCAAATACAGATATACCATTTATTGCTCTATCTCCTCATTTTCTTTATACAGAAGGAAAAAAAAAAACCAAACTCTTGGGCCCATAGATGTTGATGAGAATCATTTTTACTTAGATCTGTCCTTTAGTTTCATACTACCATTCCATATAATGACTGTCTATGAAAATACAAGACAAAAGAAATGTCTTTCAGTATCTCTTTACCATGACTGTAAACATCCATCCAAATAATCTTTTAAAAAAAATATATATATATATATATATATATTTTTTTTTTAAATTAGAGAGCGTGTGCACATGATTTTGTGCATGGAGGAGGTGCAGAGGGAGAAGCAGACTCCCTGCTGAACAGGGATCCTGTTGTGGGACTTGATCCCAGGACCCTGAGATCATGACCTGAGCCAAGGGCATACGCTTAACCGACTGAACCACCCGGGTGTCCCCTTCCCCCATCCATATAATCTTATATGATGGTTCCTCTTGGAATTATAACCACTGAAACCTAGTGTGATTGTTCAGTAAAATAACAAATCCAGTTTATATTCTATATTTCTGAAGACTATTGCTGGGCCATTTTAATGTAGAGCTGAGAATTATAGCTATGTTATCAGACAGCAGACACTACAAAACTTCTCCTTTGTGAAAATATCTCTGGTTTGTCTGCCCTAAGGGCTGGCACTTATCCCTAATAACCTAGTTCTTCGGATTATAAATAGTGTTCTGTGTATGTTACATTTAGATATTATGTATATTGTTTAGGGTATATTACGGTCACTTGTTATTATAAATATCCTACATGGATTATCTCAATATGTCCCCAAAACAAACTTATAAAGAGAACATTTTTTTTTCATGGTCATCCCATTTCACTGAGGAGGAAACTGAGGCCCAGAGATATCCCCAATAATGGGTCCAAAGGCAGTGTTAGTACAGATACAACAAGGATTCATACACAAGTGGCCCCTTATTCACTGGGTTTTACAGTTAATATTTAAGGTACTGGTTTCCAGGAGACCTCCAGTAAAGAGTAAATACCAGCCAAAAAGACAACTCTCTCAATTATCAGTTGTACTTAAATGCTTGTCATTTATTTACTAAGAAATTGCTACACCTGTTAGAATTAATCCTGTCAATTTCTCCTATCATTGCCTTGGGAGATGGGGTCCTAGTAAAATAGTATATAATTAGGGGGAGTGAAGAGGAGAGAGGGATGGATCTTGAACAGGAATTGCTGTTTTGAAAGGGCAGTTTGGATGGGGAGTACACTAGTGGGTTCCTTGGGACCAGGGGACAGAAGCATAAAGACAGCAGGCATCTTGTGACATGGGGCTGGCATCTGGTACATAGAAAGAGAAAGTAATAAGTTGCCAAGGAATGATCTTCCCTTTGGCCAGTCTTTTCCAACACTGTTTTAATTTCTCTCCATAACACAGTGACAGTGTGCTAATCTACTCTGAATTTTCAAATGGATTCAAATATGTTTGAAAGTCTAAGGCCATAGAAAAAATGTTTATCTACAAAATTAAATGCAAAAAAAAATTTGCTTTGCTTACAAGATGGTGGAAATTTGGGCATGCCATGGTTAATACTTAGGTAACTAGAGGTGATCTCAAGGGATCTAGTTTCTAATCAGAATTCAAAACACAAGCTCTATGGATTTTTGTGTGTGTTCTCTTATTCAATATATATTCGTTTATGAGCCATTTCTGTAATTCTTTTTGAGTCCCAGCACTAGATGAGTCACACATTTTACTAAGAGTTTTAATTTTTCAACACACTGAATCCTTGATAAAAATCGAAAGTATGATTTTTTTCCCCTTCTGTAATCAAAGAAAACCAAATTCAAAGGCGCTTCTAGAATGGGCTTTCATATCTCAGATCATCACTTATCTACCCTACTCAGTTCCAGTTCTGTTTTCCTCAAAACATCATGATTGGGCAAGTCTTGTAATAACTAGCTTTGTGAAGGGTGGAACTTTTTGCATGGGCCGATTACAATGTTTATGTAAATTACTTCAAAATTGGGCAAACCCCTTTTTAGAGACAGGGACTCTTCCTGTTATTATTCCGCGCAAATCAGCTCGACTCTCTGATCTTTGTATTATAAAAACAAAATGCCTTTACTGAATCCTGACATGTCATGAGTTTGACAGTGCTAAATTGCTTCTCAAAAGCAGCAAATGTTCCAGCCTGCCTTCTTCTTCTTTGGAAAAAAAAAAAAAGAAAAGAAAAGAAAGAAAAAAGATAAAAAACAAACAACAAAAAAACACCTGTTCTAATTTCTTAACCACAGAAAAAGAGCAAAGCTCACATCAAGCGTGACTTATGATAACAAATCCAACACTTTTCTCTCTCCTCCCCTTGTCCCTTTAAAAATTGTGACTCATTCAAAGTATCCTAAAATTCTTAAGCAAGAGAGGAAAGAGTGTTTGGCTCAGTTCTTGAGCCAACCACTATAAGAATGGGAGAAGACTGGCCAGCATTGTAAAGTACAGTGGTATTGCCGTGTATATACTGGTCATCTCCCACCACTTATTTCTATATTACCAGTTAGCTCTAAAATTAGCAACTGTTAAGAAACAAGCAAACAAACAAACAAAGCCCCTCATTAGGTTTAGACAACCAGTTACTGTTCTAAGGTCTCTAGAAATGCAAATTTCTGTGGCAAAGAGTCAAGCAACATTCCTTCCCTCCCCTTCTTCAGCTCTTCTATCCAGAAGTCCTGACAGCTGTTCCCATGAACAGCTGCTTTTCTACTCCCAATCGTGGAAATGGTATGATGGTTTCAGAATAAAATTATGGGTATGCCTCCCACAGTTCTGGGATGGGTGGATGGTAATCCTGATAGGTAACCAAACCTATTTCAAAGGTCTGTCTTCTATTGCAAACAGGAATTGGTGTTGTATCTGACCTTTGATCAGAAAGCTGGGTATAATAGCACATGAATATGCTCCTTCCATTTTAACATCAGATCGGCCCCCCTTTTATTTTGAGGTGTAATTAACACAATTCCAATATTTAAATTCAACCAGTTCTTACTGAGTTTTTACTGTATGCTAGTTACTTAGGCTAGGATCTATTGACAAATACAGAGGTAAGTAAGGCATGTTCCCAACTTGAGTCTCCATGGACGGCACTTCTAAATTACTTGGACCTATCTAAAAGGTTCTAAGCAAGGATGGGACTTAGTCTTTGGTGTAGAGGGAGGCATTTATCATGTCTAAAGGCCCTTTTGGTTGTCACGACTAGGGAGGGGACTGGTACTACTGTTATCTAGGTGGTAGAGGTCAGAGATGCTGCTAAACATCCTGTAATCACAGGACAGCTCCCCATAACAAAGAATGATCTGGCCCAACAGGTCAGTAGTGGTGAGGCTGAGAAAATCTGGCATAAAAGAACTCCATAAACCAGGAGAGGAGGTTAGAAAAGACTATCTGGCATTTCTCCAAATAAGGTTGTTCTTTTAAAAGAATAAGAATCTGTATTCGTTTTAGTAGACAGAAGAGAGGACAAGTTGGTGGGGGTAACTTTGAGTAAAATTGACAGGTCTTTGTGTGTAGAACAATGCTAAAGGGTCTTACTCTCTTTTAGAGATGGCAGTGGTTGCAGATGAAAGATACTGCCATACTTGTCCTTAAGATAACAATAGTAACAGCACCAACCCCAACAACTAACCTATGTGCACTTAGGAGCTAAGCACTGTTCTAAACACTTCTCACATTAAATTTGCAACTGCATTATCGAAGTGGACACCATTACCTTGCATGTTTTAGAGAAGAGAAAGCTCAGGAGAGTAGTTAAACAATGGTCTCATGGTCACTCAGGGTGTACATGGTAGAGCCTTGATTAAAACCCAAGTGGTAGAGGTGCCTGGGTGGCTCAGTTGGTTAAGCATCTGCCCTTGGTTCAGGTCATGAATCCAGGGCCCTGGGATAGAGCACCACATCTGGCTCCCTACTCAGCAGGAAGCCTGCTTCTCCCTCTCCCACTCCCCTTACTTGTGTTCCCTCTCTCATTGTGTTTCTCTCTCAAATAAATAAATAAAATCTTTAAAAACAAAACAAAATAAAACAAAACAAAAAGAATAAAACCAGTGATGTGGATTTAGGGTCTTTGTTCTAAACTACGAACGAATAAACTGCCTCTTCCTGTATGCACCATCTACACTTTACTCCATCTCAGCTATGCTCTAGGTAGGTGGGCTTGGGCAAGTTATTTTCTCTGTGTTTTACCTTTGCCATCTGTAAGGTGGCTCTCCTATTTGATTTTGGTTGCGGTAGGGTTTGAATGAATTAGTGAATGGAAGGTATTTAGAACAACAAGAACAAAAAAATATCAATCCATTTTACCCATAATGATGACAATGATTCTTCTCTGGGGCATCTGTGTTTTAGGATAGGGGGTCATTGTGTGGGGAGCATGCACAACGTTTGGAGTCCTGCAGAGCTGGTGTGCATCCTTTCACTACTTGTAGTTAGCTATTCAATTTTGATTAAGTTAAGAAGCTCTTTGGTCCTTATTTTTTCTTTTAAAAATCATGTTACTAAATGGAAATAATCCTTCAGAAAAAATAAATGTAAAATATTTTGTGGAAATGCATAGTTCAGTATCTAAAAGAGAAATGAATCAACAGAAATAAAATCTTAGACACTGGGAGCCTTCAGGGGAATCCTAATTTCACGTTAGCTTTCTTCCTGTCACCCAATTCATGCTGTTCAAGTGTATTTCATCCTTTTGTAAAACCATTTCTGGTATGAGAAGATTGTCTTCTATGCTTACGTAGCCAGCATAGGTCACTAAGAAGTTTTGCATGCTCGTGGTAAATCCAGTGTGTGCATGTGTTTGTGTGTGTGTGTGTGTGTGTGTGTGTGTGTGTGTGTGTACATACGAGCACACACAGACATACATATGAACAGACACATGCCCATAGAAAACCAAGAGGACAAAGACATGGCCTACCTTGTCTACTTGTCTACCTTGTCCTCTAAACAGGTAGTCTAGGAGAGGGCATGATAGAAAGAGCTGGGGGCCATGAAAAGCTGATTCTGAGGGATGGTTTGAGAGCTCATGAGCTAACAGAGGATTCAGGTAGTATGATTGGAAACCAGAAGTATGTAAACATTATCCACAGCTTTTATCAATGAAAATGTCCTGGCTTTTGTTCTGTCTTAGATAATTGATATTTTTCATAGTTTCTCTTATACACTACATGTGTTTTGCTCTCTAAAGATATTTAAATAAAACTGTCTTTCTCTGAATACATGTTTTGAAGCAAGGTCCTTTTTAGGAGTACAAACAGTCATTGGCCAGGATGGAAATGTACGACTCGGGAGACCACATGGTACACAAAGGCAAGATACCTGGGAGGTCAGTGACTAACAATTTCAGCTCTTTCATGAATCAGTAATCTGGCAGTGAGGCATGAAAGATATGATACAGGATCATGGCCCTCTTGGGTCATTAAGTACTCTTTTGATACATTGACTGTTTCCAAAGAAATGACAATTTTACTCAGATACAGATCAGTTACTAAGAAAGCTGGATTACAGGATCAATTGTGTGTCATATTTCTTTTTTTTTTAAGATTTTATTTATTTATTTGACAGAGAGAGAGATCACAAGTAGGCAGAGAGGCAGGCAGAGAGAGAGGAGGAAGCAGGCTCCCCGTGGAGCAGAGAGCCCGATGTGGGGCTCGATCCCAGGACCCCGAGACCATGACCTGAGCTGAAGGCAGCGGCCCAATCCACTGAGCCACCCAGGAGCCCCGTGTGTCATATTTCTTTTAAAATTTTTTTTATCTATTTGAGAAAGAGAGCATGAGCAGGTGGAGGGGCAGAAGGAGGGAATCTCAAGCAGCCTTTGCTGAGCGTGGAGCCATATTATTCTGCAGGATCTAAGGGGTTATGTAAATGAGTGGATTGGTATAATGCCAAAGAGGTTATAGAACAAGGAAGTCCTGGTTTTCTTGTCAGTGTTTTCTTTGTTTCACTCTACTTTGTTTAGTCCTCTATTTCTACTTCTGAATCTACTCAGGAGTCCAAAAGGACACCAGATTTAAGAGAGGCATGACCATCTTTATAAGACAGCTCCTTGTATCACATTATCCTTTGAGATGGGTTCTTGTTTCCCCTAAAAGTCTAATTATGATTGGTTTTCTGTCTTCCTCTAAGAGTCCCTCAGGATGAATGGCATCCATCCCAATTGCCTGCAGGTATCTGGGTCCCTCAGATATCCATCACGAATTGGATATGTCCATGCCTCAATCTTCCTTGGTTCCATTACCCTTCACTCCGACTTCCAGAAACTTCTGTTGCCTTTGGTAAAACTCCCGTATGTTAGGCTTTTCACTGGAAATTTCTCTTCTGTTTCTGTTTCACATGAGCTTTAACCTAAGTTTTCTCAGAATCACCTAGGATGTTTGTTAAAGCACAGGTCGAGGGGGACCTACCTTCCCATCTCAGATCCATTAGTCCATGGTAGGGACCCAGAATTTGCATTTCCCTCACATTCCCAGGTGATGATGATGCTGCTGGGTGGGGGACCACATTTTGAGGACCAGTCCTCAAACAAAAGCTTGGTGACCCCCTGAGGACACAGTTTCCTCTACATTCCTTTCAAGTGGCAACTGTCGTTCCTTTCACTCTTCACATACAATTATAACTTGAGATGGTTTTGGTGTTTGCTTTGCTGCGGACAGCTGTTTCCTTACTATTCCTCTCCACTCCTTCCTGACATACCCCACAAAGCCATCAGAGGATGACACCTACAACACTTCTTATGGCTGTTCCTACAGACCTTCCAGTCACTCCCTCTTCCTCACTGAAAAATGTCAGCATCTGGCCAGCCATTCTTCTCTCTTTTATGATGCCTGCTAACATTCTTGGTGTTTTCACTATCTACATACATGATCTGTGACCCTATCACCATTCCTCTATTACTCCCTCCACCTTACTTTTCTCATTTAGCTTAGATTCCAGACCCCAAAACTCCAACTTGCTCTTCAAGCAAACCCTTCCTATATTTTCCCTGTAAACCCTAACCCTGAAAACTTAAACCCAACTTTGACTATTCTGGGCCTGGACCCAAAAAGCCTTAAACAGCTGGAAAAACAAAGCAAACAACAGAGAATGACACTGCCCGTTTCTACTTAAAATACATGATTAAAAAACTCAAAAGGGCTTTCCACATGATCATAGCACAGTTCTCTATTTTGGCAATCAGTAGCTAGGTAGAAGTTGAGAAGGCTCTTCAGCGTCTCTGACAAGAGCAAGAATAAAGTACTGGGTGCGAGTTTGGATTTTAGAGTCAAATATATCTGAGTCTGTACTTGTCTCTGATTTTTGTCAGTTGAGTGTCCTGAAACACTGTCTTTTTACAGCTTTGTTGCCCCATCTAGAAAATGGGAAAAATGATAGCGTAAACTATAAACTTAAGGGTTGTTTTTTTTAAAATGAAGATTCAATGATAGAAAGCCTATCAAATATTTAGTTCCTAGTGACCAGGAAGCACTTGATAAATATGAGCTATTGCCAAGAATGTTATTGAATTTATACCCCATCACTTAATTTTGACCAAGGCGGATACATCTTTGGAACCTAAGGTTAAAGTGTCCACAAATTAAGATCCTTCTGTTTCTACTTTTTCCAATACTGATTCTCTAGGTAGCATCTGAGTGAATTAATGTGTGTGTTGTCACAGCACGGATCTAATTGGCTAATGAGAAGGATCCAATGACTTGGTTGTTCTGTCGACCCGAAGTAAACCTTGACTCTCCTGCAAAATCAAGTTGTAATCTATCAGCACATATGCAAATGTTTTTCCTGGAATCATTAAATGTTTTCCAGTTTCAGCCATGGCCTTGTCTTCCACCTTCTAACAAGCAGAGTGAAGTGAAAACAGTTGAGAGGAAGCTGTAATGTACTAGTTAGTAAATCTTTCGTTATGAGACAGTAATTCTGGTTTCCTTAACAACCATTAAGTGGAGCCATTCGTGAGATGTGGTCAGTCATTATGGAGAGAGCTGACTACAGGTGCAAGGCTTTGTTTCCAGAATTCAGTTCATCGTGGCAAAATCAGATTATTTTTTAAGTCAATTAATAAATGGCAGAAAATGGGAGAAGGGAGGGATTCAGGGGCAACTTAGAGTTGACAACAGAGGTCTGGTAAGAATAGTTTAAAAATTTTTTGGTGGAGGGGGGAAGCAAATCAAGAAAACACTAAAAGACAAAATTACAAAGGGTCACCATTGGGAAATTCCCATTAGCGATGGCAAGAGAAGGGTGAAGAAAGTAATGATTAGCAAGTCCATAGTCATTATCACTAATGGCTGTCTTCCCATCTGTCCCAAATGCCACGAAACCATAAATATCTAATTATACTAAGTTTAATGTCTCGATAAAAAGCCTTTGTTTATTCTTTAGTACTTTCAGAGAGCAAATATTTTATTTGAGCAAAGGTTATTATGAAATTGAGCACTGTGGACAGTGTGGTTAGACAGCAGATTTTCTCCTCAGCATCAGGTGCTTTAAAAGAAGCCATTACCGCTTACAGCTTTAATGTGATTTAGAACATCACCATGTTACAATTTGTAGCTATAATGTGAAATTCCTACAATGTACAATTGCCTCTTCTGGTTTCAAAACAAAAAGGGAAATAACACACCCAAGAAGAAATAGGTGGGTTAATAAGAGGAAATCCAGTGGAGAAACTCCTGTATTTAGAACAACCACATTTTTTAAAGATTTTATTTATTTATTTAACAGACAGAGATCACAAGTAGGCAGAGAGGCAGGCAGAGAGAGAGGAGGGGGAAGCAGGCTCCCCACTGAGTGGAGAGCCCGTTGCAGGGCTCGATGCAGGGTTCGATCCCAGGACCCTGAGATCATGACCTGAGCCCAAGGCAGAGGCTTTAACCCACTGAGACACCCAGGGGCCCCAGAACAAACCCCTTTTAAAGCTACTATAGAATAAGACAAGTGGTCTCGCAAAAGTAACTTTTAAAATTGTAAAATCACTGCTAGACATATAAACACATTTCTTATTTTGTCATAAATGTTTAAAAAAATTTTAGGTGTCCTACGTACATTGAATCAATATAAAACTAGCCAGAGGAGGCTCACTGGTACCTTTGAAACCTATTAATATTCTAGGATTGTTGCAAGGCGAAGATGATATATGTGACAACAACAATGCTTAGTATAAATAAAATGCTCAATAAATGTTATTAATCATGTCACCATCTTCGTGATCATGATCTTCATGATATACTGTGAAAAGTATGTATATCCTGGCTTATCAAATAAACCAAACAATTACCAGCTTTTAAGATCATGGAAGTGTGTTTTCCCTTAGCTATGGTACTTTTAAAAATTTAAGAGTTTTGAGGAAGGACTGATCCAATAGATCATAAACCATTTCATAGACTTGCTATAGGTGGAAAGATGAATAAGCGGGAAAAACGAAGCAGATTATATTACCAAGAGATACTGTTTACAACACTGATTCTCAGTATTTTGAGCAATATTTGACAGGATCTGAAATACTTCGAGATTCACCACCAAGTGCTTTTTTTATGTAAAGGACTTACTTTCTAATTGCGGTATCGCATAATTTTAGAAAATTGTACAAATCACAAGTATGCAGTTTAATGAAATTTTACAAGACAAAGCTATGAAACCATGACCCAGATCCAAATGTTGAGCCTGGAAATTCTCTCTAATTGCCTATCTATAATCTCTTCAAGACAAAGATAGCCACTATTTTAATTTGCAGCTCATAGATTAATTTGGCTTTTTTTTTTTTTCTTAAAGAATCTTCAGATGAAATCTTTTGGGTCAGGCATCTTTTTTCAACATTATGTTTATATCATTTGTCAAAAGATTTTGTTTATTTATTTGACGGAGACAGGGAGAGAGGGAACACAAGCAGGAAGAGTGGGAGAGGGAGGAGCAGGCTTCCTGTTGAGCGGGGAGCCCGATGCGGGGCTTGATTCTAGGACCCTGGGATCATGATCTGAGCCTAAGGCAGACGCTTAATGACTGAGCCACCCATGTGCCCCAACACTATGTTTATATCATTTTAGCTTATCATAGATTTCTCATTTCCATTGTTATAGGATATTGTTTTTAATACATTTCTAGTTGGAGTATTTTATATATTTATTAGATTATTGTCAATCTGTATATTTACTATATTTTCTCTTTGTTTAGTGCTTTCAGCTATGTTATGTTCTTTCAAAGAACTCCTGTTCAAAGACTGTCCCTGATATTACTTTAATGTTGATGATAAATTATCTTTTTTCCCCTGGAAATATCTTTATTTCACTTTCATTTTTTAACAAGTTTGCTCATTACAGAATTATAGGTTAATTTTTGAGGGGAAGGGTTTTCTGGATGTTATCTTTTCCACTGAAAAGTGAAATATCAAACTTATTGTATTTCCATTGAAGGGCATTTGTCCATTTCTGAAGGTGATTTTAAACTTTTGTCTTTGTGGGTCCCCCCCCCCCCAAGCAATTTTCATTTGATATGTCTGTGTGTAATTTTTTTTTTCTTCTTGTTTGGGATTTGTTATATGTTTGAATCTATGGGTATTAACCATCTTTGGAAAATTTTGGTCAATATTCCTTCAAATACTTCTTCTGACCTATCCTCTTTCACCTATTGTTCCAGGAATCAAAAATTTCATATATTTTAGACTTTTTACCATGATCCATGTATCTCCTATGTCCTTTTCTGTTTTTCTTTCTGGATTTTATTCTGATATTTTACCCACCTGATAGCTGAATCATTCTCTCTTCTATCTCATCTACAATCTGTTGAGTTTTTAACTTCATTTCACTTTTTTCTTCCTCAGGTCAGGCCTTCCATTTGATTTTTCAAATAAGTTCCATCTCCTTTTTGAAATTATCTAGTTTTCTGAATATATTATCTTTAACTTTCTATCTGAAAACCCTAATACCTGGATCACCTCCAAATCTGTATCTATTTTCCAAGGGTTTTTTTTTTTTTATGGTCCTGTTTTATGACATGCCTCTTGATTTTTTTTTTTTAATTGGGTATTGGCTATTGTGTATGAACAATTATTGAGGATTTAGAGGATATTACCTTTAAAGATTTTATTTATTTATTGAGATAGAGAACACAAGCAATGGGAGGGGCCGAGGCAGAGGGAGAATCTCAAGCAGAGCCAGGCTGAGCACAGAGCCCAACACGGGGCTCAATCGCACCAGCCCAAGATCATGACCTGAGCCCAAATCAAGAGTCAGGCACTTCACCAACTGAGCCACCCAGGCACCCCAGATATTATCTTTCTATAGAAAATATTTCATTTTCTCATGGCAGCTTAGGGTGTAGCATTGATGAGAGCTAAGTTGGTCTATTTCCAGAGTGCTCATTCTCCTGATCTACAGACCTCTCAAGCTGTCTACTAAAAGCCTGGCTTAAACTCAGATAATTATCTCTATATGCTATGAGACTGCCAATAGTTTGCTAATAGTTAGCTGTCGCTGCCATTTTAGGCTTGATTTCTCAGGCTCTCTCCCTGCACACCTTTAGTATTAGCAAATGTCTACAGGGAATATCGGTGGATCGTGTTGGACTCCAATGTCTATGTGCTCTCTGTCTGGTCCCACAGGTCCTTGCTGCCTTGGTCATCCTGAGCCCCTGTCTCTGTCACTTTTTGTAATACTGCTGAAAATTCTAAGCCACTCCCATTTTTCTTCTTCACTCTGCAGCTGTTTATGGATAAGCCTCAGATAGAAAAGTGGCCAAGAATGTCTGACTCACTTCAGTGCAGACGCTCCCTCAGCATCTAGAATCTTCAGGTTCTTAAGTTCTTGCTGCATTTCTTTTCTTTTTTTTTTTTCTTCCTGAAAAAAAAGATTTTCTTCCTGAAAAAAGAGATTTTCTGTTGTGAGATGTTGCATAGTTTTGCTGTGGTCATCAGTGGGAGGATTTGATTGATGCCAGTCATCCCATGCTACCTGATTTTGATGTGTGAATAAGAATAATTTTGCTGGGGCACCTGGGTGGCTCAGTGGGTTAAAGCCTCTGCCTTTGGCTCAGGTCATGATCCCAGGGTCCTGGGATCAAGCCCCACATTGGGCTCTCTACTCAGCGGGTAGACTGCTTCCCCCTCTCTCTCTCCCTGCCTCTCTGCCTACTTGTGATCTCTGTCTTTCAAATAAATAAAATCTTTTAAAAAATAAAAAAAGAATAATTTTGCTGTCGGAATACACATATGGGGAGGGCAGTGTCTATGATCTTGAGAAGCATAACACTGAGTCAGGCCAAAGGAAAAAAGAGGTACCGAAACATATAAGAGTTGTGAATCCTAAGTATTTAAAAGAGTGGTATTAGTGAATAATAGTTTTACTCAAAGAGGGCATAGTGCCCAAGGAAAAAATGTGTGAAACAAGTTAAATATGTGAAGTCTTAAAGACGTCGAGAAACGCCAGTGTTGTAATGGCAAGTGCTATAAATATGGCTAAGTAGTTGTCTCTGTCTTCAATGCCTTAAATTGTGCCAACAAAAATCCAGCTGTTCAAAATAGCACCATGAAAAAATTACTATGCATGAAGGAGTATCTCTTTTAAGTCAGTGTCCTGATGTAGAAGAGTGTATGTTATGAAGAATACGAGAAGAGAAACATCAAGTTTCTCTAAAAAGACGAGGATTTTATATAGCATTCTAGAACAATTGGTGGGGGGTGGGGCAAAAATCAGTGGAATATACTGTTACCAAGATAGAGTGAAAATGATAAATAAGAGCTCTAAATATAAATAATTAAATATTTCTTTTTTTTTTTTTTTTTTTTTTATTTATTTATTTGACAGAGAGAGATCACAAGCAGGCAGAGAGGCAGGCAGAGAGAGAGGAGGAAGCAGGCTCCCCGCGGAGCAGAGAGCCCGATGCGGGGCTCGATCCCAGGACCCTGAGATCATGACCTGAGCCGAAGGCAGTGGCTTAATCCACTGAGCCACCCAGGCGCCCCTTAAATATTTCTTAAACTCTAAATAAATGTCTATCATAGTGGTTCCACAGGGATGACTTTGTACACTAAAAGGATAGATCAACTGAAATGGCAAATAATTGGGAATTGGGATTTTTACTTTAATTTGTTATATGTAGGGCAATGAGAAATATTCATGATAAATATGCAACCCATACAACTTAATAATAGAAACATTCCGTGGTTAATGAGAGGAAGGATGGGAGAGATTCATTCCCCACAGAGCGATCCAGTCACTATAAAAATGAGTTTTTGAAAGGCTAACTGCTCAAATAAATGGTATTTAACAAAACATCACAACTCTACTCTGAAATTAGTGAAAACATAAGAAGAGAGAAAGAACAGGGAACAATTACTGCTGAGGGTCTGAGGAGATACAAAATAGACACTCTTACAACATACAGTGAATAAATATATCCAATGGCATAATAAAAAATGTTCAATGTAGGTAAACAAGAACAAACTAAAATGATTAGATAAACCATGTAGCCTAGATAATGTAACATTGTTATTATAATGGAGGTTATTAAGATTACGTTATACAATAATATCTATGCTATTCTAGTAATTTTATTTTTTAATTTTTTTTAAATTTAAGTTCAATTAGCCAACATGCCATTATAGTAAAAGTGGAGTCTAAATCTCTAATTTCAGTATCCAACTCTATAAAATTTGTGGGAGTAAAAATTAACTGAGGCAAACTGAAATAATACAGTTGTTTTCCTTGTATCATTAATATTATTTTAAACCTCTTATATTTTTGGTTCCTTCCATATTTTCTATATTAATCATTTAACAAAATAAGCAATGTTTTGGAAGCATTTTTTTTCTCCCCAACATCAGCATGCCCATTATCCAGAATAATACTACATCTTTTTTTTTTAAGATTTTATTTGTTTATTCAACAGAGGGAAAGAGGGAGGGAGAGAACACAAGCAGGGGGAGTGGCAGGCAGAGACAGAGGGAGAAGCAGGCTCTCCACTAAGCAGGGAGCCCAAAGTAGGGCTCCATCCCAGGACCCCAGGATCATGACCTGAGCTGAAGGCAAGTGGCTTAACCAACTGAGCCACCCAGGTGCCCCAGAATAATCCTACATCTTAATGCTCATACCCAGACATATATAAAGACTGCACTGAGTTCTCTTGAGGAATGTGGTTAGGATCCCCTGTCTCATACAATAGATCAGATTTAGTATGGCCATTTCTTGGAGTCCTTTATTCCCTACCACACATTGCTAAGCTTCCAGGGGCTTTCTCAGCTGTATATTAAAACTAGAAACACTGGCTTCCAAAGCCCTTGCCAAGGTATTAGATCCCAAATCATGGGAATAAATCCTATCCACAATCTCCCCCCTAATCAGTTTTATATTCTACCTTTCTTCTCCCATAGGGCACACTCAAGTTAGCTTCCAGAACTCTTTCCCTGTTTCTAACAGTCTGCAATAATAGATCTAGCAGCTTGGTCTGTGTAATCCCCTCCTTGCTTAGCAGGTCCCACACTTTCCATGTTTGGCCCTGACTCTGTAGGCCACTTTGCCAGGGGAGAGGGAGGATGAGTAAACCTTCAGGTGAGCAAATACTGACTTTCAAGGGAAGAGCTCTCTGCTTCAGCTTCAGGTAAGTGGATGGTTGTTGATGTCCTGCCTCTTGCCAGAGAACATCGGTCCATGGATGCTGTGGGATTCAGACTCTGGGCATGCCAGGCAATTGAAAGCATCTACCTGGATAGCTTATTCCAAATTTCCAGGTCCCATCTTTTCCCTTTGAGGCCCTGGCTTTGCTCCAGGAGACTTGGTTAGACTGGCCAGAGTCTCCTTCAAGTTTTCTTTCTCTTAAATAAAGTCCTTGACCTACTCTTCAGCTTCATCTGCTCCTCAGCTGCAAAAATGAAGGCTTCTCCAATATTGACATAGAGGTATTTTGACTTTCATACTGTAATTGGGTAATTGGCTAACCCGAGCTTGACATTTTTTTCTCCTCAATGCCTTAATAGGATTTAACAATATGCAACAGTTTCACTGTCCTTATCATTATCGACCCTTTCCCCGTACCTCCTAAATGATCAAACTATTGTAAAAACCAGTGCAATGAAAATAATTTTACGTGAATATAATATTTTTGAAAACCTATATTTTCTGAACAGTGAGAAGCATTTCTTTTTTTTTTTTTTTTGACTCTCTGTAATGTTGGACTTAATTGAAAACATCTGTATCCTTATGTCTACTTCGGTGGTCAATCTGTTTTGATATGTTTTGGTAGAAGTACATGAAGAAAATCACACAGTGTGATTCAGGAATATGCTTTGCTACCATACCAGTATTCAGTAAGTGGTGATTTTTCAAAAGTTATTTAAAACATAAAATCTGAAATGCATCAATGAACATTCTGTGTTCTGTAATGTTAAAATCCATTGTCTATTCTGCCCTTGGAATGTATCTTTTACTTTTTTTTAAGATTTTATTTATTTGAAGGTTGCCTGGGTGGTTTAGTTGTTAAGCATCTGCCTTCAGCTCAGGTCATGATCCTAGGGTCCTGGGATGGAGACCCACATCTGTCCGGGCTCCCTGCTCAGCGGGAAACCTGGTTCTTCTTCTCCCACTACCCCTGCTTGTGTTCCCTCTCTCGCTGGGGGAGAGAGAAAGCACCAGAGAGAAAGTACACAAGCAGGGGTAGTAGCAAGCAGAGGGAGAAGCAGGCTCCCCGATGAGCATGGATCTCCATGCAGGACTTGATCCCAGGACCCTGAGATCATGACTTGAGCTGAAGGCAGATGCTTATCTGGCTGAGCCACCCAGGTGCCCCTGTATCTTTTACTTTTGCAGAGTTTTGTAGCATCTTGCATTGATCATTTGAAAAATATGGGTTCACAGAGTTACCCAAGCCTTCTAAATATTGACACATTTTATTCCATAATATAAAAACATTGTTAATGTTTCCATGAAAATCGATAAGTGTCTGAACTATCCTTAAGTTGCAAACTCACAGTGGCCAATATAAGGTTTCCAGAATTCCAGTTTTCTCATGAAAGCTCAAATGTTATTACTGACAGCAAATACTGCCAATTTAATTCCTTAAGCTGATGGGCTTACTTTGTTCATTAACCAAAAATAAAGAAAGAAAGAAGAAGTATTCCAAATACCAAAGTCTGAAAAACCATAGTTGTCTGTCAATTGTTCTTTCAGTAAAAATAGTGTTCCCTGAGAAAAGAAGCAAGTTCAGCTCATCACTCAAACAATCACATAAGTATAGGACAACCACTAAACTTTGGTAGGCAGCTGAAGTGTTTTAGGATGGTTTCCTGTTCCGTTACACAAAATAATTAAAAATATGTATACTGACTGCTGAGCGTTGAATAAAATTAACAAATTGCACTGCTTCCTCCAGGATGTTCCTCAGTGGAACTGTCATAAACTGTCATTTTTTTTTAATGCATGTTCATGTACATTCGTGAAAATAACAACGGCCCCACGTACATTTTAGTGCCTCTGCCTAATTTGTACTGAGGTAATAGCAGCTTTACCCACCATGACTTTTCCATCATTGGTGAAAAACAAGTAACATCTTCGTGGTATCATGAAAATGTTTGGGTCTCTTGGACCTCATGAAGGAGTCTTGGGAATGTCCAGGAGTCTATAAATCAAACTTTGAAAACTGATATAATAACTTATTTAGTTCACAATAATATCCCTATTTAACAGATATAGATCTATTTAGTGTTCCTTTCTTTCTCTCTCTTCTTCTCTCTCTTTCTCTCTCTCTCTCTCACACACACACACACACACACAGTACCAGGAAACTCAGGGAGGTGTGGATATATGTCCATGACCTTGATTTTAGTGATGGTATCACAGGTCTTTGCAAACTTCCAAATTCATTAAAGTATACACATTAAAAAGTATGGTTCATTTTATACCAATATCTTAAGTGAGTTAGAAAAAAACAAAACAAACATTTAAACCAGGAAGTCTGGTCTTACTGTCTAAACTATTAACTACTATACTATATTACCACTTAGAGTAGAACTAAAGGTTTCAAAACTGAGTTAAGGAACTATGCATTTCTGTTACAGCTCATGGCCTTGACCCTCAAAGTTACTGAAGATAATATTAAGGAACTTGGGATAGAAGAAAAACGTGAGCTAATTGCTAAAACAATGAAGGTGAAAATGTGTCTTGGAGACTGGTGCTTCATAATAATCAAATGGTTAAGGACTATTTTAACAGATGCCGTAGACTTCACAAGAGGAAATATGGTGAGTTGGAGCAGTGGAACAATTATTTACAAGTAGGAATAAGACCTAGGCAGAATTTTTCTCTACCCAGGAGATGGTGGGGGGAAATAATGACTTCATTGGAGAGGGTAGTGCAGATTTTCTTCGGAGAGGGACATTTCAGGTATCATTTAAAGTGGAAAGAGTTGTTTCTGTAAAAAAAGGTTGTGGACAAAGGATTTGCACAAACTATAACAGGATATAATCTACAGGAACACAGGAGACTGCACAAATGAAGTGTATATTACCATCCAAGAGTGTTTGGAGTTAACCTCCAGACATGTTTCTTCTTAGAGAGTAGACTAGTGTCTCACCTTCTCTACCTTCCAATCGTTGCTGGAAGGTTTTGGTTTAAGAGCAAATAAGCAGAAAATATTTAACTTCAAGGAAGAGAACCTAAGAATTTCAGTATCTTAAAATGTGTGTTTCTGAGACTAAACAGCTGATAAACCAATTCTCTTAATTATATACAAAGTAACTCATAATATACAAAGTAACTCATAATTACACCAACCTAATCCCAGGTAAACTTGGTAGACATTTTGGCTTATGGAAAGTATATTACACAGAGGGTCTGCCTTTAAACTCACACGCGCACACACACACACACACACACACACACACTACAAACCATAACTTAAAAAAAAAAAAGTTGGAAAATTCCAATGATCTCCTTGTTCCTTCATTTATTTTTCCACCATCTGTGTCTAAACTCAGTTATCAATGTACCATTTAATGATATGGTCACTTAAATGTAGCCTGACCCTAACAAACAGACCTTCATTTCAAGCTTGTGTTACACATAGTTTCCGATGACTTTTTTTTTTCTTCTTGCCCTGATGTTTCCAATATTGAAATTTTGCACCCTGTTAGACCCCAGTGTTGTAAGATTACCTACACTATTGGGACACTTTTCCCAGATTTATCTTTTTTTTTTTAATTCCATTTGCATTGTATAATTCCAGTCGAAAACTTACAACAATTTCTACTCCTTAACTTTAAGACTTTAAGTTTTCCCTTGGGCTTTTAATATTGGCCTCATGTTGCCTTGAAAATATATCTGACATTATTTATATAATGAACTTTTCCCCTAATCCTTACTAATGTCCTCACTTTTGTATCCTTTTGTTTCTTGCATCTTGTTACGCATGTTCTTCCTTCGGAAACCTTGATGACAAGATCTTGACTTGACTTCTCTCTCGAGTCAAATTTACATTTTCATTCTCTTTGACCTATTTCTCCCAGGAATGCCCATCTCAAATTTAATTGAGAACTCAGTTTAATTACATGCTATTCTCTCATTTTCATTTTGTTTCATACATTTTAAAACTTTTAGACTATGCCACATGTGGCCACTTACTGGAGTCTCTGTCTGTTTCTTATCTTCTTTTTTTCCCCCCTTCTCTGATCTTTGCCCCTGTAGAAGTTGGGTCCTATCAGTCATGGCATACTATGTTTTCCTCTCCCCAGCCCCCACTGCCTGGATTGAATTTGATCCTTGGCCAAGACCAGGCTAATCAGATTGTCTCCCATGCAATTTCAAAATTTTGACGAGCTACGCTAGTTGATTTGTGATGGTTACTAGAAAACAGAATTTTCCAACTCAGAAGGGGTAGGGTGGCGATATTTCATCATGTGAGTACTAAAGAAAAAGCCTACTTTCCAAAGAAAAGTAAATAATGCATAGATGAACAGAAATGAGAAATGGGCAACATTGCCAAGATGCTAGGTAGTTTTCTGATTTTTGTTTGAGGTCTTCCTGGGTCAAACTACTCTTCCTTCTTTCATGTTCCTTGAACCACCATGGGAACGGAGGATTTTTGAAACAAGTTTCTGTCACCTGTTAACATGTCCTTTTTGAGGATAAAAGAAATTGTGTTCTTTAGGGTTCATGTCCTATGTGCTCTATCAAGTTGTTTCTTATTTGTTTGGTTTTATAAATCTGAGTAGAGGTTCCTCACAGATACTTAACATCTGGAGAGAAAAAGATGGTACTTTCTGTTACAAAGACCTCAGGCTAAATATGGAACATCCATGAGCTTTGGAGTCAAACGCTTGGATTTGAACTTCTGATCTGTTCCTTCCTAGCTGGGAGTCACTAGGCAAGTGACTATTTGAGCCACGGATCCTCTTCCTCCTTTATCCTTCAACACATCGCCCATCATATAACAAGCATAGTGGGCCCTCAAACACAAGGACTTTTGAATTGCCAAGTCTATTTTAGGCAGAGGTAAGCACATTTTAACTTCCTTGTATATTTTGTCTATTTGGTGGGGAGGAGGAACAGCCATCAGAGGGATTCTCATAGGTTTTTGCCAGAGAAAGCTTAGCAAATGGTGAAGAAAATGCACGCAGGGGAATGGGAACCCACAAATAGAATAGCTGTTAAGTAGAGTTACCTCTTCTCAGGGCATTGGTAGAAGCTGCCAACACATGGAAGTGGTTATCTCCTAGTTGGGAAATCATTGATATCCTGAGTAACAAGGAGACGTCCAAGGAGATTTTTAATGGATGCTCCATTTTTAGCTTCTTAAATATTTGTCCATTAACCTTAATGAACAAGTCCAATTTGATAAGAATAGACAAAAGATTTGTCTATGAAGCTCATTCTCCGAGAGTGGTGATTTACTTTTCCTTCATCTGAATGCATTTCCTCCACTTGTCATGACCTGTTCATGACTGTGGTTTTGTTCAAGTCCACCCAGACACCTCCGTTAGACTAGAGGCTCAGTGAAAGCAAGAATTATTTCCATGCCTCTTTAACATTTTATTGTCAGGGCTGCTAGAGTATTGACACATACGCATTCAACAAACACTAGTCGTTGAATGAAGGAGTGAGTGAATGAACAAATGAGTTTGAATTTAGGAGGTAGAATTACCTCTTTTTGATCCTCTGGAAAATGTATTAAATTCAGAGATGTTGTATATAATTTATTTCAATTTATTAAGCTGCTAATACCTGCCCAGGACGAAATCCTTGCCTTTTAAAGTTGGCTGCCAGTAACTTTTCCCAGAAAGGAAATTTTAATAATTAGTTTTGTTTCATACATCTGTTAAACATATTTGTATAAAACGGTGCATGCATTTCGATTTTTTGAAATCTTCCTTAAAGTCACATTTTAACATGTGTTAGCTGGCATTAACTATTTATTAGTTTCACCTTATCTGTGCCCAAAGTTAAGGCTAAAATGAGTTTAGAGACCACATCTGCCCCCATATATTTTTACCACTTTAAAGATACTTGAGTGATGAATGAATTAAAATAGCTGAAACCCATAGTTGAGAAAAGAATGATGAAAAAAAGCAAATTGTGTATAGGAAGGGATGGAAACCGATACAGAAAAATGTTGCGGATGCCAAAAATATGGATGGGAGTTAAACCATTATTTTCTATGGTCTAAAGCCAAAATACCATATAAAGCAGACTCCTAGATTGGCAGATTTATGAGGGAGTCATAAAAACTAGTGATCATAAAGTTGTTAGAGAGGGAAAAAAAATCTAAACACCATTTACTTTGATTAGAGTCAGGATTGAACTGAAGTAAATCTCAGAGGGGAAGAGGAATTTGGCGGCCCAGTAAACAAATGTCTCCGTATTATTCACAAACTGTACCGGCCTTTCTGGGAAAGACAAGTAGTGGGAGATGTCCTCTTATCACCCACTTCCTTAAAATGACAGTAAGAGCTGATGCTTATGGAGGGTGAATTTCAGGCCAGGCTCTTTAGTTTCAGTCCTGTCTGTATATCACCACCTTGGACTGGACTCCATCATCTCTTGCTTGAGTTACTACGCTGGGTTTCATCCTGTCCCCTGCTTCTGCCCAGCCTGCCCTGTCTCTTCCCAACATAATAACCAATGGATCATCTCGAAATCCTAACTCTGATGGTGCCTTTGCTCTGCTGAAACCTTGTGATTGTTTCCTCTTTCACTCACAGTAAAATCAAAGTCCTTTCCATGGCCTTTGAAGGCGGCAGGATCTGACTCTGTTCATTCTTTGACTCTGTCTCCTCCTGCTTCTTTCTCCCTTGGTTCCAAATACTTTGGCCTCCATGCTATTCTGGAAACAACCAGAGCTTGTTTGGAACTTAGATCCTAAGTACTAGTTGTTTTCTTCACCCGGAATGCTCTTCCCCCAGATATCTTCATTGCTAACCCTCTGACCTTACTAACTCTATTTGGGTCAACGGTCACCTTTTCAAAAAGTTCTGTGGCTATTAAAACCCCATCCCCCTCTTCAACCTATCTCGGACATTCCCCATTACCTTTTATCCTGCTCAATCTTTACTCACCACCCTCTACCATGCTACAAAATTTACCTATCTATTTGTTTTCTAACTACCTTCCAGCCCTATAAGTCGCTCAAGAACAGGGACCACGTTTGTTCACAGATCTATCCCAAGTGCTTAGAACAGTGTCCAACACAGAGCGTGCTCAACAACCATTTGATCATTGTTTGCATTGTCTCACTGAATCCTCAAAATAGTTTTATCTGAGGTTTCAGTCTTATCACCTACAGCTAAGAGCCTGTAACTGGGTTTCTTGATTTCTCATTGATTTTAAAATTAATGTATAAAATTCACACACATTACGAATTCTTTCTATGATGCAGTTTTAGGAGCAGAATTGGAGTAGAGTTTAAGGAAACTTCTGAAACTCTAGATAACTTGGTATCTTAACAAATTATTTTTCCCATAAATAGATTTTAAATTCCTGCAGCGAACAGACAGTGCTTTTATTGACATTTTTGCTTTGAAAATTGTAATACCATGATGAAAACTCCTTTCAAAACATTGGAATCCATCTTCCATTTCTGTTTACATCTTGGGATTCCAGTTCCTCACTTGCTTCTAATTGGGCTGCGTGTGCACACCATCTCAATTGCAGGGCAAAGCTGCCCAAAGCATCTCATTAGTCAGAGGCTGGCAATCAACATCTTCGGCAGCCTACATTTCTGCCAGGAAAGGGCTTTGCTCCTCTGTCCAGCTAATGGTGTTCTAGGCTCCTAAATGTCTCATATAAAAAAAAATCGCCCAATACTTAAGTATCCTCATCAGAAAAACAAAAAGCAACCGTGATATCAGACCTAAAGCTCTATGACATATCTAGAATGAGGGAACCCAGCTGGCTCAGCAGTCAGCCCCAGAGAGATGAAAAGGAAGCATCCTACCAGCTTGCAAATCTCTGGGGAGATACTACTTAAGCAGGAAACCTGATTCCAACCCGTTTTTCCCCCCCACACCAGCCCAGCTTCTTTCTCTTTCTCTTCCTTTCTGTTGTGCTTAAAGACTTCGTGGCTGGCGAGAAGGTCAAAAGAGGTCAAGAATTTTTTGAAGTTGTTGTCACAAATGTATTGTGTATTTTCCCAATCAAGGGCATTTTCAGGAAAAAAAAAATCCGGGAGCAGCTTCCCCGTCCCCCAGCTAGACAGGCCCTTATGAGATGAGAGTATCACCTAGAAGGGTGTGGAGGAAGAAGGTGTAGTCCAGAAAACTATTTTTATTTATTGAGCACAGTAGGAAGGAGTCCAAGTTCTTAACCCGGGACCACATACTGTTTCTTCTGTTCAGACTGACGTACGGATAATGACAGAGCAGTGGCTAGAACATAGATTAGCTATTAGCAGTAATAGTAGTTTTAGTGTTCTTACCATTGAACACGAATTGCTAGGAGTTCGATCTTATTTAACCCCATCAACAACCCTGTAATGTAGGCACTATATCTTCTCG
The DNA here is from genome assembly GCF_922984935.1 of Meles meles. NCBI lineage: Eukaryota > Metazoa > Chordata > Mammalia > Carnivora > Mustelidae > Meles > Meles meles. Next base: position 54,432,355 of record NC_060083.1, read on the forward strand.
ACTTACACATGAGGGAATTAGGGCTCTAATTGTCACGTAGCTTGCCCAATGGTCGTTCCACACAAGGGTACCGGTCACACTGCTGTAGTCACATCTCCACAAATAACAGATCTGATGCATGGATTCATTTTGTTTGGTTAGAAATAAAAATAGTCGTGTTTCCACATTTGGAGTCGGTGTGAAATTTGGACACCATCATGGTCATTTCCCATTATGTAACATTGCTTTGTTTTGTCATTTTTTTCACTATCCTGCCTCTATTTTCTTTTTTCTTTTTTTTTTCTTTTAGATTTTACTTATTTGACAGAGAGAGATCACAAGTAGACAGAGAGGAAGGCAGAGAGGGGGAGGGACGGGAAGCAGGTTCCCTCCTGAGCAGAGAGCCCGATGTGGGGCTTGATTCCAGGACCCTGAGATCATGACCTGAGCCAAAGGCAGAGGCTTTAACTCACTGAGCCACCCAGGGGCTCCTGCCTCTATTTTCAACAAATCTTTACTGTGTGCTGGCATTGTAAAAGATGGGAGTTATAGCTCTGACTACAACAGAAAAACATACCTTTAAGTTGCAACGTCTGTTACAGAGCATTCATGACTTGATGGTGGAGATAGATGATGGTGAATTATTTACAAAGACAACACCAAATATATTACCTTTGCAGTATAATATTAGAACCTCTTTGAGAGCTTCTCAACAGCTCCTCTTAAACAGAAAGCACAGTTGGCTGCCTAAGGTCTAATTTGGGAAGCATCAGAAACAATTTTTGTCCTTAAATAACTTTTGGACTTGTACAACACTAAAAATCACCACCTCAAAAACTCATTTCTTCTGGCTAATGCAATGTCTCCTGAGGCAGCCGTCATCTTATATATGCATAGTTAATATATACATGAATAGATCTAGTGAGTTTAAGGATTTAACCTTTGTACAATAATTATAAAACCCCATTATCATAAATTGATCATATTACATGACAAATACTTTCTGTAAAAAAGAGTCACTTTCCTGGTCTTATTTTTTTCTTCAAACTGTCTACCCAACCTAGGACTTGAACTCACAACTCTGAGACCAAGTGTTGGACATTCTACCTACCAAGCCCATCAGACTAACACTTCTGATGGCAGAATGAAATGGAAAAATCCCAGGCTGACTCTGGGGAAGTTGAATTGCTGGGAACCCTTGATGGAATTGTCCATGTAACCCCACCATGTAACCAGCTGTGGAAGTGAGAACTTTGGCCATGTTTTATAATTATTGTTTTTGTCTTTCGTCCCTGGTACTTCAGGTGAACAAAACTGGCAGTGACTAAAGTTTAAGGTTTTCCGTGGGATTATGTGCCTTGAGATGGTGATTTGTGTAGCCCTTATCAGCTTGTGTCCTTGAGTCTGACGACCAGTTGGGCTCAGCCCATGAGAGCATCAACCTGTGCCCATAGAGGTCCGTTACTATTTCCCTTGATTGTTTCTCTGCCCAGCTGTGGTGAGGCGCTTGCTGTTTTCCTCATCCAAGGCCATAACTTTTGTCAGAACCACCCTACTGTCCTGTTGATTTTCTGCTACTACACCCTTATCTTGCTTGTTTAAGCCTACTTTTATAACAAGTTTATGCTGGAGTTAGCCCTATGGTGTTTCACCATCCCCCTGAGTTTTCCTTAACTTCCTATATCTCTATGAATACTCCCCCTTTAAACTTTCTTCAAATTCCCCCATATTTTCAGCCTTATCCCACATTGATTCATACCATGTTAATAATAGATAATATTAACTATTCCTGATAATAACATATTCCTGATCATAGCTAAACTCCTTGAGCAAATGCAGTTTGATAGTTATGTATTCTCTTTCCCTGGATATTGGTAAGTATTGTAGTGTCTCTTTTTATTCTCTTAACAGTTCATGAAAAAGTTTGATGAGTCTCCCCCATTTTCCACTTGAACAAACAGAGGCAAGTTCAATAATCCACACCAAATTAACTACATTGTTAGGGGCAGAGAGTTGAATCCAGGAAGTTGTATACCCAGTACACTGATTGGTAGAAAACTTCATACTGAGGGAGGGAATAACTAAACACAAAACAGAAAATTAAAGAACCAGGGCCAGCCAATGGTGACCTGGAAGAACTATAAAGGAACAAGAGGCTAAGTTTATAAGATGAATAAAAAGTTTCCAACACTCGTGTAAATCTAAAAATGTATTAATGCATTAGAACGCATAAGCTAAAAGGTGTTCAAGTGCCAAGTACTTCTTGAAGCAAGGTCCTCTCTGAGTTGAAACATTATTTGTTGCAAAGTATGCAATTTCCAAAAAGAAATATTTGAATTATCCCAGAATTAAAATCTTGCTTGAGTGCCATTATTGCACGTTTGTTCTCTAAAAACATCCTCTTAAATTTTCTACTTCTCCTGAAACATCTTCTTTCCTCTGCCTAATGGAACCAAAGGAATATTGAAAAGGAAATAGGAATAGTACCAGATTTAATTCAAATCTAAGGACGGGGGACCCTTTAACAACATGGATTTAAACAGTGCAGTCCACTTTTTTCCCCATACAGACAGTATTGTAAATGTATTTTCTTGTGATTTTCCTATCATTTTCTCTCCACTAGCTAGCTTTATTGTAAGAATATAGTATATAATAAACACAGCACATAATATGTGGTAATTCAACAACAACAACAACAACAACCCAGACTGAACAGAACAAACTGGTGATTGCCAGAGGGGTGGTGGGGATGGAGAAGGGCAAAACAGATAAGGAGAATAAGAGTTATAGATTTCCAGTTGTGGAATAACTGGAAGGAAATGGAACTTTCTGCTTAACAAGAATTAAGAAGAAATAATTCTGCTTCCTTCCTGTCAGATATTTTAAATAATTTATAAATGATCTTACCTCCATAATTCCAGCATTATAAACATAATTAAATCTAGTTTTGATTTTTGAAAATGTTTAGTGCTTTAGGAAAATTACAGTTTGGATGCTCACTGTCATAGGCAAAGCAATAGGTATATTGTCTCCATAAGAGACAGAAACAAGCTCTAAAAATACCCACTGAGTATCACTGAAGGTTTTCTGATTCATTGTGCGTATATTGAAATGATGTTTTTTTTTAAATATTTTATTTATTTGACAGAGAGAAATCACAACTAGGCTGAGAGGCAGGCAGAGAGAGAGGAGGAAGCAGGCTCCCCGCGGAGTAGAGAGCCCAATGTGGGGCTCGATCCCAAGACCCTGAGATCATGACCTGAGCGGAAGGCAGAGGCTTTAACCCACCCAGGCGCCCCTGAAATGATGTTTTAAGCCCATTATTTCATTAAGGAAAACTGACATTGCAAATTTCTTGTATTAACAAATAAATGCAGGGATCACAAACCATACATTCTATGACTTAATATTTATTTAATTTTGGTTTGTCTCGGTATTTATCAAGTTTAACTTGCACGTTACCTTGTACGAGGTAAGAAGTACTGTTGGGCCATTTTTCTCACGTGCGTAAAGGCTGCCTGTTAAGTCAATATGAAATTAGAATTACTGTCTACAGTTGACCATTAAACAACGTAGGGCTGACCATCAGAAATCTGTGGATGGGGGCGCCTGGGTGGCTCAGTGGTTTAAGCCGCTGCCTTCGGCTCAGGTCATGATCTCGGGATCCTGGGATCGAGTCCCACATCGGGCTCTCTGCTCGGCAGGGAGCCTGCTTCCTTCTCACTCTCTCTGCCTGCCTCTCTGCCTACTTGTATCTCTCTCTGTCAAATAAATAAATAAAATCTTTAAAAAAAAAAAAAAAAAAAAAAAGAAATCTGTGGATGACTTGACTCCCCCCAAAATTTAAGTCCTTGCAGCCTACTATTGACTGGATGGCTTACAGATAGCATAAACAATGAATTAACACATATTTTGTGTGTTCTATATATTATATACTGAATTCTTACAATAAAGTAAGCTAGAGAGAAGCAAATGTTATTAAGACAATGACTGGGAAGAGAAAATATATCTACAGCACTGTGCTCTGTGTGTGTGTGTGTGTGTGTATGTATATATGTATAGAACTAACATTGACCCTTGAGCAACACAACTTTTGACTGAATGGGTCCACTTATATGTGGACATACACACACACACACACACTCACATATACACACATATATGTACATATACATATACACACAAATATAGATATATACACAATGTATACATACATATACACGCAAATATATACACACATGTGTACACATATACACACATGCACATACACACATGTGTATATACACACGTGTATATATACACATATATACGTGCATACACAGATATATACACACATATATACACATATGTGTGTGTGTGTGTGTGTGTGTGTGTGTGTGTGTGTATGTCCACATATAAGTGGACTCATTCAGTCGAAAGCTGTGTTGCTCAAGGGTCAATGTTAGTTTCTTATATAATTCTCTCTATGCATGATTTAGGAATCTGTGGCAGCAATTAACATAAAATAACTTGAGTCATCTCGAGCAAGAATATATAAAAGATAAATAGATAAAACTGATAAAATCAAATAACTCAGAATTAGTGAGAGTGCTGGGTATCAGCAAAGGACGTACACTAGAAATGACTCCAGGGCTGCTTCTCCTGAGCCTGCTTCATTCTCTCCCTCCACCCCCTACCCTGACCACCCCCGTTGGCTTTTCTTTTCCTCTTGCTCTCTCTACTTGAGATAATTCTAGCTAGTAGACACCCTCTCAGTCCCAACCTCAAATTCTATGCAGAGAGAAATGGACTGACTCAGTTTGGATCAAGAAGTCGCCTGTGGCCCATTCAGTTACGGCCAGGTCACGAAACAAAGCACCATCCACGAGGGGTCACCTCTCATGAAAAAGGGAAATAAATAGAGAGAAAAGAGATTTGGGGTGACCTGGTGAGACTCACGAATCTTTACACTTGTCCATTTGTTAATGGTTTCTGAGCTCAACCAAAGACTGTTTATTTTAAGTGCCCTGCTTTAAATATGTTTTATTGCCTGTCATTTAAAATTGCTTTTGATTGCTTTTGAAAATAAGAGGGCTATAAACCTTTTCAAGGCAAAGGTTAAAGAGGATCATCTTGGAGTTCAAGCCAGAATATCTGAGGAACAAGTTCTTACATGGGGGAGAGAGTGAGGAAGGTGAACATATTTTGATTGTTATCGATTCAGTGTTTTCTCCCGAAATTCATTGTTTTCTTTATTCTCCTTATCCCTGCTTCCCCAGCCCTGAATATTGGAATTACAGTCCATTATAACATGCTGTATTTTATATTAGAGAATACTCCAAAAATAGCAAAACGTAGAGACCAAGGAAAACAAAACCATAGTCCCCCCCACCACCACCACCACAACAAGCGACGTATACATCTCTTGCATCTTTCATCCAGCGGGGCACATGCTGGCATTCGAAACCGTCACTCCAGAAGGTCCTTGCTAGGCTGTAAGCTACCCTCGCTGAGCAGGTCTGGTTCCAGGCCAGTTTCTAACCTGCTTTGAGTGATTCTGGTTGGTCTTGGGCTTTGACTAGAGAACTGGACTCTCTGATTCTCAATTCTTAGCTTCCTTTGCTGATTTTTGTTTGTCTTCTTTCCCAGATCATCTGGGTTTGTATTTCTTTTGCTAGGATTACATACCATAGCTGGATTCCAGCTCAACGTAAGACATCCCCACTGAAACAACTTAGTTCTCCAAGAGGAGATCGGGAGATACTTACGTTTTGGGTGGTATATTTCATTCCAGTTTTTGGTATCCAAACAGTGACTATTTCTCTTTATGGTGTTACTTGATTTTATGTAGTTTGTGCCAACCTTTTTCAATTTTATATTCTATTGCACTAATCAGATTGATTCTGGGGATGCTCTCTCTCTTCACATGTGTAGCACCTGACATAAGCTTCAGCATCTCTCTCTCTCTACCCCTTGCCTCAGATAATCCAATTACACCAAAGTAGAATTTAACATTTTACTTGACAGGTGGAAGCAAGGACTTCCACTGTATTGCCCATCTCAAATGTTTCAAATCTTCCCCATTAGTCTCCACCATCTTCTTTACCATTCAGAATTTCTTCTCTCCCTTCACCACTCCCCAACCAGACAATACTTACGTTATCCACCACCCTCTTCCTAGTGCCTGTCCCTATTCCTCTCTCTTCTTTCCTGTTCACAGGAATTTGATTAATTTTACTGTAAATACACTTTTCCAGAATACAACCCTTCACTCACTGTTACTTAGAAAGAAATGAGGAATTAAAAGATTAAAAATTTTTTCTTACATTCTAGGACTTTAAGAAACACCCTTTAAATGGCTGATTAATATTAATCACAATTGATTTACTGTTTATTTAAACCCTTCATTACCTCACATTCAAAATGGTTTCCTTTTCTGACTACAACATGAAATATAGTTTGTACAAAGTTTTCGCTCTAGTTTTGATTGTTCTGGTCTTAATGACCAAGCATTTACATACTAGATCAAAACTAGGAATGCTTTTAATAAAGAATTCCAAAAATATTTCCTGTATATTTTTGGAATCAATACATGAGTGAGTGTTTTCTTCTACCTAGATAGATATGGGTATCATAGTTTTTTCAAAAAGGTGTTAAATAATTAAAATGGCTTATTTCATTTGCACATTTATTTTTAACGGGTCATATTGAATAACTGTTTACTAATTATATTTCTGAGTTTAATTATAATTTTATATTTGTGTTTTGAATAAGTCATGAGGGATTGGGTCATGCTGTGATAATGTACTAACCCCAAAATATCAGTGTAAAGCCATTTTGGATCCAACAGCTCTCTTGGGCACTTCTAAGAGGGGCACAGGACATGCTGTTCCCAGCTAGCAAGTCTACGTAGCTTGCTTTTTTGTAATAATTGGAACCCCGACTTCCTAGGCTGGTATGTCAGCAGAATTGGTCCCATACAGATTTTCACTGCCTCATCCTGCAAGGAACATGCTTCTCCTCCTAGTCAGAGCCCGTTGAATGGCTTCCCCCAGATGCAAGAACATAGAGAGAGGGGAATCAGTATTTCTGAGAACCAGCCATCTCCAACACATGCATAGTCTATCCTTCATCATAGGCAACTTAAGGCACACAGCCTCTTTGTATAAAAACATCAGGATCGGACTCTCTCCTTTGCTGCAGACTTTTTTAAGTTTGTTATTTGCCTTTAAATTGTAGTCTATTCTGAATTTGCCAAGAGTTTTCTGTCACAAGTGTTGAAATGGCTTAGGAGGAATCAAGAAGTGTCATTATATTATTTGTAAAGAAAAGTGTCAGAGAAACACATGTCAAACTTTGAAGCGTTTCTCTAAAGAACTTTTTATCAGTTAAGTCCTGAAGGGAGTGAAGGATGGAATCAAAAACAGTTGACTTGGGGATCATGATGGAAAAGAGAACAGTGCCTGGAAAGAAAGCTATCAGATCAACCTTTTTGCGTTAGGGCGTTTTATCTGAAAATGAGCAGCAGAGGTACTCTTCCTGGTGGTTCTAGAACTTGCTTTGCTTTCAGTACGGTTAAAATTTCTCCAGGAGACGTTTGGATTCTGTCTTCTTGGAAGAAGAGCACCCACACAAGTGAATTAAAATATAAGCTAAATTCAGCTTTGTTCAAGGATGCCTCTGCTCTGCTCCCCATCCTCCGTCCCACCCACACCCCCAGGAAGAAAGACAATATGAATTTATTCATTCTTAAAGGTAAAATGAGCTATAAGATGCTTGTTTGCATCTTTGATGTCTCTACCAACTCATAGCATGAGGGTTGCATTTAACTGCAAACACTTATGAACATTCTTCAATAACCACGGCTCTGTGATCTGTCTGGAATCAGGCAGGAAGTTTGATAGAAACATTATTTCTGAATTCTATAGATAAGCTTTCCTAAAGTACTTCTCTGTGCTTCTTCTATTTCTTTTTTAGTTTCTCGCAACACACATTTTATTAACTTTAACATCTGTCATCTTCCTGCAAGATTTATTATGCAGGTCAAAATCACATGCCATTCTTTTTTTTTTTTTTTTTTTTTTTTTCCTTCTTCTTCTCTTATTGAAAAGAGCAATTTCAGCTGACACAATCCAAGGCATTGATTCTGGGTTGTTTTATTGCAGAATTCTGACCTGAAAAATTTTTAATTTGAATTTAGATTGAATTCTTTGTTTCTGAAATTGCTTTCCCCATACTTCTTTATGTAATCTTTCCCTTGATCTCTATTACTTCTGTGGTTTCATTTGCTACAGATTTTATAGAGTTAGAGAAACCAAGGATCGGGCATCTCTACCCTGCTTCCAAATGTAGCTCATAACTGACTCAATTTTGCTGAAGGGATGATTGTTAAGCAGGAAAAAAGGAATAAAATCTCAACAAAGTAATGATTCACACCAGTTAGTACAAACTTACCCAGCAGAAACGACCTGATTAAAATCGGAGTTGTTATCTGCTAGTAGGAGGTGTAGGTAGGAAAAATGGCAGTTTCCCTAATAAAATGGAATTTATTAAGTAGCTAACTCTTATAAAAAGCTGTTCTGCTCAAATATGCTCTATGCATTCACAACATTTAAGGGGAAAGTGACCTATGATATTCTTTTTTTCTTAAGATTTTATTTATTTATTTGACAGATCACTGTAATGGGAAAGTGACCTATGATATTCTTTTTTTTCAAGATTTTATTTGTTTATTTGACAGACAGATCACAAGCAGACAGTGGGGGGGGGGGGAGTAGGCTCCCTGCTGAGCAGAGAGCCCGATGCGGGGCTCGATCCCAGGATCCTGAGATCATGACCTGAGCAGGGGCTCAACATCCTGAGCCACCCAGGCATCCTAACCTATGATATTCTAATTGGAGAGCATCAAAACTTAATTTTAAAAGCCTAATAAGATGGACAAGAATGGAAAGGAGGAAATCTCTGGTATATTCATTTCATGTTCAGAAAGGAGACCCCCTTCCTGCAAAATGAGTCATGGATGTCTCTTGGTGATCTTCTTGTAAATTGCTATCAGACCAGTCTCACTATCACAAATGCACTGGTATCAGGTAGGGTACTTAATGAGGAAACAACCAGACATACAGTGTTTACCTCGTTGGGTAACTAGTTCTGGAGAGTTCCTAGACTTATATTTCACATAGATGAGGCTTAGGAAGCTCATTAAGATCTAGGATCCTAGTAGAAAGAGTAAGAATACGGAAGTTTGTAAACTTGCCAAATTCCTAAGTGTTTTTAGCTCTTCGGTGACAGAGGGGAAGAGAGTTTTGTTCACAAACATATGGCCAAAGTTGATAAGATCTAATTATATGTTTGCAGCTGTTTCGAATCTGTAAATATCTGAAGTTGGTCAACACTATCGACGCATGACAAAAGCAGTATAAATAAAGGAAATTAGCTAAAAATTGAAACAACAACAACAATCCCTTTTGAAGGGAGGAAATTAGGGGCTGAGTTTTCTACGTGTGACTTAAACAGGATAAAGATCGGAACAACAATGCTCTACGTACATAAAAAGTTTGCACCTCATTAACAGGAGCTCTGGAACCAATATCTCTGTACGGGAAAACCTCTGTCAAAATTCTCACCAGTTTAGATGTAGTTTGAGCAAATAAAAATCATCAGGATTGTAAAGGACAAGTTTGGTCATTTAGATAAATTAGATAACTCTTAAAAACAAGTCAAGATTTATTTTGTTGTTGTTGTTCTTACTTTTTTATTTTATTTTTTAAATTTAAGTTCAATTAGCCAAAACTTTAACTGAATGGTTTTTAATATGTGAAAATAAAAAAAAAATAGGGCAGAATACAGTGTTTCACAGGAAAGGCTAGCTGAATGGGGATTCGCAAGGGCAATAGTTCCATACATAAGATGATCCGTTTTCCAAAGAACTTCATCAAAAGAGCAATGAAAATGACAGATAAGGAGCCATTTGTGTGTTTAAAGGCAGGAGTATGGGTGGGAAAAGTTGAAGGAGTTGATGGATATTGATCATTTAAATTCTAAAATACGTTTTAATAAAAGAAAACCTAGGTGGTTTTATATTAAATCAATGACATATTCAAGGAAACAGAGTAATTTATATGTTAATTTCTTTATCCTTAAATCTCCTCCCAAAACCTGTGTCCATATCTGTAACAGAATGTTCAGTATATTTGCCAAATAAAGGTAATATCCCATGGGACCAACAAGTTTAATGTCAGTCCAATAAGGCTTATGCTATATGTATATACGTGCAGGTATATGTAAGTATGTATTTGTGATATTGCACGTTTGTTTACATATGTACCTGGTTTTAATGGCAGGGATATAAGACAATAACTTGTAATATAAATGAAAGGGGAAAAGGGAATATTCTGGCATGATTCAGACAATTGGCCTGGTGAGGCAGTCCCCTAGATATTTGTACATCTACCTCCTGTCTTGTGGGGTATGTGTTCTACCAAGGCCATTTAACCACTTCATGTTAGCCACCATCAGCTGGCAAGACTTTATCGATACAATTGGCCTCTGTGATGTTCTGCAGAATATCCAGATGACCAAGGTCACTAATCACAGAACAGAATCGATAAGGGTATTTAAGAAAATTCACATTGACTATACAAGTAGCTGGATGCTGAGTGCTCATCTGTTCCAGTGAAGAGAACTCATCCTACTCCACAGCTATAACTGAGTCTTTCATTTCGTTAAATTCGCGTTGGTCCATTATAATCCTATCTATTTGATTTCCGTAGGGGTTATACTACTGAATTGAACTGGGACCTAATAGGCCTCACCAATGTCACTGAAGTCCTGGGGGGTATTGCTAATACTGCATCTAACTTAACTAACTTTTAATGGCTTAAAAAAAAAGAAGTTTCGGGACTTCACTTGAGGGCTCTTATTCTACAAGATGAGGAGTCTATCAGCACCTAAGTGGATCCATCCTAGATATGCACTTGAGGACAAGGGAAGTAATCACAGGATGAATCTTCTGACCCATTTAAATCATTGTCAGATGAACCAAAGGCAGACTTTGGTGTCTGTAAACCTTCACTCTGACAAAAGACTATGATGGGGTTTTGAGTCTCCTACCAAGGCCAGTTCAAATCTTGAATCTAACATAACATGCTTTAAGAGATCTGGTCTCCTTGAAGGAAAATTTTAATTGTGAATTCAATGCCTGGGAACTGACTTGGATCTAGAAATGTTATTATGATCTTTAGCAGTTCTTGATCTTACTCTGATTATATAAGGTAAGTAATATAGTTGGATATCCATCTATCTTACTCTGGAACACTTTATTATTTATTCATCTTCATCATAGATGCCTGTGAGTCCAGTGACCTGATGGCCTCTCAGCCTTTATTGCCCATTGTGTGGATTGATCCGCCTTGTCTCTGTGAGTGTTTCCCCTTCAATAGTGAAGAGACCAGATCCCTAGCATCTCTTACTTCCAACTCTGGAAAGAAGCCATCTCCTCTGGCTGCTTAAAGATACTGAGGACCACTCACAAGTGCATTCTCCAGTGCTTCAAGAAAGGGGGTGTCCTTTTGCTCTTCCAGAGAGCCTACTTGGGTAGTGGTCCTCTCACTTCATCTAGCACGTGAATTTTAACACACCTACCTCCCTGAGCTTTCTGAACCCTTCCGTGGCCACAGTCATACTAGTACCTCTGTCTTATTTACCTTTGACTTTTATGGTGTCCAGATTCAAGGAGATACTCTAGAAGGTAACATGTACTATGTCCAGATGTATTTACCCTACTGAACTGGAAGTCTCTGGAGAGTCCTTCTATATTAATAAGCGATCTTTTAACAGACCCGGCATTCAGTCTGTGTCTCAATCCAACATCCTCAGTATATACTCCCACTTAAATAGTCCTTAATTATATGAACATGTTTGCCAGTCCCATGATGCTTCTGTAATATGGTGCATTTTCTCTCAGAGCAGGGGTTGTACTTCCCTCCTTAGACTAGGCTCAGACCAAACTCCAGTTACTAGAGGTAATGAATGAAGGTGGCAAAAGATTTCATGGAAGGCAAGCATAATCTAACCCAGTACCTACTGTAGGTGGGATCTTTGTATTGGCTTTGGCAAAGGGAAACTGATTTCTTCTCTAAAAAGAGAGGGGCTGCTGGGGTGCCTGGGTGGCTCAGTGGGTTAAAAGAGAGGGCTGATTTCTCTGTTTAGGGGAGTTCATGGAAATCAGAGGGTTCATGATTCCCTAATTCTTTTATTCATCATCCCAGGTTTCAGAGTTCCACTCTTTTCCTTGCAGGGATATGATCTTGGCATAGGGGTCTTGCTGAGTTTGTGATTTTAGTCTCCTTGCAGTTCTGTTACCCTCACAATCAAGTCCAGGTTTAAAAAAGTCATAGTCCTAAAAATATATTTTCATAATATTTAAGCCCACTAGTTACGACATGACCCAACACTTTACTGCTCAAGTGTACTTCACACCAATTCACTTGTGGTAGACAGAGTCATGACTCCCCAAAGATGTTGGCACCTTAAGAAGACTCTGTGGATGTGATAAAGTCATGAACATTTAGATGAAGAGATTTTCCTGGATTATCCAAGTGGGTCCAATTTAGTTTCAAGTGTCCTTAAAGGTAGAGAACCTTCCTGTTCATGGTCAGAGAAAAAAGTGGTATGGGAAGGACTTGACCTGGTTTGACTTGACCCATCCAACCATGTTGATGGCTTTGACAGTGGAGGAAGGGAGTCATAAGAATATAGTCATTTCTCAAATCTGGGAATGGCCCTCAGTTTACAGCCATCAAGAAAATGGGACCTTGGTCCCATAACCACAAGGAACAGATTAAGTATATAAAATAAATAAATGGATGATGTACACATATACAGACACATGTATGAGTGTGTGTGTGTGTGTGTATACATCTGAATAATCTTAAAATTTCAATTACACATGTAGCAGTTTTATCATATCCATAGGATTTTATCAAGTGAGCACATTAAAGGTCCAAAGAAATGTCAATCCATTCTATAAAGCATCTACAAAGTTATAGGTGTTCTCTAACTAAATGTAATACACCTGGACATTAAATAAATAGGTTACAACTTCTCTCCAAGCTTTTAGAAATTAGAAAATACTTGTGAATAACTCAGATCACTGAGAAAGTTAAAGCTGCTGTTGCTGTCTATCTAGTGATTAGCAGCGGTTAGAACACTTAGAACAGTGTGGACTACAGCCAAGGTTAAAATTCATAGCATTAAGTCATCTCCACTATTAATCACAAAGTAAAAGTTAAGATTTATCTGAGGACACTGGAAAGAAAATATGAATAAAAGGGTAAACGATATGTGTGCCTGTGTGGCTCAGTCTGGTAAGTGTCTGCCTTTGGCTCAGGTCATGATCCCAGGGTATTAGGATCAAGCCTCATGTTGGGCTCCCTGCTCAGCAAAGAGCCTGCTTCTCCCTCTCCTTCAGCCGCTCCCTTGCATGGGCTCTCTTGCTCTGTCAAATAAATAAATCTTTTTTTTTTTTTTTTTTTTTTTTTTTTAGGGTAAGGGATATAGTAGGAAGAAGCTTATAAAATGAGCAGTTGTTTAGGTAATACAAAAAGTGGACTTGCTAAGGATATGCTTTTTTTTTCACTTTTAGGTATACAAAAAAAAAATTTTGGGTACAGAAGTGGTGAAAAAACTACTGGTAAAATATTTTTAAGAAGTATAAAGGACAAGGTATAACTTCATTGGAAAATGTGGTTGCACCGGATTATCACCCAGGAAATATAAATTATGTAATATGAATTACATAATTGTCTCATTAACATATGAAATGCTATGAAGCAAGAAAAATGAAAAGGCAATGGGAAAAATATTAATAGAAGAAAGAGCAATAGATACCAGATCCATTTTCTTCTAAAGGAGCTAGCCTCATCTTAATTTATAATGAAGTAATTTTTAAGACCAGGGGATCTATGACCTGCAGACCATTTAAAAACCCATTTAAAGATCGTGATTTCACGGTATGGAAATCAGGCAATATTCAAGTCCTAGCCTCTCAAAGACCGAGGACTTCACAAGTATTTTGATGTTACATTATTTGAAAGCTTTCTTAAAATCCCCTTCTAATTTTATCTCCCTTCCACGAGTTTTCCGTTCCAGACCCAATAACTGTAACCAGCCACATTCATGTAAGTACAGAAGGTGACAGAGACACTCAGATAAACGAAGGAAATGAGCTCAGGAAAGGAAGCAACTTTCACCATTGGCTCTGAGAGGTCATCTCTTGTCCTTTACTATTGATTAGACATTCAATAATTATCCGAGTGCCAGTAATGAACTGTTTTCAGGGCTAGAGGTACTCCCCAAAGGGAAATAACTCGACCAGTGTTTAAGTTGCAGATAGGATCAAGAGAGAATTTGTTCTCTTATTCTTAAATTTCTGTAGAATATTGATGATCTGTGGCTCAAAAACTGAAGGATAATGATCAAAGTCACACATGTGCTAGTAGAACATATAATTGACCTTTGAACAACCTGAGGCTTGGGTGGCACCACACGGTGGCACAGTGAGAAATCCAAGTATACCTTTTGCTCCCCTCCTCCAAACTTAAGTAATAATAGCCTACTGTTGACCGGAAGTCTTACCAATAATGTAAACAATCAATTAAGACATATTTTGTATATGCATTATAGACTGTATTTTTAAAGTAAGCTAGAAAAAAGAAAATATGAAAAGCAATCATAAGGAAGAAAAAATACATTACAGGGCTGTTTATCAAAAAACACATGAAAGTAGACCTACAACAGCTCATCCCAAGTTGATCAAGGATCAACTGAATAGTACTAATGAGAGTTGGTGCATGCAGATTGGAGACACAGAAGAGTTTAAAAATGGAGAAGGGGAGCTATTTGCAAAGGTGGGAGGTTTAGAAAAAGTAACAAGGGAGACTGCCATACACTGAGGCTGCTAGGAATCCATAAAAATGCTACCTGAACATGAAAGGGCAAGGGGACAGAGCCATAACCAGATCCTGAGCCAAGAAGAATAACGTGGAGCTCCCTAAAGAAGCTGTGGGCTTCGGTAGACAGAAGCTACCAACCTGTAAAACATGACGAACAAAGAGATGGACCTCACTCCCCTTTCACCGTTACATCCCATATTGTCAAACCCAACCAGAAGCCAGACATCAACATAATCCATTAACCTGGAATGGTCCCCTTGTGCATGCAGCAAGCAGGACAAAGGGTAATAAACACTAGGTCTGGAGGGGCAAACAGCATATCCAAAACAGAATATTGAGATTTTGTTTTTCCTAACATATGGAACCAGCTACTACTTGAGTATTCTAGAATGTACTATAAGAGTTGGTATGATTTATAAAAAACTAAATTAGCATGAACTAAAATAGTAACATATTACTATGTAATGATTTTGTGAAAAGACGATCCTGTCCTCCCATTGCCTGGCCACATGACCTAGTTATAGAACTGGCTTGTACATTTTTAGGCATGCATCCTCAGACCTACTCTCTAGAGTGTGTCTTCGATACCAAGCTCATTTCTCACATTTGCAGGGCCTGAAGCAAGAGTAAAAAGAGACCCACATACCATATGTCAAATATTTAAAAGTTGCATATCAAACTAACAGACTGTTAAATAAAATCTGTTCTATTCTTTATTCTTGGCAAATATATCTTCATAATTATAAAATTGAGAGATGTGTTTAAAGGTTTAGCTTTTATGTGACCAAAAGTTGGCAAAATACCAAAGATGAGTGAATTTATTTATTACTCTGCATGCCTGGGTGTTCTGTTCATAAGCTAGCAATCTTTAGATGAGTAATGAAATAAAGAAATACACAATTCATAAATGATTATATATTTTAATAACATTTATTTGTATTGCCTTCATTCTAGTAGAATCAGTTATGTTTATGTAATCAATATTTTTACCTAATTGGTATACTATTGATAGATAGGATTTGAAGTCTTAAATAGAAATGTAGTGAAAATACTTAAAATTATGTTTTACTCTATTTTTTTTCCCATTTTATTTATTTTTTTCAGCATAACAGTATTCATTGTTTTTGCACAACACCCAGTGCTCCATGCAAAACGTGCCCTCCCTATTACCCACCACCTGTTCCCCCAACCTCCCATCCCTGACCCTTCAAAACCCTCAGGTTGTTTTTCAGAGTCCATAGTCTCTTATGGTTCGCCTCCCCTCCCCAAAGTCCATAGCCCCCTCCCCCTCTCCCAATCCCACCTCCCCCCTGTTTTACTCTATTTTTAATTATTCAACTGTTTTGGTTAACAATCCTATATTAATGAAATCCAAAATATATTTTAAATAAAATTAATTTCTAACACACTTCCCTAAATTAATTTTCTTAGTCAAGAGATAATTTATAAGTAGTAAATATCACAACTTCAATCAGAATTTCTTAGACAGAGATGAAATTGAAACTTGTATTTTGAAAGTTTAAATTATAGTAAATTTGTAAAATAAAACGTGGGATTTAGGGGAGCCTGGGTGGCTCAGTTGATTAAGCATCTGCCTCAGTTGATTAAGCGTCAGGTCATGATCTCAGGGTCCTGGGATTGAGCCCCAAGTCGGGCTCTCTGCTCAGTGGGGAGTCTGCTTCTCCCTCTCTCTCTCTCCCTTCCCTCTGCTCTTGCTCTCTCTCTTTCTCAATAAATAAAATCTTTTAAAAAATAAAATAAAACTAGGGATTTATCATTCAATGTGTGTTTGGTAATAGAGTTTTCAAGTTTCACAAGTATGTCTAGGATGTAGATATTTGGAAGTTTAAAAGTAATAACTTTAAGATTTATGCAACTGTGATGAATATCTCCAGGGTCATGAATTAAAACATGAGAAGCCAGAAATAGTATCTCAGCATTACTGAGAAAAAAAAATATACTTTAACCAATAATTTATTGCTCTCATGCTATCTCTAAAGGGAAATTTGATGAGGTAATTAATTTGTCTCTAGTGTGTGTGAAGCATTTCCACCATTCAGGCCCTCTCTCTACTCTGAAACAGCATCTCTCTCCTACACTGGCTGGGGCCCAATCCAAAAGATCAGTACATTTGGTCTTGGTGGGCTTTTAATGTAAGAACAGAGTGTAAGAGACGTGAAGATGTGTTTTCCTGAGGCTGAAAGAGGTTAGTCATGAGCACGAGATGTTTGGAGAATGTGCCTGCAAGTGCTTGCTTCTGAGTGAGGCATTCCTGTGCTCTCTAGAGCCTCATTCCTTGTTCTTGTGCTGTGTGGAGCCATTTGAAGCATGAAGCCAGCAAGGGCCACGCTAGTCCCAATCTGATGGTGGTTCAGCATGACCCTTAGGAAGAAATTTTTTTTTTTTAAGACAGAAAGAGAGGCGCCTGTGTGGCTCAGCTGATTAAGCGTCCGCCTTCGGCTCAGGTCATAATCCCAGGGTCCTGTGATCGAGTCCTGCATCAGGCTCCCTGCTCAGCGGGGAACCTGCTTCTCCCTCTCCCTCTGCCTGCCTCTCTGCCTACTTGTGATCTCTGTCTGTCAAATAAATAAACAAAATCTTTAAAAAAAGACAAAAAGATGTTCATACCAATACACATACTGTATTCCTCTATGCTTTCTCGTACACCTATGATGCCTTCTGTGTGGTGTTGATGCCCTTACATCGGTACGTAAATGCAGATTTATCTGACAAATATGCTTTATCCTACTAAGTAATTCTTGCAAAATGAGAAATAGGGCCATTATGAAATCAGTTTCCATCTCAATCGTGGTCCTAACTCAGTTCAATCAGTAACTCTCTTAAAGAGGTACAAGACATGGTACTGGGTATAAACAGTAATCTCTCGTGGTAATTGCTCAGAACCTTGATTCTTCTCCTGGTTATGAGTTAGGAGTGAGCCTACTGGAGAAGGAAAATGGATTCACTCGGCACTGATGGGAAGATTTCGCCACAGCTGAGTTGTTTACTGTTGTTGCTTGTTTGGTTTGGTTTGGTTTGGTTTTTGTAAATAGAATTGCATTCTCCAATTTTAGAACCTACTCAGAATTCGCACATTTAGACTTACAACTTACAACTAAAAATCTGTGTCTTGCAGTATTATTCAGTGTTTTTGTTTTTTTGGGAAGAAACCACAAAATTTGGCATGTGCATCCCATGTTTCTCTAGTCCTCTGAAAGATCTTCTAAATTACTTGAAAATAAATGAGCTCTGGCATTTATATCTCACTCTCAAAGACTTTAGGTTATTGGGGGTACAGCTGGTTAAGTGTCTGACTCTTGGTTTTGGTCCTGGTCGTGATCTAGCGGTCCTGGGATCAGGCCCCATTTCAGGCTCCTTGTTCAGCTAGGAGTCTGCTAAAGTTTCTCTCTCTCTCCTTCTCTCTCCCCCTCTGCTCTTTCCTATTGTGCTCATTCTCCCTCCCTAAAATAGATAAATAAATCTTAAAAAAAAAAAAAAAACCAAAACCTGTAGGCTGTCATTGCAGATATTCTGATTTAAGTAGAAGTCTCCTACTCTTAAAAAATTTGGTAATTTGGGGGCACCTGGGTGGCTCAGTGGGTTAAGCCTCTGCCTTCGGCTCAGGTCATGATCCTAGGGTCCTGGGATCGAGCCCCGCATCGGGCTCTCTGCTCAGCAGGGAGCCGGCTTCCCCCTCTGTCTCTGCCTGCCTCTCTGCCTACTTGTGATCTCTCTCTCTCTGTCAAATAAATGAATAAATACTTTTAAAAAAAATTGGTAATTTGCTGAACTTGAACTAAAACTATAGCCCCACATCTTTTTTCTAGAACTATAGAAATGTGAGCTAATTATTGATAAAAGAAAAAAAGTTACAAAATGTGTCACTAATCAACAAGTTTGTGTATACTTAAAATAATCAGTTCCTTAGCTATGGCATGGAATTCACTTCATCCAGAATTCCACATATAAGTAGTTCAAAAAATGTACTTCTGGTTGAGGAGGTCATTTAGGGATTTGAGGTTGACCCAAATTTCCTATTAAAACTCAGACTTTTCTCTGGTTTTACTCCCTTTTATGAGGAAAAATTAAACGAAAGGAAAACACAACCAATATGACGGAAATGGTAATCTATAAATCTCAGTCTTCTTGGTGATGGTGTCACAAATCATAAATTACATTCATGAATGAAGAGATTTGGAACAAAAGTTCAGCATTATTTTACTACCCAGAGTTCATGACCAGTGGCTCTTTAAGTTTTCTGTTATGTAATGGAAGTGAGGTAGAGAAGGAGTAGAGAAAATAGATGTAATTTAGTGTGGGCTTCCTTGTTGACAAATCCACTGTCCTAGACTCCTGGACATTTTTGATACATATGGGTCACTGCTGCTGAAAACACAAACTCCATGATAGTTGAAATGGATTTCGTGGTTCAGAATGAACCAGGTGATACTTTACAATAAATAACAGACCATCTATCAGTCGCTGGGTGTACATATAATTCCAACAAGACATTAACATGTAGAGTAAATCAAGTTCAAATTACTTGAACTATAAACTATATTTATGCTGGTGAATTTTTATAGAGCTTGTATGGTTTGTTTTCCCTTTTAATTCTTTAGAAGAGTTTTTGTTGCAAGTCTTAAGAAGTGGTAATCTATTACCTTGATTTTTCCAGTATTCCTATTTTGTTTGGTTTTACTAGCTTTAAAAAATGATGAATTCAAATACATTTAGATAGTACTGCACTCCCCACAATCCCTTATTTTATAATCCCAACCTCATTGGAAATTTCTAGCAATTATCTGTGAATTTTGTGAGTTTTCTTTTTCTACCATGTTCTCCATTCTCTTTTTATGAAAGTCTGTGTATGTATGTATCTATCTATCTATGATTCTGTCTTTATATCTTGATTGGTTAGTTGAAAAAATTTCTTTATGTACTCATTTGTGGATGAATTTATCCATACCATTCTTTCATTCTCAGATTCTCTTTGAAAATGTCTATTTCAGGGTACAACATTCTAGTGTGCCTTTTGTTTAATGACCACAGTTTTAATGTCTCCATGATTTTTATGTTGCCTATTTTTTCTAGATACTTCTTATTTAACTTACAAATGTATTTTACACCATGTCTAAAATTCTTAAATTCTCTGGGTTGCACTAATCCAGAACCTGGATTTATATAGGCAATTGAGCTGCCTCACTACAGTGTTAATGGATGGAATGCAGGCTGTGTGGATAGACGGGTAGGTTAGCAGGCCCAACGCGCTGATTCTGAGGCAATCCCAGTTTTCCTCTTAAATGTACAGCACTGTAGATTATAAATCTTACACAGAACAATTGTAGGCCATGCTTACCCTACAGGAATTATAATTCCCATTTGCCTTTACCTCGATGCTGACTTCATTCCCTTTCATACTTGTTAACCTATCCAATATTTGAAGATACCTTTATGTCTCTTCTATTTCACCTTTTAAGCCATTGCTAGTTGTGTTTTTTTTTTTTTCCCATTATTTTCCACATGTTAATTTCTGGTCCAACTGATCTCCTTTAGAAATATTTCAGGGTACCTGGGTGGCTCAGTTGGTTAAGCATCTGCCTTCAGCTCAGGTCATGATCCCAGGGTCCTGGGGTCAAGCCCCATGTCAGGGCAGGGAATCTGTTTCTTCCTCTGCCTCTTCTCCCACTCGTTCTCTCAATCTCTCTCAAATAAAAAAATAAATAAAATCTTAAAAAAATTAAAAAAAAATATTTCAGTATGGGGGTGCCTGTGTGGTTCAGTCTATTAGGCATCAGACTTTGGCTCAGGTCATTATCTCAGTGTCCTGGGATGAAGCCCCACATTGGACTCACAGCTCAGCGGGGAGTCGTTTCTCCTTTTCCCTCCACCCCTCCCCCCATTGTACTCTCTCTTTGGCTCTCTCTCTCAGATATATAAATAAAATATTTTTAAAAAGAAGTATTGAAATATGTTTTTATATTGTGGGTTCCAGAAATATTACACATTAATCCAGGAAAAAATCCTGTTGTCCAATAAATGGAGTTTATTATAAAGACTACATTTATACAATGTGATAGAGCATGCAATGTATGAATAAAATAAAATATTCCAGATGGGGCTTAAAGTGTACAAGTGTTGGATGTTGATTAGAAGGAGAGGCTGAGAGAGAGCTTCAGTTCATGCTGAATTTAGGACGTAGGACCTTGGGCTTCAGGATCTGTAACCAGAGCTGGTGATATCTGTATATCCGTAATGTCAGCACTTTCAGGGCTTCCTTCTACAGATGAATAACCTTGAAGCCCAAACAAGTTATTTAGTGACGAAGCTAGAATCAAAACGAAAACCTAGGGGCGCCTGGGTGGCTCAGTGGTTTAAGCCGCTGCCTTCGGCTCAGGTCGTGATCTCAGGGTCCTGGGATCGAGTCCCGCATTGGGCTCTCTGCTCGGCAGGGAGCCTGCTTCCCTCTCACTCTCTCTGCCTGCCTCTCTGCCCACTTGTGATCTCTCTCTGTCAAATAAATAAATAAAATCTTAAAAAAAAAAAAAACGAAAACCTACTGGGGCCAAATCATTGTTTAATTCAAAGAATCGGTTCAATGAGATTTAATGTTCTATATTCAGACAAAATATCCACTTTGCATGGATTTCAAAGGACATTATGACAAAACATGCTATTGGAGGTTGGGTCTTTTACATTTCTCATCTTTTTTCTAAAACATCTAACGTAAGATTTAAATCTCTTTTTTCTTAAGATTTATTTATTTGAGAGAAAAAAAGAGAGGGAGAGAGCATGAGCAGGGGGTGGGGAGGAAAGGATAGAGGGAAAGGGAGAAACAGATCCCCCCACTGGGCAGAGAGCCTAAAACAGGGTTCGATCCCAGGACCCTGAGATCATGACCTGAGCCGAAGGCAGATGGTTAATGGACTGAGCCACCCAGGGGTCCCTAAGTCTTCTTTTTAACAAGTAATGTCTGAAACCACTGTTTTCATTCCACCTCTGAGAGTCACCTTAGGTCATTCTTGAAAACCAGAAATGAGGGATGAAGCATGGTTGAGAGATGGTCTGAGAGTCTAATTTGTAAGCTTTTGTTGATGTTAACCATACGTCCATAAAAAAGCTTAAAACGTAAATGTCTTGATGGGAGTAGAGTGTCAAAATAAAGTCAATATGAAAACTGTCCTATCAAAATGCCACATCTGTGACTTTCATAAAATACATCAGAATAATTTTAATAATTAAAATATTGATAATTCACAAATTAAAAAAAAATAATAACGCCTAGTCATTGTGGAAATCAAATTTAAATCACCAGATGACTCATAACACATACTTTCCAGAATGGTTAAAGTTTAAAAAAAATGATTGCACTTTAGATAAAATTAGAGGAGTGGAATGGAAATATGAATATAAGAAATCCTATCATATTTCTGGGTATCGAAAGCTGCTTTGTGTATTTCTTAAATAGGTAATGATGTATCTCAAATCACCTTGGAATTTAGATTCTGTAGATAAAGTGAAAAGAATGGGGTTAGGGTCTTAGTTAAATTAATATTTACAATATACTAAAAATATATTCCATCCCACTCCTTAAGATTTAGAAGAAAACTTGCATGGGTCAACATGTCTACTTAAAAGTGGGAGAGAGAATTCATAGTTCTTTAAAATTATTTCAAGCGATAGCCAGGCAAGTAATTTTTGTAGAGGCTAGCACCCCACTAGAAACTCCTGCTAGAGGTAGCTTGTGAAACCTTGGCCCACTTTGAAATGCTGGCTTCCTCCTCGATCATGCCCTCCACGGCAACTGTAACCCATCAGCTGCCTCTTTGAGTCATGTGGACAGATGCCCATGAATGCCGGAAGAGGCCTCCTTGGTATTTTATTGGCAATAACTCAAGGCTTATTAAAGTCCAGATGGAGAGGGACCTGCAGCATATTTAAGCCCATATGCCCCATTCAGTACTACAATATTTAATTGCCTGCATTCTTATCGTAATTCCTTTCTCTTGTCCTACTTTGATTTTCTCCAAAGTGCTTGGTATCTTGAAGCTGGTGTTTCCCCATGTCATCTTTAAAACTAGTTCTAATGCCCATCTGTAAAGCACTTAGGTTAAATTCTATGCATGATATTTTTACTATTTTTATATCGGCGTTAAATAAACATCGAACCATGAAGAGGCAATTGGGTGAGTCATTTATGACTCTTTATATGTAGCTCTATTAAATTAAAAATGTCTGGTTTTTAATCCAATAATATTTTCCTAAACACATTAAGGCTATTAGGCACACATGGCCTGCCATCTCTGCAGTTTGGATCATTTGTAAGAGAATTCTGTCCTTGGAAATATTGTGTCCATTAACTGATACCTAGAACACACCTCTTCTTAGTTAGTCAAACTAGTAGTGCTATTTATGGTTTTAAAAGCATGAAATCAAAGTAATTGTAAATAAAAGCAATCCCTTTGTCTCAGCGGCCAGGAACTGAGACCTCATAATTCTATACATAGCCATTGGCGTTGTTGTCCTCATCTGTTGCCCACAGACTTGATCCCCAAGTGCTTAAGTTCCACTTCCTCTCTGAAATTTTTACAATAGTCCAGGGCTCTCTTTTCCCTTAATTTGTAATACATTTAAAGGGTCTGACCACTCATTTTATAATTCATCTAGTATTGTTCAGAATGGCTGTTTACCACTTCTGACTTTGTCTCCTCTCCCATATTGATAAGCTGATGAAGAGAAATGATCATGTCTTGATCATCTGTAGTCCACACCGTGCTCATGTGTTCTATGCCTTGCAAAACTCGTGTGAACGTACTATATTCAGTGTTGCCACAGCACAGGATTTCTTTCTGTAATAGCCTGTCTTATGCTGTCTTGTAATTGTCCATTACTACGCTGCAAAACTCATATGATGACATGTTTTCTTTTGAGAAGAGAGCCCATGTGTGTGTTTGCAAGTTTGTTTTCCATTACTATATCTGGATTTAGACAGCCCCAGAGATATAAATATGGACCACACTTGCTTGTCAGGCATTTACTAAGTGAAGGAACATAGGCAGCCATGAGATTTTGGTAGATTTCCTTTTCTCATTATAGACCAATTACTGAGTCTCCTTGAAGAGGTATCACTGCATATATCTTCCCTATGACCATTCGGAGAGTTTAGTCAGTAGGTAAAGCCTTTCTCAAGACTTACAGAGGAGAATAATCTCTTTTGAACTCAATTTTGAAATTCTCATTCCATTCATTTCTAATTCTGACGTGGTCCTAATTGAAGATACATCTTAGAGGAACTTCAGAGTCTTAAACGACTCACAAGAAAGGGATAACAAGAACCCTGGATTTGAAAATGTAATAAAAGAGCTTACCGACCTTCAGGTCACTTTAACAAAATTTGGTTGAGAAAGAGAAGAAAAAAATAGAGGTAACAAAGTGCTTTCACTAAGCCTACAGAAAATTAAAAGTAAGCAGTTAAGAAGGACAAGAGAGTTTGTACAAAGGGAATTGCTAGCCACAAGAATACCGACAGCAGTCAGAGAAAATGAGTAACTAAAACTGGCTTGGATAGAAAGGCAACTTGCATTTCTACTGAGAATGGTACAGTTTGACAAGTCTATCAGTTCTACCAAACAGGGTTTAGTCTTTGCCTATAAGATCTTGGGAGGTGGGTAAGGGACGCACATGTCATTGACATGCCAAGGAACTGGGACTCTATGCTAATGTGTCCTTCAATCTCCCCCAAACCCCTAAAATCAGGTGCTATGGCCTGAACATTCAAGTTCATATCCACATTGTGAAGTTATGTGGAGATGAGACCTTTGGGAGATAACTAGAAAAAAGTGAAATCATGAGGGTGGGGGCCTCATGACGGGATTAGTGCTCTTTTTAGAAGAGGAGATACCAGATCTCTGTCTTTCTCCCTCTCTCTCCCTTTCTCCCTCTCTGCCTTGTGAGAACACAAAAAGAAGGCAGCTGTCTGCAAGCCAAAAAGAGAATTCTCATCAGAACCAACCATGCGGGCACCCTAATCTCAGACTTCTAGCCTCCAAAACTATGAGAAAATAAATCTCTGTTAATTAGCCACCCAGTTGATGCTATTTTATTATGGTGGTCCAAGCTAAGACAATGGGTGACAATGGAAAATGATGATCTATGTTACCTGTGCCCCTAATTACCTGTGTCCCTTCTCTTCCGGAACTATTTCCTTTACAGAGCCTACAATACTACATTGCACACAAGAACTACATTTTCAGATTCCCTTTGAGGAAAACGGTCTTGGCATATTCATGTTTGCTTCCCAATGGCAAGCACGATGACAGAACTTGATAGAGGTTTAACTGTGGAACATAACACTGACACAGAAAACCACACAAAACAACTGTGTATCTTAAAGAATTATTAAAAGACAAGCTTCCCTCTCACCCCTTATTACCTTACAATTTATTTTTGAAGATCAAATCTTTGGCCCTTATATTTTTCCATAGGCCTGATTTTGCATTTCCCTCTGTATTTGCTACACATTGGTGGCTGGGTTTATAGTCTTGATCAGACCCTGGTGTGATGATTTGGGCAACACTAATTAATTGGTGATGTGGTTATCAGTCAGGGCAAGAGGGTCATATTTCTCCTTGTCTTTTTTTATTTTTATTTTTTTCTGGTTGTCTTCTTTTTACAAGAGCTTTTAGAGAGGAGTTGCTCTGAGAACTTTAAAGTGAAATCCA
Source organism: Meles meles (assembly GCF_922984935.1). Classification (NCBI taxonomy): domain Eukaryota; kingdom Metazoa; phylum Chordata; class Mammalia; order Carnivora; family Mustelidae; genus Meles; species Meles meles. The sequence goes on from NC_060083.1 coordinate 54,457,985, forward strand.
TTTTGATTGGTCCTTTGAAGATCCATCCTGGTCATAACTTTAAAAAAAAAGTCATTTGTTTCTAGCTTGGAACTATTGCAAATAGTGCTGCTATGAAAAATTCTTATACATGTCTTTTGGGGAACATCTTTTTTTTATATGTTTGTTTTTTAAATTTTATTTAAATTCAACTTAACATACAGTGTATTAAAAGTTTCAAGGTTAGAATTTAGTGATTTGTCAGTTGTATATAAAACCCAGTGTTATATGAGCTCATATGAGCTCATATCAGTACTTGTTACATCAAGTACCCTCCTTAGTGCCCATCACCCAATTATCATACACCCCCCTCACCTCCCTGTAGTTTACTTCTTGTAGTTTACTCCCTATAGTTAAGAGTCTCTTATGGATTGCCTCTCTCTCTTTTTTTTTAAATTTTTCCTTCCCTTCTCCTATGTTCATCATTTTTTTTCTTAAATTCTACTTATGAGTGAAATCATACGGTATTTGTCTTTCTCTAACTCATTTTGCTTAGCATAATACTCTCTAGTTCCAGCCACATTGTTGCAAATGGCAAGATTTCATTCTTTTTGATGGCTGAGAAATATTCCTGTGCGTGTGTGTGTGTGTGTGTGTGTGTGTGTGTGTGTGTGTGTGTATCTGTGTCTGTGTACCACATCCTCTTTATCCATTCATCCCTTGATGGCCATCTGGGCTCTTTCCATATGTTGGCTATTGTGGACATTGCTGCTATAAACATTGGGGTTCATATGCCCCTTTGCATCACTCTTTTTATCTCCTTTGGATCAATACCTAGAAGTGCAATTGCTGGGTCTATTTTTAACATTTTTAACATTTTCCATTTTGAGTTTGCATTCCCACCAACAGCGTAAGAGCGTTCCTCTTTCTCTACATCCTTACCAGCATCTGTTGTTTCCTGAGTAGTTAATTTGAGCCATTCTGACAGGTGTGAGATGCCATCTCATTGTGGTTTTGATTTGTATTTCCCTGATGCTAAGTGATGTTGAGCATTTTGTCATATGCCTGTTAGCCATTTCTATGTCTTTTTGGGAGAAATGTCTGTCCATGTCTTCTGCCAATTTATTGACTGGATTTTATTGGTTTTGGGAGGTGTTAAGTTTGATAAGTTCTGGAAAGATTTAGGATACTAGCCCTTTATCTAATATGTCATTTGCAAATGTCTTCTCCCATTCTGTAGGTCACTTTTTAGTTTTGTTGATTGTTTCTTTTGCTGTACGAAGCTTTTTATCCTGATGAAGTCCCAGTAGTTCATATTTGCTTTTGTTTACCTTGCTTCTGGAGACATGTCTAGTAAGATGCTAGTGTGGCCAAGGTCAAAGACATTGCTGCCTATGTTGTGTCTGGTGTAAGAAATTGGCCCAATTTCTTTGTTTTGCATGTGACTGTCCAATTTTCCTGAGCACCATTTGTTGAAGAGACTGTCTTATTTCCTTTGGATATTCTTTCCTACTTTGTTGAAGATTAGTTGACCACAGAGCTGACATCCATTTCTGGGTTCTCTGTTCTGTTCCATTCATCTAGTTATCTGCTTTTTGTGCCAGTACCAAACTGTCTTGATGATTACAGCTTTGTAATACTGTTTGAAATCTGGAATTGTGATGCCGCCAGCCTTATTTTTCTTTTGTAATATTACTTTGGCTATTCAGGGTCTTTTCTGTTCCATACAAATTTTAGAATTATTTGTTCCAGCTCTGTAAAAATGCTGGTGTTATTTGGAAAAGGGTTGCATTGAATCTGTGGATTGTTTTGGGTACTATAGACCTTTTAACAATATTTGTTCTTCCAATCCATGATCATGGAATGTTTCACCATTTCTCTGTGTCTTCCTCAATTTCTTTCATGAGTGTTCTATAGTTTTCAGAGTACAGATCTTTTGTCTCTTTGGTTAGGTTTACTCCTAGGTATTTTATGCTTTTTGGTGCAATTTTAAATGGGATTGATTCTTTGATTTCCTTTCTGCTTCATTGTTAACATATCAGAATACAACAGACTTCTATGCATTGATTTCACATCCTGTGACTCTGCTGAATTTCTGTTTAACAGTTCTAGCAATTTTTTGGTGGAGTCTTTTGGGTTTTTTGCATTGAATATCATGTCGTTTGCAAAGAGTGAAAGTTCGACTTCTTCTTTGCTGATTTTGATGCATTTTATTTTATTTTTTGTCTGATTGCTGAGGCTGGGACTTCCAGCACCATGTTGTACAACAGTGGTGAGAATGGACATCCCTGTTGTGTTCCTGATGATGATATTAGCTGTGGGTCTTTTGCATATGGCCTTTACGATGTTGAGGTATGTTCACTCTATCCCTACTCTGCTGAGAGTTTTTAATCAAGAAAAGATGTTGTATTTTGTCAAGTGCTTTTTCTGCATCCGTTGAGAGGATTATATGGTTCCTTTCCTTTCTTTTATTAATGTGGTGTATCATGTTGATTGATTTGCAGATGTTGAGCCACCCTGAAGCCCAGGAGTAAATCCTATTTGATTGTGGTGAATAATCCTTTTAATGTACTCTTGGGTCAAATGGGGTAATACCTTATTTTTGCTTGTTTGTTTGTTTCCATTCTGATACCCTATGTCTTTTGATTGGAGCATTTAGTCCATGTACATTCAGTGTAATTGAAAGATATGAATTTAGTGCCATTGCATCATCTGTAAAGCTGCTCTTGAAGATTGGGGAACATGTGTTTGTATCTGTGTTTCCTATGTCTGGAGTGAAATTGCTGGCCATATGGGATGCTCTTGGGATGCTTACTACCAAAGAATTTTTCAGAGTGTACTTACCAATTCATATGTTCAAAGCAGTATACGATTCTTGCCAACTGCTTTACATCATAACCAACAATGGGTATTGAATCATTTTTTTTTTTAATTTTACACATTCCGGTGGGCATGCAATGGTAGCTCCTTTGGGATGTTAATTTATATATCCCTCATGACTAATGAAGTTACACACACTCTCATACCTGTGATCACCATTTAACATCCTCTTTGGAAAAGTGCCTGTTCCAGGCTCTCACCCATTTTGCTCTTGCATTCTCTGTCTTTTCCTTATTGATTTCTAGGAGTATTTTTAATTTGTTCCCCATTCCAAATTATGCCCAGACATATTATCTAGAGGTCAAGAGACATTATAGGGAATAAAATTAAATGGCAGAACATGAATGCACACTACAAGGCATCCACATAGAGATTTCCAAAATTTCAGTATGAACTCCCACTCATATCAAAGTTCATAAGGAGACACAAGAACTCATATAGTATATAAAGCTTGTAACTCCTAGGTTGATGCCCAAATAAACTAATCTAAAATTAAAAATAGGGACACCTCGGTGGCTCAGTTGGTTAAGCATCTGCCTTCAGCTCAGCTCTGGTTCCAGAGCCCTGGGATCGAGTCCTGCATCAGGTTCCTTGCTCCACTGGGAACCTGCTTCTCCCTCTGCCCCACCTCCCATGAATAAATAAATAAAATCTTTAAAAATATTTTAAAAATTAAAATAAATTAAAAATAATCTTATCCTCAATCAGCAAGAGGTTTTATGTTGCTAGGAGGATAAAGTAGAGGTCTCTTCATCTCAGGTGGGTGCCATTCTTTCCTTTAGGTGCTTCAGATGCTGGCTTACTTTAATAATGCTCCAAGTTCACAGATGAGTTTCAGGGCACCAACTGAACCTCATAAAGCGTGGAAAGACAGCTAACCTGCTGCTTTAGAGCACTCAGTGCAATGATATACCAAAATGGTATTATTTCATCAGGCTCCTGTCATCCAATGCCAAAGAAGAGACTCTGGAGTTTGAGGTACGTAGAAAAGAATTCTTAGTTTCAGGTTGTCCAGGATTCACCATGGTGCAGCCCAACTGCAACATCTGTCTCATTTTCATAAGTTGGAATTAAACCCTGCTGGGGGAAATCTCCCATTCTCCTGTTAATTATGATACTATATATAATATGAGTGGGAAAGGGTGACAAAAATTAGTGTATGCATACTATTTCATTGTTTAGAGGAGCAGTTCAATGAAATAATATGGCTCAGATTTAGCAGGTGGCAGACACTAAGTGTATTTATTGTGTGTGTTCGCTAATGAACCTATAAGGACGGTGAATGTGTTAGAACTCTCCAAAGACTCACAGAACCAATGGCATATACAGATATATGTAAGAGAAGATTCACTATGGTAAGTGACCTATGAAATTATGAAGACTGAGAAGACCCAAGACAGGCAGTCGGCAAGCTAGAGAATTAGGAAAACCAGAGGTATAATTCAGTCTAAAGGCTTGAGAACTGGAGGGTAGGGGTGGGGTTTGCTGGTGTAAGTCCTCTTCTCAAATGCTGAAGGCCCAAGAATCAACGTCTGAGGATGGAAGAGATGGGTGTTCCAGCTCAAGAAGATACAGAATTCTCCTTTCCTCTGTCTTTTTGTTCTGCTGAGGCACTCGAGGGATTCATGATGCCCACCTCCACTGGGAAGGGCCATCTGCTTTATTGAATTTACTAATTTAAAGGCTAATCTTTTCTGGAAATACTCATACTGACATACCCAGAGATGTTTTCCAGCTATCTGGGCTTCCCTCAGCCCAGTCAGCTGAACATATAAAATTAATCATCACAGTACTACTGCTATTATCAAACCTGTTTTATGAATATGACCATTGCAGGTCAGACTGTTTAAGAAACTCACCCACGTCTGCAGGGCTGGTTGGCAGGGAATGGGTTTTTACTGAGGTTACCTTTTCCCACTCTGCTTCTAAGCTGTCTTTCAGGAGCCCTGGTGTTGCGCTGTGTGCTGTCTCTCTGGGGACGCAACCCGTGTTTCCTCCCATGAGCAGACATTTTTAGATCTGTGCCACAGTACCCGGTGCTCCACATCTGTCTATGTGTACTCAGGCCCATGAAACATACTGCAGAGCAAATTGGTGGAAAGGCTTTCTCTCTCTGTATAGTTCATTTGGCTAGAGAAGGATTACCCTCATGGATTCCCAAAGCCAAGCAGCTGGAGATGTATCGGCAGCTTTCATCCCTAGAGACTGTTGAGGACCAATATTCCTGGCATGAGCATTAGAAAACATTGCCCGTCCTCACTTTTTGAATGTTCTGGGCCCTGTAAGCCTTTCTTCCTGCTCTGTGTGTTCTCTGTGAGGTAGTTTATGGGCTTTTATTTAGTAATGCTCTAGCATGATAGGTTATTTCTAAACTCATCCTTTTTCCCGTGGGGGGCTCTTAGTAAAAAGCAGAGAGTGACCAGATATTTAAATGTCCCTTGTTAAACAGACACACACACACACACATAAATATCAAGAAAGATACAAATACACAAATTGGTTAGGACACCCAATCCCAAGTGCCAGAAAGAAACCAGGTGGGTAGCTGGAAGGTGATGCTGTGTTGAAGGTTTTTATGTCGGTTTTAATAATAGAAAACTGAGAAATCATAAAAACAAATGGAAATGAATCTCTTGACACAGAGAGTTAATCATACAACTGAGAGAAGAGAGAATTGGTCAAGTAAGGTTCCTGGAAGGTGAGAGGTGAACAGCATACCAGCCATAAGTGAACTCTGCTCTTCCCTTTGCCAGGGGGAGGAAAGGGATGAAGATGGCATAGGGCAGATCCAGTGTATTTGAGTTTATATAGTGGATGGAGCAGAGATGAGAGAGTTCCATCTTATGACTTCTACTCTGGGAAGTAGCAGATGAGATCCTCCACCCAGGGAAGAAGAATAGGAGGCAGGGTTTGAAGATTTGGGAAGCAACACACAGTTTAAAAAGAAAAAAAATCTATTTCAACTCAAAGGGAGTTAATCAGAGAAACCTAGGTGGAATGTATTATTTTTAAAAAAAGCCTTTAGAGAATTGTGGGCTGCATGCAGAACACGTGGAACATGTGGAATGTTATATAACTTGTACCCAGTATTTGAGTTTTAATTAATTTTATTATATTGCTAGTTTTCAATTTTTTTTTCTATCAGTCCTCCATCTTTCAGTGCCATCTTATGCATTTTTGTTAGCAGATGTTGGGAGCTCCATTAGGAGATCATTTTTAATGTCAAATGCTGTGTGTCAATGGACCTAATTATCTTACAGAAAAGCAAGCAACCCAAATGGCAGAAACCAGTGGCTGGAACTATCTGTGTAAGCCACCAAAAAGTATTCCTTCCTCTTGCTGAAAAAGTTCTCCTTGACTTCTTTCTCAAAGTCCTTTTCAGTTGATGAGAATCTGCCCTTTCTACCTGAGATATGGTTCATAACTTTGTGTTTCACTGATTTGTTTTAACCTGAAGTTCCTTACTTCTGTTATACCCAAATGGTTATTACCCAGCTCCCGGGGCAAGCTTCAGCTTAATTCTGAGTAAGAGTTGTTCAAGAGCAATACACAGAGACAGCCAGCAGGGGCGAGAGATCTTGCCTCGTCCCTCTAGGAGCAGGTCCAATGGACCAAGAACTGGAAATAACCACAGTCTTCCAGCCCCACGGGTACTATCCCCCTTTTCCATCGGCAACAGATATAATGAGCTCTCACCCTAAGCTGTGCTTTCTAAGTATTCAGGCTGCTCTCCTTTTAAGGGGAAGTTGGAGAGAGGATGAGGCTAGGGTGGGGGAGGGAAGAAAAAAAAATGCTGTTGGGTCCATCAACAGGTGAAGCCTAAAAATTTCACTGGAAAAAGTTATGGAAGAAGTAACAGCTGCAAGCCTGTTTGGAGCAAGTCAGCAGAGTAGTTTCCATCTGGCATCTGTTTCATCTGCAGAAGAATTTTTTTTTCCTTTTTAAATAAGGCTTGTGCTGAAAGCCCACTTTATTTAGGAGATGTTAAGTCCCAGGATACCAAGGGCTTTGCAAGCTTCCAACATAACCTCTTCATCCCCTTCCTTACACACCTCCCACTAGCCTGTCATGGTCTTGCTCAGTGGAAAAAAAGAACATCCAGAAATTAAAATAGCTCTAGGGCAAGGTAAAAAGCTTCAGGCCACACATGCCCTCTATCCTTCTTGATAAGAAGTGTCAGCCAGCGGTGAGTCCGACTAGATAGGAAAGGTGCAAAATTTACTGTTGTAGTCAACGTTATAGGATCAGATACATGGTAGATATTCAATAAGCTTTTGTGTTTGGGATTAAGTAAAAAAAGAAAAAAAAAAACCTAACAACTCCTTAGTTTCATATGACTAGGAGGAAAGAAACAAGTCCTTCTGCAAAACTTAAAATAACATTCTGGGACCTCAGGGTCACGTTGTTCTTAATGTGAAAAATAATGGAACAGCATATTGGATGATCTTTTCAAGAAAGGGTGTTATGTAAGAATAACCTGGTTTCAACATTCAATATGGAGAAGCAAAATCCAATCTTGATGCAATAGGGGTTGGTTAATTAATCATCCCAAAAGTAGGCAATCCAAAACAAGGATGCTGTTAAAGAGTTTAGGTCTATCTAGAAACATTTACTACCCTGTAGTTTTCAGAATCAATGGAAGGCAAAAAAATATCTCAAGAAGTTAGATTAAATAGAAGGACACTAGATACCTTTCTTTCTTTTTTTTTTGTTACAAAAGTGAACTATTTTTATGTTCCTTCATTCAACGTTGGAATTTCACTTATTTATTTATTTGACAGAGAGAGAGAGAGAGAGAGAGTGTGTGTGTGTGTGTGTGTGTGTGTGTGTGTGTACAAGCATGGGGAACAGCAGAGGGAGAGGGAGAAGCAGGCTCCCTGCTGAGCAGAGAGTGTGATGCAGGGCTTGATCCCAGGACCCTGGGATCATGACCTGAGCCAAAGGCAGGCGCTTAACTGACTGAGTCACCCAGGTGCCCCAACTCTGAAATTTCTTTTTCGTTTAATATCTGAGATAGCACAATGACAAATGCCTTACTGGATCTTGGTTAGGCATAGGTAATCTTTATTATTGCTGAAAACGGGAGGAGAGAAGGTGGAAAAAGGCACATGATAGGCAGCAAAAGGGTAAAGGTTATCTGAGATAAAGTTCCATCGGATACAATATGGTGATATTTATTGACTTAGAATCTTCAAATTCAGTTAAATCAGTTTTCTTTAAAAATAACAGCTGTTTTACAATCATTCTGAACAGGATTCTCTTCACAAAGGGTATTACAGATAGGATTTCTCATATTCTTTTTCTACCAATAATGTGTTTATAGTGTAAGCAGGTCAACCTTTAGTGTCTTCCCTTGGGATTATCAAACCAAGCTGTCTCGTAGCTTTGACCAGGAAACCAAGTTGAGTTTACCCCTCTGAACTGCTTCTAAATGTAAAGATTGTCTTCCTAGCTTTGCTATGCTCATAGCACAGGGTCAGTGAGCAAGATAGAGGAAGAAGAAAAATTAATGGCCAGTAATAATTTTATTCAGTACTTAAAGTTCTACAAACAGGCTTCAAATGATGATGACAAATGTCAGATAGAAATCTATTTTTCAGAATTCCTCTTGGGAAGAATATTATGTTTGTTTGGAAAATGTGTTTTGATAAGTTGTCTAGAGCTATGACTAAGACTGCAATTGTGTATTAAAGTGAAAAAAAAAAACAGCTGAGAAGTCGTCAAAAGAGAATGATGATCTCTCTGTCTGCGTGGCTGACAGTTTCTGTGGTGCTCAGTCTTGCATATGTTTGGTTTACTATGGCTCTGGTAGAGCTCAGAGTCCTCGTTTCTGAAAAGCTCCCCATGATGTCTATGCTGCTAGCCCAAGGGCATCACTGAATTGCCACTTTGTAGAAAGCACTGATTTCATTTTCCCTGTGCATTTCAGCATAGACATTGGAAGAGAGTGAATGAGCCTGTGGAACAGAGGACCTATTCCACATACTAGAAAACACAGCATGATTTGGTAAGCCCACCAGAGCAGAGTCAATGAAGAGGCTCCTTGAGGCAGCATGAAATTACTAAGTATGTGGATGCAGTTGCTCTGAGGTACGCAATGGAAAATCCGCTTCCATTGCTCATAAAATACAATCAATGAAAAGTTCACAGCAAAACCAAGAGGTTCTCTGTTTTGCATCCAGGCAGGCCTGGGAGAAACCAAGGATACAAGAGCGGGAAGCTAAGTACCCCAGTGACATCTGAATGTCCAAACCAAAACGAATAATTGATATTTATAAGCGTTTATCTGTGTCCGTCATCCTAAATGTTTTGCGTGTTCCATCATTACTGTTGCTTTTTTAGATACAAGAAAACCTGAGGCATAAAGAGGTGAAGTCTATACCCACATTTTCTAACTCTCACCTCCAATGCCCAAAGACTACCTTCAACCATTTAAGAGCTGAAACATGTATTTTCATTTTCAACCTGAAGGAGGGAAAGCTGTATCTCTCCTTCTATCCCTCCCTCTGTTTCTGTCTCTGTTTTTCTATCTCCATCCCCCACCGAATAATGTAAGAGGATAGTACTCTAAGAATCCCTGAGAGCTGCTTTTTAATTTATATTCCCTCACCTTTTAAAACATTTTGAAATTTACCGTCACACCTTCCTTCTTTGCTTTGAGCGAGTCACCGGGTTCTTAAAGTGGAATCAATAAAAGTGATCACAAAAGGAATTGCAGCAGCTTTTCTAGAGGGATTTCCTTTTTAAAAATTATACCTACCACCCAGCAGAAGAAATAGGATATTACTGAGAGCTTTGAAGTTCTCGCGTGTCCTTCTCGGAAAGGTAACGGCTACCCCGGGATTTTCTATTCATTGGTCCCTTGCTTTTCTTATAACCTGAAAATAAATGTATGTGTCCCTGAAATAGGTGCTTTGTATTTGTTTTGTATATGTCATGTTAAATGTTTTCTCCCACAGTTTGGTTCCGATCAATGTTCTGTTTGTAAACAAACAAACAAATTAAAAAATCTGTTTGTAAAATTCAGTGATGCAGATGTGGGGAGTTGGAATCTGTTCATTTTTTCAATACTGAATAACAAGAAGAGATGGTGGGACTCTAACGGTTGATCAGTCCACTGGCTATCAGAGGATGTAAGGCTGGTTTCCAGGTTGTTCTGTTTTTGGTTTGTTTTCTTTTTTATTTTTTTTTAAATTACAAATGTTTTTCTTAAATCCTTGCGTTCTGCAACCTCCTTTCTCTCTGTTCACCATATTCTATCTCTCCCCACCTGTGTCTGGGTCAGAAGTTCTTATCCATGGCTGCGTGTTAGAACCACCTGGGGAAGATGTTAAAACTCCTGATGTCTGCATTGTGCTCTGGCCTAACGGCACCAGAATGTCTGGGGTGGGACTCAGGTAGTAGCATTATGCAAGTGTCTTCAGGTGCTACCCAAGTGCAGGCAGACATGTTTGCGTACATTGCTTTCATTCTGCCTCATTGGAAAGGAAAAATTGTTTTACTGGTTCCAGCTGCATTTAGTATCATTTCTTAGGAAACTGTCCTCAAAAATCAGAAGCTAAATGTCCATCACAAATCCAGAAATCCGTCCTCATTAGCTTTTTTTTTTTTTTAATCTCGATGGCTTACACATCCATCTACTCATGTTAAATGTGCCCAATTCTGACATTGCTTAATAGACTCTAAACAATGACTTCTTGGAGAAGCATTATCTATTCATGTCTCACTCTGGATAACTTTGCAAGGAAACCCTTGCTTATCCAGGTCCCAAAGGTTAAGGCCCCAAATCTGACCCATTCTTTTAAAAAAAACTGCATCATAAAAATAAAACAAAGTACAGCTTTTTGCTTTGAAGTCAATAATTATTAAACACAGAGTCACATGATCGGCCCTAATCCTTGGCAAGCCACAGAGATACCATCCTTTTCTGGGAAATATGTTCTTTTGGCCACTATCCATTTCTTCAAGCAGAACCCTTGATAGAGGATGAGTCAATAGGGTGCATGGTGACTCAGCTCTAAGTAAAACAGAATGAAATGATTTAATGCCTTGAGAAGCAGCTTGTTACCCAATTTATGCAAAATGTAACCTGATATCCAAGAAAACCATTATCCAGCAGGATCTATGGTCTGGGATGAAACTCCTCATTACCCCAGTAGGAAAGCATTAGATAAAGAACTATTATTATTCACTCTTTAGAGAGCTTGATATTAACAACACAGAGGTGACTTGCAAGAGTAAGCCACAACTATTCTTAACAGCAGAGCACAGTGAAATAAATCCCCTCACTATGCCTGTCCTTTGGTGGTGGTTGGTGGGGGGGAGGGTCATTAATGTTCTTTGTCAACCATGTCATATATTTTCCCTGAAGAGTTCTAGTACAAGAAATGACTGATATGAACAATTACTCTCATCCTTTCATCTATATCAAATCTTTTCTTTTTTTTTTTTTAAAGATTTTATTTATTTATTTGACAGAGAGAGATCACAAGTAGGCAGAGAGGCAGGCAGAGAGAGTGAGAGGGAAGCAGGCTCCCCGCCGAGCAGAGAGCCCGATGCGGGACTCGATCCCAGGACCCTGAGATCATGACCCGAGCCAAAGGCAGTGGCCTAAACCACTGAGCCACCCAGGCGAAATCTTTTCTTTTAATTCCAAGGCAACTTTGTAAAAAATCAATTTTTGTATTCACTTATTTTTTCTTTCTTTTCAAATTTTTATTTAAATTTTATTTAAATTTAAATTTCAGTTCACATAGATTGTATTGGTTTCAGGAGTAGAATTTAGTGCTTCCTCACTTACGTATAACACCCAGTGCTCATCCAGGAAACTTCCTCAGTACCCTTCTTCTACGAATAAAAACTGGGGGGACAAGAACTCAGAAGTGGTAAGGTAAAGGGTTTTTGGTTGGTTGTTTGCCTATTTATTTTCCTGTGATGGAAACTATCTGGTTGATTATAAGTGTTTTGACAGTTACAAGTTATACTGCTAGGTGAGTGTGTTTTCTTCTTACACATCTGAATGCCTCAGCCCTTTCAAGAAAGATTCGGCATCATAGCCTGTGTGTTTCCTATACTTGGGTGAAGAATAAGAATCTTAGGTGGATAATACTCATATCTTTTAAATATTGAAGAAATGACATAGAGATTTAAGCTATTAAGTTTATTGAGGTTTATCTACACGGGAGGTAGATTTCTTTTTTAAATGTACATAAGAGGAGTAGTAGAAGGAAAAGACATATTCAGATAAAGAGATCAGAAGAGGAGAATTCCTACAGACTAATTTATCTTCATGTTCCTTATTTAAAAAAAATGTATTTGTCTTTTTTTCTTTATAAGTCATTTCTCATTGAAATTGTTGTGAGAGCAGCGTGAAGAATGTCCTACTTCCATGGAAGTTTGTTTTGTTTTGTTTTTGTGAATATTAAGACTAAAGGAACTCCCTACACACATTTTAGCATTTTAAACTTCTAGCACTGGACATAATTTCTATGCAAAAATAAGCAGAACTACATGATTATATTCAGAGTTTTCCATTTAATTTGGGCATTGGCCTCTCTATTGCCATGCAGTAGGATTATGAACCAAGAACATCCTAAATGATGCAATCACTTACGTTTTTTTAATAATGTTTTCCTGACCCTGTGTATGCCATGTGATCTAAATTCTAATGGGGAGATGGGTAATATGTGTATCATTATGGACTTTGCTTTAGAGTTTGAAACTAGCTATTGATTGTTCCAAGTTTTTACAGATGTGGTTTAATGGCAGAAGATGTAAAATAAATTATAGCAAGTCGGATTACTATTTTATTACTTGTGGACATCCAGCTTACTAGAATAGGAGAACATACGCTGACTGTAAGTTTGCAGGTTCAATCCAGGTGTACCCCTCACCCTTACTGGATGTCTCTCAGGTGCAACCTTTGACCTCCTAAGAGAGATCCAAGGGAGAGGGTGAAGATGGAGAAACATACCCACAGACCCCCACAAGTGCACACAAACACTCCCCTTAAATTAGAGAGATTCTCTGCTGGTTGATCAGAGTTACAATCCATTTATATAGGACAGCATGATTAATGTCATGAACCATTGCTCTGATTTAATAAACACACTCCATTAAAAAACAGAATCCAGCAGACCCTTTTAATTTGCTATCCTTGGACATTTAAGACACCTGATGGAAACCTGGACATAGTCATTAAAAGCAAAATAAAATGGGAAAATTGAGACTGATTTCAACAAAGTATATTGATCCTGGCATGAGTCCTCCTCTAGGCTTTTACTAATATCATGACCCAAAGTGACACTGTTTTCTCTTTCCTTCTTCCTTCCCTCCTCCCTCCCTCTAACTCTCACATGTTCTTTCCCCCAGTGCTTACTCTTAATAGTTAATGACAACAGCAAACACGTATATTCTTATATTTCAGTTATTGCTGTAAGGTTATCCCTATATTAATTCAAGTGATCTTCTTGATAAGGTTATGGATTAGGTACTATAATTACCTTTATAAATTAGAAAGGTGAGGTCCAGACAGACAAAGTAAGCTTCTTAGTGTTAAATTGCTAACTAGTGTCAGAGGTAGAATTTGAATTCAGGCCACCTGATTTTGTCTGACAGTAAGTGTGCCCCTCATCCTTGCTATCTCCTGGATAGAGAGAGATTAGACTAAACTACAAAAATTAGAGTTCGCACCTAATTAATTTAATATTTGAGATAAATATCCTGCTAGAATTGCCGATGCCTCCGTGTTTTAAATACTGTGTACTTTCCTATTCTATCATTTTCAAACTGTGCAGGAATTTCTAACCCTACAAAATCAAATGCAAACAGTAACTGCCAAAAGTGGTTATCTGCTAAACCTGCTCTAGATAAGAATAATTGGAAGACTACATTCATTGTTGGCATGTCAATACATGCTATCACTCAAACTTTAAGAGTTAAGAAGACTTTGTCCTCCTCTCTCTCTCTTCTTGCCTCTCTGCCTACTTGTGATCTCTGTCAAATAAAAATAAATAAAATCTTTAAAAAAGGGAGGGGGTTTCCTGGATGGCTCAGTGGGTTAAAGCCTCTGCCTTCACCTCAGGTCATGATCTCAGGGTCCTGGGATCGAGCCTCACATTGGGCTCTCTGCTCCATGGGGAACATGCTTCCTCCTCTCTCTCTCTCTCTCTCTCTCTGCCTGCCTCTGTGCCTACTTGTGATCTCTGTCTGTCAAATAAATGAATAAAATCTTTAAGAAAAAAAAAGAGTTAAGAAGGCTTTGGGATGGAGATCAGACATCTGTCTGCCACTGAAAACTGTCCCCCCCCAAATAGAGCACAAAAGCAAATTTTAGCCTAACCTTTCTGAATTTTTATCATTTCTTAATTAGCAAGTTCCAAGTAAATGAGATTAAACTTGTAATTTTTGCTGTTGATGCTTTGGAGCAATCAAAATACATCAGATTTCTTTAAAAAGCCAACACTCTTCAAGGATCTAGAAAAACAAACAAATGTTGAGCTTCCACGATGATGAGTTCTAAGTAGATGTGTGTGTGTGTGTGTGTGTGTGTGTGTGTGTGTGTGTGTAGTTTTGCCTTCTGCTGTATAACACATGCATATATGTAATAAAACAGTATGTTGTATGTGAGGTGGGCATACAACAGTTGTCAGAGGATTTCCAATTGCATCTGTGCAATGAGATCTGGCCACGTGAAACATTTTATCTTTTAATCCCATACTTAATAACATCACATGGAATGAAAATGTATTCATTCCTTTTCTATACCTTGAAGCACCCTGGAGTCACAAAACCACTTATTACTAGGGAGGCACTGGTCTTTGAAGTACATGTAATTACAGGAGAAGCTTAACACACTCAATTTTAGTGGGTTTTGTGCATTATGGCAGAAGATGATTATAATTTTCTTTAATTAGCAGACAAAAAAAAAATAGGAGCTTGAAGAATATTTTCTGGGTTTTGCTTAGGGATCATTGTTAACCTTCCAGCATGGTCATTTAATGTCCCCTGAAATGTTATATGCCGAAATGATTGAGTATCATTACAAGGGGAAAATTTTATGCAAAGGCAAATAGCACACCTGATCATGTTCACTCCATTACAATGAAAGTGAATGTACTTTAATAACACTCAGCAATTGGTTTATCACACACAGGGAGACAGGTGCATGGCACTAGAGAAATTCATCTCATTTATACCTGAGAAGTGAAGCTGAAATCACCCTTCTGTCTCTCTTCTTTATTAAAGTTTCATTTATTTGGTAAAGCTTTGGAAGGAAATAAAAACAGACCTATCACATAACAATGCCAACCTCTCTCTGCACAGACTTGAATCGTTGAAGCACCTCCATGCCTTCCAAATACATTCCCTGGGCAACATTTCCTCTTGAGTCTAATTAGAGTCTAGTCTGTGTATTTACAAACAGGAAACAAAAGGCTGTGACCTCATGATCTCCACTCAGAGGCCTCCTCAATTAACCTGAGGTATTGGTGTTATTTGGGAATGGACGCCTGGGGTCATTGTAAGTTCTCTGTGACAAAGGCAAATGACTTCTTTTTTTTTTCTCCCTTACATATGACAATTATGTTGTTTTCAATGATGAACATGACCATTAGAGGCATTTTCTAGACATTTTAACAACCCAATTCTAATAGTCTTGAAAAATGGGCAGTGAATAGTTGGGAATCCTACTTTAGAGATCAAATATCTGGATTAAACTTGCAGAAAAAAACCCTGAGAAATAACAGGATAGAAAAGGTCCATTACATCAAGATGGATGTGGACAAAAGTCATAAACAGCACTTAAAAGCATTCCCATCTCTGATGGATAAAGAAAGTAGTGCCCAGCTGTAAACTGATAACATCTTAGTTTTGTTGTTGTTGTTGTTATTGTTTGTTTTTGTTTTTGTTTTTGATAATGCTTAGGTATGTGACTGTGTCCATGAAAAACAGACAAGGGTTCTGAGATGGTTCAAGAGAACAAAAAGATTGTCTCCTCGTTTGCTGCAGACCGGCCCTATTTTAATAGAGTCAATTTCAGTTCTCTACAACCCAAAATATTATTATCGTGATAGCTCGTGATTTAACTGAACAAAATTTTATCTTCACTTCCTTTTACATTTTCTTTTAAGCCATAACATTAATAGGATTGCTTTGGAGAATATGTTTTGTTTTGCGGGGACGGGGAGGAAGTATTAACAAGAATATATACTATCGAGGCATAGGAAAGCCTGAATCACCACACTCTTAGAGATTATATAATTATCAGTTAAAATAACCATCCGAATGAGAGTAGTAGTAGTAATTCCATCTTAATGATTGTATTCCTAATAAGGTACCACAAGTCTCCTACCAGCTTATTCTCCCGTCTGGTCCACCCCACATAGAGCAAATCCTGGTATAGTTTACAACTCTTAAGCATTAACTTGGCGGGAGTTAGTTTTCCTACCAAATAAATAACCTAAATACCTATCTATATTGCATTTGGTTACTGTAGGCCATGCTGGAGATACAATGTGGTTCAAAATATCGCTGAAAACTAGCAAGCATAAACGCTTTTGAAATGTCAACTTGTTCTTTTTCTCAGTTGCATTTGTTGAAATTCCAAGATCCCTGAGGAGGTCAGGGCATGAATTTATTATTGAATCAATTTACTATTCAAACACATTCTACATGTTCCCTGCTCTGACTCTGGCAGCTTAAGATACATCACACACACACACACACACACAGAAATCTTGAATTAAGTTCAATTTCACTTCTGCCCTCATGAGAAAACTTCTATGGCAAAAACAAGAGCCAAATCTATTTTCTCTTTTTTATTTATCTCACATGTAACTGGTACAGAGAAATACTTAACAGATTTTAAATTGAAGATGCTAAGGAAGATAAATTTACCATTTCCCCAAATTTTCATGAATTGAAAATACTACCACTATTAATAAAAACAATAAGGATGGATTATGTGCCAGAAGCTGTTAAATTCTTCACAGGGATTTCCTCTATTTCCATTAATCTATAACACAGTTACTATAAACTACCCTCGTTTTAGGCATAAGGAAGCTGAATTCTAGAAAGAATGAATTACATGCTCAAGATCACATAGCTGGGAAGATGCAAAGCCACACATTGAACTAAAGCAATAAAGATGACAATCTCCTGGGTCACCTGGGTGGCTCAGTGGGTTAAAGCCTCTGCCTTCTGCTCAGGTCATGATCTCGGGGTTCTGGGATCAAGAGCCCCTCATCGGGCTCTCTGCTTGGTGGGGAGCCTGCTTCCTCCACTCTCTCTCTCTGCTTGCCTGTCTGCCTACTTGTGATCTCTGTCTAATAAATAAATAAAATTTTAAAAAAAAGATACAATCTCCTTTTCTTGATCCTAAGCTGTACTGCCTACTATTTTTATTCAAATTACTATTTGAATTTTTCTCAAATTTTCTTGATTCTCTGTGTGCTTGACTATTACTTAACATGCTATGAGGTTTACAGAATTGTCTTTTCAAAAGGCTGAACCAGAGAAGGAAGAAACAAGAGTTCTAATTGCTGATATACTTTAAGAGGAGTCAGGGACATCTGATGTGGGATTGAAGAGGGCAGCATAGAACACTAAAATCAGAGGAAGAAAGGTAGGTGCTGGGGCACCTGGGTGGCTCAGTCAGTTAATCATCTGCCCGCGGCTCAGGTCATGATCCCAGGAATCTAGGATCGAGACCCACATCAAGCTCCTTGCTCAGCGAGGAGCCTGCTTTCTCCCTCTGCCTTAGCCTGCCATCCCCCTTACTTGGGTGTAGGCTCTCTCTCTCTCTCTCTGTCTCTTTCTCTGTCAAATAAACAAAATCTTAAAAAGAAGGGAGGGAAGAAAGAGAAAGAGAGAGAAAGAGAGAGAGAGAAAGAAGGAAGGAAAGAAAGGAAGAAGGAAAGAAAGCCAGGTGCTTTGGGAGGCAAGCAGTGTTATAGATAACTAGATATTCATATACAGATGAAACAAATTCTTAATACTCCGGACTCCCAGAAAGGAGACTTAAAGAGGAGCTCGTGTTTGTATCAGGTCCAGTGTGAGGTGGTGAAGGGTTAGGAACGAGATGCTGTTCCCTGGAGTTACAGGCAAAAGGAGGGTGAGGAAAGTGACTCAATCTCATTCTTAGAAATGAGTTTTTCACCATATTTTCCTAAATTGTAGAAAGATGAACAAATAGACACCATCTAATCCATTTAGTATCCATCATGATTCCACTTCTCAACTCCCACTAGAACTGAGTTGAACTGGATATAAAGGTTTTAAGATGTTTATTTGTAGTAGACTTCTATAATCATCATGGTTTGGACGCTGTCCATTGTAGGGCATTGATTTATTTAAGCTCCCAGATGGCTGCATGGTTTTGAATTTAGAATCTACGGAGCAAAAAAGCGCTGTTTTGAAGGCTTGGTAGAAACCCCGTTCATCCTGTAATGGATAAGTTAAACTAGAAGCTAGATCAAGTGACATGTCTGGAAAGCATAGATCTGGAGAACTGACCCATGGAAATTACTCATGGATAATATTTAATGTTTATTTTAGATTATCTTTTGGGATCCGGAGCATTCTGTGCTATATCAAGACTAGAACAATCCCACTGAAAGAGCTGGAGACATGTTCATGTTTTTGTTCTGGGTGATTTTACTGATCTGCTCCACTCAGTTTCTGGGATTGACTATGCAAATCCCCGTCATCCATTCACCTGGGAAGTCCCTGTTATAAATTATATAATTAGGGGCGCCTGGGTGGCTCAGAGGGTTAAGGCCTCTGCCTTCGGCTCGGGTCATGATCTCGGGGTCCTGGGTCCGAGCCCCGCGTCGGGCTTTCTGCTCGGCGGAGAGCCTGCTTCCTCCTTTCTCCCTCTCTGCCTGCCTCTCTGCCTACTTGTAATCTCTGTCTGTCAAAATAAATAAATAAATCTTTAAAAAAATAAAATAAAATAAATTATATAATTACATAATACTTTGAGTGGAGAATTAACTATTTCCCAATAGTCATGAAGAATTCAATGCACAATAAAACTCTAGAATAAGGAAAGGGTTGTTTAGAGGATACTGTTCTTTCTTTGTGGCCTTGGTGGGTTAAAAAGGCAGCCTAAAGAAGCATATGAGAGAGCAGAATCCTTCATCCCTAGGTCATGGGCCTCTACGCTCCCCCAAGATAAGAATTTTTAACACTGTAAGTATTGAATATCCTTAAGTAAGATTTCCAGACTTCCAGAGTGTCACGTTAATTTGGTCTTTCAAGGTAGTGTCCAAATTAAGCTTTGAAAAGTGACATGACCAATTAAAGTATAGAGAAGTTTCTTTTTCCAGCTGATTTTCCATGTAAGCCCAAGGCAGTACAGGAGGCCACAACAGAGGAAAGGTGGTGAGATTTAAATACAAAGAGTTCTTATAGACATCAGAGGGGAAGAAACATGACTAGGCAATAGCTCATAAAATTGGAGAGACCATACTCATAGAATTTTCTTTTTTTTTTTTAATTTTTTTTTCTTTTTTACAGATTGAGAGAGAGAGAGAGAGAGAGAGATTACAAGTAGGCAGAGCAGCAGCCAGAGATGGGAGGAAGCAGGCTCCCTGCCAAGCAGAGAGCCCGATACGGGGCTCGATCCCAGAGACCCTGAGATCATGACCTGAGCTGAAGGCAGAGGCTTAACCCACTGAGCCACCCAGGCGCCCCTCATAGAATTTTCTTTGTATGAAGAAAAGGTCAGGGTCAGTAACTGAGGCAAATTATAGGCACTGTTTTAAGAGGAAGCAGGGAAAAAAATGTGAAAAGTAGAAGAAATGTAGTACCATGATTTGAGGAAAGATTTATGGTTACTTGATGTTGAAGATAATGTTTGATTTTATTTATACTCTTTGTGTTTGGAACTCAAGACTTACTGCTTCTGTAGCCTTCCCAGTAATTAGGGGAAAAAAAATCATTTCAAAATACTCTATTTTAACCCCTAAGGTTAACTCTGTGATTAATAGGAGTTTTTAATAATAATAATAATAATAATAAAAACCCTAACTTTTCCCAGGCTTAGTTTGAATGAAGTGAAGTAGTGGGTGAAAGAGAAAGCAGAAAAATAAAGAGAAAGTCGTATGTAAGACCTGTTGTGCATTGCCATTGGAACATTCCCGTATAACTTTAAGTGTATCACATGGATGCTTTACAATAGGGTAGGCCTCATTTCCATTCTTCACCTGTGAAAATACTGAGCTAAGTTAAACATTCTAATTGATTCATTTTACTACTCTGTTATCGGGTCTTAATTGAGGAGAGTCTTGTGGTTTAAAGTGAGAAGAAAAAAAATCTGGAAGGGGACATTAGAACCCAATTCTGAAACCTAGTGGTGGTATTCTAGAAAAGAAAGATCTGTTTGCAAATTACAGTGATTAGTCAGTGAGTGGGTTAAATGGAAGCTTAAGAACCCTTACTGGAGTTTGAACTGCAGTTTTGTTTTGTTCTGTTTTTTTCAATAAATTTATTTATTTATTTATTCAGCGTAACAGTATTCATTGTTTTTGCACAATACCCAGTGCTCCATGCAATACGTGCCCTCCCTATTACCCAGTTTTTCCACTTAGTAGCCATGTGGCCCTTTGAGCAAATTTGCTAAGCTGCAGGTTAAAATGACATGTGCCCTATATTATAGCTCTGTGATCTTGGGGCAAGTCACCTAACTAATATCTTGGATCTTCAATTTTTTCATCTGTGAAATGGACATAATTGTACTCATCCTACAGGTCTGTTACATGGATGAAATATAATAAGCTGAAAAGCACACATAGGATAGTAAGTCCTCAAGGATGTGAACCCATCATTACTGAAGGTACTTGGCATAGTGATCAAATCCTCTTCAAATAGGAACCATGATAAATGCTTGCAAGAACTAAACATAAACATGCAATTTAACAAATGAGGAAAATGACACCAGAGAGCCTGCTCTGGATTAAAAACCCGATGAAGGCATCTCTGGGGAGGTGATATTTGAGCTGAGACCCGAACAAGAAGAAAAGATGATCATCCTTGCTGGCAACTAAAAAGAAGCAAGTGAAACCAATCAAAGAAAGAGTATAATTAGTCTATCCAATTGGCAAAAATAAAAAAGACTTGGTGCGGGAAGGAGAATACAGGCTCTTCTTGTTGAATTTTTCAAGAGAGCAGCTAAAATGTGGATATTCCTTGACCTACAACCATACCTAGAATATTGTCTAAAGACACAATGGAACAAACATTCACATCGGTGCATACAGTTCTATGGCAATATTTCTCTAGCATTAATGTGTTTCCTTTTCCTTTTTAAAGCTATTTGTATCTTAATGGTGCTTATATTAAAAGATGGAAAACCTATATGTTCATCAGTAGAGAGAACTCGTTCACTGACTTACACTATCTACACACAGGGCAAGTATTAAAGCTATGGCCACCCAATTTGCCACTGCTATTCTTTTAGGTAAGGTTGTAGGATTCTTAGTTTTTTGACACACGTGCCATAAAATCACTGATTCATGATCGTTTTTCTGCTTATTAGCCATTCTAATGGAGGATTTGAAAGAGAGGATATAAATTTGTCATTTTGGCTTATCTGTGCATCTCACCCCAATGCTTACATCTCAGAACCAAGTCACTATCCCAGAACTGAATTTTGGCAGCCACTGTCCAAGTCATTGTCTGAGAAATGTATGCGATGTACTTCTCTTGGAGACAATGGAACAGAAGTCAGGACACCTGGTTTTCCCCTTTCTACAAACAAGGCATGAGATCATGGAGAAAGTCATTTTGCCAAAGAATCCTTATGCCAAAGCATGAGAGCTATGTTTTGACAGTATCCCATGAGGTTAACATTGTACTGTCTATATCTGGATCCAAGCCCATGACCTTGTGTGCAGCTTGATCTGATGATCTTCAACTATTTGAGTTAACAAACTTATGCAAGCACCCACCATGGGTCAGGTGCACTCAGGACGGACACTGCATCATCAAGATGCATAAAACATGATCCCTATCTTCAAAGGATTTCCAATTGAATGAGTATTTGAGTTGATATAGGAAGTAAAGGCATTTTTGCAGAGTTCTGGGTCCCACTCAAGCCATAATATTTTATCAGAATACCAAGTCTGCTTGATTTTCTGATATCTGCAATTGAGTTGGAGCAATGAGGCCTAGGATATAGATTTTCCAGTTCCAAATACAATGCTTTATCCATTGAAGTTGGTTTAGTGATGGTTTTCCTAAGAATGGTCAATGATTGTTTCTTGACCAATGTATAATTTCTTAAATGATGAATTATGCCACTGTGCTGTTGATGGGCTTTGTGATAATTTTATAACTTTGCCAAACCAATTTTAACATCCTGGGACACCTCATGTAACTGACCTTCCAATATCTCCTTAACCACATACTTCCTTTAATTCCAAGTTTGGGCTATTCTAGATAGGGAATTAAACTAAATAAAGTGTTATAAAAGCAATCACCCACTCTCATGGCTGACCTTAGTTATGTGTTATAAGACTACTCTACCTATAGATTGTTAATCTTCAGCATCTCATCCCACACTTTCCTCCTTCTAGCTATCCACATCTCCCACTTTCTGATCCCACCTGCTTTACCATGATCTCTTATCCCATTAAATTCTTGTACTAGTGATATAAAGGGACAGATGGTAGCCACGCTTATGATGAACACAGCATAATCCACAAGCTCATCAAATCACTAAATTGTACACCTGAAACTAATATAACATTGTGTGTCAACTGGACACACACAAAAAAAAATATATATATATATATATATATATATATATATATTTTATCAGCTTCCTCCGGACTTTCCTTCTTTTCCAATGCATCAAATCACTAAATTGTACACCTGAAACTAATATAACATTGTGTGTCAACTGGACGCAAAAAAAAAAAAATATATATATATATATATATATATATATATATATATATATTTTATCAGCTTCCTCCGGACTTTCCTTCTTTCCCAATGCATCAAATCACTAAATTGTACACCTGAAACTAATATAACATTGTGTGTCAACTGGATGCAAAAAAAAAAAAAAAAAAAAAAAAAAATATATATATATATATATATATATATATATATATATATTTTATCAGCTTCCTCCGGACTTTCCTTCTTTCCCAATGCCCCTAATCCCTGATGATATATCATGTCAGCTTAGTTTAGGCCAACCATGTTTCCTGTTCCAGAAATAAAACCTCAGGCAACAATTCACAGAGAATTACAGTAAATGGCCTTTGGTTAATAAGGGTAAATGCTGAAGGTGTATGAAGGCACCAACTCTTATGACAGGAAGTAACACATTTATTTTCCACATATTTTCTTTTAAACGTTTGGCAAATAATTTTCATTCAATTCCTACAAACTCAAATGGACCCCTTGGGAACCCAGCAAAGGGAAATCTACCTAAAAAAAAGAACAATATGTCAAACAATAAGGCTTTCTCAAGGGAGAAAACTGTAGTCCTACAAAATAACAACACTGGCGGCAAAATAATTCATCTTGTACAGAATCTGTATCCAAAGGATGACTGTTGTCAGAGAATAAAAATTAGCTGATGTCAAAAACTATATAAAAAGTGTTCACATCTAAAACTTCCCCCCGAGAAAGGGGTCGGAGTTTGGAGCAGAGGACTCCCTTCCAAACATGTGACCACACAGGAACAAAAAGCAAAGGCGTGTGATTGATATTTATTTGGATTGTAGAGGCTTTGACAAAGAGCAGCACTGAAGGGAAAATCAGACTTTGGATGAAGTATCCTCACAGTAAATACTGACAGATGCATCGCCTGCAAAATCCAAAGCAGCCTTTGAATCTTATCTAGCAATGAAGTTAGTACAGGTAAAAAACATCACCAAATATAGATATGGAAAGAGAAAAAATGACCAAGCAGTGTGTGTGGAGAAAGAGAGAGAGAGGGAGAGAGAGTATTGTTCTCTTTCAACATGAAAAGTCCTCTATATTACCTGGCTTTTAAGCTTTGCAAATATTTCTTTTATATCTTGAGTTTGGCTCTGTTCCACCCCCTTTCACCCTTTCATGTAAGAAGGAAGGTTTTCTGTACATTACATTGGATCTATTTTGTCAGGTTTCATGCTTACCATGGTTCTTAATAATCATTTTCTTCCGTTTTCACTGGAATCTGTTGAGATCTAACTTACACGTGATTTATTCACATTTCTAGGAAATGGAGTCTGATCTTTATTATTTTCAGTGTTGCTGTCTGTTTCACTGTCATAATTCCCTTTAATGTCCCTGGGGTTCCTTAACCCATCTCCCACGAAGATGGGCCTAGAGGTAGCACAACTGCTGAGATCGTGGGGTAGGGGGGAGGCATGTAACAAATTCCAGGCATCTTGACATGAAGATAAAAGCAGGACCTGAAGAGATAAAGATTTTTGGATGGAAAGAATGGCTGAACAAAGACCTAGAGATACAAGTAGCCTCTGTGAATTAAGGTAAAGCCAATGGTACCTACAATGTTCGGTGTATGAAGAGAAGTAATAGAAATAAGATGAGAAAGATCTGGGGCCAGGTTGTGAACATAATGGAACACAACTTGAATACCAAGTGTGGTGGAAAAGGAGAACCCAGATCCGAAGGTAAAGTAGACTGTGGAGAGTCTGTATGGAGAAAAGAGCTAAAGATGAACTCCAGAAGCTGGGTGATTCTACCCTACTCCCCTGCCCCCCACCCAGTTCCTCAATGCAACAAAATACAGGCTTCCTCATATAAGGTTCCAACCCACCAGGATCTGTTCAAGAATTGGATTGTTATAGTCACATAGGTGTGACCTTCAAGCTATAAGTTGCCAAATTTCCAGAGGCCCTTTTGTTAAAAAAATTTTTATTTATTTAGGCCCTTTTTAAAATTTTTATTTATTTATTTTTTTTTTTTCAGCGTAACAGTATTCATTGTTTTTGCACAACACCCAGTGCTCCATGCGATACGTGCCCGCCCTATTACCCACCACCTGGTTCCCCAACCTCCCACCCCCCGCCCCTTCAAAACCCTCAGGTTGTTTTTCAGAGTCCATAGTCTCCTATGGTTCCTCCAGAGGCCCTTTTAAGGAATGCTGATAACTTGCATTTCTAAGGGATCACAGTACTTGTCTGGTCTAAACAAATAAACAAAAACAGTTCTAGCACTTTCCTGAGACCTCCAACATTCTTTCTCCAATGAGTAGGGTATAGTTCATGTTGCTCTGTTCTTTCCATACTGACTTCTTCAAAAAGACTAAGAAGTATACTTTTTATCTGAAGCTTCATTGGAAGCCATCATTTATGTATATCGGATATCACATTTTAAAGATTTCTAATGTCCCCGATGTGAAACACCTTACAGTTGACACAATAACACAGGTTCATGATTTCAACATTATCCTAGGTCTTCCTCGTTGTGAATTTGTTTCTCGCTCATAGAATTTACATTTAAGTCTTTGTACCCCTTAAACCTGAGTCCAGACTCCAGCAGAAATAGGTACAAACTTTAAGAGAAAATGATCCCTGAGCTCATCCCCTTTCATGGAAACTTTCTAAGGTATAAAAATAAAACGAGCCAATAGCATTATAGAAAATGTGATATCCAAATAGAATTGTTTATAAATAGAATGTTTTACAAAGTTTCCATGAGGCATCAGCTGTCCTTTAACCCTCTGCTTGCTGACATTTTCCAGCCCACTAGCTAAATTAAGGCTTAGGAAAAAATTACCTATGCATTGTATCTTTATGTGGCTGTTCATCTATTTTTATATGCTTGTGGATATATGACATCAGCTCATTATATACATATCGAGACGCCCCCACACACACCACAACACATGTACACTTGCAGACATGAGGGAGAATATGAACTCTTGCAAGTTTATGCTGCCAAAACAACTGTACCCAAACCAAGCTCTCATTTGACTAGGGTGAGCCAGTGTGCTGGGTTTTCTCCCCTGAAGCCTGTTGTTATCCTGGTCTGGTTGACAATGGTGTCCCCACTGTTTGCACTCAAAAGTGTCCCCATCGGATGATAAATGCTGTGATCATCCTAAGTGTGAGACAAGTTATTTGTTATTTGTGATTACTCTAGGACTCAGGGGAAGCTAGCTTAGAAATGAACAAACTGTCTGGCAGAGACAGATAGCCACCAGTTAAAACCAGATTTCAGGACAAATGGAATTATAAAGATTGTTTTTGTTTGCCCAAAGGGCCGTATCATTATTTCAAAATTAGCTATGCTATTTTCTTCTTTCTCTGTCCTGCGTCTTTCTCTCTTTGACACACAAATATATACGCAATTCCGCTAGAGTATAGTGTGCTACACAACAATGATTTGGCTTGTGTAATTATACTCTGGTAAATGTAAGAAGCCTAGATATAAGGAAAAGAAAGCTGCTTTCTTAAAATAGGAACGTCAAATGTCTTCCCACGATCCAGACACGAACACCTTTCTTCCTTCCACTTGACAACTGGCATCGAGATTCTGAATAAGTAACAGCAGTTCTAGTGATTTCCTTTTCTGGCCACGGATGCCCAAGGCAGAGAATGAACAGAAGTGTTGATGGTTTTAAAAAGCTTATTAATGCTAGTGTTTTCTCCTTGCATTCATCGAAAATGATTCTACATACGTGTACACAAGGATACACTGCACATACACGATAATCAAAACGCATAGGTAGTTCATATCATTTTAACAATTGTAATTTTTCAAAGGCATGTGACTTATTTATATAGTATTCACTAACTTGATGTTTTGCCTTAGTCTTTGCACTTGCCATAGAACCCTTGGGAAATGAAACCGTACAGATGACCGCTTTGTGACAGTGTGGTGATCACCTTTGTGAATGACGTGCCCAGATAAAATGCACTTACTCTTAAGAGAATCAGGAAAAAGCATGATTCCCAAGTCAGGAAGTCAAGTTACATGAGTGGAAATATTACACATTTTCCTTCGTAACTGCTGGGGGTGAACAGGAGACATCCCAATCTGCGTGTCTGAATTTAATGAGCAGGGAAACATTGTATATGCGGTGCTCACATACCAGACCAAACAATGCTGGACAATTCAAATTTGGGGTCAGAAAACTAAAAGGAAAACATGGACAACATAAGTTGTGCAAAACCTTTGGCCCTTTCATCAGTCTCAGAAAAGATTGTGAGAGTGTACCTAGGCTGAGAATTTTATGAGACACAGGATGCAAAGAACACAGGTGCTGGATTAAACAGTTAATGAGTTCAGATTCCACAGATCCAAATTTAACTAACCTTGTGTCCTTGAATCCAATTTTCTGGATTCAAGACTGGATTGTGGATTCTGACAGTGTCCCCTGTAAAATGATTTAAAGGAGCTCATGATCTAAAGAATTTAGTACAGTATCTGGCTTTTAGCCAGGACTCTGTAAATCAGGTGAATATTCAAAAATGGATAGAGAGAACCCTCCTGTTCTTATTGCAAGAGACATCCTAACTTTGTTTGCTAAAGGAGTTGGTGAAACAAAGAATGACTAGAGTGTCTCATCCATTCAAGATTTCTTTTTAAAGCCAAACAAGTCAATAGATTAATACTCATTTATCTTTTAACTTCTACCTGCCAACACGATTAAACTGGCAGGCATAATATTCCTCCCTTGCCCTCTTGGTAGGCAAACTGATAGTTTGCCTGAAACTGTTTCTATTTTCTCCGACATCTGCTTTTTCTATAATCATTATAATTATATTTTCTGGGCAGATTTGGATGTGACCTTGGCTTTGGGAAAGCAGATTTCAAAATATTCATAGAGAAAAAATAAGTATGATCCCATGTCAGAGAGATGCTTAAAAAAAAAAAAAATCTGATTTTGAAATCACGATTCCAATGAGAAAAAATTAGGGACAGAAGGGTTAGTCATCATAGCTGCTCGATAAATTCTGAAAAACTTTTCAGAAGACATGCCAAGCACAGGCTGATCCCATACATGGTGGTAGTGGCAGGGGGGAGGGGAGGGGAGGAGGATAAATTTGAAAGGGTGGCCATGGTATCCAGTTAAAGAAAAGTCCAAAAAGGTCCAAAGAGTTCTTTAAGAGAGTGATAGCACTTTAAAAGCATTGAGTAGCAAATAAGAACAAGGTAGGAAGAGGCCCACGGTTTGAAAAAGCTGGTGTCGGCCTCACAGGTGACAGATGGAAGGCAGAGCAGCTAAACCTGGATTTTATTTTTGGCACTTTCTGCAAAGGAAAAAAATAAAGAAAATGGAGGGTGCGGAGAGGAATTTGCAACACCTGAGATGACGACCTAATAATCATAGCTGATCAGGTTTAATTCAAGTAATTTCCCATATCTCAAATAATAATGCTAGTAGTAATAATAAGAATAATGCTAGTAGTAATAACAGCAAACACAGTGGGCTTGGTATCTACCAGGCATTGTTCTAAGTGTTCTAATTTTTAATCCTCATTGAAACCCCATGAGGTCGTTTTAATTATTGTTATCCCCAGCTTAGATATAAGGAAACTAAAGTACAAGGAAATTCAACAATCCCCACTTACCCAAGATGACAAGAGTTAGAATGTGTCAGAGCTGAGTTAGGAATGATTTGCAAATTCTAGATACAAAAAATAGAATTTTCCTCCTTTTATTCAATTTTAAATGTGAAGAGAACTTTCTCGGAGGTTCCCGGCAGAATTTTTCCAGAACTGGGTCTGTCTTGGCAGTTGGCAAGGAAGATGAGACCACCGTGATGGGCTTGTATCAAAGAGGATTTACTGTGGCTCGAGGAAAAAGCCCAGGAGCCCAAGAAGGATGTGCCCTCCCAAAAAGAGCAAACATGCATGTGTGAGTTGGGGAAGAGGAGCAGAGGGAGAGGGAAAGAAAATCTTAAGCAGGCTCGATATCCTTCACAGAGGTGGACAAAAACTCCATCTCATGACCCTAAGATCCCAACCTGAGCCGAAACCAAGAGTCCGTCAGTTGTCGACTGAGCCACCCAGGTATCCTTGTACTTGCCATTTTTAACAATAAGCATTAAGCTTAGTTTTCTGGAATCTTATAGAAGGAAAAAAAATGGAAGTAAAGCTGGAAGATTTGGTAATTTCAGATAAATATTTCTTCAGAAGTTGCTAGTTTCTCTAAGATGTCCCCAAATGTTAAAAATGTTTTAAAAATTATATGTATATATAGATATAGAGAACTGATCTCTCTATATGAGAGTCAAATAGAATTATATATATAAATATTCTATATTTATTCTATATATAGATATATGTATATCTATATATAATCTATATAGATAGATAGTCAAATAGAATTATATATACATATATATAGAATTCTATATGTATATATAATTCTATTTGCCTATCCATCTATATATAATTTTTTATATAAAATTTTATATCTATATCTATATATAATTTTTTAACATTGGGGACATTTATATATATATATATAAAACTCTGAGATTTGGTCTTTTAAATATTCAAGTTTTATATGTTCCTGTAACCTCCCAGGTTTTTTTTTTTTTATATATTTTATTTATTTATTTGACAGAGAGAGAGTTAACAAGTAGGCAGAGAAGCAGGCAGAGAGAGGGGGGGAAGCAGGCTCTCTGCTAAGCAGAGAGCCCGATGTGGGGCTCGATCCCAGGATCCCGAGATATTGACCTGAGCCGAAGGCAGAGGCTTAACCCACTGAGCCACTCAGGTGCCCCCAGTTTTTTTTTTTTTTTAATTTTGTGTTTAAATTATGATAATACTGATGAACAACTCCTTTATTATTCTTGATTTCTTCATAGCAATGATCACTTGGTTGGTTGGATTTCATCATCAATATATTATCCTGTAACTTCAGACTGAATTCTATGTATTATGTATTTTATTTTATGTATTTTATTTTCAATATTCTGTTTTGAGGGTCTGACTTCCTCTGGCACTATCTGAGTTTACCTTTTTAAGTTTTTCTGGTGGGTTGTGCTGTATCTCACCTCTTCTTCTTGATTTCTTCCCTCCTTCATCCAAGAGCCCTCGACCATCCTGCTCAAATACAATGAAAATAAAAATGGGAGGTGCAGAGAGGGATTTGACACATCTGAAGGGAGGGCATCATACTATAATAGCTGATCAGTTTTCATATTTGTAGATGACATATTTTCATTTAATTTCTGGAGTCTTCTATAATTACTCTGTGGGGTTGGATTTATTGCTTCTTGGATGAGTATAAAAAGTGTGTTTTCTGATTCTTGGAGATCTAAAAGTGATTTTATTCTGACCTTATGATTGGTTATTTAGCTGGGTATTACAAATTACAGTAAAGGACTGTGTGTCATAGAAATGTTTAGGCAACAGTCTTGTCTTCTAGCAAGAAATCTGATTTCAATTTCTTTGTGGGTGATTTTTTCCTCTTTCCTCTCTGTGGAAGGTGGAGGGCCTTCTCTTTTGGTTTTGAGTTCTGAAAGAATAATGGAGTAGACAAAGGGAACTTTCTGCTTGAAAACTCCTATCTTTTACTAACTTCCGTTAGTTTCTGTATATTGTTACTTTGATAATATTCTGCTCTGTGTTTTTATTATCCTTTCTTTCCAGATCTCCTGTTATTTATAGGTTGGGCCACCTGGACTTCATCTCTATATATTGAATTTTTCCTCTCACATAAAACAAACAAACAAACAAAAAAACAGGGCACCTGGGTGGCTCAGTGGGTTAAAGCCTCTGCCTTCAGCTCAGGTCATGATCCCAGGGCCCTGGGATTGAGCCCTGCATCGGGCTCTCTGCTCAGCAGGGAGTCTGCTTCCCCTTCTCTCTCTGCCTGCCTCTCTGCCTACTTGTGATCTCTGTCTGTCAAATAAATAAATAAAATCTTAAAACAAAAAACAAACAAAAAAAAAACTTTGTGTTGTTGAGCTTTAAGGAAGATTTTCTTATTATTATATAAACTCCCCATTCCTCGGGTAGACATGTGTTTGAAACAATCATGGGGCAGCTAAGAGTGACAGGAATGGTGTTATGTTTCCACGGTATATACCACAGAAATGAAGGAAATTAAAGAATATCATCTGCTATCTTATGGTAACACGTGGGAAACTTAAAGAAGATGAATGATTTCATAACAAGACGTAAACTGCAAAAATCAAGACACAGACTTTTTACTTATATCCTATGATTTGGGATTTTTATATTTTTTATCATATACTAAAATTTTGCTTCTTGATGAAATTAATATAATTACCTGTTAATGTATGGTAGCATAATCACTGTAACACTCATAATATCTATTCATCTGTTTTAAAATATAAATTCTACTTTTATAAATGAGATTATTGAAAATGCTTGTTTTCAGATTTTTTCCAACCCACTAAGAATGTCCAGAGTATTGTGTTTTAAGTCATTTGAAATAATTCTTTACTGAGTATTTCTATTTCCAACTCAAAACAAAGAAAAGTCTAGCTTCATTTTCCTTTTTATTTTTATAAATTGATTTTTGCTCTAAGTTTTAGTTATATCAAATATTCATATGACTTACAAAATCAAGACAAAAAATATAAGAGAAAATAATTTAGAGAAATCTAACTTCTATCCTTGTTTCCTCCATATTTACTCCCTTCCCCTTTAGGTAACTATTTAAAGATGGTAATTGATCTCTTTATCAGAATTTTTTAATAAAATATATACAGACATACTCCTCCTCCCCTTCTTAGGTAAATAGTATAGATACACAGTACACATTTAGTTCTACCTTGCTTTCTGTCTTTTAACTTTATAGCTTGGAGATGATGCCAGAGCAGTGTCTATTTCTTGTTACAAATAAACAGTATTTAGTATCCCATGATATGGACAACCATAATATATTTAACTTGTCGCATATCACAAAGATTTGTAACAACAAATTGCCATATATGTATATGTGTGTGTGTGTGTGTGTATTTCTGTCAGCATGTATGTAGGAATAAATGTCTAGAATTAGGATTTCTGTGTCAAATGATAAATGCATATGTAGTTTTATTAAATTTTATCAAAGTCTGCTCTGTAACAATAGTACATTTTGCATCCTCAACACTTCTGTTTGCAAAAGCCTCTTCTTCCACCCTTACTGACAAAATGTTATCAAACTTTTTGATATCTGCCAATTGGGTAAGTGACAAATAGTATCTCAGGATAGTTGTAATTGTCTACAGAAACACTTTTACAAGAGCTGGTTATGAAATCATTTTGGCAGATCTCAGAATTTATTTTTGATGCAGATTAGAGTCAAATAGAATTGAAATTGAAATTTAAGGATGCATTATGTAAAAGTATTATTTTATAAAGCTTGTCTTGTGAGTAGACCTGTGTGTGTGTGTGTGTGTGTGTGTGTGTGTGTGTGTGTCTGTGTGTCTGTGTCTGTGTCTGTGTGTGTGTTGAAACACAATATAAAACATTTTCCTTATAGGGAATTGGAATAGTGATAAAAAGGTTTCCAATTCACTATTCTAAAGAGTTTCCAGGCATCTTTGAGAGAAGTCCATCCATGGTCTGGCTTCTGGCTCCTCGGCCAGCTATGCCTTTCAAGCTCTCTGCTTGCAATTGACGCATATTCCCTGATTAAATGCACAGTGGATGCCTCAGTGCCTTTGATCAAACCACGTCTTCTGTTTGGGATACTCTTCACCCATTGACTGCATAGCACCTGCCTACTCATCTTCTAAAATTTTACATCAGCATCCTTTATCTTCTCAATGTGTATCCAAGACACCCCCACAAAATTCAATTGCGTTGCCTATAACATTTTACTGTATCTCTTTGTACAAAGTATGTTTCTCCATGACACACAGTAACATTTTGGAGTGTAGACATTACATTGTGTTCATTTCTTTAATATGTAACACTGTAATCAACTCAATAAATAAACACTAAGTGAAATAATGTATAAATTATAACTTTATAATTGAGTCATTTATTCCCCCCCCCCCCCCCCCAGTTATTCTTTTCAGGTCGCTACAGCAGAGAAATCCCAGAGGTAAGATGTCTTGCTTTTGGTAGAGCATTTTGCAAATCTTATATGCGGACAGTTTTGATAAAGGGACAATGAAGACTGAAGATAGTACTAGGTAATATCTTGAGGTCCCTCAACAGCAGAACCTATGACAAAGGCTTACACGTAGATAGCGCATCTGGAATTTATCCTGACCCAAGAGTGAAGGACAAGAGAAGTGAAGCCAGCAAGGAGGGAAACTAACACAAGAAGTGGTGTTGGCCCTTGCTAATGAGAAATGAGGCTTGATTCTTGAAAGAAGGCAAAATCAAGTGATTCCTGTGTTCATGCTTGCTTTCTCTTTGAAGGCAATTTCTGATTCACAAGGAGAAGCCAGTATTATTTCTAAGCAAAGGAAATAGGTATTGATGGCAAAAGTTAGGGCTTGGGGAGTAGCAGACTACTGAACAAGAGGGAGTGGCAGAGAAGAGACCTCAAAATGCAGCAAAAATTCACCTTACATATTTAATCAGCTACAAATATGAGCCTGCTCAGAGTGACAATCAACGAGGCCCTCAGAGGATATGTGGGGGAGGATAAGGAATGGGGCAGAGACTTTACAGATGCATAGTCTGTGAGAAATGGAGTTCGGTCTTAGCCACTGCAGAGACACGTTGGTGGAACCCCTCCTCACCCCTGGCCCCTGGGAATTTAGTTGAGGACCCAGAAAAGCCACATGCTTAGGAGAACAGACAATTTTCTAGATAAAAATTTAAACCCAAAATGTGGCATCCTTATTAAAGGCTAAAACCAAGACATCACAGGTAAAGGTGACCCATCAACAGTTTAACTGCCTGTCAGAACAGAACTCAGTATTTATAGAAAGATGATATAATACAGACCATCGATACTGTATCACCTACTATATCCAGCAAGCACTAAGCACTAGTGTCTATATTTAAAGCAACTGCAGTGATTGGTAATTAAAATGTAAAATGATCAGCGGTACTGGGTGGCTCAGTGGGTTAAGCTCTGCCTTCAGCTCAGGTCCTGATCTCAGGGTCCTGCATCAAGTCCCGAATCGGGCTCCCTGCTGAACAAGGAGCCTGCTTCCCCTTCCTTCTGCTCCTCCCCCTGCTTGTGCTCTCTCTCTCTCTCTCTCACTCTCTGTCTGTCAAATAAATAAATTCTTAAAAAAAAAAAAGTATAATGATCAGTAGAAACAGACTCAGAGTGACCCAGTTGTTAGAAAAGAGGCTGGGCAACTCTGAGCTTCAGGTTTTTAACCCATAAAACATGGTAAAACAAAAACTAACCCCTATATAATTGCTATCATAACTAAATGTATTAATTGTATTTGAAAGTAGATTATCAGGGTAAAACTACATATGATTGCCCTATTCAAAAATGAAAACAAACAATAAAAAACACACCAAACTAAAAAGTTTCTGCACAACAAAGGAAATCATCAATGAAATGGAAAGCAGCCTACTGAATGGGGGAAATTAGTTGCAAATCATAGGTCTGATAAGACATATGATTAATATCCAAAATACAAAAAGAACTCACAACCTAATAGAAAAAGTCTGATTAAAAACTGAGCAGAAGATTTAAATAGACATTTTTCCAAAGAAGAGTTACCAATGGCCAACATCACTAATCCTCTAGGACATGTGAATGAAAATGAGGTATCACCTCACACCTGTTAGAATGGATATTAGAAAAAGACGAGAGATAACAAGTGTCAGCAAGGATGTGGAGAAAGGAGAACCCTTGTGTTGATAAGAATATAAATTGAAACAGCCATTATAGAAAGCACTAGGGAGATTCCTAAAAAAATTAAAAATAGAACATCCCACTTCTGGGTATTTGGAGAAAATGAAACACAAATTGGAAAAGCTATATGCACTTTAGTGTTCATTGAAACTTACTGGCAATAGCCAAGATAGGGAAATAAGTGTCCATTGATGGATGAGTGGATTAAAAAAAAAAAAAGTGGTGCACACACACACACATAGAGACACACAATGGAATACTATTCACCCATTTAAAAGAATGAAATGCTACCATTTGTGACATGGATGGACCTTGAGGGCATTATGCCCAGTGAAATAAGTCAGAGAACAATAAAGACTATAGGGTCTCACATGTGGAATCAACAAACAAAGAAAACCAAGCTTATAGATCAGTGGTTGCCAGGGGTGGCAGGGTGGGCAGTGGGTGAGATGGGTTAAGGGAGTCGAAAGGTACAAACCTCCAATTATAAGTAAGTCATGGGGATGTAATATACAACACGATGACAATAGTTAATACCACACTGCAAAAAATGAAAGAAATCCTCCTTTGATGACAACTTAGCTCACATGTGACTCCGACTTGCTAGGCATTTATTTCAAGGGAGACAAGGTAGTTTATTAAGGGCTCTGCAATCAGAAGGGGCAAGCTCTGTAGCACTGAGCAGACTTCATCTCTCTGACCTTCAGTTTTCTCCAACACCAATGGGAAGTATTAGAGTTACCTGTCTTGAGGGCACGAAAAGCTATTAGAGCCTCAAGGATATGCAGAGAGGACTGTAGTGTCTGATCAGCAGTGAGCCAACAAATGTGATGAAGCCGTTAAAAAAAGTTAAAGTGAGGAGAGTCGGCGTTGATAGAATGATGTTCTGGTAATGAGCTGCCGTAAGCCCCAGCGAGCCATTCCAAGAGAGGAAGACATCTTGTAAGATGTAGACGGATAGTCTTTTCTGACTAGAAGGCAGCAAAGCTGGACCCAGCTAGAGAAGACAACATGGGGAAGACTAAAAAGTGAGAGTCTTTAGATGGGCTGCTATGTTAACAAGGGATCAGATTTATTCTGTGCTGTTCCATAGGCAGGACTGTGGCCGCTATTAAAACCCATGGGAAGGCAGACTTCATCTCGGTCTTAGGAAGCACTTTTAAACAATTAGAACAACCCAGTGATTGCCCAGTAAGTGGGCCAATTGAAGGAGTAGTCATCGCCCCATCACCAAAAGCTTTTCAGCAGATGTTGACTTCTGCTTAGGATCCTTCCAGAGGAAATTCCTACATTTTGTAGGAAGTTGGACTAGATGGTCTCTCACGTTGCTTCCAGCATTAAGATTTAGCTTTGTGGAAATTCCATATATGGGCTTTTTTTTTTTTTAAAGTGATACTCCGCTTCAGTAGCTTTTTTTCCATGTGGGGATTAAATGGATCTAAATTCCTCGTTATTTAAAAGGTGAGTCAAGAGGAAAATAGCATGTAGGATGGTAGAGCAGCCCAAACAGTTCATCACGCATCTTAAAAACACAAGTCAGAGCAGTAGACAACTTCAAAGGGGACCAATCGCGCCATTGCCAGAAGTGCTGGCCAAGAAGCCAGCTGCTCCTGGAAAAATACATTTCCCAGCTTGGCATCTGAGCCCAGGGATTGCTGTCCAGGGAGGTGGAAGAAGAATGGGTTTATGGGCAGCCATAAATAACTAAGGCACCGAAATTCTGAAAATGGGCCAGTTTCTTCATTATGATTCAAGATCCAAATAGGAATGAGCTACGGTTCCAGTTTGAAGGTAAGAGAGCTGTAAACACCCAATTAGGAAAACCTAATCAGAATAATTATAAACTCTGTATTCAATCAAATAAGTGCTCTGTGGGGGGCGCCTGGGTGGCTCAGTGGGTTAAAGCCTCTGCCTTCAGCTCAGGTCATGATCCCAGAGTCCTGGGATCCAGCCCCACATCAGGCTCTCTGCTCAGCAGGGAGCCTGCTTCCTCCTTTCTCTCTGCCTGCCTCTTTGCCTACTTGTCATCTCTGTCTGTCAAATAAATAATAAAGTCTTTAAAAAAAAAGTGCTCTGTGGAATTCTTCACACTGAATATTGAGTGGGTATTTTTATGTGTGGAGATACAGGGAGAAATAAATGGATATGATTGGGTGGGGGGTGGGGATCTACAGGGAATGCCAGAGAGGAAGATTGTGTTGTTACATTTACATGATTTAACTTGAGACCAATGCAACTCATGTCTGGAACTTCTTTGGAAACCTGCACTTTAGACAGAGGAGTCCTTGTGACTGAGTGCCTGAAACTCTTCCAGAATTCTGGCATTCTAAAAATGCATCTTGTTCTCTATGTGGAATTCTTCCTCCCTATAGTCAGTCATTAAATAATCTTTTGTTATACCTACTGTGTTCCAGTATTTTTCTAGGTGCTTAATATTCAGAAGTAAGACCTGGAGCTTGGTCTTTCCAAAGGCAAAAGAGAAGTGTTTATCTCAAGTTGCTTCTCTCTGCTTGGTAGTTACATACATGGTGTGAGCTGAAGAGAATTTGGTAATGAGAGAAGAGATGGGAATGGAGAATCATTGGCCTTGTCCTCCTCTGACAAGGATCCTTTTGCAAATGGAGTAAGATCCTACAAATAAATTTCAAAAATGTGAGAGGTACCCACAATATGAAGTTTGTTTTTTATTGACATAGTGGAAGACCAATAGGTTTTAAGATAACTTACCCAGGAGGATAAATTTTGCCTTCCCCTGAGAGATCAACCTATATATTCCAGTAAGTCCTTCTACCTCCTCTTCTCTCCCCAATTTCAGTCCCCGGATACTGTCTTGCACCCCTCCTGAAGGTTACATTCAAATAAAATGGGCTTACCCTTCTCCTTTGCTTCATAGAAATAACAGTCTTCCCAGGCTGACTGGTAGTTTTTCGGTAGGAGCTGATATTTCTTCATCACCCAGATAAGAGAATTTATTTAAAGCCTTATGCCAACTTCTCCAAGTTGTTTTATCTATCAGTGCATGAGCCAAATTATTACAGAAGGTACATGGAAAGAGCAAGGAGGAGTGGTTATTGGTACATATTCCAATTCCATTCCATTTTTAAAAGTTTTTAAGGTTTTTATAAACATGGGATCACATCAAATTTTTCTATAGCACACTTAAAAATACCAGACATCACCTTGAGAAATTCTGAACAAGTAGGTATCACAAAAGCCTTTAAGAATCTGTACTTTTCTTTCAGTAACTCAATCTTTCCAGATAATGTTGCTGATTGTCTATCCTGACCTAGGGACCATTTCTCAAGCAGGGATTTTCAACCCTGGATGTTGATTAGAGTCACACAGAGAACCTTAAAAATCGTGCTGTCTACTGCAATACTCCACCAATTAACTCAATTTCAAGAGTTGGAACCGAGCATCAGTACTATTTCTCTCAATGGAGAGGGAGGCAATGGGTCTTGATTGTTGCGACTTTTCTGTTAAAGGAATGAGAAGGACCGGAGGCAGAAGTCGAGAGGGAAGAGAAGCATGAACATGAGTTGATACTCCTCCCTCTGTGTGTTTCCCCACCATGTGTTTCTTAACTGAAGGTCAGGTACGGGCTACTTTTTAAACTTGTCTTCTTTGGCATGGAGAAGATAAAGCAAGGAAGGTCTTCAATAAAAACCTCTGTTTTCTCCCTCCTTCAGAAATGATACGGATATAATCATATAAAATGAAGTCAGAAAGAGCTCAGCGAGCGCCAGATCTCACATTTTCACAGATAAATCCAACCACCAGGGATAAAACATGTAATCATTTAAACTGGACTTGAATTCAGGTCCCCACATGTCAAATCTGAGGATCACTTTCCTCAAAGAATTGGTGATGAAAAACTGGTAGAAAAACCCACATTCTTAATCTCAAACCATTCCACTACAGCATGTTCCCTCTTTATTTTGTCATTTCTTACCTCACATATTTACATTTTGTGTGTGAAAATACTTAAGTTCCACGCTCTTAGTAAATTTCAATTATACAATAGAGTGTTATCAACTAAAATCACTGTGTTCTACATCGGATCCTCGGGTCCTATGCATCTTATAACTGAAAGTCCATACCCTTTTACCAACCTCTAGCCATTCCCACTGCACCCCAGCCCCTGGCAACCACTTTTCTACTCCATTTTTATGAATTTGACTTTTAATTTCTTTTTTTTTTAAAGATTTATTTATTTATTTATTTGACAGAGAGAGAGATCACAAGTAGGCAGAGAGGCAGGCAGAGAGAGGGGAAGGAAGCAGGCTCCCTGCTGAGCAGAGAGCCCGATGCGGGGCTAGATCCCAGGACCCTGAGATCATGACCTGAGCCGAAGGCAGCGGCTTAACCACTGAGCCACCCAGGCGCCCCAATTTCTTTTTTTTAAGATACTACATGTAAGTGATACTATGGGGTATTTGCTTTTCTCTGTCTATTTAACTTAGCACAATAGCCATGAGATTCATTCATGTTGTAAATGATTGGACATCTTTCTACTTTAAGGCTGAAGAATATTCCATTGTGTATAGCCTACCACATTTTCTTTATCTCTTCATCTGCCAACGGACACTTAGGTCGTTCTCATACCTTGGCTACTGTGAATACTGCTATGAACTTAAGAGTACAGATCTCTTTGAGATAGTGATGTTGCTCCCTTTGGGGCCCCGGAAGTGGGATTTCTGGGTCCCATAGTAGTTCCACTTTACATTTCTTGGGGAACCTCCATACGTTTTTCCATAGTGACTATACCAGTTTACAACCAACAGTATCTAAGCATTCCCTTTTTCCACATCCATACCACTTTTCTCTTGTCTTTTTGCTAACAGGTGTGCAGTGATACATCATTATGGCTTTGATTTGCGTTTCTCTGATGATTAATGGTGTTGAACACTTTTTCATGTTACCAGTTGGCCATTTGTACATCTTCTTTGGGAAAATGTCTATCAAAGTCCTCTGCCCACTTTTAATTGGTTAGATGGAGGGGGGGACGGGGGGGCTATTGAGTTTAACTTTCTTGTGTTTTATATATATTAATCCATCAGATACATGGCTTCCACATATTTTCTCACATCCCATAGGTTGCCTTTTCATTTTGTGGATGGTTTCCTTTGCAAATGTAGTCCCACATGTGTAGTATTTGCTTTTGTTGCCTTTGCTTTTGGTGTCAAATTTAAAAAATAATGTATTGCCAAGACCAATGTAAAGGAGCTTTCAGTTTTCTCCTGGGACTTTAATTGTTTCAGGTCTTATGTTCAAGTCTTTCATCCATTTTGAGTTGATTTCTGTGTATGATGTAAGAGAGGAATCCAGTTTAATTCTTCTGCACGTGGATAACTAGTTCTCCCAGAACTACTTACTGAAGAGACCCTCTTTTCCCATTGTACATTCTATATAATCATTCCACTATAGCACATTATCCCTTTTTTAAAAAAAAATTTATTTATTTGAGAGAGAGACAGACAGAGACAGTGAGAGAGAGCAAAAGCAGGGAGGAGAAGGAGGAGCAGGCTTCCTGCTGGGCAAGGAGCCCAACTTGGGACTCGATCCCAGAATCCTGAGATCATGACTTGAGCCAACACAGATGCTTAACCAACTGAGCCACCCAGACACTCTATCCCTCTATTTTTAAAGGTAATATTTGAAAATACACAATCAAAGGGACATAAGTGATTATAGAATTTAAGGTACATAATTTAGCAACAATCTTGAGTCAACGGTAAATCAGTCTCTCTCATCCTCTCTCTCTCCTTCCTGCTCATATTTTGTATTTTCTTAGTTTATTCATGGGTACCCCTGAAAGAAATGCTTCTCTGCATTACTTTTTTTTCCCTGGTAAAACATATTCTCAATCTATTACTGATTATATTTCTAAGTAGATGGGTGTGCTTTGTGAGAGTTTTAGAAATATTGGTAATAGTAAAAAAGTTTTGGAATGATTAGTAATAGTAAAAAAAGAAATCAACAATCAAAATGGACCAAATGACTTTTTTTTTTTTTCAATTGTGTGCTTCATACGGGAATATGGATATCTGGGTAGAACAAGTCATAATGACTGCCTTTTCAGTTATCACATTTTTTCAGTTTCTGCTGAGCTGATGTCCTACATGGTCGTTCTTTGTTCTGAAACCTACCTGAGATAGCCAGGGGTGCTTCTCGTATTTCAGACTTTGCCTGGTTCTACTAGTTTTTCTAACTAGTAAACAACACTCAATTTTCTATCTGACTCTTTTCCCAAACTCCCTTCCAAGCAGCCATTTTAACCTAGACCAACAATTGGCAAACTCACCTGTGGATCAAACCTAGTTTTATAAGAACACATAGTTGTCTTTATCAGGACACACATAGCTGTCTTCATGCTACAGTGAGTAAAATTGAGTAGTTGTAACAAACCTCCTGGCCCATAGACCTGAAGATGTTATATGGCCTTCAGAGAACAAGTTAGCCAAGATTTGATCTAGAAACTACTGCAGTGAATTAGAAATTTCTATTTCTAGAGCTACCCTATGACCCAGCAATCGCACTACTGGGTATTTACCCTAAAGATACAAACGTAGTGATCTGAAGGGGCACGTGCACCCAAATGTTTATAGCAGCAATGTCCACAATAGCCAAACTATGGAAAGAACCTAGATGTCCATCAACAGATGAATGGATAAAGAAGATGTGGTATATATACACAATGGAATACTATGCAGACATCAAAAGAAATGAAATCTTGCCATTTGCGATGACGTGGATGGAACTAGAGGGTATCATGCTTAGGGAAATAAGTCAATTGGAGAAAGACAACTGTCATATGATCTCCCTAATATGAGGAAGTTGAGAGGCAACAAGGAAGATTTGGGGGTAGGAAAAGAATAAATGAAACGAGGGGATCTGGATGGAGACAAACCATAAGAGACTCTTGACCTTACAAAACAAACTGAGGGTTGCTGGGGGGAGAGGTGTCGGGAGAGGGTGGTTGGGTTATGGACATTGGGGAAGGTATGTGCTATGGTGAGTGCTGTGAAGTGTGTAAACCTGGCGATTCACAGACCTGTACCCCTGGAGATAAAAATACATTACATGTTAATAAAAATTTTTTAAAAAATTAAAAAGAAAAGAAATTTCTATTTCTGTTTCTAAGCCTAATGTGGATAACTCCCTAAGGCTACAAACCTGCCTCAAATTCACCAGATTGCACATTCTACAATTCATAACTTGTGGTGGGCAACTGGGGACAGAAAGGTACTAACATGACTGGTTTGCGGAGAAAGCATTATCATCCAAAAATCAATAACTTGCAAGGGAATTGAAAAATTGTGAGGTTTTATGAGGTCAAACACAGCTCTTTTTTTTGGAAAGCATATAAAGTGGGAACTAGATAGATCCATTAATACTGAATATGGAGGAAAAACTTTCAGATGCTTATCAGTAATACTGTTATCTGAAGCTTCTCTTTGCTTTTGGAATATGCAAGATTCTTTCCATACATTAAATATTAGTTTAAGAAACGTATTTTCAAGCAGTTATTAACACTCAAAATTCTTCCCATGATTATGAGAAAGTAAAAATTCTCAGCAGCAAAATAACAAAGTTCTGCCTATTAATTAAATGTAAGTTAATGATTTTTTTTTAATTTGTCACCTGGGGTGGAAATTTTAATTAGCTCCAAAAGAACATAAAGTCAAAGACTCCTACATTTATTTTCTAGTGTTGCTATAATAAACCTAGTGGCTTGAAACAATGCAAAATTGATTACCTTAAAGTGACATAGATCAGCAGTCCAACACAGGTGTTTGAGCTAAAATCATGGAGTCCCTGGGCCACACCTCCACCTGGAGGCTTTAGGAAGAATGTTTCCTTACCTTTCCAGCTTTTAGAACTTGGCTGCATTCCTTGGGTCACATGGCCCTCTCTCCATCTTTGAAATCAACTTGTCACTCTGACCTTCCCTTCCGTCTCCGCCTTCTGCCCTCGTGATTACATTTCCCCAGCCCAGAGCATCCAGGATAGTCTCTACTAAGATCAGCTGATTAACCACCTTACTCCATTTGCAACTTTGATTTCCCTTTGCCACACAATGTTACGTATTCAAAATATTCACAGGTCCCAGGGATTAGAATGTGGGCATCTTGGTGGGTTGTATTCTGTCTACCACCACTCCAACTGTGAAATGTGTTTTGGAGAACTAATGAAGAACATTCTTTTTTTTTTTTTTAATTTTTTTTAAGGAATCCCCCTTCTGAATCTAGGTAAAAGAGAGGGCCCTGATGAACACTATGGAAACACCTCCTATTCTTGACAGCTAGTGCACAAAACCAACTAGAGGCACCCACCCTGAACTTTGAATCTTGATAGACCACTCTAGTTATACACGGATAGTTAAACATGATTCATGGTGACCGTGGCAATCGTGGCAGTGAGAATTACTGGGGGTGTGGTGAAGATGGCAGCCACGGGAATCCAGATATGCTGGGTTTGAGCGTTTGATGGTAGCAGAACTAGAGGTATAATACTAGTTAAGTTCACCTAAGGAGAAGGCTTTTGTGACATGATCATGCCTTCTCTTCTTCCTACCTTGCATGATACCAATTTTTCTTTCCTACATTGGTTATTGACCATTTCTGCCCCCAGGTTCTCTAGTCATGAACCACCCTAAATTCTTGCAATCCATTATTTTTTTCTTAAGTTAACAATAGTGAGATTCTGTGGCTTGTAACTAAGAATTTTCACTGATAAGGGTTCTCTGGGGTATGATTCTTCACTTCTCTTTCATATCTTGCTGTCCATAACACAGCCTGATTTATAAGTTCAGAGACTCTGGGGACACAGAACAAGTTGTCAGAAGGGTAAGACAGCTTCCTCGGTCAGGTAGGAGCTAAGAGAACTGATGATCCAGGAGGACTGTCCTTTATAGGAATGAGAGGAGAGTCCAAGACACAGATTTTGAGACAATGGTAGAACTGGGATTGAATTGGGTCCATCTTCATAACCAAAGATATAAATCCAGGATGTGAGAAATAGCAAGAAAAGGAGGAAAAGGGGTTTCTTTAGGTTCCTCCTTTTCAATAAATTGAGTATTTCACAGAAGTAAAGTTAACTTTGGAAGCACAAGGAGCAGAATCCAGCTCCTCAGGAGAGTTGGCAGGCAAGCATGAGATCACAACATTGCTGTTAACGCCAATAGAGATCCAGACAGTTTCAAGAAAATCAGGCAAGAATATTTGCCCCTTAGCCTGAGCCAGCAAGTTGGGAATGAGGAAGTCCGTGGGCTGACAGGGATCACTCAGGGCCAAATGCTCAGTGTGTACATGCCAGGTAGATGGACTAGAGTCAGTGGAATTACTGATTCCATTCAGTGGGTGCTCTGAGGGATTAGATGTATTTTTTGCTATGATTTTGAAATTAGGCAAAGTTGAACCCTGAAAAAGTTTGCTCTTTCATTTGGCCAAGGTTTGGGAAGAATGTGCCTGATGTGGGTTTTGATTAATCCATACTGTGGCTCCTTCAAATGTGAAGACACGGGACGCTGGGCAAAATGTTCTCAGCAGACCCAGAAAACAGATTTCTATAGCATTCAAACTTATGCTTCACATTTTCAGAACACAGGGCAATACTGGTCTTCCTACCTGGATACTTTTGGATTCAGGCATGTCCTAAGGAGTCCTGAAAGGTGTTTTAAAACCTCACACACAGAGCTGTTATCAGATACAATGATAACAACCTGAAACCTGTTGATATTAAGAAAGGACAAGAAAAAGAATGCTCAGAGAAATCCAGAGCTGAGAAACTATCAGTGTGGTCAACCGATGTATTTTCAGTGATTTTGACATCATATATCAGCTTCAGTCGGAGCCATGACACAACTACATGGATAAGCAGACGACTGATGTGGTACTGTGTACATCACCAGCCAGAACTCAACAATGACCAGAGACCTATAAAAACAAGATCTTGACAATGACCAGACGCCTATGAAATTCTTACTTCGTGATCATACCGTATTCCTCATTTCTTGCTCATTTTTTACTCCTCAACCTCTGCAAAGCAGTGTTATTTCTTTGTGACCCC
The DNA here is from genome assembly GCF_922984935.1 of Meles meles. Lineage (NCBI taxonomy): Eukaryota > Metazoa > Chordata > Mammalia > Carnivora > Mustelidae > Meles > Meles meles. The sequence continues at coordinate 54,502,613 of NC_060083.1, forward strand.
ATGGGACTCTTTCCCTTCTTTGGCATGGATTTTCCCCAGTTGTGTTTTCAGGATACTCTGAAGGACACAAACAATCACATTACAGAAAGGACACAATCCTTATTCATGTTTCAATTAGGTTAGTGCACCTCAATTATGTTTCTTGTTCTCCTGTTGTTTGTTGTTATTACCCTTCCTGTATTTGTTTCCAGACACCTTAAAAGCATGAGTCAAGATCACTTTTTAGGTGATGGGAAGGTGGGAAAGGGGAAGGAGAGTCAGTCAGAGGGCCCAGAGAACTTGCCTTATTTCCCGTATTAAATTTATTAAACTTAAATTTTATTCCAGCACTCCTGCTCTACATCTGTTGCATCAGTCCCTTAAGTCTTCTGTTTAATTGCTGAACCTGCATAGTAGCCTCCATATCCAGGAACACTATTTGTATTGTGATAACTCGTATATTTTTTTCAGTATCAGGGGACATTTTTTACATGCCTCTGCGTCCCATCTTTTATGCTTTAAATGAGTTTGGGGGACTAAATCTCTTATTTACACCAGTGAAGGAAAGAACCATAACATTCTTATTTATTAAGAATGCATATCTATTTTTTCTTTGTCCCTCTGGTGTGTGTGTGTGTGTGTGTGTGTGTGTGTGTGTGTGTCCATGCACAGATATTGTTAATAATATATCACAAAACCATACAATAATTGCCCTTATCACATGGAATTGTATAAAGGAGGTATTTAATCTAGATTTTTACCATCACCTTAACCAGGGGCAGCAATTTTTTCTTATAAAGTCTAGATATATAAATATTTTCAGCTTTGCAGACCAGATGGTCTCAGTTGCAATTACTCAGTTCTGCCACTGTAGTGTGAAAGCAATAATAGACAATATATAAATGAATGGATATATCTATGTTACAGTAACACGTTTTTTACAAAAAGAGGTGGCCTGTTACATCTGGACTACAGTTTATAATTTCTCAACTACTGAGCTTGAGTTTGATTCTTATACTCAGGTAGGGTGTGACTCCCCAAATGTGTGTGTGTGTGTGTGTGTGTGTGTGTATGTTGGTATTTGGAGGTTTTCTTTAAACTAGAGTTTTATGAAGAAACAAAAATTAGATTTAAGAAAGGTTAAATAATAGATTGCTTGAAACTCACTGAAGTTCACCAAACCATCTGCTATGATTAAAATTGCCCACATTTGTTGAAAATAAATGATAGGTACATTGGCTTGACATCAAAATTAATTTCCTTCTTTAAACAGCTGGAGCCAATCCTTAAACTGGTGAGAAATGGAGTAGATCAGGGGCGTTCAAATTGTGTGCCCATTGTGCCTTGGGGAATACAGTTTCTGGTCTAAGAAGCATTCTCAGTGATCACTGATAATTCTTAATCTTTGCCTAATTATCTCTGAGCTTAGTTCAGCAGGTGAGCACTGCAGGAGTGTGGTCTCTCTGTTGGATCATGGCTCATCTCTATTCTGAAGCTGAGTTGGATGGGTGTAACATATTTGGTTGGGAAATGATACTTTCTTCTTGAAAGCAGAATTAAATATTAAATCCTTTTTATACAGGAACATTGCATATCCTGTGTAAGAGCATTAAACACTCTCCAAGGGGTGACTCAGTAGTTTAAAGCCTCTGCCTTCGGCTCAGGTCATGATCCCAGGGTCCTGGGATTGAGCCCTGCATCGGGCTCTCTGCTCAGCGGGGAGCCTGCTTCCCTTTCTCTCTCTCCCCCTGCTTCTCTGCCTACTTGTGATCTCTCTCTGTCAAATAAACAAATAAAATCTTAAAAAAAAAAACCACTTTCCAAGACACACTCCCTCAGACACAAATGGAAGCTTGGGAAGCTACTCTTAATTGTTTAATGTCCAGTATGTGTTATATTCCTTTACTGATGTCTCCTAAGGAACAGAGAAGGCCATCGAGGTCTTGTTACTCAAAACAGGTTTGGTGGACCAGTAATATTGGGAGCATCTGGAAGCTTCTTAGAAGTGCCAAATCTCTGGCCCCACTCAGAACTACTAAACATAATGTGTATTTAGAAAGTTTCCTCAGGTTCCTCATATGCACATTAAAATTTAAGAGATAACGGTCTAGGTAATCCATATGTCCAGCCATCTTAATCAGTTATGGACAAGATTGATATAAATAAATGAATTCACAAAAGAATGAATGAATGAACATCATGATTAAATGAACAGGTGTTTTCCATGGATATATAAATGAATGAATGAATAAATAATTTTCCCTGATAAATATAATGAAGTTTATAGAGTGACTAAGTAGTGTTATTAAGATGAAGTGAAGTCAATTATGTGAAACCCATTACCAAGCAATAAAAACCTACACAAAAGACATTCTAGCCTTGATAGTACGGGCCATCTGGAGACACACCATTGCATAGAATCCAGCAACAAAGTCTCAGAGACTGGCTTAGAGAATTATGTTCATTTATTCGGTACATAGTTTACAATTCTTATGCTTTGTTGGTAAAATGCATGGGAAAGTGTTAATTAAGGACATCGGTGGATGACAGCATGTTATTGTGTATGTGACCATTTCCAACTATTGTTCCTTTTGTGTGAATTGAATTTTCCTGTGAGCACTTGCTCTTCCCCTCCCCCTTTCTTTCTCTTCTTTCTCTCTCTCTCTTTCTCACATACACACATACACACACACTCTAACAAATACACACAACTGTGCATCTCTCCTCCATCCTGGGGTGTAGAACACAGTGTCTCCATCTTTGTGCGCACCAGAAAAATCTTGGCTTAACAGTGTGGTTGACTGAAAAATGTCAGTTTGAAGACATGACGTTTTCAGTCCTTTGGGATGAAAAGTACATATTGTTAATTTCAGAAATACCATCAACTTCAAGAACAGATCATTCTCCTGATATGAGTGTGCGCTGGGAAGGTTTTAGACAACGTGTAGCTCAGAGATAGAGATAAAAACTGCGTTAACTCTATTTTATAGATACACAGTTTATTTTGATAGGTTGGAGGGCCACCGAGCCAAGGATCAGAGAGAGTGGCAAACAGCTGACTTGGGATGACCAGGAGTCCAGAAGTAGGACATTTCCAAAACTTAACCTTGATGACACTGAAGTGTAAGGCATGTAATCGGAGTGTGTATTCAAGGTGTTTACATCTTAGCTATGGTTTATCTTTCATACAGGAGGATAATTTATTGAAACCTGTTTATCTCCAGTCCACTGACATCTGAAGAAGGAACTAAACTGAAAAGTTCATGTTAACAAGTTCCCCAGGTTATTTATATGCACAGAGAATCCAGTAGGAGTTGACAAGGGGTAACCCAAAGACAAGGCTGGACATGTGCAGTCAGTAAGGGTTAAGAATGGAGTCTATAGGCCGGGTGGCTCAGTGGGTTAAGCCGCTGCTTTCGGCTCAGGTCATGATCTCGGGGTCCTGGGATTGATTCCTGCATCGGGCTCTCTGCTCAGCAGGGGCCTGCTTCCCTCTCTCTGCCTGCCTCTCTGCCTACTTGTGATCTCTCTCTGTCAAATAAATAAATAAAATCTTAAAAAAAAAAAAGAATGGAGTCTATATTTTCATATTACGTAGAACCACATATTTAAAATATAAATACAAATTATGTATCTAAGAACACACATCTGAAGTGAAGGTGCTTGGATATCTCTGGGAGAATATGAATTTTCAGCACAAGGATATTGGTTAAAATGAACACATTTGCCATATCTTCAGAATTATACTGAGTACAATAAAACATTTATGAAAACCAGACAGCTAATAAACAATTCAAACTAGAACAAGTAAAACTCATAAATAGGATAAGCAAAGAGATATTAAAACCATTAAAAATTAAAGGAAAATGACATTTTGCCCCTCTCGAATAACCACATTTAAAATTCATCCTTGATCAATGCAAAAAAGAGGATGCAATAAAGCGGGCAAAGTTATTTAATGCTGTTGACACTATAAATTGATTAAGCCATTTAAGGAATACATTTTGAACTGCATTTAAAGACATAATAACCCACTTATAGGAAATCATCCCAAAGTAAGAAAGAAATGAAATTACTTAATGTAGCATGATATGCAGTAGGAATAGTCAGAGGAAGTGAAATTTCTCACAGCAAAACCACAGTAATTCCAGTGAAATGTTGCATAACTGTTTATTATGTACACTTGCAGTAGTATGGCAAATGCTTACATATTTTAAAGATCAGAAAATAAAACTGAATCCATGAAGATTAAATACTTAGAATAAGTGTAGAAGATGTGCAAGACTATATGAGGAAAAGTTTTTTTTAATTTTTTAAATAGATTTTATTTATTTGAGAGAGAGAAAAAGAGTGCACAAACAGGGGAGAAGGACAGAGGCAGAGGGAAAAGCAGACTCCCCACACTGAGCAGAGAGCCCAATGTGGGACTTGATCACAGGACCCTGGGATCACGACCTGAGCCAAAGGGAGATGCTTAACTGACTGGGCCACCCAGGCGCCTCTATACGAAGAAAAATTTTAAACACTACTGAGAGACATAAAAGTAGACTTAAATAAATAAGAAAGTACTAATTATCTGTTCTTAGATAGGCAGATTGGACTTTCCAAGGATGTCAGAACTCTCTAAATTTAAGAATTCTAGGCAATCTCCGATGAAAATATTAAGTGAGCCATGTAGAAATTAGGCAACCTGATAATAAAATTTATTTAGATAAACAAATAGGAAAAACTCTACAGCAAAATGCACACAAAAGAGGGGGAAAAAAAAAAAGGGGCACCTGGGTGGCTCAGTGGATTAAGCCGCTGCCTTCGGCTCGGGTCATGATCTCAGGGTCCTGGGATCGAGCCCCACATCGGGCTCTCTGCTCTACAGGGAGCCTGCTTCCTCCTCTCTCTGCCTGCCTCTCTGCCTACTTGTGATCTCTCTCTCTCTGTCAAATAAATAAATAAAATCTTTAAAAAAAAAAAAAAAGGGGGGGGAAAAAAGACCAAGGGAATTAGCTATAATGAGATATATACAGTAAAGCTTCCAAAACTAAAAGTTGTGATGTTGATGTATGACCAGAGAAGTACACCATGGAATGGAATAGAAAGTTAAGAAATGGGCTCAAAAACATGGAAACTAAGTGCATAAATGTAGCATCTCAAATCTATCTGGAAATGATGGTCTTTTTAATAAATAGTGCTGAGGGCGCCTGGGTGGCTCAGTGGGTTAAGCCACTGCCTTCGGCTCAGGTCATGATCTCAGGGTCCTGGGATCGAGTCCCGCATCAGGCTCTCCACTCAGCGGGGAGCCTGCTTCCCTCTCTCTCTCTCTGCCTGCCTCTCTGTCTACTTGTGATCTCTCTGTCAAATAAATAAATAAAATCTTAAAAAAAATGGTGCTGAAACAATGAAGTAACCATTTGAATAAAATTAATAAAATTATATTCACACCTCACACCATACACAAGAATAAAGCCCAAACTGGATTCGGGATATAAATGTGGTGGTTAAATAAAAAAATAATAAAAATACTAATAAAAAATAAAAATAAATAAATGTGAGTGTTTAAAAAATCTATGCAAATAATAGAAGAAAACATGGATGAATTCCTTTTTGACGTTGATGATAGAAGAAGGTTTTCTTTCTTTCTTTTTTTTTTTAAGATTTTATTTGTTTGACAAAGAGAGACACAGCGAGAGAGGGAACACAAGCAGAGGGAGTGGGAGAAGGAGAAGCAGACTTCCCACCAAGCAGGGAGCCCAATGCGGGGCTCAATCCCCAAACCCTGGGATCATGACCTGAGCTGAAGGCAGACTTTTAATGACTGAGCCACCCAGGAACCCCAAGAAGAGGTTTTTATAATTCACAATCCATAGGCAATAAAACAAAAAAATGATAAATTTGCAGAAAAATAAAAATTTGCATGATGAAACCACCAGTAAGTCAAAAACCAATTGACAACAAGGAGAAAATATTTACAACATGTATCAAAGACAAGTGGCTATTATCTTTACATTTGAAAATTTTTAAAATATTGAAAACTACATATGTGAAAATGACTTGATAGAAACAGGAAAAATTATTAACAGGCAATTCATAATATAAGGTAAAGGTGGGCATCTACTACTTGAAAAATACACACTTATAATTAAAGAAATAAAAATTAAAACCCTGATTAAAAAAGGTATTTCTTTTTTAACCAATAGACTAACTATAAAAAAAAATATCACAATGCGGTCTATTGGAGAAGATTGGGGAAATTGACATTGCCATGCATTGTTGGCAAGAATGCAATTTTGCACATTCTGAAAGAAAATTTAGCATCACCCAACAAAACTATATTTGCAATTGCCCTTTGACACAATAATCACACTTCTAGGAACTTACCCTTAAGATACACATATAGTAATAGGAAAGTATATATGTCCAAGGTTATTCCTCCCAGCACTGTTTGCAATTAGAAATAATGCATAAACCAGGGTCCTGGGATGGAGCCCCACATAGGGCTCTCTGCTCGGTGGGGAGCCTGCTTCCTTCTCTCTCTCTTCCTGCCTCTCTGCCTACTTGTGATCTATCTGTCAGATAAATAAATAAAAAATATTTAAAAAAAAGAAATAATGCATAAAACTAAATCCCCATACAAAATAAAGTGGTTAAATGAATTATGGTATGCCCACCTGATGGATTGCTATACAGCTGTTAAAAATGGGTACGATCTCTGTGGAATGATAGAGCAATATCCAGGATATAATGTTAAAAAAAAATAAACAAAAATGACCTAGAATAGGCTAGTCTTTAAGCAACAAAGAAGGGAATGTAAGCAACTATACATGTATACTCTTATTTGCACAACAGAAAAAAGATAATCAGGGACAGAAAAAGATTGGTCCTTACAGGGGGATTGTGGAAAGGAGTAGAAAGAAGGGATAAGCAGGAATGGGGTTGTAAGAGTGAGGAGAAATGGCATGACATTGTGTTTCTTCTGGTATAGCTCTGACCTTTAGACCCATTGTAATTAACCACCTTCCCAAATTAATGCAATATTAAAATCAAACAGAATGTACTGGAAGAACCCCCAAATGTAATAAGATTATATCAAATGAACCTAACTGCATTATAAAATATAAAACCATACTGGAGGGGTGGGGAAGGAAATAAGTAAGGTAAATAACCAGATTCTGTACTCTAAAGATCAAAAGAAATAGGCACCTGGGTGGGTGGGTTGGTTGAGTGTCCAAATCTTGGTTTTGGCTCAGGTCATGGTCTCAGGATCGTGGGATCCTGTCCCATGTCAGGCTTGGCCCTGAGCTTGGAGTCTGCTTGAGATTCTCTATCTCCCTCTCCTTCAATTCCTCCCCCAACCCTCACTCACTCTCCCAAATAAATAAATAAACCTATCCAAAGAACTATACATAAGTCTTAATTCCACTTAGTGAATCTGACTCTCACAAAGGTATTGGTTAGTTACTGCATTGCAACTTTTTTTAAATATTTTATTTATTTATTTGACAGAGAGAGAGAGAGATCACAAGTAGACAGAGAAGCAGGCAGAGGGGGTAGGAGAAGCAGGCTCCCTGCTGATCAGAGAGCGTGATGCGGGGCTTAATCCCAGGACCCTGGGATCATGACCTGAGCTGAAGGCAGAGGCTTTAACCCACTGAGCCACCCAGGTGCCCCCCAAAGTATCTTTCTCAGAATATTTATTATCTTCGGGGCACCTGAGTGGCTCAGTGGGTTAGAGCCTCTGCCTTCGGCTCAGGTCATGGTCTCAGGGTCCTGGGATAGAGCCCCGCATTAGGCTCTCTGCTCAGCAGGGGGTCTGCTCCCCCCCCCTCTGCTGACTTGTGATCTCTGTCTGTCAAATTAAATAAAAAAGACTATTTATTATCTTCTCCCAGATACAGAAGAAAAAAGGCTAATTTTGCAGTGTATAAATGCAGCAGACAACACTTTAACCAAGGGATCAAGAACATCAACCGTAGTAACACACAATGTCATGAATGCCATGATAAGATCAGTTGAGGAGAACACAACCTCGATTCTATGATTTTTTGAAAAAAAAAAAAAAAACAAAAAACAAAAAAAAACAAAAACAAAAAAACGGAGCATCATTCTGAGGAGGAAAGAAAAGTTTGGACGACCCTAAATGGACTTTCTACAAAAGAGCCAAACGGTAGTCATCAAAAGTGTCAAAATCTGGAAGACAAGGAAAGATTGAGGCATTGTTATTGGAGACAACTCAACAGACATAGAAACTAAGTTTGATGTGAGATCCGCAGTTGGATTCTACAGCACAGACAGGATATATGTAGAGGAACTGGCAAAATTCAAAGAAGGTCTAGAGTTAACAGTATTGTGTTAAGGTTAATTCCTGGTTTGATCATTTGAACGTGTTTTATAAGACGCTAAAATTAGGGGATGCTGCGTGAACTGTTAAAGAATTCTCCATGTTACTTTTGCAACTTTTCTATAACTCTATTAGACCAAAATCAAAAGCTAAGAAAATGAATCTATATACTCTAAGTTCTCAGATCAATGACTAACTAAAGAATTAGTATTGAAAACTTGGATAAAAGTTTAAAAAGAACATGGAAGAGTCAAGACAGGTGTTAGAAAGATGGATAATCAATTACAATTATAAATATTGCCTGTAATTTTGATATGGTTTGCACCTGGCTGGATCATCTCTGACGATTGCTAATGGTACTTCTTTGATGAAGGGCAGGAACATCACTGGTAAAATCTAGTGAAGATGTGGGCAATGCAGATGTATAATTCACATAATCACAGTATTGGAGACTTTACATTTGGCAGGGACCTTGGAAAAGCTTTGGCCAGGATAACATTTCACAAGAATAATTAAATAATAACTATCTCTCCATTCCTCTAATCTCCCATACATTGTCCTTGTTTTCAGCAACATCTGACTCCACTCTCTACCTTTACTTCCTGTAAAGTGTGTCTCATGCAACTTTTCTTCTAAACCATCTCTCTAAGGTGCTTTTTATTCTTTTTCCAACTTCTTTGAAACTTATTATCCATTGTTATAGTGTCACCAAGAACGAGCTCACTAAAATAAAAACTGAAAATGGAATTTAGGTGTTAAATTCCTAGTAGTACATTTCCATGGAGAATCTGGTGTGAGCCTAAGGCAGTTGCTAAGAGTAGAACATCAGGCTGTCAAAATATTTGGTTGATGTGGATTTTTGAAGAGAGAGATAATTATTTCAGATTAGCCCCAAGAACACACATATGCATTATAAAAGAGCTCACACTGGTTTCTTTTCGTTGAAAATGGATTTCTTTTTTCCCCCAGCAAGCTAGAACAGCAATAGGATGTCATTTTCTTTTGGAAAAATGCATGTTGGAACATTAAACTCTACAGTGTATAAAATCAGAGACATTTCTCAGAAAATAAAACCCCCCAAAAATGCAGTTTTATTTGTATTCCCTCAAAAGTAGTTTTGAGTTTTGCCTGGTCGAATAAGGGAGAGGTATATTAAGTGAGGGAGAAGTGGGGGTTCCCAGAGCTCCTGGACCCTCACGACTCACTCCATCCATGCTCCTCCCCAAATGTTCCGGTGAGGCTCTATGTGTGTTTCTAGCTTACAGCTATTTCTGAAGATGCACTCTGGATCATTTTCTAGCAGATTTTGCTGACACTTGGCTACACGTCCTTTATGAAAGTTGTTTCATTGCCTGGGAAAGATCAGAAGAGAACTTAGATTGCTTTTGGTTTTTATCATTAAATACTGGTGTTTCTGTTGGTGACCAAACCATTTACCCCCAGGCGCCATGACATTCCCATCTCTGGCTGACGCTCTAGCCTTACCAACCTCCCTTTCATTCCTCTGTACCAGCAAAATTATTCTTGCCTCAGGCCTTTTGCACTTGCCATTTCTTCCATCAGGCATGAGCTGGTGCCTCTTCCCATGGCTGGTTCCTTTCTCATTTTCAAATTCAGCCCAAATATTATTTCTCCAGACAGACTCTGTCTGTATAACTCCCTATAAAGTAGACCCTGCCCCATCTTCAGGAGGAGTTTTCTATTACAAACACTCTTTTGTCAAGATGCTTGTGAATTCCAAAATCATCTATTTAATATTTACGATTATTTTTATTATTATTTTGATTTATTCCTTTCCCCAACCCCCATCTACCACCATGAGAAAGGAAGGGCCATAAAAGTAGAGGCCATGGGGCGCCTGGGTGGCTCAGTGGGTTAAGCCTCTGCCTTCAGCTCAGGTCATGATCTCAGGGTCCTGGGATCGAGCCCCATATCGGGCTCTCTGCAGGGAGCCTGCTTCCTCCCCTCTCTGGCTGCTGCTCTGCCTACTTGTAATCTCTCTCTCTCTCTCTCTCTCTCTCTCTCTCAATCTGTAAAAAAGAAAAAAAAATTAAAAAAAAAAAAAGTAGAGGCCATGCCTGCTTATTCTGTTCTAGACATTGTCCTAACGGTAACTCTGTGAAGTTGAAACTATTACCATTTTACAGCTGAGAAACATGTTTCAGAGATTAAAGTCCAAATAGTTAGTGAGCAGAGGAACCACAGCTCAAACTCAGGCAGAGAGAATCAAGCTGCTCTTAGCTGCACTTTATTGAACTTCAAGGATTCAATAAAATCAAGTACATAAAATACTTGCCACAAGATCGGGCACATAGCACTTAATAAATAGCTGTGTGTTCCCATAAAATCTTCAAAATCATCTTAGCAAAGAAAATATCCTATCTGCATATAATGTATGTAATAAATGAGGTCATAGTTTCTACTTAAGGGATGAAATGGTTTGCCCAAGAAAGTGGTGCAGAGAGACTCACCAAACTCAGCCTGGTTTGTTTAGGTCTTTGCCAGGACACTGGTAAACAAGGACAGTTGGTCAGCTTCATGGGGTCCGTATTGTAATCGGCTCTATTTGACTCCCACATTCCTTCTCTCTTCCTCCCAATATTACATTGGATAGGCTTGTGCCTCAAGACCTATACTGAATTTAATTGAACTTATTGAACTTAATTTTCTTCCCCTATGTATGGTAGCTTTCTGATATTTCAGAAATCATAGAAAATTGGAGATGTTCGTTTTAAGACAGATTCATGGATGCCGTCTTGTATTAAATCAGTCCTTAGAACCCTGAAAGTTGTAATGTTTTGCGTGCCAGCAAACAGCGGACCCAGCCACCTAACCATGAGAACTTCCCTTTTGAAGGGAACCAGGTGATTGTTTTGATGACCCCAGCATTTAATTGAAGGCTTTTAGACAGAACGTGATGTCCTGTGCACTACTGAAGCCTATTCCAGGACCTCCCATAAATGAACATGGTAAGTCTAGATGATTAAAGACTGCCTAAGAATGCTCCCTCATAGCTGAATCTCATTATCAATGTCGAGGGGACATCAGGGATGGGGATGATTTTCAGGAGCAAAGGACTGAGTTCTTTTACTGCTTTTCCAAAAGATTGAAGGGCAGATTGAAGAACAGCAGAGAATGCTTTAAAACAAGTTGTGCCTGGATGGAGAGAAGTTCTTCATGCCACGTAAGGCACTTTTTGTTTGTTTTGGGTTTTCGGTTGTTTTGTTTTGTTTTTTAGTATCCTGGCAGAATAAATTGAAGAATTAAAATCATTGTATTTGTAATTCCGCATCACATCTTAACTTTGAATGGTTAAAAAAATGTGTTCTAAGAGCATTGAAGGTCCAAATCAATTTTCCTCAGTTTAGAAGCACAGGATAACGGCAAAAATCTCTGATTTTCCTACTTGGAAACTGTCAAAGTGTTCACTTGCTAAAGAATAAGGAATCAGGTTTTGGGAGCTTATCTGGGAGCTCTATGGATTATCTCTAACATGCAGAACTTTGTGCCATACATTTCTCCATCATTCTCCTTCATGACCTACTAACCTTTATGTCCCTGGGCTTTCTCATGCAGATAACAGAACTCTCATTTTTGAAATCTAGTGGTGAGTTTGGAATTTCAAAAGTTGCTTAGATTCTTACTAAAGATATTTGGAGTGATTATACTATTACCAATCACGCAACCCATCTTTGTTGAACCCTTACTGTGTGGTTCTAGCACTTTGTAAGACTTGATTTGCTTGGGATTCTTAGTTCTGGACTGGCCAAGAGATAAAGAAATACATATACAGTTCTTTGGTTATTTCTGAGAAAACTGTATGATAGGAGCTATTCAAGAATATAACCTATATAGCCATTAATTACAAGCCACAAATCAGAAATTTTCCCCATGGTGGCACTAAACTATTTCTTAATTTACACTAATGTAAACTATGAAGAAGGAATAATGAACAAAATTGATTATTATCTTCCCAGAGTGTAGCCTAACGTAATCATTACTCCATTTTTTTCCTCACACATTTTCATTCTAGTTTTATTTGTATTTCAGAGTTACTCAAGAACCCTTGCCCTTTAATGTTGCCATTTTATTTGATTTTTGCTAGATTTGTTTTGATAAAGAAATTATCCCCATTTCCCTTCAACCATTTACTCTCCGTATGACCCTGGACACATCATGTATCAAACTCTCAAAACCTGTTTTCATCATCTATAAAATGTTGACATGTTAGTGCATTCTTCAGAGTTTTGGAGAAGATTGAGTCAGAGAATTTAAGTAAAATACTTAACATATCACCTAACAAGAGAAATATTACTACCAATTGTCAAAAGAAAAAAAATAAGGCTATACTTTTAAAATGACTATTGCCAATGATGATAAGTTTTAAGCACTTACTCTGCATTTATACTTATGTTTCAGGTGTTTAACATATCATAAAATCCCCAACAACTAGATACTATTAGTATTCAGTTTTACAGGTGAAGAATAGTGCTAAACAGGGAGGTTAGATAACATTCCCAAGGTTGCATAGCCAATAAATATGGCATCATGATTCAAACTGTGTTAGACTAATTCTGGAGTCTACACTTGGTATCCGTTAGGCTACACTTCTTCTTATATCAGAGTAAAAGAGTGATATCAGTTTACCCTAAAGATACAAATGTAGTGATCTGAAGGGGCACATGCACCCGAATGTTTATAGCAGCAATGTCTACAATAGCCAAACTATGGAAAGAACCTAGACGTCCATCAACAGATGAATGGATAAAGAAGATGTGGTATATATACACAATGGAATACTATGCAGCCATCAAAAGAAATGAAATCTTGCCATTTGCGATGATGCGGATGGAACTAGAGGGTATCATGCTAAGTGGAATAAGCCAATCAGAGAAAGACAATTATCATATGATCTCCCTGATATGAGGAAGTGGAGATGCAACATGGGGGGTTAGGGGGGTAGGAGAAGAATAAATGAAACAAGATGGGATTGGGAGGGACACAAACCATAAGTGACTCTTAATCTCACAAAACAAACTGAGGGTTGCTGGGGGTAGGGGGGTTGGGAGAGGGGGAGGGGGTTATGGACATTGGGGAGGGTATTGCTACGGTGAGTGCTGTGAAGTGTGTAAACCTGGCGATTCACAGGCCTGTACCCCTGGGGATAAAAATACATTAGATGTTTATAAAAAAATAAAAAATAAATAAAAATTTTTAAAAAAGAGTGATATTATCAGGGTCCCTAACTGAGCATTTTAACAGGAAAAAAAAGACAACTTGGTGGGAAGACTTCAAGGTCATAATCAAGAAAGTGTTTCAAATTCTAAAGGAAGATCAGATATGGAAACCCAAGCAGGGGTTATGAGTGATACAGAATAAACCAAAACAGCTACCTGACATTAAACAAATGTAAATAAATAAAGCACAAAAAAGAGCATAATCTATAGTTAAATAAATACATAAGTAAATATTCAGAAGTTTGAGGCAACAAAGTCATGTGTGTATTTATTATATGAAATGGATTATATGTAATATATGTTATTTGTAATAGCAACATATTAAAAGGTACTATGTAGCTATGGCCCATGCAAATACAGTGCATTTTCTCTAAAATTATCATGTAAAATGAGATCAAATATTATAAGTAGTTCCCTCGAAGATCATTTAAATTGCCCAGGATATATTATGATTAGTGTTCTTCAAATGCTAATTAAGGCCCCTAAAGAATACACTGCAGTTAATTTGTATACATACACATATCACTGTTTATACTGAAATATTTTGATTGTGTAGTCTACAGATAAAATGACAATTGTTGGGATTAGCAGAGAAATTGATCTCTTTAGCAAGCTCTAGCAAGTCTACTTCAGTTCTTTCCTGATCTGTATGCAGACCACTCTGAATCTGTCTGGAGATTTCAAAGCATTAACCATCATTCTTTCCATCTTAATCTGATCAGCATCTATTGGTATCCCTCCAATCAGGAGTGACTTCAAAGAGACAATCGCATTTCCACACAATGGGATGGTCTGTAGCTTGTGGGTTGGGCTTAGAGCCTGGTACGTAAGGATACTTTGCAATTCCTAAGTTCCTGCATATGTCAAGCTGAATTCACCACTGCCATACTTAAAAAAAAAAAAAAAAAAAAAAAAAAGGATCTAAGGGCACCTGTGTGATTCAGTCGGTTAAGCATCTGACTCTTGATTTTGGCTCAGGTCTTGATCTCACAATTGTGAGACTGAGCCCCAAGCTGGGCTTCACGCACAGCGTGGAGTCTGCTTGAGATTCTCTCTCTCCCTCACTATGCCCCTCCCCCATGTGCTCTCTCGCTCTCTCTCAAAATAAATAAAGTCTTTTATTTTTTAAAGGATCTAAATAAAGTTAAATTTCACCTTGAGTGAGTGATATGAGATTCAATCTCAGTTGTTACAGGTCTACCTCCCTTCATCAGAGAAAACTATGGAAATACCATGTTATGCTAAAGAAGGTTCTCTTCTTGGGTTTATCTTTGTGTATAGTGTAAAGAGAATGGTCAAGTTTCATTTTTCTATACATAGCTGTCCAATTTTCCCAGCACCATTTATTAAAGAGACTGTCTTTTTTCCACTGGATATTTTTTCCTGCTTTATTGAAGATTATTTGAGCATAGAGTTGTGGGTCCGTATCTGCTCTCTGCTCTGGTCTATGTGTCTGTTTTTGTGCCAGTACCATGCTGTCTTGGTGATCACAGCTTTGTAGTAAAGCTTGAAATCAGGCAACGTGATGCTCTCAGTTTTGTTTTTCTTTTTCAACATTTCCTTAGCAATTCGGGGTCTTTTCTGGTTCCATACAAATTTTAGGATGGTTTGTTCCAGCACTTTGAAAAATGCTGGTGGAATTTTGATTGGGATGGCATTGAAAGTATAAATTGCTCTGAGTTGTATAGACATTTTAACAAAGTTTATTCTGGCCCACAGACACATGAAAAAGTGTTCCTCATCATTAGCCATCAGGGGGATTCAAATCAAAACCACATTGAGATACCACCTTACACCAGTTAGAATGGCCAAAATCAACAAGACAGGAAACAACGTGTGTTGGAGAGGATGTGGAGAAAAGGGAACCCACTTACACTGTTGGTGGGAATGCAAGTTGGTGCAGCCTCTTTGGAAAACAGTGTGGAGATTCCTTAAGAAATTAAAAATAGAGCTTCCCTATGACCCTGCAATTGCAGTGCTGGGTATTTACCCCAAAGATACAGATGTAGTGAAAAGAAGGGCCATCTGTACTCCAATGTTCATAGCAGCAATGGCCACAATCACCAAATTGTGGAAAAAGCCAAGATGTCCTTCAACAGATGAATGGATAAAGAAGATATGATCCATATATACAATGGAATATAATGCCTCCATCGGAAAGGATGAATACCCAACTTTTGTATCATCATGGACGGGACTGGGAGAGATTATGCTGAGTGAAATAAGTCAAGCAGAGAAACTCAATTATCGTGTGGTTCACTTACTTGTGGAGCATAAGGAATAACATGGAGGACATTAGGAGAAGGAAAGGAAAAGTGAATTGGGGGGAAATCGGAGGGGGAGATGAAGCATGAGAGACTATGGATGCTGAGAAACCAACTGAGGGGTTTGGAGGGGAGAGGGGTGGAGGGATGGGTGAGCCTGGTGGTGGGTAATGAGGGCACATATTACAAGGAGCACTAGGTGTGGTGCAAAAATAATGAATCTTGGAACATTTGAAAACAAAATAAAATTTAGAAAGGGGGAGATTAACTGAGATCTCAACTCAAACATACAAATGGGTTTTTTTTTTGTGTTTGTTGTACCTTAAAGAAGGTTCTCTAGTCCTCAGTGCAAGTGCAGCTAATTGGACAGTTAAGGAGTCAGGGCCAGTGCTCCCAAAAGATAATACTGATTCAGGACCACTAAGATCAAACAGCACTGACATCCTGTTTTGTAGCTTAGAGAGGGACATCCTGCTTTGCAGCCTTTGCAAAAACGACTTCTGCAAAATGTCCTAAAATAAGACAATTATTTGTCAATATCATGGGCAAGGGACAGTTAAGACTGAAACCCCCAGACGTCAGCAAAAAAAGACCATCAGCATGTAGACATTAACCTAATAGACTGATACATGACCACACCATGATTGCTTACGAAAGTTCACAAAAGTGCTCATAAAAACCTCTAAACTTAGAAACTCCAGGGGCAACCCACTCGGAGAGCTTTGTATTCTTGCTCAATGAGCTCTGCCTTGCTGCCTGCCACTCTCCGTCTGGTGTACCTCTTTATTCTTTGAAGTGGCATGAGCGAGAACCATGGGCACTAAGGGGGGCACAAATCCCGTAATGATCTCCCATCACAGCCAGGGTCTCCAGCATTTCCCTTGAGTAGGAGGACTTGTGTCTTAAATAAAAATATCAGCCAAAGATCCATAAAATGGGTAGAGTCGTCATATTTGAAAAACATTTTCATAGTATTCAGTATTCATAGGTATGCTTGACCCCATGTAACATAAACTCTTCACCCAAATAATTGCTAAATAATTGGAACTATGTGTTCCTTTCTACTGCTCCCAAAATGAAATCTGCTGGTAGTTGACTAAGAAAATCAGCTACCTAGATTGGGGTGGAGGACAGGGGAATCAATTGTTTCATATATATTGTCCATGACACTTAATTTTATATACTTAGTAAAAGATGTAATCAACTTAAATGTTTTCAAAATCTTCTGATCATTTTTAATGGATACCCAGAAACAGCATTTTTAAAAAAAAGAATTGTAAAAAATAAAACATTTTGCAGAGGTTCTTGAAATTGACATTCAAAGCAAATTAGGGATGAATTTGGAAGGAAAGTCAAACCATCCTCTCCTGATTGAGGGAAGAGCAAGACAGGGGAGGTTACACATTGGCAACTACCACCTCATGAACCTTGTGAAAGAGGGAAGACAGACCTCACATGACTTTCAGGTTTGAAGGCATATTCCAAGGGCACAAATACAAATGAATCCACGAAATGGGCAGAAAGCAACCAGACGTGTGCATGTCACTGTCAGCGAGTAGAAAGAGACCTGCAGAAATGCAAAAAATGGCATAGCTGCCCCTGTGTGTGCCAAACATCTGAAAAGCATCTGCTGCATACCAGGTAGGGAACCTACTATGCCTAAAAGCATCAGGATGGACGCTTTGGCTACAAACTTGCTTATAGTCTTGGCAGTTGTCCAGAAAGAGCATGGTCAAAGAGGTACAAAGTATTGGCTCTCTCTCTCTCTCTGTCTTCCACTTGCATGTGGTGATGAGTAACACAAACGGCATTTTATCTTGGATTAGATGTTGCATGCATTGAGTTCACAGCTATTAGTTTATTGGCTCTCATGACAAGTTCGTGCGGAGGGAGTTTTATTACCTCTGTTTTACAGCAGCAGAAACCAAAGGTTAGGTGAAATGACTTGCCTTGTGCTTTCTCCACCTGTCCTAGCTCATCATCACCACCCAACCTCCCCCCCGCCCCTCCAAAAAAAGGAAAGAAAGAAGAAAAGAAAATATTGAGGAAGCAAGATCTTCGGTTCTGCCTTGAAAATTCTAGGACGTAATTCTATCCTTGTCAAAATCCAATGGTGCCAGATTTTCTTTTCCTTTTCGAGCTTAATAAATGAAGATTTCTGTGTCTTGAGCAGCCATGTGCTTCTTTCTAGATCTCAGCTTTGCCCATAGAAAACCTCAGTGTTATTTTTTTTAAGATTTTATTTATTTATTTGAGAGTGTGAGCAGAGGAAGAGGCAGAGAGAGAGGGACAAGCAGACTCCCGCTGAGCATAAAGCCTTGTGCAGTGCTCAATGCGGGCCTGATCCCAGGACCCTGAGAACATGACCTGAGCTGAAGTCAGAAGCTTAACTGACTGAGCCACCCTGGTGCCAGTGAGAAAACCCCAGTCTTTATAGCCAAATCCAAAGTGACAATATCAAGCTAATCTTGAATTACCATTACCGTGTTTATTTTTTTTTTAATTTTTATTTTTTTAAATTTCTTTTCAGTGTTCCAGAATCATTGTTTATGCACCACACCCAGGGCTCCATG
Organism: Meles meles; assembly: GCF_922984935.1. Classification (NCBI taxonomy): domain Eukaryota; kingdom Metazoa; phylum Chordata; class Mammalia; order Carnivora; family Mustelidae; genus Meles; species Meles meles. The sequence continues at coordinate 54,520,998 of NC_060083.1, forward strand.
CAATACGTGCCTTCCACAATACCCACCACCAGGCTCACCCAACCTCCCACCCCCCTCCCCTCCAAAACCCTCAGTTAGTTCCTCAGAGTCCACAGTCTCTCATGGTTCGACTCCCACTCTGATTTCCCCCATCTCACTTCTCTGCAATTAATAGCTCTCTTACTGGGCCAAATCAGTAAGCCTAGCTTACTCAGTAGGTGGGTCTCAGGGTCATGATAAGTTCAAGCCCTGCCTTAGGAAATGGGGCCTACAAAAACAAAAACAAAAAAACAAACAAAAAAAAAGGCTTTACTAATTTTCACTCTGCCTGAAATAGATACACACTAATTTCATTAATTTGCACCAGCGGGGGGGGGGGGGGGGGGGGGGGGGGAGGGGTTGACTGACATCATTTAGAGATTTAGAGCTTAGGAGGTAACATTCTATCTATTCATACCTGATACAATTCTCATAACAGAAGTAATTCCTATTCTTGCAATTCTTGCAAAGCCCTTTAATACTTATAAAAGGACCTCCAAAATGCATGACCATGCTGTTTCTGGAGGAAGTGGTCAAAATGCCTGGTTTTAAATGTTCCTAATGCTAGTTTCTCATATCTTTGTAGTATATTTTTCAAGCATTTTTCTTTTTTTAAGGAAAGAACTTAAATAGATTCTCTCATAGTCCCTTTCTTGTTTTTAACTGGTATTGACTTAATACTACTTTCCTACAGTTTGAAGCATGAGTTATTTATGATACAGAAGATAAGACCCAGAGACCTTAAGTGAACTGGGACCAAGTCAGAACAGCCATTGTTCTGCTTATCATTATTTTTTTTTTTCTTATATCATTTGTGGAAGTAGTTTCTTTTTGGTTGAAGCTGCTGTTCCTCATGTAAGAATGTTAGAATTTAAGGCTTTCAGTCAGCTATCACCAAGGATACAAAGCAAACTGGTTTCAAATTCCATATAACCAAACCACCATAACCGGGATTTCTGAATTCCTGGGGGAAGGAAGGCCTTTCCTATAGTACTCTACCTACTTATCTATAATCATCTATTGGTTTTATATAACTATGGTTGAGAACAGAGTGATTCTATAATTGAACATATTCTCTGTTAGAAAAGTGACAGACTTTGGCAGCTTTTAGGATTCGTTTTTCATGCTTCGTGTGTATTTAAACCTACATCATGATCATTTCCCAACTTCTCCTATTCCAATAATATTTCATTTGGAAAAGCCAATGTCATTAGCATAGTGGTACTTCTCCCTCTGGAAGGAATTAATACCGCATGCATTTGTATTTGTGGGGAACCCCACCAAAATCATTATCAGTGACCCTTCTGCATTTCCTTATGCCATAGATCACATCCTTGGGAATTATGTCAAAAACATTCACTTTGAAATATAAAAGGAATTCTGAAAAAGAGAATAACTCAGCTAAAGAACGGGCAAAAGATCTGAACAACCACCTCATTAAAGAAGATACGCACTTGGCAAATATGCATACGAAAATATCCTCTGCGTCGTATGTCACTAGGGAAATGCAAATTAAAACAGCTCTGAGATACCACTACACACACCTCTTAGAACAGCCAAATTCCAGAACACTAGCAAAACCAAATACTGGTGAGAATTTATACAGCGGCAAGCGCCTCCTTTATGGCTGGTGAGAAGGGAAACGGTAGAGCCACTTTGGAAGAGAGACAGTCTCACAAAGCTCAACATACTCATAGCAAACAATCCAGCAATCACATTGCTTGGTATTTATGCAAAGGAGTTGAAAACACATCCACACAAAAGTCTGCACATGGATGGTTTATAAGCAGATTTATTCTTAATTGCCAAAACCTGGACACAACCAGGACACGTCCTGCAGGACATGAATGAATAAATAGACGTCGGTCCATCCAAACAATGGAATATTATTCAGCACTTAAAAAACAACAGCAGAACAAAGGAGAAGAGCTCCAGGGGCCATAAAAAGACATGGAGGAATCTTAAGGGCACATTACTAATTACTGTGTGATTCCAGCTGTGGAATCCAAAACTATGGAGACCATAAAAAGATCAGTGTTACTGGAGAGGGATGAGGATGGTAGGGGTGAACACTAACCACAGAGGATTTTAAGGACAGTGAAACTATTCTGTATGATCCTATAATGGTGGATATGTGACATTTACATTTGCTAAAAAATAAAACCCATAAAATGTACCATTTTGGGTGAACAGATGTTCACCAAGAGTGAACCTTAATATAAACTATGGAATTGGAGTGATAAAGATACAGGAATGTCGGGTCCATTTTGGGGGTGGAGTGGGTTATAGATATTGGAGGCTGTTGTAGAGCATTCACTTTTCATTCAATTTTGCTGTGAACCTAAAACTGCCTCAGAAAACAAATTCTATTTAAAAGGAGGGAGAAAACACTTTCAAAATAGGCTCATCCAAAGTAGCAGTACAAGAGAATGTTGGCTTTTCTGTCAATAAAGCTCTTAAGAGAAAATGACCGGTTTCTCTAAATCCAAGTGCTTTATACAAATTTATCCTTCTTCATTATTCTTGAGTCCATTAAAAATCCCTTTTATGTCCTCATTCTGTGCCATATTATGGTGAAAAAATAAAGGACTAGTCTTTATGATTAAGGAATTGTTAGAAATCATTAATAATTCAAAACTATTAAACAACAAAATGCAATAGTGGCATTTCTCTTAAGAGAACCAGGCTTACGTTTTTGGAGGCTTTATTCTGACTGTTGCTTATCTTTCTATCTATCTATCTATCTATCTATCTATCTATCTATCTATCCAGCCATTCAGCCACAGATGTGGTTATTTTCTGCCTTTCCCTCATTTACATTCTTATAAAGAGTTAGCAGGGGAAGAGAGATTATAGATCGAGGACATTAGAGATTCAAAAGTAGTTTTAAATACTCCAGGAAGCAAACTTTAATGCTCACTATAGGTTTTGTTGTGAAATCTGTCACCATTTATGGAACTCAGATGTTTGCATTTTCTGCTGTTGATATCTAGCCCTGCCGTGTCCAAAATTAACAACTCTGGGTCAATTCAAGGCTTAAAAACAAACAAACAAACAAAAAACTCCTCTGACCAAATGGCTCAAATTAACAATTCAGGAAACAACAGATGTTGGGGAGGATTCAGAGAAAGGGGAACCCTCTTATACTTTTGGTGGGAATGCAAACTGGTATAGCTACTCTGGAAAACAGTATGGAGGTTCCTCAAAAAGTTAAAAATAGAGCTACCCTATAACCCAGCAATTGGGCTACTAGGTATTTATCCAAAGGATAAAAACATAGTGATTTAAAGGGGCACATGCACCCCAATTGTTCACAGCAGCAATAGCCAAAATATGGAAAAAGTCCGGACACCCAATGACAGATGAATTGATAAAGAAGAAGTGATATCTATCTATCTATCTATCTATCTATCTATCTATCTATCTATCTAATGGAATATTACTCAGCCATCAAAAGGAACAAAGTCTTGCTACTTGCAATGACGTGGATGGAACTAGAGGGTACTCCGCTAAGCAAAATAAGTCAGAGAAAGACTAATGCCATATGATTTCACTCATAAGTGGAATTTAAGAAACAAAGCAGATCAACATAGGGGAAGGGAAGAAGGATTAAGATGAAAACAGAGAGGGACTGAACTCTAGGAAACAAACCAAGGTTGCTGGAGGGGAGTTGGGTGGGTGGATGGGATAACAGGGTGATGGGCATCAAGGAGGGCACATGATGGAATGAGCACTGGGTGTTCTATGCAACTGATGAATCACCAAATCCTACCCCTGAAATTAATAGTATTCACTATATGTTAATTCAACTTAATTTAAATAAAGGGTTAAAAACAAACAACTCTGAGCAAAATTTACACAGTGAGCTAGAGAGAGGAATCAAAGCAGTCATTTGGAGGGTAAAGTAGTGGTTATTCTCCAAATTGTGACGAAGATATTCTAGCCACTTGAATCATAGAGTGTAAAACTCAACATCATGTTAATATTGAAGCATCAGTATATTTTTCTCAAATTATAGATGGTTTAAATACTTGGCATTAGGAGTTTATATCACTAGTGAAGGGGTAAGGAAGTGAATGTCGGGGAAATCAGCACCCAAAGAGATGATTCAGCAACAGAACAAGATTCTCAGGATCTTGCCTGGAGTGTCTGAAAGTCTCAAGAACCCTTGGGAATAAAAAAAAAAAAAAAGGAAAAAAAGAGAGAGAGAGAGAGAAAGAAAAAAAATAGAAAAAAAAAAAAGAAGAAGAACCCCTGGGAATCTCTTAATGATTTATATCAGTCCAATGTGGATAATTATCAAAAGTTCAGGGAACACACATTCTGCTTGAAACATTCCATCAAGGCCATGCATCTTTCTATCCAGACTTCCCAGTTGGTCTCCAATGACTGCCTTTTTACACTTTAACCCTGAATCAGATACATGAGCACATTCTGAAAAATGTAGCCCTCAGTTCCTCTTCTGTACTTACAGGGAAACCTTAGAAGGAGCTGTTGGTGATGCCCAGTGAAAACAGACAGTCAAGTAATGTGTACCATGATCCTGCTTCTCCAATAGCTATTTCTTTTACTTTAAGTATCCAATTCAACATATCCACATACGTATTTTAGAAGCAATTACAAGCCTGGTGTATATGCCTGAATGACTTATTTTACTATTGCTTATAAGAATTTGGAATTTAAATTTAAAGAAAGAAAGAAAAAGAAGCTTGGATGTATTGAGCTTCTTAGATCTATGGATTACTGGCTTTCATTAAATTTGGGGAACGTTTGGCCATTATTTCTGCAAATAGTTCTCCCCTTTCATTCTCTTCTCTCCTTGTGGGACACTCATTACACACACATATGGTTGATCGTGCTTCAGGGGTCTCTGAAGAGACCTGATCTGTTTTTAACTTCATGGATTTTTTTTTTTCCATGCCCATATGACCCTTCTGTTGTCACTGTTAGGCAAACTTCTCATTTTAATTATTTTATTTTTCAAATCCAAAATCTCCCTTGGTTTTTGTTCTACAATCGCCATCTCCTTAATATGAGTTTCTGTTTATTGCATCATTTATCGTCATACTTTTCTTTTATTCTTTCAATATGGTATTCTTTAGCTATTTGGATTCTTTTTTTTTTCTTTTAAGATTTTATTTATTTATTTGAGAGATACAGAGTGCCCGTGCATGAGAGGGGGGAGGGGCAGAGGGAGAAGAGACTCGACCCCGGGACCCTGACATCATGACCTGAGCCGAAGGCAGACTTTTAACAGACTGAGACCCCCAGGCACCCCAGAAATCACTGCTTATCTTGAGATCTGCATCATAATCCGTGTCCTGCTCCCCCCATGGGGCTGTTGAAATCGGTGCAGAATGTGGAAAAAGCAGTCAGAGCATCAGGGACAGGTACTCATGTCAGTAACCTGGTGGGTTTGCCGAGTAGATCACACACAGAATAGAGGAAGAGGATGGTAATACCTTTGTTTGAAATTAAGTCACAGTTTTTATTGTAAAGCACTGTTCATGAAGTCCATTGGTCTGGTTTTGGAACATGTAATGTACCATGTAAATGGTTTACTATGTCTGATGTCCTTAGGATGAAGGTCAGGTGTTATCGATGCTTAAAATTTTCTTTAAATATTCACCTTATCTTCAGTAGAGACACGTATGTTTTAGGAACAGTCATGTCCTTCTTGGCACCCTATGCCCCGCGCAGTGCCCACTGTTCCTGCTTAGTTGGAGAGACACCATGACCCATGGGGCAGAGATGTGGAATCAGACGCAAACTTTATCCCGGAAATTTCATCTCTCTGGAAATAAATCCATGTTTCACTAAAAAAAGACGATGTTTAAGAAGGACGCAGATGTGAAGGGGAGATGAAGAGAAGGAACTCCACACGTCCACAAGTTCAGGTCACACAACCTCCTGAGCAAGGGAGCCACGTGTTTTGCAGCTGAAGGTTCACGGAAGTTTGGGGGTGCTTGGCTCTCTCCAGGACACGGAGGGACAGTCCAAGGTGACATCTCGTTCTTGGTCATCTGCGGCCGGGGACACATGGTGGTGCTCACTTCTGTAAGGGAAACGTTTTCTCTTTCTAGCTCCGATGGCATTTTTAAAAATAAACTTTTCATTAGAGAATCGCTTTAGAGGTATAGAAACGTGACAAGGACCGTGCAGGGCCCCAGGAAAGACACCCGCTCCCCCCATCATTCTCCGATGGTGACCCTGCCTTACACAGTCACATTGTCATGGCTCAGGTACCAGGGCTGGGACCTCACACTCCACTAAAGCCCACAGCATGTTCAGGGTTCGCTCATGGGAGCCCACAGTCCTTTCTCTGTCCCAGCACCCCGCCCAGGACACCAGGAGACGTTTAGTTCTTGTGTCTCCTTGGGATCCTCCTGAGAGGATCTCACACTTGGCTTTTGATGACTTTGACAGTGTGGACAAGCGCTGGTCAGTGTTTTGTAGTCTGCCGGCCCCTCGGCTGGGATTGTCTGGCGTTTCCTCCCGCGTAGGCTTGGGCTCAGGGTGAGCTGGGAGGGAGACACAGAGGCCAAGCGTCGTCCCCACCACCTCAGGTGGAGGGTACCTACTCTCAGCACCGCTCATGGGTCACTGTGGACCCTGACCCCCAGCTCAGGGGTGGGGAGGGAGCCCCCTCTCCCTGTCTCCTTGGTGGGGAGCTAGCCACATAGGCTGTTTGGAAATCTTCTCTGAGGGGGATCGGTCCTATTCTGACACACTCATTCAGCGAGTCAGTCCATCAGTAAGGACTCACACGCGTTTGAATTATAACCCCAAACTGTGTTTGTTTTGTTGCTTAGATGGCTCCAGGTTTAGCCACCAAGAGCTCTCTGGGGTTGGGGAGTTGGGGGCCCTGTCCCTCCCACTGCCTCAAGCCTTTCATTCCCTGGCACTACTGGGGCTCTGGGCTCCGCTCATGGGTCTCCTGCCCGGACCCAGAACCCAGAACCTGCCGTCTCTCCCAGAGCCCCGGCTCCTCCCAGTGGGGAGTGGGATTAGCCCTTAGCTTGCGGCTGCGCACTGGGCTGGGGCTGCTCATTGTCCCCAGGTTACTCCTCCCAGGTCTTCTTCAGGGCCGTTTTTATTTATTTATTTATTTTTTTTTTTTCAACAGATGAATGGATAAAGAAGATGTGGTATATATACACAATGGAATACTATGCAGCCATCAAAAGAAATGAAATCTTGCCATTTGCGACGACGTGGATGGAACTAGAGCGTATCATGCTTAGTGAAATAAGTCAATCGGAGAAAAACAACTATCATATGATCTCCCTGATATGAGGACATGGAGAAGCAACATGGGGGGTTAGGGGGATAGGAGAAGAATAAATGAAACAAGATGGGATTGGGAGGGAGACAAACCATAAATGACTCTTAATCTCACAAAACAAACTGGGGGTTGCTGGGGGGAGGTGGATTGGGAGAGGGGGAGGGGGCTATGGACATTGGGGAGGGTATGTGCTATCGTGAGTGCTGTGAAGTGTGTAAATCTGGCGATTCACAGACCTCTACCCCTGGGGATAAAAATACATTATATGTTTATTAAAAAAAAAATTTGGAAGGGGAGGCGAACCATAAGAGACTATGAACTCTGGAAAACAACCTGAGGGTTTTGAAGGGTCAGGGGTGGGAGGTTGGGGGAACAGGTGGTGGGTAATGGGGAGGGCACGTTTTGCATGGAGCACTGGGTGTTGTGCAAAAACAATGAATACTGTTATGCTGAAAAAAATAAATAAAATGGGAATGCTATTTGGATTCTTTTGAAGTTATTTGCTAAATCCAAAATGGGGGTTAGGGAGGCACTCATGCACAGTTTCTGTTGATTGCCCTTTTTTTCTGAGTATGTTACATTTTCCTGTTGCTTCACATTTTTTTATGTGAAATAGTGCATATTTCAGACAATATTGACTTTTTCCCTCCTTAGAGTTGTTTTGGCTTTTGTTTCATTGTTGTTGTTGTTGTTGCTTTGTTTTATTTTTTGTTTTTTCATTAAATCTATGACCTATGTCTCCTCCCGAAAGTGTAGCTATTGAGGTTTCTGCTGGGTTGTTGTTGTTTTGTTTTATTTTTATTTGCAAGTCTGTTCTTATCCTCAAGTTTACTTCCCTAGGCATATTTCCTAGGAATAACTTACTGTTCAGTCAAGGATTAAAAATTATTCTCAAACACATTAAACTTACAAATCCTTCTGTTCTTTGTTGACAGATCCGTATGGAAGTTGGGGAGCATATCCGATCAGGCTGCTTTAAGTTCACCCTTTTTTTTTTCTTTCCTTGGAACTTCCCTGTGTCTCCTTTGAGAAGATGCCCTGGCATGATAGCCCAGAGTTATGTGAGTGGCTTAGGTCTGTTTTGATCTCTGCTATACACACACATAGTTTCTGGCCAACTTCAGACATGTAGAAAGCTTATCAAACCCCATGTGTACCCCACCTACTAGAACTCTTGTTTAATCCCTAGTTATGCAAATTTGAGCAGATGGAAGCTCCTGGCCTCTCTTTTCACTCCCATCAAGATTGCCACTTGTGTTAGGGTTCCTCAGAGAAAGAGAACCAATAGAATACACCTACAAACACACATAAATGAAAATGCATGGGTATACTTGCATTTTTATATATGATCATGTGATTATGGAGATTGAGAAGTCCCATAGTCAAGCATCTGAGACTGAGGAAAGCCAGTGGTTAGTTCCAGTCAGGGTCCAAAGACTTGAGAACCAGGCATGCCAATGGTTAAGTCCTAGTCTGAGAGCCCAAGATGACTGACATCCAGCTCAAGCAGTAAGGCAGAGAAAGAATTGTCTCTTCTTCCGCCTTCCTCCATTTTATTTAGGCTTTCAACAGGTTGGGAGATTCTCTATCCACCTTGGGGAGGACCATCTGCTTTACTTAGTCTATGGGTTCAAATGTTAATATTGTCCAGAAACATTCTCACAGACACACGCAGAAATAATATTTAACCAAATATCTGGACATCCTGTGACCCAGTCAAGTTGACACTAAAATTAATCATCACACCACTTTGATAATAATGTTCTAAATCCTGTGTGTCCTCACTAGCAGTGACGGTGACAGCCTGACTCTCCCTGGCTGAATTATCATGGACAGAGCCAGTGGGGTCATGGGGATCTGTCCTAGGCAAGAATAGCACAGGCTCATGCTGTTCTTACCCAAAGTTTAGTAGCATTCGTGAATAAACACAGTTCACATTGATGTTCAATGTTGGTTGATTTCTAGAGTTTTAGCCATCTGAAATGGTTGTTTTTGACAGTTTTTCCCAGTTTTATGCTTGCTTTTTGTTAGAGAGAGGATAGTTGGTTTCTTAATCCCATTATTCTGAAATCTTATTAAATATAAATTTATCTAGAGTGTATAACTATTTTTCAACATATCCCTTTACTATTCCAAGCCTGCACAAAAAGACACACACAGAGAGAATAAGAGAGAGAGAGAAATATCAGTGATTCAGAAAATGTATCAGTTCACAACACTGTAGTGAAAAGACCTTGTACTTTGGACTTGAATGAACCTTGGTTTGAATCTTGCCATTGCGACTTCCTGCTATATGTACTCCGGAAAAAATACTCAAAGTTTTTTTGAGCCTTCTCTGTAAAACAGAAGTCTGAGTTGGGTTTTGTGAAGCCCACATGCCTTGGTTCTAATGTGTACTTAATGAATGCTAGTTTTCTATACTATACCACTTCTCTTTGCTTTCCATGAGCATAGGCTATGTACAACTACTTAATTTGATGTTCAGTGTTTAAAAATTGCTTTAGCATGTGCATTTAGTTATTGATGTTTAAAAAGTGCATAACTGGGGTTATTAGTAAGTCAAGAGACACAATGGAGAAATGGTTTCTGAAGCAACCAACACCCCCTCTGGTTGGATGCCCAAGAATGCAGCCCTATTCTTGTGTTTTTACAAGCCTTATGTTGATTTATGTTTGCAAATGTACTTTTGGTAGTTTTCTTAGGCTGTATTCCCAGTGTCTTTCTTTAGATAACTATTGTATATATATTTTTTGCAGTATTTTCTAAGTGTTACAAGGAAGAAGGAATGAAGGGGATAAAATGCACATTAGTTTTTGTGGGATAAATTCCAAACCAACTGATTCTAGTAGAAATTCTCTCTTTCCCTCTTTTTTTCCCCCATCTTTCTTTTGGTCAGTTATAATATCATTACATGTAGCATTAATATCATTACAGCACATTACAGCTTTCTCAATGTTTCTTCTTTGAATAAACTCAATCAACCACAATTAGTTACTACATTAGTATTTCAATTCTAAGTACTGGTCATGACTAGAAAGTGAAGCAAAAAGAATTGTTACAAAGGTTACAGTCTCATTCAGAGAATATATCCTTTTTCCTGGATCTTGCTAATACACAGTTTGTTTTGTGGGTAAGCCCAAATACATTGTGAGTTTGACAAAGCTACATGGTAAGCTTTTCTCTATGCCTATTAAATCTTAATAGTAACAGACATGATTTATTTTACCCTTGAATTATTACTTCTCTCATAGGAGAGAGTATCAGACATCAAAGATTAACCTGACTTTGTAGAAACAACACTGGAATTGAAGTGGAAACAGGATACAAAATTTGCTCTGTCCTGTTCCAGCTGTATGATCTTAAGTAAATCAACTTCTCTGAATTTTGTTTTCCTTATATTCAATAGTGAGATGATTTAATCCCCAAATTTCTTATTGCTGCAAAAATGTTATGACTCTTCAACTTTTCCATTGGTCTGAATTTTGTCTATGGTGTCTTTAAATAATTTATTTTAAAAATGTTGTTATTTGCAGTCTGCCTAATTATACCTAAGTTTGTTCTGGTATATCTGTTCCGTTAGGTGTTGGATGTTGTTTTCAGAAATAAGATTTAAGATTCCAGGCAGCTACACTAAGCTCTTTTGAAGTTGGAACCTCACTTCTTTATAAGCTCACATTAATAATCATTTTTATCATGCTGTGAACTTCTCTACTGATATACTCTCTCTCTATATATATTTTTTGTTTGTTTGTTTGTTTGTTTTTAAGATTTTATTTATTTATTTGACAGACAGAGATCACAAGTAGACAGAGAGGCAGGCAGAGAGAGAGAGGAGGGGAACAGGCTGAGCAGACAGCCCGATGCGGGGCTTGATCCAAGGACCCCGGGATCATGACATGAGCCAAAGGCAGAGGCTTTAACCCACTGAGCCACACAGGCGCCCCTATATATATATATATTTGTGTGTGTATCTGTATTTATATCAGTTTCTAGATCTGGATGTTTAAGAGAACAATTTGAGGACATCTCAGAATAAGATCTTCTTGGTCCTGTTCTGAAACCCTAGAGTATCTTAAGATGTATTACGTTATTTAGAACAATCTCTCCTCTTGGTGCAAAAAATTATTGAACCCTGTCTACCTAAAGGCTTTGAAATGATCTTACAAGGGTTCAGTTTACACCTAGAGAAGAGAATAGGCATGGGGAAAATAAAGTGCCAGCCAGATCTTGTACCAGTTTCTTCTCTTTGCCTCGTTCAATTATGACTCCAACAAAGAATTAAGCTAAAAAAAAAAAAATCAAATGCTTAACTCATTTACCCTCAGTATTCTGTGGGAACAATGGAATAGAAAAGCAGTTTTTTATAGGCCTCTCCCAAAGAAGGAGCTCAGGTTTGCACATTTTAACCTCATCTAGTCTCAATCTTATTAATGGTTTCATTTTGGCAGCAACACAGCCAAGAGTGAAAGACATAAAATCCACAATTTTGCCACAGCTGTTTCCTACTTCCTCTACAAAATTATTTAAACACCTTGTGACCCAAGGGGAAAGGGTGAATGAATGACTTTCCAAATGAATCTTCTCCTGTCCACTGTGTCCTTTCAGAAGTACTTGCTAATTGACGGAATAATCTTTCGCAATAATCTTTCACAATCCAGAGATTTAAAAACTGTATTTAATCTCTGTTCCTATGTTTCCATTCTGAAAACCACAATACCCATAGAAGCAGAATTGCTGTAAGAAATACGGAATCATGCTTCCCTTTAGAAAGCAGAGAGGACTTACTAAATACTCTAAAATCCTGCAAATCGTGTTTTTCAGTAGGGAGCTTCAAGGTCACATCTTTAGGATTTGGAAGTTTAAACTGCTGCTAACATCTCTCTCTCTCTCTCTCTTTTAAATAAGGAGCGAGCTGTCCAAACTTATGTTTTGAAATACCATTTTGAGGATACAAAGTCCAGATTCATACTAAAATCCAAAGAAATTGAATTACATAGTGGTAATAATGACACCCTTACCAGGTCAGATGTTAATAATGCCACGTAAAGATTATTTTGGTGATAAAGTTCATCTGGTACTACCGTGTGCCTCCTTCCCAACCCCACAGCACATACACATATACACAAAGGAGTAAGAGAAGAGAGGGAATAAAAAAAATCCTAAGACATCTCACATAATAAGTCAAAATATCAACCCTTTGGATAAAAAAAAAATAGGAATAAGAATTGATCTCAGGTCAGGTCTAATTTTGAATATTTCTTTCATTGAGAAAGAGGAATCTTGTAGCTAAATTTATGCTAGAAATGTTAATTCATTAAATGAAATTAACTCTTATCACCAACTGTGGGGTCTTTGTCAGGCAAATGCTTGAGTCTTGCTATTTTTATTTATTTATTTATTTTCAGTTTGTAATGCCCAGAGACACCACAGGCGATGTTGGCTTAGCTCAAAATGATTTTTTGCTCCTGCCTACAACATCCAGTAGAACGTGTCTCCCCCAGCCAAATTTGAACATAGTTGATTGAACAAGGGTAAACCCTTGAAAGGAGAGCAGCCAGTAAGATCTTCTCCCTGGAAAGCTTGAAATAGTGGTTAAATGGTTCTCACCAGCCTGAGCTGTTCTTGGGAAGAGAGATGGAAAATTTCCAAGGTTGACACAACCATTTCACTGGAATTCACTATCAGCAAAGCAAAGAATGCTGATCTGTGGAAAGGTAAGAATGAAGGCTATGTCCACAGACATTACAAACAACTCAACCTGAGCTCCTTAAAGTCTCCATTTCTTGGTGTCATTGTTGCCTACTTTCTAACCCTTATTTCTGAAGACACTGCTCATTGTTAATAAGCTCCTTGTCTTATACTTAAACGAACAAAGTTTATGTGAATGCTTATACCCTCAAATTCCTGCCTTACACAGGTAATTGCAAAATACAGTAACTACCTTCACCTAACTAAATCTGATTTTATAGATGAAAGTGAAATGTAACAATATGACAATTTTGAGAAACAAATTCTTAGAAAATATACAGTTTTTATCAACCTTGCATATAGTGGTTATTGAATAATTCTTGAATCATTTTTACCTGTTTTAGGTTAAATTTTTCTATAGTGTATGTGGGTAGGATATCTGGAAAAAGCTACAGTTTAATTGGTATGTCAAACCACAAACTGCTTTGAGGAAATATTTTAATGTTAATCTGGGTTTGTGTCTAATTAGTGTGAAAAGTTCTGAGTCCTTTCCCTCTCAAGAAATATTCTCTGAAATTTCGTGCTCTCAGAAGGTGTAGAAAGACAACATATTATCCTTTCTCCAATTGGAATCATCACAATGTTGGTTAGGCTTTTATTTCTCCTATAAAATATTTTGTTTTTAGTAGGCTCTATTTCCCAGGTGCTAAATTTTCCAGAAGAATAATTTCCCTTGTTATAACTCTTGGCCTGTATGGCATTGGTCTCTCTTGACTAGTTACTTACATATAAAAAGAGTTAATTTAAATCCAAGTCCTCAACCTATTTTTCACTGTTTGTAGATGACATTACGCAGTGGAAACTAGTATAGGTCCTTGTTAAAATGTTTTTCTATTTCAAAAGTGATGTTATTTTGAATTCAATTTCCCGGTTAACAACTCATTCAAAAATGCAATGTTTTAATAACAAAGTAAGTCCATTTAATTGGGAGAAAATTCTGTTCCAGAGGACTGGGGATAGAAATCTTTATATGGGTAGAGTTCTATTGTCACTTTTACATTAATTCATGTGGTATCATTAAAATCCAGATTGGTATAAACATGAGTCACAAAGCCACAGACTTCCTTTTCATTTTATGCATGTACCAAAATCCTGCAAAACATGTTACACTAAGAGGTACTTTTTTATACTTCTGGGTCACCACTTTTTGGAAGAGAGAACAATGAGATAGATCATTTACCCTAAGTCATAATGAAAAAAGATCTCTTTCTATATATTTCTCTCTCTTTCTTTAATGTCTGACTGTCTTTCTTTCCTTCTTCCTTTCAATACAGGCTACAAATAGGCAAATTTAACCAAGAGGAAGTTTAAAATATCATCCTGTTAACATTTTTTCCACATCTGCAAGAGTTAGCCTTAGAAGATTTAATTTTAAAAGATTTCTTCTTATCGTGAACAGGTTAGGACATAAGCCAAGTACTAAATTCTAGTTTAATGCCTTCTTAAAGAGAACAGAGTTTTCTTAGAATTTCTATGAAGTTCTGTGCTGTTTTATTCTCCACTTCTTGCCCACCAGCCTCCAAGACTTTCTTGACATCATCTCTCCATGACTTGTTATCTTTGTGATCCTTCAAGGCCCATATAAGACCTCAACAAAACTTCTCAAAAATTCAAGCCACAGCACCTGGGTGGCTCAGTGGGTTAAGCCACTGCCTTTGGCTCAGGTCATGATCTCTGGGTCCTGGGATTGAGTCCTGCATTGGACTCTCTGCTCAGCAGGGAGTCTGCTTCCTCCTCTCTCTCTGCCTGCCTCTCTGCCTACTTGTGATCTCTCTGTGTCAAATAAATAAATAAAATCTTTTTAAAAAAATAAAGCCAACAGCTACTTCTTCCCATACCTAATTTACCATAAGAGCATTCGTGCTTGGAATTTAGTAGTACTAGGAAAGATAAACACTTATTAATGAACAGTTCCTATTTGGTAGATATTTTTAGCTTATTATAATTTCCAATTCATCTCTCATTTATCTAATTTCGTAAAATAATAGAATAATTCCTCAGAGTACTGATATTGCAATACCTACATCTTCCGTCCCTTGCCATCACCCAAGTAAGCTTTGAAAAGCATTTAGGTCTACTTTTGATTGGGTCTTAAATACCTCCTAATTCTACTGAACACAAATGAAATCTGTACGATTAATTTTCTTTTTCTCTACCTTAATTTGATCATCCTTCTTTTCCTCATAATCCATTATCATTTCTTAAATATATATAAAAAAATCAATCAATACATACATAAACGGATAATTAAGCTAAAAAAATAAAGGATGTCCTCATATTGGGCAAATAAGCTATAAACATAAGTTAGTTAAATAATAATTGATGATGTCTGTATACAGTACAACAAGGCATGGTATGTTCCATTGGTAAGCACAGTGGGTCATGTACTTTCACAGGAGAGAGAGATTGCATTTATCACGAATGAACTGAGGCAACTGCATAGAAAAGGGAGTTCTTCATCTGTGCCTAGAAGGACTTTTTGAAATGAGAGCAAATACATTTAGGCAGGAGAGGTTAGTATGAAGAAAGGAAGGGAAATAAGATAATGCAGGGCTTGGTGGAGCCCCAAATCTAGATTGACTAGCTAGCAACAAATGTTAGAGAAGACCAAAAAAGAAGATTGGTTGGACTGTAGAAGGTCTGAATAGCATGCTAAGAATTTAAGAGTTTACCCTCTAGGAAATGAAAGAAATGGAGAGTTTTGCTATCAGAATTAAAGTGTTACATTCAAAAGACTTACCTTGCTGCAGATTTAGCTAATTTGATAAGGAAGAGACTGAAGGAAAGGATATGGAGGACTGTTGCTCCTGATGATGAAAGTCTAAAGTGAATTTGTGGAAACACCAAAAGAAAAAACAAAAAACAAAAACCATAAAACTGTTGCATGACATGGAAGGAGGAATCCACTGCGCTTAGAGACTCAAGGGCTTTTGTTAGGATAAGGCATCAAAAGTCCCAAATCAATACTGAAAAAAACTAATAGAGTGAGAGGAAGGATGGAAGGAAGGAAGGGAGGAAGGGAGGAAGGAAAGAAAGAAAGGGGGGAGGGAGGGAAGAAGGGAGGGAGGGAGAAAACATGCCAAAAAGAAGAAGGAATCTTCATCTTTGGAATTACTTAGTAATGAATAGTTATTCCCCTCTAGTGGGGAGTTCACAGGTTATGTTGATATGCTCCATTCAATGACTAGGATTTCCAGGTACTTGAATACCCTTGACCTTAGGAGTGTTCTTTTCCTATTGTGTGAATCTACATAGTTCCTGACATTAAGACATTGTTTTTTAAAGATTTTATTTATTTATTTGACAGAGAGAGATCGCAAGTAGGCAGAGAGGCAGGCAGAGAGAGAAAGGGAAGCAGGCTCCCTGCTGAGCAGAGAGCCCAATGTGGGGATCTACCCTGAGATCATGACCTGAGCCGAAGGCAGAGGCTTTAACCCACTGAGCCACCCAGGTGCCCTCTGACATTAAGACATTTTAATGTATTGAAAGAAAGCACACCAAAATGCCAGATAATATCCTTTACAGGGACAAATTAAAAAAAAAATACATATATATATATAGTGTTAGGTTTGAACACATTATATATATATATAATGTGTTCAATTTATATACTCATAAACCTAACACAATTTTCCCCTAAGTCCCCAACTTCATGCACCATGAAATATCCCAAAGAGCATTTCAAAGTTCTCCCTAGACACACACACACACATACACACACACAATCTTAAATGGCTTTTTAGATTGCACAGAACTCACTTTATAAGTCTGTTTGAGGAAGATGTGATTAAGATACTTTGAAATACCATTTTCTTCCATCTGAACTTGTTAAAACTAGATGTTTATCTAGAAGGACATTCTGCACCCCACTATAAGCTGGGGGTCCCTAGTGTCAATCTATAAATGGAAACAGTAGCAGCAAAAAATAAAGGTGACCATAAAAATTCCATATTTTAAGAGAAAGGTATCTCTCAACCATGACAGTTTATAAGTTGAGATATGTAAAATGAGTTTGTAGTCTTTGGAAAATTTGTCTCATGACATTTGATATAATTGCATTATATGTAGGGCTACATGATTTTAAGAGCAAAACCAATGCTCTTACTTACTCATAAAACAGAATATAATTAATAGATCTACTGAGGCATAACTTCTATCCTTTAATCTATGAATTCAATATTAAAAGGTGGTATAAATTAGACAAAGCAGTGAGCAAGGAAAACAGGCTATTGAATTCTGAAGGATGTGTGTGTGTGTGTGTATGTGTGTGTGTGTATGGCTGGAGGTGGAAGTTTGAAATGCTCTTAAAATTATTTTTTTAAGATTTTATTTATTTATTTGACAGACAGATCACAAGTAGGCAGAGAGGCAGGCAGAGAGAGAAAAGGGAGGACACAGGCTCCCTGCTGAGCAGAGAGCCCCATGCGAGGCTTGATCCCAGGACCGAGAGATCAAGACCTGAGCCGAAGGCAGAGGCTTTAACCCACTGAGCCACCCAGATGATCCAAAATTATTTTTATTAATAGAATATTATCAGGAATTTGAAGAAAAATAAAGTTAGGAAATTTAACTCTCTCCCAAATGGCAAGTTAAGAAGATGGCAAAGACTTAAATTGAGAAGAAATTTAAATGTCCTCTAATAAGCCCATGGTGTGGATACCTCCCCTCTCCAGGTACGTCAAGGTAGCAACTATTACAAGAACATGGTTTTTATAAAATGAGTAAATTCTGAATTGCAAAGAGCTGAGGGTCATCTGAGTAGAAGGGTCAAGTACTTTTCTCAGTCACTCTGCTCCTTCCACTGGTAAACCACAAAGACACTGTCCACTGCGGGATCTCAGATACCCTAGTTCTCAAGCACGAAGATGAGAATCGTCCTGCTGCCCTTCCTCTCAGAGTAAAGTAACCTGGATTCTGAGGGTCCATGGAGAAAGGGAGATAAATTTGAGGAATTTAAACAGGGAATTTGTCTTGGTCACATGGGTGCATTTCAGCGGACGTGACAATCTAATTGTTTCCTTATCATACTGCAAGGTTATCTCTCATTTGTACTGATAGGAAGCCACGAGCTGTGTTCTGAACAATTTACTAAATATAAACTTCTGATACATGCTTTCAGGCTCTAAATGAGGGCTTTTCCTGCTCCTGAAGTCTAGATGGCTTGCTTGTTGGTTTGTTTCTACAAATTCTCTGCAATTTGTAGAGAATTGCAATCTTGGGTCAGTTATCTTTGTACATAATGAGCCAATTCAGGGAAATCTGCTCTGACTGCTTCTCTGTGGAGGAAGCAGAGAACCACAGTGGTTCAATGATCTGGATGTTTCAGGCGAACTAGCTGGTTCACATACAAATCAAAATTTAATGTAACCTATGATGGTTTTATTGCATGTTATTGCTTAAAAAAAAAATCTTCCACCCCTTAGATGTTTTTCCAAATTAATTTATAGTAAGGTAATAAATCTGTCCACAGCCTCCTGCCCTAATTTCAAAAAATTGATTTAAAAAAATAATAAATTCCATTTTTCCTGCTTTATCATCCCACGGTACATATTGACATCGTATTTATGAGCATGATGTTAGTACGGAAAAATGTCGATGCATAACATGAATGTGTAACCGTATTAATGCCAAACTGATTTAAGCCGCAGGAAAATCCAATGGTCAACTTCTAGTTGATTGCTATCTTAATAGGAGAATGAAAAACACTACACATCCCAATACCCTCCACAAAAGTGATTCTCCAAAGGGTGATTTTGCCCCTCAGGGGACATTTGGCAAGGTCTGGAGAGTTTTTTGATTAACATGGCCCCCTTCCCCAGTGAGTTGACTATTGACATCTAGTGGGTAGAGGTCAGGCATGCTGGTAAACATACAGAATGACAAAGGACAGGCCACCCCTGCCCCCAACAAACAATTATCTAGTCAAAATGTAAATAGAAGTCCTGCACTGCAAACAAGCAAATGTCCTACTCCCCATGTGATAAAGGGTTTGCTTCCTATTTTAGGGAGGTGTGTGTGTGTGTGTGTGGGTGTGTGTGTGTATTCCAAGGCTGAGAAATGTATAGGTTGGAGATAAAATATATTCTCTCCACGGAGGCTAACCAGAGGCAAAACTTGTCTTCCTACCATTGCCTAATGTAATAATTTAAATTACTAAATCAGATTTCAAAATCTAACTTACTGAGAAGAAATAAGGGTTGTATAGTTACTGCAGAGTATTAAAATAATGCATGGGGTCACCATTAAGTACTAAACAAGATTACGAATTAAGACAAGGTATCCTGTATCCTTACATTTTTGCCTTTTATTCATAAAATGGCATTGTTCTGTAATGGCTAATATCTGATGTTGGGGCAAACAATAAGGAATTTGATGGTCTTCTTTAGATTTATGACTTAATTTCCAGAGAGACTTCTTATTGTAACTGAAATTCTTTCTTGACTAGGGGTCCATCTGGGACCATTTATAAAATAAACCTATTTCACAAGTCCTTTGCAAAGCTAATCTATAATGACAGAAAGCAGCCTAGAATTGCCTTGGGCTAATTATGGGTAGAAACTGAATGCAAAGAGACATAAGGGAACCATTTGGAATGATGGAGATATTCTATACCTTGATAGGGGGTGGTGATTGCATAAGTGTACGTATTTGTCAAAACTCATTGGACTTATACTTAAAATGGGTGCACTTGGATGTAAGTAAATTGTATGATAACAATGCAATGTGGTTTTGTTTTGTTTTTTTTAATTGCTTGCTTTGTATAATAAATTGTATGGCCATTTTACTCCCAAATCTAGTAATAATAGCAACTCACACTCAGATCTGGCAATCAAGTAACACATTATTTTATGTGAGCGATGGCTACTAACAACTAGTATTTCTTCTGTGTGCTCTATCCATACCAAGTAATTTCATTCTCACAGATACTGGTATTATTTTTAGGTTCAAGATGAAGAAACAGAACCCAAAGATTCTGATAGTAAATGTATACTTTGTAAAAAGAAAAATCCAAGGAATTCATTTTATTATAATTATATTAGTCATAAGTAAATTACAGGTGTTGGAAACTAGCTACCTTTCTTTTTTTTTTTTTTTTTTTTAAGATTTACTTATTTATTTTGGGGGCAGGGGCAGAGGGAGGAGGACTGATTGACTATCAAGAAGACCGCCCCCTCTGAATGAGGAGCCTGATGCAGGTCTCAATCTCATGACCACAAGACCATGACCTCAGCCAAAATCAAGAGTTGGAAGCTCAGCTGACTGAGCCACCCGGTACCCCCGGAAACTAGCTACCTTTCTAAAGGACACGCAGGTATATAATGAATATGCTAAGAACACAATGTATACTTTCCTTAGCTTTTCACCATGGATGCTCAGGTTGATCCCATAATACATTATATCTAACTTGTATGGAAAGATAATGCTATGAATAATTATGTCCAATTATCTATACTCCAGAACTAACCTGGCATGTTAGGGGTGTCTGATGTATGGTCACTATAAATGCTATTTTCTGTGTCATTTTTGACATAGTGTGTTGCATTCTATACTCTAAAAGAGCTCATTACTGTTTGCTTTTACATTGAGATGGTACAAACAGTCTTTCCTTGTAACACAGGCACAAATCAAGATATATCAAGAAAAAACACTTAAAACTGATTTACCTTAAACTTAGCTTGATGAGACAGTATGTCTGTGAGGGACTCAATAGGAAACCAATAGCATAATCAAATAAGGGAAACCTGCAAAAGGTTTATCAACAAAGGACGACTTATTACATGCGGAGGTCTGGGGGGTGGGAAGCAAAAAGATAAACCACATAAGGGAGGAAGAAAATGATTATATCACTCCTAAGGTCATCAGATAAAATATCAGTGTCCCATTAAAATTATATTTCAGGTAAATAACAAATAAATGTTGTAAATGTTTTAGTATAAGTATGCCATTTTCCCTTGCCTTTAAAAAAAAAAAGTTTATTGAGGTATAACTCCCATGATTAAAAGAGCAACGACATTTGTTAACTATTTTAAAGTGTATATTCATAAGGCTATACAATCGTCATCTCTCTCTGATTCCCAAAATATTTTCAACACCTCAAAAGGGAACCGGCCTCACGAAGCAGTCCTTCATCATTTCTTCTTCCCCAGGCCCTCACAATCACTGAAAAGCAGATGCTTTTTGTCCCTATGGATTTACCTATTCAGGGATATATCATATCAATGAAATTAGATAATATGTGACCTTTCTGTCTGATTTCTTTTACTAACAAAATGTTTCAGGGCTCATCTATATTGTAGTAGGTGTCTGTATTTCATTCATTTTTTATGATTGAATAATATTCCATTATAGATATGTGCCAAATTCTGTTTGTTTATTCATCTGTTAATGGATATGGATTATTTCCACTTTGGGTATATTGTGAATAGTACTCCTATATAGATTTAGGTATTTTTTTAAATTTTTTTTAAATTAACATATAATGTATTATTAGCCCCAGGGGTACAGGTCTGTGAATCGCCAGGTTTACACATTTCACATACCCTCCCCTATGTCCACAACCCCACCACCCTCTCCCAACCCCCCTCCCCCTGGCAACCCTCAGTTTATTTTGTGACATTAAGAGTCTTATGGTTTTTCTCCCTCCTGATCCCATCTTGTTTCATTTTTTCCTTCCCTACCCCCCAAAACCCCCACGTTGCCCCTCAACTTCCTCAGGGAGATCATATGATAGTTGTCTTTCTCCAATTGACTTATTTTGCTCAGCATAATACCCTCTAGTTCCATCCATGTTGTCGCAAATGGCAAGATTTCATTTCTTTTGATGGCTGCATAGGCCTTTTATTTTTCTTTTTGCTAAATCTTATGACGTTAAGTCTACTACACCCCCACAAAAACAACAACAACAAAAATACAGGAAAGGAACAGAGCAGCTTCCTGGTAGACCAGAAGGCAGCGATTTAAATAAAACAGCTAAGAAACCATTAAGTGGAGAGGAGAGAGACACCCACAGTGGAAGGAGCCTGGGAATGAGGTACCTGGCTTCACTTTTCTCCCACCTCCTGACATTGACAGAGGGTTCCCAGTGTCTGAATCCCAAAAGACCAGCTTCCTAAGACACAGAGCCCAGGGAAGAAGGATGGGCAGGATGAATCTGGAGGAACAGGTAGAAGATACGTGGTCCAGCTAGGATTACTTTGCTAACACAGCAAAGGTGGTAACCAGGCTTTGGACAAAGAAATCCACAGCTGAAGTGACTCCAGATTCATACATGAACTTGAAATCCCTTTCAAAACTCAAGTCAACAGGAAAATATAAACTAATGCCCGTAGTAGAGTGTAGTTTTACTTAAAATATTTATCCTGCATAACACGGTTCTAAACAGGGAACACAGATTGTACAAAAAATACATGAAATGACTCAGTGGTATCCTCAAGAAAACTAGGTTGCCGCTTTTTTCGGAAAGGAAAGGCAAATCAAAATGGAAGCCAGATTAAAGCAATCACGTAAGGAAAAAACAAACAAACAAAAAATGGTAGTCAGAGCCTATGGCATTTCTCTTACAAAAGCAGATAAATGAAGGTCCAAACGTCTATAGAGTAAATCAAACATTCCCCTATGGATATAATTGTTTTTAAGATTTAAAGACTTTTTTTTTTAAAGATTTTATTTATTTATTTGCCAGAGAGAGAGAGAGAGCACAAACAGAGGAAATGACAGGCAAAGGGAGAGAAAGAAGCAGGCTCCCGTTGAGCAGAGAGCCCGATGTGGGACTTGATCCCAGGACCCTGGAACCATGACCTGAGCTGAAGGCAGAGGCTTAAGCCTCTGAGCCACCCAGGCACCCCAAGATTTAAAGACTTTTAAAACCATTCCAGTTATGTGACTCTAAAGTTAGATTGTTTATGGTTAACCATTACCTATGTTTACACATAAATATGTTCTGATCAAAACGTTTTGTAAAATTTATCTGTGCCCGTGACTTTGGATTCCTTAAAAATGTACATTATAAGGGAAAACCTAAATAGTTATCTACACAGTGTGGTCACAAATCATGATAAAATAAATACACAGAAGCACGGACATAGGGAATACATTTGCATACATATCTCCCTGGAAATACATGCATAGAAATAATGACATTCCTTCTAATTCTGGATATAGGAATTACAGGTAACATTCTATCATATTTTTAGTTCACTTGAAAATTTCCTATACTAAATGATTTCTTAAAATCAGTCAAAATAAATAATATTGTACTATTCTTTTATGAGGCTTTTATGTTCTGAAATAATAATGTTAATCGTCCTTTTACATTACTTGTGATTCTGATGGAAAAATGATTCAAAAGAAGAACACACTTACTCTAGGATAACACATTGGAAACACCCCAGAGAAGACTGTAACTTTGTGTGTTCTTTTCATTTTCATAGTAAAATGGAAATTGTTTGTAGTTGTTGCCAAGAATAAGGCTTTGTAACTTTGAATTTGGCACACACCATATACTACATATCACTATCCAAATGTTGCTGGAAAATCTGAAGACTTTTTTAGAAACTTTTACAAGAGTGAGTGAAGTATTATCTTATCACAGTTAACAATTATATGATCATTCTCTTGAATGAGTACAGGGGGAAACATCAAGGGACATTTCTGGCCTGGCATCCTGACTCCCCATATTTGGTACTGGAATGACTATCACTCCATAACTGGGCCAGTGTCCAGGGAAAGGAGAAATGGCTCATGGTAGGGGACATGCACTTGGCATCGCTTGGGCCATTTCTCAACATTTCAGTAACTGGAATGCCTCATTTCTCTGTGTCGACAGTCCTGAGTAACATAGTAGTACCCGGGAGATCATTTAAACTCTAATTTTTTTTTTTTTTAAATAGGTAGCTTTTCCAGGCAAGCATAACATTTTGCATCTTAAGCCCTGTCATCACCCATAGGAAAAAAAAATACATATATGATGTATTTCCTTTCATGCATTTCAGTTCAAATTTTTGAGGTCATTTTTTTTTTCCAAATAATCGCTGGATACAGTTCTTTTTTTTTTTTTTTTTACCCCTCTCTCTCCTTTCTAAGTTTCAACAGCTTACCTTTAAAAGACATAGAGTAAAGAAATGTTAAGATTCGCATTTTTTTCTAAAATGAAGATTAGTATTCACTGTATGAAGCTGATATCCTTCTATAGGAAAAAAATCATAATAATTTGAGGATTTCTAAGTTGCTGAATAAGAATGTGGTGAGTTGGGGCACCTGGATGGCTCAGTGGGTTGGGCCTCTGCCTTCGGCTCAGGTCATGATCTCAGGGTCCTGGGATCGAGCCCCGCATCAGGCTCTCTGCTCCACAGGAAGCCTGCTTCCCTGCTCTCTCTGCCTGCCTCTCTGCGTACTTATGATCTCTCTCTCTGGCAAATAAATAAATTAAAAAAAAAAAAAAGAGTGTGGCGAGTTTTTTTTTTTAAGTGCATTCTGTAATCTTGCGATGTAGTGTTCAGCAAATACAAAACAGGACACTATGAAGGTAACAGAGAAGAGAATGGGGGGTCCAAATTGCTTATTTCAGTTTGAGATTCCACTACAGGTCTATAACGAGGGTCCACTGGAAGACTCCAGTATCCTGTACTCGCTGGAGTGATAAGAGAATAATGTATGATCTCTACGATTCTTATGTTAATTACAAAAGAAAAATAGTGTTCTTTTTAGCTCGGTGTCTTCATAAACACCAACCTATGTGACGGCCAGAAATATTAGTGTAGGAGGAAGAAGACCTAATTAGAATAGCATCAACTTGGTCAAATCATGTTCTTTGACGTCTTTCATTTGTCCTCACCTGAAATGTGGATACTCACTGTGGGGCATATTTCAACAATTGATAATTAAATTACAACTTAAAAATAATTTTCGAAACCTTTGCTTGAACACACGCACACACACACACACACACACACACACTTACATGCATACTTTCCATATGCTAAGTCTATTAGAGTAACTCAAGACAAAAAAATGAGAATGGGCTCCCATATATTAGAACATTCTTAAAGTTAGCAGCTAGAAAATACTGTCATATCAGATCTGTAAGCAGTTGCTCCATCCCAAAGAATGGAAAGGTGAATTAAGTTGGGAGTAGCCAACATTTTTATTGTAAAATAATCACTTCAAGAGGATTTTAGTTACAGAAGTTCAAATCAGGACCTGGGTTTGATTTGGGATGGGACAGGTGGTGTTGCAGAGTTTCTAATATTTTGAACTGGTTATATTTAACAGAGCTAAGTCTGCACAACATTCTTCTTTGCTCTTCTTTGATTTTGTATTCTCTGTATCATATTCTAATGTCTTTGGGAGGAAAAATGTGTCAGTAGGAGCTAATGCATTTGGTCATTCGTGATTTGGAGTAGAGATGCTGAGATACAATGAAAATGCAATCCTGCCCTTCCTCTCCAACTGGGTGACAGAAAAGAATGGACTCAGATAGCTACAGTGCTACATTGTTGCTGTCCCGTGTACTGCATTGTAGACTATATGGGTTATCCTGGGGAAATACGTCAAGGTATTCCTCTTGTGTAGTAGTTAATGCGTGGTGTAGGGGAGGCCAGAGGGCAAGGCTATCTCTCTGGCTAAAAGGTGGGTTTCTATGAGATCCATGGGCATGCAGGCTTTGAGGTTCCTCATTAGATCATTCCTGAGTCTACCAGCTTGGACCATGACTGTTCTGGGCCCTAAGAGTTTCTGTATCTAACTATTGTCATGAGTTACTCTTTGTATTTTCTTTTCCTTCCATACGTTCTGATGCAAGACATCTCAAAAGGTGCTTCATGGGACATGGGAAAACAAAGAATCCACCCTGATCTTACCCCTCCCTGGGAGAATGTGGACACAAGAGAGAATAGGGACAGCACCGGGGAAGGCAAAACCCAACATCTTAAGGAGAAACAGGGAGTTAAATATGGCAGACTTCTCCTCTTCCTCACGCCTCCTTATAATCACAATAAAGTTAACATAAAAAGGAGATAACCCAAAAAGACAAAAAAAAAAAAATTGGAGAAGACTCAAATGTAATTCAGAAATTTCAACAAACTTTAAAGAAACTGCAGATTCAGAGTTCAGGAAGGGAACAGACTTGGCAGTTTGTAAGAATTTGCAACCTGAGTCTGATGGGAATTTGATAAGGATGTGTTCCAACTGGCCCTGAAAACCTCCTAAGAGTAGGCTACAGACTATGGATACTATCCAGAGGCGGGGTAAGGTGGAGTGCTGAGTATACAGAAAAATAGTTGAATTTAATACAGTTTGGACTCCCAGAGACTGCAGAATCCAATGACCGCCTCTTTCCCTCTTCCTTGGAGATTCTTCTTTGAAGAAATTAAATCTGAGAGGTCCTAGAGACACAAATTCAAAAACGGAGAACCAATATGTAGCGAACCATGGTCTCTATGGTAGACAAACCCTAAGGGAAACCTACCAGCCCCACTGAGTCTTGTCTTCTAGATTAATACCATTGTGGCATGAATGGGACCTCTGCTTTGCTTTGGCCAGTAGAATATGGAATGACATGGGATGTTACTCCCATGATTATGTTACATTATCTAAGACTCAGTCTTAGCTGATTGGAGCTATAGAGACTCCCCCTCACTGACCTTGCAGAAGCAAATTGTTGCAGAGTAACTAGCTATGTTGAAGGAGCCCATGTAGCAAACAACTGTGAGTGGTCTCCCTATGAATGGGAGGCAGCCTCTAGAAGAAACGGGAGCCTCAGTTCTGAAACAACAAGGAAAAGAGTTCTTCCAACTGTGAGGGATCCTGGACGTAGATCTGTCTTCAGTTGAGCCTCTGATAAGACCAGAGCCTTGGACTTTAGCCTGTGAGCAGAGAAACTGGAGCAGAAGACCCAAACGAGTCATGCCTGCACCTCTGACTTACAGAAACTGAGAGATCCTAAATGTGTGTTGTTTTAAGCCCCCAGGTCTGTGGTAATTTATTATGCAGCATCAAGAACTGATACAGTCTCTCAAACTCTTTCCTCTACCTGGAATATAGAAGTAGAAACCATATCCTCTACCTGGAATATAGAAGTAGAACCCCCTCTCAACAAACTGAAGATTGAAGGACTGTTTGCTTTAAAGCCTAAGAGGTGTGATTTGCTTGCACAGAGGAACTTAAACTAAAAGGCTAGCCACAGTCTGATCATCCCACATGCAAACCCATTAACTAACATGCATCTTGTATATTATATGTATGTAACAGAATTCCAAAGGGTTTTTCTTGAGTTACATGAGAGGATCGCCAGAATTTTGAATAAGAATTTCCAATCTGAAGTCACCAACAAATTAAAGGTATCCAGAAAAAACAGAGGCAAATCAAGTGAAAGAAAGAAGAAAGAAAAAGGAAGAAAGAAAGAAAGAAAGAAAGAAAGAAAGAGAGGGAGGGAGGGACAAAGAAAGGGAGGGAGAAAGTGAAGGGAAAGAAAAGAAGGTCAGGGAGGAAGAGGGGAGAGGAAGGAGAGAGATAAAAGGGAGGGAGGGCGGAAACAAGGAAGGAAAGAAAGAACGAAAGAGAGAAAGAGAAAAAAAAATTAAACTAAAGGTATCCAGAGAAAACAAAGGAAATTCAGACCAAAGAAAGAAGGAAGGAAAGAAGGAAGGAAGGAAGGAAGGAAGGAAGGAAGGAAGGAAAAGAAAGCTAGAAGTCATGTTCTTATTTTTAAAAAATCAGATCCTTACACCTATTTTTTTTTTCAGATATCCTTTGATGCTCGGTTACATCTGATCATTTGCTGGCTAGGTATTATAATTTCTTCATAAGGGCAGAAAAGAAATTTTTTCCCTTTATTAATTCTTCCTGATTTGGAGATCAATGTTAGTTCAAAACACAAGTCATTTTAATTTTGTCATAACAGAGATCTAAATCAAAAATCTTTTCAAAGCCACATGATTTTTAAATGTCAAACAAACACACAACCGAATTATAATTTTTAATCTCTGATAGTTGAGAGCTGAAGGGAATGTTAGGGTACATGAAAGGAGTTTTGCAAGATCTTCCTGAAGGAGGTATTTTTAAATGTACTAACCTTGTGATATCATATGTCAAATGTATTATAGATGTATTATAATATTATATTATAGTATCATAAATGTATGATAAACTTCTCTGAGCGCTACTTTTTAAACTTAGCTCCAATAAAGCATAAACTGCTAGAAGATTTGCTAATTACAAATAAAAGGAGAAAGTTTTTCTGTTGAGTCTCCACAAAACCTTGCACCTCTGTTTTTCATCTTCAGAAAGAAATTCACAGTGTTTTTTTCCTGAGAAAAAAATACTCTGAAGTGTTGAATTAGATAATCAAAAAGGGGGTGTTGTGCAAAAAACAATGAATACTGTTACGCTGGAAAAAAAATAAATAGATAATCAAAAAGGTTCTTGATTATAACATTGTGATGATGATTTCCAGCCTGTGTGATAAAAATATATAAGGGTACAATAATTAGATACATATATACTTACCTTTTTCCCAGAGTATAAAAATCAAATTAGAATTCATTGGAAAACTCCTGGTCTCCCATTTTTTTTTTCTTTAATTCGTATTTATACATTATTTAAAGTATTTTCCATTTTTATGTTTGGTTGTTTTGATTTTGAGCCCATCATCTGATCTACAGATTGTGAGGTCCAGGCAACAGTTTAACAACCAGAAAAAGATCAATAAAGCCCTACTGCTTAGTTTTTACAGATTTCCTACAGGTAAAGACTCTCACAATAGCCTATTTTAAGCGATCAACATGCTGTCACTGAATGCAAATTTGGGAACAGAGGCTCACAATTGGTTCTCCTGAGCCAGTGCAAGTCAGCTACAATATACCATTGTGTTTAACCGGTGTTTCTCATATTACAGGCCCTTTGACTCTCAGATGCTTTCATTTAAACATGAGTATATGTTTGATTTAAAAATGTGAGTATGTATAACATTTCCATAGAACTTCTGCCAGCGGATGACATTTTTTTTTTCTGGTGGTGATTTGAAATGTTTAACTATTTCTGATTTCATGCAAAATAATACCAGGATTGTTTGGATGATTTAATGTTGTTACATATGTTGTTGGTGCTAATGGAAATGATGAAAATTAAATTTTGAAAATTAAAATTTGCTTCATTTTCTCTTCAAGGTTTCTCTAACTCCAGAGCATCAATATACACATCTTTCTCATCTCTAGAAAATATAAGAGAAGTATGCCTTTATGAAATTGATAGCATTTCCTACATTGTTTGGAGTTTATCACTATATAAAAATTCAGGTCTATACAAGATTAGCAGGCAGATGAAAAATCAGAGGACGTGATTTGAACATGGCCTGATTACAAAACAATTCTATGATTGACACAAACTCCGAAATCACCAGACCTAATTTTTCCACATTCTCATTCCACTATTAACCAAGTGATCTAATGATCCTCCTGGTTTCACTTGTGCTCATAAAATTCCTCATGATTCTTAAAGTTAAATGGAAAACGAATGTGGAAAATGACGGCACACAGAATTCTTGTGTACGAATTAAGACTGATACATGACAATAAATGCCCCTGGTGATCTCAGAAGGAAAGCGAGCCAAGTTTGTCCCTGAGAAAGTGCGACCTGTTTCCTATACCTACATATTATAAGTAAGTCCCTCCATCCCCCAAAGAGACTCCTATGCGGACATGTGTTACAAAATATTTGCTGGGGAGAGTTCTTGAGACCATCACCTGTAATGAGAAAGGACGGAGGGGGATGCAAGTGTATCAAGGGCTTTGGCCAATCCCAAGGAAAGTTTGACAGCTGGAATGGTCCTTATAAGATGCCTCAAGTCAAGGCAAGGGAGTGAGACCTGATGCACAGACAAGTCACTGAACAAAGACTGTCCCAAGGGAGGAGACATAACCTCTCTTCAGCCAAAGATAGTCCTGGGAGGGACTCAGCTGTGTCAGCGGTAATACTTCCAGCATCTAGAACGAGTACCAGGAAGGGAGGAGGCTGAGGATCCTGTTCAGAGCAAGTACAATCTCATTAAACCACGAGCCTCTTTTTTTTTTTTTAAGATTTTATTTACTTATTTGACAGACAGAGATCACAAGTAGGCAGAGAAGCAGGCATTGAGAGAGGCAGGAAGCAGGCTCCCCGCTGAGCAGAGAGCCCGATGCGGGCCTCGATCCCAGGACCCTGAGATCATGACCCGAGCCGAAGGCAGAGGCTGAACCCACTGAGCCACCCAGGTGGCCCTAAACCACGAGCCTCTTATTCTAGCTCTCCTTCTTTCATTATTAATATTCTATTTCAATTTTCAATATTTCAATTCAAAATTTTTGAAGCAAAGTAGATCATAATTTGACTCTTAGTCATTTACATCCTGTTTGAAAATGAACAGTTTCTCTACATGTAATTATTTCTAAAGCTGTTTTCTTAATGGAATAACATGCCTTAGTGTAAGAGGTTAAAGCCAATGAATGCAAATAAGTAACAGACATAGGATTAAAATGGGTACTGTGTTAGAGGGCATGTTTCACTTTCTGTGTTTTTAGAAATGAATTGGTTAGAGTATGATTTTTATTACAGTCCATCATGAATGTCAAAGTAGAAAAAGCCCTTTGATGTTTCTTAACGAGGTAAATCCAAGCCATTTACATTCTGGTTAACTTACACGGTAACATCAGTCAGGTCATAAATAGTGGCTTGTATTTCACAGGAGCTAACCATAATCTTTTAAAGTCAAGATTTCCCAAGGGTACATCTTGTGAACTAGCTACGAAGCTTTCTTGGTAACAAGATAGGGAACAAGTATTAATTGGATAGGAAATGGTATCCAACATGGATTACAGCTTATATTCTTAGGGTTTTCAAGGTGAATTTCTTGCAGACATATCCTAGTTTTTGTGCATGTTGAACAAGAGGTAGCCAGGAATTTACTTCTTTAATATGCCTGTATTATAACCTGTTTTATTGAGCTGGGGTGTGTGTGTGTGTGTGTGTGTGTGTGTGTGTGTGTGCGCGCGCGCACATTTGACGGTTCTGGCTTCAGTCTGATCTCTCAGAAAAGCTAAATTAATGGATATAAACCTACACTTTTCTGCTATATAGCAAATGTGATTTTCAAAGTGGGGGAAATAACTATTTAGCTTAATGTGGTTAAAGGATTTTAGGGTAGATAACAGCCTCATTTTCTACTTCTCTTTTTCTTTGCACACTAGATTCAATGTTAACCTCACTGCTTTCTAGATGAAGTGTATGCAACTTAAAAAATTACAGTTCTTGACACATAAAGGCTTAAAATAGTTATTAGTGATATTCTTTCAAAGGCAATTTATTAATATCATCATTGACATCTTAGATCATCATACATAGCTTAGAATCCTGAATTTTGCCTGAAACGGCATTTGTTCCCAGGTACATATTACTGACCATAATAATCCATAGTGTTCATCTTCTATGTATATGCATGTATACAGTTTTTCTTGATCGGGAAAAAATTTGTGTAATTTATCCAAATATTCCTAATGCATCAATAGAAATATTGTCAACATCTGGTGGAAAACTCCCATCAGAAATTAACTACATAGTGAAATATTACATTTGACCAGTTCCGACAATCCACAACTTTTATCATGCTGATAATAGGCAATTGGGTACTCAGGATATTGAGACAGAATAATTTCCTAGGCATTACCCTAGGGGAGGAAAACAGATTTCCATTGGGCCCAGAGCTGTTGGAAAGGAAACAAAGAATAAAATTTCCTAGTCTATCTCTTTCTCACTTCTAAAATGTTTAAAACCACAATTCTCTATCACCCACAGTATTTTATTTTGATTCAAAGTATATTATCTACGTATCCTCTGTATGTTTACTAATTACCTCTCTAGTTGTTTTAGAAGTTATTGAAAGAGGGCTATTTAAAATTCTCTATAAATACTGTTGGAACAATTGGATGCCCATATGGAAAAAAGGGAACTTTGAGCCATGCTTGTGCCATATACAAAAATAAACAGAAAGTGGGTCATCGACCTAAATGTAAAAGTGTAAAACTGTAACATTTCTTAAAGAATACCTGGGGGGGGGGGGGAAACAACTTTGTTATAACTGGCTTTGTAAAAATGTCTTAAACTCAACACTGAAATCATGAGCCATAACAAAAATTGATAAATTGTACTTTATCAAAATTAAAAACCTCTGTTCTTCATAAGATATTGTGAAGAGAATAAAGTGACCACAGACTGGCAGAAGATGTTTGCAAATCATGTATCTGATATAAAGGACATGCATATCAAGAAGTTTTGAAACTCAAAAATGCAAAAGCAAACAGTGGATTTTTTTTTTTAAAGGGGGAGTATTTAACAGACACCTTACCAAAGATAAGAAATAAACCCATGAAAATTTTCTCAACATGATTAGTCACTCAGAAAATAAATTTTTAAAATGCCAAGGTCTATGACTCCACACCTAATAGAATTGCTAAATGCTAAAATTCAAAGACTGACCATGCGCAGTTTTGAAAAAGATGTGAAATAATTGAAACGCCCATACACTGCTGGTGGGAACATAAGCAGATAGAACCACTTTGGAAAAATCATTTGGCAGTTATTTAAACATTTAAAAATAAATTTGCAGTATAACCTAGCCATTCTACTTCTTGGTATTTACTCAAGGGAAAGCACATACCCATATAAAAACACGTACAGGAATGTTCGCCGAAGGATCCCAAACTGACAAAAGTGCCTTTGTCCATCAACAGGCAAATGGGTAAAATAATTGCTACATGTACATAATGTTCTATTATAATGTATTATTATAAAATAATATATGGTGTATATAATTCTATGATTATTGTATAATTATATACTATTATATTATAACATATAAATATATAAAATTATTTATATGATGGACTATTACTCAGTAATGTAAAACAATGACTACTAATAAATACCACAACATGGTTGAATTTCAGTACAAACGCACAGCATGAATGCAGAGAGACAAAGAGCACAACTGTATGACTCCGTCGGTGTAAAATTCTGGGAAATTCACACTAAAATATAGGGACAGAAAAGAGGTGATTGGCTACCCGGGGATGGGAATGGGATAGAAGATGTCAGGAGAAGAATTATAAAAGGGTACAGGAAAAGTTGGGGGCTTCACGTATAGTTCATGGTCTTTATCCTGATAATTGCTTTATAAGCATCTAAATATGGCAAAATTTATCAAATTGCAGATTTTAAATATGTTCATTCAATTATACCTCCATAAAGCTATAAAGAATTCGGGGAAGAGGTTGCCATTAGTGGAGAGGGAGGAGTCTATGATTGAGAAGGGCTTCTGGGATGTAGGCACATTCTATTTTTTGATTCAAGTATAAATAACCCAGGTGTTCTTTTTATCATACTTCGTTCAGTTAAATACAACATGATTTTATGTTTACACACTGTTTATCTGTTAATTATATGTCATAACTTTAGAAGTTTAAAAATTAATATACACATTATCTTTGGAAACTATAATTTCAAAAAAAGGTAATTACCCTTAAGACTCATGAATTCATGAATTCTATCATGATTCCTTAATGACAGGTTAATAATTAAATAGTAATACTTTTATAATTATTTCTTAATAGTTGTACAATTCCTTAGTAAAAGCCAACCTGGACCTTAATATGTAATATACATTCCCCTTTATGTGAGCTTATAAATTATTTTAAGCTCCTTTTGGAAATTGAAATTGATTTTTACTTTACATTCCTATGTGAACTGCTTTTAAAAGATAAACCAGAAAACTACAATTAAATCATATCTCTCCCAGCCTCTTTAGTGGCCCACGCATCATGGAAATGTCTGTTCATTTTTTCCAGTGGTGCTGCTAGGTTTATGGCAACATTTGGGAGACTGGCAACTGAGAAGAATGCAACATTTTATTGTATGTTATTTTTATGGCTTTACCATATTCTGTAGCCATTAGGTACAGTGACTCTCTCATCCCTGGGGTACAATATTATATTGATTGTACGCATTTATCTTGTCTCTGATAGTTCATTTTCTTTTCCACCCATGGTGAATTTCCTTTCTGCCTTCCCCATTTCATCTAGGAGTCTTTCCATTCAACTGTTCAAAAGACGGTCTTATATGAAAAGCCCGGGAGGAAGAGTTTGTCTCTAAAAATGACTCCAAGAAAATGCCCTCAGTAGTCAAGGAGAATGACTATCATGTGTACAGAATCTAAGGGGGAAAAATCTTATAAAACAGTAGCATCCATAAAGCAAAATGAGAAACACATCCTGGTGTTAGGAAGGAAAAACACAGCAGATTAAAGGCGAACCATAAGAGACTATGGACTCTGAAAAACAACCTGAGGGTTTTGAAGGGTCAGGGGTGGGAGGTTGGGGGAACAGGTGGTGGGTGATGGGGAGGGCACGTTTTGCATGGAGCACTGGGTGTTGTGCAAAAAGAATGAATACTGTTACGCTGAAAAGAAAAAAATAAATAAAAAGGGAAAAAAAAAAAAAAAAGAAACCTTTGAAACAGGGATGGGAGATGGCTTTCTCAGGCATGGTCCTGGTCTGTAGCACTAAAGAGTGTCATTTTTCTTCTGAAAATGCCCTGGGTCTTACGGGTACATGATTATTTCCATTTTGAAGTAGGAGATTTAAGCCAAAGAGTCTTAATGCTCAATGTGAAACAACAGAGAGAATAGGATTAACAGTGGAGGTGTGGATTTTTATACTGTGCATTTGGGGCACACCGTAAGATCAGCAGCTGTACTAAAACACAATCTATTGTGGCCTAATGAGAGAGAACACACAAATCTGAATACAGGAAAAGAGTATCCCAGGGAACAGGGCCCTTTAGACTGAGAACTAGCGTGCACACTTCAAATGGTAACATTTCCCTTTGCACCATTCACAGAGTCATAGACTCAGAAAGACATGTTCAAATAAATTGTGTGCTGTAGTGAACTTACTCTCCCCCCCATTACCTTTCTTTTATGCATGTTTTTCATTTAACCGTGTACAATCACCCTTTGATTTCTCTTTTTCAGCCCACATTTGAAAAATAGTTAAATAGAAGTTCTGCTTGAGGCTTTCAAATTACGTCTCACTTAAAAAAAAAAAAATCTATGTTAAACAAAATGACTAGGTAAACCAATTTATGTGTTTTGGGCAACATGGGTTTCAAAGACACTTTTCATTCACCCAATAAAATAATTTACCTCTTTTGTTTATGAGGGAACACATTTCACTTAAAGGATTCCCAGGCACCTCCCTGCAATTCGGTTGTTTCTAATTTCTTCCAGCTGTAATAACTTAGTTGGGGTGGGGGGGTGCTGGTTTTAATAGGCTATACCAATTCTAAGAATTATACTGTCACTATTTGCAGATGGCACGATACTATATATAGAAAGCCCTATGGACTCCACCAAAAATTAGAAGTACTAAGTGAATTCAGGAAAGTTGCAGGATACAAAGTTAATACCCAGCAATCAGAAATGTCTTTATACATTAATAACAGAGTATCAGAAATAGACATTGAAAAGACAATTCCATTCACAATTGCACCAAAAAGAAGAAAACTCCTAGAAGAGACTTAACCCAGGAGGTGAAAGGCTTGGATGCTTACAACTATAAAATATTAATGAAAGAAATCGAAAAGAACAAAAACGAAAAGATAGCCCATGCTCATGAAATAGAGGAATTAATATTGTCCAAATGTCCACACCACCTAAAGCAATCTACAGATTAGATGCAATCTCTATCAAAATACCAGAGCGGGGCATCTGGGTGGCTCAGTGGGTTTAAGCCTCTGCCTTCGGCTCAGATCATGATCCCAGAGTCCTGGAATCGAACCCCGTATCAGGCTCTCCTAAGCAGGGTGCCTGCTTCCTCCTCTCTCTCTTCTCTCTGCCTGCCTATCTGCCTATTTGTGATCTCTATCTGTCAAATAAATAAGTAAAGTCTTAAAAAAAAAATACCAGAACATTTTTTGAAAAACTAGAGCAAATAATACTAACGTGGTTCCAGAACCACAAATAACCCCCATTACCCAAAGCAATCTTGAGAAAGAAGAACAAAGCTGGAGGCATCAAAATTCCAGATTTCAAGGTACTCTATAAGGCTATGGTAATCAAAACAGCCCAGTACTAGAACAAAAACAGACCCTTGAATTAACTGCTTTAAAATGGCAAAATATGTGTCCACGAACATTTTAGAGCAACATGAATTAGAGAGGCAAATGTACATTCATTCTTATTTGAATCGTTAAAAGACAACAATAAAAAAAAAAGACATATCAGTTATGTCTGATGAGGGTGACATTTGACACCAATTAACTTCTTATTAAATTGAGGGGGGAAAGGTTGATTTTTTTTTGTGATAATCCTACAGGTATTTATAGCTCCTGGGCAATTTTCAATACTTTGATTTTTTTAAAGAAGATATAACATATGCTAGAAAATGCATTGAATTATATTACTTTAGATATATATAGTTCTTCTTACTGAAGTTTGCTCATGTACAGTGCAGGTTTAGATATAAATGATCCCTTTGTCTCATTTTCTACTTGAAAATCTAAGCATGCAACATAATTTTTCATCAGCTTTATGCAAAAGTCAAAACTATTTATTCAATTGATGGGTTCAATATTTCTATCCCCAAAATTTTGCTGGAATGGAACACAGATCTTGTGTTTCATTTTGAAAATAATAAAATAATTCCATTGTTCCGAAAATGCCTTCTGAAGAGTTCCCCACCCCATAACCATGACTTGCGAACAATACCACGAGTTTGGCAACAGTTTTCATCATTTCTGGAGAAAGAGGGGGTGGAGAAAGCATATAGTGTTTCTAGAGTACATTTTTTTAGTACTTAATATATAATAAAATGAGACTGTCCTTTCGCTACCAGCATTGATGGTGTCAGTGTGGAGGGGGGCATACCCGTACATCTCTAGAGAAAAGCCATCTTTAAGAAAAGAATGTTGGATGGCTTCATGCATGATTTTGTCTGCAGGGAGGCCCTAGAGAGGGACATAATCATAACGGGGTCATACGGCACAACAGGTCTTCCTAATCAGTCAACTGTTAGAGCAAAACAAATGAGATACTGTTTCATGCTAGCCAATGTTTACTAAAGGCCTAGCTACATTGTTTTAAACCCTTGAAACATCACAGGCAAGGTCAGTCTTAATATCTCAATTTCATGGATGAACAGACAAAGGGTTCAGAGCGGTGACATAGTTGTTAAAAGAACTGGGCTTTGCTTCCAGGTCTGTCTGGCCCCATATCACATCCTTTTCCTATTAAACTATTCCTATTGCTTCTCACTTTGGAAGCAATATAAAGAAGCATTTTAAGAGTGGGTGAAGAGGTCACTGGACCTCAGCCTCCCTGTATATTAACACGCAAAGAAATAAACAGAAGGATAACAACCAAAGAATATACCCTTACAGCCAGCATCTCAAAAAAGAAGCATCCCAAGGGGAACCCGAGTGGATGCCTTCAGCTTTCTTAGAGTTATTTCATGAATGTTCTTTTTATAGGGAGCTGCCCTCAACTTTTTAAAGAAAGTAATTACAACCGTGATGGCGATGATGTTAAACTTTACATTTCTTTTTTAAAATTGATTAATTAACTAATTCGACAGAGAGAGAGAAAGAGAGAGATCACAAGTAGGCAGAGAGGCAGGCAGGCAGAGAGAGAGTAGGAAGCCCACTCCCTGCGGTGCAGAGAGCCCGATGCGGGGCTCGATCCCAGGACCCTGAGACCATGACCTGAGCTAAGGCAGAGGCTTAACACAATGAGCCACCCAGGTGCCCCTGAAACTTTACCTTTCTAACCAAATCCAATGAAAGCTTTGAAATCAGCACCGATGCGCAAGAAATCTTGTAAGGGTTGGAAGGAACACAGGTCTACAAGCCTACTCCAATTACCTAACAATAGCACCGATGATAGATGTACTGAAACGTCAAACAATAGGTAAAATTCAAGGGACTTGCATATGTCATTTGTGCCAAATAAAGCACCGAAACATGGCACGCCTTCATTTTTAACTGATTTCTAAAAAAAAAAAAAAAAAAAAAAAATCATATCTTGTTGCAAAGCTGCAGTGGTTACGGTATCAGAGTATCATTACTTTATAAGCACAACCCAAGAAAATGATGAATAGTAGAGCAGTCAAATCCGTGAAATTGTTTATCTCTGAGAGATCATGTCTCGACCCTCGTCTAGCCTTTGTTTTAATGTTGGCAATTTTTTTAAGGATCTTAAGGTTTTTAAAACCATGTTTTATCTTCTGCCAGATATAGGGACTATTGTTATTCTATTCAGTTCTCTTTTCATGAATTCAGAAAAATTTGAAAATAAAGAGGTTAATTAATTTCTGATGTCTTACAGCTGATTGACACAGTCCAAGAGGAAAAGAAAATACATTTTTTCCAAGTTTAAAGGCCCGAGATGGGATTTCAGAATCAAACGTGCCTGCGGATTGCTTTTCAATGGTGGGCCTTGCTCTGAGACTGTCCTTTTTCCATTCACCATTCCAGGATTTTTTTCCAAAAATATCCTGTGAGGTCCGAATGGTAGCCAGCATTCTGTCTTTGGTTGATGAGCCTGTACATTTCCCAATCCAACACTTCTCTTAAAAAAGAAATATAGAACGTATATTGCAATTAATCGTAATGGGGGCATCCTACAATGTTCCAAACCCTTGGAATCTTGCCAGATATTCTCTTTTATTCCTTGGTTGAAAGCAGAACAGTCAAAACCTTGGGAAGGAAAAGAGACCCAGCAAGCTGCTGGGAGACTCCTTCCCAATCTTAATCCCTGGGCGTCATTGTATTTTTATGCCATTTAAGCATATTTGTTCATACTAACAAAGGCTTTCAAAAGTGCAACAATGTTGCGAAACACGTGTTCCTACGGCCAAACATCACTTTCTCTTTCTCATTCTATGAGGCTCCCTAGGCATCTGCTTCCATACCTCGTCACTTGTTTGCCAGTGTCTGTCTTACCTCTTCCCGCCTCTGTTTCCAGCTGCACTCAGGGCTGGCACGTCCCTGCTTCCCTACTTCTGCACTGCTTTCCTGTCCCTCTTCCTCTGTCTTTTCTACGAATCTAGTTATTTATAGTCATTGTTGCATACAGCATGGAAACTCAAAATGGCCATAGAGCCGGCCAGCCACTCATCTGTTCTGAAGCCCAAAAAGGTTCATTCGACCACAGACTCGCTGGAGGTTCCTCGGGTTCTTGCCTTCTCAGTTTCAGGGAGGCTGCTTGGCCCCGATGAATTTTTGGGATAAGTGACAACAGCCTTCCCTAAGCTTGAATTTACTAAGTGTCTAACATGAGTCTAATCCTGGGTGAGGACTTGCAGGCAGTAAGGAATTGTATCACACCATCCTTCCTCTCAAGACTCAGTAGCAATTCAAAACAGATAATTTTTAAATAATAATAATAACAACAATAATAATAACAATAATGATGATGATGATGGAGGAGAAGGAGAGAGAGAAGGAGGAGAAGAGTTTGTGGCTCTTGGTAGAAATAGTAATAGTAGTCATTGGATTCTTATCTTGGAGCAATTTTTAGGAAAAAAAAATATTTGCCGTAAGTCTGGGATAATCAAGGAGGGCTTCATTCACTAGGTGAAACTCCAAGGAGACATCAAAGAGAGAGTAGAAAGGGTCAAATTTTCATAGTCGTTAAAGAATAGAAATTCTATTGATTCAAGAACACATGAACACATTCCCTTTTTCGGGGAACCTGGGTGGCTCAGTCAATTAAGCGTCTGTCTTCGGCTCAGGTCATGATCCCAGGGTCCTGGGATCAAGCCCCAAGTTGGACTCCCTGCTTGGTGGGGAGTCTGCTCCTCCCTTCCCTCTGCCTGTTGCTCCACACCCCCTTGTGCCCTCTGTCTATCAAATAGATGAATAAAATCTTTAAAAAAAAATCCCCTTTTTCATCTCTGTATTCAGTCTGCAAACATTCACATGCTACATGATATTTTGCTAAGGCCTCAGACAGACAAAAAGATAAGCGAAGTCCACACCCCAGCAAACCACAGCCAAACTTACTGAAACCTCAACAAAGCAATGGTAAAAAAAAAAAAAACAACAACAACAAAACAAAAAACAAACAAAAAAAAAAACTGTGATGCCTGCTTGTTTCAAGGATGTGCAAAGGTCTCTGGGATCAAGGAAAGGAAAAATACCAAAGTACTTGCAGAGAAGTTAATAGTGACCATCTGAAATGCAAGGGACCATGTGGCTGAAACTATGATTATTTCAAATATAAATAAAAGAACCAAAGCCATTTGGCTCAGGTCATGATCCCAGGGTCCATGCAGAACCAGAGATAAGGAGAAAATCCTCTAAGATCTTCTTATGGAGTCAGCAGTAATATTCTAATGAAAGTGGAAGAACCTCACTGAGACAGATTCAGAGAGTTAACCTTAGAAGGTAATTTAAATAAAATATATTCCTGTGGGCTCTTTATTTGCCCGAAGCCACAGCTCCCCTTCGGCATGCTAAGCATCGAGTGCCTTGTCAAAACACTCTTGACATTTATCAGCTGATTAAATCCTCCTGACATTATGACAGTGATGATGATGATGATGGCCCCCTTTTTTACCAAAGAGGAAACCAAAGAGAAAACTGAGGCAGAGGACAATTAAGCTGCTCTCTTAAAGGCTCTGGGCTTCAAAGTGTGAGAGGTGGGCCAGAACATGGGGTCCTAGAGCGCGTTCTTGAATTCTAAACCGTCCTGCTACCAGTCCTCGGGCTTGAGCCCAGAGAAGGGAGGAGAAGGAGGCAAGAGGACAAAGTGTTGGTTCACAGACCAGCCAGCACACAGAGGGAGGGTCAGGAGAGACAGAAGACAGGGCAGGGCCACTCTCCACGGGCAGGTGGCAGTTTTAAGTGGCAGAGGGACGTAACTTACTGGGTTTGTCTCTGGTGCCGCCAGACCTGTAGATCTCCACTCCATCACCCGAAACACTTCTCCAAAGGCCCTGAAGGGGTTCCATCATGCATCTTGTCCTTCTCAAGACAGTATCCATAGAAACGTTCATTGAAGGGGGTTGAAATATACGTTGTGCATTTCAAGGACAGGAAGGGATGAGGAACTGCTGGTGGGTCACCTTGAGGTCATGTCATCTCCTTGACTTCCAACTCTACTGGGAACCAGCTCCTAGAATCTCTGATACACCCTCTTCACAATGTGCCACGAGCAATCAGCAAGTTTTGTTAACATGAGGTGGCTTGTTTGGTGACTGTCTGGCTTCATTGGAGGTAGATGCTACAGTAACCTTAAGAGAATAAGTACCTTTTTTTTTTTTTTCCTTCCATCCAGAGCCCTATAATCCAAACCACAGATTTATTAAGTCCCCTCGGCTGGGGGTCAGATCTCTCAGGGCGTTCACTTGTGACCTCACGTGATTTAATAAAGACACTACCTTAGCAAACTCATCAGATCTGAACACACAACACTGTTTGGATATTGGCACAGGTAACTCTTGGAGAGGCAGTGATAATGTCCAAGGCTATTCTATTTTGGAGGATAGCTTTTCCCACAAGAGCTCTCTTCGGCGTTCAGTAAGGACGGGCTTTGTCAACTATTATTTAGGAATTGTTGGGTGAATTTATTAAGCAGTTGTATGTGTTCTAGAATGGCCACTGAGTCAGTGGAGGGAATAAAGACAGCAGCCAAATGATCTTATCAGAAGAAACAAGACTATGGTCACCAGGTCTTGAGGAGAGGGAAGCTGGCAGCTTTAGGAACTTGACCTGGTTGTATATACCATACCACTGCAGTAGGCAACACTGTCAGGCGTGAGGAGATGGACCAGGGGCCGGATATGCTGGTCCAGAACCCCTGCTTTCTCCTCTCTTTCAATGGTGCATATTCTATTGCAGGTACAGTGCATTTCTACAGGTCCAGCTGGCGGTAGGACAATGGGATCCCAGTGGAGATGGAGTAGTTTTCCTTCTTCTAGAGGGTAAAGGAACTCCCCATTCCCAGTGGGAAGTCCCATTGCAAATTCTAGGAGAGAATGGCTTTCCCAGATATGATGGAAGCTGGTGTTCTCAGCAGCATGCCTGTTGATTCCTGGTGAGGGGGCAATGATGGTTTCTCGAAACATCTATACATTCATTGAGGGTATTAGCAGGGATTCCCAGTCTGGCATATGGAGCATAGATCTTACCCTTGTGGCAAAGATAGGAAAAATAGATGAGGAGAGCCTGGGTGGCTCAGATGATTAAGTATCTGCCTTTGGCTCAGGTCATGATCTCAAGGTTCTAGGATCGAGCTCCGAGTCAGGCTTCCCCCACTCAGCGGGGAATCTGCTTCTCCCTCTCCCCCTACTTTCCCCGTCCCCGCTCCTGCTCTCTCTCTCAAATGAATGAGTGAAAAAAAAAACTTAAAAAGAAAAATAGATGATATTTAAAAGTTTAGCTGTGCATTAAGAAGGCATTCCCTTTCCTTTTATATTTTTCCCTGGAGACCTGAAATTAAGATTTTCATTGCTTCCAAATATAACCTCTGTTAGAGTACCATTTCCTTGAAAGACAAGAATTGCTGAGTCCCAACTATGAGTAAGAATGTATGATTTGCACATGCCTTGGAATCAAATGCTTATAAAACAACTTCTAATCTCCAAGACACACGGAGCTGCCATGAGTGACAACTGTCAAAGTATAAATATTTTCCAAAACTTAACTGTGACTTACATATAGTAAACACCTATCAAAGATTTTCTATAACTTATTAACTAATGAGGAGCCCAGTAAGATGTTAAAAACAGTTCCAATGAGAATTTGACCCACAAAAATGTATTTTCTCTAATAGACAAAAATAATTTGCATTGCAACGAACAGGAAACATCTACATTCAAAGTTCAAAGTTGTTGATTTGGCCAAATCAATAGCAAATCACTGAAAAATGCTCACCTATTTCCAAGACTTGTGTAATTTTTTTTTCCTGACATGAAATTATTAATAATAAAAGTAGAGGAAAAACTCATAGGAGGAAAATAAATTAAGACAAAGCACAGAGCTATGCAACCACAAATATGTTATTGGGCAAGAAAATAAACATAATGAAAAAGCTTTATTTAAAATATTAGCTTGAAACCACTGTGTTCTGAATATGAAGTTGTTATCACTGTTGCTGTTTTTTTTTAAGATTTTATTTATTTATTAGACAGACAGAGATCACAAGTAGGCAGAGAGGCAGGCAGAGAGAGTGGGGGAGGCAGGCTCCCTGCTGAGCAGAGAGCCTGATGCGGGGCTCGATCCCAGGACCCTGAGATCATGACCTGAGCTGAAGGCAGAGGTTTTGACCCAGGTGCCCTGATGTTGCTGTTTTTAATCTGAAAGTCTTCTCCTTCGCCTGAGTAATGGTAGCATCCTGTTCTGATTTATCTTCCTCCCTTCTAGCTCTGCCCAGACTAGACATTCTCAAGATGTAAAATTTCTTCCCCAGGAAGGTCCAAATAAAGAGGTTGGAATGACTCTGGAAACTTCTGCTATGGCTGGTGTTTAAAAAAAAAGTGGGGGGGGGGGTCTAGAAATTTTAAGGAAAGTCAGCTGGCTAAGTTCTTTAAGCATAGGGAGAAACGTGGTTTCTGTCATCAGAGAACAAAGAAAATCCAAGTGACCAAGAGAATTGCTGAGACTTTCAACCATTTAAATATGTGTAAACCTTCAGTTTACTGAAAAGAACTCCCATCATGCAGCCGAAGACCTCACTTTACGTGTTGTCAAACTGTCAGAATGATTTCAGGTGACAGATTTCTATTTTCCTCCTGGTGTATATAAAACAAAAATTAAAGACTTTTTCCTCCCCCTTTTTCATTTCAACCCAATAAGGCTTAAGGCTTGGAACGCAATTCCATTTATGCTTTGCCATGTTTGGCTGAAAGTTTAAACTTGAACTAGAATTGAGATTGATAGCTCTTATAGTCTACCCCACAGTGTAATTGTTATCCAGGTTCTGGAAGCCAGACACAATCTGAGAATGGGACTTGTGTCGTGTGTTTTAAAAGCTAGATTCTGTTTCCTCTCATTCACCCAACCCCCCCGACACAAACCCATCTAGAAGGTTTATATCAACAACATTTAATGTATAATGTGCAGCTTATCCTTGCTTTTAACTGCTTGGGTGGTTACAAGTAAGGTCACTTTGTTTCTCTCTACATTTTAGAAATGTATCTTTCAAAGAGGATTTTTGTCTCAGAAAAAAAAAAAAGGATTTGAAATGGTGATATACAGCTTCTTTTGTTTGGAATTAGCAGCTTTTCTGCAATGGAGTTAAAAGTGCTTTATCTTGCCATTCAGAAGAGATTATAAATTAGCCCAACATTGGCTGGCTAAAATTGCACAAAATCATGAAATAAAAGTGTATCACCTAAAGTCATGGGATAATCACTAAGAGGTTTTTAAAAAAGAGAAAAGAAAAAAAAATTTAAGGTTTTATTTATTCATTTAACAGAGAGGGAGAGTACAAAGCAGGGAGAGCAGCAGGCAGAGTGGGAGGGAGAAGCAAGCTCTCTGCTGAACCAGGAGCCAGATGTGGGACTTGATCCCAAGACCCTAGGATCACGACCTGAGCCAAAGGCAGCCTCTTAACAAACTGAGCCACCCAGGTGTCCCAGAAAAAGAGCCTTCCACTGTGGTTGCTTCTACAG
Source organism: Meles meles (assembly GCF_922984935.1). Taxonomy (NCBI): domain Eukaryota; kingdom Metazoa; phylum Chordata; class Mammalia; order Carnivora; family Mustelidae; genus Meles; species Meles meles. The sequence goes on from NC_060083.1 coordinate 54,565,743, forward strand.
AAAATGAGAGACTGAAGCTAATGTTTGGGAAGGAGATGGGAGAGAAGGGAGACGTCCTTCATTTTATCCAAGCCCTCACTTGGATACACATTGCTTCTACGCAATACTAATAAAATGAACTGAATAGTGACTACATAAAAATAAAGATCTTTGCACTTCTGTAAAATTAAGAACATTTTGGGGCACCTAGTTGGCTCAGTCAGTTAAGTGACTGACTCTTGATTTTTGGTTCAGGTCATCATCTCAGGGTGGTGAGATCGAACCCTGCCTTGGGCTCTGCTGGGCATAAGAGCCTGTTCAAGATTCTCTGTCACTCTCTTTCTCTCTGCCCTCCCACCCTCAAAAGCAAATTGAGAACCTTTTGCAAATAAATAAATAAATAAATAAATAAATAAATAAATAAATGAAATTAAGCAAATTTTGTAGATTTATGTCAACGGCCACAACAAAGTTGTCATGATATTTGAGTGAGAAGTTCAAGGCACAAATATAAATATGTATATTAGAATAATCCAACTATATGAAACCAAAAAGCATTTACATTTCTCTTTACACTTTTATGCAAAACAGGAATCAAATTATATTCAACGATGTCTCTTCCATTTCTTTATTTGGTTCATTGACTCCTTCTTGTTTTCGTTTTGCTGCATGATAATGTAAGGAGTTCCTACTGCTCCTCTTTCTAAACCTAAAATTTTTAAGCTTTATTTTTAGTAGAAGAAACTTTCTTTCCAACAGAAAGCTTTTTTGGCAGGTGTGGTGGGTTAAACAATGTCCCCTCTAGATGTATGTCTGCTCAGCATTTCAGAATGTATTTATTTGAGAGCAAGCAAGAGAAAGCATGGGCTCAGAGTATGGAGAGCAGAAGGAGAGGGAGAAGCAGACTCCTCACTGAGCAGGGACTCCCCTGACCCCCCGCAAAGACAGGGCTCGATCCCAGGACCCTGAGATCATGACCTGGGCCAAAGGCAGAGGCTTAACCACCTGAGCCACTCAAGACTCCTTTTTGAAGATTCTTCAGCATGCTGAGAATCTGAAAGATCCTGAGAAAAAGCCAGTTTATCTTTCATTAACATAAATTCTACACTTTTAGAAAAAAAATGGAATGGAATTTAGAAAAACATAAATTAGTTTGACCCCAAGAACATTAGATCTTAGCCCAGCCTATAGGTGGCCCAGTCTAGCCACCTATGACCACACAACCCAACTATACACACAACCTCTGTTTTCTTCTCCGAAGACAAGAGGTATTAGCTAGCTGCCTTGTCAAAGCCACAGGACTGCTAGAACGATCAGCCACCAGTTACATTGTTCTACTTTATATTTCTGATCCTACAGGATCACATGTCTGGGCTGCTGCTAATATCTCTACTACCTGTCTAAGAAAGCAGATACAAAATACCAGACTTAGTAAAAGCATATTGGAATACAAAGTAAAATGTGGTACAGGTAGAAGATTGAATTTGCTACTTATTTGACTTTTCTCATTTATTGATGCTATGTTAGGAAGTTAAAAGTTTTTTTTCATTTATGGACAATGCAAACTAGAAGAAAAAAATCAGTCTCTACCTCCATTCCAGTTCCACATAAACCTGATGCCGATTCTGAGGTTAGAGCACTACCTTTGCAGTGATGTTTATAGATGTAGGGACACTGATGACATGTTATCTATCTATCATCTATCTATCTATCTATCATCTATCTATCTATTGTCAACCCTCCTCCAAAGCATAAGAAAAGGGAAGTATTTTCACCTGTTTCTTTTGCACTCTGCATTTCTGTACGTTCTCTCTGCATGTCCTCGGCATGTAGGTGTGTAACAGATGTTTCCGACTAGGAATAATGTCTACGTTCCTGTTAATTTCACTAGAAAATGAAATATACATATATATGTAATACGGGAACTGTCTGTTTTGCTGTGTCACAACGCCTAGCAAAAGGGATCAATATACCAAGAGCCTACAATTGGTCTATAGAGATCCTTCATTATATCGTCAACGGAACATCACAACAAAACACAAAGCTACCATTTTCAGAAGATATATGACTCTCACCAAGCAATTAGAACAAAATGAATGTTACTAAGGGTTTGACGTACCAACAAACAAAGTCTCAAACAGATTAAACATACATGCAGGCAAGCAGAGATTTGCATATATAACTGATTTAAGGTGATAACTTGTCTAATTTTTTTAAAAGATTTTATTTATTTATTTTACACAGAGAGAGAGCACAAGCAAGGGGAGAAGCTGGCAGAAGGAGAGGGAGAAGCTGGCAGAGGTGGAGGGAGAAGCAAGCTGCTTGCTGAGCAGGGAGCCTGATGCAGAACTTGATTCCAGGACCCTGTGATCATGACCTGAGCCGAAGGAAGACGCTTAACTCACTGAGCCACCCAGTCACCCCCACGTTGTCTAATTTCATTGGTAGCTCATCAGATTTCATTCCAAATCAAAGATAAGTCTCTCCTTCTGAAAATATGAAGATATTAGCTAAAATACACCCATACATACACATACTAGACACATATATTTAGAAGACTAAACAATGTGATTCAAAAGGTCTTTACACTTAAAAGAGAGGATCAGTTCCCTACATAATTCTAATTTTCCAGCTAATTTTTAATTCTGTGGTTTACTTTTGTTCATTTAGAAGTAAACTTTTAACAAAAAAAAATATACTATTTACCGCAGTTCTATACGGATCAAACAGAATTTCACACACACAAACAACAGTATCCAGCTTCTAAAGTTCTTTTTCGTAATATATGCAGAGAATGACTTATTACTTGTCACTTAAAAAAAACACACATTTCCTCTAATGTAGGACATTTTATGAAACAGTCTCTATAACATACTGCGTGTCCATATGTAGACAGTGTGTAAAATAGACTTTGGATATTTTGCCATGGTTTGTAGTATCTGTGTTGGTGTTCCCTGCCAACTTTCCATTCTCTTTACCAAAGATGCCTAAATTGTTAATGCAGAATATTTTAAACATAGAATGTCATCCAAACCTATTTTTCCCTAATATACTTTTTAAAGGGGAAAAGGTCAGAATATTCCAATCAATTGACGTACTCAATCTAATTTATGCACTGAGGAGCTCAAAACTGTGCGTCATTTGACCATTTTCCATTCGTTGCTGGTGAGATTAGTGATAGATTTCTTACTGAATTTATAATCCACATTACAAGTAAAGAGAGCAAACCGATTACGCAAGACCTGTAGTTGTTGCGGTGTTTTGTTTGTGAAGGGCCAGTGATGGACACCTGGAAAAATTGGAAAGACTTGTGGGGAAAACAGAGACAAACCATTAACCCTTTCCATCTTGTCAGAATAAAGAGTAACTTGAGTCTGGTAACCTAGAACTATTTTAAGGAGTATGGACTGCTTTTTGAGGACATAGCTAGTGCCATCTTTCCAGGATAGAATATTGGCCTTGCGGAAATGATGGGCAAAATGCTAAAAACGGATTTTCACCACTCACTGCTATTCCAAATGAGGATGCTACATTTCCAAAGAGTCTTCCATGGAAAGAAAAAGTAAGTTAGCGAAAATAAGAATTTCCATGTGTCTATGAAAGAACAACATGTCCTTGCCAGTAGGACTGGTAGCGCTCCCCCTCCTCAAAACATAAAACGATAACAACAATAATTTTTTAAAAGATGAATTATTTTTAAAATATATATGCTTAAAAAGAAAACAACCAACACTGAACTCCCCCTCCCACCCCTGCTCCCAAAAATTGAAATACAAGACTTAGTTCTGTGTGAAAAATCTAAACAAATCCAGGCCTTTTTTTCCTGATACGTTTAAAGTTTTTGAAGTTTTGTGTTTGTGTATCTGGTTTTTGTTTGTTTGTTTGTTTTCTGTTTGTATCTGTTGTTCACAGTACCATGAACATTGACACCGTTTGAAAAGGGCCCCTACTTTTCACACGAATGGAGTATGCCTCTTTTTAAACCTAAGAGAATCGGTGCTGTCCAGTCCAAGAACCCAAGGAACATGGATTCAGCCATCCCCACATCCACCATGGATTCCTGTTGGTCATTTATCATTGTGGACAGGGGAGGGGCATCTACCTCCATTTCAGTGGAAAGGCACGAATTATAATTTCATTTTCTTTAACCCGGTTGTTAATACGCCTGTGGCTTTTATTAGGTACCTGAGTAAGGTCGAAAGAGGCCATTTCCCTGTGGATTCCTTGTTCTCCCTCATCTGTAACCCACTGGGTGGGACTAGTTAGCCTCAATGAGTCCCTCCAGTTTAGTTTTTAATCGAAAATCCCATCTCAGAGATGAAGATAACTCTAATGAAGCAGTGGTCAAGTCCTTGCTTCTTTACACCATGTCTACTCTGTTTTAATTCCAGAATCATGTGCCTTTCTAAAGGTTTCAGGGGTGGGTGCCGGGTGGCTCTGCCGTTTAAGTGTCTACGTTTGGCTCAGGTCATGATCCCAGCATGCTGGAATCGAGTCCAGCCTCCTTCTTCCTCTCTCTCTGCCTCCCTCTCTCTTTCTCTCATGAATAAATAAATAAAATCTGAAGGGGATGGGGGATGGGGTGAGTTTGGTGGTAGGTATTAAGGAGGGCACGTATTGCATGGAGCACTGTGTGTGGTGCATAAACAATGAATTTTTGGAACACTGAAAAAAATAAAATTGAATTAAAAAATAAAAATGAATAAATAAAAGATTTCAGGTGCCACAGAGACAGGCCCTTGAGAGGGGATGTAGCTCGGGAGTTAAGGGAATCAAGGAAGGAATCAGATTACAAAGGTTTGAATTCCCAGTTTCTGCTTCCTCCACCATTAGGAAATTACTGCATTTCTCTGAGTCTCCATTGTAAAAGTGGGCTTCTATCACCTCATAAAGCTGGCTCAGGAATAATGTGTTAACGTATGCAAAGTCCTTAAGGAAGTGCCTGGTGGGAAAATCAGGGCTTTGTGAGTGTTTGCTGTTATAATCATTCCCTCTTAATTCTAGAACTCAAGGAAGACGCTGATGGTAAACATTTATATTTAACACAGTTCCTAAAGTCCTAATCAATTCATTAGAACTTAACATTTAGTCAAAAGTTAAAAATAAAATGGCAGTAATAAGATTATCATCATTTTCAAATATAGAGTTGTCTGTGTTGAAAATCCAAGAGGCATAAATGTTCAACGATTACAACCATTAACATATTTTTTTTTAAAAAGCTACCATAGTTTTTCTGAAGAATAATAATAAATGTTTGGAAAAATAATAGGCACAAAAATCTCATTCACAATGGAAGCAAGGTATAAAATACCTAGGAATAAATGTAACAAATGTTCACTTAACAAATGAAAAAAAAAATCTACTAAGAAACAAGATCAAAAATAATAAAAAGGATAGTCATACACTAATTATAGATGGAAAACAGTGCTCTGTATTTTCATGTACATCAGAGCAACACCACTAAATGACCTCACCTACTTGAGATAGTGAATTTTATTACATGTAAAATATGCCTTAATAAAAATTTCTCCTCATGTGTTTTCAAACTGACAGAATAATTCTGAAATTTACCTATGAAAATAAAAATTTGAAAAAAAGCAAGAGAGAAATAAGCTGGAATGCATTATCCTATTTTAAATAATAATGCATATTTGAAACCCACAGGGATATTCAGTTTCATGGTAAAGAATGGATGGCTCATTAATAGATTCAACATGGTAGCCAGTCTCCAAGATAGCCCTGATACTTCTTGTCTCCCGATATTCATTCATGTCCTTATCTTTCCTTTAAACATTGAATAGTGCTGACCTGTGCAAAAACAGGATATTGTAGAAATGTATATGCATGGCTTTTGATGTGAGGTTATGAAAGACAGTGTGGCTTTTGTCTTATTCCCTTTGCATCACTTGCTTTGGGAGAAACCAACCGCTATGTTCCAAGGATATCCAAGAAACCCCAAAGGAAAAGTCCATGTGACAAAGAACTGAGACTTCTTGCTAATAATCAGAAGCAACTTGCAAGCAATTTGCATGAGCCATTTTGGAAGTAAATCTTCTAACCTCAGTTCAAGCCTTGAGATGACTACAGCTCTGATAACATATTGACTGTAACCTCGTAAAAGACTCCAAGCCAGAATCAGTTCAGCTGCACTCAAATTCTTGAACAATAGAAACTCTGGGATAGCAAGCAGAGATTTATGGTTGTTTAAAGCTAAGTTCTGAAGTAATTTATTATCCGGCAATAGGGAACAAATACACCCAGACATATAAAGATAAATAATCATATGGCTTGCACCTCGATGAGAATAGAGAGGCTCCAACAATCATATCTTATTAAAGATGAATATACCTAACACAAATGTAAATCTTAAGAAAAAGTATGAAACCATCAAAGTATTTAAAAATAACATATGAAGATGCATGATCCTGGACTTGAGGACTTTATTATAAGCATTATATTGAAAACAGATATCCAAAAGAAACTTACTAATGTAGTTATAATCACAAAATATAAACTATTTTGCAATAAAAGAACATACATACACCTGACAGGTCATTCGTATATATAAACACAAATTTAAAAATTTAAAAAAATTAACATACATAATGTAACATTAAATGAAAAAACTAATACATTAAAACCAATTTGGGTTTATCCCAAGAATAAGTGGATGGTTTACATTAGAAAATATGCTTTTGAAATTATGATTTCAAACTAGGAATAGAAGTTGTCATCTTAAACACGCAAAAGGAGATAACAAATCAATAAGAAATGAAGAGCTTACTAATGAGACATTAAAAGATGTTTGTATTTTAATGTGCAGCACAACAAGCATGTATAACATTACCATTTGTATTTAACATTCTAGTTGAGTTCTAGCTTAGACCCTTAAGGAAACAGAAACAACATAAACAGTATAAAAATGGAAAGGAATAAAATAAATTTGTCACATTAATAGATGCTGTCATTGTTACAAAGGAAAGAAAAACATGTAAGGAAATTATGAGAAGAGACTTAAATATATTTCATTGTCTATACAGTCAAATAGAGAAATCAATTATACTTCTATACACCTAAGATAAACAGAGAGAAAACAACAAAAGTTGTAATTCAGCAGAGCAACAGATATGTGGGCATACACCTTACCAAAGCCCTTTTATAGAGAACTTTGTAAAACATTCCAGTAGATATTAAAATGGACCAAAATAAAAGGAGAAAACTTCACTCGTAGAAAGTATCCATATTCTAACGATGTTTGTTTTACCAGGTTTGACCTATAGATTCCATACAATTCCACTTATAAAAATCAGCAGTATCTTGGCTTTTACAGTATGCTAAAGAGAATAAAATATAGGGGCGCCTGGGTGGCTCAGTGGATTAAGCCGCTGCCTTCGGCTCAGGTCATGATCTCAGGGTCCTGGGATCGGGTCCTGGGATCGAGCCCCGCATCGGGCTCTCTGCTCTGCAGGGAGCCTGCTTCCTCCTCTCTCTCTGCCTGCCTCTCTGCCTACTTGTGACCTCTCTCTCTGAAATCTTTAAAATTTAAATAAATTTAAATTAAAAAAAAAGAGAGAGAATAAAATATAGATTTGCATGCCGAGGAAAACAAACACGAGTCATTTTTTTGATGCCACACTGTTATTCAAAAAACATCAGATTCTGACAATGTACAAAGCGTATGTGTATCACTTTAAAGAAGTATGTTATGTCCAGTTTTGAAAACTGCTACAACATTGCAACATTAGAAGTCGGAATGTTATTAGATCGCTGGGGCTGCCATAACCAAGTGCCACAAGCTAGAACGACGAGAATGTATTTCTTCATAGTTCTGGAGGCTGGAAGTCCAAGGTGAGGGTATTGGCAGGGCTGTTTCCTCTGAGTCCTCCCTCCTTGGCTTACAGAAGATCCTCTTCTCCCTGTGTCTTCACACGGTCTTTCCTTGTGTGTGCCTGTGTTTTAACTCCCTCTTCTTAGAAGGACACCAGCCCTTCAGGACTGCAGAGATACAGGAATTGGCATTTGGGAGACAATGCTTTGGATATACTAAGGACTGAATGTTTGCATCCCCCCCAAAATCCGTATGTTGGAATCCTAACTTCCAATGTGCTGGTATCAGGAGGAGGTGACTTTGCGAAACTATTAGGCAATGAGGCAGGACCTCTCATGAATGAAATTGGTGCCCTTATAAAAGAGATCCCAGGGGCACCTGGGTGGCTTAGTCAGTCAAGCGTCTGACTCCTGATTTCAGCTCAGGTCATGATCTCAGGTGCTCAATGAGATTGGGCTCCACAGGGAGGCTGCTTAAGATTCTCTCCCTCCCTCTTCCTGTGCCCCTCCCACCACCCTCTCTCTTGCAAATAAAAATAAATAAATCTTTAAAAAATAAATTAAAATATAACAAAAAATAAGAGAGATCCCAGAGAACGTTTTTCTTCACCATATGAGAATCAGGGAGACAAAGGTATGGAGGGATTTGGTAGATAAATAACCAGGGGATACAGGGAAAATCTAGCAGTAAGCATTGCTTTTAGTAGCTGAATTTTTTTTTAAAGATTTTATTTATTTATTTGAAAGCGAGAGAGGAAGAAAGCATGAGCTGGGGGGAAAGGCAGAGTGGGAGGGACGAGACGACTCACCCCTGAACAGGGTACCCAATGTGAGGCTCCATCCCAGGACCCTGGGATCACGACCTGAGCCGAAGGCAGACACTTAACCACTTGAGCCACCCAGGCACTCCAGCTTCTAGTAGCTGACAGTTACAGACTCCATGTGAAAAAAATTCTAAGATCACTTCCCAACCCAACTTTATGTAGTCCTATAAAGCATCAATCTCCTCTCAGCATTCAACCTATAATTTTCTCAAGGATTTAGGAAATGATTGCCCAAAGGATGGACAGAGGGATTTTAGTTCTCATCCGTCTTTATAGTTCTCAGAATGATTACTCTCTTCAAATATCAGTCACCTCTGTTTTGAGACTCCTATTTACATATGACAAACTTATCATGTCCTCTTTCCCTAACACCAATTCTTGAAGCTCGCATATCATTTCGTTTTATAAACTGGGTGTCCTTAGCTGGTCTCTCAATGAATTTCCTGAATCACAGTAATAACATGACTCATGCCAGCTCGAGTGTATTTTATGGATGTGTTGGGAAATTTTAAAGTTAGAAAAAACTCAGTGATTGTTGAAATGAAGAGAGTGTTGATAAAAATAAGGGCATGAACTTGTGTTTGGTTTTTTAAAGGCTCTGGTAATCACAGATCACAAATTAAAATACCATTCTTGCTTTTAAAATGCTAAATGAAGGAAGCCTGATGTAATTTTGGAAGTAATTCTGGAAGTGTAATTACCTTTAAAAAATAAACTTAAACATACTTTATTTCTTGGGACTATTTCTAATGTCATCTAATATAGACAATGAACATGGGACTTCCCTCAGGCCCACAAAGAAAATAAAATCTTTTCAAATCTTCAGTGTTTGAATGGAATGGATTAAAATGGAACTATCTGGGTAAGACATAAAAGTCAAAATTTGGTTAATGTCTGTTCAGATTTTATTTTTCACTTTAATCAGGCTCTATGTTTAGAGCTTCCAGGACAAGCATCCAAACTCTAAAATTCCAGGGAGAGATTATTTAGCAGAATGTTTGGCCTCTTCAATAAATGAAAAGACAGGTAATACCATAAAATAACACTGTTATGTGAAATTTCCACTGTCAATTTCCAGCTCAGAGAAGCTTAGATGAGTGTCTATTAGTCTGTTTTCTCCCATGTTTTTACATGAGGGTACGTGAGAACCCTCACTGGAATTAATTCGGGACAAAGGTTTGCTACAGGATCTTGCTTTTCCTCTCCTCTTCCTTAGCTGCCAACTCTGTCCTTCCCTCTGGATTCTATCAACAAAACATGATGTTGAGGCACCTAGGTGGCTTAGTGGGTTAAAGCCTCTGCCTTTGGCTCAGGTCTTGATCTCAGGGTCCTGGGATCGAGCCCAGCGTGGGGCTCTCTGCTCAGCAGGAAGCCTGCTTCCTCCTCTCTCTCTGCCTGCTTCTCTGCCTAGTAGTGATCTCTGTCTGTCAAATAAATCAATAAAATCTTAAAAACAAAACAAAACAAAACATGATGCTAAAGACGTGACTGTGATCTCCCCATTCTGGTCTCTACTCACGTTCTGCTTTCTTCCACACTCAGTCCTCCTAGCTTTTTATTCATTTGAACAGTTAGGACAACATGTCCTAAAAATGATCATGGGTGTTTTTCTTTCCAAAGGATCAAAGAGATGGTTTAGCTGGTAGGAACATACGCCCCACTGTTTTCTGACTATCTGGGCAGCTTTTGTTTTTTGTTCTAAATAATAAAGGTGAAAAAAGAAATCCTTACATATAGCAAGTTAATATTTATTCTAAAGGGCAGTTTTGTTTGAGGAAACGATGTCTGTTTACATCAACTGGAGATGGTATTAGTACGGGCACTCTGTGTCTTCAAACACTCAATGCACTCTTGTCTAAGGGGTACAAAGGCTTCAGCATAAAACCTCAGTTAGAACTGGACAATTGCACAGCTTTGCTTTTGTCTGACTCCATTCTAATCTGTTGACTTTAAAAATTGAATGAGAGACATTGTTTCCGGAGAGGAGAGTAGGGCATGAGAGCCTCAGAGCACAATGAGGAATGGCATGACTCACCTTGGAGTACCTGATTTCCAGGTGCTCGTTGCCTGATTATTCTTGTCACAGGTGAAGGGTTCAGCGGGGAGGGGCCCCGATTCCTAAAACGGGTGATGATAGATGAATTTCAGACAACAAAAATCCTAAAGAGGAGAGAGTAAGTGAATCCTATAGGAAAAGAAAAAAAAGAGGAGAAAAGTGGAAATTGAAAGCGTAAAATGAATAAGAGACATGTCCATTCCAACTAGAGAATCGTAAGGTGCCCCTGAAAAAGAGGATAGTCGTATAACCCAAGTAGTAGATTGGTTATTTTGGTGATATCTTCTGAAATCCTTAGGCTGAGAGGTGTTTTGGGGGATGGTATTTCATTAAGCTTAGAATACTGTTGTGAATAATATTTGGGAAGATAAAATGGAAGATTAAAATCTGTAAGTAAGAGTAAAGATGAATGAGAAAGCATGTGAAACAGGTGATGTGTATCTTCAAAACCAAGCTACCAAATCCTGAAAATTTACTGTGGGTGTTTCCTCTGTTGACCTGTCTTCCCTCTTCCCACCAAGACCCTATGGCCATTTGGGTCTGAGTCTTCTTGGCAGCCACCAATGTTTATGTGAAAGATACTTGTTTCCTAAGGCATCCCATCTGTCTAATGGCATGTATCTTCAGACCTTACATGGGTTGCTCTGTGCTTCCACCCATGAAACATGTCTTGAGCATGGTAGACATACCACTTCTTTCAATGTTAGCGTTTGGGGTAGAATATTGTAGTCCTTGAGGTCTAGACTTTCAAGGTAGTTACAGATAAGGTAAAGGAAATACTTAGGTATTTTAAGATAAACAGCTCCTTGTTTGGGCCCTCCTACCAACTCTTTAGGCAGCTAGGTGTGGGAAAGAAATGAAGTCGAGTGGTTGAAAGTAGGGTTTCCCCAGTGGATGTTCTTGCGTTGAAGCTCTGCTTCATGACTTGCTAGATGAGAGACTTTAGCCAGGTTACTAACATCATCTGCAAAATTGAAAGAATAATTGCAACCCTTTCATGGATGAGTGCGAGTCTACAACTGAGCTAATAATACAGATAAAATACCTGGCATGTGCTGAGCATTCAGTTGGGCCTCGGTAAGCTGCTGGTATTTTTCTGTGGTGGTGATGGTTACCATACGACTGATGAGAAGGAGAGGTACCGATTGATAGGGTCGTGGCAAGGAGGAGGACCAAACCAGGCCTATCAGCAGAGCTCTGGCAGGGAACCGGAAGCACAATGAACTCAAAGCGTTAATGCGAGAGAGTTCAGTAGAGGGAACATTGGCTGAGGTAGGACAGAATCATAAAGGAAAGGCAAAGTGCCCAGAAGTGTCTACTGAGTCTCACTAGCCCAGATATAAACCCTCTAAGCCTGGAGAGGAGAAGGAGAAAGTCGGGTTCCTAGAACCCAGAGAGAGTTGCAGATGTTGACAAGGTCACCCTCAAAAGCCATAGTGAAAGAGGGACAGCCTGGCAAGAAACGGGCAGAGGGCTCTCTAACCACTCTCTGTGCCACCACTGGTGACTCCCACAGGGAGAAAGAACACATCCAGAGGCCAGGGGGAAAGATCCCAGGCTTTGCAGATCCTATAGTGGAAGCTCCCCACATGGAAAGCAAGGCTGAACATCCATCTAGAAGGGCAGAGAGAAATGCTAGTGGACAAGCACATCAGATCTATTTATTTTTTATGCACTTAAATTCTTGCCAGTATTATGAAAATAGGATTTAGTGCATGGTATTTGAAGAACTTCTAAAGTTGCTTTGTGAGGACTTTGTGGATTGGAGCTGGGATCTTGGACTTACAAGTCTATCTCAGAGCCCCTAGCAGCACAACCTCTAAATACTTATACTTTGCTTTTGATCAGTAAAGAGCCCGGTTCTCTGTCAAATAGGACGTCGCTGATTTAGATATAGTTGCTAACAAGCAGAGTCTCTATCAGTGTATTAATTTAATGAAGTGATCAAATTTGGACGTTCCCATCAATAATGTTAAAACCAGATAAAATACACAAAATCCAGTTTACTTCTTGGACATGTGGACATGTTGGTTGAACTGTGGTTACTATAGAGTAAGTCCTACTATGATTTCAAGACCGTACCACCTTTCAAATAAAGTTCTCCATTCTGCTTATTGTGTTACCTAAAAATAAAGGAGGCATTATAAGATAAATTTGGAAGTTTTCCTGCTGACTATATGATGAATACTTTATAAGCATTTTGAATGCACCTTGGCTGCTTGGACTTTCATGTTGGAGTCTAATGGTAGAATTAATTTGGGATGAATGTAGACTAGTGTTTAATATTTGCATTTTAAGTTGTATCTCCCTGAATCATTATAAATCATTACAAACTGACTTTTAAAAAGTTTAAGCTAGTATATTCATTTCGCTGAACAACTTGTTGAGAAGATGCCAATATTTTGGAAGCCTTTTTTCCTCCAAAAACTGAACTCGGAATTTCTTGGAATGAGATATCACATCTGAATGCTAAGTCTCTGGAGGTAGACTAGCAAGCACTGACCTTTGCATATAATACTTATAAAATAATTGTGAGCTCCACGGACTTTAGGGTAGATGCAGAATGAAAGTGAAATTCATAACTATTAAAACAAATGAATATTTGCTATGTAATGGAAGTAATATACCCTACTTCAACATGCAAATACGTATAGATAAAATAGATACAGTGTGGTTAAGTATGTCAAAGTCAAAAGTCAAAGTATGGCTCAATTCACATGTAAAATATTTTCAATAACACGTATAATGTCAATACCCAAAACTGTCATTCAACCGGTGTCCCACTGAGAACAAAAAATAAACAGTTCAAAGAGACAATCAGGAAGTATTTGGCATAATGATTCTACCATGATAAAATATTTATGATTCTCTCTTTCATCCAGGAAACTATTTGATACCATCACGGAGTGAATACAGTTGGAAGCAAGGAAAGCGTACTGACGTCAACACTTATTATATTAGTGAAACAAATATTGAGAGAATGTTTGGAGAATCCCGTGACAATGAAACGAGTGCATCGTCACTTCCAACTAGCAGACCAGGAACATTTGACATTAGATGCATTTAAAAAACAATGCTGTTTTTCTTAGGAAACCAGACTATTCGCTTTATGTCATTATAGAAAAAGGAGTCTAAAAAAATTTGTAAATTGCGTAATCTCTAACCACTCCCCACCCAGAACACTGCCCTTCCTTAGAAATATCACTGATATTAACCCAACAGGATTAGATCTTTTATCTCATTTGTCCATTCATATGACGGAGGCCAACACAAACCTTAATGGAACAGTGAAAAGGAGCTGGCAAAGGCAAAGAAAAAAATAGGAGCTCAATTGATTTAAAAACAGAGAGAACAGATGAGGAATTCAGCACTATGGAGCTCTAAGTACATATCATCAATATCAAGATTATCTCATTTAATTCCAATCAGCGTCCCAGTGCTTATGACGTATGCCTTCCTGGGAAATAGCAGTTATCTTGGTCTTGCAGCTGTCAGGAGCTCCTGCGGTTTTGACTGTCTAGTTCCTTGCTTTCAGGAACTGGATGACAAAGTACTTCAAAAGCGTAAGGACTGGAAAGCCATCTTGCTTGTTGACCTTTCCTATCTTGATGCAACATGTACTTCAAGTGATAAAAATTTTATGTGAGACGTCGTGATGGGCTCTAAATTCTTTTTCACTCCCCTGGACTGCCATGAAAGACAGAAATATTCTCTAAGATGGAAGGCTTCTGTTCCTTCGCTGCTAGGTACAGAATATATCTTATAGAAAGCTAGAAAAATGCTTGAATTCGATGTCTGAATGCCAACATTTGAAATGCATGCCTTTAGATTATTAAGGAAATACATGTGTTTTCCAGCTTCCCCCCCCCCCTCGCAGTGAGTATGTCTTTTGGGAAAAGTGCCCACAGACCCAAATAGATTTTGATAAGTCGTAAGAGGAGAGGAAGGCATAATCCAAAACAAGCCAGACTAGAGAGGGACACATAGTCTGGGGCTTCTGGACAGCAAATTGGGCACCCAAGAATCCCAGTTAAAAGGGGGAAGGAGAGATCTCTCAAGTGAAAGATTCAGTGACAAAATCCCAAGGTTAAACAGAACTTTAAAAGAGTCTGCTGTGAGAGAGGATTTTTTTGGTTTGTTTGTTTGTTTGTTTTAAGATTTTATTTATTTGAGGGGCGCTTGGGTGGCTCAGCCATTAAACATCTGCCTTTGGATCAGGTCATGGTTGCAGTGTCCTGAGATTGAGCCCCGCATTGGGGTGCCTGCTTAGTGGGAAAGTCTGCTTCTCCCTCTCCCACTCCCCTTGCTTTTGTTCTCGCTCTCTTACGGTGTTTCTCTCTGTCAAATAAATTAAATAAATATGTTAAATATATTTAACATAGAGAGAGAGCATAAGCCAGGGGAACCACAGAGAGAGAAGGAGAAGCAGGCTCCCCACTGAGCAAGGAACCCAACATGAGGCTCTATCCCAGGACCCCAAGAACATAACCTGGGCCAAAGGCAGATGCTTAACCAAATGAGCCATCCAGGCAACCCCTGGATTTAAGCACAGAAATTATAGGAGCATAACTTCTATCCATTTGTTGAATTTAAAGCAAACATGCCAGAGATTTCTGGGAAGGATGCTACCTACAGCAGCCGTGTAGGGTTTTAATCTCCCTGAATCCCTTTCCAGAAATTAGCAGAGCAACAAGGGTAGGGTAGGAAGACCACGAAGTTATTGAGCAAATGGTACCTGAGGGGCACCTGGGTGGTTCAGTGGGTTAAAGCCTCTGCCTTCGGCTCAGGTCATGATCCTAGGGTCCTGGGATCGAGCCCCGCATCGGGGTCTCTGCTTGGCAGGGATCCTGCTTCCCCCTCTCTCTCTCTCTGCCTGCCTCTCTGCCTGCTTGTGATCTCTGTCTGTGAAATAAATAAATTAAATTAAAAAAAATGGTACCTGAGCAGAGACATAAAGAACATGAAGGAATTAGTCACATGAGTATCAGAGAAAAGAGGAATCCAGGCAGAGAACAGACACTTCCAGAAGGCCTTATGGTGGGGGTGAGCCTTGTGTGTTTAAGGAAGATCATGGGAAACAGTTTGGCCAACCCAGAGGAAGTAAGGAGTGCCAGGAGAGGAAGTCAGAGTTGCAGTGGAGAGGCTGACCCATCCTGGATTTTGCCTTTTACTCTGCAGGAAGTGGGGATTCATTGGAAGGTTTTAAATGCCAGAGTGGTGAACTGTGTTTAACAGCTCCCTCCAGTTGCCGTAATAAGACATATTTGTAGGAACTCTTCCAAAATAGCTAAGAAAAGGGGCATAGAGAAAGGATGGGTTGATACACACTGAATTACTTACAGTAAGACATAAGGGGACAGAAAAGGGTAAATTCATGTGTTTTTTTTTCTTCTTTCTACACCTCTGATTTAGTTTACTTCTTACAACGAGAACGCATTACTTTTATAACAAGTATAATTGTATATACCTATCAGATGTATACGTAATTACATACAACCATATATATATATATATATATAAGATTTCGTGTCCTGTCTCAAGTTAATCATCTCATTCTCGAGCAGCTTTTATTTTTAAGCATATTATTCTAGTTCAAATTATAACTTCTCTCCAACCTGCCCTAGTTTTTCTTGTTAGGAGGTAGACAGAATGGGCTTAATAATTCTCCAAGACATCTCATCAGCTTACTGCGGAGAAGTGCTGGAAGTTGGAGAAGCCTGGAGAACATTCTACAGGTTTCACAACTCAGCCGAAGGCTGGCCCCACATAGTGGGCAGAAGTAAATAAGGCAGGAAGAGGAGGAAATCTGCAAAGAAGGAAGTGTGGTGGGAACGTGCACTTCTCTAGGATATAAAAAGAAACACGGCATCAAACGTTGGGCAATCTTCTAAAATCGTAGGTAAGTGACCCAGGAAAGCTATTGAGAAATGTGCGGTTCTAGTCTGCTGTGGGAGGGCAGCACCCGTGAGGAATGATTGGGAAATGCAGTCTGGAGAGGACTTAACACCCTCTTATTGGTTTCAAAGTGGACTGCTTTCTGTTACCAGCATTATTTTTAGTATTGTTATCTCATATTTTCCATGCTTGCATTCTTTCTTTCCCTTCTAATTTTACACCTGACTGCCCTGAGTGGGGGTGTGTGCAGGATGGGGTGGGGGTCAGAGGACGAAGTGGTAGTTTCAAAACGCAAAGGAATAAAAATCTCTCAGACTCAAGAATAAGAAGCCAACATCTCTCTTCCCATGAAATCATTCTGCTGTGATTAAAACAACTTACGGGACTCTTCCCACAACTGGAAAGGCACTTAATAAATCACAAACTATTATAGAAGGGTGGGTTAATTAAAAATAAGGGAATGTAATATTTATCAATAAGTACAGGGTGCCTTAATCATGCTTGTTGGGAAGAACTCAAGAGGCCAGAGATGGAGAAGAAAATATGAGAATGCCTTTTCCCTATGAAGTCTGTTTCTTGGAAATGAGAGCCTGTGCCCCTCACTGAACCAAAGGGATCCTACCACCTTAGGGAATGCTCTTTATAATAAAACGTCTAAGTAAAAGAGCATTTCTGTGGGGCACCTGGGTGGCTCAGTTGTTAAGCAACTGCCTTCTGCTCAGGTCCTGATGGAGACTCGCATCAGGGTCCCTGCTCAGCAGGGAGCCTGCTTGGCCCTCTCCCACTCCCCCTGCTTGTGTTCCCTCTCTAACTCTCTCTCTAGCAAATAAATAAATAAATAAAAGCTTTTAGGAAAGCAAGCAAGCAAGCAAGCATTTCTTTTCTGGTTTATGTAAGGAATGGAACTAAAGGTACATAGACTGGAAAATATTTTTTCTGTTTTCCAGAAGTCTGTCAATGGTAGCACGTGTGCAGACACAAAACCTTCATCATGAAAACGACAAGGGCAAACCAGTAGAAGCACAAAGGCTGGTGGAAGGCCGAGAGATCAGAACACCAGTACCACTGAGATCAGTATAGAAAGAGACCATGGAGGGCGCCTGGGTGGCTCAGTGGTTTAAGCCGCTGCCTTCGGCTCAGGTCATGATCTTATTAGGGTCCTGGGATGGAGTCCCGCATCAGGCTCTTTGCTCAGCAGGGAGCCTGCTTCCCTCTCACTCTCTCTGCCTGTCTCTCTGCCTACTTGTGATCTCTCTGTCAAATAAATAAATAAAATCTTAAAAAAAAAAAAAAAGAAAGAGACCATGGAAATCAAAAAGAAGTTCATTTCTCAAGAAGGGCAACTCTTTGCTTACCGAAAAGTCACCTTTTTTTTTTTTCCACGCAAAGCTGAAACCCAGAAGAAACACAAAGCAAAAAGTCTGATATGGTTTTTTTTTGGATAAGTATTATAAATACTATAATAATGTTATGCTATAATAATATACATAAACTATATTAATATAATAATATAGAACAATGCTATAATATACTATAATAATAATCACAACTACTGCCCTACTGTTGGTAAAGCTCTTTTTGTTTTCCAGGGATATGGCTACCTGTCTGATGTGCTTAAGTGAATTAATTCACTCAGCAAACCAATTTAACTTGTCAGAGATCACAATGACTGGAGAGAAGTTGGTCCTCAAACAAGGTCTGCTCGTCTCCACCACCCAAACTTTGCCATCATCAGTCTCCAGATGACTGTGGACATGTCTGTGTGTATAGAAAATGACCTGCTGGGGTGTAAGAAGAAAATATGAAAGAGGTTCATTTCCATTTTTGTGTTTTGTTCTTTAAAAATTGTTTTTGTATATAATATACAATGTGCATAATGTAGTAAGTTTGTCTAGTGTATAAATATAAAAATTTACATATGCTGTGGGTTGCACTTAAAATATCTAATGATAGGAATGTGCAATCTAAAAAGTTTGGAAAAGAATGCTCAAACTATTAAGCCATATGGTCCCCAGATTCAGACCAACCAAAAAATGCATATACAAATTTCTTTCAAAAATTTATTTTAGCACATTTTTATCAATTCTGTTGAGCCAAATAAAAGTCTCCGTGTGAAATTCAATTCTATTGCACGTTCTAGAAAAATCGTTAGCAAGTCTGCTATTGCAGTAGCTCAAGATTGTAGATTGTAGATTGCCAAATGTAGGTTAGAATCATGATTTACAAGGGAAAAGGGACGTCTAGAGGCAAAATGATATTGTCTAGAGGTTTGAGTTGACATAGATCAAGATACTGTAAAAATCTGTTATAAATAGCAAATATTAAATCTTTAAAATAGTCCATTTGGGTCAGTTAATATATATTTCACTTCATTATTGCATAATATATCAGGCATTAAGCAAAATAAGGACCTTTTTTGTAATGAAATGCCCCCTCTGGGGGCCTCCTGGGTGGCTCAGTGGGTTAAAGCCTCTGCCTTCAGCTCAGGTCATGATCTCAGGGTCCTGGGATCCGGCTCCGCATTGGGCTCTCTGCTTGGTGGAGAGCCTGTTGCCCCTCCTCTCTCTGCCTGCCTCTCCACCTACTTGTAATCTCCATCTGTCAAATTAAAAAAAAAATATTGAAATGCCCCCCTCTACTTAGTATTTTCTGTTTAAGAATCTGCTCTGAATAATGCATAGAAGGAAAATATCTATCGTCATGGCTAACTGTATACATTAAAAAGCACAATATCAATAGTTATTATTATAATGTTGTAATAGTTTCCATTACTGTAACAAATCACCACAAATTTGGTGGATCCAACAATATAAACCTATTAATCTTAATTTCTGGAGGTCAGAAGTCCTAATGGGCTTCCTAGGCTAAAATCAAGGTATCAGCCTTCCTTCTAGAGATTCTAGGGAAGAGTATGTTTCCTTAACACTTCCAGCTTCTAGAAGTCCTCTACATTCCCTGGTTCATGATCCACTTTCAAAGCAAATCACTTCAACCTGCTTCAGTCACGGATCACCTTCTCTCACTCCGACTCTATGGCCTGCCTCGTCCATCGGGTCATCTGAATAACCTAGGATAATCTCCCTGCCTCAGGATTCTAACTTAATCTCATCTGCAAAGTCCCTTTTCCTTTGTAAGGTAATGTATTCGTCTTCAGGGTGCCCTATTCAGCTGCATGGTTTGCCACCAGGTCCCTAAAGATTCATGTCCATCTCTCAGGAAAAATATATTCATGTCATCCCGTGTTCCCCCCAAGTCTCAACCCATTACAGCATCAACTCAAATCCAAAATCTCATCTAAATCTCATCAGCTTCCAAGTCCCAAATCTCATCATCAAATCATCTCAATTAGGTATGGATGAACCTCTGGGTCTAACCCGTCCTGGAACAAAATCCCTCTCCATCTGTTGGGCCTGTGAAAGTCGAAAATAGGTCATCTGCTCCCGAGATACAACAGTGAGACTGGTATAGGTCAACAGTTCATAGTTATAGATATCCCTGATCCAAAGGGATAAAACATAAGGGAAAACGTTGTCACCAGGACCAAGCAATTTCAAAAATTCAGCAGGGAAAATTAGAATTCAAGGCTCATGAATTGAGTGTCCATCCTCTTTCTGGTCCTGTGACTCTGTCCTCAGATTTGTTCTTTCTGTGTCTTGAAGGATAGGACATGTCTGAGACAAGCAGTTTCATCAGCCAGTTTCCTGCCTATAGGATTTTGGGGGTGGGATAGCCTTCCTTTATTTTATCTTGTCATTGTGCCTTGAGTCCATGCTTATAGTGTTTCCATTGATATAACATCCTAAAAACCTTGTGGGTCCCCATTTGTGTCTGGGGAATTCACTTCATCAGACAAGAGGGTCCTTCACAAATCTTCCCTGAATAAACATATCTCTATTCCTGGCCTCTACTGAGGTGTCCGATGAAATTCATCATCCGTACACCTAATATCTTCTAAGAGCTTTCTATGTGATTGAACATTCTGACCTTTGGGTCCTTGCAAGACATCAACCAAATGTCACCCAGCCACATCCTTGGCTTTCTTTCCAGAGCACACTTAGCTGGCCATAACTCTCCTAATTTTAACATATTCTGAAATTTGGATAAGCTGAGAAGTTTCCAAGTCATTAAGTTCTGGTTCCTTTGGGCTTTACAGGTTTTTTTTTTTCAACTTTTCTCTTTCCTCACATATTTTATTATAAGCAGCAAGAAGAAACCAGGTTGCACCTTCAAAGCTTTGCTTTGGAAATTTCCTCAGATAAATATTCAATTCATTATTTGCAAGTCTGGCTTTCTGCCTCATCTCAGGACAAAACCCAGCTAAGTCTTCTGTTACTAGCTAGCAAGGGTCTTCTTTCCCCCAGTTTCCAAAAATTCTGTCCTCATACCCTTCTGAGCCTCAACAACAATGACTGAACACTCATATGTCTACTAAAATTATACTTACGACGATGTAGGTATTGTCTAGAATGAGATAGGTTTTCTCTGTTGCTATTCTAATTTCCCTCTGTGTGTTCACCACCAGTATTTTTAATGCCCATATTTTTACCAATGATCTGTTTTTGCTGATCTTGGAATTTTCTAAGATGATAGGATTTTTTTCCCCCACCATGCTCTTCCCTATTCTTCCAGCCATGGCCCCTTACCCAATCTGAAATCCAGTTCTACATTTTTACATATTTCTTACGTACAGCAGCACCCCACCTCCAGGGACCCAAACTGGCATACTGTTTTGTTGAATGGCTGCCATCTCCCAGGCACTTCTTAAACACCTGAATTAATTGTCTTAACAAAGGTCCAAGGGAAATAGTATTATGATTATTTTACAAATGCCAAAGATTATTTAGTATGATTGAAAAATCATAAATAAAAAAATTAGGACTTGGAGGTCGGTAAATGTAGATTCAAATTCGGGTTTCATTTCTGTTTTGCTGAGTGTTCTTGGGATAATCCCCCGATCTGTTAAAACTTTTTTTGCTTCAACTTCCTCAAAAGTAAAACAGTGCATGTAAAATCTACCATGCAAACAGATTTCCTTCCTTCCTTCCTCCCTCCCTCCTTCTTTCTTATTTCTTTCTTTCTCTCTTCTTCTTTCCTTCCTTCCTTCCTTTCTCCCTTTCTTTTTCTTTCTCTCTCTCTTCCTCCTTCCTTCTTTCCTTCCTCCTTCCTTTCTCTTTTTTGTATGTGAGGCTTACATATGTAATATGCTTGCTTCGTGGGTATATAATAGAAATTATTTTTCTCGAAATGTTTGTGTAATAGTGCTACATACGGTATTAACTCATTTGGAAAAGAATATCACCGGAGGAGAGGAGGCATATGTGGTAAAGGTGACTGGTAAAGCAGAATAAAATCGATACATTTGTTATAGATGATGCAGTCTGTTATAGATGATGCAGTTTTCTGAAAGTCCTGTGGTGTTTGAAATACTTTTTATATTCCCCCACACATTTCCATTGCTTTTCTTGAGGATACTTAATAGTTAGGGTATCAGATGTCACGGGTTGCCTGGGTGGCTCAGTTGGCTGAGCATCCAACTCTTGGCATCACCTCAAGTCATGATCTCAGCGAACTCTGTGTCAGTTCTATGCTGAGCCCGGAGTCTGCGTGAGGATTTCTCTCCCTCTCTCTCTGCCCCTCCCCTGCACTTGCTCTCTCCAAAGTAAATAAATAGACCTTGGGAAAAAAAAAAGACATCAGATCTCATTAATTGATTAGAGTGAATATGAATTCAGGAAAGTTTTTATCTGATGAAAACTCAGATATAGAGAAGCTCTGTATTTCTGTGGAAATGTATGAATGCACAAGTGCCAATATCACCTTAAACGAAAAGAAAGTGTTAGGATAATCTTTGGTTAACATCTATCTTCTAATTATACTATTTAAGGAAAAAATACAATAGTTGGTTTGTCAATCCTGGGGATTTAAACTGTTTCATAAAAAGATGGTACATTAAGTAAACAGAAAAAAAAAAAGAAAAACAAAAATGAAGCTGCCCCTGGGAGTATATTTATTACTTGCTTTCTCTGCAAAGGAAGATTGGTTAAAACAGTCAGTTTTAACATAAACCAACTCAGGAGTCATCTCAGTCACCTTGGAACCTGTCTGAAATGGAAGTTTTAGCCCTTGTCTTTTTAAAAAGGCACCCAACTAGGAAGAACACATGTAGTTTACAGTTTGGAATCCTTATAACATAATTCCTGGGTTAGTTTTTTGTTTGTTTGTTTGTTTTTCTGCCAAAAAGACTTTTAGACAGGCAACAAGTGAGGCGGTTAATTTATATTTTTATGTATAAATATACATTGTGTTACAGACTTCAAATTATCATTACTTTGGTAGATCTAAGAGAAGAATTATTAATGCTTTTCCTTATTTTTTTAAAGACTTGATTTTCTAGAGCAGTTTTAGTTTCCAACAAAATTGAGAGAAAGACGCAGAGATTTCCCAAAGATCCCTCGTCCCCACACGTACATAGCCTTCCCCATTATGAACATCACTCACCACGGTGGGACTTGTTTTCACCGACGATGAACCTACACTGATACATGACAATTACCCAAAGTCTGTAGTTTCACTTGACGAGTGAACGAGGGTTCACTCCTCGTGTTGTACATTTTATGGGTTTGGACAAAAGTATAATGACATGTGTCCATTATTTTAATACTATACAGAGTATTTTCACTGCTCTAAAAATTCCCTGTGCTCTGCCTTGTCATCCCTCCTACCACTCCCATCCCAGCAACCATGGATCTTTTACGTCTCCACAGTTTTGTCTTTTCCAGAACATCATATGGTGAAAATCATACAGACTTCTCAGATTGGCTTCTTTCACCTGTATTTAAAGTGCTTCCCTATCTTTTCATGGCTCCATAGCTCATTTCCTTGTAGTGCTGAATAATATTCTATTCTCTGAATGTATCCCAGTTGATGCATTCACTCACCTATTGAAGAACATACTTATTACTTCCAACTTTTGGCAATTATGAAGAAAGCTACTACAAACCTCCATGTGAAAGTTTTTGTGTGCACATAAGTTTTCACATCCTTTGGGTAAATACCAAGAAGTGTGATCATTGGATCCTATGGTAAGACCATAACTGTTTTATAAGAAATATTTGAAGTGTTTTCAAGTCTGAGCTGTTTTGTGTTTTTACCAGCAAAGCATGAGTGTTCCTGTTGCTTCATATCCTTAGAGCATTTGATGCTATCAGTGCTCAGGATTTTGACCATTCCAATAGAGGTATGTATCATACGTCATTTTTATTTTAATTAGCATTTTCCTGATGACATTGGATGTGAAGCATCTTTTCATATGCTTATTTGCTGTTTCTATATCTTATTTTTTTAAAGATTTTATTTATTTATTTGACAGACAGAGATCACAAGTAGGCAGAGAGGCAGGCAGAGAGAGACAGGAGGAAGCAGGCTCCCTGCTGAGCAGAGAGTCCGATGCAGGGCTCGATCCCAGGACCCTGAGATCATGACCTGAGCCAAAGGCAGAGGCTTTAACTCACTGAGCCACCCAGGCGCCCCTATATCTTCTTTCTTGAGATATCTGTTAAGATCTTTGGTCCATTTCTTAATGAAGTTTTTTATTTTCTTACTGTTGAATTTTAAGACTTCATTGTGTATTTTGGATCAAAATCCTTTATCATATGTGTCTTTTGCAAATATTTTCTCTGTAGATTGTCTTCCAATTCTCCAGCTAGTGTCATTTGCAGAGTAGATGTTTGTAACTTTAATAGAATCCAGGTAACCAATTATTTCTTTGATGGATGGTATCTTTGAAATCATATCTAAGAGGGCATCACCCTGACCCCAGTCAACTAGGTTTTCTCCTCTGTTATCTTTTGGGGGATTTATAATATTCTTGGTTTCATCTTTAGGTCTATGACCCATTGCGAGTCCATTTTTGTGAAGGGTGTAAGGTCTGTGTCTACATTTATTTATTTGTTTTACATATGTCATCAAAGTCTGCCATCTTTTCACTTCTACCCATTCCCTGAAGCTCTCCCCCCACTTCCCCTTAAAAAGGACCCCATTCTCTAAGTCAATTCTTTTCTCTCATGGGGCACTGCAGACTCTGCAGGAAACACTGCTTTGCTAAACCCCTCCTGGTGCTCTAGCTTCTGTTTTTTCTGTCCTGTGGAACGGGATGAAAACCTCATCCCTAGGTAATTGTTGGGGTTAA
The DNA here is from genome assembly GCF_922984935.1 of Meles meles. Taxonomy (NCBI): domain Eukaryota; kingdom Metazoa; phylum Chordata; class Mammalia; order Carnivora; family Mustelidae; genus Meles; species Meles meles. The sequence goes on from NC_060083.1 coordinate 54,590,512, forward strand.
TGTAGAATGTGAAATCATCCATAATACCTGGCTCTCTGAAATGTAACACAGAAGCCCCTGGGGGCGAGGGAAGGTTTCAGAGGAGGGCATAGGTCCTTGGAATGCCAAGGCCTGCGTGACCACTTTGCTGGAGGAATGCCACGGGGAGTTGCCTTCCCCAAAGCTTCCTTAGCTCTAACAGCCACCCTGTGATCTAAGAGATGTAGGCGTTGCCCCCTAGGCTATGTTTAACAGAACTCATAGAACACACTGATTAGCACATTGTATCTTTCCAGTAATCAATCCTCCTAGTTCCAATAAGACCCTTTGTCACACATCACTTGTTTGAGAAACAGAGTGATAAAGATTTATGATTGACCTGAAGCACCAATAAAGATGAGAGCTAAGAAGAGTATGACTCTTCCCCCCTCCACCACCACCTCCCACCCCACCCCAAGGCACGGAATTTGTCTCAGCCAATCACTCTTGACCTCTGTCTCCATCCTCAGGACACTTTCTGTTTCTTTCAGCAAAGTAAGATTTCCATCATGCTTTTGGAGTCTACTGTTAAATTGCTATTCTAAACATGAGACTACCTAAACAATTGAAAGAAGAGTCTTTTATGCTTGTTGTTTTTAAGATGTCTAAGGTAGTATCATCAACAACAGCCAAATTATGGAAGGAGTCCAAATGGCCATTGACCGATGAATAGATGAAGTAGATGTGGGAAATATATATATATATATATATAATGGAATATTATTCTGCCATCAAAAAGAATGAAACCTTGCCATTTGCAATGATGTGGTTGGAGCTAGAATGTATTATATAAGCAAAACAAGTTAGTCAGAGAAAAGACAACTACCATATGATTTCACTCATATGTGGAATTTAAGAAACAAAACAGATGAATGTGGAGGGAAGGGGAAAAAAAGAGGGAGCCAAACCATAAGAGACTCTTAACTATAGAGAATAAACTGAGAGTTGAGGGAGGGAGGTGGGCATGAGATGCGCTAAATGTTTGGTGGTATTAAGGAAGACACTTCTTGTGATGAGCACTGGGTGTTATATATAAGGGATAAGTCACTAAATTCTACTCCTGAAACCAAGATTATACTATATGTTAACTAGCTAGAATTTAAATTAAAACTTGAAATAAAAAAATAAATAACATCATAAAACAAAAACAAAAGATGTCTAAAGTAATACCAGCCTTATCATTTTTGGAAGAATAGAACCTCATGCCTAGGAGACATCTCAGGGTCTTTCGTACCCAAAGAATGTTTTCCACTATACAATTATTTTTAGTGTGCCTACTATTCATCCCTCTTGCCTTTTTAAGCTGGTATGTTTCATATTCAACTCAAAAAAAAAAAAGATACTGTATTTGTGAGCTAAATGACACACATTACTAATTGTTTATTTTCACTTATTTTTATCTGCCTCTTGTGAGTTGAGCTGCTGCCAATGTATTTAGCTCAATAAACGTTCTTGTTCTACTCTTCCTGGCTTCATAATCAACTTGTAGCTTCTAGTCACATCTCAAATAAATATTGGCAAAGCAATTCAAATCCTTAAAATGCCTCAGCAGATTGATACATTCTCAGTTAGAGAAAAAATAAAAACAGAAGCCTCGATATGCATCATGTTTGTCAGCCTTTATCACAGGGTTCTTTGACTACCCTGGATTCCATGAGTCAAACAACCTTTTCCATGTTTCTCTCAGGCTCTGAAATCTTGGGCTAAGCAAGAGTGATGTTTAATATCCTGTGAGTATATTTGTAGCTGATGGTAGTTTCCTGTGAAACAAAAGAGAATTGGGGAAAAATGACTTTATACATTGGCTCTGACCGAACACATTATGGGAAATTCAAAAGAAGCTGGGTGGCAAACATAGCTGTTGAACTGGCAAATGGCCAAGGTCAAGAACGTGTTCTGGGAATTATACTCAAGAAAAGCCTCTTTCTTCTCGTTGGAGGACTTGACTCCCCATGTCATCCAAGAAGAACCGCTTCTACTCCTGTCTTTGTCAGAGTCTTCATTCCCTGAACAGTCAAGGCCAGGTAAATCATCATTTTTTTCTCAACAATTAACTAAAGTCATAAAGACATGAAGACAGAATCAAAGGAAGCCAGAACTCTGGTGTTTAGAAGAAGCTGGAATATGTATGACTGTATCATAGTGGTGGCCAACATAGCTATATTTAGGTAAGATCTTCCAGAGTCTTGCTGACACCCTTTTGTTGGCAGAAGTCTTTCCCAAATCCAACTTCTCCATTGGAAGTCAAAGACACAGGTGTCCCTTCCTGTTTTCTTTCCATGCTTGTATCTTTCTTTTGCAAGCTCTGCTTGTTGTAACCATCTCTCAGTCCAAAATACAAATGCCTTCAAATCCATTGAAAATGTCAGTTTTATGCTGTGTGGTTCAATTACTCCAGAGGATCTTGTGGTAGCTGTTCTGTGGGGGGTAAATCCAAAATAATGTGCAGGGTCCATGTGCATTGCTATCTTGGGAAACTCTATCATATAACATGGCAGTTTGATAAGGTATCCAACCTCTTTAAGGGAGGTCCTTGTATTTCATACATACTGTGTTTGAAAGCAGGCTAATATTCATTGGTTATACTCATCTTAGTTTGCTCATGTGGAGTAAAGGTCTCAGAATTCCTTACACAAGACAAAATCTAGGTCCATTTTTTGAAACATGCGTATTCTTAGTTTCTAAAACAGAAAAACTGTACTGCTGGTTTAGATGACAATTCAATAAGAGGAAGTAAAATATCGTGACCTAATACATAAAAGAAAATGCTGTGGGTTTACTGCCTCTACGTGCATAATATTTTTGTAACTAAAGCTCCCCCCCCGCCCATTAAGGACATTTGTAGAAAAATAATTGTCTTTTTTTAAAAGATTTTTATTTATTTGTCTGACAGAAAGAAAGCGAGACTATAAGCAGGGGGAGCAGCAGAGGGAGAGGGGGAAGCAGGCTCCCCAGGGAGCAGGGAGCTCAATACAGGACTCCATCCCAGAACCCTGGGGTCCTGACCTGGGCCTAAGGTAGCTGTTTAACCAACTGAGCCACCCAGGTGCCCCGAAAAATAATTGTCTTTGAACAGAGAAGTCAAAGTAATGTCTTTATTTTGAAACTGAGTGGCAATATGCTTAGCTATTCTGTACTTTACCCATTTTGCATTCAGGAGCAAACTGTTATAATTGCCTCTTATACAACAAATAAGTACATAAGAATGAAAATATTGCAATATTTCTTTTTTTAAAATATATTTATTTATTTAACAGAGAGACAGAGAGAGCACAAATAGGCAGAGAGGCAGGTAGAGAGAGAGGAAGGGAAAGCAGGCTCCCGCAGAGCAGAGAGCCCGACGTGGGACACGATCCCAGGACCCTGAGATCATGCCCTGAGCCGAAGGCAGAGGTTTAACCCACTGAGCCACCCAGGTGTCCCTATTGCAATATTTCTTAATAAAAGTATCATGAACCAGGGAATGAGGAGAGTATGGGCCATCATCCATGCTGATATAAGTGGTAGGAAGAAAGCAATGACCTAGGTCATTTGATCTGCAGTAGAGAATTATAATTTCTTTTTTGAGATTCCTTGACATTTCATTTTTGAGTTTGTTGGTGGCATATAACTGGGAAGTCTAGAAAGCATAAGATCCATTGAGGAAAGAACTTGACCACCCTTTTGCGAATTGAAGAAATCAAGACAAAATATAGACAAATATTCCTAGAGGACACGAGCATGACCTCAAAATTTGTAAGCATTTGGGTTCAATTCTCCATTTGGGATTTTACTGACCAAAAACATCAGCCTAGGTTTATCCGTGTATGGGCATAACATTTCAATTACTTGGTAAAGGAAAAAATGCAGTTGCATTTCAAATGTAAAGACGGGGAGAGGGGAAGAAAGAGATCTCTATTTGTGTTTTTAAATGTCTTTATTTCTTGGAGCTTCCTGATTTTGGTGAGATGAGCAAGAAGAAGACAGAGAGAATTGAAGTAACTATTCTTATCGTTCCATGTGGGAGTTATTCCTGTTTGCTTCCTCTACAAAACCAGTCACTCCAACCACATTCTGAGTTCTCCTTTACAAAGCATGTTTCAACTGACAAACTGCTGGGAAAAGACATAGAGAAGTCTGAGCTCGGTCTCAGAAACACCGTCTGTCCCTCCCCTCCCCTCAGAATGCTTCTTTGAAGACCCTCGAGCCTCCCAAAATAAGAGCTAGGAATGTTTTATTGGAAGAATTTGTGTAAGATCACTGTACATGAGACCATTTGTATAAGAATGGACACCAGGGTATCAGGGTGGCTCAGGTGGTTAAGCAGCCCGCTGGTGATTTCGGCTCAGGTCATGATCTCAGTGTCGTGAGATCAAACCCCATGTGGGGCTCCATGCTCAACAGGGTGATTGCTTGAGGGTTCTGTCTGTTTCTCCCTCTCCCTCGACCCTTCCCCCCCACTTGCATGCACTCACTGTCTCTCCTTAAATAAATAAATAATATTTTTTTTTAAAAATTAACATAATACTCTCTAGCTCCATCCACATCATTGCAGATGGCAAGCCTTCATTCTTTTTCGATAGCGGAGTACTAGTCCATTGCATAAATGTAATGGCTAGGCAGGAGAAGTCAGTCCAAGAAAGACAAAACCCAGATGATTTCAGTCACATGTGGAAGTTAATAAACAAAACAAACCACCACCGTAGGGCAAAAAAAGTGAGAGGTAAACCAAGAAACAGATTCTTAACTTTGTAGATAACAAACTGATGGATACCAGAGGGGTGGAGGGATGGGTGAACTAGGTCCTGGGGATGAAGGAGGGCCCTTGCCCTATTGGGCAGTGGGTGTTGTAGATAAGTAGTGAATCAGTATATTGTATGCCCGAACCTAATATTACACGGTATGTTAACTAACTAGAATTTAAATAAAAACCTGAAAAAAAAATAATGGGCAGAGAGTCCCCTCGGTCAAAAACATTAGGAATCTTCTCATACCTTTCAAGGTTTGATTAATTATTTTTCTTCATCTCAGTGCCCAGAATGAGCACAAATGGTTGCATGATTTATGCAGATATATGCAAAAGCTCTGCCAACAGGTATGTGTGGGAGAATCAAAATCTGCTGTTTCCACATATTCCTTGCACCTCCCCCTCTGCTCCTCTCCAACAAGCACTGTGCTCTGAGTTGGGTATTTTTTCTCACTGGTCCCACTTTGCTTTTATGCCTCTGCCCCATCATTGCCCCCATTCGGATTACCTGCTCCTTTTCTTCTCTTGTAACCAAAGCATACCCTCTGTAAGTTTTGAATAAAGACCACGGTCTTCCAGTAGCCTTCCCCGTCTGGATGCATGTTATCTCATTCCTGGAATGAGATAACGCATGTATGCGTTGTGCGCCTGTGTGTGTGTGTGTGTGTGTGTGTGTGTGTGTGCGTGCGCGCGCGCGCGCGTGCGCACGCACGCTTCTCCATTCCCCTTTTTGTTTTAGTTTCTTCATTGCAAGTATTTCAAGCTTCTTCAACAAAAAGGAGCATATTTCAATAACAGTTGCCATCCACTGAGGGCTCCTTATCTGAAAGTAGCAAAATACGTTGGCGCAAACATCGCGGAGCAAGTGATGAATCAAATGGAAGTTTCTTATGTAACGGTTTTTGCGTGATGTTGAATAGACAACCAGCCCATTCACATACCTGATACTAAATGTGGCAATGGCATGAAATACTGGTCCCCACCGGTACTGTCTTTCCTTCTTTCATAGCCAGAGAGCCACTTCCGCATAACGAGATGTGGACGGAACTAGATCTGGCTAATGGGATGTGAGCCGAAGCGCTATGTGCAATTCCTGTGATATGTCTTCACAGGGAGAAGGCAAGATCCTCTTTATTCTTTCCAAAATCAACCTGACAGATGAAGCACAAGCATCCATTCTGGGACAGGACGGAGCTTGGGGACTTACTATGATGCATGCATGTTATCAGCCATGGATAGGTGACATTTAAGAAAGGGGGGGTATTAAAAATTTATTTTAAATAGTAGACAAATTTTTTTTTTTTTGCCACTGTTGGGTGGGTTGTTAGCATTTATAGCTGACTATTATTCTTATACCTTTATTTAAACCTAGAAGGTGCACATTTTCAGTTCACCTGGGACAGTCCTGGGTGGCAGTGAGGTCTCGTTGCAACATTCCTACGACAGCTACCAAGACAGATTCCGAAGACAGATACCAAGAGTATCTGGCTTAGATGGTGTGTTTTATGGTGATGCTACAAAATCCTCTAGATTCTAAATATTTCTAGCTGCAGAAGCATTTATGGAAATGACATTTTTCCTAGGAGCTTAAATGTAAAACAGCTAAAAATGGAGTTACTCTAGGTTAACCAGTATTGGAATGGTTACAGTTTTGCTTAATAACTACACATCACAGGCTGACTTAGCATGTATGTGTGGTTTCTTGGGGGGGGGGTGTTTATATATTCACTCGTCTTTTTTTTTCCTACACTGGATGAAAATTTCTAACAACTAAAATTATACTATTGTTCTTCAGGTTAGATGCGATGATAAATATAAAAAAAGAAATGAGGACTATATACTGCACAGGATTCAAAGGGCCTTTCCCAACTGTATTCTACTGAGTTCATCCAATTTACTGAATTTACGTGATCCTTACGCACTCAAGGGATAAGTACTTGGATGATCCCAGTTTTACCAAAAAAGAAAAGTGAGCCTTAAGTTTGAGTGACTTTCCAAGGTTGCACAGTTTCTGACGGAAGGACAAAGCTGAACTCAAACCTAAGGTCTATAGGTGAGGAACTGAGACATGGAAACTAGTGAAATACATAAGAAACAGGGAAGTTTGCTTCCTTAGAGCCAACCAATGGGATTCTGGCCTTCTGGGAAATTTTTTAAATATTTTATTTATCTGACAGAGAGAAATCACAACTAGGCAGGCAGAGAGAGAGGAGGAAGCAGGCTCCCCGCGGAGCAGAGAGCCCGATGTGGGGCTCCATCCCAGGACCCTGGGATCATGACCTGAGCTGAAGGCAGAGGCTTTAACCCACTGAGCCACCCAGGTGCCCCTCCTTCTGGGAAATTTAACTGTAAAACTGTCCCTATGGGTGAGAAGAAAAACAACTCTTTATTAGTTTTGTGGAAACGCTGCTCACCACTTCCAGTTTTCCTAAGCAAGGCAACTGAAGCAACTACCTCCAAGTGATTCCTTCTTCCCAAGTGTTATCTTCACAGCTGGAGGCTCCAAAGATTACAGACAAGATGGTACTCTAAGTGTTTGAAGTCTCTGTGTTGTCCTAGTAATGGCATCTTAACTATTAACTAATGTTAATAGGAATACATTAACTAATATATTCCTAACTATGCATTAGGCTTTCAGGAGAAGGACTACTGAATGAAGATGTGAAGAGGGGGAAGCCAAGATGTGAAGCCTGGAGTCGGGCTTCCCATTTGCCATGTGTGGTACATAGGCTGACATGTATTGGGTTTTGGACGTGCCGAGAATCTGAGCCTCTTTCCCCTTTGGATGGAGCTTGAGAAGCCCAATGTATAGAGCACCATGCACTTTGGGTCTTTTGCTTGGCACCCTTTAACATTATGGGAAGCCCTAGCCTAAAGCCTCTGGCATTGCAAGGACCAAGTGAGTGGCAGGCTGGAAAAATTCTCTGAGCTGAAGAACATGAGATTGTGGTATCTTTGAAAATAGTTTCTGTAAATACAGGTAGAGTCTTCCCTGTATTCCTATGGCTTATTCTAAGGTAATAAACTGGTTGACTAAATAATTTGGGTGCCGTTAACAAAGCTGGGAAATGCAACAAATCTGGCCCATCCTGGGGAAACTGGGACTCACGTTCAGTTCACACTAGATGGGCATTATCTCTCTCCTGAAAACTCCCCTCCAAGAGAGAGTTATCTCAATGGACAGAAGCACCAGCAAGTATTTTCTGTGATGAAAATATTTTTCCTATGACTGCTAACACTTTGTGCCTGAATCCCTCCCAACAAATCAAATACTTCATGATGTTCCCATGAGCCTTAATGTTATTTGAAAACATATTCAGCTTCCCCATCCAAAATTTTCAGAGTCGATTGCTAAAATGAAAGATAAAATATAGGACAGGTTAGTCGAGAATGTTAGAGCACAGGAATTGGAGCAGATGTTATATAACTGTTATCACTATGATGGTCCTTTTAGGTCACAGAGGTCACATACGCTATTTACATGAACAGGTGCTGTGTGTTTATTAGAAGAACAGACAGGTAGGATTTTCCACACACTGTCTCCCATGTAAGGCTCAGTGGGGGCTGGGCATACTTTAGATCAGTGTTTCTCAAATTGTGATCTGCACACCACTGTCAGCCAGGATTAGAAATCTAACATAGCTTGAAGACTTTGGGGTTTCCATCGTTCCTCATGGCTACCAGATGATTACTGTGCCTCTGTCACTGCATCTTCCTTCCAGCGAGGGGAAAAGAGCAGAAGAGGTAAAAGGTCATGTCAACCATGATGAAGAAAATAAAAGCATTTCCAGAAGCTGTCCTCTTACATGTCACTAGGCAGGATTCATCGCGTGGCTGCCATCAATTCATCCTTGGCAAAGAGGAATGAGGGTATGGTGACCAGTCATGGCCAAGGAGACCACCTGTGCATCAGGGAGTTTTGCTTCCCTTTTATAATTTAGAATGGTTGTTGAGAAATTGCCTCCTCCATAAGAGGAAGCTGTATTTCCAAGCCTCTCTGGAATGTAGGTGGAGATATGGGGCCAAATCCTGACAATCAAATGTGAAAGGTAGTAACCTTTTCTCTTCCATAAGGAAATGGAAAGGAGTAAGTGACCCTTCCCTGCCTGTTCGCTGTGTGTGTGTGTGTGTGTGTGTGTCCCTCCTGGATGGAAGGTAAGTACTCAAAGGCCAGGAGCCATGGTAGACCTGAAAGATGCCCATGAATTACCATATAGAACACCCCCTGACACACACCCACTTTGACTCCTGTCATTGAGAAGTGAGTATTCATTTTGTTCTTTTGTGGAGTTTTCTGGGTCTACTTGTTACAGAGCTAGTCCTAACTGATACATTGGTTTAGGCCAATCATGACTTAGCTAATTGGAGAGCATCAGGGACTACTTTCTTTGAGTTGTAGATGTCTCCCCTCTCTTGATTCATTAATTGAGCTTTTATTAACATGGAATAATCAGGTAGAGATATTATAATGGCAATAGAAGGTGTCCACCCCACCAAATGAGAACAGTTCGGGGATATCTATTGAAAATACCAAGCCCTGAATACTTTCCCAGGATTACTGAATTAGGCTCAGGTGTATACTCCTTCTTCTTCTACTTCTTTTAAATTACTTGACAGAGAGAGGGAGAGCACAAGTAGGCAGAGTGGCAGGCAGAGGGAGAGGAAGAAGCAGGCTCTTCACTAAGCAGGGAGTCCAATGCAGGACTTGATCCCGGGACCCTGGGATCATGACCTGAGCCAAAGGCAGAGACTTAACTGATTGAGCCACACAGGCACCCCAGGTGTCTACTTCTTAACAGCACTCTAAATGATTCTAACGTCTCAAATTTGGGAGCAACTTCGCTGCAAAGTATCATAAAGCAGGAGCCCATAGATTCTCAATTTACAATCTATTATAGTTCTCCAGAGTTCCAATGAATGAGATGCAGAAGACAGTATTAGAGGCAGAAAACACCTTGAAAAGCAGTATGAGAGCAGAGTCTTGATGATGGTGACAGGACATGTAGGAGATCCTGTCAACCACCACCTGGATGGTATCATGAGCATGCAGAGTGCCATGGAGAGGGGGGATATCCTCAAAATAAGACAGCAAGAAGCCTTCAGTCCATGCAGCTTGTCATTTGTCTAAACACAGTTGCCATATCAACATTACCCAACGGGTTTCAAGTTCATTCAGGCCACAAACAGCCCCCGCAAGCCACATTCAAGTTTTGAGAGCCCAATGCCTAGTAAGGGTGGTGCCAAGAATTAGATAAGACATGGATCTTTCAGACAGAGGTATTAAAGACTCTAGAGGAGGTCATGTAGAAGTGGGAGTGAGTCCATTTTGAGCATCAGGGCACCATAGTTAAAGATTGATCCTTGTCTGGTCCCAGTTTGAGCTGGGAAGCCTGAACTAGATCACTAAGTCCAAACGGTTAAAATAGCAACAAGGAGCCAATGTAAAGGAAAAAAAAAAAAAAAAAGTGAAGTCACAAGAGCTGAGGTGAGAATGTTCATTAAGAAAGGAAACAGGAAAGGAAGGCACGGGGAAATTCACTTGGCTAATAAGCATGTGCAAGCATCTTTTCCAACATTTCCTTCTGCATTGTAGGTAGAAAATGGCCTCAAGCATAGGGATACAGCCTAAAATTCTTCTGAATAATTCAGTGTTTCACTTGAACTCCAAGTGACCCAAGGGACCAGGGATGGCTTAATTTGATGAAAGTAGGAGGTTAAAAATGGTGTCATCTATTTGGCAAGCAGCAGGAATAATACTGCTGGTGGAGACTCAGAGATAAGCTGAAGGATCCGCGGTCAACAGGGAAGGACACACGGGGACACAGAAAGGCCACACTGCATACCCACCATGCACATTAGGGAGATGGGTTTAGCGGCTCAAATAGTACTTCAAGCGCTCTGAAATGTAATGTCTTCCGCCCTCTGGTGGTTACATTTTTTCCCCATGTTTGAGTGAGAAAGTGGAGTGGGGAAATCACTGAGTGCTCCGTACAAGAATAAATGGGGTCACAGGTGTGCCAGAGCTGCACTGATGATGCCCTACTCCTTCCTACTCCTTCGTCAAGAGCGGTAGCCCTTGAACAAGAAAGGAAAACATGCGTCAGTTTCGCAGAGGGCTGGGAAGTCTACTCTCTCCCAGGTTTTCCTCTACCATTCCCCAGGAACATTTCCCCTCTGCTTCCACGCTGGGAATCCTTCAGAGATTCCTAAAACTATGACTGCATTTGATATGGCTCTGAAGTCCTGCTGCTGCTCAATATTCTCATAGAAAGGCCTTTTATGGGGGCACCTGGGTGGCTCAGCTTCTTAAGCGTCTGCCTTGGGCTCCGGTCATGATCCCAGGGTCCAGGGATCAAGCCCGCATCGGGCTCTCTGCTCAGCGGGGATCCTGCTTCCTCCTCTCTCTCTGTCTTCCTCTCTGCCTACTTGTGATCTCTGTCTGTCAAATAAATAAATAAAATCTTAAGAAAAAAAGAAAGAAAGAAAAGCGTTTTGTGACTTGAAGGGGCGTTTCTCAAAGAAATTTAAAACCAAACAAAGGCTTTCAAAGGGTGATTATACAGTAATACAGTGAATGATGGCTGGCCAGGATTTAACCAAACTTATTTCTTTCCCTCTGTGTGTTTCTGGGAGACAGAAAAAGAGCCTGACCATTATCAGGGCAAACTGTCATTCAATCACATCAAATGCAAATAGTTGCAACTGATACCAGCAAACAAAAATGGGAGTCCAGGAATAAAACGGCACTTTAATGAAGATTAGTGGTCTTTCAGCAAGAGATATTTAAGGGCTTAGGTTCCATAGCATTAGAATATATAATATTCTATATATAATATAGTATATATGATATATAAAATATAAATATATATAAAAACAATAATGTATATAATGTAATAATATAATGTATTGCATATATATCCATAAAGTATATACACATATATTTATATATATTTCCATTATGTAAGTAAAATTTTGTTTTTATGTGTGTGTGTGTGTGTGTGTGTGTGTATTTATATATAAAACCAAGGAGTGTATATTACTAAGAAGACGTTGGCTAATATATTTCTCTTTTGCAAAAAAAAAAATATTGAAATTAATATATTTAACCTTGGTACATAAGGAGAAAACCAGCCACCATAGTACAAGAATACATTTTATGGGGGTATATTATATGTATAGCCATATATTTCCATATACAGCAAGCAATCTAATATGTTTCATAAATATTTATGGATGAATTAAAGAAAGAGGAATCTAAAAAAGTTGTATAATTTGTATCTGGATTTTTTCGAAAAGAAACTTCGTGACAAATTATACAATATTGCTGAATTGGAGCGCATTTTGATTCAGAGCAAAATGCAAGGTATTGCAAAATCTTTTAATTAAAAACTTTATATTGTGCAAATCCTGGGGATTGTGTTCATTTTAATGGCCACGACACAGGTAAGTGCTCCTCTGAAATACAGGTAGTGGAACCTTCCTGGACCCACTTCAATATTCTAAAATGGCTTTGAAATGTGACTTGAAATCCCTGCTATTTTCCAGTTAAAGTAGGTAACTCTAAAACCAAATTCTAAAGAAAAATGTCTTTCCCCGTGAGGGTCATTTTCTGTGTTGTTGGTAGGCCCTTCTCTTTACTCAGCACAACTGACTCTCTTATAGGAAGGGATGTGCCCATGATTTCCCAGTCATGAGGAAAACCTTTGTCACAATCTTTTGGGGTTAGTTATATTTGATTTAAGTTAGACTTCAATTTAACATGCCCATTCTCCTTGGCTTCCAAGCATGAAGGAATCTCAAGGTTTGAAATGATCATGATGGCTTCTGAAACAACTTCAGAGGATATGGGTAAAAAAGCAAAACATGCACCTTACTTTCATACATTTGCCCAGCACAGATCCACAGATCCTGGCATATAACAGGTTCACATGAAATAATTTTGAATTGAACTTCTATTCCCAGTGCAGAAAATAAATATGCCTATGAAGCAGAAACAAAAGCCTCACGGGGTTCACACACTGGAGTTAGTATTTTGAACATCAAAATGTAATTGTCAGTACAAGTCTATGGCAAATTAAAAACACCTTTTTCATGTCCATAAGTTATTATCAAAATCTCTCCCTCTCTCACACACAGAGACACATATTATGTCTATGAATCATTCTGTGTAGAATTTATCCTCATTAATTATGCTGAGGAAAGTATTAGATATGGTAAATAATATTAATCAAGGTTGCACCTAAGAAGCATTTCAGTATCATTTCTTAAAGATTTTTTTTTTACTTATATAACACAGAGAGAGAGATCACAAGTAGGCAGAGAGGCAGGCAGAGAGAGACGGGGAAGAAGGCTCCCTGCTGAGCAGAGAGCCTGATGCAGGGCTGGATCCCAGGACCCTGAGATCATGACCTGAGCCGAAGGTAGAGGCTTAACCCACTGAGCCACCCAGGTGCCCCAGTATCATTTTTATTATACATGAACACCAAAGAATTTCCTAGTTAATTTAATAATTTTAATTAAATTTTATGGGTCACTTGTAGCCAGAAATACTGCTATATCTCATTCAGATTAAATAGAGTTATACACTTGACTTGTTTCAATTCTAACGTGATAATTACAGGAAACTTTTGAATTTATGGACACTATGAGATACAAGGTTGATTTTCATTTCAAGAACTAAAGTGGACAGTTTTGAAAATCGCCCATGAAATAAAAACTACCCAAGTATTCATTAACTATAGAATGGATAAATTGTGGTCTATACACACACTAGAATAATATACAGAAATTAAGAGACATGCAACAATGTGGATGAATCCCAAAACATATTGCTGAATGAAAGAAGCCAGACCCAAGAGCATACAAAAGTCCTGCACGAACGTCCTCGTACAAAGTAATCAATCGTGCAAAACAACTCTTAAATGGGGTCAAGGGAGACAGGCATCATGAGAGGCTGTTTTGAAGCTAGTTAAGTCTCTTGAGATATTCTTAAAGGTGACTCTTAGAGTGCTTTTCCTTAAACACAAACACAATCAGACAAATATCAAGTTTAAAAATCTTGTACCTGAAGTCTTCCCATTTTTTGACAAGATGGCCTCCCCCCCAATCCTTAACATTGCCAATCCAGCCTTTCATTGTTGACTCTTCTGACATCTCTTACTACATCTTTCTCTACTCTGAACAGCCCCCCTTCTTTCCTTTCCCAACCTTCTCAGTATTCGTGTATGTTCAGCTGACATTGATTCCTCAGGACTGCATGGTTTCCTTATGTTTTTACTCAATTCTCTTCTTGGTTGCCTCCTTAGATGTTTGACCTCTCCCCAGACTGCTTAGGGACCTCTTAAAGTCCCACAGATTTCCTTTAATCTAGCAGTTACCATACTCCTTTGTAAATGCTTGTCAACTTCTATGTGTCTCTTGCCAGAACCCAAACCCTGAGGACAAGGACCTTGTTTATGTGTGATATCAGGTCTTGGACTTGGAATATAACAAGCTCTGGATATGTGTTTGTTGTACAACTCATTGAATTAATTTCTATCATGAATGAAGCTTTTGAAATTCTTTTGTCTTGCTATTTATAAGGTTTTTCATCATAGTTCACTCAGGACATCTATCTGGTGAGGGAATTATGACTTACTGTGGAAGGTATACATAGGAGAATACTGACATATTTATCTTCTCACAAGCAATATGTGTTGTACACGTATCTACTTGTCTATCAGTACGTGTCATGAGGGCAGAAGATACTACCTTTCAAAGGGTTTAAAGTAATATTTTAGGTACTAACTCAGTCTCCCTCAACAAACTTGCAAGGTGGATATACAGCGTAGCCTTCTGATGTCCCCTGTGTCCTTCCATGTTATTTGTTCACTCACCTGTTGAGAGATACTTAGATTATTTCCAGCACTTGGTTATTATAAATAAAACTGCTATAAACATTCTTGCACAAGTCTTTTCTAGGGACACATGTTTTCATTTCTCGAGATAAACACCTGAAGAAAGAATTGTGGGGTCAAATATTAAAAATATATTAAAAATAAAATTTTGTACATTAAAACAAAAAGAATCTTAAAAAAAAAAAAAGATTCTTCTGGAACTGCCTGAGCTTTATTTTTAAGTGCCATCTACTGCATTATTTAGATTTTTTTTTTTTCTTGGCTGGAGATTTGTCTGACTTATGGGAATTTGGAATTGCCTCTGGCATTGCGTGTGGCAACACAATTGTACAGAAGCTTCTGTGAAAGTTTTTGTTTCCATGAATGTTGAGAACTGCCAAAAGTAAGAATTATGTACTCTGAGTGAACTCTCACATAGCTGAAGTCGGTGTCATCAGGTGACAAGCCCAGGGCTTACACAAATAAGGTAAAACAAGAGTTTTCTTTTTGTTTTTTGATTTTTTTTTCCAAAGTGTGTCTCAAGAACCACTGAATCAAACCACCTGGGTAGCGGATTAGACACACTTTTTCACAAGCATCTTGGGGACCCTTATGACCAGAGAAATCTAGGAATCAGTGGATCAATCTAGAGCGGGGATACCCAACTCTGATTGCACATTCGGATCTGATGGAGAGCTTTCAGAATCACCATACCCTCCACACACCCAAGACCAACTGGGTCAAAATCTCTGGGCCTAGGCATCAGGCATCCAGATTCTTTAAAACTCTCCAGATGGTTATAGCGAGTACTGAGTACTCAGTGATGAGAACACCTAATCCATTCTGTGCCATGTTTGGCCCAGTTGAGAGCCCCACCGAGAGCCTCACTACCTGCTTTCCCAGCCTGTTGTACATTCATACCGTCCTGAGCATACTGGAGGGGACTCAGGTTGAAACGCGGAGTGGGCAGAACTCCTCAGGGGAGTTGTTATACTTGCTTGCCCTAATCTCATTTTGTTGTGAAAAAGTACACATCTTCAGAAGTTAACCTATACTTGGAATGGCAAAATTAAATAATATCACCTTCACCTAATAAAATAATATGTATGTTGTTAACAGCAAGACAACAGACTTGTCCTAATCTCATTTCATTGTGAGAAAGCACACATCTTCAGAAGTTAATCTATACATGGAATGGCAAAATTAAATAATATTCCATTGACCTAATAAAATAATATAAAAGTTGTTAGCAATAAGACAACAGACCCAAAGTGGAATCACTAATGCAAAACCCCATGTCAACAGACTGAGGTTTCATGGAATTATCATTTTGGTTCTCCCAGAAATGGAAACTTACACCAGTCAGTCAGGAATCACCTGATCGGTACCAGTTAGGTAATCTTACCTGATGGGTCCCTACCATCACCTAAAGGAAGATAACTTTGCAATAACCAACCCTCTTTTTGTCTAGTATAGCTTTCTTATTCTCACTTCCATCTGCCCTCCAAATCTTTCATTCCGTACAGCTTCTTGGAACTTCTTTCTATCTGCTAGATCGGAGGCTGCCTGATTTGAATGGATTTTTGCTCAAATGAATACTTTGGATTTCAAATATTCCTCCATTTATCTTTTAACAATGTCAAGTCAGGAAAGGAATAAAAAAACAAAAAACAAAAACAACAATGTCAAGTCATCTAGGTAGTCCTTGTTAACTCTTAAAATAAAACTGCCAATTCTTTTACCAGGAAAAGTGGGCTTATTCAGGAATAGCAGAGAATTGCAGCCAGGACAAGTAAGCTAGCAAAGAGGGCAAGTTCACAGAACAAAGGAGAGGAGCTCTAGTTTATAAATGAAAGGGGGGAAGTTGAGAAGGTTTTTATAAGCAAAAAGTCCATAGTGTGAACCGAAAACTCAAAGCATAGGGGCTTCTCACCGACCCAGGTGTGACTGTTTCTCATTGGTTGATTGTCGTCAAGGAAGGAGGAAAGCCTTTCTTCCTCCTGCAGGCATGGAAAAGCAGTAAGCACCTGCACTGTCCATCTCTTGCTGTTGGGTCTGTAACTGATGTAGAGTGGTAGGACATAAGAGCTCCCCCTGCTGGCCTCCGACTCCATTTTTGTGAGGTTTCCCTTTATTAATTTTTACATCGTCTCCTGTCCTAATTTTATCCATGAATCAACATGAATATTGTTGTGAAACCAAAGAAACAGAATCTGAATATATGCCACATAAAGATCTCCTTCCTTGGAAGCAAATTAAAGGCATGTCGTTTCAGCTCTCCTGACATTACAGTTTACCTTAAAATGATGAAATTTCAAAAAACTAAAACATAGAATAAAGAAATAAATCATGAACTTTTCTAATGCACTACTGTGCAGTGGCTTAATTAATGAATGTGCATTATATAAAACTCACATCAGGAATGCATACATTTTAGAAAATGAAATTCACTTTTGGGGGAAAACTTGCTAGGATATTCCATTAGAATTTACTTTGATAAAACATACTTGATAAAGTGCAATTCTGCTACACATGATTGGATTTCTATTTTAATGCTAGCCATTTTTTAAATTTGCTAACAATGACCGTATAAGAATTCACCTAAAAAGCAAGTTAAAAGTCTATTTCTATTTTATATTTCTAAATGCAACTTTCTCTACCTGTCATGCCCACATTATAACGGCCTTCCCCCAAGGAAGTGGATTTTATTCTTCAAGGAAATCATTTAATGGAGAGCATCCAGACAAATACATAAGCCAATTAAAGCCACATAATTCCTGCATGCTAACTAAAAGGGGGCAGAATTTGTCACCCCCAAAGGGGCCTTTTTGGTGTAAAGATTACTTCTTGGCTGATTATTTTTTTAAAAAACAGTAAACACCAGAGAAGCTCTGAAACCAGGAGACATTATTCTTTTGTAAAATGAATTTACATTTATGAGGAAAATTTCCATTTGTAAGGGTGCCTCCTTTTCTGTGCAGGGAAGAGAATGACTAAATTTGTAAAAACTCTTACTAAGGGGGGGGGGGTGGGAGGAAGGCAAAGACTTAATCTGACTAACAACCATACCCTTGTTGACTGTGATTTGCCTGAAAACCTGGCTCTCCCTACCACCTCCCACAACATCTTTTTTTTTTTCTTTTTTGTCTTTACCTGGAGATGGTTCTTTCAAGTGATGGCTTGGCTTAGGCCATTTCTTGAGTTATTCTTTTTTTTAATTATTTTTAAATACAGGAGGTATACATGTTATTAACCATCTGTTTTTCCCCTGTTAAGCTCTCGTTTATTATAAAGGGGTCTCAGCCAAGAAACTAGAAGGATAGAGGAAAAACTATTTTTTTTTCTCTCCAAATAAACTGACATTTGCTTTAGTGAAGAAAAGGTTTTGATTATCCAGGTAAGAAACTTTGGTCTTTACTACTTAACTACTCGAATAACCAGATACAAGGTGTTGAAGTAAGAAGTAACTTCATTTTATTTTTGGAAGAGGGCTTTGGTTGTCTCCATTTTGACCTCAAGCTTTCTAGTTGGGTTCTTCTTTCCAGCTTGTCCTTAGGCTTAGTTGGAAGACCTTGAAGGCAACTGAACTATCCCCTTCAGCATAAGGACTGCCCCGAGCCAGCAAGACCACCCACCCCATGACTGACTCCAAGACAATGATGGATTTGACCTTCACTGCCCACCTGCATGTACCCACTCACCTTGGCCCCCACGTTCTTCTATTTTCAGCACTTTGGAGACCGTTTTTTGAGATGTTAGTCTGTTGTCTTCCTACCAGCATTGGCCTCACTGAAATAAATTCCTTTCCTGTTTCACCACTACTCATTTCTCTGTCCTTGGATTTCGTCAGTGAGGCATGCCAGACCTCATCTGTTTGGGATCCTCAGAGCCGAGCACTCCTACACCCCCGTACCCCAACTACACTGTGATCCCGAGAATTGGTCACACTGAAGAAAAACCCCCTTTTCTTTGTCTTCTCCAAATGGGTATGGATTGCTGTTAACAAAGCCTTGCCAGTCACCAGTACGTGGTGTCTCTCCTGATTAAAATCATGTTAATCATGTTAAAACTTTGAATAAATCATTCTCTTTGTCTCAAAATTCCTATCATACACAAGGACTTTGAACTAAACGTGAAAGAATAGTTTGATTGGCACAGAGTATAAGTCATCTTTGAAAGAGCCTGGCCACCCCCTCCCCCTTCCATCTGTCACCATGCCAATCATGTCTTTTTGGAATTCCACAGGCTGTAGCCTTTGCTATGTGCCCTTTAAGCAACCCCTGTCCATCCACCATGCTGTTGGCCTCCCGCCATCCTTTCTAACACACTTAAAACAAACTATAATTGGCATTTGCTTGGCTGGAAGTCCGTTTATTTTCTTGCTACCCTTCCCAGTTGCCTTAACCATCAGATGCCTTAACAGTTGGCAAATGGAGACGGCAGGTCTGATAGGTCACAGAAGATCTGTTGCATGAATATTTTCCTCTAGGAAAGAGTGAAAGTGAAATCCCATCCTGACCCACCCTCTTTCCAAAACAATAAACATTTCCTGGCTGCCGTGATTCCCCTAATCATTTAAAGCAGTACAGTTGTTATGGAATGGGCAGCTGAACTTCATACTTGCCCAGACCATCTGTTCTAGTATTCAGAACTTTAAGAAGATTACCTAAGCGACTGTGGTTCACTTAGTAAAAGAGGGTGGGTTCCATCGGGGGATGTTAGGACACTGTGTCACAGAAAAACAGAATTCAGACACTCTGGAGGGACTATTTTTGTCGTCGTTTTATTTAGCAAAAGTGACCATCATTGGAAAAAACAAGACATTTCCTTAAATACATAGGTAATACATGAATTAACTTGTTTCCAAATTTACGGCTCATGTGAAGTTGTTGATAGTCATGAGATACGGTGGTTGAAGAAAGCCAAATAGCTTGACTCCTCTACTTTCCTGAGACATGTTTTCCATTGTGGAGAGGAATCTCAAGTCGAAAAGGTCCGATAAAGGGAACAATTTACACATCATAAATGTCATGAAGTAGGTAGGCCTGAAATATTGAGACAGTGGATGTGAGGATGTTTTTATTAAGTGAAAATACTCACATAGATTTTAATTATGATTTTTCCACTGTATTTCTGGCCTGAGACATTACAAATAATGAAGTAACTTTTAATGTTGTTTTGAGAAACTTGACCGCAAGGACGAAGACTTCTGGTTTTGTTTAAGGCCGGTAGAGGAGAACTTAAAACTCTATGCAGGATACACACAACCCTTCCGTTATCTATGAACAATACAGATATTACAGGCTATAGCCCTTCCTCGGACAAGGTAAATTATTTTTATGTGATCTCGTATCAAGGAAATGTCAGTTAGTTCAGTCAAACTTCCAGTATAAGAATAGAAGCCAGGGGAGGGATTACAAGTAATAAAGCAATAGTTGGTTATAATATAGGAAGAATTTTCAATCATGAAACATCCTCAAATGGGATTTTCTGCCTCTTCAAGTAGCAAGCAAATCAAATCTAATCTGGAAGTATTAGAAAAGGAGACTGTGACTCCCTAAATGAGATATGTACTTTGGGTGTGGAATTTGACTGGCTGGCCTTTGTGATTCCAGAGCGTTGAACAAATCGTAACTCAAAATTATCGAACTGTGGACATTTGTGGTATGTTGGCAAAATAGGTTCATGAAAGGCAAGCAGTTTCCTTTTTCTATTTGTCACTTAGAAAAATCTATTGGTTAATTTACTTCCCTGAATTTTTTTAATGGAAAAAAAATGGGGTCCTATAGAGTTGACAATTCAGTGAGTCAATTGGGGGCAGAAGGAAAGAGATTGGAAAAGTTGAACAACATATTACGAAATAATCTTCTAGTGCTTGTGACTTTTGTTTTTTATTTTGTGATTCAAGTGTTTGTGACATGATAAGTAGTTTAGAGTATAATTTAGAAGAAGAATGTTTGGGGGATGGCTGGGTGGCTCAGTAAGTTAAGCGTCCAACTCCTGGTTTCAAGTCAGGTGATGATCTTGACGTCCTGAGATCCAGCCCCTCAGTGGGCTCCTTGCTCAAGACAAGTCAACTTGTCCCTCTCCCTCCTCCTCTGTCCTTCCCCTGTTCACTCTCTCTCTCTCAAATAAGTCAATAACTAAAATGTAAAACAAAACAAAACAAAAAAGAAAAGAAAAAGAAAGAAAAGCAAATGTTTTCATCCTCCTACGAAGACGAGTACTCAGCATCAGGTCAACTGTAGAGCTGCATAGGACTAAGTAGGTCGGTAAGAAGATTCCCCAGTAGCTCTCATGTTCATGGAAATTGCAGTTCCTAGGAAAAATTAAAGGATTAATAGAAATATTAAATACAGGTAATGTGTAAGAGACACAATCTCTACCATTTCCCTCTGACATTTTTATTAGCATTCCTTCATTTTGTTGGAGATGATGATGACCTACCTTAAAAACTACATTTCCCAGCCTCACTTACAGTTGGAGGGGACCATGTGATTAAGTATTAGCCATTGAAGTAAAAGTCCTCCCTTGAATGAGGGCTTCCAGCAAGCTCTGTAACAGGGCTGACTCCACGACAAATTCTTCTTGCTTTTTCCCTTTGCTCTTCCCTTTTTGGGGTACAGATGCCAATTTGAAAGGACAAGGAATGATACAACAGGAACTAGAAGGACCCTGAATTTTTATTTATTTTTTTTTCATTTTTTAACGATTTTATTTATTTATTTGACAGAGAGAGATCACAAGTAGACAGAGAGGCAGGCAGGGGGTGGGGGGGGGGAAGCAGGCTTCCTGCCAATCAGAGAGCCCGATGTGGGGCTCTATCCCAGGACCCTGAGATCATGACCTGAGCGGAAGGCAGAGGCTTAAACCACTGAGCCACCCAGGCGCCCCAAGGACACTGAATTTTTAATGGCATTACATGCTTGCCAGACCATTCCCTGAGTAGCCTCTTCTAGACTTCTATGTGAGGGAAAAAATAAACTCTTATTTATATAAGACACTGGTTTTCAGTGTTCTGTTTCTATCGGCTGAAGGTGGTTTCTGACAGACAGCACAAGACCTCTTGTCTTGAACTCCCTGAAATGTGTTTCATTTATTTTTCTGCTTGTGGGGATCAGCGTTCATATTTGCTCTAACTGTTCTCCATCCTCTGTCATAGGGAAAAAACATTTCTTAATAATCCAGTTTACCCCAGAGAATGTGTTCAATAACAAATTCATGAAAAAGACAAGAAGAAAAGACTTTCAAAGGCACATAGGGTAATCAAAGAGGAGAATGTCTCGAACACTTTTTGCAATGATTTTAATAGAGCCAAAACATTTCCCTATATCTTGAAAACAAGGTGGCCATCTCAGTTTCTCTTATGGTAAATCTCTGCTAGGGAAAATTCCAGCATTCTGAAAATCTGCTACTTTCTTGAAGATCTTCATTGTAGGGAATTCTCTTCATTCTCTTGGTTCATTTTTTTTTTCCATTTTATTTATTTTTTCAGCGTAACAGTATTCATTCTTTTTGCACAACACCCAGTGCTCCATGCAAAACGTGCCCTCCCCATTACCCACCACCTGTTCCCCCAACCTCCCACCCCT
Source organism: Meles meles (assembly GCF_922984935.1). Lineage (NCBI taxonomy): Eukaryota > Metazoa > Chordata > Mammalia > Carnivora > Mustelidae > Meles > Meles meles. The sequence continues at coordinate 54,612,723 of NC_060083.1, forward strand.
GACCCTTCAAAACCCTCAGGTTGCCCCAACCTCCCACCCCTGACCCTTCAAAACCCTCAGGTTGTTTTTCAGAGTCCATAGTCTCTTATGGTTCGCCTCCCCTCCCCAATGTCCATAGCCCGCTCCCCCTCTCCCAATCCCACCTCCCCCCAGCAACCCCCAGTTTGTTTTGTGAGATTAAGAGTCATTTATAATTTGTCTCCCTCCCAATCCCATCTTGTTTCATTTATTCTTCTCCTATCCCCCTACCCCCCCATGTTGCTTCTCCATGTCCTCATATCAGGGAGATCATATGATAGTTGTCTTTCTCCGATTGACTTATTTCACTAAGCATGATACGCTCTAGTTCCATCCACGTCGTCGCAAATGGCAAGATTTCTTTTGATGGCTGCATAGTATTCCATTGTGTATATATACCACATCTTCTTGATCCATTCATCTGTTGATGGACATCTAGGTTCTTTCCATAGTCTGGCTATTGTAGACATTGCTGCTATAAACATTCGGGTACACGTGCCCCTTCGGATCACTATGTTTGTATCTTTAGGGTAAATACCCAGTAGTGCAATTGCTGGGTCATAGGGTAGTTCTATTTTCAACATTTTGAGGAACCTCCATGCTGTTTTCCAGAGTGGTTGGACCAGCTTGCATTCCCACCAACAGTGGAGGAGGGTTCCCCTTTCTCCACATCCTCTCCAGCATCTGTCATTTCCTGACTTGTTAATTTTAGCCATTCTGACTGGTGTGAGGTGATATCTCATTGTGGTTTTGATTTGTATTTCCCTGATGCCGAGTGACGTGGAGCACTTTTTCATGTGTCTGTTGGCCATCTGGATGTCTTCTTTGCAGAAATGTCTGTTCATGTCCTCTGCCCATTTCTTGATTGGATTGTTTGTTCTTTGGGTGTTGAGTTTGCTAAGTTCCTTATAGATTTTGGATACTAGCCCTTTATCTGATATGTCGTTTGCAAATATCTTCTCCCATTCTGTCAGCTGTCTTTTGGTTTTGTTAACTGTTTCCTTTGCTGTGCAAAAGCTTTTGATCTTGATGAAATCCCAATAGTTCATTTTTGCCCTTGCTTCCCTTGCCTTTGCCGTTGTTCCTAGGAAGATGTTGCTGCGGCTGAGGTCGAAGAGGTTGCTGCCTGCATTCTCCTCAAGGATTTTGATGGATTCCTTTCTCACATTGAGGTCCTTCATCCATTTGGAGTCTATTTTCGTGTGTGGTGTAAGGAAGTGGTCCAATTTCATTTTTCTGCATGTGGCTGTCCAATTTTCCCAGCACCATTTATTGAAGAGGCTGTCTTTTTTCCATTGGACATTCTTTCCTGCTTTGTCGAAGATGAGTTGGCCATAGAGTTGAGGGTCGATTTCTGGGCTCTCTATTCTGTTCCACTGATCTATGTGTCTGTTTTTGTGCCAGTACCATGCTGTCTTGATGATGACAGCTTTGTAATAGAGCTTGAAGTCCGGAATTGTGATGCCACCAACTTTGGCTTTGTTCTTCAATATTCCTTTGGCTATTCGAGGTCTTTTCTGGTTCCATATAAATTTTAGGATTATTTGTTCCATTTCTTTGAAAAAAATGGATGGTATTTTGATAGGGATTGCATTAAATGTGTAGATTGCTTTAGGTAGCATAGACATTTTCACAATATTTATTCTTCCAATCCAGGAGCATGGAACATTTTTCCATTTTTTTGTGTCTTCCTCAATTTCTTTCATGAGTACTTTATAATTTTCTGTGTATAGATTCTTAGTCTCTTTGGTTAGGTTTATTCCTAGGTATCTTATAGTTTTGGGTGCAATTGTGAATGGGATTGACTCCTTAATTTCTCTTTCTTCAGTCTTGTTGTTGGTGTACAGAAATGCAACTGATTTCTGTGCACTGATTTTATATCCTGACACTTTACTGAATTCCTGTACAAGTTCTAGCAGTTTTGGAGTGGAGTCTTTTGGGTTTTCCACATATAGTATCATATCATCTGCGAAGAGTGATAGTTTGACTTCTTCTTTACCAATTTGGATGCCTTTAATTTCTTTTTGTTGTCTGATTGTTGAGGCTAGGACTTCTAATACTATGTTGAATAGCAGTGGTGATAATGGACATCCCTGCCGTGTTCCTGACCTTAATGGAAAAGCTTTCAGTTTTTCTCCATTGAGAATGATATTTGCGGTGGGTTTTTCATAGATGGCTTTGATAATATTGAGGTATGTGCCCTCTATCCCTACACTTTGAAGAGTTTTGATCAGGAAGGGATGCTGTACTTTGTCAAATGCTTTTTCAGCATCTATTGAGAGTATCATATGGTTCTTGTTCTTTCTTTTATTAATGTGTTCTATCACATTGATTGATTTGCGGATGTTGAACCAACCCTGCAGCCCTGGAATAAATCCCACTTGATCGTGGTGAATAATCCTTTTAATGTACTGTTGAATCCTATTGGCTAGTATTTTGGCGAGAATTTTTGCGTCTGTGTTCATCAAGGATATTGGTCTGTAGTTCTCTTTTTTGGTGGGATCCTTGTCTGGTTTTGGGATCAAGGTGATGCTGGCCTCATAGAATGAGTTTGGAAGTTTTCCTTCCATTTCTATTTTTTGGAACAGTTTCAGGAGAATAGGAATGAGTTCTTCTTTAAATGTTTGGTAGAATTCCCCTGGGAAGCCATCTGGCCCTGGGCTTTTGTTTGTTTGGAGATTTTTGATGACTGTTTCAATCTCCTTACTGGTTATGGGCCTGTTCAGGTTTTCTATTTCTTCCTGGTTCAGTTGTGGTAGTTTATATGTCTCTAGGAATGCATCCATTTCTTCCAGATTGTCCAATTTGTTGGCGTAGAGTTGCTCATAGTATGTTCTTATAATTGTCTGTATTTCTTTGGTGTTAGTTGTGATCTCTCCTCTTTCATTCATGATTTTATTGATTTGGGTCCTTTCTCTTTTCTTTTTGATGAGTCTGGCCAGGGGTTTATCAATCCTATTGATTCTTTCAAAGAACCAGCTCCTAGTTTCATTGATTTTTTCTATTGTTTTTTTGGTTTCTATTTCATTGATTTCTGCTCTGATCTTTATGATTTCTCTTCTCCTGCTGGGTTTAGGGTTTCTTTCTTGTTCTTTCTCCAGCTCCTTTACGCGTAGGGTTAGGTTGTGTACTTGAGACCTTTCTTGTTTCTTGAGAAAGGCTTGTACCGCTATATATTTTCCTCTCAGGACTGCCTTTGCTGTGTCCCACAGATTTTGAACTGTTGTGTTTTCATTATCATTTGTTTCCATGAATTTTTTCAATTCTTCTTTAATTTCCTGGTTAGCCCATTCATTCTTTAGAAGGATGCTGTTTAGTCTCCATGTATTTGGGTTCTTTCCAGCTTTCGTCTTGTGATTGAGTTCTAGCATCAGAGCATTGTGGTCTGAAAATATGCAGGGAATAATCCTAATCTTTTGATACCGGTTGAGACCTGATTTGTGACCCAGGATGTGATCTATTCTGGAGAATGTTCCATGTGCACTAGAGAAGAATGTGTATTCTGTTGCTTTGGGATGAAATGTTCTGAATATATCTGTGATGTCCATCTGGTCCAGTGTGTCATTTAAGGCCTTTATTTCCTTGTTGATCTTTTGCTTGGATGATCTGTCCATTTCAGTGAGGGGAGTGTTCAAGTCCCCTACTATTATTGTATTATTATTGATGTGTTTCTTTGATTTTGTTATTAATTGGTTGATATAGTTGGCTGCTCCCACGTTAGGGGCATAGATATTTAAAATTGTTAGATCTTCTTGTTGGACAGACCCTTTGAGTAGGATATAGTGTCCTTCCTCATCTCTTATTATAGTCTTTGGCTTAAAATCTAATTGATCTGATATAAGGATTGCCACCCCAGCTTTCTTCTGATGCCCATTAGCATGGTAAATTGTTTTCCACCCCCTCACTTTCAATCTGGAGGTGTCTTCGCGTCTAAAATGAGTTTCTTGTAGGCAACATACTGATGGGTTTTGTTTTTTTATCCATTCTGATACCCTGTGTCTTTTGATTGGGGCATTTAGCCCATTAACATTCAGGGTAACTATTGAGAGATATGAATTTAGTGCCATTATTAGCCTGTAAGGTGACTGTTACTGTATATTGTCTCTGTACCTTTCTGATCTACTACTTTTAGGCTCTCTCTTTGCTTAGAGGACCCCTTTCAATATTTCCTGGAGACCTGGTTTGGTGTTTGCAAATTCTTTCAGTTTTTGTTTGTCCTGGAAGATTTTGATCTCTCCTTCTATTTTCAATGATAGCCTAGCTGGATAGAGTATTCTTGGCTGCATGTTTTTCTCGTTGAGTGCTCTGAATATATCATGCCAGCTCTTTCTGGCCTGCCAGGTCTCTGTGGATAAGTCTGCCGCCAATCTAATATTTTTACCATTGTATGTTACAGACTTCTTTTCTCGGGCTGCTTTCAGGATTTTCTCTTTGTCACTAAGACTTGTAAATTTTACTATTAGGTGTGGACCTATTAGGGGTGTGGACCTATTCTTGTTGACTTTGAGGGGGGTTCTCTGCATCTCCTGGATTTTGATGCTTGTTCCCTTTGCCATATTAGGGAAATTCTCTCCAATGATTCTCTCCAATAGACCTTCTGCTCCCCTCTCTGTTTCTTCTTCTTCTGGAATCCCAATTATTCTAATGTTGTTTCGTCTTATGGTGTCACTTATCTCTCGAATTCTCCCCTCATGGTCCAGTAGCTGTTTGTCCCTCTTTTGCTCGGCTTCCTTATTCTCTGTCATTTGGTCTTCTGTATCACTAATTCTTTCTTCTGCCTCATTTATCCTAGCAGTGAGAGCCTCCATTTTTGATTGCACCTCATTAATAGCTTTTTTGATTTCAACTTGGTTAGATTTTAGTTCTTTAATTTCTCCAGAAAGGGCTTTAATATCTCCAGAGAGGGTTTCTCTAATATCTTCCATGCCTTTTTCGAGCCCGGCTAGAATGTTCAGAATCGTCATTCTGAACTCTTGATCTGACATATTACCCATGTCTGTGTTGATTAGGTCCCTAGCCTTCGGTACTGTCTCTTGTTCTTTTGTTTGTGGTGATTTTTTCCGCCTTGTCATTTTGTCCAGATAAGAGGATATGAAGGAGCAAATAAACTACTAAAAGGGTGGCAAAGGCCCCGGAAAAATGTGCTGTAACCAAATCAGAAGAGACCCCAAATTGTGGGGGGGAGAAAGGGGATAAAAAACAGGTTCTGAAAAAAAAGAAAAAAAAAAAAAAGAAAAGAAAAAAATTTAAAAAATAAAACAAATAAAAAAATATAAAAAAGAAAGAAAAAATATATATATTTAGATGAACTAGTCAAAAAACGTTAAAAAAGAAAAGGGTAAAAGTTTTAAAAAAATTTAGCAGAAGAAGAAAAAAGAAAAAAGAAAAAAAAATTGAAAAAAGAAAAAAAATTGAAAAAAGAAAAAAAAATTGAAGTAGCCGCAAGACTAAAGAATCATGGGGAGAAAGCCATGAGTTCCGTGCTTTGCTTTCTCCTCCTCTGGAATTGCTCTGCTGTCTTAGGAATTGAATCTGCTTTCTCCTTGATAGATGAACTTCGTCCTGGCTGGATATTTTGTTGATCTTCTGGGGGAGGGGCCTGTTGTAGTGATTCTCAAGTGTCTTTGCCCGAGGCGGGATTGCACCGCCCTTACCGGCGGCCGGACTAAGTAATCGGCTCGGGTTCGCTTTTGGGAGCTTCTGTTCCCTGAACGCTTTCCGTAGAGTTCCGGAGGACGGGAATGAAAATGGCGGCCTCCCAGTCTCCGGCCCGGAGGAGCCGAGAGCCTGGGGCCCCACTCCTCAGTGCGCCCCCAGAGGACAGCACCCAATCACTCCCGTATCCCCAGCCTCTAGCCGCGCTCGGAGCTCACCCAGCCCGCGACCAGTTCAAGGTAACCCCGAGCTGAGAGTTCAGTCCTCGGCTCTGTCTTTGCAGCCGGTTTCTCCGTTCTAATACCTGCAAGCTCTCCGACACTCTGACACCCCCGATCCTTCTGTGACCTTGCGGGGCCTGGGGCCACGCTGGCCCCGCGTGGGCTTCACCCCGGTTTAGCCCCTGGAGCAATGTCCCTCAGTGGAACAGACTTTTAAAAGTCCTGATTTTGTGCTCCGTTCCTCCGCCGCTTGCCGGGAGCCGGCCCCTCCCCCCGCGGTCTATCTTCCCGTCGTTTTAGATTCACTTCTCCGCCAGTCCTACCTTTCAGAAAGTGGTTGATTTTCTGTTTCTAGAGTTGCTGTTCTTCTTCTCTTCACTCTCCCGTTGGATTTGTAGGTGTTTGCAATGTTTAGATAAGCTATCGAGCTGATCTCCTGTTACCTGATGTAGTCTCAGGCTGCTACTTCTCCGCCATCTTGACTCCCACCTGGTTCATTTTTTTTTTATTATCCCTTTCTATTCACCCAACACTTACATGCCATAAAAGTGTACTATATAACTTACATTTTAGGTATTATAGAGGAATCCATAAGAAAATACACAAAAAATGCCATTCACTTGGAAGATGTCATGATCTCTATAGTAAAGCCTATGTAGTACTTTGTAAAATAAAGATGGTAAATAATTTTAAAAAGTTGCATTGCTTGGTCTGTATTTACAAGGTAGGCCTGACAAAAGAAAAATCCTGCATTTCATATCTGAAGAATCACCTGCTAAAATGCAGATTAAGGAAAAGATTGAATTCAAAATAGTTCAAGAAGATAATGATCCTGCCCTGCCCTCCCACCACCAAACAAAGAAAACAAAACAAACAAGCAAAAAAAAAAAAACAAGCAAAAAAACAAACAAAACAAACAGAAACAAAAACCTTGTGCACAAAAATAAAAGGGACACGGGACACCTGGGTGGCTCAGTTGGTGAAGCCTCTGCCTTTGGCTCAGGTCATGATTCCAGGGTCCTGGAATGGAGCCCCACATAGGAGTCCTTGCTCAGCAGGGAGCCTGCTTCTCTCTTTGCTTGCCGCTCCCCCTGCTTCTGTTCTTTCTCTCTCTCTCTCTCTGAGAAATAAATAAAACCTTAAAAAAAAATAGAACTAAATATTCAGTGGAGGTATTATTTGACCATAAACTTGTCTAAAAGTTTGATTCAAGGGCTAAGTAAAAGCTTTTGAGGTCATATAATAATAACAATGATACTAATGACTAAGACTTACTGACATTTTTGTAATAGCTTGACATATTCTCTATCAATTATGTTTTCCCATTTAATAATAGACAGTAATATTGTCAGTATGTCTTGGTCTTGTGAATCAACGTCCAGAGAATAATATATAAGAGTAGCTAACAATTTTAAAAGCCTGAACAACATACCTCCCAAGGAAGAGTTACAGGGCTGGGGAGGGTCGGAAATAATGGCACATTAGATCATGTGGAGGGAAATAGTGAGTTCAGAACATTCACAGTCAGCGTCCAGATCATAACCCAATTCTACTCAATCCAATAAAAGCAGCTGATCTCTAAGTAACCACAGACTCCATCAACTTCAAATATCTTTGAGACGTGCAAATCTTCCTGGTCGTAGTATTTTGGAAAGGGTTACCTTGACACTGGCCCAAGGAACCACAGTACTTTTCTAAAAATGGCTATCATAGTTCTCTCTAAGTAGTTCCAGGCAAAAATATATAACCTAGACTTTTTAAATATACCATAGAAGATCCCCCTGGACTTTCTGACTTACACGCTGGGACTCTGAATGGTTGAACAAAAAGTTCATGTTCATTTTCTTGATTCATTGGAAAAATTGTCTCCTCATGGTTAACATATTTATGAAGGCACAGATTAGGACCATTTGTCTTGGCTTCACCTGTTGACATTGATCTATAAGCTGTTCTAGCACTCAACTACATAAAAGATTTACGCTTTCTTTCCATTGGAAAACATTCTTTGAAATCCACACAGTCATTTTTAGGATCTGCTATAAAGACTCTTTTTTGTGCCATTTATAGAAACACAAACCCAAGCACTGAATATTTCAGGCATGAAATAACAATAATAGAAAAATATTATTCTGATCCAATCATTAACATTTTTAATTGTTTAGACAGTTGGATTAGCATACCATTAGCATAGGCTGTTTTTAGAGTCTAAAACTAAACTATGAATAACAACAATAATAGTAACAATATCCTAAAGACAAATATATAGAGATTGAATTTCAAGGTTTTGGCAAGAGGAAACTTCAAAATAGTTTAGTCAAGACTATTACAGTCCATGATTTTAGTTATGATTATGTGTAAAAAATTACATATGTTTTGCATATATTTTATCAATAAACATATAATCAATTCAATAATGGAACAGATATTTTGCTAAATACCATGGGAATGTAATAAGATACTTGCCTCCAAGGAGGTCACAGAAAAGCCAAGTTTAATGACTAAGCAGAGGATAAAGTTAAGTAGCGTAATTGCGGCAGAAGGACAAAACAAAACAGTCTATAGATCATACCTACGAAACCAGAATTCTTGTTTGTCTTCTAAAATGGCTCTAGAGACTAATCCAGAAGAGGAATTCTAAAAATTGTTTGAATGATGACAGAGCCCTTGGAAAAATGGAAACATTCAGGAGATCTTGATTTAAGATCTTTTTTATGCTGACCATGTAAGGGCAACTTACTTCAATTTTCTAAGTCTGATTTTTCCCATTAAAAAAATAAATAAAGATGAAAGAATACATCATTAATTATATGCTTTTGAGACCCCTTCAGATAATCGATTTACGATCATTTGGAGACAGGTTCTGGGTGTTCGAGAAAAAAACTCAGTGGTAAAGACTAATAAATTAAATGAATTTAAATGAAACTAAGTTGCTCTCTGTGTTGAGATAATTCTCTTGTATCAGCACATCAGTGTGTGTGTATGTGTGCGTGCATAAGTTGATGCTAACTTGGGCCCCATCAAAAGATGACAATAATTGGCTGTTTCCACTTCATCTCTAACTTTCCACTGCTGAAAACTCCCACTTAAGAATCAGAGGAAGAATAATTGAAAACTTATTAGCACCTTACCCTGGTTAAGCTCTCTAGACCGTTGAAGTAGAAAACATGTTCAAAGGGCCTGGGCTTGAAATGGTGTGGAAAGAAACAGACAAAGGGCATCTGTGATTCCCATCTCATTAATCACCACTGAGCCCATCCTTGTAGTCTATGTTTTAATAAGAACCCAAGTCGACAAATTAAGAAACTGACAAACCCAGTGAAATTAGCTGGTAAACTCCAATACGTATTTTTTTCTGAGATCTTTCACTTTTCCACATGAAGGCACTTTGTCTACTTAAAGAGTGTACAAGCATGAATGGTACAAAAGAGAGAGATGGATAGATATGATTCATTATACTTTACAGAGGAAATATTTTCTAGGGCAGCAATTCTGACCCTGCAGTAAACACCGTAAGTCAAAGATACCATAATCCTGTTTCAAAACTGTCCTTATGCCCCAATGACCGACTGAATATTGTAGGATGAATTAATTGCTTCCACAGGTGCTACTTTTCAACTATTCTCATCCTATGTTCACACAGGAATCCTCGCATAGTTCACATGTGAGCGGGAAAAAGTATATTGTAGACTCAGTCTGTGAAAAGATAAACACAGCAGATTTCCCTTCAATGGAACCAGTTTTCTTGGATGTCTGTGGGCATCAATGAATGCACATTTGATTAAATATCAGATTTCTGGGAAATATCATTCAATTAACAGAAATCTAAGTAACTGGCATTTCAGAGATAGGGAGTGTGTCTAGTCCGTGGAGAAACAGAGGCCCTCGATGGAACCATCATCAAACTAACAGCATTTTACTGGGTAGCATTATCAAGATAAATTTTATACGAAAGGAAGAACTACTCATTTTATTAAGCAAGTAACAATTTTTCCATTTAAAAATGGGTGCTCATTTTCTGATTTGTCCATCTACACTGATGTTATTTTAGTTTTGTTAAGGTTTGAAGCACCACCCACCATCTACATCCTATGACTCAGACTAGTACCAAGTGTGCCCTCTCTTGGTAATTGATTAACACAGTTAACACTTCAGGTTCAATTTATAAGAAGGGAAGGAAAGCAGAACATTGTAATATTCTTTCTGAACTCATTTCCTGTGATGAAATATTTGAGTCCTACTAAATGACATGATGGGGAAAAACAAGGATCTCTGAGATTTTAGTGATGGACCTTGGTCCTGATAACAAACGTGCTCAAAAGTCTCACGCTTTTTTGGACAAACAGGTACAAAAGGCTGGGCTGTTGTTAAAAACCCAACTGCTGCCACGCATGTTTAAGAAGAGGATGAAAAAAATTAAAGAGTCATCACTTTTAATGGCCTCCCCAATGGCTTAGAAGAAGACATTTCTCCATTTTTCTTTTCCCCAAAGGGAAATTTCCTCACTGGCCATGCATAAAATCTTCCGAATTTCTTACTGCTTTATTCAATCTTTATTCTCTCTCTCTCTTTTTTTTAAGATTTTATTTATTTATTTGTCAGAGAGAAAGAGAATGCACAAGCAGGCAGAGTGGCAGGCAGAGGCAGAGAGAGAAGCAGACTTCCTGCTGAGCAAGGAGCCCGATGCGGGACTCAATTCCAGGATCATGACCTGAGCTGCGGGCAGCTTGTTAACTGACTAAGCCACCCAGGCATCCCCAATCTTTATTCTCCATGACAACTCTCCTTGACCTTTGAAGAATGGAATGGATCCTGATGCTCTTGAAGTTTACTGTAGAAATTGTAATATTGTAATATTCATACTTTTTTTCCAACTACACAGACATGTATCTGTCCCCAAGAGAAAATGCAAAGAACAGTGCCATCTTCCCAATGATTTTTCACTGCAGAGTCTTCATGCAATCTAACGTGCATCAAATGCAGCTTTCTGTATCAGAATAATGCATTGTATTTACCATATCTAAGACAGATATTATAAAATCAGTTTGAACAAAATGGCAAGTCAGAACATGAGAGTTGGCAAAGATAGGACACTAAGAGATGATGTTCCCATGTCTCCTTTTCCCTTACACAACACATCTTAGTTTTAGCAGATAAATTTAAAAAGAAACTGGTGGGCAAGAGTATATGGCAGGGAATAAGAAGGAAGATATTTAGACCTCTGTGTCTGGCATCTATTTTAAGTGTGATATGATACCATTTCTGCTCTAAAACTGCTCTAACTTGCTCTAAACTCTCTTGAGTTTTACTCCATAAAGAAGAAAAATATTTAGTTCGGACTTACAAGATCTAACTTCACAAAACAAGTCTAAGTTTTCCTTCAGTGCTATTTCAATGGTCTCTTCGATTTATGCTAAACAAGATGATTTTATTTGTCTTAGATTTCATAACACATTCAACCCTCTGTTTGCAAAGGTTTGTTGTAAAATAACATATTTCAATGATATGGCTTACTAAAACTAATTTCCAAATCAGTTTCATCAATATTGAATGAGACTCTAAAGGCTTACTGGTGACAATATGTTCTCATACCGAGAACTTATATAGGTATATAAGTATATATATATTTCCTGACTTTTAGGAATACATAGTCTACTGGAGATTGGAAACATATATGGTCTCTCAATAATAATGCAATACAGGTTATATTATAGCTATAAAACAAAAAAAATATTATAGCTATAAAAACAAAATGCCTTGAAAGAAGAATAGTGTGCTACTAATACTTACCAGGAGTATTAGCAAAAGCCTCAGGAGAGGGGATATACGAGTGGAACCATACAGCGTGAATGAGAATCCAAAATACATTCACAGACATTTTAAGAAAAAGAAGAGCTTGAAATACCATGGCATGTCCATGAAACAGAAAATAACTTGATATGGTTGAAACAATAGGAGATAAGCTTGTAAATAAGTAGGCATGCCAATTGTGGAGGGTGCTGAACATATATGAAAGATTTGTGTCTGATCTTGTTGACTATAGAAGTTGTCTGTTTTCTGATATAAATATGTACAGTTACATACATTATGTGAGAAACTGAATTGACACCAGCCAAGTTCTTTTTTTCACTACGTCAAGTTATGTTACCTTAAATTATGTTATTGAGTAGCAAAGCCACCATTCGAATCTAGGCATTCTGATTTATCTAAAAATGAATTATTTGAATGACATTATAATAACATAGATGAGATGTGATATATGTATATGTATATGTATTTATATGTGCTTATGGGTGTGAAGGTAAGACCAAAAGCTCTCTTTTCATTTGTCCTAAGAGAATTCTTAAACTTCAGTGTGCAGACAGAGCTTATTAAAGATCACATTCCTGATCAATTCCAGAGATTCTTACTCTGTAGATCTGGAACAAGTTCTGTGACTCTCCATTTTAACCAAGTGCCAGGCAATTCTGGACCACAGCTTCTATGAGTCACTTTTTGAGAAATCAAATTTTTAAGACTCCAACAATATGATGCTATGAATAGTGATACAAATAAAATATTTGTGTTAATTGAAATACACCCCATGAAGACTCATCTGAGACTGTTACATAGTTTTTTTAGCTGTCATACACTTTGACAGTAACAAAATTATAATTCTTAACAATTTTATAGCATAAATGGGTAGTTCTTCCTCTCTTTTATGAACTCCTGCTTCCCTACAGCCTTCTGTAACCCACAGTAATACCACCTAGTGAGCTTTAAATAATTCTTCAGGATTGCAAAGTATTGATCATCCATCCCCAGAAAGGTAATATGGTTGGTCAAAGGCTTAGACAGATGACTATAATTTACTTTTCTTTCAGAATTAAAGATACGCTAAATCTGATTTAATTTGCCTGGACTTTGTTTCCTTACAGAACAGGGTTGTTTTCCTCCCTCCCTAACAAGAGTTAAATTTGCCATGGTCGCTATATGGTTACTTTGGCCAGAGAGCTATTTGTCTAATATTTCAAAAATGATTAGAGAAGCAATTCTAAAGATTATAGTTGCTGAATCTTGGAATCATGCATGCATTTCTTGCATATAGATATTGCAGCGTGATAGGTTGGTTCTTCTTATTATAAGCTTATAAAACTGAGAAAATAAAATCATAAAAATCAAAAATTATAATGCATGCACATTTGCTTTCTTACAATACTTCCGGCATTTTTGGAGGAGTTAATAACTACCATTATCACCAAAGTGCAGAGAACCTCAATTATGTGACAATGCATTTATCAAGCTAATGGCTGCCTCCATGATTCTGCAATTTGTAAAATAACATACTGAGTGTCATGGTCAAATAGAATCGCCCAAAGTGGAAAATGGATGGAAATTAAAAAGTGGGTGTCTTTAGCAAACAAGTGACTTATGTGGTTTCATTCCACATATTCCAATAGTCAAAAATCACAGAGATCACAGAGTTGTTTAATTTGTTTTTAATTTTCCTCCAATTCAATCTGTTCTTGATTTTCTTCCTGTTGAAACTGAATGTAATTACATATGAAAAATGCTTCCAAAAAATATAGCACCGGCAATATTTTGAATTGCATATTTCTGTCGGCGACACAGTAATTAAGCTGTATGACAGGTGTAGAGGCAGTGAAATTTACCCAGAAAAGTTAGTGCTGTGAGTCATTTATTTATTTGTTCATTCAGCCAATGGTAAGCTTAAGTGTTTTCTATGTATAAGATGCAAACATGGATAAAACATGATCCCATGCAGTGGTAGAGATCTTATGCACTTGGGAGTAATTAGCAGAAAAAAAAGGCATCAAATCTAGCCTTGATGGGAAGGGGCAATCAATTCCGGACACACCTCACAGAGGGTCTATCTTGAGTGCATCAGAGAACATGCTGGGAGCTGTCCAGCCTCACAGTAAAGGGGAGATTACTCCTGGTTCTCTTGGCACGGTGGACAGCCCAAGAAATTGCACCCAGATAAGTCAAATGCTTTCAAAGAAATGTAAGAAATCTGTGTTGCTAAAGCTTAAAATATCAAGAAAGATTGGCAAGGGTACTGGAACTATTAGCAGTGGCTTACTTGCAAAGGAGTTAGCAAATACAGTTCCTGAAAGGGAAATTGAAGGTTAAAAGAACTTGTAGATGTATAGAGAAGGCAGGATGGTGGAAAACCTTAAAGGGAAAGTGGTACAGATTTGAACTAAACGGAGTGATAGTTGTTCTGGAATCTTTAAAGTAACCAGTAGGAACGAATTTGTCAGCTTAAGGTACAAATACTGTTCAATATTTTGCTGCTCAGTGGAACTTCCCACTTGATAGAAAATTTAGACTTGCCCCCTTGGAGATCCCCCCTATTATTTAAAGGGGTTAAGAGGTTAAAAAACTTTCTAGTTATGAAATAAATAAGTTACAGGGGAGGAAAGTACAGCATGGAGAATATAGCCACTAATATTTTGATAACATTGTATGGTGACTACATTTACCATGGTGAGCATAGCTTACCGTAAAAAATTGTTGAATCACTATGTGGCACACCTGAAACTAATGGGACATTGGACATCAACTATATTTCAATGCAAAAATAATAAATTTAAAAATGAGACTGTGTATACACATATGTCTGTATAAATCACTCTCTCTCTCTCTCTGTTTCTTCTCCTACAGGGTTTCCGTCATCTCAATGTGTTTGAGAACTTCAAGACTTTATCTGAAAGGAATTATTCCTAACTCCAAATCACGAATGAAGACCAAAGAGAAAGATCTGCAAAGTCAAACCTATTTGTGGTGATTTTGCTTTAGTTAATAACCCAGGCTTGCCCTTGCTGCTGTATAACCTTGTGAGAATAGTAATGAAGCTCACACAGTTTTCCAGAATGACAGTCTTTGGTTCATATGTTAATGCTCATCCTTCTGTTTTCCTTGTCAGTCTGTTAGCCAGAAAGGAGGGCTTCAGAGGAGCTTCCAGGCTCAGCAATAAACTGTTGAAACCAATGCTTCCAAACACAGCCATGCACTATGCCAAGACTAGCCAGCAAAGCTTCAAATTTGGTGTAAGTCTTGGAGAACCAGCTCTGAATCCCTCCCTCCTGTGAGCTCCTCATTAAGCCATGGTATTTTTTTCCTCTACCAGCAGCTCTCTCAAACAGGGCCACCCCATCAAGTTCCCCTACCTAAAAAAATTTAGGAACTTAGCATTGGAAACTCCGTGACATCGCTTCCAGAAGGCCCTAGGATCCTCACACCCATTTGCTCGCTCCAGGTCAGTGCAGACTAAAGAACGTATCAATCAAATCTTACTCTTCTCGTAGTATATTTGGTGCTTAGATGTGACATGACACAGAAAAGACACAGCCTTTAAAAATGGTATTTGATTTTGGTCCAAATTTGTGGATCGCTCTACCCACTACTAACAACTATAACAATACGTGTAATTTTACTTTTAGCAGTGTGAAGAAGACAGAGAACAGATATAAATATCTCAACAGAGAAACAAAATTACAGCTGCAATATTCCTTCCCTTTTTCCATATGCCATAACCTCATTGCAGGAGTGAAACCCCATTATACCCACACTCAGGAGGAGAGGATTCTATACTTTGGGGAAGGAACATTTGGGACCACCCAAGAATTCTGCCCACTATGATGCTAAATATTTATCTATAGCTATATCTCTGTCTGTTTTTGAGCCTTACCAATTGGTTTCCTTCCAGAAGAAAATGAGATAACTTGTACTGTTTGCCTGACCTCTCCCATTCCAATTCTTGTAATAATTTTAATGCATTAAGAGGTTTTTTTTTAATGTTACCCTTATTCCTTAGCCATAATGCTGCAGTTTTTAGCCTAAGTTCTGTAGTTAAGTGGAACTAGTGCTTACCAGTAGACTTTTCACCCAATTTTTCTTTGCTTCTAATTTCTTTATCTTTTGGGGGGTGGTGCAGAGGGAGAGAGAAAATCTTAGGCAGGCTCCCCATCTAGCACAGAACCCTATTCTCACAACCCTGAGATTATGACCTGAGCCCAAATTAAGAGTCAGTTACTAAACCCACTATGCCACCCAGCACCTTAATTTCTTTATCTTGATCTCTTGGTTGGGTGGATATAAACATCATATTTGAAAGGGTGACTATTTCACTTTCCTTCTTTATACATGACACTTCACCTGGTTAGAATACTCTTAGTCATACCTTGTTCTCTTTTGAACTTTGTAGACCGTAATCTAATGACTTCTGGTGTTGAAAGTTGTGGGGTCATTAATGTTCAAGATACTGATCTTGTGGATGGCTGGCTCTATTTGTGTTAAAACCTAAACAATTCTCTCTTTCTCACTGATATTATAAAATTTAATCACAATACATTCGAATGCTAATTACCTTATATATATATTTTTTTTCTTTTCCCAATGCACAGAATGAAATGTGTCGTTCTTAGAGTTCATTTTCTCCTTGGTTTCAGAGACGATTGCCTTAAAAAAATATATCCAGAATAGCTTCTTCTGTTGCATTTGTTGGATGTTTTGTATTAAGGATTCCAAGATCCTTACACACTACTGCTTTTGTCTATTCTGCACTACATTTACAACAGGACGCTGGGTTAGGTTCTGTTTTGTTTTGTTTTACTTTCATTCTGTTTTCTAAGGACATGGGGGTAGGTGTCAAGGGAGAGCCTCTGAAACTGCTTGAGTATTTGCTCAGGGACACTGGTTCTAGTCTTTATTCTGAACCCTGAACATCCTGTGACAGGACCCACTGCAAACAGTCAAGATTGCATTCCATTCTTTTCAGCTCTGATTCATTGTCCCCGGGCAGGACAGTTCCATAACGACATGGTAAGTCCGGACAGCCTTTCTGGCCACTGCTGCAGGCTAGTGATAAAAGATAGGGTGAATCTACTTAGAAAATTTCTCTTAGATTTCCTCTTAGTTTTCCTCAAGGCTGCCCATTTGCACCTTTCTCTCACTCTCATCTAGTCTCCTTCCTCTGAACCAAAACGCTAAATGAAACATGTCAGTGTTTTCTCTCCTCTCCACTGGGTCTGGAATTTAGGAAGCTATGTTAAGAAGTGTCAGACTCTTCTAATGCTTTCTTTGGCCCCTCATTTTGCAAGATGCGTCTGTGTGCTTTTTCTTATTGCTGTTGGCATGTCGGTGGTCGCTGTTCCCATCTTTAAGTGACTTTGATTCATGTCATTGGGTCTTGGAGGCTGCGATACACCACCATCTTGAATGGTTGGTTTTTATGATACACTCTTCATTTTCAAAATGTTCCAAACATCCTGACTGAGGTAGAGGGGAGCTTGCTGATTTTTGATATCACTTTCTTTCTAAATAGCCAAGGAAGCACTCATCGAAGGCTATGCCTTCTGTTGATTCGTGCTTATTGCATTTAAGTTTCTAATTTTCTGACCCTCTTATCCAAGTGCCTCCCACTCACTAGATGAGAGCTTCCTCTATTCTGTAAGCTCCATTAAAGCAAGGGATATCAGCACAGAGCCTAGCACGGAATAAGCACCCAATAAGTAGTGGCCAGAAGAATAAATACATGAATCCCTTGTGAGTCCTCGTCATCAAAAATAAATATGAGGGGCACCTGGGTGGCTCAGTGGGTTAAGCCTCTGCCTTCGGCTCAGGTCATGATCTCCTGAGAGGTCCTGGGATTGAGCGCCACATCAGGCTCAGCAGGAAGCCTGCTTCCCCGACCCCCACCTCTCTCTGCCTGCCTCTGCCTACTTGTGATCTCTCTCTCTCTTTCTCTTTCAAATAAATAAATAAAATCTTTATTAAAATAAATAAATAAATATGATATTTAAAGTATAAGTTGAAGAGCAGTATATGCTTTCATTGTTAGGCTCATATAAGAACTTTTACAAATATTGTCGCACTTTGTTTGCACTAAAAGAAATGTCAAGTTAAAACTAGGCGTATCTTTCTGAATGTTGAATAATCAGCTACAATGCTAAGTCATATTATCTCCTTAAGACACCTGACAATAATTACCTCAGTGATAAATTTGACCAAAAGAAATTGCTCCATTATCTGGAATTTAAGCAACTGATAAAGAATTAAATGCATTTAAATAGAGGATTTATTCTTGAACATCCTATACTTTGACCACTGAAGTGCCCATACCTCGTGACAAATCAGCACACAGCCCCCAAAGCAGGGAAGGGTTTATTAGTGATCCTTTAACCAATACAAGGTTTTTAAACCTATCTCTTCCCACTCAATAAGATGTTTACTAATATAAATGATAGATGACTGCGTTAGTTCCACTCATGGTATCAGCCTTTTTATTTATTTTTTTTATTTTCTTAAAGAGTATATGTATTTGTTTGAGAGATATTGGGAGAACACTAAGGGGGAGGGATAGAAGGAGAGGACCAAGCAGGAAGCATTTATACTTATTTTTAAAATTTATTTATTTATGTGGGTATTTAAAAGGTATATGTCAAACACCTATTAATATAAGGGAATGTACTAAGCATGGAAGTAATTTTAAAAGATGAGCAACACATAGCCCCTTCCCCAAAAATGTGCAGTGTAAGAATAAGTTTCAAGGGCCGCCTGGGTGACTCAGTGGGTTAAGCCTCTGCCTTTAGCTCAAGTCATGATCTCAGTGTCCTGGGATCGAGCCCCACATCGGGTTCTCTGCTCAGTGAGGAGCCTGCTTCTCCTCCCCCCCACCCCGCTCTCTGCCTACTTGTGATCCCTGTCTGTCAAATAAATAAATAAATCTAAAAAAAAAAAAAGGATAAGCTTCAAATAGCTCCATGTAGAATATCACAAACACCATAAGAGTTCAAGTTTGTATGAAAAGGTCACACTGGGGAGGCACCATGGTCTAGTAAAAAGACCAAGGACGTGGGGATCAGAGAGGTCTGATTGTCTTGCTGACTCCATACGCACGTGTGGCCTTGGTAAGTCTGTTCACAGATGACTTTATGGTCTCTATAACCATGCACTTTATTCTTGTTCCTTGAGGAATGGTGAAGAGAAAGAGAGTATTTCTGGGGTAATGCTGGTCCATGCTTCCCTCAGAGTGATGGTTCCAAATTCAAAGCGGCAAACACCATTGCTCTGAATCCTTCCATGGTTGCCCATCCTCAGATGGAGACCACCCAAGTTAGGATACCAAAATCTCTTCATCATTCAGCTCCTGACTGTCTCTTGAACCTCATCTCCAAGCAGTCTCTGTTTGGTCCTCTCAATAAAAGACGAACGAGCCTGTCTGAACTTCTTCAAACACATCACGAACCTTCAACACTTGCATATGCTCTATGTCTTCTGTTGAAAATCTTCCCCAGCCTAACAACCGGGCAGACACTGTGTCCTCTATAGAATAGTTTGGAAGATTTTCTATTCTGAGCATCCGTCTTTCCCCATCAGGGAATCCATTCCACATTCCCCTATCATTCCCATGAGCCTAGATATGCTTTCATTTTTATCTTGTATGCTGTCCTTATTTATAGTCATCCATTCTGGTATCTGTCTTTTCTTGGTGCTCAGAATGACCATATACTAAATATTGGTTGATATATTTTCTCACTTATGAGACCAAGATTGTCCAGTAAATGTCATTCTTTACTTAACTCTGGATTCCCAAATAGCCTAATTGCTTATCGAAAAATAAAAGAAAACATCAACCAGTCCATCAATCCTCATGGTTAAGGGTGACACATTGTCGTGTTTCTGTTCCCTTTACAAATGCAGTGTACCTGCAAAAGCTTTAAGGCCCCACAAAGGGACAAGTGGACAAACACGTCATAGTGGCACCATTGGCCAGCATTTTTTTACATTTCTTTTTAAAGATTTTATGTATTTATTTGACAGAGAGAGCACAAGCAGGAGGAGAAGCAGGCAGAGGCAGAGGGAGAAGCAGGCTCCCTGTAGAACAGGCAGCCTGACAAGGGGCTCGATCCCAGGATCCTGGGATCATGACCTGAGCCAAAGGCACACACTTAATTGACTGAGTCACCCAGGAGTCCCTTTTGACCATCACCTTGAATTTCAGATGAGAGCCCATAGGATGGTTGCTAGCCAGTATACATCAAGAACCATCAGGAACTCTACTCAAGGAGACACCTAGCCATGTGTAGAAACTTCCTTGAATCTCAAAATTCTCCCTCACTTTTCATCTAATACTGTCAATATTTTACCAGCAACAACCAAATGTGTGCTTCCACATCAGTGTCGATGTGGGCAGAGGAAGGAGGAAAAAGACAATCTGAGATGAAGTTAGAGTCAGTATGTAGACCTTGAATCCGGGATTACAGTTAGTAAATGCTTTAATGTGCATCTATGCTGGTGGTAATTCCTCTTCCTTCTGTTGTTTCTCATAAAAAACGTTAAATCTGGGGTGCCTGGGTGGCTCAGTGGGTTAAGCCGCTGCCTTCGGCTCAGGTCATGATCTCAGGGTCCTGGGATCGAGTCCCACATCGGGCTCTCTGCTCAGCGGGGAGCCTGCTTCCCTCTCTCTCTCTCTCCCTGCCTCTCTGTCTACTTGTGATCTCTCTCTGTCAAATAAATAAATAAAATCTTAGAAAAAAAAAAAACGTTAAATCTGGAAGAACAAGGGCAAAAATATCAACATATATAATATTTACTGTGGGTGCCATCTGAAGTCCCCCCAAGTTAGTACCGGAGTGTCATACACAATAGTTATGCAGAGAAAGTTTTCAAATCAGAGCACTCCATTGGTTTTCATGAATATTTATTCAATTAATTTTTTAAAATAATTATGTATTTATTTATTTATAGAGCATGAGCTGGGGGAAGGGCAGAGGAAAAGGGAGAGAGAGAATCTCAAGCAGACTCTGTGCTGATCACGGAGCTCAGTGTGGGGCTCAACCTCAGGACCCTGGGACCATGACCTGAGCGGAAATCAGGATTTGGACACTTAACTGAATGAGCCACCAAGGCACCCCTCAATTTAAAATTTGACTAGAGGACAAGTTGGCTATGAATGTCACTGGGGATTTGAATGAAACAATAGAACCAAAATTTAAAGAAAAAGAAGAGTCAATAGACCTTACCAGATTTAGATGGCCTTTCTCTTTCCCTCCCTTTCTCTCTCTTGCTTCTCTCCCTCCAACTCTTCTCTCTCTCTTACTCTCTCTCTCTGTTTCACCTGCTTCTGGTGAGAATTTAGTATTGCTATGATGACACTCCAAACAAACAGTGACCTAAGGAATGAGTTTGTTGCTTACTCTAGTGGGCAGTACTAGTGATGAGTACAAGGAACCATCTATGGGTAGATAAATAGGTGTTAATCTCCACACCCAAGTCTCATTCTGAATGTTCACTAACTCCGACAACCATAAAAGTGTGTATCTTGAGGTAATCGTGCTAAGCACATAGAAGGGATTTAACAGGTGCCCACAAAACACTTCTTTTTGTTGTTATTGTTCCATTCTAGGAAATCCTTAATCAAATTACATGTTTTGGAAGAATTTCACATGGAAGCTTTCTCTCTGTGTAAGTACTGACATAAACTTTAGGGACTGAAATATTTCTCAGCTTTCACGTACCAATTATTTCATTTTAGATGACCTTTATAATATTATGTAAAACTCAAGGTATCAACATAAGGTGTTGAGATCTCAAACACATTAAAATTCAGAAAGGTTCTCAAACAAACTGACAAATATTGCTCCTAAATACAAATTTCTAGTTTGGAAATATATATTTAAAGTATTGGGTGCACTTTTTGTCTCCCATTTCCATAAAAATGACCATAAAATATCATTTTGAGTTATATAAATGCTAATTTTTAAACGAGTAAATATTTTTATTTTCTCACATATAAATGATTAGTTCATCTGGATTTTAGGTACTTGTGTGCATTATGTGTGTGTAAGTTGCCTGTATATATATATATATGTCCATGATGATTATGAGTAGAGCTTTTTGTCCTAATTGCATTAAAAACATTTTCTCATCCACTGTTTCTTTTTTTTTAATTTTATTTATTTATTTGTCAGTGAGAGAACACACAAGAAGAGGGAGTGGCAGGCAAAACAGGCAGAGGGAGAAGCAGGCTCTCCGCTGAGCAAGGAGCCTGACGCAGGACTCAGTCTCACGACCCTGGGATCATGACCTAAACCCAAGGCAGACGCTTAACCTTCTGAGCCACCCAGGTGTCCCCCATCCACTGTTTCTAAGGTAATTTCTGGTGTTAAGTCATTGTTTCTCTCTGTATATATATAAGGAATTTTTGGATCTTCGTTTATACTTGACATTATGAGATTTTATTACACTCTATCTAGTTTTGTTGGTTTTTGTCCAATGACCCTGATTCCTCTTGACCTTGTCCTTTTGTAGTCACCTCACCTCCCTGGACCTGGAGAATCATATCGGGTTAATGGACTACATGCAGAATACCACAAAAGTGATGGGATGTGATGTCGCTTCTGAGATTAAGTTATAAAATGACTGTGGCTTCCTTCTCGGCATTTACCCTCTTTTGCTCTGTCTGGGAAAGCCAGCTGAAATGTTGTGGGGGGCCCATGTGAGCGAGCTTGGAAGTGGGTCCTTCTTTAATCAGGGCTTGATATGACCTGCAAACCTGCATGCACCTTGACTGCAACTTTATGAGAGATTCTGCCCCAGAGACACCCAATTAAGCCATACTGGGATTCTTGACCAAAAGAAACTGTGAAATACCAGAAAGTTGTTACTTCAAGCCACCAAAGTTGGCCATAATTGGTGACACAGCAAAACAAATACACCTTTATAATCCAGTATTGTTGACATAATTTAAGAGAACATTTATGAAATAAATAAACATAGAGCAATTAACAAATGCCTTGTAAATGAGGATCCCTAAAGTTTTATTGGATTTATTCCTTCTTACTATTTTTGATCTATTTCCTTTCATTATTCATGGGTTTATTTTACTGTAACATTGTCTGTTTGATGCTACAATCAAGTCATCTCTTGTTTTGGGGAACCTGAGTGTCTCTGTCAGTTAAGCCTCTGACTCTTGATTTCAGCTCAGATCACCATCTCGGGGTCGAGAGATCAAGCTCTGCGTCTGGCTCCCCACTGGGCACAGAACCTGTTTAAGATTCTCACTCTCTCCCTCCCCCCCCACCCCTCCCACCCACCACTGCTGTGTGCACATGCGTGCATGCACTCTCTCTCTCCCTCTCAAAAAAAAAAGTCATCTCTTGTTTTGACAATCTTTTGCTTTTTTTTTTTTAAAGATTTTATTCATTTATTTGACAGACAGAGATCACAAGTAAGCAGATAGACAGGCAGAGAGAGAGGACCCTGGGACCATGACCTGAGCCGAAGGCAGAGGCCTTAACCCACTGAGCCACCCAGGCACTCCCAAACTTTGCTTTTAATAAAAATTCCAATACAAGGCACTCCTCCTATGCTTTCTGAATCTGAATATAGTTACTTAAAATAAATAGCAATATAGTAATAAAGTATTTTGTGCCATGCCAAGATAAATTTAAATTTTAAAAAAATTGAAAAACTATTTTTAATACCTCCTCTTCATCCAGCTCCTGCTTGAAAAATCCAGATCATGATCATAATAATTTTTTCTTCCTTTATCATCTGGAGAAAGAATACTGCCCACTCCCTTTCAATCAGGTAATAGAAACTTGGACTTGGGAATGGCTATCAAGCCTTCTTGTTTATTATAGTCTGTACTTTTTACTTGGAGATGATGGATTAGTCCAAGAGATGTGAATTTTGTGAGAATAGCCAGGCTTCTCTCTGAACTATGTTCCTTTCTGATCTCTACCTTCAAATACACTTCTCTGCCATACTAAATCTAATAAACAAACTTCTTTCTGTAAGGCTTGTAAGGCTAAATTTTCCCCTTAAAATAACTGGATCAACATACTATTTTATATACACGTTATCTGAGAAATAAATGAGAAATAACATAAAGCGTCAATAAGATACTACTGCTTTCTTTTTATTTCAGAAGTTGAGGCTATGAGAATGCCAAGTAAAACTTACAGATTTGATTTAAAAAAAAAAACTTGTCTCCTAACATTCTACATCTTAAATTACATCTACCAAACACTCTTCTAACTTTTGACAAATTTTTAGGATTACACGAGTCTGTGATTTTTCAAGGAAAAAAAAAGTCTTAAAGCCTCCACATCTTATACTCTCTAATTATGAATCAAAAATAGGTAAATTACATATATATATATGCACATATATGTATATACACACATATATGTAATATAAGAAGAAGAACAGAATGTCTAAATCATAGAGGTAACTAATAAATCTATATTCTAAATTCTTAACACGGGAATATATATTTATAGCCAGATATTTATTTTCAATTGTCTTTTATTTCCATTTACTTGTCACAGTAAAAGTAAAAGAAAAATAATTTCCACAGCATGTTATTTGCTTTTTGGTATTTGACTAAGCACATGGCAAAGGGAGACAGGCAGAGCCCAGACTTTCCCAGAACAAAATTAGGTCTTGATAACAAATATCTAAAATACTGTTTAAAATAAAAATCACCCAACTAGCATTGACATTAAAACAAGAATCCACTCTAACCATTTTACATGTATTTTATATAATTTTTCCTTTACTGGAATCTACTAACAAAATGTGTCTGGGGGGGGATTTTGTTTTTAAGGTATCGGGATACTATTGGCTCCCAAGACAGAAAAAGCTACCAGTAAAGCAGGTAAGATTTGCTGAGAGATTCATATGTTTAAGGCATAGAAGGCATAGAAAAAAATTAGGAAACGATGCAGAAGTAAGCAAACAGACAAACAAAACAAACCCTAGAAGGCATCGTTTCTGTCCTCAGAAACTGTGTAATGCATTCAAGACACATGTATAAAAATGAAGGAGAACGCAAGAAAATATGTTTAAGATACATGTCACAAAGGTATATGTTAGCATGGCTCTTGGCGCTAAAAGCCTTTTTTCGTGTTTAGTCACGAGACAACTACCATGTATATTTTAGAAGTTATTAGTAGTAGCAGAAAACACCAGTCCGTTTCCCAGAGCGCAGGGTGGGAAGGAGAAGGGAATGTAAGTGGCAAGTCAGATGTTCTGAGATATAAAAGGAAGGTAGCTGAGGGAGATAATGTGATTCATTACACAGAGTTCTATTTGCATAACATATGTTAAATATAGAAAGGGGTGTTGTTTTGGTTTCAAATGGCAGACAGACTATCTGCTACACATTTTGAAATAAGGAAGGAGAGATTTGTGAGGAATGTCTGGAACACTCAATTCTCCAGGGTAAAGAAGTTTGGAGATGGAAACCCGCAGAACAGGATGAACTTGAGAGGGAAAAGATGTTGAGGGAAGGCCCGATATCAAAGGAGGGTACATGGAGTGCCTGGGTGGCTCAGTTGTTAAGTGTCTTCCTTCAGCTCAGGTCATGATCCCAGAGTCCTGGGATCGAAATCCGCATGGGGCTCCCTGCTCAGCAGGAAGCCTGCTTCTCCCTCTCGCACTCCCTCTTCTTGTGTTCCCTCTCTTCCTGTCTCTTTCTGTTAAATAAATAAATAAAATCTTTATATAAAAAAAAGAAGAAGAAGAAGAAAAGGGAGAGAGAGAAGGTCCGCTAAGCATCCACCTTGGTCACTGGCTACCCTACTCCCCGCCCCCGACTTAGCTCCTGTGGGTAGATGGTGGTGGCTGGATTTCTGCACAGTGGCTGTCAGTGATCACAGAAGCTTGGCTGAGAGAAAAAAGATTGCTGGTGAACCTGAAGAATAGAAAATTCTTCCCAGGAACAAAGGATTAGTCTCCCTAGATCCCCACCCACAGCACTGTCCACGTGTCCAGCACATTAAATAAAAACTGAGAGGAACCCCAGTATCCGCAGCCACTTTGAGTCCTTCCACGGAAAGTGTAGAGAGCAGAGGGAAGAGGGCTTAGCTAACTGGAAGGGTCAAGGCACAGTCCAAAAATCACTCAACGGTTGGTGTGGGGGACATTTTCACCAAAAGAATGATGATTTATAGAAGGATAATTTTATATATTCTATATACACACACACACACACATATACACACACATATATGTGTGTATGTACTTGTGTGTGTGTATATGGCTTTAAGTAAGCTATGTATAGTTTTTGGCGTAAAGTCTGTTTTCATCTGATCCAAATGGAGCTGTTCTTGTTTCCTTTGATTTCCATTGCATGGAAATTGC
This sequence comes from Meles meles, assembly GCF_922984935.1. Taxonomy (NCBI): domain Eukaryota; kingdom Metazoa; phylum Chordata; class Mammalia; order Carnivora; family Mustelidae; genus Meles; species Meles meles. The sequence goes on from NC_060083.1 coordinate 54,638,771, forward strand.
ATTGGAATCAATTGCATTGATTTCCTTTTCCACTTCTATTTTTGTTTTTGAAGATTTTATTTATTCATTTGAGAGAGAGACAGAGAGGGAGGGTAGAGGCAGAGGGGAGGGAGAAGCAGACTCCCTGCTGAGCTTGGAGTCCAACGTGGGGCTCCATCCCAGGACCTGGAGATCATGACCCGAACAAACCAAAGGTAGATGCTTAACCATCTGAGTCACCCAGGCACCCCACCACCACCTTCTCCGCTTCTTCACATGATGTAATTCTATCTGATGATGTCTGGAATCTGATCATCGTCTCAAATTCCAAACTTTGCTGATTCCTAGGTCTACATCTTGGACAAATTACTTAGCTATGACTCCATTTTTTCTACTTACAGAATATACCTTTCTCATTCAGTAATTGTGATGAATAAATATGTGAATATATGTGGAATGTTTAGAAAGACAGAAAGGCAGCATAAGGGATATATAAATGCTAGCTAATACTATTACAATGAGCAAGTTGTAAACTCCTCCTTTTTGTACCTCTTTCTGAATTTTCATGAATTTCTGATAGAGCGGAGTTCACATCACGCATCACACATCTGCCGCAAAACTGTACGGTATATTATGAAGAGCAAGAAGTAGTCTACCTTCAAAGCTATATTTGCCTTTTGAGTTTCCATGGGTTTCCATGGAACCCATAAATGCTATTTGAAAACTAGAAGGGTGGACGACATTCCAAAAGACAAGAAATGTTCTTTTTACTTACAGATAAATGAAAAAGTATTGAACATGTATTTGTTAGCTAAATTGGGATAAGGACTTTGCAAGAACAGTAAAATGTTTGCAACTAATTAGGCTCATTTAAAACCCATTACTTAGCTTTTAATTGGGCATAAAGAGAAGAGAGAATGAGACTTCATTGTTTTCTAATTAAAATGAAATTTTGAAATTGGCAGTGCCAGAAAACTGGATCTCCTAGAATGTTCTCTTCATCACTTTAAAACCAGTTGTTTTTTTTTTAAGCCAGGTGTTAAGAAGTATGGCAAAATCAACTCGATATTTGTCTTGACTAAGAAAAAAAAAATTATTGTAAAAGCAAACTGAAATCATTAAGTGGCATTTTGGAATTAGTGAACTTTTGTTGGTTAGACCCCCAGTGAATAAAGAATGATGGAGACCTCACACAGCTACCATATTTTGCAGGGAAAAAAAGAAAGAAAAGAATATGAAGTGTCCTACTAATGTCATGTGCCATCAATTTCTTCTGCATTCATTTAAGAATACTTGGCTTACAAGATGGGATTGGGAGGGAGACAAACCATAAATGACTCTTAATCTCACAAAACAAACTGGGGGTTGCTGGGGGGAGGTGGGATTGGGAGAGGGGGAGCGGGCTATGGACATTGGGGAGGGGAGGCGAACCATAAGAGACTATGTACTCTGAAAAACAACCTGAGGGATTTGAAGGGTCAGGGGTGGGAGGTTGGGGCAACCTGAGGGTTTTGAAGGGTCAGGGGTGGGAGGTTGGGGGAACAGGTGGTGGGTAATGGGGAGGGCACGTTTTGCATGGAGCACTGGGTGTTGTGCAAAAAGAATGAATACTGTTACACTGAAAAAATAAATAAAATGGAAAAAAAAAAAAAGAATACTTGGCTTTCTTGTGCTCCATAAGATCTGTATTGCAGATAATTCAAACTACATATTCATACACTTGTACTTGCCTTTGATTAATATTTGTCACCAGGAAAAATCTGTTGAACAATGTCTCAGTCTCTCTCTCTCTCACACACACACTCACGTGTTTCAGAAAATTGCTCAGTCCTTTTAAGATTTTGCCAAATCCTCTTGAATCTTCCCATTTATTAAAGGACTGTTAATTTCATGTATTCCAAACTAAATAGGCTTTTATTTGATGTCTTTAGGCTGCATTTATGGGAAAGGGGCACAAAGAAGGAAAGTTACCATGCCGTTGCTCGCTGTCAGGTAACATTTTTATAATCATGCATGTGATTCCTTTTATATGCATCTATTCTTGAGCTGATTTGAGTCAGGTGAATCTGAGTCACTTCTGTTAATGTCAGAATGAAGGCTGAGCCCATGAATTCTACTTCATTACACACTGAGTCTGTGACATGTAGATAAAACTCACTTTTTCTAGCTCCTTTTGTAGTAAATCCTTAGGATCGAATTACAACACACAAAAATAAAATGCACAGATTTTAAATCACAGCTTGGTGAATTGTGCAAAGTGAGCAGACTGTGCAAACACCAAAATCAACACAACATGGCCATTATCAATACGCCAGCGTCTTCCCTCAGGTCCCCTCCCTCACCAAGAGAAAGTAGCCATTATTTAGACTTCAGTCTTTGGAGATTAGTTTGTTCCGTTTTTGAAGGTTACATAAATGGAATCAAACTATATATATATATATATATACATACATATATATATAAAACTATATATATGGTGTCTGGTTTCTCTAATTTAGCTTTATGTTCCTGAGATTAGTTCATGTTGCTGTGTATAGGATTAGTTCATAATTCCTCATCTCCTTATAACAGTGTATCCATTTTGTACTAGATGAACATTTGTGTGTTTCTAGTTTGGGGCCGTTATAAATAATGTTGCTACAAATATTTTTAGACATCTTTTTTGAGGCATATATGGTATATACATACATGTATGGAATTGCTCGGTCTTTAGAGTAGGAACGTGCTCACGTTAATTAAGTGCTATCAAATGATTTTCCCACGTGGCTCTATTACTTGACAATCTCACCCGCAGTACTTGAAAATGACAGCTGGGCTTCAGTCTTAGCAACATTGTGTGTTGTCAGCTTTTGTTCTAGTTCACCAATTATGGTGGAGCTGTAATTTAATTTCTATTTTTCTGATAACTAATAACGTGAATATTCATGTACTCATTGGCGTTTTTTATGTGTCCCGTCCATTTTTTTGCAAAGTGCTTTCTCAATCTCTTAGCTCTTTCTAAAAAAACAAAAAACAAACAAAAAAAAACTGAGTTATTATTTTTGAAATGATTTGTAGGAAGTCTTTCTATGTGATTCCTATATTAAACATTCATATATTAAACATATACAAATAAAAATATATTATTTATATATTTAGATATATACTTCCTCAATCTCTGGCTTGCATTTTACTTTTAATATGTTTTTTATTAAAAGAAGCATTTAATTTTTTAAAAGATTTTATTCGTTTGAGAGTGAGACAGAGAGGTCAAGCAGGGGGAGAGACAGAGAGGGAGAAGCAAACTCCCTGCTGAGCTGGGAGCCCAACATGGGGTTGGATCCCAGAACCTGGAGATCATGACCTGAACCAAAGGCAGACACTTAACCATCTGAGCCACCCAAGTACCCTCAGAAGAATTTAATTTTAATAGAGCTTAATTTCACAATCTTTTCCTTTATGGCTGGTGCTTTTCCTATCTTATTATGAAATATTTGCACAACTCCGAGATTATAAACATAATGCTATCCTCGAGAAGTTTTTTGAAGCTTTTTGGAACTGCAAGATGGAGAGCACTCAGTGTTCATGTTCTATGTGAATTAGGACCTAAGTTGATCCAGTGCGGTTTATTGGAAAGATCATTCCCCGCCCCCCGCCCCCCACTTAGTAGGCGCCTTGCTGCAAATCAGTCGGCCATTTGTGGGTATGTTTTTGGATTCTCCATGCTGTTCCATTGCTCTACTTTTCCTTTCCTTGTACCAATACTACACTGCATTAACTCTTTATACGTCTTGGCATCTTATGGAATGAGTTATTCAACTCTGTTCTACAAAGTTCTTGGCCCACTGAATTTCTTCGTGAGTTTTTGGATCAGCATGTCAGTTTCTATACAGATATGCAAATAAAACTCTGCCAGGACTATGATTGGGATTGTATTAAATCTATAGGTCACTGAGAAGTAAAGGACACCTTTACAATATTTAAGTTCCCAATATAGGAATACGTCATCCTTTTATTTCTTTGGGTCTCCTGTAATTTCTCTGAGGTTTGTAGTTTTCTGTGTAGAGCTCTTTCACAACTGTGAGGAGAGTTTTTCAAGTTCTTTGATGACTTTTTAAAAGATTTATTTATTTATTTTAGAAAGAGAGTGAGAACCCAGTGGGAAGGGGTAGAGAGAGAGAGAGCTTCAAGCAGGCTCCATAGTGGCTGAGCTTTGAAGCCCAAAGCGGGGCTCGACCTCAGGACCCTGAGATCATGACCTGAGCCAAAACTAACTTTCCCTTAACTAACTAACTAACAAAACTAACTAACTTCCCCCTAACTAACTGCGTCATCCAGGTGCCTCTCAAGTTCTTTGATGATTTTTAATCTATTATAAACACTGTTGCTTTTTTTTTTTTTGGTATTTCATTTTTTAACTATTGGTACTATATGGGAATACAGTTAGTTTATGTTGAATTTCGGTTCCCAGAAGTTTCTAAATTCATGTGTTAATCTGAATAATTTACTTGCAGGTTAGTTTAAACTTTCTGTCTCCTGCAAATAAGGACTTATTTTTGCTCTCCAGTTCTTATATGTTTATGTATATACATACGCACGCACACAAACACACACACACACATACACACACACGCACACATGGCTTTACTGTGCTTTCAAAGACTTTTAAAATAATATTGAACAGATGTGGTGGAAAAGGACATCCTTGTCTGGTTTTTGATCTCAGGAGGTGAATTTCTAAAAACGTGGCAGTCAGCATGATGTATGCTCACAGACTTTTGTAGGTAACCTTCATCAAACTAAGAAATACAAACAAAACCAAGCAAACAAAAAATGGACTTCTGTTTGTTTCTCAGAGGGTCAACACTCCCAGTGAATAAAATAAGAACGACTGAGTAAATGGCAAAAGTCATATTTCTAGAAGAATCAGAGAACAGGAGAAGCAATGAGGAAGACTGGGACTAAAATTTCAGAGGGAATAACGCTTTCCAGAGCTGAATGAGGGTCTGTGTCTGCCTCTGGCAAGCTACATTTGACATTCAGAACAGGTAAGAGTGAGAGTCCTGGGGTGGCCCGGGCAGACTTTGCTTGAGGAATAAGAAGTCGGCAGAACTGTTTGTGATTGTGTGGGACTAGAGTGAAAAAACAAGACCCTTCTGGGACCTAAAACTCAGAGTTGCTCTTCCCCTCAAGACACTGCTCATACTCTGAAGCTGCCTGAGGCAGGAGGCTAATGAACGAAACCCCAAAATTCTGAAAGCACAGTAAGAATTCTTAACATTTCTTAGCTTTGAAGGTAGAAGAAAACCTTCCCCCAAACTCTCAGTTAAAAACCCCAAGGGGGGGGGGTACCTGGGTGGCTCAGTGGGTTAAAGCCTCTGCTTTTGGCTCAGGTCATGATCCCAGGGTCCTGGGATCGAGCCCCGCATGGGGCTCTCTGCTCAGCAGGGAGCCTGCTTCCACCTCTCTATCTGCCTGCCTCTCTGCCTACTTGTGGTCTCTGCCTGTCAGATAAATAAATAAAATCTTAAAAAAAATAAAAACCAAGGGGCCATGTCTTAGGGAGTAAAGGTGAACCAGGGAGAGGGATTGCAATCAGCCTTGCTACACTCAGCCTCTCATTGGGTGAAAATGATGGGTTTCCCCATCTATGGGGAATGCCTCCACTTTTGACAATAAATGAACAACATATAGCTGGAAATCCTTAGGTTTGTGCAACAGGAGCATATGGCCAACATCAAAGACCAAGAAAAAGGACTTTAAGATACCTGTGATTAATCTTCTGGAGAAAATAGAGAAAAGCAAGAGGGAAAAAAATGGGGAATTTCCACAGAAAATTTGAATCTATAAAATAAGTTAGAGCAGCATTCTACAACCAAAAATAAGACATATGAGATGCTGAACACAAAAAAATAGGCTAATGAGTGGTCAGAGAAGATGACAGGATTTCTGAACTGGAGATCAGATCTGTATGAAATACACATGCTATAACAGAGAAGAACTAGAAGAAAAAATCATAAATGCACGAGCAGACGGGGGACGTAATTTAATTATATTCTTCTTAAGGCTCAATGACCACATAATTTGATGTTTTAAATGAGGCCATTGTTCAGGTAACATTAAAAAGGCTGTTATCTGAAATATTTCAATAATCATTTGAAATGCGAGGTAAATCTGAGTTGAATGTCTTCCAAATTTATAATCAGAAAAATTTTAAGCTGAACGGGATCTCAAGGATGAGTCTCTCAAGCTCCTTCATTTTATTTATGGGTTCTGAAGAGATTAAAAGACTTATCCCAGATGGCTTTCTAGCAGGTAATGCTTCAATTTTCCATCATATTCTATTCCTGGACACACTCTCAACGGGTTTACTAACCAATATGACCCAATTAGTTGTGGGGAAAAAGTGAATACTTTCTTTTTCACTCTGTAAGAGTATTCAGCTGCACACTAAAATGAGAAAAAGAATACTTTGGAAAACAATTTTCTGGTTGGTCTGGTTCATCTAAATGGATGGAAAATAAAAATGAAATTAAGAATACAAATTTTATAATATTATTAGTGGGCCATTGGAATCTGCAACTTTGCCCCTGTTCTGTTAGATATCCACTGTATTATCAAATTTCCTGATCCTGTTGTATTTCCCATCTCCCTTCTCATCCTGTCTGTGTGTTAAGTCACAGTCTTGGACACCCAAACCCTTGTCTGATATTGCATTGTCCCTTGCCACCTCTTCCTAAAGGCAGAATGCACGTCCTGGTTCCATCCTATAGAAGCCATTCAAGGCGGGTAAATGACCTAATCTCTCAGAGCCCCCGTTTCTTCATGTGTGAACTAAGAATAATAAATAACACCTACTTAATCAAATTCCACCTGACTTGTATGATTCAGTGTTTCCCAAATGTTGTACCACGCGTAGTCACAAAAAAATACAATTTGTGCATAAGTAAATAGTTCCTACCTCAGGCAGGTGTTAAAGGCAGTTAAATCCGACAAAATTGTAGAAGTAAACCACTTAGAGCAGAGAACAGCAAATATATATAACCCATGGTTCAAATCCAGCCGTCTGCTATCTATTTTTGTAAGTAAAGTTTATTGGCACAGCCATATCCGTGTGTTTACACATTAAACATGGCTGCTTGCCTACTACAAAGGCAGCTACAGTTGCAACTGAGTCCGTATAATCCACAAAATAAAAAATATTTAATATTTGGACCTTTACAGAAACAGTTTGCTGACTTAGAACATTGCCCGGCATAAGGGTACATGTTAGTTTTGTTATAAATTTGCTCTTTTTCCAAACCGATCCAGAATACAGCATTTATTCTTCCTCTTAAATGCTTCTCCATACATTCAACTGCCATTCAGGAAATTCATTAGATACATGCAAATTTTTATGGATTCCACATTAAAAGAGCATTTTTGCAGAATGCCGAATTTGCTGGTACATTTCTTTTTCTGTGGGTGAAAACAAATTTCTGGTATGTTATTTTGTAACTAGAGAGTTGTAATTTTGCACAGCTGGAACAAAGAGATTTTACATTGGAGTTAATGATTGAAGGGTTTATTGAAAACTCTACAGGCTAGTTTGAGCTCCTGGATGTAATGTGGATTTCTTTTTCTACCAGTATAAAAGGCATAAGCAATTGTTGTCTATAGCAAGAAAAAAAAAAAGAGAGAGAGTGAGAAGTACATTTCATTCTACTTGAAACTAATATTATTTATTTATACAGGAAGGATTAGTTAGAAGATGATGACTGGACAAAGCTCGTCTAACCAGAAAACTTCATAAATCCATAGTTTCTTCTTCATGCTGTTCCTGGAAGCAGCCTCTTAAAATTGTTCCCATGAAATGCTGGATCATAACCAGTATGAAACCATCAGAAAGCTTTATTGTTGTAATAGTTAACACCAATATTAAGTGCCAAAATGAGTCATTAGACATTTGTATTTACATGCTAAGGCAGCATGTCTTAGTTTTTATATCCAAACTCAAGGTTGCAATTACTATATATGAGTAACCATCTTACTCAGGAAGGACATTTTATATATATTCAATAACTAATTGTTTACTGAACAGCAACTAAGTGATTTCTATTGCATAATAAGGAAATCTGTTTAGATGAGAAGATATTAACTACAGAAATCTATAATGACTTTAATGTAATCAATATGTCAGTATAAAGAGAAGCATAAAAGTTACAGCAGATGTTTTATTGCTCGATGATATGATAACACAGACTAAGAAGTAAGCAATAACAAAAAGCAGCTTTGAGAAATAATATATAGGAAAAATAAAAACTTGGCGATTAACTCAGAGTGGAGTGATGGGTAAAAGTAAGAAATCACAGAATCCCTCATTCCCACTGTGTATGTGAAAATATATTTAACATTACCCAAATAAAGGACTGTTGATGTCTTGAGGATTATGGAGCTCTCCAGATAAATTCAGATTCAGTAGAGAAAAAAAGAGGGCCAGTCTCAATTTTGGAATTTGGAAGGAGGATAGTCACAGTGGAGAAAATACGGAAATAACTTCAGGGTGGTTAAGTCAGTTGAGTGTCTGCCTTTGACTCAGGTCATGAACCCAGAGTCTAGGACAGAGCCCCACATTGGGCTCCCTGCTCAGTGGGGAGCCTGCTTCTCGCTCTCCCTCTGCCTACCACTCTGCCTACTTGTGCTCGCTCTCTCTGTCAAATAGATAAATAAATCTTTTTAAAAAAAAAAGAAAAAAAGAAATAACCTAATTGTCTGTTGATGGATGAATAGACAAAGAAAATGTGAATTACAGCGGAATATTATTCAGCCATGAAAAAGGAGAAAATCCTTACATCTGTGACAAAAAGGACAAAACTGGAGGATATTACACCATGTGAAGTCAGCCAGACATAGAAAGACAAATGCTACAATGAGCTCACTTACACACGGAATCTAAAAAAGTCACCATTTGGAGAAGGAGAAAGTAGAACAGTGGTTGCCTGGGACTGGGGGTGGGGGAAATGTAGAGATGTTGGTCAAAGGATACAGAATTTCAGTTATGAGATGACTATGCCCTGGAGATCTCCTGTACAGCATGGTGACTAATAATGTTGTATAGTAAACTTACATTTGGTCAAGAGTGCATTTACTTGTTCTCACCACACACACACACACACACACACACACACACTAACTTTGTGAGGTGATAAATTTGTTAATTAGCTTGATTGTGGTAATAACCTCATAGTGTGTACATATATTGAATTGCCACTCTGTGTACCTTAAATATATACTATTTGTATTTGTTAATATATACCAATAGATCTAATGGCAGGGCAGGGAGAGGGGAGGCAAAGAATTTGGAAGGAGGGGATAAAAAGAGTAAAATGATAGTTATGGCCAGGTCACAGTGACATAAAACACTGTGTTATTGGGAGGGGAATGCCCCTGGGGGGTGGAATTGAGGAGAAATTACCTACAACTACTGACATAATCACAGAGATGTGAGAAAATGACTCTGGGTCTGATGGTCAGGATGCCATTGACAACCTTATCCATCATCACCATTTTGGTAAAATAAAAGGAGTGAAAACCTCAGTGTCAAGCTACAGTTTGAACATATGAAAAGGAGATAGAGATGATTGGAGGAAAATAAGCTGAAGAAATCGGGTGGTAAGATCAAAAGAATGTGGATTCCAGGCAATCCCAGTATGAAAAGTAGCATTTTCTTTCTCAAGAAGATGGCAAGCGTGTTTGCCTATGTTAAGATGGAAACAGCACATACAAAAGAGAAAGCAAACAGAAAGGGGTTTGAAAGAGGGGAGGAGAAGTTACAATAATCTGTTTCTTGTTTCTTCAATAATCTTTTTCTTGTTTCTCTTCTGACCTACTTCTCAGGGTTAAATCTTACCTTGACCCCATGGTTCAACTCCTCAGTCTCCAAAACCAACATTCTCTTGACAGGGGAGACCTACAGGACACAAAGCACACTTAGGGGTGTGAAGAGCTCCTCAGCCCTCAATTACACATATTCACTGCTTGTACCCACAGCTAAGAATGGCAAATTGAAACAGATCAGTTTAGCTTGTTAGATCTTATGAAAAGTTTATATAACCTACGGAAATCCAGGACGTCATGGGAATTGGCTCTTTGTGCTCTTCAAGGACAACATTCGGGATAGATTTTGATAAAGTTAAATCATGTATTCCCATTGATGCCCCCTTCAGTTTGATTGCACAATAATAATCCATTCTGTGGAATGGAGACTTACGGATATAGAAAGCTTCCCATTTTGGAGGGTTCATCATTGAGGATTTCATCTGGTGAAATTATTTTAATTACTGGTGCCTTTTGATAAACGCCAGACAAATTGGAAAACAAAACTAACAAACACAATGAAAAAATCAATAAAAAAAAAAAGAAAGGACGATTCTGTGTGGTTCTGACATCTTTGGGTCAAGGCTTTTTGTGCCAAAGACATCTGTGTCTACAACTGAACAAAGAACAAAATTACAGAAATCCTAACAATCCAGACTTAACCAAGGTTATTAACTGCATGGAAATACACCTCTATCACAAAACTGAAATTGTGAAACCAGAAGAAAGCCGACCTGTGGTATGTGTGAGACAGAGTTACAAAATACCTATGAGGATCCAAGCAAAAGATTAAAGAAGACAAAGACAAGTAATATGTTTGCCGACTGCAAAACTCCATGTGTCTGGAATCTGGGGAACTGGTATGGATGTGTTTTGGGGTAATGTTCCCCATTTATAGTCTAAGCATAAGATCGTTATTCTCATGACAAATCACCACATTGCCTTCTTTTAACAACTGACTGAAAGCTCATAGATGTCTTTGAACCCTGATGAGAAAAGGCTTTGCAAACCAGGGGATATTAACTCCAGCTGGGGTGTTGGAAGTCTGGGGTGATAAGAAACAGTTGCTTAAATTAGAGAATTCCACTGTTATTGGTATCATCCCTTCTTCAAGACCACTTATGTTCTTGTTCTCCATTAGTACGTATGACATCTTCTGACCAATTGGAAGGATCATAGATTTCTTCCATTCACTCTCTTTTATTTTTTTTTCTGATCACATCCAAGCCATCTCAGAGCTTTCTGTGATGTTCAAAGAGTAAGCAGTAGAAGCAACTCTTTCTGTATGTTCTTCTTGCTTCTATCTGCTGAACAACTTTGCTACTTGCTAGGAATAGGGTGAAATTATAGTATAGGTTTCCTGTTAATCACAGGCAAGGTTATAAACACAAGATTTAGAAGGAAAACCAAATTGGAGCTATTTGAATAGGGGCTACCTGGGCAGAGTACAGATTCAAGAAACCTGGCATCCTCAGAAACCGGATTTGAGGACCTATCTGGTATTTTGAAGAAGGTACATCCAAGCAGAACAAAAGCGAAGCCTTTAAATCAGAGGAGGTCTCAGAGCCATTCCACCATCCTTACTCACCATCTGTATTTTAATAAAGGTGAGTTTAGAACTGGAATAAACTCCAAGTTTTATGTTTAATTAGTTAGTGAAGGCAACCCCAAATTCATCTTGAAGATGAATATGGAATACTATTTGGCTTATATTTTGAAAGCACCCCAATGGCTGTTGCATTGAGAATAGACCTTTTGAGCTCCTGAGCAGATACAGGGAAATCTGTAGGGAGACCTTGGTCATGATCCAGGTGACAGATCATAGTGGTGAGACCAGGGTGGGAAGAGCAAGGTGGTCAGAAGAGGTCACAGTGTGGAAATATTTTGAAGGAGGAGCTCTCAAAGTGTTCTGACAAATTGCATAGGGGCGGGTCATAAATGATGGCCAGGTCTGTGACCTGTCCAACAGGTGTTGTTTGGTGGGGATACAGCTTGGGAAGGAAGTGAGGGTTCACCTTTCAGCACATTTTGGAGGAGGGCATCGTGGAAGTGCTGGCAAGCAAACTTTTCATGGGAGAGTGTACTTTCCTGTTTGGGGTTTCAAGTTGAACTGTTTCATATCTGCTTTCTTGAAATTTTATCCACTTTTTCTGGCACCATGAAAATTATGTAGGACAGTTTCTCATATGTCTCCTCCAAGCCAAATATCTCCATCTTCTGCACCTGTTCCACAGACAGCAAGTTATCCAGACCCTTGCAATACTGGCCCCTTTGGTACTGTATCAAAGTTCAGCTTGACAAATAGGAAGGATGACATGAGGATCTCCAGACAAGGTGTGACCAGAAGACAACAGAATCGATATCCTTTTTGCATCTTTCCCTCACTCCTCTTTAAGGCAGACTATGTGTGGGTTAGTTCTAGGAGCCCCCAAAATACTTGCTTTTCATTAATCAGCTGTCCATTGGAAGTTGGAGAGTTTAATATTAGAACTTACCCACATAACGTTGCTAAAACCTGACATCATCTATTCAATTTATTTTTTTATTGATTTATGGTTACTACCTGTAAATAAATTATTTTCATCAAAGCAAGTCTTGTTTATGCTTAAAATTGAAATATAGTTAATAGGCATAAAGCAAAAGCTAGCTGCTCTCCCTAACCCTACCCCCAAAACTGGTCACCAGCTAACCATTTCCACAGTTTAATTATTGCTTTGTCATCTGCTTTGAAATATCCTGAGCAAAAGTAAGTATAGACTGCATCTTTCATAGGTGACGTCTTAGCCATCTTTCCCAACAATTCGATCTCCTTAAAACCATGCAGTGTTTCTGTTATTTCACCCACATAAACATTATCTACTACTGAGCCTTCTAAATTACAGTCATCTGTCATTTGCTGCGTGTTGTCTTTTTCATGGAGGTTATAACGCATGTGTTTCACTGATTTTCCCATTAAGTGCTCACATCTCTTTCAACAATCCCGAAAATCATTTTTATATCCTGGCAGATAATGCTCCTGGTTCATCATTTTCCCCAAAGACCTCCATCTGGAACCTTCTTGTCCTCCTCATGCAATTTGGGTTGGTTGTGGTCCAGACCTGCCATCCCATTCTTGTCTGCCTTTATCCCGGGATTCCCTTTGCCTCACTCCCGGCTACAATTTCTTATTTCCTGCTTCCCATTTTCTTCATTTTCCTTGACTTGTTTCTTTGTTTCAGGAAAGCATAGTTTCTAGCAATGTTCTAAAAATGCACTGTACACCCCAGTACCGTTTTTGAGAGTTTGCATGTTTGAACCCTTTTTTATTTACCCAGACGACAGTAAGTTTGGTTGGATATAAAATTCTGGGATGGACATTATTCCCCCCTCATAATTTTCAAGGCATATCTTTTGTCTTCTGAAAATGTTGATATTACTGTTGAAAGGTCCAAAGTTATTATTCCTTTAGGTCTTGTGTATGTGATCTACACTTTTTAAAAAATATATATTTATTTGACAGAGAAAGAGAGATCCTAAGCAGGCAGAGAGGCAGGCAGAGAGAGAGGGGGAAGGAGGCTCCCTGCTGAGCAAAAAGCCCCATGTGGGGCTTGAACCCAGGACCCTGGGATCATGACCTGAGCTGAAGGCAGAGGCTTTAACCCACTGAGCCACCCAGGTGCCCCTGTGATCTACACTTTTGCTTTAATCTTTAAGATCTTATGTCTATATTGAGTGTACTGACATTCTCTCACTTTAATCTAATATCTTATTTCTTTTATCACAAAGCCACCTCTTAGCTTTTTTTTTTTAATCTTCTCCTTCTCAAGTAATTCTCTGAAATTTTTTTAAAAGATTTAACTTATTTATTTGACAGAGAGAGGGAACACAAGCAGAGAGAGTGGGAGAGGGAGAAGCACTCTTCCTACAGAGCAGGGACCCCAACTTGGAGCTTGATCCCAGGACCCTGGGATCGTGACCTGAGTGGAAGTCAGATGCTTAACCACTAAGAGCCACCCAGGTGTCCCATTCTCTGAAATTTTTATTCCATTTTATTGTTGGAACTTTTAAATAAAGATAACATACATACAATAAAGTACATATACCATAAGATTACAACCTGATGAGTTTTTATAACTGAACACGCACATCAGGCAGACAACATTCAAGGAATAGAAGAGTATCAGTAACAAAAACACTACTCACCTGCTCTCTTTTGATTTCATATATTCTATCCAACTAAGGTTCTGACTTCCAACAGCACAGATTAGTTTTGTTCCTTTTCTTTATTTGGTTCTTTCAATGGAATTGCACCTGGGGCACCTGGGTGACTCAGTCCATTAAGCATCTGTCTTCATATCAACTCATGATTCCAGGGTCCTGGGGTGGAACCCCACATGGGGCTCCCTGTTCCACGGGGAATCTACTTCTCCCTCTCCTTCTGTCCCTCCACCCCATTTGTGTCTCTCTCTCTCTCAAATAAATAAATAAAATTTTTAAGAAAGGGAATTGACCAATACACATACTTTCATTTCTGGTTTGTTTTCATTTGCTGAACATTTTGGTTATGAGATTCAAAATGTGTGTGTGTGCAGCTGTAGATTGCTTATTGTTTATTCTGCTGCAGATGTGTGTGTGTGTGTGTGTGTGTGTGTGTGTGTGTGTGCATGTGTAAGAGAGAAAAGCCATAGATTAAGAATATTGGGAAAGAGGTGTGGAAATTGGATCAGGTGGGGAGAAGCCCAATGGTATTGATACTATTGGTAATGTTCTGGTTATTAAATTGGCTGGTGGATTTGCAAGTGTCCACTGTACTATTTTGCTTTGCACAGAGTACCTTAGGTATCAAATAATACATCATTTAAGGGAAAATAGCATTGGGCTTGCTGTCTCTTGGTATTCCATTCCTTATTCAAAACTTTAGGGCCATGCATTGTTGAGATAATAGCATATTCTCAGGTGAATCAGCAAAACTGGATCTCCTTCAACAGTTTTGAAAATTCCTGAGATGTTAGCCTCCCAGTCTTGAAGATGCATGTCCTAATCTATCCTGCACTTTGTGGAAACTTTTTTTTTTTTTGGTCAGGAGGAATAGACTTGTCCCCACTGGTTAAATGCCTGACCCTTCTTCACTGTACCATAAATAATGGAAGGTTGTATCTTCACCCTATCCAGAAAAACAGGCTAATTTATACACACTACATTTATTTTCTCCCATGCGGTTCGATAATTTATAATGTCCTTGGCATGAAAACACTCTCTCTTCTCCTGTCAGATTAAACAAGGCAGCATGTAGATGGTTCCATAGCTGTTAGTGGGGATCTTGCTAGAGGATAAAGAAACTTCAAAGGCAGGGCAGTACCCCGGATTTGCAAGTCCTGGGAAACTTTGGATCAAATCTGTCTTGAAGGTGAGTCTATCTTTTAGACTTTTTTTCAGGTGTTAGTAGAGCTTTCCTCTATTCAGAAAGCTAGTTTGGGTTAAGAATACTAACCTGTGGGGTGCCTGGGTGGCTCAGTGGGTTAAAGCCTCTGCCTTCGGCTCAGGTCATGATTCCAGGGTCCTGGGATCGAGCCCCACATCGGGCTCTCTGCTCCACGGGGAGCCTGTTTCCTCCTCTCTCTCTGCCTGCCTAGTTGTGATTTCTCTCTGTCAGATAAATAAAATATCTAAAAAAAAAAAAAAAAAAAGAATACTAACCTGTGCCATTTAAATGACTCTAATGTGGTATCTAAAAACAATGGTCTCTGACAAGCAAAGGTATAAAAAATATTTCTCAAGGAATCTCACTTCCTTTAGCAAGAGAACCAGCTTCAACTTGCAGGAAGTTAATTGAAAATCCCTACAGAAATGAACTGAAGTGAATGCCCTTCAGGACATCAAAGAGCTTCTAAATTCCTTAGGTCTTTTGATCAACTCATAGTCCATTTGGCTCCCTCTGGTATTTTTTTATTAATAAGTTCTGAAGCTTAATAGTTATTTCTTCGGCTTATCATATATTTTTCCATCCCAGTTAATTATTCTCACTCACATTAGTCATTTTGTTCCCATTCTGGATATGTGTTGACTTTCTAATAAGAAGGTTTTATTTCTCAAATATTTTCCTTCTTCACTTTCAAAATGAAGACAGCAAAATCTAATATATCATTTCAGTGCATTTAAATTACAATGGATTATAAAGCAGAAGTGGCTGCAGTCGTGACTGAAAGTAATTTCGAAAGCTCGAAGCGAGTCCTTATTTCCCTTAAAAACTGGTTGGATATGCCTCACGAGCTTCCCCCTTACCCTTTCTAAATGTTTGCCTTGGATATAAATCTGTTTTTATATCTCAGTTAATTTACATGCAAATTCCGTTTCCACTCCAATCCAAACTTCTGCCATTTTCCGGTCCGCACCCGACGTATGCTACCACAGATGGCTTCGGATTTTCAAGCTTAAGTTTTTGTCCCCAAGAGCAGCATAAGCATTTTTGTGCTTGAGCAGATAGAGTTCCAGTTTAAAATTTCTCTCTCTCTGTCTCTCTCCGTTTTCTCATTTGTGCATTTCCTATATTCCTTTTATCTCGTTTTCCCACACACATCTTGAGAAGAAATAAAGTAACCCTACTGATTCAGCTTTAAGTGCTGTATTTGCCAATAAGACTCTGAAAACAAACTACTCTTAAACTGCAGGATATTTTATAATCATAAATTTGCTCCTTCCCATCGTCCCCAAGGGAATAAAGTACATATTATTATTCCATTAAGGAAATGAAAACTCTCTGAGCCAAACAATTCTCTCCTTAGCTCCCTCCACCCATTGTCATGTTCTAAAACTTTCTTTGCATAAGTGGTTTTCAAACCTTGTTAGCCTTAACCCTGTGCCTTGCAGAAGCCTCTTAAGGCTCACTCCCTGTAGCGACTAAGAGGTAAACCAAGTCAGTAGGACTCTCGCTCCATGGAAACAAAGTAGCTCAGTCTTTGAGTTGTACCTTGTAGTTCTGTCTGACATTGCACTTGGGAAAGAAGGACCCTGTGTTAAGAATGGCTGGAAGTAACTGTTCCATTAAAAGTTTCCCATGAATACTCTAGGTTTTTCCTAGAAAACTGTCCAAATCAACAGAAAACAAAACAAAACAACAATAACAAATAAAAACAGTCAATGCTAAATTTATTCTAACATGCAAACACTTTCAAGTGAATGTGAGGTAGAAGAGACAACTCTTTGGATGCTCTGACTTTTTATACTTTTATGAGCTTATAAATAAATTATGTTTTATGAACATTAGAATACAAAATAAACCCATGCCATAGAACTGAACTCATTGCTGCCTTGAACTCTGTCTATAATCTCACATTATACATCCAAATTGAGGTTGAGTCTATCCGCGCAAAAGCACAGGAGGAAATCAGAAAATCATCCAAGAAATGCTTTTAAAAATCTTATTTACTTTAAAAACTCTCTTCGTGAAAATAGCGCAATGCCCTTCATCCAGCTTCCCCTAATATTGATAATGTTAATACTACAGTGATCAACACCAAGAACTTAACACTGACACAAGATCCTTCCCAGGATTACAGACCTTATTCAAGTTTCATTGGTTTTCCTACAGATATCCTGTTTCTTTTCCAGGATCCACTCCAGAATCCCACGTCACGGTTAGTTATCGTGGCTCTTTGGTCTTCTGCAATCTGTGACAGCTAGATCCTCAAGCTTCCTTGTTTTTCAGAATCTTGACATGGTCAGTGAGGACCAGCGTATTATTACATAAAATTTTCTCCGTTTGGGTTTGCCTGATACTTTTTTTTTTTATATTTAGGTTGAGGTTGTGCATTTTTAGCAAGACTACCACAGAAAGGGCATTGTGCCTTTTCTCTGCTTTGCAACAAGGGTATAGAGTGTCCATGTGGCTTCACTGGGACTTACTTGGTTAAGATCGTACCTGCTATGTTCCTCCAGTCAAGTTAGTATCTTTCTCTTCATTGTAAACAACACCTTGGGAGATGTACCTGGAGACTATACATATATCCTGTTTCTCTTCAAACCTTCACCAGGTGATGGGAGCTTCCGTCATGATTCTTTTATATACTTACACAAATATTTTATAATATAATGATTTTGTATTTTCCTCATTGTTGAATGTTTTTATGTGAGTCAGTGTTGAATCTACCAAATGTTTTCTCTGCATCAATTCCTATATTTGTGTGTTTCTTTTTGCATTTTAACATGGAAAATTACATTAATGTCTAAGTCCACAGATGGTTCTGATCTAATGAAGCATGACTTTTTCTTAAAGAAATGCCCAATGCAAATGAATCTTACGATCTGATGTTACTATTTTGAATGATCTTTTAAAAGATTTATTTATTCATTTGAGAGAAAGGGAGCAAGCCGGGAAGAGCAGAGAGAGAGGGAAAGAAAAATTCAGGCAGACTCCCCGGTGAGCATGGAGCCTGATTCAATCCCACAACCCCGTGATTATGACTTGAGCCAAAACCAAGAGTCTGTGCCACCCAAGTGTCCCTATGTTGGACAATTTTTTAAAATTAGAGGCCCAGAGCAGTACTTTCCAAAGTGTGTTATAAAGACCACTAACTCCAGGCTCCTGGGTGTCTCAGTGGTTAAACGTATGCCTTGGGCTCAGGTCATAATCTCAGGGTCCTGGGATGGAGCCCCGTATAGGGCTCCCTTCTCAGTGGGAAGCCTGCTTCTCTTCCCTCTAATGCTTTCTCTCTCCCTCTGTCAAATAAATGAATAAAATCTTTAAAGGCCACTAACTCTACGGAATGATCAAACACACTTCCATGATCAAAGAAGTTTGGGAAACACCACATACTGTATTTGGTTGTCTATCACAATATATGTTAACAGATTAAAGATTCTTATAAATCCCCCAAAATACATATATTCATCTTCTTAAGTCAAGTATTTTCCAAATTTATCGGACGATGGAGACTTTTCCTCACCAAACATTCCTTAACAGCTTAGGAAACCATTAACATACTTGGGAAAATTCTTGCCTTTTATAAATGAGCATTTTTAGAAATACTTATCAAGTTAAAGTTATGTTATTTTGTGACAATAAAGATTTACTGAACTTATGCTTTGTTTTACACTTTAAATGACAATATTATTTTTTATTTTTTATCCTAATGAAGAATGTAAAAATATCCCTATGAGAAAAAAAAAATGATGATCAACTGTTCATATCTAAGTAACAATCAAATTTCAAAGTAGACATATTTGTTTCCTTTTACTGTCATGGGTGTATATGTGTGTGTGTGTGTATATATATATATATTTATGTATGTATACATATATTTTTTTTCAGGAACAAATGTTTTATTTCTGACTTTTTCAGCATAAGTTAAAGTGAGAAACAGCATCTCACTGCAGGAGAAAAAGAGACAAGTCATGACAGAAAAATAGAGTTTTAAAATTGCAATTGGCAATTTTGATATGTGCAAAAAAATCTTGATAATGAACGCAATATACCCAAACTTCATTTACTTGAAGTATAATAGTTTTAAATTCTGAATAATTTAACATGCTAAAGGAAATCTGGTGAATCTAACTTCTGTACTATCTGTGAGAAAAATAAAAGAATATGTAAAGCAAATTAAAATCATGGAAGCCACAGAAGTTCAGTGAATGCCGTATTTTTCCTCGGCTCCTTTGTAATACTTAATATCCTAATTAAAAATCTCTCTTATATGCTTGCAGAAGCATTTACCAACTCTGCCTAACACTGAGTGAGTAACCTTCCTCCATCCCAGTCAGTATGCATAAACTAAAACATGCTTTGCAGAGAGATGCTTTTAAAATTGCTTCTTCATTAACTACAAGGACACAATATGTCTTTCATTTCTTTAAAGTACTTGCTCACTCAAGAGTTCTTTCTGAGCCTTAGAATTCTTCCTCACCTCTTTTCTGAGGTCAGGGAAAATGTGCAAGGTATTTCTGAGAGCTCTAGCAATAAGAAGGTTGTATGACTAAGCAAATCTTTTGTTTGTAAGGTTTTTTTGTTTCCCTGACATGATAATGGCAGGACAAGATGGAGACTCATACTTAAGAAGTAGCTAATGTGTATCAGCACTCTGTTAGGAACTTCATAGACCTTTTAAGCCCTGCAACAAACCTGAACATGTCTCCATTTTGCAGATGAGCAAAAGCCTAGACAGGTCACTGAGCCAGTAAGTGGTAGGCTTGGACATGTACTCCAGCTTGTCTTGTTCTAAACACTATGTATTTTTCCACCCTGTCACATGCTTTAGTGTGTGCAAATTTCTTATTCTTTTTTTTTTCCCTTTTTATTTATTTTTTCAGCGTAACAGTATTCATTCTTTTTGCACAACACCCAGTGCTCCATGCAAAACGTGCCCTCCCCATCACCCACCACCTGTTCCCCCAACCTCCCACCCCTGACCCTTCAAAACCCTCAGGTTGTTTTTCAGAGTCCATAGTCTCTTATGGTTCGCCGACGTGGATGGAACTAGAGCGTATCATGCTTAGTGAAATAAGTCAATCGGAGAAATTTCTTATTCTTTTAAAGCTTCAAGATCTCCAGGATTACAACTCTTCAAAGAATACTTGAAATACTCTTTGGTTTTTTGTTTTTGTTTTTGTTTTTTTTTACAGAGCAGAAAAATGAGGTCCACTGGAGTACAAGTTTATCTCTCTTGTATTGTAAGCTCCCTCCCCGCTCTATCCCATACAATAGCCTTTCTTAGAAGTCAGATCCTTTGGAGCCTGATTGATCATTGTAAGATGATCTTCCTATCAGCCCCTGGAACTCCTCTGACTCACATCATGAAAGCTTCATGCTATCTTTTGAAGAAACTCATTGTCATCATGGGAGCCATTGGTACCACAAGAAAAAGAGGCTGAGAGCTTCAGCCTGAGTTCTTCTTGTGCGTGGTTACTTATAGCTTATGGAAACTAAATCCAATATATTGCAGGATGCTTGACGTAAAAATAAGGCCAAAACCATTAAAAATGACAAACAATAAGCTGGTGCAAGGCACTTGAAATGAGTTAATTAACACATTTGATAACCTAACCGGATCTGCAATAGCCATGCGGACAGTAAAAAAAAATAAATAAATAAAAGGCAACAAAAACAAAAAACAAAAAAAACCCTCAGCCATTTTGTTTCCTTAACTTCTGCAGTCAGCATGTTTATGCATTATCTTATTGTGATCCCATTTTATAGTTCAGTCTTCCTGAGCCTGCAAAATATTATGATAAATTTAGATGTTTATTCTTCTTTTGCTGGGATAGCCTGACAAATATCTCTTGATTCATTAAAAAAAACAACACACCAACAACTGAGAACAATACTTTATTGTACTTTGTCTTTTTTGTTAGGAAGGGAATATAAAGTACTCTGTTTTGTAATGAATAGATGAATGATAGTGCTACTCCTCAATGGGATACTGTTTCAAAATCTATTTTATCTCTGGGACCGGGATTTCATTTGTGCTTCAATCAGCTGGTTGATTAGCACGAAGGTGCCAGAGCAAGACCCAGGCTTGCCTAAGAGCAGTTTGGAACTATTCCGTATTACTCAGCATAAATAAAGAATATACAAACTGACCTAAAGCAAGTCGTTTTCTACCTCTTTGAAAATATCCAGAGGAAAAAGATTTCTCCATACATTCAAATGTTCAGCGTTGTAAAGTCCAGATTATATTGAAAAAGTCTCATACAGGATATGTTTGTAAAGGAGTGCTTATGTGTTTTTATTTATTTATTTATTTATTTATTTATTTATTTATTTTTATTTGCTTATTTACAGCATAACAGTGTTCATTGTTTTGGCATCACACCCAGTGCTCCATGCAGTACGTGCCCTCCCTATTACCCACCACCTGGTTCCTCAACCTCCCACCCCCCCGCCTCCTGCCGCCCCTTCATAACCCTCTGGTTGTTTTTCAGAGTCCATAGTCTCTTATGGTTCATCTCCCTTTCCAGTTTCCCTCAACTCCCTCTCCTCTCCATCTCCCCATGTCCTCCATGTTAATGGAAGATGTGGTCCATATACACAATGGAGTATTATGCCTCCATCAGAAAGGAGTGCTTATGTTTTAGCAAAAACAGCTAACACCGAACCTAAGTTTTACTGGGGGCATTTTTGAATCATATTTTTCATTTAATCCTCCTGTCAACCATACGAGTAAGTGTTACTGCTATTAAGATACTTTTGAATGGGAAAACAAAACATAGACAGGTTAAAATGACTTACCCAGGTCCCTTGACAGAGGTAAGGATGAGTGTGGGATCAGAAATCAGCAAGTGTGTTGACAGAGGTAAGGATGAGTGTGGGATCAGAAATCAGCAAGTGTGTTGACAGAGGTAAGGATGAGTGTGGGATCAGAAATCAGCAAGTGTGTTGACAGAGGTAAGGATGAGTGTGGGATCAGAAATCAGTAAGTGTGTTGACAGAGGTAAGGATGAGTGTGGGATCAGAAATCAGCAAGTGTGCTGTGAGAACCCACACATTTAGCAATGAAGATGTGTTGGTTATTTCCAGTGCTGCTCCTTGCTCTCTTTTGGCCAAATCCAGTTATCTGGAATACTGCTTCTCTTTTACAAAAGTATTGGTGTGATGAGGCAAGAACCTTTTCTTTCTAAACAGGATTGAGCACGAAGGAAGAGACTACAGGACTGTTTATCAAGGGAACTTCGTTCTTCTCCGAACTCTGGTGGTGGAGTGTCCCTTTAAAAACAAGAAGAAACAACACAACAGGGGGAGAATCTTCTTGCTGTCAGAGAGTTCCCTTTCCTGGCATCAGGGCCAGCAACATCTGGCAATTTAAACCTTGTGCTCTCCTAGTCGGCAGCTGTGAACAAACTGAAATATATTTTATCACATCTTCCGTATGAGAAGCTCAAATAATTCAAGTTACAAATAATGAATGTTAGAAGTATTCTCTAGTACAGAAGAGAGCTGCTAGGTATGAAGATGGGTCATTTTCTAAGAGCTGAGACAAAGACACTACAAATAAAGAAAATCCTTGATAGATGTATCTATATCTTAATCTATTTATAAATGATTATCCATGTATCTATAGGTCAAGGACTTCTTTTTTTACTTTTAGTGTCCCTGTTCTTAGTATCTATCTATATTTATTTCATAAATATATATTTATTTTTATATATCTATATCATATATACATCAAGTAGATATATGGTTATCATGTATTAACCAAGACAACTGTAAGGGGTTTTTGATTAATTTTCTTTTCTTCAATAAATGCATTGTAGGCAAAAGCAGTGGGTGTTTTCGTTACTTGTTTGGACTCTTTATTATGCTTCTTTGGACTGTTTTGAAACTCATTGGCTATGGACATTCAAAAACTCTTGAGAAATTTTAAAATAGAATATCACTGAATCTGTCTTGCCCTTTCTAAACGTTCCTTAGAAACCCAACGTCCATGTAATTAAACTAGAGAGATCTAGAGCCTTAGAAAAAAAGCATGCATAGGATGAACCAGATATTTTACCGGGCAATCCCATCATATCGTTTCTGTTTTCTTGAAACTTCCTTTTTAAGGAGGTTCTATAAGCTCTCACTGATGGGAACTATAATTCTGACTTTCCTGCCAGTTCTCAGACAGCAGGGAAACTTAGCAACGATACTAATTTCACCGGTGGGGGGGGGAATGGTTATTGGGTCTTCTCTCCAACTACTTAAATGATTCTTCTGTGGTGAGAGTAAAGAAAAATCCTTAACTCCAAATTCTTGGTGGTTTCTAGTTAATTGACTTCTAATGAGGAGTCTGGCACCAGCAGCTCCAAGAGGCTGAAAATATGTCTCCTTTTTTTTTTTTTTTTTTGGATTTGGGTCAATCTTGCATTGAGTTTGAACACTTTAGCCCAGCTCATGTGAAGGTCAACATATACCATAAAAAAGCTCTTTAAAATGTCTATCAGTGCCAGAAATATCATGTATCATGCATCATCGCTCATAAATATAAAAAATAATAATTACTAACACATGTAAATGCTTAACCAAGTACCTTGTTTTCCCACCTCCACCATGGAAATTATTTGGGGACAAATTCTTGCCATTTTTCATGACTACTCCCTTGCTGTGGAGAGCTAGGAGCATGGAAAGACATTTGCTGTAGGACTACACTCCCAGACGATCTCTCTCACACATACATTTTCTTCTGCTTTTCTCTCTTTTTCTTCTCCTTCCCCTTTATCATTCTTTTTTTGGGTTAACATTACCTCAAAAGGGCAAAGGAGTCTGAGACTTTTACTCATTCTGTTTGTTACCAATTACCTAATTAATTGAAGTAAAGAGACTGATTTCGTTGAGCACAGAAAATAATGTGCATTGGAGCCAGGAACAATAACAAAAAATCAGCAAGGCGGTGAAAGTTGAGGCTACAGAGTACTGGCGTGTTCCCTTGTTAATGATATAAACGTGGTTAGCCTGTTCTTACGAAGACTCAGTCTTCTCATCTGCATATTGGGATTCACATTGGTTGTGTGAGAATTTGACAGGCTTAATACATAGCACCCTTCTACCCTACCCAAGTTCTGAGAAAATATTACAAAGAAAATTGAGAAAATATACAAAATATTATTGACAGATGGAGTTCAAATGATGAAGCCTAAGTAAGAGGATGTAGCCCCATATCCGAGCTAAACAAACCTACTGAGTAAATCTCAGAGTGAAACAGAAAACCATCCTGTACATGCCAGACTGCACCTGGCAGGCAAAGACCAGTCAGACCTAGAAACCAGTCAGACCTAGAGCATGGAGGAACTTCACGTCCTGGGGGCAAGGAAAAAGAGATAATGAATGGGAAGAAGAGGAGCTGAAGTAGGATGACCAATTTATTCTCCTCAGAGTTACTGGTCCGATAACTCATTCCATTTCTTCTGCCGGCATCATGATTAAAGGTAGCAAAGGGCCAGAAGTGTTCCTAGACAGGAACACTTCTGAAGCTGGAAAGAACCCTTCCCTCGTATTATTCCTCTGGGTTTCTGTGGTCTTAACCTGTTGCGCTTGGATGTCAAGCACACTGTCAATCAGGGAAGCAGTCACCACCTCGGGAAAAGAGAGAAGCAATTTTCAGGATAGTCTTATGTTCAGTTTCATGGACTCCTGCAATACCAAGATTTCCTGCGAGACCCACAAGTGGGAGCTCACATTTTGTTCCCAGGAAGCTCTGTAATGGGTCAGAAGGAATGTTGGATAAATGGACTCTCGGGGTAAAATTTTCCCCAAGGCTGAAAATTCACACCCTGTTCTATTTCCTTATTTCTGTCTTGAACTGTGTCCAGCCATGTAATCCAACAGAACGTATCAGGACACTGTAAAAAGGTCAAATGACAACGTATGATTCAATAATAAAATTCCTTTGAATTAGAGATTCCGTGAGGGAATAATTCAAACAGTATCTCCCAATATAAGTGAAAGATTGTATCTTAAGTATATCATATTAGTGTCCAAAAGGACTAAACCTCAACTATACTCCCTTCCCTTTGCAAATCAAAGATATGCATATATGTTTAATACTTTATATTAAATATATATTTATTTATATTTTATATTTATTTTATTATTTTATTTTTATTTCTATTTTTATTTTTTATTATTTGTATTTATATTATTTTATTTTAATATTTTGTTTATTTATGTTATTTTATTATTTATTCTATTATATAAATTCTACACATGCACCTACATATATATGATATGTGTGTGTATAGATACATACATGTACGCACTAAGAGGCAGCCAACCCTGTTTCTTGTTCTGCTTAGATTTAGCTAAAGGGTAATCGATATCAACATAGAGTTACTTTTTATCCAGTAGCTGTAGTCTGGGCTGTTTCTCTCAAGAATAAGGCTAGTTTCTTGAGGATTTTGGATGTTGCATGGGTTCAACCCTGAGACTCTGATGCCCATGTTCTTTCTTTACAGATTCCAACAGAAATAAACCCACATAATTATCACCAACAAATTTAGAAAATGAGATCGTCCTCAACTACAAGAGCTTTATCCTGGGAACGGTATATAGTCTCAGAACCCAGCACTTGGTATTTCCAGAAGCTGTAGAAGACACAATGTTATCTCAGCAGATGAAGAACACCTTACTTTTGTCTTTACTGGAATAGCTCTCAGTTCATGCCAGTTACCCAGAATCTACAATCTGTAAACTTGTTTGGTGGATCGTTGGCTCCTTACAGATGGTTCCTTCTGGCACTACTCACTTGTTCCACCTGGGAGGAAAAATTTACTTGTTGTTCTCTTAGATATCACTGCTTTCTTGCCAAGCCAAAATTTTGCAGTGGTGCCGTCTAAACCCTCAGCTCTTTGGGGGTTCTTTTTCTCTTTATATCTACATATCTGAAACCTATTCATTTCTGCTTGCCCCTCAGGGCTCATATTTCTGCCACCCTCGTTCTAAACTGAGCCCACTTCTGCACCCATACTTCTGAATAGAGGCATTATGGTTTCATTTCTGTATCAAAGTGACCCTACCCACTTCTGTTTTTGAGTTGCCTGCATCCAAGACACCTACCTTCTAGGGAAAATTTCTCTCCCAATTCAGACCCACCTTAAGCCCACATGGGAGGAGGTGATGACGGATGATGGAGTCAATGGACAGACCACATGATGCAAGATTGGTCCTTTCTCATTTTCTTTCTTTCTTTTTTCTTTTCTTTTCTTTTTTTTTTTTTTTTTTTTTTTTTTTTGGGCTGGTCTAGAACTGACTACTTAGACCTAGCATCTACACTTTAAAAACCGAATCTTACTGATGAACATCACTCAGTCTGGCACCAAAAATGTGGTTCAATCCCCCAATACCTAGAAGGGCCATACACAGAAAGATTATTTTCCTGATGACTGGGATTTTTGCTAACAAGAAGGTGTACCTCTGAGATAAGCTATAGGAGCTTGATGCTGAGACTTTCTGCACCGGCTCAATGCAAGCTGGTAACTCACATGAGGCCCTCGTACAACCTGCATCTTTCTTGGGGGAGACCACCTGGATGGCCAGCTTCTACGGAGGCCAACTTGTGTGGCTGCCATGACTTTATTAAAGCTATTCACAAGGCCTGCATGCCCCGCCTGAGGTCTGAGTAGCCTGAACATCCTTGCAAGCTCTCTTACTCCGTGGTTCAAAACCAGTACATTTGCCAAGGTGATACCCCTTTGACGGAAGCAAGTAGAGGCCAAGTAATTTTCCTTTGAAGCTGCCTGTGCATGTGTCCCTGGTTCTAGGGAAACAGTTACTTTGTTGCAGACTAAGTCACCACAAGCAAACCAAACACCTGAAACAGCCAATTAAAAGCTGAATGGCCTTTTCATAGCAGCTAAGAGCCAAAGACATGAGGGCAAAGATTTGCCTGGGTTAATATAAGCCTATATAAGCCACAAAGATAAGAACATTCTTCCCACACACTGTGCTCACAGCTCCAAGACATATATCTTAGCCACAACAAAAACCAATTAGTGGGTATATTCAGCTTCTCTAATTTTTCCATTTTCTTCTTATACACAGGACTCTCAGGAAGTCCCAAATCACTGTGTGCAGATTTTCAATAGAAATGTCAAACCCATTCTAAGACAATTGATCCCGTTTGCCTTTTTTGAGAATAAAAAAGGACCAGGAGAGTAGGGAGGAAGACGTTTTATGAAAATGCATTTTTAAGAGAATAGTGCATGGGTTTCATCCCATCCCATCCCACCTGTGAGAGGTCTGTCCATCCATCTCTATTCCAACCTTCCGAAGGGCTTCCGGAAAGTTATTTGGAAAGTTTGTAATGTGACTCCAGCAAGTCAAGGGCATCGTGGGTCAGGCTCTGCCTCGTACCTGAGAAACCTAGAGCATAAGCAATGCTCTAGGCAGAGCACATCCAATGGGGATGACGGGGAGGGAAAGATGGGTGGGGAAAGCTGGAGGTGAACTCCTGGCGATCAAGAGTACCCCATGTGGTGATAAACCAGCATCTTCCACTCATGCCATGCCATTCATGTGGATGGTAGCATCAAGAGTGAACAAAAGGGGGGAGGGGCTGGGTGGCTCAGTTGGTTAAGCGACTGCCTTCGGCTCATGTCATGACCCTGGAGTCCCAGGATCGAGTCCCACATCAGGCTCCCTGCTCAGCAGGGTGTCTTCTTCTCTCTCTGACCCATCTCCTTCTCATGCTCCCTCTCATTCCCTCTCTCTGAAATAAAAAATAAATAAAAATATTTTAAAAAATAACAATAAAACAAAGCAAAATAGTGAACATAAGGTTACCTCCCTACATAACAAATGCCCATGTAATAGGTTTGCCGTGAGGACTGACTTGGTCATATAAGTGAAAGTCTTAGCACAGGGTTCTTACTATCTCCGATCAGTACTGGTGTCCCTAACGCCCATGTAGGTGAGTGCCTTTGTGACTTTCTTTCCAACCTTTTATGACACACTCCCTGCCCTACTCCTCACCATTCATCCTCAGCTGGCACATGTGGTCATTTCTGCGACCGTACGGCCCACGTTCCTCAAAATCAGTACTCCACGCAGAAATCATGCAATTAAAAACCACGGAGCTTTGGATACATTGAGTTAGGGGACGCGACATTCAGAAATTTCATCAATGACACTTTGAAAACCTGCTAAGAACCTCATGAAAAACAGTAGCCCGTGTTAAATGGTTAAGAGCTACTGAACTACTCCCATAAACATGGCACGTGAAGCCGGCCCGGTGGATGTGGGGACGGTTGCAGCAGCTGGGAGTTATTGTGCAGTGGTCAAAA
The DNA here is from genome assembly GCF_922984935.1 of Meles meles. Taxonomy (NCBI): domain Eukaryota; kingdom Metazoa; phylum Chordata; class Mammalia; order Carnivora; family Mustelidae; genus Meles; species Meles meles. Next base: position 54,667,307 of record NC_060083.1, read on the forward strand.
GAGCAGCAGAAAGTGGTCCCACCACATGGGGATGGGTGTGGCTCGTGGTCGGGTGAGGTCTGTATGTTTGTGTGCTTTGTGTGTTCCTAGACGGCTCCTTTCTTAGGAGCGAAGTCTTCTGTGTTTACCCAGTGTTCCCCATTCATGAAAAGCACATCGGCAAATGAAAACTTGTGTTACGCGCAAATTGGCCCTTAATGTATCAATCGCATTGGAACAAATTCACATTTTCAAGACAAGGAGAACTGACAGTGCATCTTTACAAACCAGAAGCCCCGCAGCTCCTGGCCTGCTTTGAAACAGTATAATTTATGAGAATATGATCTCCCAAGTGCATTGGCTACAGCCTTTGGATGTAGGCCATGGGTGTTGGCCAAAAGAAATATATAATAGGGGAGAGAACTCTGAGGCCCCTTGTTGGGAGAGCCATAACACCCTCACAAAGTTACTCAGCTCTCTGGTTAAATTATTTGTGAGGATACGGACAATACCTACAGGATTGCTACAAGGTCTACAAGCAGAAAGAGAAAAAAAGAGGAGAAAAACAAATGGTCCTGACCAATTCTTAGAAATGACAAAGGAGATATGACTCATCCCACAATATCATGTGATAGATTTAAATGGTAACTTTTTTTTTTTTACTAAAAACTAAGACATGGGATTCTAGAAAAAAAATCAGTATGTTTACAAAAATCTATCAAAGCCTTCAAAGCCTAATTCTTCTTATTTCAAGGTTGATTTTTAAAAGATTTATTTATTTACATATTTAGGTATTTATTTACTTATTTATTTATAGAGAGAGACAGAGAGAGAGCATGAGCAGGGCGAGGGGCAGAGAGAGAGGGAGGGAGCAGACTCTGTGATGAGCAGGGAGCCTGACCTGGGGCTCCATCCCAGTGCCCTGAGATCATGACCTGAGCTGAAATCAAGAGTTAGTTGCTTAACTGCCTGAGCCACCCAGGTGTCTCTCAAGATTGATTTTTTTTTTAAATGTCTACTTCTTTCGGTTTTGTGTAAGAAATAACAAATCTAATTTACCAAGAAACGTAAAAGCTTAATTTTTTAATGATTAAAATGATTAAAGAAGACCTAAGTTGTATATAGGAGCAAATTTTTAGTCACTAAAACACACATCAAAATAAAATCTCATGAGTTTAATAAAAACACTGTAAAAAAGGGTTGAAATATCATAACAATAATATGATACCATAACAAGAAATTCATGCATTCTCACACCTTTGCAAAAATTTAGTTTGGGGGCATTTCTATAATGTTGAATTTCCTTTTTAAAAAAAAAGAAATCAGTGTTTGTGGGTAAGGTCCATTTCTTTAGATGAGAGTTTCACCAAGAATCAAAACTGCCTTATTAGTTGTGTTCATGCATATCCAAGACTTCTACTCTATCCCATCTGTGGTCAGTTCCTTCAGTGAAATATATTTTGGACAATGAGATATTTGGCATAATGTAGCAAAGCAACTGGCTGTTTGACATTTTTTTGTTTGGTATCATGTGGACAGTCATTTTTAGAACCAACTGTAAATAACTTTTCTTGAATATTTAGCAAGAATCATGCTATAGTAGGCATTCCAGAAATATCCAGGGAGAATCAGCAAGCTTTTATCATACAGTCATTGGTCCTCACATGCTCCTGAGCTGTTAATTACATTACAGTAGGGTTTCAGTGTCTCTGACTTCCTTTTCTACTAGCTCCAATAAGGACTCTGGTTTTAAAGGGTTTATTTATTTATTTATTTATTTGAGAGAGAGACACAGAGAGAGAGCGAGCGAGCGCATACACGGGGGTGGAGGGTAGGGAAGGAGACAGGATCTTAAACAGACTCCCCACTGAGTACGGAGCCTGACTCTGGGCTCAATCCGAGGACCCTGAGATCATGACCTGAGCTGAAACCAAGAGTTGGACACCTAATCGATTGAGTCACTCAGATGCCCCAAGGACTCTGATTTTAATCCTTCTGTTTTCTCAAGGTCTAACACAGCCCTGAGTACAAGGTAGGTTCTCTCTCTATACCAGTTATATGGAATGAAGACATTATAGGAAGGTTAGGGCTGAATTGCCCTAGTTTGGCTTTTTATATATTGAAATAATCACATGGTTGTTGGAACCAGATTTTATTAGTTCAGAAAGGAAAACATTCTGGATTTTATTTCTTCCCCATTTTTAATGGACTAAGTCGATTTAGGTCACTGTGGATGTGTGGATAAGGCTATGACCTGCAAGCCAGGGTTGCTGTCCTTATTACTAGGACAACGGAAGCCCCTTTAAGCTGAAAGGCTCGAATGGAAGTCATCGCTAGGATTTCCTGTCCCCCTCCCCGGCCCCCATTCCCCTCAAAGTTAGTCTTCCTCCCCATGTCAAGTCAGAACTGGACCAGTATCGTTGGTTTCCTAGGAAACCCTGCAAAAGACGATTTTACATAACTTGCTTTGCCCACTGTTGGAACGCAGCCACTTCTGGGGAAAGGCGTAGCAGCTGCCCAGCTGGTTCAGAGCAACACTTAAGTGTAGGAGGAAAACAGAGAAGAGCAACGCACTTAAATTAAACCGCCCTGGGGAGGGTAAGGGACCGGGGCAGAAGATAATCATTTAGAACCCAGAGTATCTAATTAGTCAGCAGACCTACTCCAAAAGGGGAAGGTGGTGAATTTTTCATGAAATCACCATAACGCCTCTTCGGTTTCATCTTCTTGTCGAAAGGCAATGAAACACATTTAAATGCTATTCTTTACCAAAAACTAACAATGTACTGTATGGTGACCAACATCACAAAATAAAAAAATAAATAAATAAATAATAAATGCTATCTTTTAAGGAGTCCATCTGTTTTGAACACACGACGCAAGGGGCAGTTGTGTTGTTGTTGTTCTTGTCATTTGATGACTTTTATTTCAAAACAAAATGACAAAAGAACCAACAGCGAAGAATAAAAGTCAACTGGGTTATGTTTTTGTACAATTCCTACTCTTTTTCCCAAAAGTTCGTAACATTTCGCTCAACCACCACTTGTTCAGAATTTGCCAAAACCCAGATAACAATGCAAGAAGCTTCGTTCCCAACTGGTCTGGTCTGCTTTTAGCACAGAAACAAGCTCCCTATTAGCAGCACCGCCCCCCTCCCGTGAACCAAGATTCATTAACTATGGGTTAGAAGAAGAGAAGGCAAACTCCAATTTGCAAATGGTAAAGAGGAAAACAGTTGAACGGATGAAATCAAGACCGCCCTGTAATGCTGCCTCGTTCGTTCTGCATCAAGGCACCCAGCCAAGGGGGCAAATAGAAGCTTAAAATTCTTCTCAAGCTGCTCTAGACTGGTGGCTCATCCAGTGGCCAAGCCACTTCTTCCTGACACCATGGCGCCATCTGTTGTCCAAACTCGGAGTGTGGCTACTTTCTTTGGTGGGCTGTGGTCAGTCAGCTGGAGGGAGAGAGCCCATTTTTTCCAGCAGAAACTCCAGATGGAATCTTAGAACCCAGGAGCCCTAGTGGGTCTTCTGGTAGAAAGACTTCATTTTATAGAAAGGAAATGAATACCAGGGATGGCTACATAATTTGCACAACCCACTACAGAATGAAAATGGGAACCCCTAGTTCAGAAAGCAGGCAGAATTAGTGTTCAAAGTCCTAAAATCACTTTCTTTGGCGATCTCGCTCAACTTGTCATAGTATTTTTAATTCTATTAAATTCTTTTTTAATTTATTAAAATTAATAAATTTCTTTTTTTAAAGATTTTATTTATTTATTTGACACAGAGAGAGAGAGATCACAAGCAGGCAGAGAGGATGGTGGGGGGGGGGAGTAGGCTCCCGGCTGAGCAGAGATTCCCAGGACCTGAGATTATGACCTGAGCCAAAGGCAGAGGCTTAACCCACTGACCCACCCAGGCGCCCCTCACGTGGTGTTATTTCTTTAACGTTGTCCTCAGCAAGAAAATTTTAAAATGTGGTAATTAGCATGAATTTCTGGTTCATCTTTCTATCCCCGGGGCCAATTTTAAATACAACTATAAGAGCATTTCACTGGTACATAGACTCACCTAAATTATACAATTTGTGTTTTATAGGTCATATCTGCATATCTGTTTCCTTCACATCAGTGGAAATGTTATAGAAAACTTCTTCTGCTGTTCTATTGCTTCTTGATATACAGTTTATCAACACTCTACCTGTGGCTTACTGATGAGTAAAGACGGAGTGGAAAGAAAGTAACTATGGATGTTACATCCATAGTTACTTTCTTTCCACTCCGTCTTTACTCATCAGTAAGCCACAGGTAGAGTAACATCCATAGTTACTTTCTTTCTACCGTGGTCATCCTTTCCAGCATTAGAGTGTGGCTGATATGGCAAGAAAGGATATGACAGGTTCCTCGGTCATTTATGTTTCCTAGAATGTCCCTGCCTTCCTGCCTTCCTTCTGCATTGGAGAGCAACTTCCCACTTCATGGGAAAATGTGTCTTCCCAGCAACGTCGGAGGTCCTTCCGGCCCAATTGGAGATGACGCACACTTACCTCGTACTCTTGAGTCTACCCATCGTTGATCCACACTCTGCCCCAGGAACTTCCCTGGTAAAATCTGAAAATGGCCCCTGTACTTAGGGTAGAGAGACCAAAAAAAGAGGCAGGCCACTCCACGTGGGTAGGTGGCGTTTTAATAAGCAAAGGCAACTTGCCCATGAGGCTTATCTTGGACAGCAGCAAGACAAGATCCCCGCACCTGCCCACCAAAATTTAAAAGTTTACAGAGGCCCTTGTCAAGTGTGGTCACTGCTGCCTTGTGGTGTGGTCAGCACCCGATTATGCTCTCTAGGCCTCTAGAAGCCTCTCCAAGTGGGAACGCCAAGTACAACCTACATCCTAAAGACAGTGGAGGGGGAGAGGAACTTCTGAATGCCAAGATCCAGCTCATCAGTCAGTCAGTGACCACAGCACTGGGAGAAGGGAGGGGCATGGCACATCTTTCCTGCTCACCATTTCTTCCAGTTATTAGCTTGGAATGGGAGTGGTTATTATGTAAGAGCTGGAAAGTGGAGCATGAGAGAGTGTACAGAAGTTAAATGAGAATGGGAAATGTATTTAAATGAGTTCTGTGTTGACTTAGAGTTCTTAATCTCACGGATTTTTTTTTTCTTAGTCATAGTTCCTCCGAAAGTTGAACCTGCATAATTCATTAGGGACTATGACCTCAGAGCAAAAGTGATGGACAGGGGTAAACCAGGCAGGAGAGAAAATCAAAGTAAAGATGTTTTGTCAGCTCGGCGAGGATAACTTGTTGCTCGATCCAATGGGACCTTCTTAGAAGCTGCATGGCATAAACCTTTGAAATGATCATTCCGCAGAGGGAAGAGAAACTTTTGTTCACTGGCTCCCGTCCACTTTTGTTAAAAGGTCAATTTCATAGGACATTAACCCTTCTAAAGTTCAAGGGTGAACATGCATGAGCCCCAAGTGAGCGTCTGCTCCCATGTCACAAAAAAACCCAGGGGCAGGTAAGGGGAATGTTGCACGGGCTTGAAGGAAGGTAGTGCCAGGATGCACCTGCAGGAAGCTATTTGGAGCCCGTGCAACACTCATCACTGAAATGGTGGCCAACACCAGAGAACAATGACACGGAATGGATCTGTTATGAAACATAAGAGGCGTGCAATATAGGTACTTTCCCAGGTTCTTTGGGGGAAATTTAACTTGCCCTCCCCCCCCTTTTAAACTCTGGATGTATGCAATCTTGCCTCCTCATCAAATGCCCTCCCTCCCCCTTTAAGACCTTATCTTTGGGAGGTTTGCTTCATACCGCCTCTCTCCCCTCTCAAAGTTTGGAGTCCCCTCTTTCCCTGTCTCAATGAACCTTCTAGGCAGGACTTCAGTGGCTATAGACCAGCTCTCTATCCTACCCAAGCCCACATCCGGTCGTAGTCACATATTCTCTGCTCTCTGTGGAATGGAAGTGTTGTTACTTCTGAAACCAAGAAGCAATTCACCTCTGTTCCACCAGCCAAAGCAGCTTCCCAGACTTTCTTCATGCCCTTCCCATCTCCTTGAGTGGAAGTTAGACCCCAGTCCACCATGTCTCCAAATGCCAAGATGTATATTAGACTTTCCAAGTAGTCTTGTTGAAGCCCGTTCTCTCTAGCCTGGGGGCAAATGATCCATCCCACACTGTCCTGACGTTAGCTCTTTCCAGAGAATTCCCACAAATCCCCACACTTCCTATCCAGAAAGGGGGTTAGTGGTACAAGAGGAATGGAGTAGACTCTTGGACCTACATCGGCGGTTCCTCTAGTACAATCCGTGTCACACTCACATGAACCCATTTTCTCTTGCCAATGCAGTTGGAGGTAACTACAGAGTTATGAACTCCTCAAAATACTACAAACCAATGCCCCTCGTATGTTGGTTAGTCTTACTGTTCGTAGCTTATCTTCCTCTCCTCTCAGACTGAGAACTAGTTTTCTCATACTCCCTGGAGACAGCCCAACCCTTGCTGGTCTCAGAAACTACTTGGATAACACCAGAAAAATCTCCATACAGATGTGTAAATGTATGTAAAGAATATTCTTTCAATGTAATTCTTCATTGGGAAACATTTCCATTAATTTTAGTAATATAGAATACAATATCCAGTTGTGGGTTTTGCGTTTATCCTTACTATGGTCTCTAACAAAACTATGTAAAATTGTGTATACTATATTGTGTTTGTTATCTGAAAAAAAGAATTTGAAATAAATCAATAGTTTTCTGGTCTTACTTTGACTAGAAAATTTTGAGGGTTGGGGCACCTGGGTGGGACAGTTGGTTAATAGTCTGACTCTTGGTTTGGCTCAGATTTTGACGTGATCTCAGGGTCATCAGGCTCCACGCTCAAGGCAGAGTCTACTTGAGATTCTCTCTCTCCCTCTCCCTCTCCCCTCCTGCTCCTGCTCACTCTCTCAAATGTATAAATAAATCTTCAGTGAAAAAGAAAATGTTGAGGGTTACATTTTTTTTAAAGTGCCTGTTAAGACTTTAATTAGAGTTATTGCTCTGAATTAAGAGAAAGGAAATTCTAAGAAACTCAAAAATTCGAAGTACAAAAGCATATTGATCTCAGGTTGGGTAAGTTAGAAAGAAATGGCAAGTAGAAAAGGAGGAGAAAATCAGGACCAATATTCTAGCCTGGGAGTATGGCTGTTTGGTCATTCTGTGAGTTATTTTCACTGCTGCAAACATGACTTCCTGAGGCTAACGGTTTTAAGCACAAATAGGGATAATGTTAACCGGTAGTATTTTTCTTGTAAAAAAGAAAGAACTCAGGTACAGTTTAGAACACACAGTTCTGAGTAACAGCACAGCTGGTCAAGTTCATCCACAAGCTCTTACGTGCATATGAAATGGAGTTGATTAGAAAGCATGGTTTTGTCCCAAAGTTAACTCCTTCCAGATCATTTTCGGGGCACTAAGATGACAACTAAAAGTCATTAGTGGCCAGTTTTGCCTGAAATATTACGGGGTCACTCTAAGCTGTTCTGTTATTTCACAAGAAAACTATCAAAATTACTTATTTATTGTAATCATGACCATGAAGTTTCAAAGGGATTTTTTTTCGCCCATAATGCATTCACCTTTGTTTCTAAAATGGCTTAAACTAGTTGTGCTGTTTTCCCAGAAATAATGTTTTCATTACTATTTTTTTAATATTTTATTTATTTATTTGACAGAGAAAGAGATCAGAAGTAGGCAGAGAGGCAGACAGAGGGGGAGGGGGAAGCGGGCTCCCTGCGGAGCAGAGATCCTGATGTGGGGCCCAATCCCAGGACCCTGAGATCATGACCTGAACCGAAGGCAGAGGCATTAACCACTGAGCCACCCAGGCGCCCTGTTTTCATTACTATTAATACGTAGCTAGTTTTATAGTCTCAAACAAAAGATGGTTAAAAAGACAGTCATCAAAGGATATTCAGGATTTTGTTCTGCCTTGTTTTATTTATTCCCTCCAACACTAATGATCTGGGAGAAAACATCGTTTCCTAATTTTTCCCCCTCGACAGTATGATATTATTTAAGCAATCACTGTAGCAGAGTTCCCTGTGTTTTGGAAAAGGCCCATTAGCTCGTGACACTGAACAGAAGTCGTTAAAATTAATAAGCAATGCAGAGGAGTCTTGCTTCTGAAGATGATTAACATCCCTTCCCTATTTGTACTTTTTTTAAAATGATGAATTAAAGTTTTAAAACTTGGGCCACTTGTGTTTCTCTGGACATCCCCTTCCCTGAGTTATCTCAGGCTGCACCGTGTCAGTCAGAAACTTCTTCTGATACTGGAGGGTGCTCCGTGAACTTTTGGCTTCCCCATAGACAATTTAAATTGCTTTGAACCGTTCTCCCTTGAGGTTCCTGCTCATGTGTCTCCTGCTAAGGGGAGAACGATAACGCTTCAGTCAGCCTGCATTCTGGTTGCACAGCTGTGAAGAAAGTGAGAGAGCTGGACCACTAGAAACATATGCCCTATGTCATCGTTTTTTTGAAGAGGTGATGGAGCGTGGCAGTCCACCCCTGCACCTGTCCCATCCCCAGAACACACCTTGAAGGATGCTGGCCCGATGTTAGACAGTTGGAGGTGGAATTTCCACCAGATTCTCACTCGGTATGCAACAGAGAATTCCATATTGCAGAAAGCGAGCTGCTTGTAAAACTACTGGCTTTCTTCCCTTTTTATGGAGAGAAGAATATAGCTTCATTGGGTACTTGGAAAATGTATTCTATTCCTGCAGGGCTAGGGGAATTTGAGGGCCAATTAAACTTTTTTAAGATTAAATTTTTACCTATTATGATTATTTTCCTGAAAAAAAAAACCCATAATATTCAACACCCTATTTTAATTATAGTAAATGTCTTGGGTGCCTCACTTATTAGATCCGTAACTCACATATTTAAATTAAAGAAATGTTATTAGATACCCATTAAAAATTTTAGAATGCAAGGTTCCATTATTCAGTAAGTAAATTTCTTAGTGAGGAGGGGTTTCCCTTCTCCCCCCTACTGGTGAAGCAATATTATACATTCATTTAATTGTTATTAGTTGATAATACATAGCTGCAAATAGTAATTCTCTAATCTCCTTGGGATTTACTTTGTGTGTCTGTCTGAGATGGTTAGAATGCCCTGACAATTGCTTCAAACAGCATCAGGACGATGAGTAAACTCGGGCTTTCAGTACAGATAGACTTCATCTGTCTGTGTCAATACATCTGACTTAACCTTTGTAATGAGGACCCTTCTGACGCTTCCTAAAAGCTGGTGCAGCATTATGGTATCTTATGCCCTTGTTTTAAGGCTATTTGTTGTCCTTGCCCCAGGATGGTGACTATTCTCGGATGTCAATCTTATTATCCAGAATCATGAAACTGAAGCTCTCAGGTTCATTGACATCTAACATATGAATTCTTTCTTCCAAGTCCTAGACACGTTGAGTCATCTACACTAAAAGTAAGGTAGATGGGCTGCCTGGGTAGCTCCATTAAGCATCCAACTCTTTTTTTTTTTCTTCGAGTATTATTTGCTTGGCAGAGAGATCACAAGTAGGCAGAGCGGCAGACAGAGAGAGAGGGGGAACCAGGCTCCCTGCTGAGCAGAGAGCCCGATGTTGGGCTTGATCCCAGGACCCTGAGATCATGACCTGAGCCAAAGGCAGAGGCTTAACCCACTGAGCCACCCAGGCACCTCTAAGCATCCAACTCTTGATTCGGCTCAGATCATGATCTCAGGGTTGTGAGATCAAGCCCCGTGTTGGGCTTGGAGTCTGTGTAAGAAGTTCCCTTTCTCCCTTTGCCTTTCCTCCAATTTGCATACTCAATCTCTCCCTCTCTCTCTCTCCCCTCCCTGTCTAAAATAAATAAATAAATCTTTAAATAAACAATAAAAACTAAAAACTAAGGTAACAACATTCAGCATCTCTGTCAAACGGTGCTCTTGAGTTTCTAAAGCAGACTTAACTGAATCTGTCCCAAACCTGCATAGTTCCAAAGAGCCATTCACCCAAACCTTATGGTAAAAGTCCTCTCTCTACTGAATGGAATTCCCGGATATCAAATTTATTAGTTACATTTCTGTTCATAAGATGCTGGTCCCAGTTGCACCACATTGAAGTAGAATTGTTTTTAAGAGTGACTTTTTTTTTTTTTTTGTCTTTGCTGACTATAAACTCTTTGACTTCAGAGCTCTTACCTGGTCAGTTCAAACACCATCCTTATCTCAGAGGAAGCCATGGGAAGACCCCCAGCTCAGCCCACCACCCCAGAGGAGCTGGGGAAGAGGGTCAGGAGTGCACAGAGGGGGAGGTTTCATTTAAAGTCTTGCTTGGAGAAGCTTCACTGATTAGACCATAATTGTATCCTTCAAAACCAGGCAATATTAGGAATATAGGATCATGTGGGAGAAAACACATGCATACACACACACACACACACAAACACACCCATGTACACACACAGTCACTCAAAGCTATGCAGACAGAATAGCCTAGTAGAATATTTGGGCATTTTGAATTTAAAAGATCTAAAGACCTGAGTTTACATTTTAGCTCACAATTGGACCAGATGTTTTTACATGAGGTGGTCCACATTTCCTCACTTCAGTTTCTTCTTCTAAAAATAGAGATATTTGGGCGCCTGGGTGGCTCAGTGGGTTAAAGCCTCTGCCTTCAGCTCATGTCATGATCTCAAGGTCCTGGGATCGAGCCTGGCTTTGAGCTCTCTGCTCAGCAGAGAGACTGCTTCCCCCACTCTCTCTCTGCCTGCCTCTCTGCCTACTTGTGCTCTCTGTCTGTCAAATAAATAAATAAAATCTTAAAAAAAAATAGAGATACTACCCGCCTATTGGATGGATCGCTTGCTCAGAGCAGCCATGCATCATAGTGTAGTTACTAAATGCTAGGAAGGAAATTGAAATTATGAGACCAGTGGCTATTTCTTGGATTTTACCTGAAGAAAGAGGAAAGAAAGCTTAGCCAGAACTTGTCGCTGTATAATTTATTTTGAACAAGATCAACTTATTATTTATTTATTCTATAATAACATATGTTCATTATTCAGAAAGAACACAGATTATTATACACACCGTATAAAATATTTGTGTATGTATAGAATACTGATGCATACATAAGTGGTAAACATAATATGATCCTGCCATCTTGTGGCAGTGTGACATCTGGCAGCCATATTATTTTCCTGGGTGTAGTGAGTTTTATCCTAATGCCGTGCCTCCGTGGCACATTTCCCCAAAACAAATAAAGAAGAAGAGGTAGATCATAGATACATGGATAGATAGATAGCTGGATGATAGGAAAACAGAAGTTTTTAAAGGTTTTTTATTTATTTAGTTGACAAACGGAGATCACAAGTAGGCAGAGAGGCAGGCAGAGAGAGAGGAAGGGAAGCAGGCTTTCTGCCCGGCAGAAAGCCGGATGCGGGGCTTGATCCCAGGACTCTGGGATCATCACCTGAGCCGAAGGCAGAGGCTTTAACCCACTGAGCCACCCAGGTGCCCCAAAAGAAGTTTTTAATCAGCATACACATTATTCAGCATATACTTATTTAACAACATTAATGCTTTTATTTTTTGGAAATGAATGGATATCATTTTTTTCTTATGATTAAACCTATTTATTGATTCTTTCAACATCATTGATGGGGTGCTCTCTATAGATTAGACACAGTGCGAGACCTGGGGTACATGGCTGATTAGGAATGTGTGCCTGTCTTCAAACTGCTCAGGATCTGAGGGTGGATATTGTTACAAGGTAAGGTCATGATCAAGTGATGCTATAGAAATTCCCAGGTGAGCCATTCAGAGTGGTACCCCTCAGAGGAGCCTTGAGAAAGAGGAAACGGGAGAGCTCAGTCTTGAAAATTGGAAGATAAGCTAGATTAATCTAGGTTAATTAGTCTAGAAATTCTCCACTAGAGCAAAACTGGGGGAAATAAGGTAGGGGAAGAAGTAGAATCAAAGTAGAAGAAATATCTTGGATAGAGAGAAGGAGCAACAATTTTAGTTCAATTCCTAATGCCTTTATGATTGATTTGCCAGGTGTCCCACCAGGTGCCAGGGCACCACGGGAGACAAGACATACATGAAAATTGTGTCTTACAAGGGAAGTCATATACATGAGATGAATGAGAAAAAAAAAAAAGGAGTAGTAGATTGTCCCGAAACAATGGGATTTGCCCTGATTTTTGAAGGGAGGTGACCACCATGATAAACTAAAAAATGATTCAAAGACTAATAGGGGGAAAGACAGTTAATCAGGTAAGGGGGGAAATGGATGGGTAAGAGGACGAATTTTCAAGGCACTGGGGACAGTGCGAACCCTGGAACTATGTGCTTTCACCATTACCCTTTTCCCCAAGAAACAGGAGTAAATTGGATGTGAGCAGACCCTGAAATGCAATAGTAACGAGTCTGATGTGATAGGCAGACTAATCCCTACTCTCCAAGATGTTTATGGCCTAATCCTGGAACTTGTAAACACTTATATGGTGAAAGCTAATTAAGGTTAATAATATATAACCTGCTAATAAATGATGCAGATGGAATTAAGATTGTTAATCCACTGACCTGCAAATGGAGAATGATCCCAATCTAAGTATATGAGCGCTTTAACATAGGAAAAGGTGGAAGAAGGTAAGGCAGGGAGATGAGATAAAAGAAGGAGGACAAGTCCAAGAAATGACAAGGAATGGGCCATCATCGTTGTATTTGATGATGGATGAAGGAGGTCATGAGCCAAGGGATTTGGGTGGCATCTAGAAGCTAGAAATCACAAGGAAGTGGCTTCTCCTTTAGAACCTAGAGACAGGAACACACCCCATTCCACATCTTGATTTGAGTCAGAAGCTGAACTTCTGACTTAAAGAAGTAAAAGACAACCCATAGAAGACATTTTGGCTATTGTAGGTCACTGAGCTTGTAGGCATGTGCTTAGGCAGTGACAGAAAATTAATACACTAAATGTGTTGTCCGTAGGAAGATTAGGTCAGCCCTTTAAGCCGGGTTATGGATTTTCTTCTTTGTGACCAACAGGGAGCTCTTGTCTATTTCAGGAAAGAAGATGACGTAGTCTGGTTTGCATATCCAAAGGTCACCAAACAGCGTCACTGAGAATTGGTGAGTGGGAGCTACAGTGGACACAAGGAGATGCAGGAGAGGGACTGTTGCTGTCGCCAGTAATATGCAGTGGGGATTGGGACTAGAGCCCACAGCAGCTGTGAGAAAAGAGACACATCCGCTCACTTCGAGGTACCAGGTGGCAGAGTTGACAAGGTGTGCTGCTTCGCAGATGAGCATGGGACAACGGAGATTTATACTCATGCTAAGATTTCTGGTCTCTGATTGAGCATAGCATATTATTATGGAAAGTGCTTTAAGTACAGGCAGAGGAGCATACTTGCTGGGAAATGCAAATTCACATTTGGCAGTGCTTATTTTGAAATATTTGAGGGCTATCCAAGTGGAGATGGCCAACAGAGGGTTGGGTTATACTGGTTTGTTGCAAAACGGTACACACTGGAAATGTACATACTTGGGAGTTACATTTACAGGATAAAGAGAATGATGACATTGAAAAGATTGTGAATAGCATTAAAATAAGGACTGAGAGGGGCGCCTGGGTGGCTCAGTGGGTTAAAGCCTCTGCCTTCGGCTCAGGTCATGATCCCAGGGTCCTGGGATCGAGCCCCACATCGGGCTCTCTGCTCCGCGGGGAGCCTGCTTCCTCCTCTCTCTCTGCCTGCCTCTCTGCCTAGTTGTGATTTCTCTCTGTCAAATAAATAAAATATTAAAAAAAAAAAAAGGACTGAGAGAACTATGAGACTTAGTAGCATTTATAGAACTAAAAGATAAAGAAAAACTGGTTTTAAAAAGGGGAAAGGGACTACTGGAGAGTACAGGAAATCAAATGGGTACTGTTACATAAGCCAGTATAATTCTCTGGAAGCAGGCAGTGGTCAAATGTGTTACAAATTGCAAACAGAGAGATCCATAAATATAAGGACCACAATGTTTCCATTACATTTATTGACACAGATATTATGTGAGATATTGGCAAAAGTACTATTTATGGAGCGGAAGAGAGGAATCATAACTAGAGTTAGTTATAGAATGCGTGGAAGGGATGAAATGATTATAGTTAGTAGGGGAAAATTGAAAGAAAATTCTGGGTGACAGTATGTTGCTCTCTTGCTTTGTTATTCTATCTTCATAAACTTGAACTTGAACTTGCTACAAAGAAACCCTGATATTGTATAAGAACAGAAAAATAAAACCAAAAGTCAAAGAAGACTATGCTTGGCACATCATAGTCAAACTGTGTAAAACCAAAGAGAAAAATGTGAAAGTGACACATATATATGGGGGACCATCACTTAAAGACTAGAGATCACTCAGCAAAAGACTTGGAGTCCAGGAGACAGTGGAAAACATCTTCAATGTAATAGCAAAAGTAGCTGTCAACTCAGAATCTTATAGCCAATGAAAATATCCTTCAGGAATGAAGGTGAATTAAAAACATCCTTGGTTGTAGGAATGATAATAGAATTAGTTGCTCTGGAAGAAATGCTAACATAATTCTTTAGCCTAGAAGAAAATTATACCATGGGGAGAGTTGGAGATTTAAGAACAAAAGAAAACCCACAGAAAGGAAAAATAGCTGAATAAAACATTATGGGCACTTAAAGAAACTTCTTCAACATTATAAAACATTGTAAAAAGGTATATTTTTTTCTTCTTATAGTCTTTAAGGTATGGTGAGTATTGAAAGAAAAGATTTTGACATTGTTCAGTGGTACGCAAATGCAATATATGACAACTATGACATAAGGGGTGTAAGACGAAAGGACTTCTATGGTTGTAATATTTTAATACTTTAATTGATTTGGTAAAATAATAATGCTAGACTTTGAAAAATTAGATATGTGTATTATAATCCCTAGAACTACCTCCCTTCCTCTAATAATACAAGCAGAGAGAGCCTCAAACCAATAGATAAATTGAGTAAATGGAATACTCAAAATATTTAAATAATCTATAATAAAATGTATGCAGAAGAACAAAGAAGAACCGATAAACAGAAATTTTTTTAAGTGTAGGACCCCCAGTCTAATCATATCAATGTCACATTAAATACCAGTGGCCTGAAGACAAGAACTCAAAGACAGAAACTGTCAGATTGAATAATACTAACAAGACCCAATCATTGGGATTTTCCCCAATTACTTAGGAAACGTTATAATTATTTCCAATTACTTGGCAAACACACTTGAAATATAATAACATGGATAGGTTAAAAGCAAAAACGATGGCAACAATGTAATATGTAAATGCTAATCACAACAAAAATGGAGTGGCTCTATTAATATGAAACAAATTGAGAATAAAAATAATGGAGGGGGAAAAAAGAACATTACTTAATGATTAAAGGGTCAATTCATCAAGAAAACATAAGAATCTTAAGCGTTTGTTTACCCAACAAAAGTGTTCAAGAAGACATAAAGGAAAATAACAGAACTGAAAAGAAAAACAGACACACTTACTAGTTTCCTTGGAGACTTTAACATTCTTCTCCCATTAAGTGATAGAATGAGTAGACAGCAAATCAGCAAGAATATAGAAGACCTGACAACCAAAACGACCTAACTAATAGCATCAACAGCTGTTCGGAAAACACTTAATATTCAACATCCATCCATCATAACACCTGCCAGTCCTCTAGAAGTTTATTTAAGTGCCTGGAGAGCACTGGAAAGAACAGAAAAGCTACCAGTGGCTTCAGTCTTAAAGGTGGAGGACAGTATTTTTATCCCTGGATCACAAATATAGCAACAGAGCCCATCCCCACCAATCCTATTCAGCGTGTTGAAATAGTGATGGTAATGGTTAGACATCTACGAGAGAGAGAGAGAGACTTAGAAAGATACTTCACACCTTAATACAAAATTAACTCAAAGTGCATTGTGTACCTAATACAAAAACTACAGAAAAATTCTAGCAAAACACTGGAGAAAATGTTTGTGGCTATTGGTTAGGCAGAGATCTTAAGATATAAAACCAAGATCACGATCTATATAAATAAATGAGACTCCATTAAAATTAGATTCCCTTCATATTTGCTCTGTGAGAGAAGATTGCTAAGGACATGGAAAAACAAGGTACAGAATGGGAAGAAATACCTATCGGTTGTACATATCTTACAAAAGACTTGTGTCCAAAATATATAAAGAGCTCTTACAAAAAAAAATTTCTTTTTTCAACTTAAAAAAAGAGAGCAAAATAACCAGGCACCTCAGCCAAGGAAATATACAGATGGCAAATAACCATGTGAAACGATGTTCAACATTATTAGTCATAAAACAAATATGAATTAAAACCACAACAAAATATCACTATACAACTATTAGAATGTCTACAATTAAGAAAATTTAAAGAAATGATAGTGCTGAAATCCAGCAGGTGTATATTATGGCAAGTTTTAAGGTATGTTTTCATTCATTGTTGGTGGGAATACAAAATGGGAGACCTGCTTTTAAAAAAGTTTGTCAGCTTATTATAAACATGGGTTTACCCTATTACCCATCAATCTCAATCCTAGACAGACCCCTTGGCAATTAATCCCACCACCCACCCACCCTATCCCAGGTAAACATCGACCTCTTTCTGTCACTTAAGCATTAGTTTGCATTTCTAGAAATTGATAAAAAAAATAGTAGGATGAAGTATGCACCTTTTTGATGTCTTTCACTCAGCATAACTAAGTGATTGAGATCTATCCACATTGTTGAGTGTATCAAGAACTCATTCATTTTCATAGGTAAGTCATATTAAATTATAAAGAGAAAACTCAATTTTTTTAATCCATCCTGGATTGATAAACATTTGTGTTGTTTCCACTTTTCAACTATTACAACAAATAAACAACAAATAAAGCTGCTGTGAACATTTGTGTATGAGTCTGTGTATGGACACATGCTTTCATTTCTCTCTGTTAAGTATGTAGAATTAGAATGGCCGGAATGTATGGTAGACATATGTGTAACTTTCTAAAGAAAAGGCCAAATTATTTTCCAATCTGATTGTACCATTTCACATCCCCATGAAGAGCATAATGAGGGTTCCAGCAACCCTGCATCCTTTCCAGCATTTACTATGATCAGTCTTTTTCATGGTAGCCTAATGCATGCAATGTTGTCTCATGGTTTTAGACTGCATTTCTCTAAGGACTGATGGTACCGAACATCTTTCTTCTTATGTATGCTTATTTTATTTGCTATCATATTTTCGGAGTTAAGCTGTCTATTCCAATATTTTGTCCATTCTTCATTATATTATTTGTAGAGTCGGTTTAAAGACTGATGACAATTCTAGTCAGTGGTCATGCTTCTGAAAGCCAGACAATCAATAAAGACGCATGGTTTTGAAGCTCTGATGGTGTGTAACAACCACCACAGACACATTTCTGAACGCCAGTCAATCAACAATGAGCCTGCCTGGGTAAGTCCACTTTCACACTCCCATAGCTGATATCAATCTCCTGACAAAGTAAGTTCAAATCCTTGAACTCTACTTTTTCCAAATCCCTATTAAAATAAGATTCCTCACATGAAAAAGTGCTCTGCATCACTTGGCATCAGGGAAATACAAATTAAAACCACAATGAGATACCACCTCACACGAGTCAGAATGGCTAAAATTAAGTCAGGAAATGACAGAGGTTGGCAAGGATGCGGAGAAAGGAGACCCCTCCTCCACTGTTGGTGGGAATGCAAGCTGGTGCAGCCACTCTGGAAAACAGCATGGAGGTCTCTCAGCAAGTTGAAAATAGAGCTACCCTACGACCCAGCAATCGCACTACTGGGTATTTACCCTAAAGATACAGATGTAGTGATCTGAAGGGGCACAGGCACCTGAATGTTTCTAGCAGCAATGTTCACAATAGTCAAACTATGGAAAGAGCCTAGATGTCCATCAACAGATGAATGGATAAAGAAGATGTGGTATAGATAGACAGTGGAATACTATGCAGCCATCAAAAGAAATGAAATCTTGGGGCGCCTGGGTGGCTCAGTGGGTTAAAGCCTTTGCCTTCGGCTCAGGTCATGATTCCAGGGTCCTGGGATCGAGCCCCACATCGGGCTCTCTGCTCGGCAGGGAGCCTGCTTCCCTTCCTCTCTCTCTGTCTGCCTGCCTCTCTGCCTACTTGTGATCTCTGTCTGTCAAATAAATAAAATTAAAAAAAAAAAAAGAAATGAAATCTTGCCATTTACAATGACGTGGATGCAACTAGAGAGTATTAATGCTGAGCGAAATAAGTCAATCAGAGAAAGACAATTATCATATGATCTCCCTGATGTGAAGAATTTGAGAGGCAAAAAGGAAAAAATTAAACAAGAGGGGATCGGGAGGGAGACAAACCATAAGAGACTCTTAATCTCACAGAACAAACTAAGGTTTACCAGGGGGAGAAGGGTAGAGAGAGGGTGGTTGGGTTATGGACATTGGGGAGGGTATGTGCTCTGGTGAGTGCTGTGAACTGTGTAAGCCTGATGATTCACAGACCTGTACACCTGGGACTAATAATACATTACATGTTAATTTTAAAAAATCTAATACTATACAATTCACTACTTTCTTTATTAAATTGGAATTAAAATTTTAAAAATAAAATAAAATAAGATTCCTGCCTTGCAATCAGGGAAACCATACCTAAAAAGCACAGCTTCATCTTACATAAGTAAGTAAAAAATTAGGGGCACCTGGTTGGCTTAGTAGGTGGAGCATTCAATTCTGGATCTTGGGGTCATGAGTTCAAGCCTCATGTTGGGTGTAGGGATTACTTTTTTAAAAATTTTACAAAGTAAGTAATACATTCAGCTTTTTTTCAAATGTTGAGTGGTGTCCTTTTCCTTCAATGCCATTTAATTTTTCAAAAAAAAATTTTTTTCTGTATGTTTGGTGATTTAGGAGAAATCTGCTTTTTCTTTCCTCAAAGAAAGAAAATTTCTTCCTCAATATTTATGGATGAGTCTATTCTTTCCCCACTTACTTAAATATTTTATCATAAACTAAATGTTTACATATTCTTGATTCTATCTGACACATTTAATACTGGTTTCCTTTGCATTTCCAAGAAGTTTCTTCTGGAAACACAAGTGCTCATTTGCTACTAAGCTGCCATTCCCCTCCCACTGGAGTCTCTCTTAAACAGTCTCACACAATTTAGAAATTGAGCTTTGTCTGATACAACAGAGGACTCGATTTATTTATCCTATAGATGTAGGCTTTCAGCTCTCTTCTTTGATCATGAAGCAGCTTTTTGAAGGACTCCTGGGTCTGGTCATAGAAAGTAGCTACAGAACAAATGGGTGACAAAAGAGAAAATGTAACGCAGAAAAGTAGAGAGGTGTTTTCTTTCATGGCCAGTCAGAAAGTTTTCATTTCCAACTCAGAGCCTGTGATGTTTCATGAAATCGGAAATGTTGTTATTTTTCGCTTTGCAGACCCAGCAACTAGAGGGATGACTTGCCTGTGCTAGACATTGAGTATCTGTGGGATGAATGAATGAAGGAATGAATGAATGAATGGATGATTTTTGTCTTCCTGTTTGTATTCATGTGAAGCATGTAACAGGATAGAAAGAAGAGACATCATTCTCTTTTTAATTTTTTAAAATTTAATTTCAGTTAATTAACATATAGTGTATTGTTATTTTCAGAGGCAGCGCGTAGTGATTCATCGATTGCATATAACACCAAATGCTCATTCCGTCACCTGCCCTCTTTAATGCCCATCCCCCAGTCACTCCATCCTCCCACACACCCCCCTCCCGCAACCCTCAGTTTGTTTCCTAGGGTTAAGAGTCTCTTAGGGTTGGGGTGGCTGGGAGGCTCATTGGGTTAAGCCTCTGCCTTCAGCTCAGGTCATGATCCCAGGGTTCTGGGATCGAGCCCCGGAATCAGGCTCTCTGCTCAGCGGAGAGCCTGCTTCCTCCTCTCTCTCTCTGCCTGCCTCTCTGCCTGCATGTGATCTCTGTCAAATCAATAAATAAAATTTAAAAAAATTAAAAAAGAGTCTTTGAGGGTTGAGACATCATTCTTTGTTACAAGTGATTACAAAGTGGCTGGGTGGGCAGTCTGACAAACGGTATTTGTGAGTTAAATATAAAAGTTATCCTGCAACATCGGATTCAAAGTTATTATTTGCAATCGAGTGGTGTAGACCACGACGACCTGGAGAGGTGTAAATCATTGTGGGCTAAGGAAGTCTAGGCTCACTAGGTACAGACCTACATCTGGTCTCCAAAAGGATATTGATATTTTAAACCTTGAAGCTCTCCCTTCTGATCTTCTTAGATGTGGTATTTGTTGCTTCTTCCTCTGATTCATTGGTTTTGTTTTGTTTTGTTTTGTTTTCATTAACTAGCAGCTTGGTCACTTAGCAGCTCAGGGTAGTACTGGTCACATGTGAGAGATGCTCAAAGGTCAACCAGAAAAGAACAAAGGAAATGTTGTTCCCAGATTCCTATTTTTAAATGGACTCAGCACATTCTTGTTCTGTTCTTCCAAACATTGTCATTTCCCCAAGTCTTAGCATCTTTCAAATCTTGAAGATAATGTCATAAGAATATAATAGTTAGTTGACTCACGGATACACTTATGGTAGTCACTTTCTTCTTGTTCTTTTTATTGCTATCAAAGTAATTGCAGTAGGGTGCCATAATTTGGTATATTGAAAAGAAGCAACCGGAATAGATTAAGGGGACATGATAGGAAATGCAAGGGGATATCCTGAAATGGATTCTGGAAGAGAAAAGGAATGTAAGTAGAAAACCTCAGGAAATCCAAACAAAGTCTAAAGTCCCTAGTCAGAGCTATTAATAAGGTACCAAAGTTAATGTCTTAGTTTTGACAAAGGCATCATGAAAAGGTAGGATGTTAGCATAAGGAGGAACTGGATCAGGTGTATACAGGAACCCTTATATTATCTTTGTAGCTGTTTTGACAATATAAAATTGTTCTAAAAGTATAATGTTTATTAAAAATTAAATGTTAACTATTCCTGTAAGTTTATTGGGGAATTTTTAAATTCACTATCTTATTTTTCCTTATAAAGTGAAATACTTTTATTCATTGTGTTTTGCTTATTGTGTGTAGCCTATGGAAAGTTCTTGAGAAATATTTGCCAATTTATTGAATTACAGAGAATTCAGGAATTATTTTTCGTTTTCCACAGAAGAATGTTGCATTCTCCACTCTTAGCACTAGGTGGCAGTATCAACACGTCAGTTAAAATTCATTCTTCACCCAGAAGAAAAAACTACCATTTGAAAACAAACCACATTTGAAAAATGCTGTGATATGTCACTATTATATATATAGTAGGAGGGAGAATTCCTAGTATGGTGATGAAGATCAAGAAAGATACGAACTGGCTGTGGACAGGAATCCGGGATACTAAGATATCCAGAAATAAAGTGGAAAAAAAAAAAATTCAGCCATTTATTTAAACATTTCCAGACGCGGATACAAGTGCCGTTGGACTGATAGCACATCTGGAGAATTAACGGACATCTATCTTTCCCCAGACATAAGTGTAGCATGCGATGTCTGAACCTACCAAGGCCCGGAAGTCTAAAATGATCAGCACCATGCCTTCTGTGGTTCGATATGGGTGATAGGTCTCCCTGCAGGCAGACCATTTAAGCTGGATGTTACCATTTAAAGGACCAATCTGCATTCTTTCTGCCACTTTCTTTTTACACCTTGAATCATTCAGGAAATAGAAGAGTTTTCTAATATTGGCTAGTGCAAAGCATAACTAGGAAGGCAATTTTTAAACCCCCAAAAAAAGGAATTAAAATAGATTCCTATCTCGAAGAAGAAGCAGCAGCTTGCTTTGTAGTTTTCAATTCATTAATTTCATTTGTTAGTTTGAGCAATCAGGTATCTGTTATGACTTGGATACTAGGCCAATCAAATTCTCTGCTCCCTGTGTAAACTTTCTCCGGAAAGATTGATACAGGTATGAGAGGAAACAGGATTGTAGTCATAATTTGGCAAATAATATTTGTTGACTCAGTGACGTGTACCACATTTTGTCACAGGCTGACTACTGAAATATACAAATAATGATTTGTCCATTTTCTGAGTTATCAGAAAAGTTGTAAAGCTTTTAGTATCTGTCATGTGTAAAGAGTGTCTTTACCTGCTTTTCAACTTAAAAGATGCTAGAAGTCTGAGAATTTATTCCTGTTCCAGTTGTCAGGAAAATCTATAGACTAGGAAAAAAATGATAATTACCTATACTGGTTCTTTTTTTTTTTTTTTTTTAGGATTTTATTCATACGTTTGACAGAGAGAGAGATCACAAGCAGGCAGAGAGGCAGGCAGAGAGAGTGGGGGAAGCAGGCTCCCCACTGAGCCTGATGTGGGACTCGATCCCAGGACCCTGAGATCATGACCTGAGCCAAAGGCAGAGGCTTAACCCACTGAGCCACACAGGCACCCCCTATAATGGTTCTCTTAAATAGAGAAAACCTACCATCAATAGTTGAGAAATAACCATTTTGGCACTAACGTTTTTAGTGCTAAACGTGCAACTCTATTTGTCTCTAGCAATAGAGTTGAGTTCTACTTATTTCTACACATATTTTCTGCAGTTGAAATTTAGACAATGTTTGAGCAACATTTCCCGCATGGACTGCCAGCCACATCCATTGCAAAGCTGAGCATCTCAGAAAGGTTCCTTTGGTTTCCTTGTTAGTGATCTCACACTACATTCCCTTTATCCTCTCCTTCTCTTTATGGCCCTATCCACTTATTTCATCTTTATCCAGGTTATTTGGAGCAGAATTCCCACACGTGGCATTTTCAGGAATTACACCTAATAAAGCAGGACCTTTAGTGTTTGCAGACTTCTGGGTGTCGTTCGAACGCCTTTTATCGGAAATGCAGACCACTCTCTGACTCAGTCCTTCCTGCTTCAGGGGAAATGGACTCTGCATATCAATGTCCCTGCCATAATTAATCAACATACACACTTAGAAGCAAATTTTTTGCCAAATGTTGGACAATTGTAAGATGACATATTAGGTCAAAAAACACCTGGAAAATGACTTGTGGACACTTACGATCCAGAAAGATAAGGTACAAGATATGCCCTGGAAGAGGTCTGCCAAGCCTGACACGGTGGGGGGTGGGGCACAGAGCGGTAGGCTTCTGTGGGGTCACCATGTCAACAAGGAAGACAAGGGACAGTCCTACTGACCCTTCCATGAGGAGAAGAGTGAAACGCCAGGAGGGTGGCTACAGACAACCATGGTGGGTGATTCCTCAACATAATCTGGATTTTTCCTGTATGCGTTATCTTCTCTGTCTTTGATATATAAAAGGAAGAAAGTGTGAATCGAAATTGTCTCTGTTGGCTCTGTTTTTATTTGGGTGTTCTTGCTTTTTCTTGAGATTCCAATTTAGAGAGAGTCAGTGAGAGAGCACAAGCTGGGGGAGGGACGGAGGGAGAGGGAGAAGTAGACTCCCTGCTGAGCAGGGAGCCTGATGGGGAACTTGATCCCAGGACCCCCGGATCATGACTTGAGTGGAAGGTAGATGCTTAACGGACTGAGCCACCCAGGCGCTCCTTGTTTGGGTTTTCTTCACACAACAGAAAATCTTAATCTCTTGATGACATACTTAAAGGCATTTACAACAAATAAATGGGAAGACAGCCTTTCATCCTGTCGTGTGTGCCCAGAAATATGTCCAATTTGGGGACAGCCAAACGCTCCAATAAAATTGTTCACTGTTCAAGTACTTTCCCTGATGCTGTGTCCCTGAACTTTGAGTTCACACACGCACACACAAAATAAATAAATAAAAATAAAAAAAATTTTTTAAATAAAAAACCATCACATTTTTGTTTTGAAAGAAAAGAAACGAAGGTAAACATTGCATCGTTTGATTTTTTTCAGGACCATTTCCTGACTGACTCCTTTTCAATTTTGTATATATGCAATTAAACAAAACACGAATGAATTTCTGAAAACACAAAAGACTAGTTTGTTATTTTCACTATTAACTACCAGAGACTTTGGGTCACTTTTCCCTTTCACCATCCTTGTTTGTCTCATTCCCAAACACTGATTTTTAAGGGTGACGCCTTGTAGTTAATCATTGTCTAAGATCTTGGGAGAGTTGTCTCTTCTATTTAATTTTTTTTTTCTCCTCAACAGAAGACAATTTCTGGAAGAGACCACAGGACAGACCACAGAGTTAAACAAAATCTGCAGAAAGTGAACGGAGACTGGTGGTATCTCACCTAGAAGTTTCCGTTCCGTGGGGGTACGGGCTGGGGAGCGTCACTGAAAACCACTGACTGGATTCCTGCCAGGACCCAGTTTAGACCTGATGGAGAAGGAATAAGCAAAGGAAAAAGGATGATGAATGCGCTTGCTGCCACAGAAAAGCCCTTTCCAAAGGGGGTTTTGAACGAACTAACCAACAAAAACAAAGTCGAGTTGAGAAGGCAGTGGCCTCACCCTCTGCCCAGGTGAGTCTGCAGATCCCGCACCTCCCCTGGCCGGGCATGAAGAAGAAGGCTGGCCCATCCCTGAATTCGCAGCCAGGGTGGTCGTCTGTGTGCAGAATTTAAAGCAAACAAGGGCAAGTCATAGCCAGATGTGGGGGCTTTCAGGTTCACTGGCGGTTCCTGGGGTCTGCGGAGTCAAAGCAGCTCACGCACGTTCCTGCTCTCCACCAGGAAACGCGGAGACGTGGAGGCCGCAGGGATCTGATGGGCCAGCCGTCCCCAAACCGGCCTCTCTGTGCAGTGAAGGACCCCACGGCCACTCCTCCAAGACTCATACAAAGGCCTTTAAAATCCCAGCAGCTGTGACTGACTGCAATCGCTCCAGCAGATCTGATAAGTCAATGGCTCCAGCAGATCTGATAAGTCAACGGATGGGCCTCTTGGCCCAAGATCCAGTAATGAATTTCCTGTGCGATTACGTCTCTGCCCTCCTCGGTCTGTGGATTTCTGGGGACGTGCCATCAGCCCTTTCTCCAAAGCAGAGATAAGTTTTGTTATTACGTCTTCAGAAAGATGGAAAGAAAATTCTTCCCAGAGCCACCCAATTGTGTCTCTCCCTCTTCTCCCCACACCCAGCTCGTGACTCAGGAGCTTGGCTCTAAGGATTCCTGACCTGTTCTTCCTTTGTTTTGGCTTCTCTTTCCCCCTTAACCTCAAATCCCGCCTCCTAAGCAAACAGCAGGAATTTTTAAAAGCATATTCACGTGGTTTTAAGATGTTAAATCAGCCTTGTATATGAATTAGCGTGGGGCCTTGCCTATGGATTTAGGGAAGACACAAGAATCAGTTCTCCCGGCTGAGCTGGACACGATTCAGTCCAACATCCGACTACGCTCTCTGTGTTCAGACAGCTAAGGTCATTTACCTCTTCCTTCTTTTTCTTCTTGGAAAACCTTTTGTGACGTGACAGAGTCACGTTATCTCTGCATCCCCGTGTCTAAAATTGCATCCCGAGTTGGGTGAAACAGAGAAGATCTAATGATGATCGAAGAGAACAGCGAGCTGTTTCTTACAAATCATCCGCTTTCCAACGTACCTCTGAGCCCTGCAAGCTTTATTGATGTTCTTTCTCCAGGTACCAGTCAAAATGAAACCAAATTTCATTTTACCTCATTGCGAGTCTGTTTACGGAAGTCAGTCAATCACCCTGCTTCTGACCTTGGCTGGAAGGTCAAACCCTTTTTCACAGCCATTAACTTTTTCACCACGCAGATGTGCGTTTTGTGGCTTGATCTTTTCCATGCTGGATGATACAGCGGGCCTCCACCCAGTGTGGGCCTTGTGACAGCAGGAAAGTCTCATCCGTCAAATCCAGGGTGCCCATTTTTTTTTTTTTTTTGCATTTGATATATTCAAAATAATTTCTTTTCATGGCGAAGAGTCATACGTTTGCTCGGTAATTAAAATCAGAGACGTGGGGAGAAGACGTCTCTGGGGTCCTATGCCAGTCCCTTCTTTCTTCCTACACTCGCGAAATTCACATCTGAGTCAAATTCACGTATTAGAGTCAGATAGTCTGTAGTTTCAAAATGCCTGTTTGCCAGCACAGCACTCAGAATCATTTCCACACAAAACCATGTCAAGGGCTGTGTTTGCCTCTAAAAACTAAGGAGGAGAGGAGTAAAGAAATAAACGAAGAAATTGGAGACCTAGACTTACTTTTTTGCATGTTCCAAGTGGAGATGATGGCGTTTTGTGGTTCTGAATCGTTATTAGACCTCTTTCTCTACAAGTATTACTAAAAGCTAACATGCTTATTGCTTATTGCCAGAACCTAAGTGGAAGATATTTATTTACACGGGCTGTTTTGATTTTTGCCAAACATGATGAGATGCACGAATTAACATCCCATTGGAACAGAGGAGAAAATGGAGGGACGGATGTTTTAGAAAAATAAATTGGCTTCCCTTCTATTCTATTAGGTCTCTACTGTAAAAATTTCAGTCTCTGGGCTGGTACGGAGGATAACAGGAGGTTCAGAGGGCCTAGAGTATCAGTTTTTGTATTTCTTTGGGGAAAATAAAACTAATACGCGTACTTTGATTCTTTTAGGTAGGAAATGATTTCTTTCCGATGCTGAATGATCTGGTTGGCCACATACAAAGGTTGGCAATATTTGTCCTTACAGTCCACAAAATGGGAGGTTTATCACGTCACTGCCTCCTCCCCAAAAAAATGTATATATACATGAAGAAATTTGGGAAATATTATGTGTAGATACAGATGACATTTGGAACCTTATTGGCTCTGTTGTTCCTCAGAGAAAATGTAATTGTTGATTCTTAACCGATCGTTTAAAAATTAAATTCTCCCAGTTTACTCCCTTTCTAATTGCAGAGACCAGCTGCCCCTGGATTGAGTTTTCCTGTTGTTTCCTTGTCCCTAAAGTCTCTGTAAAAGATTTTATTTCTCTAGGCAACCAGCTGGTTTTTCACATAGATAAGGTCAATTAATTTGACCTTTGTTTCAATATGAAATGCATAATAAAAGCTCCTGCCCCAAAGACCGGATGTGGCCTTTCAGAAAAGCTACTTGCCAGGACAGGGAACAATAATTTATGGCCTCGTAAACCCCGTTGAAATGCTTGTTGCTGAGCATTGCAATGACAAGGCGACAGTGTGTGTCTTTATGTGTTTATTTTTATTCTAGGCGATAGGGATGGGGAAAAGAACCAAGCACCTGCATTATTAAAGATGACGAGTGACAGAGGCAGAAAGAGGACTGCTCTTTCTTTAAGGATCCAGGGACGCTGTTTGAATGTGTGTTTTTCCGCAGCAGCTTGTTTTCCAGGGACAAAAATTCATAAATCGAGGCTCTGAGAGTTTATTATTGACTTTTGACCGTTAAGGGCTCATTAGTAAAACAAACTTCCCGACTTAGGCTTTGAGAGCCATGTAAACTCCTTGTGCAGCAAAGTATGGAAAAGAAAGGAGAAATTGGTATTTATGATCAATATAAAAATGACGGGTATCTGCAGTTTGATTGATTAGTGGATTGATCCGGGAATCCAATTTTAAAAAATGCATGAGGATTTGAACTCTTTTCTTTTTTTTTTTTAAGATTTTATTTATTTATTTGAGAAGGGGAGAGAGAGCGAGAGAGCATGGTGAGCAGAGGGAGAGGTAAGGAAAGGGGCAGAGGGAGAAGCAGGCTGTACACAAGGCTGGATCCCAGGATCCCCGGGTCATGACCTGAACCAAAGGCAGACCCTCAACCAACTGAGCCACCCAGGCACCCCTACTGTTCTGTATTTAAACAACCCTGGATGAACCCCTTTAACTTAAATCAGTGATCAGATCTCTGATTACATCCTAGAAATGGGCCATCTAAGTCAAAATATACAGCCATCTCTTAGACGATTAATAATGCTTTTTAGTAAGTGTCACTCATCAACGCCAGCCACCATGAAGTTAAGAATCCAGTATTTTAGCTGTTCTTTTGAAACTGACCTTTTGGTACACCTTGAATGGGGACACACGGTAGAAGACATTTGCTCCTCAAGACCTGCGTTCATTCCTAAAACCAGTCTTTTCCCGTTCTGCAGATGCCCCTGCCAAGAAGCTTTTCACGGATGTGCAGATGCCATTTTTGGAGACCCAGTGGTAATTCGGATAAAGAACGTTTTCTAAGTAACAGTGCAATAAATAGGAGGGATAATCAGGAGAAGTTTACCATGTACGACGTACCGGCGCCTTTTTGAGTTGGAATAAACACAGAAACAGCAACCAACAGGGATGGGTTTAGAAAGCGCATGGGAAGGAAAATGAAATGATGCTGAAGACAGACAAAGCTATTCCAAAGTCTTTGCAGAGACACCCGCACGCCTTTCTAATGAGAATGTAAAGTAGAGGCGTCTTCCTCTAGGGTCATGGGCAATACCCATCCCAGGGCTTACACAGAGATGCTGTGCCCCAGAAAGTGCAGTTGGAAGCCCTGATCCCAAGAAAAGCATCCAGGTATTCCAAACGACTGTTTTAGCAGAAGAGAGCTAGTGTGCACAAAGAAAAACGAGGTTTATTTCTTTGCGGGGTTTGTCCCAGGTAGACAGACCAATACTCCATACCGTGCATTTGGTTTGCAAGCAGCTTCTGCACTGATTCATCACGTGCTAATAGTGGTCATTCCTCGTCTCTGATTTTTGTGCAATGCTAAGTTTTCTTCTTTCTCAAAACTCAGAAACACACAAACATGTTCTTTTTTTTTTTTCAGATTTTATTTATTTATTTATTTGACAGAGATCACAAGGAGGCAGAGAGGCAGGCAGAGAGAGAGAGAGGAGGAAGCAGGCTCCCTGCTGAGCAGAGAGCCTGATGTGGGGCTCGATCCCAGGACCCTGGGATCATGACCTAAGCCGAAGGCAGAGGCTTTAACCCACTGAGCCACCCAGGTGCCCCAAAATGTTCTTTTCCTTAAAGGAAACAGCCACCAGCAAACACCATCTTGCAATACCTACAGAGGATTCGATACCGGATCTTTAAAAGGGAGAAATCTATTTTTCCCATCTTCCTTCATCTACTGGTTTCCCCTGGCCCTTTGCCACCAAGATCTGGACCTGGGGTTAATGCCATTGGTGCTATATTTCAAATACGTTATTAGTTAAATAGACTTTTTGTTGACCGTCTTCAGATCCTAACCACAATTTATATCATTGTTTCCATGGGGAAAAATGTGTTCCAAGTTCCAAACAGCTGACATAAAAACAAATTCAAAACAGCTTGTTTGTACCTTGAAGATTGTCTTTTTTTTCTTGTTTTTACTACTGAAAGCAAGTTGGTACCCAGAAGTCATTAATGGCCCTAGAGTAGAGTATATCCACAGCCAGAAATTGTGGGCTGGACTGTTTTTGACCTCTAGTTAAGAAAGGCTTTTTCTGGATTTGGGTCCTGTATAGAGCATTCTTCCCAGGGGGGTTTCTTTATTAATTTATTTTTAAGGGCATCTATCGAAACCGCAGATTTACTGATGTGTGTGTGTGTGTGCTATGTCGGAAAGAAAACAGGATAATCATATTTAAGACTACTAAGTGATTTTCCTTCGTTACTTTCTTCGTGTGATCACAGCAAAACCTCAGAAGAGTGGCATCTCTCCAAAACTCCTATTATTTCCCTCCAGAGATCTTGCAGGCTCAAAAGGAGACGGCGATTGCACTAACAGAATAGATCCCACTGAAGCAAATGCACCAGAATATTGCCAAGTGCGTTTCTGCAGGAAAACTCAGGTAATAAGCTGAATTTTGAGCTGTCTGTGTCCAGACGTCACTCTTTGATTCTGAACAATAGTAGGGGCAGGTCAAGATGGCAAGGTTAAGATACACAGCACGGAAGAAAGGGAAGGAAGGGCATAAAAGCTCTGTGAGTCTTGGGAACATAAAACTGTCAGTTATGGGCAGCAAAATTCTCATGACCCCAAAGCTGAACTTTGTAAATAGGGTTGGCATCAAACACTTGCCTGGAGAAAATAAAGAGGGAAAGAAAGGAGAGGGGGTTGGGGAAGAAGAAGAAAAAGAGGAAGAGGAAGAGAAAGAGGACGAAGAAGTAGGAGGAGGAGGAGAAGAAAAGAAGACCCTAATTCTTGACTAGATTGTATCAGGATGAATGATGGCAAGATGGACCCATCATCCCCGGCCCCATTCCTTGGAGAGGCTATTTCTAATATGTCGGGGTTATAAGCTCCTTGACAGGTGAGGAGAAAATAGAATGCGTGATTAAAGTCATCAGCTTACGTTTTGGTGGATTTGACCCTCAATTCAACTAACTTCCTCAGTTTAAGTCAATTTTATTTTGTTGCTCTATTTTTGCATTTCTTTGCTTTAAAACTGAAGGTAGCATGTGTCTCTTTCCACTATTAGGAGAACTGAAAGCCCTGTGCACCAAAAGACTGTGCATATGGAGAACGGAGTTCAAGGTCTGACCCACAGTCGGTATACAAATTAATACTAGACAGATATAATTATTATGGTTGTTATTATTACAGGGTTATTGCTAATTGAAATTATAAGAATGCATCTCCTCTGTCTGAACCGAAAGCTTAGCTATTTCTATTTTTTTAGTATAAAAAATGGTTCATTTTGGCGCACAGCAGGAAATAACTTATATTGCCCTCCTATGGCCTAGAGTTGGGCATTTTAACCTATGTCTATGTTTATTACTAAAATAGAGGTTTTCATCAAATAGCGTAGAACTCATTTTCTAATATAATTACATGGGTTTTATCGAATTCCATTTAAACTCATTCTACTACTGGTCATGCTGAGCTGTATGGTGATAATGGGACCCAGTGCAAATGAGTACCTGAGAAATTTGTCTTAGGGACGTGAGCTTAGGACCCATTTGGCTTGTTCTCATTTCTTCCATATGTAAATGTGACTTAGAGATTTCAAATTCGGGGCCGAATGCCTCTCTCTGCTTTTCAACCACGTAATAGTTAAATTCCACAGAGATCAATAACTTCTCAGAGATTTCTGTATGATAAAATTCACGGGTCCCAGCCAATAACACTCTTGTTTGCAACACATTTTCTACAATTAATATTAGAGAGTCTCCTTTTGTTGAAGAGCATGGATATTGGGGAACGTTAGGAGTACACTGTTAACACGCAACCTACAAAGTATGATACTGTTTATATGTGATGTAAGTCATGGAATTCAGTGTTATACGACACAGAAGAAAAGGGGGCATGCATAAAGTTTCAGTCGTGCTGGTCACTGGGATGGAAGATAATAGAATTTTTTGTTGGGACAGGTGGAGTAGGAGTGTTTACTCAGAGGGTAACCTACGTTTTGGAGGTTTTGGAGTCGAAAATCCTAGCTGCGTCACTTAATAACTATGTAAGTTTTGGCAAGTTAATTAACCATGAACTCTCTGTGCTATAGGTTTCCTCATCTATGAAGTGCTGGTAACAGTAATAATGTCAGTGCCTACGACACAAAACTGATGAGAAGTTTAAATGGAGTTGACAGAAAAATAGATGATATACAGTTCGACATTTGTAGATATCAACCTGGACATTTATCAAGATTATTTTCAATAATTTCAAGATAATGTATAACCTTAACCAGCCTCTTACTCAAATAACTTGATAAACCTCTTACACCTATCATTTTTAATAATATTTTCTGTTGTACAAAAGAGATTTCTACTTGTCTTACTCTTTTCATTTCATTCTTTTCATTATTCTTGTCTCTGGTTTACTGGCCGGTTTTGTTTGGGGTTTCCCCCTCTCTTGGGACTTCTTGAAGTTTTTGTCGTCACTCACTAGATTATGTTTTTATTCATCTAAGTGCCTTATTAGCATTTTTGAAGAATTAACTCATTTCAAGTTAGAATCAAAATTCAGCCACAAGATTCATGTGCCCATTTCCCCCCAAATGTTGTAATTTGATCATCATAAAATTATACCTGACTTCCCAGCTCCCCTTTGACCTCGTGACAAGATACTATGTTACCCCCTTGTTCACAAGGGCCTGCTAATTCCTTACCAAGATTTTGTATAGCAGACTTTAGTGTTGTTGCTTTTTGGAACCACCAACAAGCCTAATAAAAACAATTCAAATATGCATTTTACCTCCCCTGTTTTCTCTCCTGTTTGTTTGTTTTTGCGTTTTAGTAGAGAACTATCTTTCCACTCTTCTGGTGTAAATCCTTCTTTATCTCCGCCGTTCCAGACCATCTTAATTTTTCCAGAGACATTCAGTCACTTCCGTTTTGTAGAAGTTTTTCTACTAGTGTTTATCACTTTCTTTATTTTAATATTATCTCTCTTTTTTTTCCATTGGTTTTTCCTTTTCCTTTACAAACAAACAAGCCCAGTAGATGCTTGTTGAACCAATGAATACATGCATGAATGGATGTTAAGGATTCGTGGCTTCTCTTAGTCACTTATTTGCAGAAATCCATTAAAGAGTATGACATGAGGGGCGTCTGGGTGGTTCAGTGGGTTAAGCATCTGCCTTCGGCTTAGGTCATGATCTCAGGGTCCTGGGATCGAGCCCCACATTGGGCTCTCTGCTCAGCAGGGAGCCTGCTTCCCCCTCTCTCTCTCTCTGTCTACCTCTCTGCCTACTTGTGATCTCTCTCTGTCAAATAAATAAATAAAATCTTTTAAAAAAAAAGAATATGACATCATTAACTAATAGGCATCTCCATGAAGAATTTCTAACAGGAGTTTCTCTGAGGTATAAGAATATTTGCCTATCATTCCATTTATTCATTAACTAATTTTGAAACTCCAGAGTTAGTTCTGCCCTTCAGAAATTTCTCAGAGTTTCTCTGAGGTATAAGAATATTTGCCTATCATTCCATTTATTCATTAACTAATTTTGAAACTCCAGAGTTAGTTCTGCCCTTCAGAAATTTCCCAAACACTTGGGAATTCACGAATTTGAAATCCAAGTTTGACATTTGTGGTCTGAGGGTTTTAGGAAAGCTTCTCATTTCCACAGACAGCTTGAAAGACCTAATCACTGTGAAAGCAGAATGAGACTGGAAATTTTTCCCTTCTTTAATGAAATGCAAGAACAAGCCTTTGGGAAGACCCAGCAAGCTCTTTTGGGAAGATACTTCTTTACACTTATGCTAAGTGTTCCATAGTGTGTTTCTGTTTTCTGGATGTTTATTTTATTTATTTATTTAATGTATTTATTTACTTATTTATTTTTAAGATTTTATTTATTTATTTGTCAGAGAGAGAGAGAGCAGAAGCAGGGGGAGTAGCAGGCAAAGGGAAACGCAGGCTCCCTGCTGAGCAAGGAGCTGAATGCTGGACTTGATCCCAGGACCCCTGGGATCATGACCTGAGCTGAAGGCTGACGCTTAACCCACTGAGCTATCCAGGCGTCCCTATTTATTTTATTTATTAATTTAATTAATTAATTTTATTTATTTATTTTATTTATTTTTGGAGCAGTGTTAGGTTCACAGCCAAATTGAGAGGAAGGTACGGAGATCTCCTAGAACATCCTGTCCCCACCTGTGAATAGGCTCTCCTGTTATCAACATCCCCCACTAGAGAAGCACATTTGTTACAGTTAATGAACCTACACTGACCCATCGCAGTCACCCAGAGTCCATAGTTCACGTTACCGTTCACTCTCGGTGTTGTGCATGTTGTGGGTTCAGACAAATGTGCAATGACAAGCATCCATCGTTATGGCATCACACAGAATATTTTCACTGCCTCTGTGCTCTGCCCATTTATTCCCCCAACCCAAAGCTTTGACAACCAGTGATCTTTTTTACCATCTCCGTAGTTTCCCCTTCTCCAGAATGTCCAGGAGTTGCAATCATACAGCCTGTATTGGGGTGGTGTGTACTGAACCCCTTCACTCTGTTTTCTTCCTCCTTTTATTTTATTTATTTTATTTTATTGCCTTTGATCACTTCAGTTCTGCAACTTAATTAGCATCTCTTGCTATTCTGATTAACCTTATTTTATCTCACCCGCTCCTGAGTTTTTAAGCAATCTATACAGACGTTCACAAATAGAGACCCGCTAAGATGTTGACAAAATGAGAATCATTCCCAGTCCCCTCCATCCAGTGATGGTCTTTACAAACATGTCTGTGTACTTCATTTTTTTGTTCTAAGTATAATCCGTGTATGTGTGTATCAACAAAACTCGCTAATAATATGTAATGGGAAGTTTGCTAGTTTCCTATCCCCCACTTATCCCCTTGCATCCTAAATAAAGCCCAGCTGACTCATTCTTTAGAACACATTTGTCTGTATTTACAACAGGACCATGCATTACATCACTCTTTTATGTCATTCCTTCAGCTTCCTTATCAACCTTCCCATCCCCACGATGCATTAAGCATCCGTACTCTGGGGTACCAAAGTATCCTTGTATTTGTTTGTATATCCGAGTATATGTCACATTCATTGTAAGTCTCTTATGTGTTTATCTCTTCAGCGGCACACTAAACTTCACAATCAATTTGTTTTTGTTGTTGAAACCTTGAATAATTTGTTTGCTATTAATTAATTAAATCTATGTCTCAAAGCCTATGTGTATCAAAAGAAGTGTATCAATAAACACATATTTCCTAAGAATCTACTGTATAATTAACCCTATGCTAAGTGCTGTATATCATACAAAAGAAATAATGGCTATGTTAAACACAGAGACAGGGAGAAGAGAAGGTCTGGAATCAGAAGGCGTAGTGATTTGGTGCAAGTGTTGTCTCGGGTAACATGAATAAATTCTTTTATTCTGCATGTTACAGATGAGGAAATTGAGCTTAATGCGTGCCTCACAAAACTATTTTGAGAATTCCCAAAATGAGTGCTTTCATGATGTGAGATCGAATGTTAAGAAGTACTAATATTGTTAACTGTAATTTAATAAGACAATACATTTACAATTCAATGAACGAAGCATCAAACACCTACAGTTCTTATTGATGGTGTTAAACTTCAACTTGTCCTTCTCTCAGTCCTTCTCAAACTCGTAAATAAAAGCTAGCAATGAGATTCCATCCTGACTTAATACATGACATATATTCATACTTTCTGGAAACCTTGATAGTGCTTCTTACCGAATTGGATCTCCGGCAAAAACAAAGATGTTACTTGAAAAAAAAAAAAAATTGTTGATGAGATTATTTTTAAAAAGAAAGGATTTGTCTGCAAAGAGAGCAGGAAGACAAAACAGTAAATAAATAAAAAGTACATTATTTGATTTTAAAGTCTTAACGCTTAGTTTAGATTACTGAAGCCCAAGGAACTACCGCATACTTCCAGAAATCTCTGGAAGACATATTTCCAGAGTAATGTACAGCATTAGCCTGATGTTGGCAAAATCTCCAGACTAACCCTTTGGTAACCAAATAGATCTCTAGAAAAGTTCATATGAATCCTACTTATTTAGTATGTAACTTAGCATTTTCACAACAGATTCTTTTTTTCACAACAGATTTTAGTTGACTTCATCTTAATATTTAATCTTCAAAAAATAGAACACGTCCCAGTTAACTATTCTTTAGCACTAAGTGTGTTCTCAATAAAACCCAAACAGAAATCACATTTTAAAAGCAATCATCAAAATATATATTCATACATATTCAAAATACAACATGCACATTCCATTACATGGTTTTTCACTGATTTATGCAACCTTCCGCATTTCCCTCCTCTGATAAAATTCAGCATTCCCTTGTAATTCAGGAATTCTCAGTGATAAAGTTCTGCTTTAATTAGAATTGAGATTTGTAAAGAAAGAGACTGAGCACAGGAAGTTATTAGAATAACAACATGACAGCTGGAAAAGTTTCAAATGGACTGATAGGACATATTAATAGATCCCAAATGTTTTTATTTTTTCTTCAATTTCTGTGTTTCCATATGAAAGCTAGAGAGAATTGTTTAAGCTGAAGCATTATCTCATTAGAGCAGATAAAACAAGCAAACTTTTTAAAAATGACAAAATGTAAGAAAAAATATTTTTGAAATATAATATTTTGATAAAAATCTTTCTTTTCCTTGCGGGTTCATATTGATTGTTTACACTCATTGACTCTTTCACACTCCATTTTGTGTGTGTAAATAGTATCGAAAATTTTTTTTGATAGTTTATGATATAATTATATATTCAGTTAAGTAGCATTGAATCAAAGCAGAGTAAAAAATTACACAAGAGACTGGTCTCATGATTATACAATGCCATGTTAGTAATATTCAATTTCTCATTTTATTTGTTGTATGTTGCTATTACTATTAACAGGCATTACTAATAAATTATTAGTTAACATTTTCTTGAGCATTTGCCACTCTCAATAATGCTAAGGGAATTAACATAAATTATCTTACTTAATTATTTTAACACTATTATGAGGCAGTTACTACCATCCCAATTTTAGATTCACAGAGGATAAGTAACTTGTTTAAATTCTCATGACTGGAAGAGATTACACTGGGAATTAAACTCCTGTCTATCCAAACTATGCCACATCATTTGTTAGAAACATACTTGCACACAGGACAGTTATATATGCTAGCCTCCTTTGGCAGAAACAAACACAAGGAACTTACTCCAAGTTATTACTTAACTTGCTCATAAACACTCATCAAACTCTTAGTTAGAGATTTTGGGTGTTTTTTTGTTTTTGTTTGTTGTTTTTGTTTTTGGTTGTTTTGTTTTTTGTTTTTTGTTTTGTTTTGTTTTGGCCTACTGGTGAGGTTTCTCACTTCACCACAATTCTTTTTAATTTGTATTTGCCCTTTCAAATATCTGACCACTTACCATGCCTAGTTGCAGCTGTCCTAGGAAGAATATTAGTTTAAAATTTGATACTAAATTCCCATCCATGATTGTCTGTGATTTGTGCCCTCCCTCTCCCCGACCACCCCACACCACACCCCCACCGCGGTAAACAAGTTATTAAAAAGAAACAAAATGTTTTCAAACATTGGGCAATAGGTAGTTCAGGGACTACCTTAAGAGAAGGTAAACACATTCCCTGTTGTTTTGCCTGGGGGTATGTTCAGACTTCCTGGCAGAGCAAGTTGAAGGACAGGTAGAGGAGAGAGGTCTCTGAGCTGATGACATAGAGATAAGAACATCTGACGGCTGAGATAACTGGAATTTGCCGAGCAGACCCTAGAAAATGAGGGGTTGCCTCAGAGGAGGGTCCAGAAATCTGTGCGAGGATTTACCAGGAGCTTTCCGCTGAGATAATGTGTGGGGACACAAGGCAAGCACCTAGAAGATACAGCAGAAATTGCTTCCCATGGAGATGAGAAACAGCGATACCAAAGGTTTTTCGACAACAGAAAATGGAATTTTGGCCCAGAAAACCTGGAGAAACCTATCTGAGAAACTCAAGCATTCAGGTAGCAAGAGCCCAGAAAAGTCACAGCTTAGTGATAAGGACTACATTTTAAAATAAAGTTCCTGCCCTAGGTTTTAGGTCAAAATTGAAATCATTATATGCTTAGAAATAGTAAAACTAAGCCTCGAGAGAACAGAAGGATCTGCCAGTAATTTAATTTGCCTAGAAGGGAAAAAAAAAACAAAACCCCAAACAAAAATAAAAACAAAACCAAAAAATACCCCCATTATTTTAAGAAAGACGGTGTAATCCAGACTCTTCATAACATATCACCATATTGTGCAGATTATAATAAAAATTGCTAGAAATGTGGGGCACCTGGGTGGCACTTCAGGGCACTGTTGGACTCTTGGTTTCAGCTCAGATCATGATCTCAATGTTGTGAGATCAAGCCCCACATCAGGTTCCATGATCAGCTTGGGTTTGGCTTGAGATTCTCTCTCCCCTCCTTCTTAACCCCCCCATCCCACTCATGCTCCCTCTCTCTCTCTCAAACAAATAAGTAAATCTTAAAAAAAAATATTACTAGAAATGTGAAAGTGCAGGAAACATGAACAAAAAGACATTGTCAATATAAATGAATCACACAATGTCCTAGGGGTTATAGTCAACTGATGGAATCTTTTCAAACTCCAGGACGCCAAGGAAGAGCGACTCTAACGAATGAACAGATTAAAGGTCTGAGCAGAGAAACTCAAACTACAACAAAGTGGGAATTGGGGGATTTTGCTATCTAAAAGGAAAGACAAAATGAGCTCTGAGTGGCTTAAGAATAGTGTGGAGACTGATTACAGATGGGTTAGTAAACCTAAAGATACATCTGTGGAAAATGCTTAAAAACATTTGGAAGAAACGTAAAGAAACAAGGTTGAAGAAGAAAATGAGCAGAGACTCAGTGGCCTGTGCAAAAATAAAAACTAGCCTTACACACAAGTGACTGGAAACCAAATTAGGAAGCAGAAAAAGAAAGGGCAGGAAAAAAAAAAAATATATATATATATACACACTTATATATAAATATATAAAATATAAAATATATAAAACACAAAATTATAAAAAATAAAAACTGGTCTTACAAGTGACTGGAAAACCAATTTAGGATGGAGAAAAAGAAAGGGCAGAAAAAAATATATATATTTATATATAAATATATAAAATATAAACTATATAAAATATAAAATTATAAAATATATATATATATTTTTTGGAAGAAATTTCCCACCCTCAGGAGAAAAAATGTCAAGGTACATATCTAAGGAGTTCAGTGTACACCAAGTAGAATAAATACCAAAAGAAACATACCTTGGTATATCACAATCATGATATTCAAAACTAAAACAAAGAGAAATTTAAAAATCTGCCAAAGGAAAAGAAAAATTACGTCTAGGGAAATTTGATTTATTATATGAAATCAACTGATTTCTCGAGGTCAAAAGACACTAGGCTGAAAAGAAAAAAAAAAGACACTAGAAAACAATCAAACAATGTCTTTCAAGAGGCAGGGGGGAGAAGCTGACCTAGAATTCTGCATTCAGTGAAAATCTCCTTCAAAATTGGTGGTGAAATTAAGACAATTCCATTCAAACAATGGCAGAGAAAATTAATAGTCACCCGTGTCTTTTGAACGTGGAAAGGATTTCTTCAGAGTGAAGAAAAATATCACTTGGTGGAAACAGTCACAAGGGAAATACACTCTTCAGAAACCCACAATGGGATACTGCTGGAATCATCAGGCTATGCCTGGGAGCCAAATCCAGCCAAGGCCAGTTTGTGTAAATTTATTGGAACGGAGCCACACCTATTCATTTGCATACTGTCTAGGACACTTTTGTGCTGCAAATGCAGAGCTGAGTTGTGAGAGATGCTATCTGGCACTTTACAGGAAAAGAAATTGCCAAGTCTTATCATAGAGAATAAGAAGCGGAAACCATGATAAAAGGTTTGTCCAAGGACAAAGGATAATATAATAGAGCACGAATTTATGCATTGAGGAAACCCAGGGTTTAAAAAAAAAAAAGAGCTATTTGGAGATTTTCACCAAGGAAGTGAGAGATTGAAAAAGTGAAAATTGTATGAACCTCAACTAAAAGGCGACTGTCTGAGTCTATGCATCGGGTAGGACAGAAGAGTTGGCGAATGGTTCTTTGATGCCATCCGGGGTTAAGAGCCAAGACGTGGTATAAAAAGTTAGGATTCTGGGGATTTTATCCGTTTTTCAATTTACTTCAAGGCAAATGGAATTTTGAATTGTGTTCGCCATGTCTACACAAACTAAGTAAATAAATAAAGGATTTGTGGATGGTTTATCCCGCGTTCCACTTCTTAAAGAATGATTTCCATAAGGCATTATTTTTTAAAAAGTATTCTGTCACAGAGCGGAGATTTGTGGCGAAATTTGTCTATCAGACTTGCGAGAGCACAGGTGGGAGTTTAGGGAAATTAACAGCACCCATAAGGACCTGTTGATAAATTTGAGTTCAGACTTTTGCATCCCTTATATTCTCTTTCCTTTCTCTCTCTGCACATCTGTGACACTGAAGTTTGGCCCAGAGGAAGAACACACAGTTGAGATAAAGAGACGTGTGCCAAGAAAGACGCATATTCGGATCAGATGGGATGCAGATGCACGTCTGTGCTGAGAAAAGAAAGCCAAGGGTGATATCCTTCAAGGCAGAAATAACTATGCAGAGTTCTACCCCTGTAAAAAGCTAAGATCCCTCTTTTGTGTGTGTGTGTGTGTGCTCTGAGCTTTTCACTTAAAGAAGCAACATCTCTCTCTGCGAGACACGTGAAGGTTATCTGCCCACTCCTTCCACAGGTGTGCGTTTGTTTCTTGCTTCAGTTTACCCATTCAAAGGCGCATGCAAACGTCCTGTGATTTGTATCCATATTTAAAGTGGGTTTGACAGTCAGATTTTTGCACTGACAGGCTCACAATAAAAATCATGTACTGTTACGAGTTTTTGAGGCAGAATTATTTCATAACAATTATCTTCAAATCTCCAGTGTTCTGGGCGCTCCAAACCAATTGTCTTTATATTAATAATTAAGTCGAAGTGACAGTGAATGAAAGCTGCAATTGGTTTCGTTTGTGAAGCAAGCACGGCTTTCACTATCACCATGGAATCATTCTGGCTGGGTGTCAGAATATTTAAGCCATTGAATGTAACCAAATTGGTAGTCAGACAAGGTGCACATTTTCAGGCAAACACACATTTGTGTGTGTGTGTGTGTGTGTGTTCGTGCGTGCACGCGTGTGTAACATAATATACAGACTCGCCAAACCCTGGGAGCTTTAGCAAGATTTATAAAGTAAAGAGCTACAAAGTATTTGATAGATACAAAGGTATTTCTTATGTAACAGCGTTGTTCCCATGTTGTCCCTTTAAGCCAAGGGTTGGCCAAAATTTTCTGTAAAATGCTAGATAGAATTTTTGGCTTGGAAACCATATGGTCTCTGGCCCAACTATTCAGCTCTACTCTTAGGGTGTGAAAGCAGCCATAGACAATCCGTTCATGAATAGGCACATCTCCGGTCCAATAAAACTGTATTTACAAATACAGGCAGCAGGGAGAGTTTGGTCCATAGATTGCTTTAAACCATTATTCAACATATTTTATTTAGAGCATAGAACACACCCTTTTAATTTCAGTTCTTATTCCCTTTCTGACTATTAAAATTACAAACCGTTATTAGAGCTGAGGAAGGAGCAAATGTAGTTTAAAAATAGAAGTTTGGTGGTGATTTATGATATCAAAAAATCCAAAATGTATTTTATATAGATCGAGCAGGTGATATTTACATGGCATGTAACCAATGACCTCCGCGTAATTTATCTTGTTGGATTCCAGTAACAATCTTCTGAGTTACAGAGGACAGGTTGGATTTTTAAAGCCCATAAAGCTTAAAGAGGTTAAAGGGCTCACACCGTGTCAGAAATGCTAAATGTAGAACCGAGATTTTGAACTTTCCGTCTGGGTACAAAAACTTTTATTTGGGGCAGCAAGCCACGTGGGGGACCTGATTTTAGGTGGTCATTTTGATTGACCAGAAGTGGTCTGAATTCAGCTTCTGAGGTGCAATTCCTGTTGGAAGTGAAAAAAAAAAAAAAAGGTAAATATTTTCTGTATTATTAGATTAGTCAAGATAGCAAGAATGAATAATTTAAGAAAAAATAGAAACAAGACTCAAATACTCATTTTTTCCCCTTAATAACAGCATTTCTCTGCCTGCTTTATAGAGGTAATTACCCCAGTGATCCTCTTGGCTTCCCTTGGAAACAACACCTTAACGGCCTTTTATGCAGGACTCTGTCACTTCAAAAAGAGACTCTAAAACGATTCACTCCTAGCCAGCTGGCATTGGAAGGATCTGTTATGTACGCTTTCAGCTTCTGTACAATTTTACTGTTACAACTTTTATTCCATGAAAAGCTCAAACAAGAGATAAACCACTTGCTTTCGGATTTTTGATAGAGACCCCCAGAGCCATCAGTGCAAGAAATCACACTCATGGATTGTGTCCGTAGCTCTCCTGTCCGTCTAAGAA
The DNA here is from genome assembly GCF_922984935.1 of Meles meles. Classification (NCBI taxonomy): domain Eukaryota; kingdom Metazoa; phylum Chordata; class Mammalia; order Carnivora; family Mustelidae; genus Meles; species Meles meles. The sequence continues at coordinate 54,709,300 of NC_060083.1, forward strand.
TGAATCACCTTATAATATTACCGTCTAACTTTCATCCGTATTGATGGTTTTTCTCCAATAAGAGCAAAATGTTTTGGAGAAACTGTCTGAATATCTTTACCACATTGGTCTAAGATCACAGGGTTTACAATTTCCATCCTTACATTTTTTTTTTCTTAAATGACTCTCTTAGAGAAAACCAAGTTGAACTATTTCACAGTTGTACGTATATGTAACATCTGAGAATGTCAGCCATTTACGAAGGCTTTCCTGATGCTAAAGCAACATAAATATTAAGATTAAAGCTGTTCATTAACAAAAGTTAGGTAAAAATGCCTTGTGCGGGGAAGGATAAGTGGTCGGGGGCACAGCTCTTCATACTCCTAAGATGGGATTGCCAAAGTATAAAACGAAAAGGCAATCTGACAGATACAAGTATCTGTTTTCCTAGGCAAAGTAATGCCAAGGGTGAGAGGTAGAGCTGGGGTAAGGGTAGAAATCTGATAGTGACCTTATTCCCCCCAATTTCCAGGAAGAGGCATAGTCACTCTCTTCTTGGCTGTCAAGAATGATGCCATTCAAGGAAGCAATGTTCATTTCTCAATCTGTTTCAGAGTAGATGGCGGTACCCTAACGTGAACCACTGACAATCTCAACGAAGGAGATTTCACACAAGTGGCCATGGGGAAGTGGCTTTCTGGTCTTCCAAAAGGCACGCGTTATTTTTGGCATCATTCGCTGTCTATCAAATGTTACAAACAGCGTCGGCAAAGCAGTGCCATTTGAAGTTCATTTCCCTTCCTTTATTGAATTCTTATCAGCAAGATACCAAGGTAATTACAGTAATAACATCACTACAGAGAGAGAGAGAGAGAGAAGACCTTTGAGGCATTCCAAATTATATTTCAAAAAGTAGAGTGTACCTAGGCTAGTCAAGAATTCTGTCAGTGCCAGCCAGCACGAGAAAAAAAAAATCTTCACACGTAAAAATCATCACGGGTTCCAGTCGTGATGGGTAGGGTGCGGGGGTAAGGGATGGGGGTGGGGTGGGGGAGGGGAGGTTGTCCACTGGGACCAATACAGAGCGCCACAGCATGAGTTGGGAAAGTCCTTTAACAAAAGGCTGTCAGATATGATTTACAGAGCTGGCCTCTATTGGGTAAGCCTCACTGAGCACTCTGAATTCGAGCTTTCTACACGGGCAGACTTTTCCATAACCCAACAAAGACCTAGAGTTATAGGCAGTTCATAAAAGTGATGTCTTTTGTTTAGATCTAACAGGGTCTCTCAACAGGGGAGGCAGAAGCAATGAAGTGAAAAATATAATATGAAATCAATTTCCCTTCTCACACGACCCAGAGAATAAGAAAAGATTCTTGTTTGCCTGGGGCTGCAAAAAAACCCAAATGTCTTCTGGGTGGTTGGAACAGAAGACCCAGAGAATTTAAGAATATTTTTAGTTTAATTAGATTAGGCATTTCATTCTGAGACAGATTGAGTGCGTTTCATCAGTTGGTTTCGGGATCATAGGAGTCTGAGTGAGATCGTTTTTCCAGATATAGGGTGAGGGAGTTTGGGAGAGAGGTTGTGCTTAATGAGATCCACTTTCGGGGTGGGGGTGGGGGATATGTATTAGCAGATAAAGAAAGGGAACACCAAACTATGTTCCAGGGCCGACTTTAACCACTTAGATGATTTTTGAACATGGTGATGTAGGTGACTCTTTCCCCCAGCAGAGATGGGTGGAAACATTCTGAACTACATTTAATGGCTTATTTACCATGCTGTGCCTGAGAGCGTGGTGCAAGTCTGCATGTAGCTAGAACCATGGTGATGTTCGAAAACATGCATAGCATAGAAAACATCTTACTAGTTTCATGAATAGAATATATCACACAAATAAGGAAGCATTGCTTGTTCAGAGATGGTTGAGGTCTAAAAGTTATATCTGAATTTGGTATATAACAGGAAGCATTTTACCTAAACTGTATACTCTAGAGCTCTCCGTAGTGTGATTCTAGCCCTGCAGACACAAATAAATATTTCCCTATATTTTTTCTACAACATATTCCTTACAAGTTGTAAATCAGTCTGGACCACCGTCTGAGCTTATTTGTGACATTAGGGTTTTTTTTTCAAGTGATAGTTGATTCAGTAGTATAGGTAATATCATCCACTTTTTACCCAGGGTGTAGAAGGGGGGGGATTATTTTATTTATTATTTATTTATTTGTTTATTTATTTATTAAGGAAGAGAGAGAGAAGAGGGGAAGGGGCAGAGGGAGAAAGAGAATCTTAAGCAGTTTCCACGACCAGCATGGAGCCTGATGATGGCTCAGTCTCACAACCCTGAGATCACGACCTGAGCTGAAATCAAGGGTTGGACACTTAATCGACTGAGCCACCCAGTCACCCCTGGAATGATAATTCTTAACATTATGAAACAGAGTACCTGAGCATCAGAGTATCAGTTTGAGTTCTCCAAGAACAGACATCAAAATGGAATTAAATATGAGCACATTCATTGGAGAAACACCTTTGAAGGATAACATGAAGAGAGGTAAGGAGAAGGCAGATAGAGGTCTGAGGTCTTTGAAAGGAAAGAGGGAAGGAAGAAAGAAAGAAGGGTGGGTGGGGAGGGGAAGGCAGGAGGGGCCCCACACTGCAAGATGGTCTGACAAAGTCTTGGCTGGGCTGAAGGGGAGCTCCAGAAGAAAGATCATTTGCAGGAAGAATCCTTCATTCAAAAGGAAAGTCCGAGCTCTAATTACCCCAACTGTGCTCAGGCATTACCTGGGATAAGCCCAGAGGGAGCATGTCCTCCATCCCAAGACACAGCAGCTCGAGGCTATCAACCATCCATATTTCTCTCAGTAGAGTCTCTCCCGAGGCGCAGTCTAAGCCCTATCCTCCATGGTTGTCACGACTTAGAAATCTCACTTGTGGAATATCGAAGTGGTAAACATGGAAAGAAATGACCCATGTAAATGTCTTGCAAGAGGGATCCCAATCTATTCGAGTCTAACTAGATAAGACACGTACTAACCATTCAAGACCAACTCATGAAAAGTACATCTAAAACTGAAATAATTTCATCCATCAGTTGTCTTTCGTAACATTGGAAAAGAATGTTAAATTCAGCATTTGCAGCATTAATCCTTGGATCATCTCCAAGCATATCAGAGTTCAGTGGGGTCATGCTTTCATAAATAGTAGGATAGGTTATGCAAGTCTTGATTTAAATTCATGATTTAAAACATTGAAACATCGATGGTGTGCCAATGGTACCTTGAGGGTCATGCCCCTTGAGGAGGAACAATCCAGAACAAAAATAAAAAGAAACATGTCCTCGCCACCTCTTTATTCCTCTTTTACATGCTAATCTTCTCCTAGCTGTCTACATTCTCTGGAGTTGCCTTTTACTTTGTTCCGTTTCCTGACGCTAAGGATGGACTGGAGCCACGGATCTCAACAAGGCTCTCTGCAGAAGTGTTTCTCCTTCAGATTCCACAATCTCATCTTACATCTCATTCATTATCAGCCCTTTTCTCAGATCCAGATGAATGAGTTGATCACGTGATGGGGTTCCAGGGGACCTAACACAAAAGAGCTGTCTAGCTTCTCTCCAACGATGGGGGTCTATTACAGGGGCACAAGGAAAGGCAGGGTAACCTGTGCAGGGGGCCCACAATTCTAACTCTGGGTGTATCATGTGTTTCGTGGAGGAGCAGACCCATAGCTCCGATTTATTTGGGATGTCTCTCCCTCTAGCCCCGCTCTGGAGATCCTCCCTCCACCCACCCCCAATATACCACCCCTTCTCCTTTCTTGTAAGAGAGAACGTGTCCTCTTCCATTTGTCCAAAGAAATGTGGAGCTCGGGGATGAGTCTTGGCCGATTGTTTTATCTGTTCTATCTGGTTTTTCTATCTCATGGTTCTCTCTGACCCCTAACCGCTTTATCCTGACTGCAACTTTGGCCTTATTTCCTTGGCCAATCAAAAGCTGCCATTCTAGCAAGGTTCCTTTCTCATGGTCCTCCTGGGATAAGTCAGAGCTGCCTTGTACATAAAGAACCTCTTGGGGCTGCTTTCCACAGAAGAGGGCAATTAGAATTTTATGGACTCTCCAGTACAAGTGTTAATGTTTGATAAAACCTAACTATGTTACTCCTTGCACTTAACTGCATTTAACCATTGTTTCAATGCCTATAACTCTAAGAGCCATGCAATCACAGAGCTCGGATTGGCTTCCACCCACGCTGTATGTTTCTCTGCAAGAGTCCAGACTCATTCACCGACCATTGGCTACCTGCCCTGGACTAATCATTGCACTTCTTGTAACCAAAGTGAACCTTATCTTCGGATCTTGTCATGGACTTTAACTTCTGTTTCTAGCTCACGATCATGATTTTTTTAATGACAACTTGGCTCTCAATTCAGGTTGCTATGTGATTACTTAGGACATCAGATTCTTTGCAGCTCATATGTGGCTCAGCACCATGAAAAAGTAAGGGTGTAAGGCTGTGTCTGCCAATAACAGAAGCCCAATAAAGTTAATTATTTCTCCGTTAGGCACTTTGCTGGTACCCTGAACACATGGAACCGATTATCTAGCCCTGCAATGTTGTTAAATAAAATGTGCAAAAAAGAAAATACAATTATTGCTAAAGTAAAAACATACCACCAGGGGTTATTAAAAAAAGCAAGATGTTTTACATTTTAAGGATGTTTTGCTGCTACATGTGTGTGTTTGGTGAAAAACGATTAGCTCCAAGACACTCCGGTGACACTGTTAAACCTTTCCTTCTGCCCCATTGTCTTCCAGTCGCTTGAAATAAATGGAAGCAGACTTTCTCATTCTGCAGGGAGATAATTTTTTTTTTTAATTAAAGGCATATTTTGGCAACGTTGGAATATAGACTACCTACTTAAAACATTTATTTTATACTGTAACTAGGGTGATTCTTTAATAAGAACCTATTTATGTCTATCAGACCTCTGGGCAGGTCTAAATTGCTATGAACTGCATTTACTCACAAATGGATATCATCACCTAAAGTAACTGCGTTCTGGTATAGAATATAAATTACTTTGGTACACGGGGTAGGAGGGAACCTTATAATCCTCTTTTAGCTATGCTTAAAAGAACCATGGGAATTTAATAAATACAATGTGTTTATATGATTAAAGTGCCATAATCAGCTTCTTTAACTTTCAAATTTTTCCATTTCTCACCCAAATTTAACATAGTATTATATTGCCTAAATGTAATGCAATTACATTTTCACTGACCACTTTTCATTTTAAATTGCTTTTCCCATATTGCAAATCACTGTGATGGTAAGATATTTGGCTGATGTGCACTAGAGATTATAAAAGAATGTTTTACGAGATTTGAATTTTGTGTGCATGCCCTATAAATAATCAAACTGTATACATTTCAGTACAACACTGTTCTAACTCATTCGACATTACAGACTGATTCATAAATTAGCCTAAAACACCCGAGGATCAGAAAAATAAAAACCATTTTGGATTTTAATATCTGTGGCTTCCATTAAACCAAAGATGTTTTTTTTTTCCTTTTTTGGTCAAATGTCAAAAGTCAAGTGAACTGACATTAAAACACATCTGAGTAAACAGACTGGACTCTTGCTTCATAATTATCCTGCAAAACCAAGTATTGTGTTGACATTATGTTTCAACGTGTGGATCTTTGACAAGGAAGACACACCCATGTCCGTACAATACTTGATTTTGCTGAACTTCCCACATCTTGTTATGAATCACCAGAATGATGAAAATTGAGAAGTGACTGGAATTTCCAAAACGAACATTTGCCATTCAAGGTTTTTTATGTCACTTTCATTACACGTGGGGTCTAGCAGGTTCACCAAAATCTTACACTTTCTAAATGTAACATTTTTCAACCAGTCATTAGTTTTGTACTCTGCTTACTCCATGGATTTCTTACATTTTAAAAGAGTGATCGGGCAGGTGAGACTCTTAAAATGAACAGAAATTGATCTCTTTTTCCAGTGGACAGAATCAGGAGGCCAAATCTTCATAGATCACTGAAGACAACATTCTTGGGGGCCGCACTGCACAGCATTCTAGCTACATTTCACTGGAGAAGCATTTCGTATTTTAGAGGAATCTGGCAGCTTTTCCTCTTTCACCCTGAGAATCAATGAGATGTGATCATACTCCAATCACAATTTTAATAAGAACTTCTGGTGAAATCTGAGCTTCATTCTTTTTTTTTTTTTTTTTTTTTTTTTTTTTGGTACCATTCTTTCTAGCTTAGGGAGTATTTGATTAGAGAAGGTCAGCATTGGTTAGGTCAGAAGGAAGCAAATGGTATGTTCAAGAAACTGGATGAGCCCGGAGGGGATTTACCTGGGAGCGTTGTCAACCCCTTCTCTACTGAAAGTTCAGATAGAGCATTAATGACAAAATCAAGTGCCTAGCCTAGCTATGACTTCAAATTGTTAAATATAATACACTTACAGCTGCACAGTATGATTTAAATGATATAAAATATAACACTGTAGCATTTCCAAGAGGAAGTAATTTAGGGTAATGGCTTTAACTCCCCTTTACTAAAAATGCAGCTAGTTGCCAACAATTTAAAAGGGACTTTGTTACCATCAAGACAAGCCCTTCAATTTCAAGGAGATGATGACTCACTGTTGATAACCCTGATTTCTTTGAGATTTTGGTGTGTGGAGGAAAAAAGATAATTTGGCTACTATTAATAGGCATCTGTGCAAAATAGAAACAGTCATTGTGAAGCATGTAGCCAGAGGCTATTTGAAAGGGAATCTGGAAGATAATTATAGGATTCCATAAATGACATAACTAGGTTTTGGCAACTTTTTAGAAAAATTTGCAGACAGATATTGTATGTTTAGTAGGTTAACTAAATCATCCAAATTACTCTTTTTATTCGTGTTACAAGTAATGTAATGTAACTACCCTATATTTTATAGATTTGGCATAGTCAACATGACTTAATATACTTACATTCACATGTACACTCAGCTTTGCTATTCATTTCAAGTGGGTTTAAATGAAGCTAAATTTTGAAGTTTAATGTATAAACAAACGAATACTGCAGCATTAAAGAAAAATATTTTCTCTTAAAAAGTCATCTTTTAGAGTCTTTCTACTTTAGAATTTTTTTTAGTAAGAAACAATTAAATATTTAAAACTTATTATTTTATGCAAGCTCCGTGATTTTCCAATTTTCCTCAGGAAGCATATATTACACATAATCTTACTTGAAATCCTAATATTTGAAAACAAATAAACTATTATATAATTAGTATATTTATTTTATAAATTTAATGTTTATAACTTCCAATGATTACTGAATCATTCCACAGGAAGCATATTACTTTGTTAAATAAGGACATCTTTGAAATTACACCTTCGAGACATTAATGGAAATTTTACTTCAATGTACCATTTGCTCCTGTATTTTTTTTAAAAAGGGATCTTATTTATTTATTTGACAGACGGAGATCACAAGGAGGCAGAGCAGCAGGCAGAGAATGAGGGAGAAGCAGGCTCCCTGCTGAGCAGAGAGCCCGATGTGGGGCTTGATCCCAGGACCCCAGGACCATGACCTGAGCTGAAGGCAAAGGCCTAACCCACTGAGCCATCCAGGTGCCCCTGCTCCCGTATTTTTATTTGGTTGCACAACATTCAGAAAGCCTTGATTTATTAAACCAAGTCATATATGGTAACAGACTTAAATCTCTACCCTCATATCTTAGGAAAAGTATCCTAATAGTGATATCTTATGACATTTACGTTCAATCTACAGCCCAAATCAACCTGTTCCTAAAATGCAATTCTTTTTGTGTATAAATACTGTGTTGTAACAGTGTTAAAGAAAGTTAGCATGTAAATCATGCATTTCAAAAATGCTGAATCTCATATTTGCAGAATCATGTGCAACATCTTTTGTAGAATCTTAAGGTTCTCTGGAGCACAGCATTTTCAAAACCACAACCGTCGTTGAAGAAAAATATCCATAGTAACCATGGTATTAATAATAATTTCATCCTTAGCATTTAGAATTGATTTATAAAAGCCCACATGGGAATAGTTTAAGAATAAATGTTATCAGAGGTTTTGTTTGTGAGTGGTTAAGAACCGCCCCCTGATAGCGGCGTCATAACAAACGGAGTGTATTTCTCCTAGTCCAGAGAGAGGTAGGTCAGTTCGTGTTCCAGTGCATCTGATTATCATACTCACTTTGGCCCCAACAAGATGGGACTGGTGTTGGGAGGGGTACATGACTCTTAACCCTTTCAGGACACTTTTTGGCATTGTCATACTGCTGTGACCTACACCCTAGTAATCAGAGCTAAGTACCGCAACCACACATATTTGCAGGGAATCTGGAACTGTGATCTCTAACTGGGTGACCTGTAGTTTCCACTACCAAGACAGAAGGAAGGAAGGAAGCAACTACAACCCAAACACTAAGAACAAGTTCTCTTTCTTGGCATTCCACGTGTCACTCTAAATCACGGCACATTTGATTTACATTTAGAATTTGGTGAATCTTGGAAAACACCCCAACTTCATCCTTTGGTTCTTCAAACTGGAATCATTATAAGTTTTCTTTTTTTTTAATTTTCTTTTTTTTAAATTTAATTTAATTCTTTATTATTATTATTTTTTTGGGGTGTTCCAAAATTCACCGTTTATGCACCTCACCCAGTGTCCTATTATAAGCTTTCTGTAGAAGTGTTAGCCGTCACTGCTGTCCCCCCAACTCCCACTCATGACCCCAAATGGTACATGTCCTTAAGCTGGAACCAGTGACTATAGAAAACTTTCAGTCCATTTCCTTCCTTCCTGTGTCAATTCCCACTAGTTTCTGCCACGGTTTAGCTGTTTTCCAGCAAATTCAGGTAATTGCTCTTGTATTCTGTCCAGAGACTTAATGCAATAGAAGCTTATCCACCATAAGGCGAAGGAGAAGCTCATGGAATTTTTTTCTTGATATTTGCATGACTGTTTCTTCTCGTCATTCAGATTCAGCATAAATGTCATCTCTTTAGGGCTTTTTCTGACTGCAATTTAAAATAATCTTTAACCTTTCTGTATTAAAAAAAAAGCAGCCTATTTTGGGGCACCTGGGTGGCTCAGTTGGTTAGGTATCCAACTCTTGATTTCAGCTCAGGTCGAGTTCTCAGGTCATGAGATCGAGACCCGTATTGGGCTCTACGCTGAGTGTGCACTCTCTCTCAAAATAGAACAAAACAAAATATCCTATTTTAAGACTGTGCACAACATTGTTACAGAGCTTGTTTTCCTTACTCTTGAAACCTCTGAAGTCAAGTGTCTGTGAGTCAGTGAGATCTCTGACTGTGTGTGTGAAACCCTCCACTCTCTTCACCCCCCCCCACAAACACACATACATACAAGTGTACACACACCTACAATGATCATAGTTTCCAATGTGCCTGAGCTAGTCTCAGATTATGCTCCCTGTCATGGCATAACAGTTAATAATATCTTCTAGTCCTCCCAAAATTGTCTAGATTGGACTGATAAATTATATGTTAGTGTTTAAAATACCTCTTATATTGCTCTATTTTTCTTCACATCACTGATCATCACCTGATATATTAGAATTTATGTCCATACATATATAAAATATATTTAATATGTTACATATGTCTATATATTAAGATACATGTCTGTCTCCCCATACAAGAATGTAAACTTATGAGGGCAGGGATTTTTTCTGTTTGGTTATTATGATGCCAAAACAATGAACACTGTTATGCTGTAAATAAACAAATAAAAATAAATAAATAAATAAATAAAAAATATTAATGCTAGGGCCGTCCTTGGCACAAAGAAGATTTGTTAAAGGAACAAATGAATAAATCAATTTCTTTTCTTTGTTTACCCTAACAGAATATAACTTACATGATACTGAGATTTGATGCTCATAGTTCTCCAATGTATCTCCTGTTCCTGGCATCTAGTGAGACTCCAATGTATTAATAAATTAATCTTACAACACAAATTTACTGTTTCTGCTTTGAAGTTATTAATATGTGAGTGATGAGCTATGATATCTGCTTAGACAACTTGATTGAGTTTCTTTAAGTGCATAGATCTTGTTTACCTCAAAGATCATGAGTCTTATTGACAATCAGATGTTCATTTATTTTATGTGAACAGAGAGAACTAAAGCAGTTTCTAAGCCCCCAGATAAAGGTTCAGTGTGAGGGGTGGAAAATTGCCCTCTCAAAGATGTCCACGTTTTAATCCTTGGAAACTACGAATATATTCCCTCACATGGCAAAATGGACTTTGAATTTATGATTAAGTTAAGGATCTTGAGATAGGGAGCTTTTCCTAGATGATCTGGGGACAAACCAATATAATCACAAGAGTTCTTGTAAGTCTGAAAAGCTAGCATCTGAGAGAGGCTGAAAGATGTTACCCTGTTGGCTTTGAAGAAGGAGGAAGGGACCATGAGCCCAAAAATGCAGTCAGCCTCCATGAACTAGAAAAGGCAAGGAAGGAATCTCTCTTAGAGCCTCGAGAGGAAACAGAGCCTGCTGACACCTTGATTTTAGTCCACTGAAACCCATTTAAGACCTCTGATCGTCAGAACTATGTGATAGTGTCAAATAACCTACTGTTCTCTTCCTTCTGCTCTATCCTATGGTGGGAGGGGTACAAGGACAGTGCGATTCTAACCATGGCATCCTTTAGGTGTACTGGGCATCACCATGAAGATCATGATTCCTGGGACCCAAGACGTGAGACTGGCCTTAGGAAGCCCCCTGCCTGATCATGTGAGCATGTGGAACCCAAAGATGAGATATTGCCCACCACTCAGGTCACAGAACAGAAGGGTGGGAAGCCAAAGCCGCCCCCCCCCCCCCATGCCACAAGTGGTACCCATGGAATAATCTGGATTTTGCTCTATAAAGACCTTTAATAACATCTTTGAAAAAGGAAAAAAAAAAAAGAAAAGAACTGTAGGAGAGTAAATTTGTATCATTTTCTGCTACTAGGTAAGTGATAATTCATTACTGTTGCAACAGGAAGCTAAGAAACCCTGGGGTAGAGTGCTTTGGTGTCCTTCCCTGCTTCCCAATATATTCCCTGTCCTTCCCTCCTTCCCAATATGTTCCTTTGTATGTGAGGGAGAATCTTCCCGATTGATATCTTGGGAGGTACAGAACTAGGTATGTCTCTGCTCTGCATTTCTCCCAGGCTCAATCTCCAGCATGGGCCATCTCCAAAACTTGCTTTGCCTCACCCAGAGAGCAGCTGGGGAAAAGGCAGCAGGAACCTGCTTCATTTGCCGGGAGGAGAAGAAGGAACTCGCCCGTGCTGCCATCCTCCAGGGAACTCTAATCCTTGGGGCTGCCCAGCCTCATCATTCTCTCTGTGCTGACCAGAAAAAAAAACAAAGTTTTTAATATTCTAAATCACCAACAGCACGTTTTGTCTTCTGTCCCTACTGCTACCGTGGGGCTTCACTCTTTTTAGATAGGCTTATTGCTATTTCAGTGGGATTTGGGGAAGAAAATTAAGCAAATACCTGTGGCCAGTCTGTCATCCTGACTCGGAAAGTTCTGTTTTACACTGCCCTTTTTCTGCACGTTTGGTTACTTTCTGTTCTACTCATCCGCATGTGTCTCCACTTGTGAAGTATTGGGAAATTACATAGGGTTTTTTTGTTTGTTTGTTGCAGTGATCAAAGATTCTTGGGGCAGTGCCCTCATTATCTGTTAGGTCTGGGGTCTGTGATTGAGAACAGGTGCAGCCCAGCGTTTACTTTGCCTGCTACTTCTGTCTGCATCAAATGAAAAGCAGGAGTCAGTTTCCTCTGGGATCTTGCCTTCCTTCTCAATTCTCTTGTGCTGGAGAACTTCCCAAAATATTGACAAGGATCTGGATTTGTGGCTGACAAATGGACCCACATCCTGCCATGGACCCCACCCCGCAAATTTTGCAGCTTTGAGATAGATTTTTATGTGGTTCCCCTGGAGTCATATCTTCCATGTCATTTCAATTTAATCAGCCGCCTTACATCCAGTGAATTATGATTCATTGATCCTCCTTTAATATTTTTATGTGATCAAGTCATTCTTTGAAACTTCTCTACATGGATGGCAGCACTCCCTTACTTCTAATCAGATTCTGTACTCTCCTCAATATATTCCTTTGTATGCGAGTTAAAGGGGGAGATTAAATATGTGTGCCCAAATCACCACCTTGCAGAGCTGTTCTGGTATGTTAACAGAATCAATAAGCTTATGACAGCGATTCTATATTTTTACAATGAGTTAGCTTAGACCTCAATGCATCCATGGTCGCTACATTTTATAGTTTAATCCTAAATTGCAGTGGAGGACCTAGAGGGCTCAATGCATGCTTGCATGATGCTTTTGTGAATTCCAGGGTGTTTTAATGATAGAGGAAAGTCTAGTCTAGCAGACGGAATATGGTTTCTAGCATTTAAGGTAACAGACAATGAATGACATTGATATTTTCCTATCTCCACCAGAGAGCATCAAAGTATGCCAAAAATGACCAAGCATAACCCTGAAGGAGATAGAAGTCCAGAAATATTACTTGGACACTTGGAAAAATGGTCTCAAGATTTGGTCAACAGAGAGGGAAGGTCCAAGTTCCTGAGCTGAACCATGGCAAAGAGAAAGATAAATTCCAGAGGAAGAGAACTGGCTCAGAAAGGAGGCTTAGGTACCTGACCTTATGGAGGGGGGAGGCAATGGGAAGAAGAGCTAGATAGTTATACCATTTATCTGTCACACTAGCTTTTATTCATACTGCTGATGAACTAAAAGCAAAATTGCAGAACTACGAGCCTTACGGAAATTACCTTACCTTTGCAAATTTTATGGTTTTGTAGTTAAAGTATTAACGTTTACAGTCTGGGGTCAGATATATGTACTCAAAATATTTTTTTGACTCCCTTAAGTTTAGGCTAATGATGTTCATATTAATTTAGGTGACATTCATTGTAAAAACTCAAACACTCCATTATCGTATCAATAAAATTTTAAATACTTAGTTAGGCACTATTAAAAAAAACAACAACAAAAACACTTCTTAGGAGACAAGGAGAGATTCCCCAATCGACCAACAGCCAACTGTTCCCAATTGCTGTACTTTTTTAAATAAAGGATTCCCAGCACACATTCAGAAGAAATCCTATGCCTTCCAGGGACAGGCAGCTGGGAAAGAGGGAAGAGCTTAATACGCGGAAAGCTGTGGACCATCCCAGTCCTACTCTTGTCCCTTGATTGAAGGCATTAAGTTTTATTTTATTAACTTCTTTCTTGCCCTTCAAAAGTTGAGGGTGCTCACTCCAGGGCTCGTGCAAAACTGCCCCAGGGAACCTCAGTGCAAAGGTTTGAAACCACAGCTGGCTGTGATTAGAAGGATTGGGGGAGATCACGGCTTGATTAACTTTCAGCTGCTCTTGGTTTGCCTCAGTTCCTGCAGGAGAATTAATCCGTAGGTTCGAGTAAATTTTGGATCTTAATGGATACCAGATACATCGAGCCCACCCAGACCACCAAGACTTAGCAATCCTTTTCCTCACATTTAAATTGTACAAATGAATTCATTCCTCTTTACCCAGTGGCCAAAATAACTCCACCTCGCTGTGTTTCTCCCATGGCCCTGACTTTGTTATGTCTTCTGGTCTAAGAGAGGGGAGGTTCTTTAAGGTGAGATCCAGGTCTTAGCTTTTGTATTTTGTGAAGTATGATTTGGATTTCTTTCACTCAAAGAGTCAGTTGGGTGGCTAACAATGCATTCTGCTCCCTTTCTCTTAATTTGTGTTCAATACACATGATATTATCTCGGCTCTATGATCACGACCCTTCATTGTCCACTTCTGTACCATAAGGATCGACTCTCCTCCTCAATTGAATTTATGCCATCCTGGTTAAAAGTCCTTGAAGTAGAGATGTAGATTAATTACAGTAAATCATCATTATCTTGACAATATGGAAAGGTAATTGCCCATTAGACATTCTTACAAGAACCCATGTTTTGGGATTCTTATACCCTTCGTTTGATGGATAAATTTTGTAACAAGGGAGACTCTTCATGTAACCCCTTCCTTGCTAACTGAATAGGCTAATGCTTGTGAATTGAGCAACTCCCACGAAAGGAAAGTTGGCATAAATGTAACATACACATATTTATGAAATTTTCAGAGACTTCTATTTTTTCTGATAGACTTTTGTGATAGCATTGACCTATGCGACGTACAGTGTTAGGATCAGAGACACGTAAACAAAAATAAAGGATTAATCAACATAAATAAATCAAACAGAAATTTTCCTAACAAGCATGTAACTCTTTTTTTTTTTTTTTCCTAGAATCTAATTGCAGGAAGTATCAGGAGAGGAGCTGAGAGAAAGCAAAACTTATTGTAATATTCATGTATGCCTCTGAGAATTTCAATTTAACTAAATGAGAGGGGCAAATTTTCCATTGGTGACTTCTTGAATTGTTATGATCAGCTTACTTTCAGATTCACACATTCCATTTATTCTCGTACAGCAATATTTATTGGCTCTACCAATACACATTTTTCAGAGCTAAGTGTTTCTTAGTAACAGTTCCATTCCGTAAGCATCATCCCTCGACCTGAGCTCTCTACCAATATCGGACAAATTCACATGTATATTTATATATCTCTATCACTACTTTTATTACACTTAATTTCTCCCCTTCTGGAAACCCTGCCTGAATTAACCTCAGTTAAGCTGACCTATTCATTTTCTCCGTTGATATGGTATCTACTCCACATTTTGCCTTTGCCTCATTCACTTCTCTGACCTGCTGTGCTCTACTCCTTGCTATTTGCTACATCTGAAGTGATTCCCATCCTGCTTATTACTGTTTTCCAGTATATGTAGCCTGATACATAGTACATTGGACCGAGCTGGTGGTCAGTAAATAATTTGGAATGAATCGAACAAATAAGTAAAATAATCCAGATAAAACCCAAGTATAGGGGCGCCTGGGTGTCTCAGTGGGTTAAAGTCTCTGCCTTCGGCTCAGGTCATGATCCCAGCGTCCTGGGATCCAGCTCCACATCGGGCTTTCTGCTCAGCAGGGAGCCTGCTTGCTCTTCCTCCTCTCTCTCTGCCTGCTTCTCTGCCTACTTGTGATCTCTGTCTGTCAAATAAATAAATAAAATCTTAAAAAAAACCCCACAAAAACCCAATGTAAAAGCAACGTTCCTATCCTATCTTCTTTATGATTACTTACCATAGATAAACAGAGTAACAATAATGGAATGGCTACCTGAATTCTCATAGAGGGACTCATCCAGATTCATGACCAGAGGTAATTTAACCTTGCTTTCCTCAAGACAATGAATATGTTAATGCATTTTAAATATGCTGAAAATTAGATAAAAATGGAAGAAAATTTTCTCTATGTGTCAGTCTTTGCAGATCAATTCAGCCAACTTTCACTTTTGTAAGGGGATTAGGATTTTGAGCATGTTAGAAAATTCATGACATTTCCCAGACAGTTAAATCCATCTTTTGGACTCAGTAGTTGCTTACTTATGTCAGCAAGAGAAATTCTGTCTAGGCTGAGCAGTACTTTTCCCATTTTATCTGGTCTTCTTTCCAGTCTATGGCCTTTAACAAATTGAGTATTTCGCCAACAATGCTTGAAAGACTAAACCCCCAAAGTTATAGGGTGCATGAAAAGCTAAGGGTTCAAGGGAATTAAAAGAGATGATTCATGCTTTTTGTGCCCATCTCTGAGACCCTTTGTACAGATGCCCCTGCTCTCACTACTCACACCAATCCTCCAAGTTCAGCTGATTTCATCTGATGGTTGGATAAGTGATTTAACATATTCCCACTAAAGCATGGGCATCTGGGGCATGGTTCCTAGAAGACACTATTATTTTTACAGTTATGCTAACTCAGATCTATATCTACATGTTGGATCTTACTCAAGGTTTTCCAAAGGAGTCCAATTAAACACAAAACAGACTCCTATATATGTTAGAACAGGCTGATATTTTTAAGGAGTCAGTTCTGGGAATAGCTTCAGTAGGCGTCACTCACAAAAATGACTTCTCCACTTGAATTCCTCAAATGTGTCTTTCTATACAGATATCCCGTCTTAAGCAACTTTCCCTATTCCACTGGAAACCAGCAAGCCACACTTTGATCCACTGGTCAGACAGGCATTGTCCTCCTCTCATTAAGAAACAGGGAGTATGAAGAAGAGGACCACAATGAGGGTTCAAGACTTGTGTGCACGTGCATTGGGGAGTGGGGTGCCTGCGTGTGAGCATGCTGGAGCCAAGCATGAACAGTCACATGTGGTGCAGATTGTTACTAGGTTGAGGACTTCCAGAATGCAGGTCCCCCACAATTCTTCTACGGTGGTGATCCATCATCACTCTTTAAATTAATAAGGTGTATAGTAATCCATATAAATAATACCAACCATAGCCTTCTAGATATGGAGTTAGGATTTTTCTTTTTCTTTCTTTCTTTTTTTTTAGGAGTTAGGATTTTTAACTCACACTGTGAGTTACCCAACCCATGAGATTGGTAGACCTGGATCATTAAGTCTGAAGAAAAGAAAGAAAAAGAAAGCACTAAAAAGAAGACACTCTAAAATTTAAGAAATATTCTTGACACTCAAGTTTCCAGCTTGGATAAGAGCAAAAGAAATGCAGATAAAGCCTTTTCAATCACACGGTTAAACTCTATGACTGTGTTTGGAGGGCACTGAAGTACTAAACTGTGTTTAAGAAAAGGGGACATTCATCGTTCATTTCTCTGAAAGACAGCAAACGGCTCACAAGATCATATAAGCAATGATCTGTTGGATTATTTTAACCCATTGGGAAGTTGTCAGCATTTAGAATGACGAAGGACCTCTCTCCGTCTTGCTGGAAATGCCGTTACCCACATTTGCTCTTGCGGGGGCCTCTCTGTTCCCATTTTGCTTATTTCTCCATGGAGGAGAACTCCTGCTCCCCATCTCCCTGCTCCTCATTAGACACCTTAAGGGTCATTGGCAAGCAGTGGTCTTTTTATAGGAATAAGGGTCTGGCATGAATGTGTCATGGAGTTTGAATAACTTTCTCTTCCCCTAGGATCCTGCAAATCAAAGCTGGAGGCTTTGAGCTGGAGGCTGTGGCTCGGCTGGAGGTCGTGCCTGGAAGGAAGGGGTGTCGGGGGGCGGGGGGGGGGGAGATATCTTTGCACTGGACGATGTCCTTGCTGTATCTTCCCTGCTGTTAAACTACGGTTTTCAGAGGCTACTGACCGGGGAGCTTTCATCGGCCTTCAGCCCACTTTTAATAACAACAAGCTCAGGGGGCTGTTTACCAAGGCCTGGAAGTCTGACAAAACATCTCCTCTGGGTTCTGCCCGGGAAGTGCACCGCTGCTTCATGGGGCATATCTCCTCCCCTGCACCAGTTATTTCTGGAGCTAACAGCAAACATCACCTTTTGGAATGAAACCTGCAAATAAAAACAAATGAACCCACCCCACCACCGCCCCCCTCCCTGCCTCCCAGAGGTATATTTGAGCCCGGTGCTTTCTTTAATGTTCTGTTTTACAGCGTTTCGTACTGCATTCTTTCAACGGTCACCATCCTGGGAATTGGGGCATGGTAGTTCCACGTTCTCATTAATCATCACGGCGCATTCTGCTCCCCTTGTCCCAGCACACAGACTGTCTCGTCAGAAGCTCACTGTTCTTCTTGCTGCGACAAACAGCCTGCAAAATGTGTTTACGTCAAAGGTCAGTTACCGTTAGCCTTGAACTGGGGGCCTGGTGGGAGAAGGAGGATGCCCGGCTGGGTCTGTTTCGGGATGAAAGATACATCAGACCTCTGAGCACTGAGATCCTGGGTTTTGACTGAATTGCTTGCAGTTGATGTCAGAGATTTAACTAATGGTTGAGCTTCAATTCCAGCGGTCCGTGTCCTGGACGAAGGGTTGCCTGAGTAAAAAGCACATAAACAGGGCACCTGGGTGGCTCAGTGGGTTAAGCCTCTACCTTCAGCTCGGGTCATGATCTCAGGGTCCTGGAATCGAGCCCCACATTGGGCTCCCTGCTCAGCAGGGAGCCTGCTCCCCCACCCCACCCCTGCCTGCCTCTCTGCCTACTTGAGATCTCTGTCTGTCAAATAAATAAATAAAATCTTTTTTAAAAAAATTTAAAAAGCACATGAACAAAGCGCTCCAGACGTATTTGATTAACTCGAATCCTCAGTTTCTTGGGCTTCACAGAAGAGCTTCTCTTTCTAAAGTGATTTCTCCTTGTTCTCCCACATGTGTCTCTCTCTGTGGTCTGGGCCCCTTACCACCGTGAATGGGATCACATGGCTCTTCTTGAATCAGGTTCTTTTCCTACTCTTTTTGTTTCCAGTTAGTTACGTCATTTCTCACTGTTCTGGAAGCCTACTTCATAGACACTCAATATCTCAGCGTTCCGCCTTCCATGCTCGCTGATGATTTCAAGCGGGTTACTTTCCTCTTACCAGTCGGACAACATTCTGAGAGCTGTAAATTCAGAAATCTCCCCATGCAAGGTTAGCGTAAGAGAAGGAGAATCTCTAAATGCTATACCTTCCGATCCGGTCAAATTTGGGGAGTGACCACCCCCAAATTTACCCAGAGTAAACGGATTTTCCTGGTTTTATCAGACAACTTTCCAGATATACCGTAAAGCCCAGAATCACACACAAACACCAGCGTTCAAGAGCCCCAGAGGTAATGTTCTTCTAGAATGTAAAGTGTCTGGTACACGGATTGTATTTTCTATCTCTCTCGTCTAAGATCTTCAATGGGGACGATTTTGCCCACCACGGGGACATTTAATAGTGTCCGTAGACATTTTTTGGTTGACATAGCTGTGGAGAAGGGCTGCTGCTGACATTCAGTCGGCAGTGGCCAGGGAGGCTGCTGACTGCCCTGCAGTGCAGAGGAACCCTTCTGCCCCCGAAACCAAGAATTATCTGACTCATGATGTCTGTAATGGCTGAGGCTGAGGAACACGGGCCTGGTCTGTGTCAATATCCAGCTCCGTGCTTTACGGATATTGGGCACTCAATAAATGCTCGAAGAATAAAGACATGAATAAATCAAAGTTTCTGAGCTAGAATCAGCATTCACTCCTGCTTACCAGTGCTCCCTTATTAATCTGTTTGGCCCTGGATCTGGCCCCTCTGCCTAGACCCGCGGACCTTCCTGGGTCTCCCCACCAATCCCTCAGCTCTGACCTCGGTCGTTTGGCTTCATCCCACCCAGGGCGCACGCCTGCTAGGCTCTCAGTCTTCCAAGCTGACAGCCTGTTCTCCAGCCAGAAGACCACAGCACCAGGATCCATAGGAAGCATCAGGGATTTGGAATCAGGAGTGGCGACAGTCGCCACCAACGCTTGTAAACAGTGACGTCACTTGACGGGTTTCGGCAACTTTCCCATTTTATGCCAGCCCCTGTTGATACAAGTGCTGTGGCCGTAATGAGGTCCAACTCAATGTATTTTTTTCCTCTCGTTATAACTGGCAATAATTTTGCAAGTTCCCAGCTACCGTGGAATCCATTTGGGGAAGGCAAAGAAAGCAAACAATCTCTGGTATGAAATGTAATTGTGGTTGCCACATGTGAAACAGGTCAGCTACCAACTTCTCTGGTTAGCCTTGCTCAAGGGTACAGACACTCACTTTGGTTTAAATCAACTACATTTCACTGATGGGACACGGAGACAATGACCTGGGCATATTATTTAAAGAAAAACGCACTTTTCCTGGAAATGTTCAGATTACAGAGACAAAGTGATTGTGAGAATCTGTTGCCCCGGGGTCTATCGACATTTCCAGATTCTCCTCAGAGAGATGTGGAAACACCTTTTGTGCCAACATCCAGAAAAACCACCCGTTCATGAGTGCACACGCACTATACACTACGCTCTCTGTTCATTAGCGTGAGGGAGAGAGTGGCATCTTTATCTTCATTTATACAGTGAAGGCCCCCGAGGGTCAGAGACGTTGAAGCACTCCCAAGATCACAGATGGGAAAAGATGTTTCACTTAATATCAGGAGGAAGGTAGAATAAAACCTTAAGTTCAGGGGCCCCTCGGTGGCTCAGCTGGTTAAGCCTCTGCCTTCTGCCCAGATCATGGTCTTAGGGTCCTGGGATCAAGCCCAGAGTCTGCTTCTCCCTCTGTGTTCACTCTCTCTCAAATAAATGAAATCTTAAAAAAAAAACCCAAAAAACAAAAAAAACCGTTACGTTCATTAAGATTATAGAAAAATCTTAGACAACCATGGGAAATTTTGACATTTAACATTATGAGATATCCTTCATCTTCTTTCAGCAACAAATCAAATTTTCAATTTTCACCAATGTCGAGTTTCTACCAGTTAAAACAATCTGCTTCTCTCCCTGATTCCCTTTCCAGTTACCAATTTCATGAAAGGACAGTGTATCTCTGAAAGGAATGGTTCTCTCTCTTCCTAACAGAAGAAAATCATGTACTATTTCAAGTTCTTTTTAGATTATTTTTAATTATTTAGGTCATTTTAGATTATTTCTCCTCTAAAAATCATGCATTAACAACCAAGCCATGTTCTAAGATCTCATTTGACTTTGGATTGGTCAGTATAAACACTTCATTGTATCACTAGGTGGAAGTCCTTGGCCACCTTAAAACAAATATTTGAGAGCAGTTTCATGAGCAAAATGTTTCCATGGGTAGAGAAGATACTCTGAGGGAAAAAAAAAAAAAAAGTAAGGAAAACTGGAGGAACTTATAGCTACTGCAAGTTTCTTTTCTTAATCGTACTTAATTCATCTTATAAGTGAACTCTATTTGCACAGGCAAAAGCACACATTTTATTTAAGTGCACCAATTTGCAGAGAGCCCTGTACCTACTATAAACACGAACACACAGAGTCCTTTATACTTATTGTTTTTTTAATATTTTTATTTCATATCAAGGATTTCTACTGACGTCAATGGCAGTCTTAGGACTGGAATGAGTAGTAAAGATTTAACAGGCAGTGGCTCTAAGAGGGTTTTAGCTCATCCGCTGGAAAAAAAAAAAAGAAAAAAACAACCTTACATAAGTGATCTAGCTAACCCATGGATCCTAATTTAACAAATTTCATCCATTTCCATCTTTAGGAGTGGACTAGATAGCATCAGTAATAAGAATAATCGAACAAGACTTAAGGTTTCAGATACTTGAATGTTTTCGTTGGGTGGAAGCTTGTAAGGAATTACTTTCTCTTCCAACCCAACACTCTATTCCAACATTTCTATTTCCAAATAGTCTTTACCAGAATTTCCACAATTATATAGGGAAATAAAGGATTAGGATTCACATAAAATTCACTAATAAATTCACATTTGTATTGACACTTTACAAATTAGTCTCCAAACATCCTTCCTCTTTTAAGACTAGCTTCTATCCTCGTCCACTTTGCAAACATCTTTTTCAGAAAGTTTCTCAGAGGTTGTCAGGTAGGAAAATATCCCCAGGATCAGTTGCACTGTGAAACCCTGTATCAGATTCCTTGGAAGGAGACTATAACTTGCTGCTGAATGATATCTTCGTCTCCTCTGGTTTAAAAATAGCCTTTTCTGGGGCGCCTGGGTGGCTCAGTCAGTTAAGTGTCAGACTCTCGATTTTGGCTCAGGTGGTGATCTCAAGGTCTTGAGGTGGAGCCCCGTGTTGGGCTCCGCACTGACCATAGAGCCTGCTTAAGATTCTCTCTCTCCTTCTCCCTTTGCCCCTCCCCAGCTCTCTAAAAAAAAAAAAAAAAAAAAAAAAAATACTTACCTAAATAAAAAGAAAGAAAGAATATAGCCCTTTCCAGGTAATTCAGTCTCTGGCAGGAAAAAAAATTAGATTTCATATTTCCTCCTCTAGCCTCTGCACATTGTGTCTGGGTGTTCATACTAGAGCATGAGATCACTTCCCTGACCCAAGGAGATCCAAAAAAGGGGCTCAGTGCATATGCACCCAAAGAAAACCTAATCCCATTTTATAATCTTGGCAGCGCTTGGTGGGGAGGCAGCCAGTGGAATGGGTCATGTAACTTATTTGATTTGCCCCATTTCTGATAAGGAAAGAACTTAGAAGTTTTTCAGTTTCAGTTTTCTTAACAATAATGCAGGTCATTTTTCAGTCTTCAGAGAGGAAATCTGCATTAGTTGGACTCAGAGCTTTGCAGTCATTGTAATAACACACAGAAGTGTTTATGTGTATGGGACATACACATAATGTATGGGGGACCAAGTGAAAGAAATTTTGTACATTTCTTCTTCTTCTCCTCCTCCTCCTACTCCTTCTTCTTCTTCTTCTTCACTTCTAACTCCTCTTGTAACTGGTTATTCCAGCAGCGAATTTAGGGTTCTAGAAGCAGCTACTGACCATTCCGTATCCCTACATTATCTGTGATCTTGGGAGGAGAATAAAAATATCTGGCTTTGAAACCGATATGGGTCTTGGAGTGAAAGTGGGATCAGCTTCCTTACGTGGAATCCCCCACCCAGGGCTGCTTAGAGGGAAGCCTGCATTCCTCTTTTTCACTTTGTATGAAAAACAAAGTGCTAAGTCCTGTGCGAAGACGGAGGCAGCAAGTCTCACAACCCTGAATTTCCCGGCTCTCCCCGCTTCACCTCGTGACACCCCTCCCTGGGTCCCCATGAATCACACATCCCTCGTTTTTCCACCCAGCTTATCCAATGCCCGTGGAAGATGAATGGCTTTGACTAAAACAATTAAACAATGGCAAGACTCAAGTACAGCACAGAGTAAATCTTACTGCCCTGCAGAACTTCCTTTCTCTTTTTCCTGTTTCTGAGACCAGGTCTGGGTCTCTTGGCCATCCCTTGTATTTGCCGGAATTCTTCTAATCACTGGTGTTTCTCTTTAGAAATTGGAAATTCCGGTCATTTGTCTTTCCTCGATTTCTTTTCAGGAGGAAGCTGCGCTACGTTCGAACGCTCTACTAGAGAGAGCATGTGCAGATCTGGACGGCAGCTTGTAACTCTTTAGTGTTGGCTCCTGGGTCTGTCCTGTGAGGATCACTTTCTTACTTGCATGGCACAAAGAATGGTTGCCTTGCTTTGGCTTGTAGGATATCTGGGAAGACACAAAAATACAATGTTTTTAGAAGCAACTTGGAAACTTTAAAATGTGCTGAATAGGGGGCACCTGGGTGATTCAGTGGGTTGAATAGTTGACCCTTGATTTCTGCTTGAGTCATGATCTCAGGGTCCTAGGATCGAACCCCGCATGGGGATCCCCGTTGGTGGGGCTTGTAGTGCTTGAAGGTTTCTCTCCCTCTCCTCTTGCCCTCCCCTTATGCTCTCTCACTGTCTCTCTCTCTCCCTCTCTCAAATAAATAAATCTTTAAAAAAATAAAATGGGCTGAATAGGAAAAAGAATCAAACCAAGAAGTCTTATGACAAACTTACTACATTTGCTATTTTAGTACACATCATCAAAACTGACGAACACATGAGTTGAGAAGGAGCGAGGAAACATGAGCAAAGTCTATTCCAGTGTTTCATGGAATATTAGTTAATTGGGACAGAAGTACTAAGTTTTAGTTTTTAATGGTGAGTAGCAATTCTGGGTGGCTGTTGTTATCATTACATTTCAAATTTCTGCCTTACCATGAGATATAATTTGATCCAGGACCAAATCCTCCGTACCTGCAAAAGTATTTTGCCACTAATTTGTATCCTTCTGCAAATGCAACCATTAAAGTACTAAATTGTTCGACAACTAACAGAGTTTCTGGAGAGCAATTGTGGGTTTCCCCACTTCCTGCTCACAGAGCATGCAGGTTAAATTATATTCGGTTTGACTGCCAGGATATGTAGAAGGCAGCGCTTACCAGGGACCGGGATTGTGGGACTTTATAAGGGTGGTGCGATGCCTGGAGAGTGTAACACATTTTCAACAATGAACACCTTAGGGCCTTGACCTGAATGGCTCTCCTCTACGCAGCCCAGCGATGAGCTAGCTCACTCAGGCAGGCTACAAGGTTGCTAATATACAAATTCCCCCATATTTGGCATTCAAAAACATCAAATTTCTCATTCTAGCATATCTAAACACATAAACTTTGGACCTTCCAAATCCATCAGATGGTCCTTCTTCCTTCCCAAATCCTCTAGACAGAGATTTAGGGATCTCACACAACAAGGAGTCCAGATGCATCCATTGGAAAGAGACATCACATGGAATGGTGAAGTTTAGAGGACACCATTCACCCTACTTTCCTTGTGCTTGTAACCTTCTGCTTTTGGTTTTCCCTTTTCTTGACAGGAGAAAATAAGCAAGGTAAATGTCAGTCATTTGGGGACCACAGCCTTCAGGAAGCAACACAAGGTTTGACCCACCCCAAAAGTGAGAGAAAGACCCCTGTAAGTATCAAAGGGTCACATGACCTGACTTCGAAGGAACTCATGTATGTATGTACAGGGTTCCTCTATGAGTGGTCGTCCAAATCCCTATAGGAAGTGCAGAGATAGTGGGAGTAAAATGATGGATAAACCCCGCTCTTGAGGTTCCTTTGTAAAAATCCATGCACTTATGATTCTTAAAAAGGAGACTCAAAGAGAAGAAATTAAAGAGATTAAAAAACATACAAGGGGACAAACAGAATTTGGAAACGAATGTGGACACAAGGATACTTGGGAAGATGAAGGGGAAACCCACAATGAGGAGAGATGGAACAGAAGATAGACTCATCTACAAATTTTATCAGTTTTTAGGAATTGGGATAAAAGAGCCCCCCGAGGAATGATTCTGGAAGAAAAGGAGTCATCAATAGATTCCTGGGAATTTGACCCTTGATTAAATCTTCCTTGCCACAGGGACTCAAGTTTCCAAGGTTAAGGAGCCACAATCACTTATGTTCCCCATGAAGCTCTCCTCGTTCCTGTCAAGGTTGTTTATCAAGTAACAAGTGGCAGGTATTGATGACATGCAGCTGTGCAGAGAATGGGACGAGCTGGGCACCCCAAAGCCTGAGGGAGCTGCAGGACTTAAAAGCTATTGAAGGTTGAAGGGGCCAAGAGCTTAGGGCTTCCCCAAACAAAGGAGATCTGCGGCCCTCAGTATGGCCCCTTCAATCACACCTCTCCTCATTGGAGGGCGGCGGAGACAATAGAAATGGTGCCCGGGAGCCACACAGCCAGTAGGGTGCTCTCTCTGCGCATGCTTAATTGGGGCTTGTTGCTGCCTTTTCTTAAGACGACATAAACTGGGTGCTGGCTGCAGGCTATCGTGTCTCGGGAGTCTGATTGTCCGTTAGAAGTCAACACTGATCAGGTCTAATGGCTCTAAAGGAGAAAGAGGCAGAGTACGAAAACCCTTCTGTGGACTGGAAGAAGAGTGCTGGGGTTAGAGAGAATGTCCTGGCTCCAGGTTCCTAGAACTAGAACAGCTCAGATAGGTGCGCAGGTGGGAAGGCCAGAGAAAGATGAGCATGTGTTGAGCATGAGTGAATGATTCAAGGTTTCTGTGATGAAGAACATCTAGCGTGTAAACTCCCAGCGAGAATTTAAATTGATTTATGGAGAAAAAGAGCCGCCAACACCAAAATGTCCCCCTAAATACTGGTGACATGCTATATGTTTTTCCTAGTATTTTCCTACGACCCCAAAGAATCTCTTTGAATAGAAAAATAATAGAAGTTCATGACTTACTTAAACACCTGTGGTTTGGTGGTTTTGGGGTTGGATACAACATCGCTTTCCATACCAGTAATTTAGGTTAAAAGGAATTTAAGTAGCTGAAAGCTCCACACTGGATGCTGTTGCTTTGGGGTTCACTTGCTAATCATTCATTTATAGCATATCTTCTATGGAGATTTTCCTAAGTCCCATTTTTTTGAAAGCAGTCTCTTCTGACCATATTTTTCAAGGAAATAAAACGTGGTGGTGACTTGGGAGGCCCTTAAATGTCATTAGTGAGACTCATAAAGCCAGACAAAGACAAATAATGCAGGCACATGTCAACGGTTCCATATGACAAGAGCACGGGCCAGATGTCAAGAAGGCTAAGACAATAGTTTGGATGGAATCAAACAGCACATAGGAGGCAGCATTTAACCAAGCAATTAAGTAAAGTGTGTTGATTCAGATAATATGATGAAACGCAGTCGCTTCGTGGTTTAATTTTGATCCGGGGACTTTGTATCACAAGATCTACTCATCCAGGGGACACACTCTTGGAATTTAAATCTCCAAGATGACTCTAATAATGAGCTCAAGTTTCCGGGGAGTGCCAGGTGAATAATTACCTTACAAATCGAAACTTTGCTCAGTTAAGCTTTGGAAACATCTCCAACATTCCCGAAATGATCCAGTTGTTTCTATGCGTGACTGATCATTGTTTAATTTTTTACTTATTTTTGTTATTTTTTTTTTTTTACCTTTTGATCCCCCTTTACCCATATCTTCCTGTCCCCCTCCCCTCCCCCCACCCCAGCCAGCAATCTGTGTTCTGTATCCAGGAGCTTGGTTTTTGTTTTTGTTTTCGATTCCACGTATACAAGAGATCATACAGTATTGAATAACTGGTTTGCTTTGAATTATGAAAATGTTGCGAAGAGGTATAGATAGGGTACTTTCCCACGTTGGGGTATCCACAGGTTTTGTAATGCTTAAAGGTGAGTTAGTATTTTAACTAATTTAACAAAATAGCCTTGGAGGTCCGATTTAAAAGAAATAATTGAGTAGCTAATCTTAAAACTGAGATTTTTAAGGGATTTGTTTCCTCATTATAGTAATACCTTAGAACGCATGCAACCATTTATCCGTGGAAGTTAATTTTGTAATCAGTGACATGGATGGAAGGCAGTTGCAGGGACTGTACAAATCCAATAGCTCACAAAGTCCCTGGTTCAGCATGAGGAACAGGGAAAAGGTCACGGCTGATAAGATACGGGGATCCCATGTTTGGAGACTAACAATTTAACTTAGTAAACTTTAGTTAAAGTTGGAGCCTTGGCATTTCTAAAAGCATCTTGGTTCCTGACATTCTAACTGACTCAGGCTTAACTCAGTAGAAAAACCCTTGGTCATTTATTGTTATAAATGAGATGTTGTTCTAGTAAATTCAGTTACTAAATTCTTTTTTATTAAAATGATTTTATTTTTAAAGACAAGAAGATTGTGGTATCTTTACTTAAAATTGTTTTGAGCTGAAATAAATGTTTCTTGTTAAGGTGTGGTAATGCTGTATGCTTCAAAATCATGGCTCCAATTTTAGGTCCCATGGTCCTGGGTCCATGGTTCTTCCTTGGGTCTAGATCGGCAGGAGCCTGGTCTGGCTATGAGGAGTGGATCAAGCGAGTGAACTGACAGTGATGTTTCTGGAGATGAACACAACAGAAAGCAGATGGGGAGCTTATTCCTGTACACTGAGTCCACTTTTAGAATTCCAGATCGACACAATGCATTATGCAGGTATCTAAACCCCTGAGCAGTGGTAGTCTCTTTCCCAAATTTCCATAATCCCCTTGTAGTTAAATTTCCCTATGGCAGATATTTTCTGTCTCTCGAACAACATTCCCCAATGTTGGCCTTTTCCAGGACTTACTGAATGATGGGGCTTTGTCAGAATATTTCAGTTGTGACATCCCCAATTCTGAGCTATGTCGGATGGTATGATTGTCTTTTCTCCATGTTCATTTGCACAATGGAGATTTCAAGCTCCAGACTTTGCTACATGGCCCCCTCTTTCTAAAATGCCTTTTGCTTCACTTCATCACTAATCTAATGGTGAAAAGATTATGTCCTGATGCCTAGATTAACACTTTCCTTGGTTGTATTTTATACAGCTCTGACTTGAAAAGATGGAGTTTGGAAACTCAGTTTCACAGGTTCCCTACGCTAATGGTCTATTTGCTAAACTTCCATTAGCAATCGTACCTGCCAAATAAGTTGTTGTTAAGGCAACAACAACAACAACAAAATTCTATACTTGTTTGTTAAAAACAAAAACAAAAACAAAAACAGAGTTGAACAGAGTCAGAATCATCTAAACAGTTACCTCTTTTTTTATGCACCTAAAGCTACCCTTTATGGAGATTGATCAGTGTTAATATAGTCAGTCCCTTGCCCAAAGGGAAGCCCTGGACACTGAACTAAGGATCTAACCCATGGGGTTTCCTTTTTTTTTTTTTTAATTTATTTACTTGACAGACAGAGATCACAAGCAGGCAGAGAGGCGGGCAGAGAGAGGGGGAAAGCAGGCTCCCCGCCGAGCATAAAGCCCAATGCGGGGCTCGAACCCAGGACCCCAGGATCATGACCTGAGCCGAAGGCATAGACCTTAACCCACTGAGCCACCCATGTGCCCCAGATTTCCTTATTTTATAATTAATTCTCGACTGAATTTTTAAAAATATTTAATTTATTTATTCATTTGACAGAGAGAGAGATCACAAGTAGGCAGAGAGGCAGGCTGAGAGAAAGGGGGAAGCATGCTCCTCGCTGAGCAGAGAACCTGATTTGGGTCTTGATCCCAGGACCCTGAGATCATGACCTGAGCCGAAGGCAGAGGCTTAACCCACTGAGCCACCCAGTGGGTTTGTCCAAAATTTTTATTTTGGACATTTGTGTTTCCATGTTCACGGGGAGTCACCAGAGCTTTCTGGACCTGCCCCTGACCCCAGTCCCACAGATGTGCTTGGAAGTGATTTGCAGGGTCTGCTGAACCAGATGCCTAATGAAAGGTCTATTATAGAGGGGGAGTTCTCCCCCAGCTAACACCAGATTGCCCATATAATAATTAAAATAAATCTTTTTTTACAACAAAAAGCAGCTTACTTCTTTGGATGTCCACCCTGTCTTGCTTTCTCCCAATTCTCCTTGCAATTTGGCAAAACAAAGCTAGGGCCAATAATTAATGTTTTTTCCTTTCCTCCTTTACCTGGGTTGAACATTATGGACAGAGATTCAAGATGATTTATGACATCATCTCATCACCCAATATGGAAGAGCCATTTACATGAGAAAAGATGTTTCCGGATAGAAAAGAAAAGAAAAAAAAAAGACTCATCTGAAGAATAAAAGCCAATTTTATAAAATGTTAAATGCAACTTTTCACAAAAATTCAGGATGATATTGTGTCTCCTAGGCTAGACAGAGTAGCCAGGGAAAGAAATATTCAGCTGAAAGTAGGCTTCTGAGAAACAGAACAGGAATTATTAGCTCAGTTAGCATATCGAGAATAGATTCTGCAGAGAAATGAAGACAAAAGAAGCTAAAACATCCCCTGTTAGAGTTTGAAAAAGAATGAGGAGATGAAGACTAGAAAATAAAAATGAGAGACAAATTTAATAAGATCTAATAACAGAAATTATGGAAAAGGAAATAAAGACTGTGCAAAGCAAAAGCAAAACTCAAATCAAGGAAAAAAATATGAAAAAGCAAATCTCCAAGCCGAAAATGAATGGGATCCTTCCTATCAAAGGGGTTACAGCAAATTCTAAGAAAAAATAATGGAAAACTACAGAAACATATGTGTGTGTATATGCACATATATATAAAAACATATAAAACAAATATATGTATTCATAAATTTCAAAAATATATGGGGAAAAATCCTATAAACGTATGGGTATGTTGTTAAACTATCGCTTAGGTATCATAGAATCCTTTAAATAGTTTCAGAAATGCAAGGGCTCAGAATGTAGAACACCCAATTACTCTTCCTGAAAGAAACACTCTGGCCAACTGAACATAAATAAAAATAAATAATCCAATGATGGGAAAGATACGATAAAAGGAAAATGGTGATGAACAGTGAAGCCATTAAAATGTAATTTTATGAGTATTAGTGTTAATAGTATGAGTAAATGAGTAATTTGTATGAGTAAAATGTAATATATGAGTAATATAATGTCCTCATGACACCAAGAAAATGTACAAGTAGCTAGTCAAAGAATATGAAAGTTGGAAGATTGTTAGGCAGAAAGAAAATAAGGGCTTACCAAATTTCATATATATATATATTTTTTTTTCCCTAACAGAGCAATATAAACAGTTTTATCCTCATCAAGCACAGAGAAAGTTACATTCCTTTTATTTGGTATTCACCTGAATATTTGCTTACAAACAAAATCCAGCTCTGATTAACTAAGTGCACCTGGAAATCATGGCAAAGGTTTTAGGCAGCTCTCTTAATTGCCAGGGAGACTGAAGAAAGAGGTTTAGGCAGAGACAGAGGGAGGCAAATCACAAGCAGAATCCCGAGGGGGGAACATGATTTGTGTGTTTTCACCAGAACCATCATCCCAGGACCCTTGCCAGCGTGGTTGGCACCGCGGCTCTTAACACCATGACCGGCTTTGGGGTCTTAATTACACGGCAGCCCTTGGGAATAAGTTCTGCCTAAAACTGCATCTCCATCTCAAGAGAGTGACCGAAGGTACAAAGCCTTTGGTGGGGACATCCAACTGGCTGGGCTAACGACATTTGCTACCTCTTTGCTGCCAAAAGGATTCCTTCACCATCATCTTGGCCCCACCTGCCTATTGATGGGCTATGTCTGTAGTTTGCAAAACGTGTCCATTCCAGGCAATCAAACACACACACATGCAATGGTACATACACGTCCTCACGTTTTTAAATGTGGTGTTAAGTGAACCCCTTTGGTAGAAAAATAGAAAAGCATTGGGCTATATAAATTATATATATATATATATATATATATATATATATACACACACACACACACAATATTATAAAATAATAATAAATAATATAAATAAACTAAATAAAATATAATAAATAATAAAATAATAAAAATAAATTATATATATATATAATGTCAGGAAGAAAGAGAAAGTAAGGAATGTGTGTGTGTGTGTGTGTGTGTGTGTGTGTGTATATTTTTTTCCTCCCTTTGAGTCAGGCGTTTAGAGCAGCAAATGGGGACTATCACCCTAAGCATGACGGTGAAAGTCAGCACGAGTCCTCTCATTTTCTCACCAGCACATCTTACCCCTCCAGAGGTGGACCCCAGTCACATCGACATTTGGCAAGAAGACCAAATGCAGGATTGCAGAAATGAATGCTTATGTCTCTAACATAATGAGGCTTCAGATTCAGGTTAACCTAAAATGACTCTTTTCCCAGGGAATTTTACCTAAATGTCAAAAACTGTGTGCCAGGCCTGGCTCCAAATATTTTCATTGCCACCCTGATCTGGCCTAGAGACAGGAACATAACTTATAGAGGTTCCAGTTGCAGTGAATATACAGTGAGTCACTTTTATTTTTGTAAGGATTTCCCTGCCAAGTTCTAAAACATGGAAACTTACATTAGCACGCTTGAGACAGCACACAGTGTTTGAGGGCCTTCATTGATTTCTGCTTCTCAACACTCTTGGAAATTTAAAATGGCCCTGATTTTCAACTTTTTAAAATATTATTTTTATTCCTTTGCTAAATCTTGAGGTTTGAAGACGTCAAGATACCATCCATCTATTTTTTTTCTTTATTTAGATAATTTTGCAGTTACTCTACAACTATTCTCCTCTATATCAATGACCAATCCCAGAGAATATTATCTCCAGGATTTTCTGGAAAGATTACATTCTTCTCAAATGTAGATTTTATTCTGATGCTAAAAGTTAGAAAAACGGCTTCAGAGTGGAGACTTTTTAAATTTATTTTATTTTTATTTATTTATTTTGTTTATATATATATTTTAAATTTAATATCTTTGATACTGTCAAACCTCATAAAAACTATTTCAACTCATATCAAGACTACAGGACCCAGCTTACGTATCCAAATGTATGATGTTTCTGAGAGAAGGTTGGTGATGGTTTATTCATTAATCAACAAGTACTTAATGAACTGCCTCTGTAC
This sequence comes from Meles meles, assembly GCF_922984935.1. Lineage (NCBI taxonomy): Eukaryota > Metazoa > Chordata > Mammalia > Carnivora > Mustelidae > Meles > Meles meles. Next base: position 54,741,222 of record NC_060083.1, read on the forward strand.
CAAGTACACCTCTAGGCACTGGAAACGTGTCTTTGTGCAATAAAGACAAAATCCTGCCTGCGCTCACCTTCCACTCAGTGGGGAGAGGCAGGAAATAAATAAAACAACCCAGTTACAGGGCAGGTTGCAACATAGTAACTGACGTGCAGCAAAACACACAAGAAGGAGGGAAACGGGTTTGTAACTTTAAATGAGGTGGTTATGAAGGTCTTCCTTCCACTACACCACTTTAACACATGGACTTGAAGAATGTGAGCGATGATGGCCGTGACGTCTGGGCAAAGAACTCTCTGGTCGGAGGAAAGCGCCAGTAGAAATAGCATTTGAATGGCCTGTGAAAAGACCACAGGTTCTAGGGATCAGGTAGGGGTCCGTGTGGCGGCCGAGTGGACACAGCAGGTAGGCGGTGATCGCGTTGGTGGTGAGCATACCTGAAAGACAGTCAATGTCCTGTGACTCAGAAAATGGCATTAAGGGGTGCCTGGGTGGCTCAGTGGGTTAAAGCCTCTGCCTTCAGCTTAGGTCATGATCTCGGGGTCCTGGGATCGAGCCCAGCGTGGGGCTCTCTGCTCAGCAGGGAGCCTGCTTCCCCCTCTATCTCTGTCTGCTGCTCTGCCTGCTTGTGATCTCTGTCAAATAAATAAAATCTTAAAAAAAAAAAGAAAGAAAGAAAATGGCATTAAGCTCCCAAGGCCAAGGAGCACGATGAGATTCTGTCTGTGTTACACACAGCAGAGAAAGGGGAGTTTCAGCAAAAAGGAACCCTCAAGCTCTTCCATCCATGTGGATGGAATGGCGCCATGACACTTTGCACTTTAATTGCATAATGCAATTAAATTGCATTAATTTAAAGCAAGCTCCTAGATGCAAAGATGCCAGGTTAAGAACTGACAGAAAACACTTTTTTCAGATGTTTGTCATCGTTTAAATGTACATATTCTGAAGCCCAAGGAGGGAAGGTTCTGGTTTACTCTACACGATGGAGGTGAGATAGGTTTGAAGTTGGGTGTGAGTGAGTAGCCGGGCTAGCCTCCTGGCAGAGCAGGGGGGTTTGAGGGAAATGCCAGAGACAGACAGCCCTGCTGCTGCCCTAAGAACTGGAGACAGTAAATGCTCCCTATGACATGTCAGAGTTGAGAATTAGAGACTAAAAGTTAGGGGATCACACAGTCTCCCTTCTGAATTCAGTAGCAACACTTTCCCTTGGCCGAGAGTAAGAGTGTGTCAGCCTCTAATCTAACCTTCTCAGCAGATGTCAATAAATGTCTGTTGGATTCATCACTCGGGTTTATGCCATACCTAAGGAAAGTTCCTTGAGGCCCCTTAGTTCCACACCACAACCAAACCGCTCTTGTCTAATTTCTCCCAGCAGCTCTACACAAAAGCTCTCTGTGAAGAATGAAGACTTTGCCAAACTGGGAGCTCCCATTAGTTTTTTCTTAGTTTTATAAACCCATGATCCATCTCGATCCTTTCTTGTCTGATAAGGTTTTGATAGACTTGCTCACAGGTTGACTGGCTTGATCTAGAAACTTGTATTTTGTTTCGTTCTAGGGGTTTTTTTGTTGGTTTGTTTTTGCTTTGGTCTGTTAGCATATCCATAAAAACCTGATGGGCCAAAAGCTATACCTTGATAACACATGGTGCATAAAAAGGGAAGAGAGAAACAAGTATTTCTAAGATTCTGCTGTTTCAAAAATAAAGCGACATTATCTTGGTTATCATTGGTCACTGCTGTTGGAAGCACATTCTTTCACAAACGAAGACAATGACTTTGAAGCAAGTCAACAGCACACGGCTTATCATATGAAATCAGACTGACCGCATTTGAAAATTCATGCTGTTTCCGCTCTCGTATTTTCCAAGCTGAGTTACTCTATCCTGGCTGATAGAGTAATGGGGATTTTTGTCTAGCTCTTTCCTTACAATTCCCCATTACCTCTGTGATATCCCAACTGAAAGATCTTCTCTGCCTATGATTCTCTGTCTTGTTTCTCGAATTCCTCATATCGGTGAGATCCAAGATAATTATCTTTCTCTAATTGACTTATTTTGCTTAGTCATAGGGGAAGGGAGGGAAAAATGAAACAAGATGAAACCAGAGAGGGAGAGGAGCCATTGTAGGCTCTTAATCTCAGGAAACAAAGTGAGAGTTGCTGGAGGGGAGGGGCGTGGGAGGGGGTGTCTGGGTGATGGACACTGGGGAGGGTATGTGTTATGGTGAGTGCTGGGAAGTGTGTAAGACTGATGAATCACAGACCCATACCCGTGAAACAATACATTATAGGATAATAAAAAAAATGGTTATGATGGTAAAGAAAAGACAACAAATTTCTGACTTTTAACACGAAGCAGAAGCCCAAGGTAAGGAAGAGCGGGACACCAAGATAGGGTCAGCTCCTCCCTCTCAGGTGTAGGTGAGGCTAAATACCTTACACCCATCCACACAAGGTCACCTTTATGAACTTGTATTAAGTAACATGGTGATATTCATGAATTATTATTTGAGGACCGGACACAATAATATCTCTTCATTTAGTTATGTTAGAGCTAATAACCAGCAGAGCTGAGATTGGACAGAAGTCCATGTGTCCTCTAAATCCTTGAAATCCACTTTTTCACAATTATGGTCTTTCTTACATTCTTATGCTCTGCCTGGATTCTCCCATTTTTCTGAAAACTTTGATATTCTCAATGCTACTAATTGCAACAGAGGAAGTTCTTTGATAACAGAGCGTATTCTCCTGAATATGGCTGAGAGCCCCGGGCAGGGCATTCTTTTTTTTTTTTTTTTTTAAATCTCTAAGAGTTTATTTATTTATTAATTTAAGAGAGAGAGAGAACTCAGATAAGGGGAGAGGCAGGGAAGAGAGAGAGGGATAAGCAGGCTCCCCACTTAGGGCTTCAATTCCAGGACCCTAGGATCATGACCTGAGCCAAAGGCAGACGCTTCACCGACTGAGCCACCTAGGCGCCCGGGCCTGGCATTTTTAAGCGGTATGGTTGGAGCATCTCCTCAGCATCTAAGAGGATAATCAATATTACCCTCTGCTGTTGAGGGAAGAGCAGAATGTATCAATTTATTTACAGACCTATTCCCATTTTTTAAGCTTGCAGACTTAAAGATATACACATGGAGAAAGAAAAAATAAGAAAATGAGTTAGATATTCACTGCCACTCATGGACTCCCACCCCTCCCCCCTGCCCTTTGAACAGGATTGAACTGTGAATAGCAATTAAACTAAGAACCACCCTGAGTTCTGCATCAGATTCTGGGGACACTGGCAGACTCGTTATCACAGGGCACCTTCTCAGCATTCATGACCAATCCATATTACTTGAAAATCCTTACACAAAATGTGTTTTCATATATGAAATATCATTGTAAATGCAAAACATGCTCATTGAATACTATTAAAAATATACAGAAATTCTAGGGGCACCTGAGTGGCTCAGTTGGTTAAGCACCAGGATTCTTGGTTTCAACTGAGGTCATGATCTCAGAGGTCCTGGGATTGAGCCCCACATGGTCTGGCTCCCCACTGAGTGGGGAGGTCTGTTAGAGATGTTCTTTCTCTCTCTCTCTCTCTCTGCCTCTGCCCCTTCCCTAGCACTCACATGCGTGCTCACTATTTCTCTATGAAATAAATACATAAATATTTTTAAAAATATACAGAAATTCTATTCATAAGCCCATCAATAATAGGTAACATATGCAAACAACCCAAGCACATGCTTTACCAAAATTTTAAATCCTACATTTGAAAATTATAACATGGTATAACACAGCATATAATGCACTTTGGTTTACCATATTGTATAACACACAGTATACAACTTTCTATTTTATCGTAGATGGAACTAACTCATTCTTTTTAATGACTACATGGTATTCTATTAGACTTATCCTCTCTGCAACATTTCCAGTTTACTATTTTTAAAAACAAAGGTGGAATAAACATTTGTATACATATCTTTTTGTTTTTATGTTTCTAAAAGTTGCTAGACTTAGAAAGACCTGCTATGTAGGTGCATTACATAATTCAATAGATATAAGTTGGTTCACCAAAATTTTGATACTTTAAACTTCTACTGATAGTTAGAAGTAAATGAGTAATTTTTTTTCTAAAGTTGTCCAGCTGGGTATGACTTTTTGTGGTCTTTCCAATTGGATGAATAAAACATGATATCTCATTGTTAAATTCAGATAATTCCTTTACTGCAAGTTTGATACTTTTGAGAAATTTTATTAGCAGTGTGTATTTTTCTGTGAATTGCCTATTCATATCTTAATGTAATTTTATTATTGGAATGCAGACTGATTTCTGTCTTCCTGGTTGATTTTTATACACTTAGAGGCATTAATAATTTATTACCACATCTGTTGGAAATATTTTTGCTGGCTTGTCTTTCAAGAGTCACCCTGACTTTTGGTCTTTGTTTATTTGCTTGTTTTTTTGTTATACAAAATGTTAAATTTTAATTCAATTAGAAAAATAAATATTCCCTTTTCTGTTATTTGACTTAATGATATTCTTAAAAAGAACTTTCCACTTAAAATTTATTTTAAAACATCACCTATATTTGCTTTTATTCCATTAAAATCTCTATATTTATATTTAACTACTTGGGACAGAGAGCAAGTTTGGAATTCAAGCTTTAAAACATTTTTGTATTTATTTACTTTTAAAATACTTATACTTAAAGTCTAAGGGCTTTATGTACGGTACAGTACTCTTTCACAGAGCTGTATTTGAGGGTGGATAACATCATGAAGTATTTTTATGAATACGTATTTCACATTTAGCGAATATAACCATGTTAAGTAAATGTATATACACATAAAATTGTACTTATAAAAGTATATATGCATAATTATATTTAATATTAGGATTGTATACCTATATATAAATATAGTCTCATTTATCCATCAAATATTTTAATTTGCCTTGAATTGATATTTTAACCAAAATCTGAATCTAAGAATATTACAAACAGCAAAATTAATTTACACATAGAATTAGAGTTTTACCATTTTATATTTAATGTAGTTAACTGAAATTTTATGTTAGCTTTTCTGTATTCAACAAGTTTTGAAAATCTCTCTTTTTTTTTTAATCAAATTGTTTAAATAGGTTGGTTTCATGGTCTATTTCAGGAACCAACCCCAAGAAACATAAACTTAAGATAAATGGACCTAATTACTTAAAATGATGTATTCTGTCCTTTAAAATTTTTTTCAATATATACTTTATCTCATCCTACTTAATAACATAAACAGACATAACTGAACACACTTGTAAAATAATACCCTCTCCAGTTCATTATCCAGAACACAAACTTAAATCAGTTTATTTTTCAGGTTGATATGTAAATTGATTTTCAAGTGGTGATTTTTTTCATTTCTAATAATTTCCTAATATATTTACTTGCACAAAACCTGAGTGCCCTGTAATACAAAGGTAGCAGTTAACCTCATCCTGTGCTGAGAAAAGTTCAGAAATGTACGTAAAGGAGCCTCAAACAATTGACCTGCGTTGACTTACTTTGAAAACCAAAATTAAGATTAGAATAGCTTTAGACGATGTGATTTTTTTTTTCTCTCTTTTAGCTGCTGCTGTTTTCAGCATACTGGGACCAAGAGAAAAGAGAAATGCTGCTAAATGAATATGATTCTACTCATACTTCACCTAATATGTAGAAATTTGTTAATACTTATTAAGCATCTAAGATCCAATATGTGTTCTAAGAATGGAAAACAACAAGGCTCAACTCCAAAATAAAGGAGAGAGAGGGGGAAAAAAAAGATTACACCAATAAACATTAATTTGAACTCTGTTCTTAAAAAAAAAAAAGCCAGTATTAATCTTAATAAAATAGATCTCATAATTTGTGGCTTCCCCAAAGTTGAATCTTGATCTAATAAACATGTAAATTAGATGAAAATATTTCTCCATGGATATTTGCTTAAGTAGTTTCTAAATATCACTTTATGCAGAAAGACATGGTTTATTTTACTATGTTCTTGCAATTTAAAAAGAAAATTCATATTCCAAAGACTATCTAGAACATCCTTTAAATCGTTTTTTTTTCCCCCCAGCCCTGCGTTTTAAATTAACTGAAAGAAATAAAAAGAAGAGCCAGAGAAAAGCAGAGCAATGACAGGATGATTTTATTTTATGTATGAGTCTAAATGAGATTTTAGAGAATGCATACCATATTCCTTCACTGGATCTGTGTGGTCAAAGACCATTAGGCAACTTTGGAAGATTCCGTAGGGACACCTGGGGCCAGACGTTTCCATCCCACTGGACCGAGTCCACTGTTTGTCTTTCTGCATGGAGAATTAATAAATGTATCAATCTTCTACTAGCGGCCCTGAACTAGGGAACATAAAGGAAATAGAATAAGTGGGGGAAAAAAATCGCACATGTGCCTTTTCCTTCCCCCACCTCCCGATCCTCTCTCTTCTGTGCGTTGAAATTATTTTCCCTTCAGATTTTTTCATATTATTCTTTTTCCTCCCCCCCTTGTTATTAGTTATGTCTCTTAGCATTCCTGACTGCATTGCCCTTTGTCTGACTTAAAGTGATGTCTCCCAACCTGGACGGGGGCTGTAATTTAAAGGAATTAGCCACCTTTGCATACCTCCTGCTCTGAAGATCAGTCAGTGGCCTTGAAGTGTCTGATTTCATTAAATGATTTCAGTTTCAAGGGGGAAAAAAATTAAATGGAAAGTTAAGGAAACTGCAGTCAGGAAACAGGTATGGTGCCAACAGCCTCAGAGCACGGGATTCCGAAAGTCATTTCAACATTTCTGAACTGATAAGCTAATTAATTATTAAAACAGAAACACTCTGAGGGTACCTATGACCAAGGTTATAAATACACTCCTTTTCAATTCCTCTTTCTTTCTTTTTGTGTTCTGTAACTGCAGAGTTTTGCTTTTAAATTGCACCAAGATGATTCCGAGTCGATTACATAGGTTTCAAATCACAGCAAAGAATCAGAGGACCTAAGAAAAAAAATATAAATTGCATTTTTTAAAAAAAGTAACCTTTTTTTTTTAACATTTAAATCTTTGTTTTATACCACCTGGTTCAAGACTCTGCTGCAGCCAAATTTAGAAATATAGTGATAGGTATTGTGTATTCTGATAGATACCAGTATGAAAACTTTGTCCCCCACCTCTCAGCTTAGAACTACAATAGTTGGTTCATCACTCCTGTTACAAATGGCTAGAGAGTAAGAATAGTGAAAACAGAATGAAGCAAAAGTAATGATAATGATTGATAATGATATAAACAGTTCTGTGAATTTATTAATAAGAATTTTTTTGTGTGGGTTCATAGTCTTAAGAACTGGCACCCCAATTCTTCTAAGGCATTCTGTTTTCCTTTAGTCAAACACAATGATTAGTCATTTTGGTGTGAAAACATAGAAAGTGGAGGACAGCACAAATCCAAGAGCTGAACTGCAACGTTATCTCTGTGTTCAGTGTCCTCCTAAAAGGAGAGGAGAAACAAGCTGGGTGTGGTGATTAGATCCGAGAGCTCGGGTTTGTTGAAATGGCCAAGGTACTTTTAAAACACAGAGGTAGAACTACTGAGTTTTGTATAGTTGGCATCACTATTGAAAAAGTCTGTCACGTATATAATATAATATAATATAATATAATATAATATAATATATGTCTTTTGCTATCAGTTCGGTTTTATGTTTCTGTAGAAGTAAGAGAAAAGTACTGAGTGCTTTTCACAGCAGGAAAGGGACAATATATTCAACAGGTTACAATCGGGAAAATTGATTATTTTAATGGGGAGAATTTAATATAAGGAATTGATTAAGAGGGGTTTGGAGGATCACAAGGGCAAACGAGGAGCATGAGGGTAACCATGTTAGAAAATGTTGCAAAAGTAAAATGGCACCAGAGACTTGTTAAAATTGGTGAGACGGATTTTATTCAGATTGCTGCAACCCAGGAGAGAGGCTTCAGGTCAGAAGTGAGCATGACTCCACTGAAGCCAAAGGTGTGAGGGTTTCTAGGTGCTAGAGTGAGCAAAGAAAGAATGCTGGAGAACGTTACAAGGACAATGACATTAAGCCATCTGGGTTTGCTCAGTCGTCACTTACCCAAGTTAGCGTCCCAGCCTCCAACAGAGACAGAGACTGAAAGGGACTATCTTCCTTGATGGTTACATCACACAGGATGGATCCCAGGTTCTTGAAAAAGACATTCTTGAGTTGTAAAATTGACAAAAGACTGGGAGGAGATTCACATCTCAAAGGGGGCAGAAAAAGGAATCTGTCATTGCAAGTGTTCTAAGGTTGATGCTTTCTGAGAAACGAGGTCAGGGATCTATGGTCTAGAAGAAAGCTGTTCAGTCAAGTTGAGGAGAATGTTAGGTCATCGTGGGCGAGATGAAGGAACAAGGGGAAGAAATCACGAAATGTTTCTGAATACTAGAAGCTTGGCAGAGTAGACCATCCAGCTGGGACCCAAACTACAGAGGAAAGGACAGTGCTGGACCCTAGCACCTCTGGAATTCCTGGGAGAACTCTGACATTGGATCCCTATGCAGGTTTCTGAGAAGGGGTTGCTGACCGGTGGCCAACACCTCTGAGGAGGCACGATGGGCTGGTTCTGGGAAATCCTGACAAAGCTGGAAACTAGATTCAAGAAGCTAGAAGAAGTGGTGATCTGGGAGCAGATGACTTTACCTGGATAAAGTGCTATTACCAGGAATGGTGCTTTTGGCAACACGGAACAAACCAGAAGAAGAAAGTCTCCTGCTCCTCTCCTAGGTTTTTCATCGCCATTTACTCTTATCTACTGCAGAGTATCAAGCAGAAAGGCAGCTGGCAAAAAGGAAGGAAGGAAGGAGGAAGAAAGGAGGGGAGGGAAGACAGAAGGAGGGGAAGGAGGGAGGGTAGGAAGGAAAGAAGGAAGGAGGGAGGGAGGGAGTGAGGAGGGGAGGAATGAATGAATGAATGGAGGGAGGGAGGAAGGAAAAACAGAGTCAAAGAAATGCAGTATGCACAGTGTCATAGGGCAGAGTGTTAGAGGTTCTACTTGGAGATGAGAGACAATAACTTAACATGTGACCACCCAGAAGGGTAGCAAACCATCCATAAACTGAACCAAGTCAGCAGAATCAGGAATTAAGAGCTTGTAGGGATTGGTCTATCCAAACCCTTGCTTCCCAGCCCTAACCTGTGACTCCATGTAGAGACTAGAAGACATAGAAGATGGAAGTCCCTGGTCAAGGGGAGTAGAATTCCAGTGGGCTTTGTTTGACTCTCACAAGACAAGTGTACCAGTATGGGTCCAAACAGGAGATAGAGAGTACACAAAAGTTTCGTTTCGTTTTAACATTTTATTTATTTATTTGAGAGAAAGAGAACATGAGCAGGAGAAGGAGCACGGGGGAGGGAGAGAGACAAGGAGACTCTGTGCTGGGCTCGGGACTCCACATGGGGCTCAATCCCAGGACTCTGAGATCATGACCCGAGCCCAAACCAAGAATCCGATGATCAACCAACTGAACCTCCCATGTACCCCATACACAATAGTTGTTTAAAAAGCTAGAATGATTACTTTTAAAAAGGACCTTGTGTATTGTAAGCTTCCTTAAGCATTTGGGTAGATAGATAGTCATATCACAGTGATGCCAAGAATATAAAACTGTGTACTTAAAAGGAAGAACTGAGAGTTCTGGCTGTGTGGTTGGGGTGACCATCACCGGATGTTGTCACACTCACACTGTTCACACATGTACAGCTGTGGAAACCAACAGAATTTCAACAGGATAATTTGGTTGACTTTTGTTTATACAGTGATAACTAACCTTTCGTTGAGACTACAAAGCAGCAGAAATAAATTTTCTTTTTTCTTTTTTTTTTTTAAGATTTTATTTATTTATTTGACAGAGATCACAAGTAGAAAGAGAGGCAGGCAGAGAGAGAAGAGGAAGGAGGCTCCCTGCTGAGCAGAGAGCCCGATGCATGGCTCAATCCCAGGACCCTGGGATCATGACCTGAGCAGAAGGTAGAGACTTTAACACACTGAGCCACCCAGACACCCCAGAAATAAATTTTCTAAGACAAATTTTAAAAGAAAACTAAAATAATATTGGAAGTGCAAAGATATCTAACCGTTTAATCTCATATGTCAAGTAATTGGAGACACACTAACCCATGCATGCAGGACAAACTTTATGCTTATGAGAGTTAGTACATAGTCAAAGGGACAGAGTATCTTCCAGTCAATACCCCACCCGAACCAAAATATACTGATCCAACCAGAGACACACATTTTTGTTAGACATTGTCATCATTCCAAAAGGGTTAACATGTGTTAGTACATTCTCAAATGTTTACTTCCTCTGCATACGCCATTCCCCCCACATATTTATTCCCCATATGTGTTTGGTAACTTTAATTAATGGCTCTTTGCTTCCTTAATACAGAAACTGAAATTAGCTGTTGCCCTTCTTGGCCCTGTTTTGTGAAATGCTAATAGTGTTCATTCTGTGGCTTGGTCCGTAACAGAAGAGGAAATTGGAGATCTTGTTGATTAGCTAAGTAATCACATCAACCCAATTTTATTCATCCAACCTGCCATGTTTCCCCGGTCGAAAGCCTGCTTGCACTCATTCTTTTATTCTACATTTAATAAGTGCTTACTGGATAACAAATATGGCTAGATGATTTTTCTGCTTGAATTTTCTCAAGAGTTGATTTTAATTTTTTGTGTTATTTGTGTTCCAGGCTTCAACAGTATCTATGGTGAATAAGGGAAGACGAGTAGACAGTTAAGGAAATTCAGAAAACAATTATTTTGAAGGACAGAAAAAAATGCGTGCTCGGCCATAGTGTACATTTTGAACCAAGCAGTTTTGGGTTCCTGGGTTCCAATTCATCTGATATCAGCACAAATCCTGTGTTTCAGGATACGGGCTGGCACGTACTTCACTGTTAACGTAAATGAAAAAAGTGGGCTTTGGCACACTTTTACATTTGTGCATTTCTCTATCCCTAAGCAAAAATTGGGGGGCGCCTGGGTGGCTCAGTGGGTTAAAGCCTCTGCCTTCGGCTCAGGTCATGATCCCGGGGTCCTGGGATCGAGCCCCGCATCAGGCTCTCTGCTCAGCAGGGAGCCTGCTTCCTCCTCTCTCTCTGCCTGCCTCTCTGCCTGGTTGTGATCTCTCTCTGTCAAAAAAAAAAAAAAAAAAATTGGCTTCTGGGAGTAGAATGTGCAGGGTGTGGCTAATTAGCATCTATTAACTTCTACCTTTCACTCCAGAGAGGAGGAGACCTACAGTATGTTTGCTGATAATGTTTTCCTTATTGAGATGCTTATATTTATGCTTTATTTTGCTATATATTCAAATGCACGACTGGTGCTAAGTCATCTATAATTAAGCAAGTCTTTCAAATGTAGAATTTCATGTTCCTTATGTTTTAGTTCTTTCATCCTGCATGAATAAATAGTATTTTTGATAGTTAATTTTATTGAGCCCATATCCTAGGCCACACAATGCTCTAATCACACTTTCAGTGAATCAGCTCATTCAGTCTTTACAACACCTGCCTACCTACCTATGAGGTCAGCACTACATCTTGATTAAGTGAGTAATTTGCCTAAGACTGTACCATAAATCTTATGCCTATTTGACCATCACTGTCTCCAACAGTTAACAAGTATTGGCAGATTTCCATGCAATCGTGCTCAATACACTTTTGTGTATGTCATCTCATTTATTCCTCAAGGAATCCATATATTTTTTTTAAAGATTTTATGTATTTATTTGACAGGCAGAGATCACAAGTAGGCAGAGAGGCAGGCAGGGAGAGGTGGAAGCAGGCTCCCTGCTGAGCAGAGATCCAGATGCAGGGCTTGGTCCCAGGACCCTGGAATCATAACCTGATCCGAAGGCAGAGGCTTTAACCCATTGAGCCACCGAGGCACCCCCACAGGAATCCATATATTAAAGGCTCTGTGAAAATGAGAGTATTGAGGCCAAGACTGATAAGTGAGCTCATACAGATAGTCAGCAGTGAAGGGGACATTTGAACCGGGTCAAATTGCCTCCAGACGTTGGGCTCTGGATCAATTGGCTTCACCAGAATAAACAGCAAGAGAAAACCTGATTTTTTCAGAAATGTTGTCTACATCAGTAAAGCAAAAAAGAGAAAAGAATGACCATCATTTCTATTTTGGTAATAGAAAGGAAAAATCTAGGGTTTAGAACAAATAATGGTATTCTCTCTACAGAGGACCTCAGTGTGGTGTAGGTCAAGGTTGGTTCATTTGAGAAACCACCATGGAGAAATTAAAGCAAATGGGAAAACAAACAAAAAAGGGCACCGATTGTCTGCCTAGGATAGTGAGGTCTGTATTATGCTTAACGCGGGGACAAGCCCGATGGTTCTCAGTCAATGTCTCTTTTTCTTCCTATCCCAATACTCAACACTGAAGAAAATTGCAGGGTGGGATTATCTAGTGCATTGGATTAATCACCAAATAAACCATAGGGCTTGGATAATAGAGAGAAGTCTGACCTTCCTGTCCTCGGGAACAAAAAAATGGATATCTAAGAAAAGATAAGAAGGTTCAGGGGAAGAATTAATGAAGCAATCATGATCCATGGATAATGAAGATGAAGAAATTCTAGAATTATACCTCACAAGCCCCAGGAAGGGTCACAGAATTTTAAGGCATTTGTCTCCATTCTCATCCCATCCTGTTTGAACCTCCCCTTGTGCTGCCCCATCTGTAGGTTTTCTGATACCCAAGGGCAGTTATGTTTTCTTTCTCTTTTGGCGTCTTGTAGATTTTACGTTCATCTCTTGAGGCACATTGAGGTGATCTGCCAAATAACTCTTTTTGGCAAAAAGAGGACGCTGGGTTATTACTCTTTGGTCCAAATGAGCCAGACTGACTGTCTACACTGTGGGAATATGTCAGATAATTACTTTAACCATGTCTTTCCCTTTAGCTGTGTATACATGGTCCTCATCTTCTAGATAAACTTGGTTAAACCTCATATTGAATAATTACTGGCAAGTAGCCATGTGCCCAGAGTAATTTCATGTTCATCTTTGGTTTCTACAGGGTGCTAGTGACAAAAGCAGGTTTTGTTTATAGTTATGTTAAAAGGATTTTCTTTTCATAATTTAACAGAAAATCTCTAAAACATGAAGAAAAGAGCACTCAATTAAGTGTGGGTGGTTTTCAAATTTTCCTTGGGAATCACAGACACATTGCTAAGAGGAGGCTGATGTAGGTTAGCTTTTAGAAACAGAAAGGAAGTAGAAACGGTACCACATTGCTCCTGCCTGACAAATCGAGTAAGTGTCATTACATTTAAATCATGTCTTCTGATGTAATGTCCATCTCTCTTTTGAAAGTAAGGACCAGAGTTGTTGCATTTTATTACAGAAGATAAACAATTTGATTTCCCACGAATTGCTGTGTTTTGCAATTGTAGAGAGAGCAAAGAAAGAAGAAAGAAAGAGAAAGAAAGAAGACAAAAGGCAAATTCTGACTGTGTTTTATATTGGTTTTAGAACCAGAAGCAAGGATTTAAATATATCTCTCTTCTTTTCTTGTGAAGATACAAATCATTACCATCCCAATCTTGCAAAGCCTGTTTAGGAGGTTTAAATTAGATCACATAGAAAATGACTTTATAAACTGTCAAACACCAAATGCGAAATGTTCTTCCCTAATTATCAGAAAAGATGTTTTAAACTGGTTTAAGGTTTGCATGCATTTCAAGAACAGAACAAAAAACACATCATGTTGGGGTAGAATGGATTAGGGTGGCAAGAAAATGTCAGTCAAGAGACAGACAGCCCTGGGAATAATTAAATCAGAAAGAAAGCCACCCTCATGCAAAATTATACTTTCCTCTCTTTCACTGCCACAAAGGAAACCTAGGAATTCCAGAGAAAAGAGAGAGGAACATGAGTCGCAAGCAAATTTGTGATGTGTATGAACCCCTCCATGCTCTTAGATCAGAATTTGCCTTGCAGGACCTCTCCAGAGTACATGAATTCGAGTTCTTTTTAATTAAAATATATTTGACAGGTAACATTTTATACAATCGAAGTGTACAACATGTCGATTTGACACGTGTCTATATTTATAAATTGATTGTAATCGTAGCCATAGTTAATACCCCCATCCCGTCATCTAATTACCATTTCCTTTGTCTGGGGAATTACTAAGATCTAGTCTCTTAGCAAGTCTGATGACATGATGCAACATTGCCTGTATTCTCTCTACTGTGCATTACATCTCCAGGACTTCCTTGTCTTACAAGTTTGTACCCTTCAACAATATCTCTCCTATTCCCCACCATCAGCCCTGGTAACCCCTATTTTACTGTTTGCATGACTTTGGCTTTTCTAGATTCCACATATAAGTAATACAGTGGTTGTCTTTCTCTGACCTATCTCACTTAGCATAATGTCCTTGAGGTCTATCTTGATTGTTACCAACTGGTAGGTTTTCCTCCTTCCTCATGGCCAAGGAATATTCCACTGTGTGTGTGTGTGTGTGTGTGTGTGTGTGTGTGTAGTTCTATATTTATTATATATGTATATATCATCTAAATCCATACCTATCTATTTGCATATATACCTATATGCATATCTATACCTATTCATATCTACCTATATGCATATATAGTGTGTACAGATAATATAGTCATATGTGTATTATATATGTATATCCATATCTATCTATGTTGCACAGGGATAGATAGATATAGTATCTCCTTTATCCATTCATCTGTTGATGACACTTAGGTGGTTTCCATATCTTGGATATTATGAATAATGTTTTAATAAACATGGCAGTGCACATAGTTCTTTGACATCCTCTTCTCAAAAGAAAATCCTTTTTAAATTTTTTAAAAAAAAATTCATTTGAGAGAGAGAGAGAAAAGCAAGTGGGGGTAAGGGCCAGGAGGAGAAACAGATGCCCCACCGGGAAGCAGTCTGATGTGGGGTTCGATCCTAGGATCTCAGGATCATAACCTAAGCCAAAGGCAGATGCTTTACCAACTGAACCACCCAGGTGCCCCTCAAAAGAAAAATCCTTAAGGGCAGGGACATTGATTGTCTTCCTCACCATTTTTTCTCAAAACTGGAACACTGCCTAGTCCACAGTGGGACCTCAGTGAATATTTTCTGAATGAATGAAGGTATTTTAGGTAGCCAGGATAACCAAGCCAGGGACAAGAAGATAGGACAATGTGGTGAGCTGGGGAAAAAAAGCTGTATGAAGAAGGAGAGTAACAAAGAAAATTGAAAAGGCAGTTTAATGCCATGGGAGCATCTTGAAGGCAATAGCAGTATCTCATCAACATTCAGATGAAGAATTACATATCCACAGGTTTAATATGGTGTTGACCCAATTTTAAATTATTAGTGTGCTGCCTAAACCACTGAGAATGACAGCAAGGGGGACTTCCTTTGGGACACTATGATTCTATGGTGTCAAGCCCATTTCTTCATGGCATGTCTTATAGCTGCTTAACGAATTCTGAGCTAAGGAGATCATATGAAAATGACTATGTTTAATGTGGATAAAATGGATACACAAACATATGTGGTTTTCTAATGTAAAGTGGGACCATAAATGGAACAACTTTCTGGATAACTGCCTTGTCCACATGGAGAATTTCAACCAGAAAGTTAATAATGTGCTTCATCTCGATAAGTACCAGCATATTCTCTACCACGTAACTTCAAGTATCCATAACAACTTGAATTGCATTGACTTGATATAACAACTAGCGTTTCTACAAAGACTGTAATACACCAGTTATTTTGTATCAGATTACTTTGCACCAAGTTAAGTAACTCTATATTGAGAAAAAATTAGAAACATAGCACTGAATTTGAGAAAGAAAAGAAATGTTGCTTCCATGTGTATTCTAATAGCAGGAACCATCTCTCTATGTCAATTAAAAAAAAAAAAACACAAAGAAGCACTTCTGCTGAAAATTATCAGCTGTACCATAGTTACAAGCTGAAATAATTCTCAACAAGAACAAACCTTCCAACTACCCGAAAAAGTTGGAAAAAGAAACCAGAAGTACTTAGATTGTGTTTTAATCACAATCAATGAGAATTGATCACTACAGAAAACAGGAATCAACAGAGTGTAAAATCTCCTGTGGAGAAGCTTCTGATACAGTTACAATTTGGTATTAAGTGGAGTTCCAAGAATATTAACCATCTAGAAAGGGAGCTCATAGAAAGTTTCCAAAGATTTTTACATTACTACTGAAAGATCTAACATTATGCTAGGAAGTGGTGACTCAAATTACTGAGCCATTTTAAACATTGAAGAGAAATACCAAGAACTGAGAATCTTCATTTAATAAAAGAAAATCGGCATTTTTCTACTAAGACACCTATGAATGAAGAAGAGACCATCAGAAGGAAAGACGTAAATAGAATTGGAAAAGCTGTAGTCAAAGAGGTAAGTGGGAAGGAGAAGGGAGTTAAGTAAGAGTAAATAGTCAAAAGTTTCCAATGACCTACGATAAAATCTGATGGTTGAAAGCCTAATTAGCTGTCTCTCGTTTTCAGAAGCCATGTTTGTCGTCAAGATAAAGTTTTGTCTACATAAGACAGAGGAACAAGGAAAGTTTTTGTCTGTCTAGGCTTAATATCTGTAACACATATTCACTCCAGGAACAGCTCCTGTTCTCTGAAGGTCTCTCTTTTTTTTTTTTTTTTCCCTTTTTATTTATTTATTTTTTTTTCAGCGTAACAGTATTCATTCTTTTTGCACAACACCCAGTGCTCCATGCAAAACGTGCCCTCCCCATCACCCACCACCTGTTCCCCCAACCTCCCACCCCTGACCCTTCAAAACCCTCAGGTTGTTTTTCAGAGTCCATAGTCTCTTATGGTTCGCCTCCCCTCCCCAATGTCCATAGCCCGCTCCCCCTCTCCCAATCCCACCTCCCCCCAGGAACCCCCAGTTTGTTTTGTGAGATTAAGAGTCATTTATGGTTTGTCTCCCTCCCAATCCCATCTTGTTTCATTTATTCTTCTCCTATCCCCCTACCCCCCCATGTTGCTTCTCCATGTCCTCATATCAGGGAGATCATATGATAGTTGTCTTTCTCCGATTGACTTATTTCACTAAGCATGATACGCTCTAGTTCCATCCACGTCGTCGCAAATGGCAAGATTTCATTTCTTTTGATGGCTGCATAGTATTCCATTGTGTATATATACCACATATTCTTGATCCATTCATCTGTTGATGGACATCTAGGTTCTTTCCATAGTCTGGCTATTGTAGACATTGCTGCTATAAACATTCGGGTACACGTGCCCCTTCGGATCACTATGTTTGTATCTTTAGGGTAAATACCCAGTAGTGCAATTGCTGGGTCATAGGGTAGTTCTATTTTCAACATTTTGAGGAACCTCCATGCTGTTTTCCAGAGTGGTTGGACCAGCTTGCATTCCCACCAACAGTGGAGGAGGGTTCCCCTTTCTCCCCATCCTCTCCAGCATCTGTCATTTCCTGACTTGTTAATTTTAGCCATTCTGACTGGTGTGAGGTGATATCTCATTGTGGTTTTGATTTGTATTTCCCTGATGCCGAGTGACGTGGAGCACTTTTTCATGTGTCTGTTGGCCATCTGGATGTCTTCTTTGCAGAAATGTCTGTTCATGTCCTCTGCCCATTTCTTGATTGGATTGTTTGTTCTTTGGGTGTTGAGTTTGCTAAGTTCCTTATAGATTTTGGATACTAGCCCTTTATCTGATATGTCGTTTGCAAATATCTTCTCCCATTCTGTCAGCTGTCTTTTGGTTTTGTGAACTGTTTCCTTTGCTGTGCAAAAGCTTTTGATCTTGATGAAATCCCAATAGTTCATTTTTGCCCTTGCTTCCCTTGCCTTTGCCGTTGTTCCTAGGAAGATGTTGCTACGGCTGAGGTCGAAGAGGTTGCTGCCTGCATTCTCCTCAAGGATTTTGATGGATTCCTTTCTCACATTGAGGTCCTTCATCCATTTGGAGTCTATTTTCGTGTGTGGTGTAAGGAAGTGGTCCAATTTCATTTTTCTGCATGTGGCTGTCCAATTTTCCCAGCACCATTTATTGAAGAGGCTGTCTTTTTTCCATTGGACATTCTTTCCTGCTTTGTCGAAGATGAGTTGGCCATAGAGTTGAGGGTCGATTTCTGGGCTCTCTATTCTGTTCCACTGATCTATGTGTCTGTTTTTGTGCCAGTACCATGCTGTCTTGATGATGACAGCTTTGTAATAGAGCTTGAAGTCCGGAATTGTGATGCCACCAACTTTGGCTTTGTTCTTCAATATTCCTTTGGCTATTCGAGGTCTTTTCTGGTTCCATATAAATTTTAGGATTATTTGTTCCATTTCTTTGAAAAAAATGGATGGTATTTTGATAGGGATTGCATTAAATGTGTAGATTGCTTTAGGTAGCATGGACATTTTCACAATATTTATTCTTCCAATCCAGGAGCATGGAACATTTTTCCATTTTTTTGTGTCTTCCTCAATTTCTTTCATGAGTACTTTATAATTTTCTGTGTATAGATTCTTAGTCTCTTTGGTTAGGTTTATTCCTAGGTATCTTATAGTTTTGGGTACAATTGTAAATGGGATTGACTCCTTAATTTCTCTTTCTTCAGTCTTGTTGTTGGTGTACAGAAATGCAACTGATTTCTGTGCATTGATTTTATATCCTGACACTTTACTGAATTCCTGTACAAGTTCTAGCAGTTTTGGAGTGGAGTCTTTTGGGTTTTCCACATATAGTATCATATCATCTGCGAAGAGTGATAGTTTGACTTCTTCTTTACCAATTTGGATGCCTTTAATTTCTTTTTGTTGTCTGATTGCTGAGGCTAGGACTTCTAATACTATGTTGAATAGCAGTGGTGATAATGGACATCCCTGCCGTGTTCCTGACCTTAATGGAAAAGCTTTCAGTTTTTCTCCATTGAGAATGATATTTGCGGTGGGTTTTTCATAGATGGCTTTGATAATATTGAGGTATGTGCCCTCTATCCCTACACTTTGAAGAGTTTTGATCAGGAAGGGATGCTGTACTTTGTCAAATGCTTTTTCAGCATCTATTGAGAGTATCATATGGTTCTTGTTCTTTCTTTTATTAATGTGTTCTATCACATTGATTGATTTGCGGATGTTGAACCAACCCTGCAGCCCTGGAATAAATCCCACTTGATCGTGGTGAATAATCCTTTTAATGTACTGTTGAATCCTATTGGCTAGTATTTTGGCGAGAATTTTTGCGTCTGTGTTCATCAAGGATATTGGTCTGTAGTTCTCTTTTTTGGTGGGATCCTTGTCTGGTTTTGGGATCAAGGTGATGCTGGCCTCATAGAATGAGTTTGGAAGTTTTCCTTCCATTTCTATTTTTTGGAACAGTTTCAGGAGAATAGGAATGAGTTCTTCTTTAAATGTTTGGTAGAATTCCCCTGGGAAGCCGTCTGGCCCTGGGCTTTTGTTTGTTTGGAGATTTTTGATGACTGTTTCAATCTCCTTACTGGTTATGGGCCTGTTCAGGTTTTCTATTTCTTCCTGGTTCAGTTGTGGTAGTTTATATGTCTCTAGGAATGCATCCATTTCTTCCAGATTGGCCAATTTGTTGGCGTAGAGTTGCTCATAGTATGTTCTTATAATTGTCTGTATTTCTTTGGTGTTAGTTGTGATCTCTCCTCTTTCATTCATGATTTTATTGATTTGGGTCCTTTCTCTTTTCTTTTTGATGAGTCTGGCCAGGGGTTTATCAATCCTATTGATTCTTTCAAAGAACCAGCTCCTAGTTTCATTGATTTTTTCTATTGTTTTTTTGGTTTCTATTTCATTGATTTCTGCTCTGATCTTTATAATTTCTCTTCTCCTGCTGGGTTTAGGGTTTCTTTCTTGTTCTTTCTCCAGCTCCTTTACGTGTAGGGTTAGGTTGTGTACTTGAGACCTTTCTTGTTTCTTGAGAAAGGCTTGTACCGCTATATATTTTCCTCTCAGGACTGCCTTTGCTGTGTCCCACAGATTTTGAACTGTTGTGTTTTCATTATCATTTGTTTCCATGAATTTTTTCAATTCTTCTTTAATTTCCTGGTTGACCCATTCATTCTTTAGAAGGATGCTGTTTAGTCTCCATGTATTTGGGTTCTTTCCAGCTTTCGTCTTGTGATTGAGTTCTAGCTTCAGAGCATTGTGGTCTGAAAATATGCAGGGAATAATCCTAATCTTTTGATACCGGTTGAGACCTGATTTGTGACCCAGGATGTGATCTATTCTGGAGAAGGTTCCATGTGCACTAGAGAAGAATGTGTATTCTGTTGCTTTGGGATGAAATGTTCTGAATATATCTGTGATGTCCATCTGGTCCAGTGTGTCATTTAAGGCCTTTATTTCCTTGTTGATCTTTTGCTTGGATGATCTGTCCATTTCAGTGAGGGGAGTGTTAAAGTCCCCTACTATTATTGTATTATTATTGATGTGTTTCTTTGATTTTGTTATTAATTGGTTGATATAGTTGGCTGCTCCCACGTTAGGGGCATAGATATTTAAAATTGTTAGATCTTCTTGTTCGACAGACCCTTTGAGTAGGATATAGTGTCCTTCCTCATCTCTTATTATAGTCTTTGGCTTAAAATCTAATTGATCTGCTATAAGGATTGCCACCCCAGCTTTCTTCTGATGCCCATTAGCATGGTAAATTGTTTTCCACCCCCTCACTTTAAATCTGGAGGTGTCTTCGCGTCTAAAATGAGTTTCTTGTAGGCAACATACTGATGGGTTTTGTTTTTTTATCCATTCTGATACCCTGTGTCTTTTGATTGGGGCATTTAGCCCATTAACATTCAGGGTAACTATTGAGAGATATGAATTTAGTGCCATTATTAGCCTGTAAGGTGACTGTTACTGTATATTGTCTCTGTACCTTTCTGATCTACTACTTTTAGGCTCTCTCTTTGCTTAGAGGACCCCTTTCAATATTTCCTGGAGAGCTGGTTTGGTGTTTGCAAATTCTTTCAGTTTTTGTTTGTCCTGGAAGCTTTTGATCTCTCCTTCTATTTTCAATGATAGCCTAGCTGGATAGAGTATTCTTGGCTGCATGTTTTTCTCGTTGAGTGCTCTGAATATATCATGCCAGCTCTTTCTGGCCTGCCAGGTCTCTGTGGATAAGTCTGCCGCCAATCTAATATTTTTACCATTGTATGTTACTGATTTCTTTTCTCGGGCTGCTTTCAGGATTTTCTCTTTGTCACTAAGACTTGTAAATTTTACTATTAGGTGACGGGGTGTGGACCTATTCTTGTTGACTTTGAGGGGGGTTCTCTGCATCTCCTGGATTTTAATGCTTGTTCCCTTTGCCATATTAGGGAAATTCTCTCCAATGATTCTCTCCAATAGACCCTCTGCTCCCCTCTCTGTTTCTTCTTCTTCTGGAATCCCAATTATTCTAATGTTGTTTCGTCTTATGGTGTCACTTATCTCTCGAATTCTCCCCTCATGGTCCAGTAGCTGTTTGTCCCTCTTTTGCTCAGCTTCCTTATTCTCTGTCATTTGGTCTTCTATATCACTAATTCTTTCTTCTGCCTCATTGATCCTAGCAGTGAGAGCCTCCATTTTTGATTGCACCTCATTAATAGCTTTTTTGATTTCAACTTGGTTAGACTTTAGTTCTTTAATTTCTCCAGAAAGGGCTTTAATATCTCCAGAGAGGGTTTCTCTAATATCTTCCATGCCTTTTTCGAGCCCGGCTAGAATGTTCAGAATCGTCATTCTGAACTCTTGATCTGACATAGTACCAATGTCTGTGTTGATTAGGTCCCTAGCCTTCGGTACTGTCTCTTGTTCTTTTGTTTGTGGTGATTTTTTCCGCCTTGTCATTTTGTCCAGATAAGAGGATATGAAGGAGCAAATAAACTACTAATAGGGTGGCAAAGACCCCGGAAAAATGCGCTGTAACCAAATCAGAAGAGACCCCAAATTGTGGGGGGGGGGGGGAAGGGGATAAAAAACAGGTTCTGAAAAAAAAGAAAAAAAAAAAAAAGAAAAAAATTTAAAAAAGAAAACAAATAAAAAAATATAAAAAAGAAAGAAAAAATATATATATTTAGATGAACTAGTCAAAAAACGTTAAAAAAGAAAAGGGTAAAAGTTTTTAAAAAAATTTAGCAGAAGAAGAAAAAAGAAAAAAGAAAAAAAAATTGAAAAAAGAAAAAAAAATAAAAAATTGAAAAAAGAAAAAAAAATTGAAGTAGCCGCAAGACTAAAGAATCATGGGGAGAAAGCCATGAGTTCCGTGCTTTGCTTTCTCCTCCTCTGGAATTGCTCTGCTGTCTTAGGAATTGAACCTGCTTTCTCCTTGATAGATGAACTTCGTCCTGGCTGGATACTTTGTTGATCTTCTGGGGGAGGGGCCTGTTGTAGTGACTCTCAAGTGTCTTTGCCCGAGGCGGGATTGCACCGCCCTTACCGGCGGCCGGACTAAGTAATCGGCTCGGGTTCGCTTTTGGGAGCTTCTGTTCCCTGAACGCTTTCCGTAGAGTTCCGGAGGACGGGAATGAAAATGGCGGCCTCCCAGTCTCCAGCCCGGAGGAGCCGAGAGCCTGGGGCCCCACTCCTCAGTGCGCCCCCAGAGGACAGCACCCAATCACTCCCGTATCCCCAGCCTCTAGCCGCGCTCCGAGCTCACCCAGCCCGCGACCAGTTCAAGGTAACCCCGAGCTGAGAGTTCAGTCCTCGGCTCTGTCTTTGCAGCCGGTTTGTCCGTTCTAATACCTGCGAGCTCTCCGACACTCTGACACCCCCGATCCTTCTGTGACCTTGCGGGGCCTGGGGCCACGCTGGCCCCGCGTGGGCTTCACCCCGGTTTAGCCCCTGGAGCAATGTCCCTCAGTGGAACAGACTTTTAAAAGTCCTGATTTTGTGCTCCGTTCCTCCGCCGCTTGCCGGGAGCCGGCCCCTCCCCCCGCGGTCTATCTTCCCGTCGTTTTAGATTCACTTCTCCGCCAGTCCTACCTTTCAGAAAGTGGTTGATTTTCTGTTTCTAGAGTTGCTGTTCTTCTTCTCTTCGCTCTCCCGTTGGATTTGTAGGTGTTTGCTATGTTTAGATAAGCTATCTAGCTGATCTCCTGCTACCTGATGTAGTCTCAGGCTGCTACTTCTCCGCCATCTTGACTCCTCCTCTGAAGGTCTCTCTTTATGTCTCCATTATACTTCCTGTGACATGGGTTTCACTGGGTGTGTATGTGTGTATGTGTGTTGTGTGTGTGTGCGTGTGCACACGTATGCTTGTATATAACATTGTTGTTGCTGATGTTGCTTCCTTTCCCTTTGTTACTGGATGCTCCTTCCTTGTCCAGCTCATTTGTGCTGAGGACCCCAATGGACTGCCAGATTTCCTCTTTCTTTATTTTGTTGTTGTTGTTACTGTTGTTGTTATTATTATTATCTTATCGAGGGATAAAGAGGTAGACGTTGGGAATCTTCAAACTCTCTTCTGAGACTGCTGATTATTCCCACGCTTCTGTAAGTGAAGATTTTCCTGTTTACCTGGCAGTTGTAGAAGACAATGGTGCATCAGATGATAATGAAACTTGATCTTTTAATACATTGTAACTGACTTTGAAGGTGATCCAATTCAGAATAAATTATTACCTTTATTTTTTTTTCATCCACCATCTTTCATTGAGCACCACTGGGCATGGCAGGTCTGAAGGACTCAGTGGGTGTACTCAGATAAATATTTTTTGTAAAATATTTTACAAATATTTGTATTTACAAGTATTTATAAATACTTGGCTGCCAGCTACAATCCTTCTCCATCACACAAATCCTTGCAAAACGTTTGGATTTCTACTCCACGTATTCACAATGAATCTAAGAAAAATGCTTTTCAGATAACATGTTCTTTTGCTTGAAATAACAAACTCTTCAGAAATGATGACATCTCTACATAAAACTTCGTGGAAAAATATTAGTGTAACTATTTCTTCATAAGTTGAAGATATCTGAATCAAAAAGAACAGTGGGTGATGTGGGGGTAATTCTGTTCCATCCTTTTAAGCCTGCAGATTTGCTCTGTTCTGTTAGACTTGGTTGTAATTCTCCATGTAGCAACACAGATTTTGAATTTCATGGAAATTCCTCTTAAATCCTTATAATGGTCTTGCTGTCAGGCTTAATTTTTAATGATAGGCACTTCTGTTTACTTTTGTTGTTGTTGGTTTGATTATTTTCTTAAGTGTCTAGTGGCAAATTGGAATGGGCTGCACAATGTTCTTTTAGGCCAGCCCCATTTTAGACTAAAGATGGCATTGTTCAATTCTTCATATTCTTTTCTTGTTGTTTGTTTCTTTTCTATCTTTCCATTCAATGCCAACCCAGGATCAGAAATGTTTTACCAACATCTGTTTATTATTTTATTTAAACTCAAGGGACATAAGACTGTACACACGCACAATGTTTATAGGTTTGCACATAGCCCTCAGATGACGTCCTCACATTTATTCTTGATGATTTGGCTCCAAATCCATCTTTTAGAATCAATTTTTTTTTTCTTGCCTTCAAAGCCAAGCATGTTTCTAAATGGTACTGGTTGGATGATAACAACAGAATCTGAAACCAGCCAACGTTTTATGTTTTATGTTCAGAACTAACAAACACATCCCATGGCTTACACGAGTGCCTTTACAACAAAGCCAAAAGAGTGTGAGCTCAATCACGACCACTTCCTCAGAGGAGTATGGAAGAATTAAGGAACTCTCGTGGAATTAGAGAATTATGGAAAAGTCAGGATGCTCTTGCCCTCTACCTGATTTGTTGATTAATGAATAAAGGGTCAGGTATTTTGTTTTTCACTTTCAAAAAACTCCATAAGAAGCATTTTATGATTGTGGTAGATTATTTTATACTTTCGAGTAGAAGTAACATGTTTCTAAAGTTACAGAGCTGTCCACATCCTATTCCAAATCCTTGAGGTGTACTGTAAACAGATCACCTTTCTGGCCTGTTAATTTTACCTTGAATTTCACACTCTGTCCTTAAACCTATGTCTTTCATTGGTGCTCAGTCAAAACAGATTTACAGGGCAAACTCTTTGATGGGAGGAGGACTAGAGTTATCATAGAAGGGGAGAATTTCTTTTGTAATACTTCGGTCAAGTTAGAAATGTCAATTTCAACACTATCTAGTAAGTAAGGTCCTAACTCAGGCAATTCTGACTGAATATACTTTTTCCAAGTCGTATCACTAATGAAGATGGCATAGATTATTCTGCACAGACTAATTTAAGTTGCACCTTAAATAACATTGTGCTACCATTTCCCAAGCACTATTCACTCTATATAGCTCAGTAGTGTGATTGTTATTTAATAAAGGGAAAATAAGTATGAAGCAAAAAATTGAAAAGTAAAGAGCTTTAATTTATATTTCTCACCTTTTTTGTAGATAGATTATAGATATTCACGGGGGAAACACATATTGCTCAACTCCAATAATTTTTTGAAGACTAAAAAGCTATTTTCTTTGGAATTTTTAATTATAAACTTTTATTTCCTGAACCACTAAGTTGTTATAGACATATAAAATATTCCTATGGTTAGGGTCACTGGGTGATGCAGTCGGTTGAGCATCTGACTCTTGGTTTCAGTTCAGGTCATGATCTCAGGGTCATGGGATCGAGTCCTGAATCAGGCTTGTGTGCTCAGTGTGGAGTCTGCTTGGGATTCTCTCTCCCTCGCCCTCTGTGCCCATCCCCAAAGTAAATAAATAAATCTTAAAAAAATAGTCCTACAGTTACAATTTTATTGGTTTTTAAAAAATACAGACAATGTCCTACTGGCCCAAAATTTACACTGATATATATATACATATATATATATATTTTTTTTCCAAAATTAAGGATAACCTTTAAAAGGACATCTTGATGATTGTTAAGTCTCCCACCCATACTTGGTTTGGATTTGGAAGTTCTTTGCATTTGTGTGGGGTTTGTTTACATCTTTTATTCTCCATAAACTAAACTATCAAAATATATATTTATTCACTTGTATATCAAGTTATCATCATGAGCTTTTGTTTAAATAGAATAAGTAATGGCTCTGACTTATCTCTTTCAAGATCTTTGAGACTCTGCAAGTAACGGAGTCTAAGTGACTTGTCTCTGCTCGCCGAGTTGGTAAGGAGTAGAAATGGTCATTACGAGGCAACTTGACTCCTGGTCAAGAACTCAGCAGAGATAGCATCATTTAATCTAAAATTGACAGATTTAAAAAAGAGAAAAAGAAAATAACCAGCTGTATTCATATCCCAACGATCCTTATTCTTCCAGCTAGTATAGTTGGAGGCCAGGATTTCAGAGTCAAAAGGAACTTATGTCAAACATCAGTCGACTAGCTTTGTGACTTGGGACTAAGTTATGCTTTATTTATCCTTCTGTAAAATAGAGTAGAAACAGTTCAATTATTGAATAATATAATAACTGTTTGAAAGCTCCTGTCATATGGAGAATATGTAGTAAATGGTTATATATTTGTATGTGCATATATATATGTATATATGTATATTTATAGAAAACATTAAATTATGATGGATTTTATTATTCCTCACACCTAAAATTCTAAGGTTATCATTCTAATGTTATGCAACAGTGTTTATATTTGAGCTAAAAAGCATGAAGTCTATTATAAATTGTCACAGGAGAAACAAATGAATACAGTAATCTTCAGTTCTCCACTGAGTGGTGTTGAGCTTTTCAGGAGACATTTTGCAACATCTGGAGACATTTTTTGGTTATCACAATGGAGAAGAGAGGGAAGGTGCCCTGGCATTGAGTGGGTAGCATCCAGGGATGTTGCTAAATACTCTAGAATGTATAAGACAGACCCCACAATAATAAATAATCTGGCCTAAAATAACAGGATAGAGATGCAGAAATCCTGGAAAACATTAAAAACATTCTAAAGTTCCTCACCTCAAGTGACCTGATGACAAAAATGGATTCTCATTGCCCACAAGGTAAATTCAAATGAGATTATGGCTTGGGTTTAATTATGTTCAATCCAACTTATCACAACTAACCTTTACTTCAGATACATAGTCTTCCGATACCCTTTTCAGTTTTCAACTGTTTTGTATCATATTCATTAAATATAATCACAATATATTACATATAGAAATTGAGGACACAATTATAAATGCCATGATTCAAGAAATACTGTTTTAATTTAGCTTGTCGAACCCATGAGCTCACCTAGTTCTTATTGAACTTGCTGGCTTGGGAATATTTATGTATGGGTATGCATGCATATATAGACCCACATATATATACATACATACTTACATACAAGTACATATACATACATATATGGGCTTTCCAGTGCAACAGACAGCAAACATGAAGGAAGATTTCTAATTGAAGATCCACCTAATTCTCCTAAATAGTCAATCATCTGGCTGAGATATTTCAGGTTTAAAAATGTTTCTGCTTAACAACAAGCCAACAGATGACTGCCAAGGTATACTTCAGATTATTGTGATCATCTTTTTCTTCATTTTTTTCCTTGCCCCCCATGTATCCTTGAAAACTGAGAGACTGAAGAACAATTCTGTCTAATTTCCTTGACCGGATTATAAAGGTTATTTTCCAACCAGGGTACATGCACTCTGCTGAGTCAAAAACACTATATAGGATCTGGGTGCCCCCTCAAAAAAAATAAAAATAAAAATAAAAAGACTATTTAGAGGTGCTGGAATCCTAGTAAAAGGATTATGTTATACTTTTCTTCTCCTCATTTTTCTCTCTTTTCATTTCTCTAAGTTTCTCCTTAGTTGAGACAAAAGGACAGTATCTCTAGACTTTCGGACTGAAAACCTTGACTAATTCTCCACCAACCATGTCACTGATGAACTCTGATCTCGACCACATGTTTTTTTTTTTTAACCTTCATCACACTTTTAAAATGAGGTAATACTTGCAACACAAAGGTTTTCATATATATATATATATATATATATACACACACACACATATATATACATATATATATATTCGAAATATTAACTAAGGTATAGAGATGCATTTTTTAAAATCTCCAAATGATTGTTTACTTACTTAAAAATCACCTGACTGGAGGAATTTAAAAAATATTCCTACTGCCTAGATTAGGAAACCGAAACTCAAACAAAGAAACAAAATAGGTTTCCCTATTTTGGGAGTAGGAGCTACTCTCCTGGAAATGATGGACCCAGTATTCAATTCAGGCATTTGTCACCACTTAATGTCACCGGTTGGTGCTGCTCAAGGAATGGGAGGCTCGAGATAAGGCCATTCACTCACAATCAACATGAAGAAATCATTTTTTAAAAATTGCTGGGGCTCATGAGTGGCTCAGTGGGTTAAGCCTCTGCCTTCAGCTCAGGTTATGAGCCCAGGGTCCTCGGATGGAGCCCCAGGTCGGGCTCTCCGCTTAGTGGGGAGCCTGCCGCCCGCCCCCCGCTTCCGTCTGCCTCTCTGCCTACTTGTGATCTCTGTCTGTCAAATAAATAAAACCTTTTAAAAAATTGTTGTACATGTTAATAATTATAATGCATGAATTTATCATTCTTCTATCAGACAGCAGCCTTGGTTTTACTCACCTTACTCAGAAATCCTAACATGCAGCATAAACGGATTGAACACTGAGGACATTTCTAAAAGGTTAAAAAAAAAAAAAAATGTCCACAATCCATCTAGCTTGTCTTCAGATCAAACAGGCTGTGTGCACGTGTGTGCATGCGCGAGTGTGGGCCTGTGGCCTGACCAAGCTTCCTATGTGGTGTGTGTAGCCAGTGACATTAGCATAACGCATCCTCCCTACACCTCAAGGTGACTCTAAGAAAAAATTCCTGTCATCAGTATCTGAGCCGGTAGTTTAAAAAGTAAAATGTTTCAAGTCTTTCAAATTCTGCTCTTGAAGGAAATACCTAGAAAAACCGTCTTTGGCATGTCCCATACTTCTTGTTCAGGAAACCACTCAAAATGTCCAAGATTTATTCTCTATGTTTGAAACAAAATGCTTTTTGTTTCATCAGAATTTTTTTTTTGAAAGATATTTGTTTTCAATGTTTGTCACCACCTGTAAGTAAAATAAAACATAAAGGACTTTCATACTGGAGACATTTTGTTCTGCCGGTCCCCAATCTAGGCTTTCTGAATGACGCCACTGAGGAAGAATATTTCTTTTCAGTCCTATTAAATGTTAACTCTTGTCGGGCCTCTTAGAGGACTGCAGAGACTGCTTGCGAATTTCCTAGACTGGCTATGAGTTTAGGGTCCTCAGGATTTCTCCTCACAGAACATTCTTACTCATTTAGAATATTTCTTCTCAAAAAAAAAAAAGGAGGAAAGAAAAATAACATCCTTTCCTGTTGTGAAAAGGTTTCAGATTCCAAAATCTAGTATTTCTACATTGGTAAAATATGCTATTAATTAGAGTTAGGAAAAAATAATAAAGAAGTACCTCACCTTTCATCTGAGACTTCTAAGAACATTAGACAGTAGGGAAGTTTCACAGACTCACACCAGGAGACAGAACCTATAGTCAAACCTGGAAGAAAATTTCAAATGACATGGTTTTTAAAATAAGCAATGATTGTGAATCTGGATATCTGTGGTAGGTTGTTTGCAGAAGTGGCCAAAATCATGATTCTCCCTGTATCCTCAGCACAGTTTTGGTCCCTCTCACAATGACTCTGGATTTAGGCAAAGGAACTTTGTACATCAATACTTGATGTACTCGAGACACGAAAAGTGTTTGAACCTTTAGATCTGGGAAGCCTGTGACCACTCTCGTGTGACTGAGTCTTGGCGATCTTGCGGGAAGATGAGAGACTATGGGACCTACTCACCTCATCACTTCTCCTGGACTTAAGCTAAGCATCGGGCTATCAGTGAGGGCCTCCTAGACCAGCCTCAGGCAAACTAACCCAAACTGAAAGAACTACTCAGCTGATCCAAAGATGTATGAAAATTTGATTACTATATATTGGAGTCGGTTTGCAATACTTAAAACAAGGGATCCCATCTAAGAGCCAGGATTTGCAGAGATTTTTAATCTTCCAGAAGATTAAAGAAGGAAGGAAGGAACGGGTGCCCACAATGGAAATTTTGAAGGGAATTTACTGAAGGGGTTATTTATAGAAGTGCAGGCAGGGACAAGTTAACTCTTGAGTGATGCTGAGACTTTCAGAACTAGCGACATGGGGTTGGTTTACCACGTCCATCCCAAGGGGTTTTACCATCCCAAGGGGTTCCGTGGGATCTGGTGAAAATAGTGGGAGGGAGAAGTGGAAGAGAAGCCTGCCAAAGAACCAGAGTTTCAGGAAAGACAGTCATAGGGGCTGAAGTAGAGATAGAGCAGGGAAGGAATGTTCAGGTAATCTTCTCCCTGTTCTCTTGTTGGCCAACCAAATCAGAAGCCAGAAGGCAAGGACGTGTGGGGGATTTCTCCTCCCACAAGCCTCCCAGGCTATAGGACAGGGCAGAGCAGCAGGGAGCGTGGGTGTGCAGGGAGAGTGGAGAGGAGGTGGGTCCAGTTCTACCCAAGAACAAGGAGGTCTTCACGACGTCTTTCTTCACTTGCTCAGCCCACAACAGCAACAAGTTCAGGGTCAAGTCAAAGGCAGCCACTCAAGGGTACTGCTGTCTAAAATTGGGAAATAGCACTGTGTTGGTCTTGGAATTCGATTAAGTGGGATTTGAGTTCTGTTTCTGGCCTGAACTGCTGGGTAACAGGCAGCTAGCCTGCCCTGAGTCTCAGTGTTACCCGCTGTGCAAATGGAACAATAACAAATTCTAAAAAGAGGTTTGCAAGGATACTTCGCGTGTCAATACTAGTTCCTTCCATGCTAGAAACATCACCGCTACTCACAACTAGCCTTTAAAAATGTCACATTGCATTTCAAAATATGGATCACTGCCTAAATGAAAATCCCCAGATCTCAAGCAGTAAGCTACCAGATTCCAAAACGTTCACTTTTCTTTTTCTTAATCTTTCGAAGTTTTAAATAAATCCTACTTTTATGCACACCGGGGCCTATATCGTTTCAGAGGTTGGTTCCCTAATCCTTATTTTTCTTCCTCAAAGTTCTCGTACGCCCACACACCATGACACACGTTTCTTTTCTTCTATGGCTCAAATATTCGTTTCTTAGCAAACACAGTTCAGCACCAAATCACAATTTCCAGGCAAATGAGATCAAGGCCAGAGACTTTTCAAAATCGCTGGATTGTATACTTACAGAAATACCACCCTGCATTTCATTATTAATCAAATCCATTGGCATGCCCCTTATATGCTTTAGATTCTTATTGTAACTGGTCTTAATTCTGTCTTTGGGATATTGTGCATTCTCCAAGATCCTGTTGGCCAACAGAGCCTGCGCTGAATGTGAAAATGTGCATGTTTGATGTAGCTTGTGATGTGAGGAAACGATCTTACAGCCTTAAAATCCTTCATTAAATTAAATATTATCTTAAGAAATCCTAATTAACTTAATCTTCATCTCCATCTTCATTTTTGTCTCTGTGACTTCATTCGAGGCTGGCCTGCCTATGACCTGGAGCACATTGGCTTCACATTAGATAAAATGTTACCAAAGCCTCTGAAAATAACCTTTTAATTACCTTTTAAACCCCAAAAAGAGAATTTGGTTTTTAGTGTGACATCATCCCAGGATGGTTTTAGCACACTAATTTTATTCCCTTGCTGTGCTAATTTATCTTGGTTTACAGAGATAACCAACCAGATGTTGAAATATTAAAACGCGTTATCTCTGTGCATTTCTACTCGTACAAAGAGGTTGCAACCAGAGAATACCTCAACATTTCCCTGCATTTATTAATGACACATTTATTTTATAGTGTCTTAAAAGGAACACCGCAAATCAGAGTCTGATTGGCATAATAACAAAGATTCTGAGGGAGTAGATATGCCTTACAGACACAATGACAAGTGATCATTTTTGAAGTCATTGAAATAATGCCAAAGCAATTCTAGAGTAACACCCACAAATCGTCCTCTGCACTCCAGATGGGCTGTATCACAAAGTCAACACCACAATTCACAAGATGGTACTCTACTTTTTTTTTTCCTGAAGATGAACTTTAGCTTAAAAAAGGACGTCCTAGTAAACCAATTTCAGAATTACAAATTTGCAATTTTTTCAAGTCTTTTTAACAGCATTCCTTCCACTTGTGGAAACAAGATTCTTACAAATGTATCTCATCATTAGTTCACTGTTGGACCCATGAGCACTGGTCAGCAGCTGTTTTTGGCACTTGTTTCCCTTCATAGAAACCTAGTGATGTAGATTCTTAAAAATATAAAAAAAAATAAAATAAAATCTGGTGGGTTTTTGCAAAAAATGTACACATTTAAGTATAAGATGATTGAATGGAAGCAATTGACTTATCCAGCCACGCACTTAAAAATATTTTCTAATCACTGGGCTGGAAATGGAGGGCAAATGTGAAAGAATCATATTTAAGTTCTATAAAGTGAGAAACTTTGAGTATTTACTATAAATGTTGATCACTATAGAAGGAATAAGTACAGGCACATTTATTCTGCACTGGCCTGAAGTGTCTTGGGAGAGAAAGTGGCCTTGGCTTGTGCTTTGAACATGGGTTGAATGTTACTCACCTGGGACAGAAGATGCCATCCCTGGGAGCAGAAGAGAAGTTTAGCCAAGGTGGCAAGCCAGATGTTTGACGAATGGCCAGATACAAGAGGTCGATTATAGAGGACAACTATCCATGAACACAGGGAATGCTTACTGGATGCGATATCTCTAAGACAACATGGATTTGTACTTTAAATACTTAATCTTTTTTTAAGGATTTTATTTATTTGAGAGCGAGAGTGAGAGTGCACAAGTGGGAAGGAAGGGCAGAGGGAGAGGGAGACGCAGACTCCCATTGAGCAGGGAGCCCGATGTGTAACCCCAGGACTCTGAGATCATGACTTGAGCCAAAGGCAGACACTCAACCAATTGAACCACCAGGTGCCCCTAAAAATTTAATTCTTACAGGATACTCATCAAAGGAAGGGGAGAGACATACTGTATCAGGCCATTCAGAGGCTAACCTGATAGTGTAAGTCATGGTCACCAATCTTTGCTATTCTACCTGTATTGGATAAAAAAAAAAAAAAATAAGCACACACCACACAGCCCTAATTATATTGATTTATTCCAAATTTATGTGTATATATTTCTCTATTATTCCATCTATATATGATGGTCATTATAATGCACACATATAAATAGAAATAAAAATCAAATTTCACATTTATTATCTTTTTTGGTTCCACATGTAAATAAAAGCAATGTTTCTTTCTCTGACTTCTTTTACTTAGTATAATGCCCTCAAAGCCCATCCATGTTGTCACAAATGACAAGATTTCCTTCTTTTTTAGGGCTGCATTATATTCCATTGTGTGTGTGTGTGTGTGTGTGTGTGTGTGTGTGTGTGAGACATGATCTCTATATGTTTTTCCCAGTAACTGACACAGTAGTAAAATGTTCAAAGCTTACATCACATTACACACAGCTGTGTCTTATACGTGCCCCATCTCCTTACCCTCCTTCTATCCCCCATACTAGCCAGTCTTAGATTCTCAGGACCATTCAGGAGGCTTCATCCCATAACCTAAGTCTTCCTAACTGTTCCTGGTGCTTCCGGCCTGGTAAGAAATCTTAGTCACCTTTTCCAGACTACATCTCTACTGTTCACTTTTATTCAAGACATAGATATTTCAGAAATATTCCTTATTTTTCATGAAAGGAGGCCAGGGGATCACTAGATGTCTGTATATCAGCTTTCTAGTTAGTCGCAGTCATTTGGCTTCTGCCTAATTTCCTAGATAATTCCCACTACTTTTCTCTACCCTCTAACGCAAGTGTACGGTAATTCTTCAGTGCAAAATGATTTCCTTGCATTTAGGAACTTATCTTATTCATATCTGATTTAGGATATTATCGGGACATAACGTATCTATGGAGGTTAAATTTCACAGGACTGTTTGTAAATAATAGTAATAAAATATATTTGTCACTCTCGTCTTTATTTCAAATTCTCATTTGGCTCTCTGATAGATTAGGAATCTCAACAATAAAAAGCTAAGCTGGGTTTTTCTCTCTGAAGGTGCATTACCCCCCAAAAGAGAGGAGGGTTTGGTAATAATCAATCTCTATCAGTTGGAGCACAATATACATATCAAATGGCCCCAGACTACTTTGGCCCGATGTATAGATCCTTGCCTTCAACACAGCCTGTTGAGAACCTACTATTTGCCTGATTCTGAGCTAATCAGTAGATAGATTTTTTAATAAATGAATGAAGGCTTTCATGACTGCAGTTACGGTTCCAAGTCAAGTCCCCCCCTTCCTGAACTATCCAAACGAGTGTTGATAAATGGGGTCTGAATATTGGTTTACGTAGATTTGTTCCTCATGCTGGGTTTTGTAACCTGAACACATGACACATTTTTTTTTATACGCAGTGTTTTCTTTATTCTTTTTTCATTCTGTCAGATTATTTCACCCTATCACCATAAGCAATCAAAGACTACCCTGAGTTTGAGATAAGAACGTGTTTAGTGATGTGTATGCCCCGGGAGTCAGACCCACTAGATCTGACTCTACCCTTGACCAAGAGTATGATCTGGGATAAGTTAAGGAAATCTCTTCATCTTCTTCACCTTAATATAGTAATAACAATAGTAATAACAACAACAATAATAACTATCTCTCTAGTTTATTGCGAAGAGTGTGCTCAGCATAAAGTAGTCAGTAATAATACCACTCCTTTCATGAGCATTAAAATCCAATAAGAGAAAAATAGATACACACAGATTGTTTATGCATTTTCTTGCATTTATCTCCATGGTGCCAGGTCCATTTCTGTAAGGTAAGCCATCAGTCTCAGGTTTTCAATGAAAGATTATTCACTCTGGGACCTCAGTTCCTGCATTATTCATGCCATTCTGCATACAGCTAGATTTATGTGTCAGGAAAAACATACAAATGGAATCCGATTTACTTGCACAAGTTCCTGGAGCATTTGATTTATGTTTGAGTAAATAAAGACATATCTTATAGGTATTGGCTTCCCTTCTCTTTAGAAATGGAAGGGCAATGCTTCAAATTCCTTTCTTGGCAAGCATGGATGTCTGAAGTTTTGCAAGCAATGCAACTTCAAATCATATACTTTTCAGTTTTTTCCTAGGCTCATGATATTTTTGTGTTCAGTCTTGACCTTTCAAGGTCAAGACAATGGAAAATCTACAGCTCAGCATCACTGGAAAAGGCTCAAGAGCTTATGGCTTAGAAGCAAATTGTATGAGAAACTAAAATAGAGAACTCAAATGGAAAACTTCATCTATACTGTCATCAAGGTACCTGGTGTTCTGGCTGGAAATATTGTCCAAAATCACCAACGTCTAGGTGACATTTAAAAAAAATTTTTTTAAAGATTTTATTTATTTATTTAACAGAGAGACAGTGAGAGAGGGAACACAAGCAGGGGGAGTGGCAGAGGGAGAAGCAGGCTTCCCACTCAGCAGAGAGCCCGATGTGGGGCTCCATCCCAGGACCCTGGGATCATGACCTTAGCCAAAGGCAGATGCTTAACAACTGAGCCACCCAGGTGCCCCTAGGTAGCATTTAACATTAAATATCTCTCCCTCTGTTGGGTCCTAAATTGCCCTGACCACAGTCACCCAGCCTTGGATCCACTGTATTCATTTTGCATAAATGTCTCAAGTCGGTGAGTGTGTAGATCGGTGGCCATTTTCCCACACCCTAATTTTTAATCTAGTTAAAAACAAAGTCTTTGGAAATCTAAAAAAAATCATTATTGGTACTTCTCAAAAATATCAAGGTCATGGAAAACAAAGGAAGACTGAACAAGTGTCAAAGGAAACTAGGGAGAAGCAGTAACTGAATGCATTTGATACGGTCAGTTGGGTCCTAGAACAGAAAAACAATACTAATGGAAACAGGGGTGAAATTCAACTAAATTTTAGGGCTTAGTGATAGACAGCAACATACCAGTGTTGGTTTCTTAGTTTCGGTAAAGATTTAATGGTAGTGTGGGAAGCTAACATTAAGAGAGTCTGAACCACGTGATGGGTATACTGGAACTCTGTTTTGTCCTTGCAAATGTGCCATAAATCTAAAATTATTCCATCATAGAAAGTTTTTATTATTATTATTATTATTTTATTTAAATTCTTTTCAGTGCAACAGAATTCATTGTTTATGCACCACACCCAGTGCTCCATGCATTACGTGCCCACCATGATACTCATCACCAGGCTCCCCAACCTCCCACACCGACCCCCTTCAAAACCCTCAGGTTGTTTTTCAGAGTCCATAGTCTCTCATGGTTCATCTCCCCCTCCAATTTCCCTCAACTCCCTTCTCCTCTCTGTCTCCCCATATCCTCCGTGTTATTTGTTATGCTCCACAAATAAGTGAAACCATACGAGAATTGACTCTCTCTGCTTGACTTATTTCACTCAACATAATCTCTTCCAGTCCCATCCATGTTAATACAAAAGTTGGGTATTCATCATTTCTGATGGAGGCATAATACTCCATCGTGTATATGGACCACATCTTCCTTATCCATTCATCCGTTGAAGGGCATCTTTGTTCTTTCCACAGTTTGGCAACTGTGGCCATTGCTGCTATGAACATTGGGGTACAGATGGCCCTTCTTTTCACTACATCAGTATCTTTGGGGTAAATACACAGTAGTGCAATTGCAGGGTCATAGGGAAGCTCTATTTTTAATTTCTCAAGGAATCTCCACACTGTTCTCCAAATTGCCTGCACCAACTTGCATTCCCACCAACAGTGTAAGAGGGTTCCCCTCTCTCCACATCATCTCCAACACACATTGTTTCCTGTCTTGCTAATTTTGGCCATTCTAACTGGTGTAAGGTGGTATCTCAAGGTGGTTTTAATTTGAATCTCCCTGATGGCTAGTGATGATGAACACTTTTTCATGTGTCTGATAGTCATTTGTAGAAAGTTTATCCAAGACATACAATGGTAACAAAAGCTCTTTGAACATGGAATACAAGAAAACCAATGTTTCTCTTTTGTGGACAGTTTTAGAAAAAAAGAAAGAAGATATCTCCAGGTGATACATGAACCACTTTCTCTCCTCTCAAGATGTCTGAATTATTAGACTCTTGATGTCTAAATTTTTATTTAGTCTCTTGATGTCTCGTCTCATGATATCTAAATTATTATGACCTCAAACAATTACTGAAACTGCTATAGTGGTGGCCACTTCCTGAAAATCACCCCATGGTGAATGAAGGTTTATTTGGTTATTTCTACAATCTAGAGCTCTTTTTATGGTTAATTTCTATGGAAGATACATGCCATGGAAGCTTGAAAACATATTTTATCCATAGATATCGCAGCAGACTGACCGAACCCCTGCAGTTTAAGTCATATTTTATTTATTTTTTATTTTTTATAAATTTTATTTATTTATTTGACAGACAGAGAGAGATCATGAGCAGGCAGAATAGCAGGCAGAATAGCAGGTAGAGGGAGAGGGAGAAGCAGGCTTTCCTAAGGGAGCATCAGGTAAGGAGCCCGATGCAGAACTTGATTCTAAGACCCTGAGATCATGACTTGAGCCAAAGACAGATGCTTGACGAACTGAGCCACCCAGCCACCCTTAAGTCATGCTTTTAAAACCAAAGATATTTTTGGGGTGCCTGGGTGCCTCAGTTTGTTGAATGGCTGATTCTTGATCTCAGCTCAGGTTTTGATCTCACGATCATGAGTTCAAGCCTGACATTGGGCTCCACACTTGTCATGGAGCCTACTTAAAAATAAATAATAAACAAACAAACAAAGAATATTTTAAAGTTAGGGTTAGTGAATGAAAATATGTAAAATAAGAAGTGAACTTTTTTAAAAAAAATACATTTTTTATATAACAATAAGAGGAAACAGAGGACTATTGGTAAATGGGTCCATAATCTGACCGTTTCAGTCACATCACCTCTCAAAGTAACGCCTTTCAGTTGTTGCCCCATAAAATAACAGGAATACAATTTTCATTACCTACCACAGTACAGGTGTCATTGTGCATTGATTACCCCCAAATATTTCTCCCACCTTATTTCATTCCATTTTCTCATTACCTTCTCATCATTGCTGACCCAACATTGTCGGTTTACCATTGTGGGGGTTATCTTGGAGCTAAAGATAAAGCTTGGGTTTCGGTCTTACTTTTACATGGTGATATGCATTTATAAAATTTTCAGAAATAGCCTATTTGAATTGTACTTGCTTATGACAATGATCTTCTCTACTCCAATGACCCTTCCATTGTAGACACTGTTCCCCTGATGGGTAGCATTGGAGAGACCAAGAGAACATTTCAGAGATCTGGTTAACAGGAAGGGGGATTTGAGATACATCTGCACTTAATTTTAGCGTATTGGCTCTATTTCTGCAGTGCACAGTCACTTTTATGTGTATTTCCAAGTTTCTAGGGGCCGGGGTCTTCAAGTCCTCCAAGAATGTATCTATTACCCACTGTGCCCACTCATCAGGGGTAGTGATGAAGGATGCAAAGCCAGCCAGCCATCTCATGAAGATAACCAACATGCTTCCTCTAGTACCCAGCAACGGGAGAATACCATTTATAGAAGAGAAATGATGTTTCGTATTCCACAGAAGCTAACACGTGGAAAGATCTTCCACATCTCACGATCCTCATAGAAAAGAAAACACATTTCCACAATTTGACAAAATTCCTAAAAATTACAGAATGTCACCCAAAAGCCATAACACTTAAAGAAATGTCTATAGCTTACGTATCAGAGAAATAAATCAACCATACTAGATAGATGACTGAATTTTTTTATTCTCTGTACAGAAAATATTCCAAAAAAATCTCAAAGGGTTATGAACAGGTTGTCAAAGAGTAGGGAGGCAAAATGTGCGTGCAATATTATAGAAGTATGTGCCATAATGGTTTTGGGGGTGTTTTGTAATATTTACAAGCCTTTTAAAATTTGTGATTTGTGATTTCTTTCATTGTGACTACACATTAATATTCACATCTAGTTTTCTACTTGCTATTTTTTATATTTTTAAAAAGAGTCCCCAAAACTTATGGACTTCAGGCTTTATAAAACCCAAATCAGTCTCTGTAAAAAAATCATAAAAATTTATAATTATGTGGTAATTACACATATTGAACCAAAAGCTTACATGGAGCCATCTAGCACCCTAGTGCAATAATTCACATTTGTAGACACAGAGTCACCTCCAACACAGAGGCAGGAGGAAATGAGGCAATGTGGCAACACTAACCGGGTCCCCTCTCTCAGACTAGGGCTTGCCTCTTGTTCCACTCCTCCCCTTGGCTGCGGTGAATTTCACACCTTGCTGAAGTGTACAGAACCCTTTCTAACACTTTAGTTTAGCTAGATGCCCAATTCTGATCTCCTTAGCTTGGCCCCATCAATGGCAGCTGCGTCCCCCATGGCAGGTTAGTGTGACTAAGCTTATACTCTCCCCAGCGGGGACTCAATTTCCACCAAACAATTTGTGTAAAACAGTAATCAGTTATTTGCTTCATATTATGTGGACTAAAAGGTAGTTCTAGGGAGAAATGAGGAGTTTCCCTCTCTATATTCCAAAAGATGTTGAGAAGTAACCTATTTTACATAATGCTTTAGCTTTTGGACTGTACATCAAAAAATAACACAGGTATTTGTTTTAAATCTTGAAAAAGATAATGTTTTGTTTTATTTTATTTTAAACCCAAATAACAGCAGAAAAATAAGGGCTCTTCTAATAACCTTTGCTGCTAAGAGCATTAAGGGATAATGATTTCAAATATTAAGTTTAGGATACAAAATAAATCCAAAGAGGAATAATAGTTTAGCTGAGTAATCCGATTATTTGGAAGGATGTTCCTTTTAGGAAAGGAAAAAAAGAGAGAGAGAGAGAGAGATGTAACCATGAGACTCTTAAGGACAGAAGACAAACTGGGAGTTGATGGAGGGAGGTGGGTGGGGGATGGGCTGGATGAATGATGGGGATTAGGAGGACACCTGCTGTGATGAGCACTGGGTGTTGTATGTAAGTGATGAATCCCTAAATTCTACTCCTGAAAACCAATATTCCACTATATGTTCACTAAATAGAATTCAAAGACAAATTTGAAAAAAATAAAATAAGATAAAGATGTTCCTTTCTAACATAAAACACTAATGAGAATTAATATATACACCATCTTATCTCTACATATATCTCTACATATACATACACTCATGGGTAGACACAAATACGCAGAGTCCGCCTCCTGCAATATTGTGATGTAAATTTTATTCCTAACCAAAAAAATCATTCTTGGCAGGCAAATATCAATTTCCATTGTTATTTTTGGATGTTTATAACTTCTTTAACTTGTTTTTAGATGTTTTGCATAATAGTTTATTATTGGATTCCATTTCCCCCATCTGGCCTTCAAAATGATCTACGTTTACAATGGTATTGTATTTTCAGGTACGATTCTTCTCCCCCCCCCCACCCCGCCCCTTCCTGTTCCTTCAGCTTCAACTTCTTCTAAGCTCCATTATAACCCACGTTCACATTTGCGGCTTTCAGAGAGGGCCAAAATGTACAGCAAAGGAAAACATCGTAAATTCATTATGAAACTCTACTTGTGTATTCTTTATATATTTTGCTGTCTGCAAAGACCATATTAATGGGAATTTCTAATTTCGTTCTTCAAAATGAAATAGTGTCGAGTTGTTGAATTCCTGGGCCACTAATCCATTTTAAAGCCTGACACTATTCATTTTGTACGTTGAAAGACACCTTCCCATCCATTAAATCAAAGAAACATTGTGAAAAACAGTGGGCCTCTCTTTCTTTTCCTGTCTCTGCAGGGTACATCAAAACTTTCTTGGGCCAAGAGGAGAGAAAGTACACATTCTTCTTATTTCCTAGACATTCGGGTCCAAATGTACCTTTACTTATTGTTCCCCCCATTAGTTGTGCAGACTGTTCAGCAACAATCATCATCTCCCTTCAGTAAGTTTCAGTCTTTTCAAGTCAGAGATACATTTCACATTTCTTTAAATTAAGCAAACACTGCTTAACTTCCTACATGTGTTATAACATTCTGTTACATACTTGTCTTAACCTTCTCAGGCGGCTGTGACAAAAATACTGTAAAACGGGTGGCTTATAAACAGCAAATGTGGATCCTCACAGCCTTCGAGTCCGGCAAGATTAAGGTGCAGAAGGGCAACAACTTCCTTGTTGACGGTGGTCTTGCTGACCACCTGGCTGAAGAAGCAAGCGGTCTCACTGGGGTTTCTGACAGGGCACAAATCCCTCTGCCTTCATGATCCTACCATCTCCAAAGGTCCCACCTCCAAATATCATCACATGGTGGATTACGTTTCAACGCATAAACTTGGCCGGGGGGGTGGGGTGGGGCGTGGGGAGG
Source organism: Meles meles (assembly GCF_922984935.1). NCBI lineage: Eukaryota > Metazoa > Chordata > Mammalia > Carnivora > Mustelidae > Meles > Meles meles. Next base: position 54,782,818 of record NC_060083.1, read on the forward strand.
GCCAACATTCAGGTCATAGCAATATTTTCACACATGTCAAGTCATTCAGCTGTGCATGGCATCCTGGGAAGGAAAGACTATTGTTGCCAGTTTGCATATAATAACAAATAGAGGGCCCAGGGAAATTAAAAAAAAAAAAAAAAAAATCAACCAAGTGTGGGGAGTTAGGTGGGGCCGGCAGGAGCTTCTCCTATCTATGTAAGTAGCAAAGAGCATGGGTTCTGAAGCTTGACCAGCCCCTCCACTGGCAGGTTCTGAGATCTGCTGGGGTTTACTTATCTTATGTACTTAAAAAATGAAAGTAATATTAAGTGCCACAGAGGATTGTTGTCGATGATTAAATGAAATCATAGGGGCACCTGGGAGGCTCAGTGGGTTAAAGCCTCTGCCTTTGGCTCAGGTCATGATCCCAGGTCCTGGGATTGAGCCCTGCATCAAGCTCTCTGCTCAGCAGGGAGCCTGCTTCCTCCTCTCTCTCTCTCTCTCTGCCTGCCTCTCTGCCTGCTTGTGACCTCTGTCTGTCAAATAAATAAATAAATAATCTAAAAAAAAAAGAATTAAAAAAAATGAAATCATAGACGAAAGGAGCTCAAACTCATGTAAAGGCAGCAGTAGCTAGCTGGTGCCATGTCATTCCTGAATCCAAATCCAGTGCTTTCTCCTAAATCCCAGACACTCTTCCTCAAAATCTGCCCATATAGGAAAAGGAAAACAGAACAACAATGGAAAGAAAAAAAGAAATGATTAAAGATGTGAAGTTTCACTTCCAAGTCCAAGACTCCTATAATTCTATAAATTAGCAGGCACCCCCCGCCCTATTTAAATGTCCCTGCCTTCGTTTTTAGGGAGGACTTCACCCTCACGCCAAGCCTCCCAGTTGTATCCAATTACACCAAGTACAGCTCATCGAGAGAAGTTTTTTTTAAAAAAAATTCAATAATCAAGAAGCGTAACATGTATATAAGCAAGTGGAGAAACTGGAGAAGCTTTGTTTTCAATTACAGATTTCTTGCGTGGCTGATGTGGCTGCCTTCCTTAAATGGAAAAAGAGCTTAATGGAAAAACCCTCTTCTATATGTTAAAAATCAAATTTGTGAAGATTTTATTAAGGAAAACCAAAACAACTTTCCGTTTCTGGTTTTAAACACAGAGCCAGATACGTTTCCCTAACAAGTTGGGGATGGGCGGGAAAGTGAATGAGCAAATGGAGCTTTAAAATAATAATAATAATAATAATAATAATAATAATAATAATAATCTTGATAAAAGCACAGGCTTCAGGTGGCTATTATGTTTAGCTTGTTGTGGGTCTTCAATAGGATCTCATGGGACACAGCTCATTAAGTGATTATAGGAGAACACAAGAAAATCATTTTATCTAAGCGGTAGCTGCTCTAAATTTTCATCTTGAGTTAACCACAGTTCTTAACGTTCCATTAGTATAGGGGAAAGTTCAAATGCAGAAATGCATAAAGGAGCTCTCCAAAGGAAGGCATATGGACTATTTGGTTTCTAAGTCTGGGCAAATGTTCAAAGAACTGTCTATTTTATCAAGACTAACTATACATGTCTTTCGATGCACATCCAATCACCATGCCAGTTGTTGCAAGTGATATGTGTGCAATATTCTGGACATTCACGCTCTTTCCTTATCATTAAATCAACTGCCTTAAGTTAAATGTCTTTTCCATTTCAGTCGTGAGAATGCTGCATGGTCTCTGCTCTAGGACAGAAACAGGATTTAGGAAAGACTATGGCTGTTTTAGCCCCTGCCAGCTACAAAGAAATAAATGACATCTAGTTTAGATAAATGACAAATATTCTCGGGCTATATCTCTGTTACCCACATTATTTCAATACTTCTCATTCTCACTGGAAAGACTAGGGTTATGACCTCACAATCAAATGGAGAGATGATCCATTTATTGAAGACTCTGATTTTCAACATGGAACATCAATACGTCAAGCCAATGGGAATCTCTCTGGTATCCAGCACAATGACAAAGTGAAGGAGGGATTGAAGATAACCAACACTGCATCTGGTTTTACACTGACAGAAAAAACCACATAAGGCAGGGACAGAGAAATAATCCACTCTATAGATTTATATCTACCTTAATAAGCAGGGCAAAAATCTCTTCAAAGACACAGCCATGATCAATGGTTCTTCAAATGCTTTTACTTCTAGAATCAAAAACCTGTAGATAGGGCGCCTGGGTGGCTCAGTGGGTTAAGCCGCTGCCTTCGGCTCAGGTCATGATCTCAGGATCCTGGGATCGAGTCCCACATCGGACTCTCTGCTAGTGGAGAGCCTGCTTCCCTTCCTCTCTCTCTGCCTGCCTCTCTTGTGATTTCTCTCTGTCAAATAAATAAATAAAATCTTTAAAAAACAAAACAAAACAAAACAAAAAACCTGTAGATATGTCGGAAAGATGCACCTTCCTACAAAACAAGGTAAGACACACAAGCTGCAAATAGATTTGCTTTATATAACAGCTGATCTCATTTTCACTTTAAAAAGGAAGTTATTTGGGGCGCCTGGGTGGCTGAGGAGGTTAAGCTTCTGCCTCCGGCTCAGGTCATGATCTCAGGGTCCTGGGATCGAGCCCCACATCGGGCTCTCTGTTCAGCAGGGAGCCTGCTTCCCCCTCTCTCTGTGCCTGCCTCTCTGCCTACTTGTGATCTCTGTCTCTCTGTCAAATAAATAAAAATTTTTAAAAAAGGAAGTTATTCAATGATACTGACTTTTCTATCCAATAAGAGGAGCTCTAGAAAAACTTGAATGCCTTAAGACTCTGTTAAAATTCTTTGGATGTTTTGTTGTATAAAATCACATCTGAGGGATGTGTAAGTCCTTGAGTGTATGATGGATATAAATGAAGGATCAGTAAATTTCATGAGCACATCTGTTATACTAGAGATGGACACTTCCTTCATTTTATTTGTATCCTTAGTTCAGGTGGTAGGGATCACTCCTACAGACAACTTCCTCCTACCTTGCCCTCCTATCCCCGCTAGAGCCTCTGAAAAGAACTTCACCTACATTCCTACCACTAATATCTTTAAACAAGTTAGATGTGAACATGTCAAGCCTCCCCTGAAAACTTATCAGATCCTCTTAGCCCATGGAGTATAAAGTTTAAGCTAAGATCCTAGCTTTGGGGACAATGGCTTTGATGATTTCCAATTTTTTCATCTATTTACCTTTCTTGGACCCAACACCAAACCGCTTGTAGTTGCTTAGACACAACATGCTCATGTCATATCTACTTGTCTTCGCCACTCACTTTTCTTCCTGTCTGGGTTAAGAATCATTATTTTCCCTTCCCTCGACAACCTGCCCCCTTTCTCTGCTTGGGTACCAGCTATGGTTCAGGAGTAAGAGAGCTTGGGCATATGCATGGTTTCATGACGCTCCCTGTTTGTCTCATTCTGGTTGTTGTTGTTTTTAAAGATTTTATGTATTTATTTGAGAGAGAGAGAGAGAGAGAGAGAGAGTGTGTGTGTGTGTGTGTGTGTGTGTGTGTGAGAGAGAGAGAGAGAGAGAGAGGTCATGAGCAGGGAGGAAGGGTGGAGAGAGAAGCAGACTCCCCGTTGAGCAGGAAGCCAGATGCAGGATCATGACCTGAGCCGAAGGCAGACACTAAACTAGCTGAGCCACCCAGGCGCCCGTTTGTCTCATTCTCATTCCACTCTCTCCTCTAAAATACTTTGACACCTTAAGTGCACTTTATTATTGCATTCATTTATCCTCAGTCTTTTCATTATTGTAGTACCTACTCAGGTTTGAGTTTGACTGTTATTCTTTTTCTTTCCAAGTTTTTATTTACATTTCACTTAGTTACATACAGTGTAATAATTAGTTTCAGGGGCAGAATTTAGTGATTCTTCACTTACATACAACACCTGGTGCTCATCAGAAATCCCCTCCTTAATTCCCATCACCTGTTTCACTCATCCCCCCCTTCCCCTCTGGTAACTATCAGTTTGTTCTCTACAGTTAAGAGTCTTTTTTTCTCCCTATGCTCATTTGTTTTATTTCTTTTTTTAAAATTTTTGTTTATTTTTTAAATTTCTTTTCAGTGTTCTGGAATTCATTGTTTATGCACCACACCCAGTGCTCCATGCAAGACGTGCCCTCCATAATACCCACTGCCAGGCTCACCGAACTTCCCACCACCTGCCCCTCCAAAACCCTCAGATTGTTTCTCAGAGTCCACAGTCTCTCATGGTTCATCTCCCCCTCCAATTTCCCCCAACTCCCTTCTCCTCTCCATCTCCTAATGTCCTCCATGTTATTCCTTATGCTCCACAAATAAGCAAAACCATATGATAATTGACTCTCTCTGCTTGATTTATTTCACTCAGGATAATCTCTTCCAGTCCCGTCCATGTTGATACAAAAGTCGGGTATTCATCCTTTCTGGTGGAGGCAGAATACTCCATAGTATATATGGACCACACCTTCCTTATCCATTCATCCGTTGAAGGGCATCATTTGTTTTATTTCTTAAATTCTACATATGAGTGAAGTCATATGGTATTGGTGCTCATTTGACTGACTTATTTCCTTTAGCTTAATACTCTCTAGCTCTATCCATGTCTTTGCCAGTGGACAAGATCCCATTCTGATGCATGAGAGATGGTATCTCATTGTGGTTTTTATTTGTATTTCCCTGATGATGAGTGATGTTGAGCTACTATTCGACTTGAAAATCCTAGCAGGCAGAAGTAGGGTGTTTTCATTTACTTTATCTTATCTTATCTTACTTCATTTTATTTTATTTTGCTATATAATGTCTTATAAAAATCACATCCATAGTTGAGTCATCTTCATCAGACTAAAATGAACAGAGATCTTTGGGTAAGATTAATGCATGCAACTGTATCCTGAGGTGGCCTTTTTGTTTCCTTGTTTGCTTGCTTGCTTAAGATTTAAAAATCACTCTCTACAGTTGCCTGACAAAAGATCATATTAAGGGAAAACCAGAGTGGGCACCTGGGTGGCTCAGTCTGTTGGGCAGCCGACTCTTGATTTCAGGTCATGTCATGATGTCAGGGTCCTGGGATGGGGCCCCAAGTTGGGCTCTATGCTCGGGAGGGTGTCTGCTTGAGGATTCATTCTCTCTTTTCCCCTCCCTCCTCTAAAATAAATAAATAAAATCTTTAAGAAAAAGAGAAGGCTGGAATTTGCCCAGAATAAGTATCTGGGATAGGAGGCCACTACATTCTCTTAAATATTCTAGAATCTCTAGAATTAGATATAGCATTTTATTGTGTACTGTGATCTTTTATTTAAAAAAAAAACACTAGAGGTGGAGAAAGTGATAGGAATAGAACACTTTTAAGTGTATCTCCATTTTTTATGCTAAGGATAAAAGATGTTTTATAAGACAACAATAGAAAATATACTTTATTAGACAATTGCCATTCCATAAACAAACACACATACAAAATCCTATCATCATTTATTCAAAAAACATTTTTCTGGAAGGATTTTTTTTTTGAATTGTCAAATACAAGCACACAGAAGTCCAATCTTTTGCAAACTGAAGTCATCTGATGTCACCCACAAAGGTCAAAAAGTTGCCTATACTAATACTGAATGCATTTCTTCATCCATTCTACAGATATCAAAAGTGCCTACCACATGCCAAGTCCTGGTGCTAGAGTTAAGATATTGTGTTTTTGTGTGGAGGGGCTGGGGGGGGGGGGAACAACAAAGAACAAAACAAAACAAAAATAACCAAAAACTAATAATAATAAGGCAAGATCCTGTCCCAGTGAAGGTGACATTCTACCTTGTTTTAATAAGCCAATAATCCCAAATGCATGAGAGGGGAGGGTAGAGGACTTAGGATGCATAGGGCTTGATGATGTTCAAAATGTTTAATGCTTAACATAAATGATAAAAAAGTAACTCTCCCCTGCGTCTTTGCATTCAAATATTCTTCGATTTGTCCTTATAGTAGCAACATAACTTTTCATCAAATCTATCTTTAAAACTGAACCAGGTTTTTAAGTTTCAATTTTTATGTCCATGTGGTGCTGTTATGAAGAAGGCTGTGCTACTAACCTCCCTTTACATAAGTATTTGACAACATCTCTGCTCATTTTTTAGGAAAGAGAGTTGACAGGTGAACTTGAAGTTAATTACGTAAAGAATGGCATCCTAATTGTGTATTTCCAAAACTAGATGAGAATATACCTCTCATCTAAATTATCTTCAATATTGGTCCATTTTACTGATAAGAAATGCATTGTGTATTAGGCATTCGTGTCTCGTGCTTTTTTTTTTTTCCAATGGGAATTTTCATCTGTAAATATCCTTGTATGTCTTTTCCCCATTATTCATTCTATTGGGGTGTAATTTTCCTTTCCGTATGTATCAGCAAGCTTTATAGATTGCACATATTTCTGCAGTCTGTCGTTTGACTTCCTGATTTAATTAAGATAGTTGGACCATCTGCCCTTAAACTTTTACATGTACAAAATATCTTCACTGTGATATTTTTCCCTTTGTTTTAAAGCTGGCAGAGGCTGCCTTCATCCTAAGATCAAGTAGCTATTTAGCTACATTTTCTTTGTTTTGTTGTTGTTGTTGTTTTATTTAATTGTGGAATCAATGCAGAATTTATCTTGGTATATGGCCCTATCTGGTGATGGTCTGACAGCATGTCCAAAATTTTTCAAATCTCATATGATTATTGGTTAATCATTTCCTTCACTCCAGATTTTGTCACTCCACCTCCAAAAATTAACAAAATTCAGATATTTGCATGAATTATTTATGAGCTGTCTCTTCTGTGTGATTGATCAGTCCATATATTCTTACTTGAGGAGCACCCATTTAAAATTAATAGAGTTGAATAACATGCTTTAGGATCTGCTCAGTTAAGTCTCTCTCCTTTTTTAATTATAGTGATGACAATTTTAAATATGTTTTTGCTGGTTTGTCACCCCTACTTTCCAGCAGATCCCGGATGGCCACAGACGTCAGTGACGACTCCCTATTTCCTAACTAGTCCAGATTCCCTGTCTTTAAAAAGAGAAGGGAAAAGTAAAGGGAAGAAATTAAATTGCCTGCCTTCCTTTTCTACATTTCTCATTAGGTGTAGTGTCTGTATATCACTTTAAAGAACTCAGCTCTTCTAAAAACATGAAAATCAATACAGATTCTGGCAATAGGTTATCTTTTGGTTTTAATTTTTAGTAGGGCTTGACGTTTTCAACATTTTGAAATTATGGTTAATTTGTTATGGGTAAATTGAGAAAATTTATCCAGAGAGCCCTGCCTGCCTTATTATAATGGTTGGTCAAAACTCACAAAGGACCGTATCACATGTTAGGAACAAAGAAGTAACACAGATTGTTTAGAATGATCGATAGAAGGAAAAGTTAAATTTGCTCTTTCAGGAAAAGAAATTGTTTCTTCTTTTCTGGAGGTAAACAGCTAGATATTCCTGATTTAATCAATAACCTACCTATTCCCTGTTGCTTTTCATGTATCTGTGAAATACTATGGAAATTGCATAAAATGTTTCCCTGCAGAAACAAATCTGAAATTGTGAGTTTGAATTATAGAATTCATAAGTTTCCAATGAATGCTATACATTTGAACTCTAGCTGTTAATGGTTGTTTCTTAACCTCAGATGTTACCCACCTTCAACACTGATTGGAGTTGGGACACTGTCTGACCAGCACTAAATTTGGGGGTCCTTTCCTTCGGCATCCTATTTCTTGGGCTCAGTTTGCTGACGTTGAAATGTCTCATATTCTACTGGGCACAAATATTCCAAACATTATGCACAGAAATTAAAGGAAAGTAGACCAGATTGGAATGGAATTATTCATTCACTTCAATGCAGTCTAACATGGATAATTCCATGCGGGAGTCTTGAGTTTAAATAAACTTTCCATGGCAATCTATTTTCTGAAGACTTTTGCTTTGTTTGAATTCTTTTATAGAAGGACATTTTCCTCCATATGTTTATTCTCACAGACAAATACAGGAAAAAGCCCACTTGCTCTTGCTGACCTTTCTGCTTAGCAACTATTACTTTCCTTAGCTCAAAGGTAATTCTTTATTCAAGAGGGCCTTATTTAGAACACATGATAGGCATTCAGAGTTTTCCAGTAGCCTCTGAATACCACAGAGTATTTATTTACATTGTATAAAATTAGAGGAAATGAAGGGGTATGCATTTGAACTAGAAGCAACAGCCTAATTCTCTTTATGGAGAGACTCAGTCAATGTCACTTTGTGGAGTGGGTTGGAGGGGGTGGGTGGGTAGAGAGAACTCAAATCGCAGACATTTTAAGCAATGCAGTTTTTTGTTACCTAACAATGAATTATACCACTGCTTTCTAAATAAGACCAAGGCAGTGAATTATGGACAATTTCTATCTTGTGCCTAGTCTTAGAGTAAGTATATTTTGATTCCTGTCTCAGCCAGCTAAGGCATAAGGAATCATCTTTGCTGACCTAGCCCAAAGGGAAACTACTTTAGGGGGAAATATTATTTTTAAAAGACTTAAGATGCATCCAGTAGGATATCTAACTTTATGTGAGCCCATATATTTGCACACAGATCAGTAACAGTAAACAGTAAACAGAAAACTGACCACCCAGTCAGTGTCTGATATGATGCGAATAGAATTTGTACAAGAATAGTTTTGATTGGGCACCTGGGTGGCTCAGTTGGTTAAGCCTCTGCCTTCAGCTCAGGTCATGATCCCCTGGTCCTGAGATCGAGCCCCACATCAGGCTCCCCGCTCAGTGGGGAGCCTGCTTCTCCCTCTCCCACTCCCCCCCTGCTTATGCACCCTCTCTCTCTCTTTGTCAAATAAATCTTAAAAAAAAAAGAATAGTTTTGATTAACACAGATGACAACTCTTGTCCTTTCTATTTGCGTAACAAGGGAGCATCTTATTTATTTAGCTTGAATTTAAGTACATTTGAGAGCAAATTTTGTAAAACAGAACAATCAAGTTTTAAGTTGGGGGGAACAATGCTGTAAAAATGCTGTCTGGATATTTCTGAACATAACATGAAAACGTAATATATCAACCCAAAGGGCAAAAATGTTTCGCAGTGCCTATCTTGTGGGATAGTCACTAGGTAAAATAAGTAACAAAGATGTAAAAGGTATTCTAGAAATTAAAGCTGACTGATATAGATATTAGATGGAAACCGAAATGGTTGACTCTATCTCCATCTTAAGAAAATCTTAGGAAGAAAAATACTAACCTATTTCCTTCATATTGACACTAAAAATAGGTCTGATTGATCCATAATAATAAATTCCCATCGAACAAGGTCACTTTTCAAAGTAATTACTTCACGTATCCAAATCCTTATGATTTAAGCTCTTCTTAGAAGACATTTTATAAATCACTTGCAGAAATCTTTATTAAAGATACAATTTGTCTCTTAATCTTCACAGAAGGGAGGGCAGTTCTGTTGACATCTTGATTTTAATCTAGTGAGATCCTTCCTTAGTAGACTACCGACCCACAGAACCGTGAGATCATATATATGTGTTCTTTTAAGTCCCTCATGCCCCCCAAAAGATAGTCTATTTAATTTATCAAGCTACATGAAGAACGGATGCAAGAACATATGGGCTGGGAATGCATGGCTGTCTCAAGGTTGAGTTTGAGCCCACTTTGGGTGTAGAGGTTACTTAAAAATAAAATCTCTAAGGAAATTATATATGGCTTGAAACATTGCCATTTTCATCTGTATATATCTCACAACCCTAAAATCCAGAATAACAGTTTTGCCAATATAACTCAATAAAGATTCTTAATAAGAGGATTCTTTAAAGATATACAAAAGAACATTTTATTTTATTTTTTTAAAGATTTTATTTATGTATTTGACAGACAGAGATTACAAGTAGGCAAAGAAGCAGGCAGAGAGAGAGAGAGAGAGAGAGAGAGAGAGGAGGAAGCAGGCTCCCTGCTGAGCAGAGAGCTGGATGTGGGGCTCTATCCAAGGACCTCGGGATCACGACCTGAGCCAAAGGCAGAGGCTTAACCCACTGAGCCACCCAGGCGCTCCACAAAAGAACATTTAAAAAAGATTTTATTTATTTATTTATTTGATAGAGAGAGAGCTGGGGAGCATAAGTAGGCAAAGTGGAGGCAGAGGGAGAGAAAGGCGGCTTTCCGCTGAGCAGGGAGCCCGATGCGGGGCTTGATTCCAGGACCCTGAGATCATAACCTGAGCTGAAGGCGGACGCTTAACCGACTGAGCCACCCAGGGGCCCCTAGAAAAGAACATTTTAAGAGCAAGTTCTATATTTTTTTGTTTTATGTCATTTTTATTTATAATAACAATAATTAGCATTTATTGAGTACTTACTGTGTCCCAGACAGTATGGTAAGCACTTGACAAGGATCTTGTTTAATCTTCACATTGTGATGTAGGTAACATTGGCCTCATTTTATAAGGAAACCATAACAGAAAAATTAAGTAGTTTGTATGGGAGTACGTTAGGCAGTAACGAGGAATTACTAAGAGCAAGTTCTATACCAAAGTATGATTCTGAAAGACCTCAGTGAGTTTCATACTCTTTAGAAGAACTCCACTAAATATCACATGCAACTCATTGACTCACATACATGTAACAAGAGTTAGATATGGCAATTAATTTGTGTGTTGAAGAATAATTATTGATCTTCTAAATTTATGCATTCACATATTTATATGGGTGTGTAAGATATATATGTATATGTGTAGGTATATAGATATAGAATTGAAAGTGTTTATCTTAAAATAGTATGCTTGTAGGAAATATTTATTTTTCCCTTTCCTTTTTCTATGTTTTATTCACTTATATAGACATACTGATGATATACTTGGAAGCAGGCTTATGTCATGGTCAAGTACCACATGGAAACAGATGTTTTTGCATCTATCTCCTATGGCATCCAATTAGGACCCATATAAGGTTATATATATATATATATATATATATTTGGTGAGACTTGGTTAAAGTTGGACAGCCCAATGGATCCATTGTATTGTACATTTTCCTATTCGTAATTATGATTCAAGGTTTCAATACCATTATTGTAAAAAAATGTGAAATCAACACCATTTTGTAGGACACACAAATTCTTTTTGGGGTTGTTTGGAGTTACTAATCATTTTTGCTTTCTTAATATTATTTGTTTACATCCTTCTAGTACCAAAATTAATCTACACTTTTTTTCCCTTTTTCATGTAGAGAGTAAGTTCTGTCCATTGAGAACTACTTCTGTGTTCCACCCCAGATAAAATCATCCATTATTCCAATGTGATCATCCTTTCTCGCCTATCATATTGCCTTTCTTCTTACCCACTCGAACCACCTCAGCAAAAAAAGGAAAAATGGAGGGGAGTTTGTAAGTATGATGATCATCTATCTATCTACCAGTTGCAGTTCTGGAAAAGAAGAGATTTCACACTCACCGTAGCTGTTTACAATGGTGTGGGCATGGAGTGGGAAAACCTCAGATGATGACGTAGTATACCAGGGCTAGGCATGATTTTGTTTGCATTCCTAGACCTAAGGGGGGAAGGGTGGTGACAGAGAGTCTGTGACAACAGGGCACCTGATAGCATCTGTGTCCCTTGGTGGAATGCGACAATGACCATGTGTTAAACTCCATGCAGAGGAAGCCAGAGGATGGCTAGAACTCTACCTTGATACACTCTTTTCTCTCCCTCGAATATCCTGCCATCATTCTCAGTTGGCTAATTCTAACACAAATCCAAAAGGGAGCCAACTGGTGCAGCTCCTACAGGCTGGCTTCCCAGGCACAGGGACAGTGTGGGGAAGAGCAGATAGGGGATCTGTAGGACCAAATGGGGGATGCCCAGAGCTCTCTCCTTTGAGATTTAATTTTTGTCTACTAAGCACTCCAAAGCAATAATTTAAACTTGTGTGAGCCTCAGATCATTTTGAGAACTTGAGAAAGACTGTCATCTCTCAACCTCCCCAAAATATACATGTAAACACTCACACAAACACACCCCGCCCCCACAATGGGGCATGAATTTTTAGGGAGACTTATAAAACTGCTTGAGCCTATCCTAAGACCCAGGTTAAGAATTTCTGCTGGATATTAATAAGTTTATGGATCTTATTTATTTTTCCTCTTCACTGAAGATCTTAATTCTACTTTCTCTGGCCAAATAAAGGAGGGCTTTTATCTAACTTTGTGGTCTCTGAGCCAATCAATTATCTGGAAAACATACAGGCAATCAAGAAATTGATTGAAATTGTCAAGAAATACACGTTTGGCAATCACATCAATATGGAAATGGTTTGCAAGTATTTATTTTAAAATACATTTATAGGATTTAAGAGTTTTAAGTTGAGGGTGTATATTCAAATAACAGTATTTAAATGGTTTCTGATAAAACTAACTCAATGTAGCAACAAGTCAAAGATAGACTTCATGTTCAAAGTCATCTGTGACACAACCAGCGCTTCTATTACAAACTCTTCCAGGATCATTTGGAAGAGGGCTAAATTAATCATATATTTTAAAAAGCCAAACCTTGCAAACTTTGGGGGAGAAAACGTGGAGATATTTTTGAGCGGTAGAAAAAACATTCGTGCCTCTGATGGAAACCCAGTGAATGGTGCTTCTTTCAAGAATATATGGATCATGGTCGGAGACCCCAGGGAACGCTGAAATCTGTGCGGTGATGTAACTGTCACATTGACACAGGAACAGGTCTGTTGATATTAGCCTGGCTAATCATTTTGCTAATCGGACAGCCAGTTGGGCCACAGTGCAAAGTAAGATCGGCTTTCACTTTAACTACTCACACAGATGATGTTTGACTCAAATGCATTACTTTGTATCAACACACCAAATGGCTGTAAAAATAATACCACATGTGTTGCTGCTTCTTTTTAATAAGTGTCTTCCTCAATTTTCCCTCTTATAATAGAGATTTTAACGCAGAAAAATTAAAGGTTATTTAAAGAGTATCAGTTAAAAAAGGCACCCATAAGATTTTGGAAATAAATCCCGCTACCTGGGCCGTTCCTCATACCATTAATCTGTCACTTGCCTTCCCTTTACGCCACTCCATTCCAGGGGACCTACCTTCGATTTCCTGGTTAAGGACTCACGTCTTTTTTTCTGTTTCCTTCATACAAATTGTATGGCTTCATCTCAAAAACCAAATCACACTTTAAAACAAGTATATCCCATTTCTCCCCTTTTGGATTTTTTTATAAATTAGATTCTTGCAGATATTTCCATGTATTTAGGCAAAATGCAGGATTATTTTGAATATGCCCAGACAAGGGCATAGTGTTAAATTAAATAGACTGCATATCATATAGGAAACAGAACCACTGACTGGCTGAAGGCTTGGATCCCTCTCTTCCATTAGTGATTTTATCTTCATAGTTTAAAAAAAAAAAAAAAGATTGCAAAGTCCCCATTGTATAGGTGGCCTGCTACTGAAGATACCCAACAAAGGAAGGACTTTTGCACTCGATTTAAATAAGATAATCAGAATTACTGTACCTATTTCAGATCAATTATCACCAAAACTTGTAGGTATTTGCCTTTAAGGCAAGAAGTACCAAAGCTATGGATGAGACTTACCTCCTATTTACACAACTAGTAAAATATTAAGCCTTCCAAAATAAGTAATTAGTATGAGTCATTGCATTTTTCTGGCTAGGTAACTTATTATCTCTCAAATGCAAAACTACTCTTTAGAGAATTTTTTAAAAGATTGTTTAGGACCCTGAGTCTTTAAGGGGATTGTAATATCTATCATGTTACTTTATAATAGGATTTAAACTGATGATCAAAATCCCCACCAGGTCAATCTATTAACCAGGGACCAGGAAAATGGATCTAAGTTTCATTTCCTTTGTTTCTCCTGCTTAATGTCTGCTGCAAGTGCAAATGGACACTGAAATAAATAATGGAAAGGGAATCTTGCAATAGTCATACATCTTGGCACTGTGGAAAAGGCTTACCCAAGTGGGGAAATATATCATCTTGGGAGCACCTGGGTGGCTCCAACTCTTGTTTTGCATCTAACTCTTGTTTTGGGCTCATGTTGTGATCTCAGGGTCTTGGGATCAAGCTCCGTGTAGGGCTCCACACTCAATGGGAAATCCCTCCCAACATGTTTGCTTATGCGCACTCTCTCTCTAAAATAGATAAACCTTTAAATATCTATACATATAGTCTTGAAAAATGATTGATTTTTGAATATGTGCATTGGACTAAAGAGAGTACTATACCAGGTTGTCTAATTTGTTTCTTTAATAGATAAAAAATGGCAAGATTTAAACTCATTTTATAACTATATACATATCCTTAAATGTTCTAACATCTCTCTCTATGATCACTTCTGCTGTTCCCTCTGCCTGTGATTTTTCTTCGGCTACCCACGTTCCCTCTGTTCTCACAAAGCCTGCCAGTCTGACTTACAGTCCTCTTGTTTAAGGCTCAAGTCAATTCCCTCCAGGAAGGCTCCTTCCTGCATTCTTCCCACCTCCTTCCAGGCTTTTAGAAATTCCTTCTCCTTGCTCTGTTAACTGATTGAGTCTCATATACCCTTTTATTACTAAGAGCGCTTGTAACACTGCCTTCTAATGGCCAACTTGTCTTTCTCCCCTTGCAAAGTTCTTGAGAATATTTTCTATCTTAGAATCATTCTACCCAGAATACTACCTGCCCTTCATATGATAGGTCATAAATAAATAATCATCACATTGAATTGGCACCCAATCATTGGAACAATCTTTCAGAATTTAAATTTGAATTTATGACTCTAGTCATTCAGGATTTCTTTCCTTGGCATGGCCAGATTAACTTACTGATACTCTTAGTGTAATTGCCAGAGGCATATATGAATAGGAAATCAGTGTTCCCTTTTCAGATTTTCAAATGTCACATGTTATGATTGTGGTCATTTGTCCAGTCAGTCAGTCAAAGGCCTCCTCTTTAGAAGGAGGAAATAAAAAGATCAAACCAAGTTTTCTATTCTTTTGACCTCACCTTGACATAGGAAAAATAACATGTGTTTATCATAAACTCCTTAAAGACTGAAAGTATTTTCTTCATTCTTGTAGCTCACTGTTACTGTGATTGAAATCTTTATTGAATCTTTATTGAATTAATACACAAGCATGACTTTCCAAGATTACTACTGTCATGAGTAATACATTTCTTCTTTAGAAGAAGATTCTCAGGCTTCTTTGAAATACTGTGGTCTGGATTATTTAGATATGAAATATGCTATCAACTTCAAATGAATTTGGTTGGAGGGACATCAGGCTGTCTTGCTTAAAACAGAACTATTATGGCAATCTAGAATGTTGAATAGTGAGTAGAGCCCTGTTCACGGATGACAATCTAGAATGTTGAATAGTGAGTAGAGCCCTGTTCACGCAGTCAGTGCCCTGTGTGATAGATAAACTCGCCCTGGCCTTTGGGGCTCTTTGTCAAGTATTATAATTTGCCAATCAATACCCTTCCTCTTATTCAGCCCCAAAGGCTTTTGTATTGTTTCTCTAGCGTGGTTATTTCTGCCCTAAAGTTTTTTTTCTTACTTTTGCCCTCATATCTTCTCGAAGTTGATTTGTTTTGCTGTTGTCCAAGTCTCAGTATGAAGGTGTCTTCAAAATATCTTCCCTACAGATACACAGTGGAATACTATGCAGCCATCAAAAGAAATGAAATCTTGGGGGGCACCTGGGTGGCTCAGCGGGTTAAACCTCTGCCTTCAGCTCAGGTTGTGATCTCAGGGTCCTGGGATCGAGCCCCACATCAGGCTCTGCTCAGCAGGGAGCCTGCTTCCCCCTCTCTTTCTGCCTGCTGTTCTGCCTACCTGTGATCTCTGTCAAATAAATAAAGATAACCTTAATAAAAAGAAATGAAGACAAAAAAAAGAAATGAAATCTTGCCATTTGCGACGGCATGGATGGAACTAGAGGGTATCATGCTTAGCGAAGTAAGTTAATCGGAGAAAGACAACTGTCACATGATCTCACTGATATGAGGAAGTGGAGATGCAATGTGGGGGGTTTAGGGGGTAGGAAAAGAATAAATGAAACAAGATGGGATCGGGAGGGATACAAACCATAATTGACTCTCAATCTCACAAAACAAACTGAGGGTTGCTGGGGGGATGGGGATCGGGAAAGGGTGGTGGGGTTATGGACATTGGGGAGGGTATGTGCTATGGTGAGTGCTGTGAAATGTGTAAACCTGATGATTCACAGACCTGTACCCCTGCGGAAAAAATACTTTATATGCTTATAAAAAATTAAAAATTAAAAAAAACGCACATGAATGATTTCAGATAAAAAAATATATATCTTCCCTAAAGATAAACATAAGTAGCTTATTCTTTCCCTATTCTATCACTTAGTGTTACTTATCTTATCATATTTACCATCCAGAATTATGCAGTTTGTTTTTATTTCCTGGTCCAACAGAATGTAGATAGATAGATAGATAGATAGATAGCTAAGGAAATAGACAGATTAGAAGCTCCATGAGAACAGGGTCCTTATTCTGTGTCTCTAATGTTTCTTCACTGCCTAGAACAGTGTTAATTTTTTGAATGAAATGGGTTTTTCAATAAGTGACTACTTACTGAAAATGAGTGACTACTGAGAAGGTATGTGGTACACTTAGATATTAAGTATCTCTATGCAACATATAATGTAGTTTATGATTTTGTTTCAAACTATCCTGCCAAAGTCAGTAGCACGTCATCAATGTTCTGGTTAAATACAGGTTGAAAAAGAAAACTTTGTTTTTAGCACCTAATTCAAATTTAGAAAAAAAAAAAGCCCTGCCCCATGAATACTTATTATAATTTGGTTGAAACTGATCTGATGTGGACTTAAGATGCATTAGAGCAGTTTGGAATTGAAGACCAGGGTCTATAAAGATAATATATTATTCTAGCCTTCCTTGCTTTCCCAAAATTGAAAGTGTGTTCTCCGTGATCCTCCTTTGGGAAAGGAGACTTATTCAGAGTGAGAGTTTGCCTGCATTTGATTGTTCAGCTGTAAATCAACCGGGGTCTCTGCCATTCTGCATTCAATCCTCCAGAAAATCACCACCCAAGCATCCTACAGCAGGGATCAGGGTTTGGTTTAAGTGCTGCTCCCCTCACATACTTGTGTTCTAGTCATTTAGAAAAGTGTGATTAAAAACCATTATGTGCCCTAACAGATGTGACCTTAAAGAGTCTACCAAGGTTTAAAAAAAAAAAAAAGGTGCAAAGCAATAGTGGTTAGACTAACACCAGGAAAGTATTATACGAGCTGAACCACATTGAAAAACTTCTCATTGATTACTACCTTCTGTTTCAAGAAAAATACCATGATGTTTAAGAAGGAGCTGCAACGTTCCTAAGTCTGCCCCCTTGCCCCATCTCTCTGCTTTTCTGGTTCTAATGAGGAACAAATTAAACGTGGATGGTTTCTGAATTTTAAATACTCTCTGCTGAAGAGGATTATTGGATTGTTACATCTCCGTTCTCTCTACTCTCAGATAATTTCATCCGTGTGCCAAGAAAATACAAAACAAACAAAATAAAACCATGGAAACCATTTAGAAAATGAGATCTCCCTTTAAAAAAAAAATCTCTCTTGTAAATACTAATGCATGCTTGGCAATCATGGGGAAATAAACAGCTACTTTTCATTAAGCATGCTATTTCTGCTAGCGGACGGTCTTCCTAATTTCTCTGGGAGTTCAGAAAAGCATCTCAATGGCTTTGTATTTACTATAATTGACTATAGCTTGTCCACAAACAAGCTGCTACCAAGCTACCAAGGGTAGACTGTAGAAAATACGTTGTAGAGTAGAAAAACTTTTTTCTCCTGTTTGTAAGGACTGATACAGTATTCTTTCCTTCTCTCTCTGCTCATTTCCTTATCTTACTTATGACCAAGGATATAAATTAATTAGAAATCTCCTCGGCAAGGGGCAGAGTCTATCAGCATGGGAATCTGCCTACTGAACCTCGATTCAGTAATATTAGGCACAAGATATATTTGCCTGAAAAATCTATTAGCAAAACACATATGTGGTTCATGAACATTTATCTTAACATTAGAAAAAGCTATTTGTTGCTTCAATTATGATCCTGAATACTGTTTTCAGTTTCACTTTTATCTTTCCTTTATATGGATTCATGTATTTATAAGCAACAAGGCAATAAAATAGGGCTACTGCATATTAGAAAAGGTAACTTTGAACCCTTCGTATGACACTCAGAGGGCTATACAAGTTATGGTTTTATAACCTGCACAGCGCATTATTAAATTACAAGCACTTTTAAGATATTACCAAGTAAGAATAGATTTTATAATAATTTTTAAGTTAAAACATTTTTAATGGCCTTAATATAAGCCCATGTAAAAAAATGGAGGTGAGAATATTAGAAGTAATGATACCCAACTCTCAAAAATTACTCTGAGTATGTTGTTTAAAATCAGCCCCTGCAAACATAGTTGCCTGTCCCTCCTGATACCAACCAATTTAAAAATTGTATTAAAGTTTGTAAAAGAATATTCTGCTACTGTGGTCATTACAATGACATGTTATGCATATTTAATCATTTAGATCATACATGTCCTGAGGGTAGACATCAGGGACCTATGGAAAAGGATCATCATTTATCCTTCCTTCAGGAGAAGGTATGAAAGCACTGAGGGAAGTAGTCGGAACAAAGGCACTTGATTACTTAGTAAACCCAAGTCATGGCTGTTCTTCAGTTGAACTGAGTATCGTCTCTCCACCAGGAAACAGAAATTTATCGGGTGGTGTAAAAAGAACCAGAGAGGAAGCTTCCTGTTAGAAACAGGAAGCAGAATTGTTTCCAAACCAAGAGGTTCAAGATGATGCTTTTCATCAGATTTCTGTGTCTACAGCCCCACTCTACCCAGGGCACTGGTAAAAGCTAGCAGAAAAAGTCATGAATTCACTAGTGGCTAAATGTATCTCATGCAGCATGAAGTAATAACTCTTTTATATGTAGTACCAGAAATGATTCAGGGTAATGTTAGGATTTCTAAGAATACCAGAGTTATAAAGGTAAGTATGGCAACTTGAAGGTCTTTTGAAACCAAAGAGTAAACTAGTCATAAAGTAGCAATGACATCAAGACTCGGGATAATTTTTTCATAGTCCAGAGACATTGGTGTCGATATATATGGCTGAGGGAAGACGTAAGGCTGGAAGGTGCCATGTTTAACCTGGCTGGACAGAAATTCTTTCTTGGAATTCTCCTTATAAGAACTAGTTTCCTACTGAGGAAATATATCTCTACTAAGGGATATATTCCTTCCTCTAAAGGTAAAAAGTTTTGCCTAACAAATTTTAGGCATTTTTGATACAGAGGGGAGAAGAGATTTTGGTAGGAAAGTAGGGTAAGTAGAAGACAACCCAGTAAGAGGTTTGCAGCAGAAAAAGTCTGAAGACGGCAGCACGATTTCTTTGGTAAATCACTTCCTCTACGTGAATCTCAGGTTTTTCATGTGTGAGATGGAAAGAATGATAACGACATGGAACTACAGACAGGATCATAGGAGAGGGTGTCTATGAAGGGTCAAATGCAATGTCTTGAACACAGAAAACCGAAAAATTTGTTTCGTAAAGTTCCTTCAGAAAACTTCTAATCTGTCTTGACTGAAACGGAAGAAGAGGAATTTTTGTATTACTTTTGCATTATCAATTTTGGGTAAAATTTAAGTGGGAAACAGCACAGACCTCGGGGGCTATACTGGAATTTTGCACTTGTGAGACTAAGAAGGACCAAGATGGGGAGACAGAAAATGGTCCAATTCAGGGGCACCTGGGTGGCTCAATGGGTTAAGCCTCTGCCTTCAGCTCAGGTCATGATCTCAGGGTCCTGGGATTCAGCCCTGCATCAGGCTCTCTGCTCAGCAGGGAGCCATCTTCCTCTGACCTCTGCCTGCCTCTCTGCCTACTTGTGATCTCTCTCTCTATCAAATAAATAAATAAAATCTTTAAAAAAGAAAGAAAGAAAGAAAGAAAGAAAGAAAGAAAGAAAGAAAATGGCCCAGATCAGCTCTAGAGAGAGCATAATCTTCCTGCCAGGAGAAATTCCCAGTTTTTGCAAGAACCAGTGGTACTCTGAATCTCTATATCCAGTAACTTCTCAAAGGTACGAAAAAGCACTCAAGGAGATGAGTTATTATCAAGGACCTTCAGTATACAGGTAGAGGTCATAGCAGAAGATGTTTCGACAATTCTCTAGAACAGAAGAATGAGAGGGTGGGGACAACGGTAAAACTCTTATATTTAGATCTTGCTCTCCGCATTTGAGGTTGATCAAAACTTTCCACGAATTGATTGTTACATGAAGCAGTCTTAAAAGGTGGTGGAAAAATTAGAAATGCAGGCATCTCTGCTCCACCTTGGTCCCATAAATCTTGACTATACAGTTGTAAGAGAACACCGTGTTTCATATAAAGACTACCCCTTGCCCAGACAAGTTAGCAAGACAACCTCTAGATTAAAGAAATACACGATTTTTCTCTCTTTAATAACTATCAGAGATCTTAGAAAACTTTTACGAATCCATTTTTTTCCTACTCTGCTTCATAAGTCACCAGATAACATGCATTAATGACAGATGGCAGCAAGTTTGATTTTAAACAAAGACGATTTAGATAAATTTCAGGGTTGGTGTAAAAACAAAATTTTTGGAATATTCATGAATTCTGATCTCACATTTTTCAATAATAACACTTTTGTATTTAAAACAATTTGATTACCTTTAGAGCAATGATTAATCCCTATAATAATAAATACTTCACTTAAAATTGCACACAAGGTGATACATTCTTACGACTTATATAAGGCTATTGACCACATCTCAATCCACATTTTGACACCCTTACCCGTGTGAAGCGAGGCAAGCATACGTTTGTGGAGACACAAAGTAATCAACATTGCGATTCACAACTTAGTTTGTAGTCTTTCTTTAAAAAAAGAAAGAAAGAAAGAAAGAAAACACTAAATACATCAGAATCTCTTTCCTCTAATAATTATGATACTTACATATGATATGTCAATTATGTATATCTTCAAGCATATCAGCCTTGGTAAGTGAAAGAAGCATGAGTAAACATTGAGCATATGGCAGGTAACAACTCACAGACATAAATAGATTTTTGCTGTTCTTAGTTTGTTCTGTTTTGTTGTATTTCAGTTAAATGGGGGGGAAGGCAAAGAAAAAATAGATGTAAAATTAGTCATTTGGACCAAGATTTCGTATTATCTAAAGAGTTTTGATTAGTTAGGAAGTTTTGCTCTGATACAAGAGGCATTGATAACTAACTTTTAAAGCATTCTTTATGGTTAAAATACGAGTGTCCTCATAAATGGCCACTCCTATGTTGTAACATTGAAACATGACGATTATATCCAAGTTCAGGTCCTCATGCATATTTAATATGTTAAGCACCATTTAGAAATGCTTTATGAAAAAACTGTTTGGAATAGTTCACTATAAATTAAAATATTAACAGCCACTGAGGGATCCAATAGAGGGACTTAAATGATCATTTTGTTCTTCAAATAAAAAAATAAATTGAACTTATTATAATATTTCATGCATTTTGATGTAACAAATGACTTCATGGGATCAAGCAGGAAACCAAGCTAATTTCCCATCAATTGCACTGTCGAAGATTGTCCTACTGTAATATTTTGGTTTTAGGGCATTAGGACTTATTTCTAACAGAATGCTGGAGGAGAACTATTCAGTTCTGACATGGTCATTCGTTCCTGTCTCAGGACCTAGGTACATTTTAATAGATGGGATGAGAGAGAAAGGGCTGTTTTGTCTCTCTAGGAATTGCTAAACCAGATGTTGAACAGGGAGGAGAGATTTTCAGATTCTAGCTGAAAAGCACTATCCAAAGAATTAAAAACTGACATCCAATCGGTAACAATGCCTCCGGCCAGATAGCGTTGAGCTTTCGAAGTCCACTTCTGGTCACTTCTTTTCTCCTCGGTGAGGTGACTTTTCCAGGTCACTTCTTATTGTATATTTGTGGAGGATTTGTGCTAGAAGCGTGCAGACCACCGTCTGCTCTACAGATCAAAGACATCCATCTCCAGAGCTCCTCACTGAAACAAGAGTCAGCGTTGGGAAGCTTAATTCAGTGAAAGCCACTCAAAAAATGAATTGCAGACCCTAATGAGTTTTAATTCTTAAAAGAAGCTAGTCTCTAGGATAGTTAGCTTAAGAAATGAAAATATAATATTATCGGGCTATTATAATTCATTTGCCTAAATTACCATATTTTCTATCTGGTTCCTCAGAGAGGAAAAAAAAATGATGTTGCTATACTTCAAAGACATTTGTTTGAAAAGTCTTTCATTCTGTCTTAGCTAGCAAAAGCTTTCATAAACTTTATAAATTGTATTTACATGTAAATAGAAGGTGATACAAGTCTAAGCTTATTTTTAAGATATAAAGATATGTTTCTGAATGGAGTTTGCCCGTTAGGAGGTGAAGCAGCCTTCCTTCAAGCTCATGATTCTTCACACTATTTTGTGCTCAGAGGATTGATAATAAGAGCCGAAGATACCCAAAACGAGGAAACAGAACCCCGCATTTCTGCTTTTCAGGTTGGGAAGTCACCTGAAGCTTCCCAGTGACCCGACAGAGGGCAGTGCAATTCCACAGATGAATCTGATGGCCGCGCTGAAAAACAGATCCCCAGAAGGTAAATCTCTGAAGAGAAATCTGTTTTAACACAGCTACCTCAGGAAAAGGGGAATTATTACACTTAATTAAAGTGTATTGACACCATATGTGGCCCCACATCTCCAGCTCTACTTTTTGGATTCATTAACGATTAAAAAAAAAAAAAAATCAGAACCTAGTAAGGCCAGTATTCCAACTGCATCTCTGACTTAACCCCTAAGCATTAATCCTATAAAAATATTGCATAAACAAAAAGCTAGTTAGCGAACAGAAGCCTTTCAAATGACACAATTTATATTCATTATCTCCATAACTCAAAGAAACATCACTGGGCTGCTTTTAAAATATTATTCTTTTAATGGCAGTTTGTTTGTTCTTGTGTAACATTTTAAACAATTCCAAAACACACAAAAAAAGCTCCAAGTATTCTGCCAATAAACAGACCATAAAAATTGGAATATTTTACCCCACGTAAATAGAAATAATCATTTTACGTGTCTGATTCTCCGTATACCTTAAATTCCTTGATCTTTGAAGAGAATATGTCCATTACTACTGAAAATGAAACCTTTTTGTCATGACTTGGACACCTATTAGAATTAATTTCAATTAAAATCTTTGAAAAAGGAATATATACCAAAGCGGCTGACTTTAAGAAGCATTTTTAATACTTTCTCTTTTTTATTCCCTTTGTCAGACCACTTTTCTTGTGTCCTTTTTGCTTTCAAATTGAGTTTTTACGTGATACTCTTCAAAGAACACACACTCAGAGGTAGAAATACATATTGCTTTCACATTTCAATTTGTTCTGGAATTAACATCTCAAATCTGGATTTTTCCAGATTTTAATTTCTGCTATAAATAAATTGGTTTTTTTCCCTTCATAATTTTTAAGATTACAGTATTTTATCTAAGACATCCATTAATTTCTGATTGTAAAATAATCGACAATAATTGCAGAGCATTTAGAAAATAGAGACACCAATATAAAATCAAGTTAAAATTGCCCATACTTCTATCTCCCAGGGGTATACGATCAGAGTGGTAGTGTTTTCCCATTCCATTGTTTTCATACATGTGTATGTAAAATACATATACACTTCACATGATTAGATGTGTATTTTTCACATATACTAATATTTATTTCACATATGCAGGTGTATATATACAATATATATTTCCTTTATGCAGGTATATATAGACACACCTGCATATACGCCTTTGAGAGCTATCGTCGATAGAGATATATCTAATAACATTGGATTATACCAATGTTATTTTGTAACGTTATTGTTTACAAACAATAATGTTATTTACAAAATGTTACAATTTACAAAAATGTTATTTTTGTAACTACAGAATTTTGTAAGTTTCTCACTTCACCTAACATGCTTTGAAAACTTTCCCAGGTCTTTACTTTATGATTACATGATTTTAAATAACTACTATCACATCATACGCATATAACTTATTTACCTTTTCTTGTAGAACAATGATTTGATACTTTAATAAATTGATTCCAAAGTCAAAAAAGATTTTATGACCCCAATTCTAAGTCTTTTGATTTGAAAGCTCTTTATCTTCTAAACTATATGCATTACAAGTCAAAATAAACAGCAAATGCTATTAAAAAAAAGCTATTAAAAATAAAAGATAAGGAAAAATTTGCGTGTTTTTAGGGATGAGATAATTATTTTAAAGACTATATTTTAATAACATGAATAAAGAAAAGTGAAGTTTGTATCTTTTCCTTCATATAACTGTTTGCTACAGATGAATACTTTTGTGCATAATAAAACTATTTTGATCCTTTTTGTTAAGGAAAGAGAGAATAAATACCACTTTCATCAATAGATGGGTAATGAATTACCCACAAGCATTCTGAAATACTTTTTCTGTGACTGTAAGAAATTCAAATGATAAATTAGGTATTTCATATCATTCAAAATCATACTTCTTAGAACTAAATTTGAATGCTAGGTACACAAAACTTTAAAATTTCATGAAATTGGGAGAAGCTCCTATTAAGGGAATGTCTTGGTGGTGGGAAAAGCTCTGTTTCTCAGTCTACCTCACTTTCCATAAATCCTAGTTTTCAAACAGCTCTGTGTTGATTCTCTTTATCACACTGATATAAAAACCTTTGCAGAGCTTATAAAATAACCATATACTTGACACTCTATACAGAATGAACACAGAATTCATTTCATGTAGCAGTTGCCCTTACAAATTTTTAAAATATTTAGTTCATCTAGGTGTAGATCTATATAAATATCTATTTCTGTGTATTTTATATACCTTGCAGCTTTAACAGGGCTTTTAGGATTGGGGAGTAGGCAGAGAATGTGAGGGAATTAGTATTCCAACATTAGGTATGAGAAAACGGAGAACTGGCTGAGATATTGATAAAATCGTGGTAGTTACTATTCCCAGAGCAAGCTGAGAACCGAATCCTGCTTGTTTGATGCAAATTCGAATGTTCTTTCCATCACAACATAATCATATGTTCCTTTTAAAAAAATAACGTGTTCCTTTATCCTGCTGAGGAGGTCTTCTCATTCGTGCGAGCTCATAAACTATACTTAATATAAAAGTATAATATATATGTATAAATACATAGAGAGTTATAACACAAAGAGAGTATACAGAGAGTATACACAAATAAATACGCATAACTATATATACATTAACTATTTTCAAATCATAAATTGAAAAAGAAAAAGAGAAATAGCAACTTGAACGATCCAACATTTTTTTACACCCAGGCCTATGGATTTAAAAACAAAACAAAACAAAATTAAGGGGGGAAAAAAAGAAAGAAAAAAGAAAAAAACAAAGAAACATTTTCAGCCTTAATCATACTTCGAGTAAATGAAAGCGTTCCTGCATGTTTGAATTTCGCAGGTTTTGTGTTTCACACTGGGAGTCAGGCTTTCGCAGTTTTTTAACTACCTTAAAACCTTGTTAACTTTCAGCTGAAATTGCTGTTTAACAATGTTATGTTCTTGTGGGAATACAGGATCTTACAGAAAGCAGTTTTGAGAGACCTGAGTCCCAAAGCAATCTCAAACTGGGTAGAAGCGAGGCTCCTGGTGGGAGTGCCTCCCATTCAAAGGGGCATCTGACATTTGTTTATTTGTTTCTTTATTTAGATTGTATTTATTTATTTGACAGGGAGAGAGAGAAATAGAGCGAGTGCACAAGCAGCGGGAGCGGCAGGCAGAAGGAGAGGGAGAAGCAGGCTCCCCACTGAGCAGGGAGCCTGACGCGGGTCTCCATCCTGTGACCCCAGGATCACGTGGTTTAAAGATGCATGGTTGACTGGAACCAAGATGAGTTCTCTCAAAAATGAGAATTAGCATATGGAAATGCTTTTCTAGTCCACAGTGTCAGGGACTGGGTCTTCTGCTGCTGACCACAGGGTGCGCCCCCTGATGGTGACCGCCTCTTTCTGGGTCTGTTGCTGAGGAAGGGGTAGCAAATTTTTGGTGAGTTCTGGGAAGCCTGTGCCCTGCATCTGCCCCCGCCTGGTGCTCCCCTGGATAGCAGCAGGCAGGAGAGCATCGAGCTAAGATAGTCAGCCCACAGCTGGGAGCTGAGTTATGGTGTTGAAGGCTTTAATTCTAAGTGAAAATGAAAAGCCAAGCTGGGAACCACCTGAAGATTTCAACAGTCATTGGGTAAGGGAAAGAGCTCAGGATGTTTTTCTCTGAAGTCCACCGATAGGAGACCAAAAAGAGAGTAAAGGCCGTGCAGAAATCAGAGCAATTAAGGTTTTGCGATCAGGGACTTAGAACCCCCATGTAAAATATCCTACACTACGAGGATGTTGTTTATAGTTTAAAGGGAGGTGTGACGTTCTTTCCTTCTGACCCTTTGTTCTAAGCCAGTGGTTCTCCAACTGGGGTGGTTTTGCTTCCAAGTGACAGCTGGAAATGTTGGGAGACATTTTGATGCCACCCCTGCCCTCAGTGGGTTGAGACCAAGGATGTTCCAAAGCATCTTGCAATGAATAGGACAGCCCTTTGTAACAAAGAATTACCCCACCCCAAATGTCATGGTGCCAAAGTTGAGAAACCCTGCTTTAAATCCACTTTTTGGATCATATGACTGTGTCTACTAATTAATTACAGCTAATTGATTGTAGAAATTGTGTCAAAATGGAACCACGTGGCCTCCAATCAACACACTGACTGGCAGACCAATTCTTGCACTGGTCATATTTACGTGGTTTTGAGGACTCTATTATTCACTTGAAGATGTGTGCCTCAAAGAGAAAACTGTAAACACAGTATCTAGATGGCAACATTCTCCAAACAATAAATGAAACAAAATAATAGAGATATTTCAAATTAAGTAAGGGGGGGAAAACCACAAGAAAAAAAAGCTTGAAAAATAAAAAGTTAAGTGTGCCTGGTAATATAATAAAGTGTTGTATTTTTTTAAGGCACATATTGAACTATAAAAGAAAAAGGCATTGGAATTGTCAAAGTTGTGCTATAGTCCCCATCACAGACTTTCCCCTCCTAGAAAGCTTTCTAGACCTCTCAGAAACAGACATTGTGGGGTGTGAAACTGTCAAATGGAGACAAAAGGCTTCCAGGGGGCTAGTGTTGCATTAGAAGGCACTTGCTTTCCATCTCAAACTCGAGCTTGCATGTGATGAAGTCTGTTTTTTCTAAAACTTGGCAGCAGCTGACCAGTAAAATTTGGTCTTTGCCGGAAGTCTTAGCTACAGCGGTGGCAAGGGTTAATATTAAACCCACCACACCATTTTGCACAATCTCCCAGGAGATCTCTCAATGGATTTCCACTGCCACTGGAAATAATGGCTCACAGCTGCAGCAAGCCGTGGTAACACTTGATATCCCCGTCGCAAGCAGGCCAGTGCTTTCAGTGGAAATGAGAAAATCACTGACGCTGTGCT
Organism: Meles meles; assembly: GCF_922984935.1. NCBI lineage: Eukaryota > Metazoa > Chordata > Mammalia > Carnivora > Mustelidae > Meles > Meles meles. Next base: position 54,810,490 of record NC_060083.1, read on the forward strand.
GTACATTGTGCCCAGGGTCAAGGTTCCAATGCTACAACCTGCACTGACCTCTCAGCCCAACACCCACCGCCCAGGCTGCCGCTAGCTGACTTCGCTATCTCCCCGTTGTATGAAAAGGACACATTGGCAGGCATGAACCAAGGTAAAAACCCATGAATGGAGAGCCATGGGGAAACGGAGAGCCCCAGTGTAAAGGGAATGATTTCTGTTGTGGAGAGAAATTGTCATCTACTTAAGGAGAATCTAGGGTTATTCTCTCAAAGTTGATAAATAAGAAGTCAGAGGTGTTTTGGGATTTCAGTGCAGTAAAATGTTTCTCCATGCCCCAAACCTTCAAAGGTCTCCAATCCATGGGTCCCAGTGCTACAAGTCCTCATCGTGAAAGATATTATTCTCCTGGGATAAAACTAGTATTTTTTTGTTGTTATTGTTGTTGTTTTTTAAGATTGTGTTTATTAAAGAAAGAACACAAGGAGGGGGAGCAAGAGAGGGAGAAACAAACTCCCCGTCGACTGGAGAGCCTCCCGTGGGGCTTGATCCCAGGACCCTGAGATCATGACCTGAGCCGAAATCAGATGCTTAACTCACTGAACCACCCAGGCACCCCGGGGTTAAGACTTTGAATGGCAGAAATGACTGGTAAAAATGGAACCACCACCTCCAGAGACATATGATAAGCCGTCCTGTACAGCAGTCCTCAGGAAGGGCAGAGACTCATGGTCTGTGTACATCTCCCTGGCTCCCCATCATCTGAGAAGTCAACATTTACTCAATCAGGCATTCGTTCACGTATTCACGCTTGCATGCCAAACTTTTGCCAGGCACCAGACAAAACATGTGGCTGGTATCATTTCTAGGCTCAGGTTCCTCATTCAGAGTCTCCTCTCAGCCTCTCCAGATACAGAAGTGACTTCAAACTATCCCAACCTTCATCTCACTGCCCTGGGAATTACAAAGAAATAGGCACGTTTTATTTTTACATATTGCATGTCATCTTTTAAATACTCTACATCGTACACGCATGGACATACGTGCACGTACTTGTGTGTATGCGAGGGAGCTTTGGGAGCCTTCCCAGGAATCCCACAACCCTTTGCAATGCTGAAAATTGGCTGTGACAGTATTTAAAAGTATCAGGAAGCTCAGGGGCTACTCAATGATGTCATGGAGGTCCCTTGAGAAAATGTGGTCATTAAGCGAGTTGCATGTGGTGATAAGAAGCCATTAAAATAAACAGAACTTCTCTATAATTACTAAATTTCCCAGAAAAACAATTAGAGTGCTTGAGACATTTTGTGTCTGTCTTCCGCTGTGTTCAAAGTTTCCGCTCCCCTCATTTTCCAAAAAGTGCTCACTGAAATTGTGCAGCATGACCAGAAGAGAAAAGATTTGGAGACCCCTCCAATTGGAGGACTTGACAGAGATTTTTTTTTTTTGCTGTGTTTAATTTTCTTTTAAACAATCAGGAGCTCTGAGATAACATGGAAGAAATGGGCTTTTTCTATGTGAAAAGCAATCACTTTCAAGTCATTTTGCATGATGTTAAGCTCTGAGGGTCTAATAATTAAAACAGCAACCTCCTATTACAGTCAGTCATATATATCAGTGTGTTAAATATCTTATAAAGGTATGACACCACAGAATAGTTTCATCATGTGTGTGTGTGCACATGTAAACACAAACACCGATCGTAAGTAAATCATCATGACATTTTTTTTTATTAACTTATAATGTAATATTTGCCCCAGCAGTACAGTCCTCTGGCTGTGTAACTGAACAAATGGCAATATATTCTCTTACTTCTTTCCTCAAAAGCCAAGTGATTAGCACTTGGGATTCCAGGATTGGGACTACGTTCCCAGGCCAACCAATGCTTATGAAAATATTGAAGTGAGAAATGGGAAAATTCACTGGGGCAATATTTTCATGTCAACTAAATATAAAGGAAGATAACTCCGTGGGTTGAATTTGCATCTTTACATCTAAGACTAAGATGGAAACTGAAGAAGGGGAAGGAGCACATTAGGAAAGAGAAAGAGACCGAAGGCGGGTGCGTACTGCAGGCACACAAGCCAAGGACGCTCTCCGTGGATGGCACACGTTTGCGCTGGTCCTGCCTAAGTGACTGATGGCATCCTGTGTAAGGAAATAATGCATCCCTGGAGTTAAGATAATGTGTGTGTGTGTGTGTGTGTGTGTGTGTGTGTGTGTGTGTGTGAATTCAATCTACTTCACAGAGGCTTTATTTTCCCTTTGAATCATAACAAAATATTAAATTATGTCCGTTTAGGTGGCAGGACAGGCTCTCACTTATCCAATGTCTTGGTTCTTTTAATTTTTTAAAGATTTATTTATTTATGGGAGGGAGAGAGGATCTCAAGCAGACCCCTGGCTGAGCGTCGAGGGCAGGTGGGACTTGATCTCACGGCCCCGAGGTCACCACCTGAGCCGAAACCGGGACTCAGAAGCTTAAGGGACTGCACCACCCAGGCTTTCCTGGCTATTTTTTATTACTTCCGAATGATCTCCTCAGGAGCCCTCAGCAGACAACTGCTGTCCTCCCCACCTCCCTAAAACATTCAGCTTCTCTTTCTCTGCACTCGAACCGCTTCTTGTCCTTACTGCAATCACAGCAGACATTTCCATGGACGTTAATTTTTATCGACATGCGTTTTGCCTTTGCCTCTCGAGTATAGGCTTCTAGAAGGCAGGGGTGAGGCCGTAGTCTTCAAAAAAGCATGAAGGTCCCCTGGCACAGTGAGGACACTCAATAAAATTTTGTGGCATGAATGAGCAAAAGAATGAATAAATGGGTCATTTTACTGTGATGTGTGGAATCCGTGGGTTTTCAGGACGGCTGGCTAGAAAGGAGATTTGCTCATGCTTTCCCAGCGTCCATGGCATTTAAGAGACACGCTTCGAGCACATTATACATCTCTTAGAATACAGAAGATGGAAGAGATGACCATTCTCCTAGGATGTCAGAGAGGAATGTCTGTAAAACTCTCGTTTTATAAATAATCTACCAAATTTAAACCTTGTTCAAATGTTTATAACAGAGAACATGTTTTTAGTGGTTGCAAGAGAGCAGTGACCTCCAGAATCCATTACTGTGCTGCCAACTTTTGGTGACTAAATTTATCATTAGGGATACATGTTATTTTCTGCACCATATAGAATTTTCTGTTAGAACTGGAACTAAATTTAGAGAAAGAACATACGGAATTATGTGTAGGCTTCCCTCATATGTGTGTAAAAATAAATAGCTTGCGTGCGTATACTCACGTACTTAATGCTGGGTATTTTTCATGTGGCTAGACCTCTAATATCTTCACTAATGGAGCAGAAGCAGAGATAATTTTAAAACGGTCCATGATGTTCTTTGGAATGCCTTTGTAAGCCTTGGTTTTTAGATGTTTGTGTTACTTCTGAAACCATCTTTACACAAAGGGATAAAGTCACGCCGAGGACCCAATTCCAAGTAGAGCCAATAATTGCGAGGGTCTCCACACCTTACCTCTAAATAGCTCAACCTGTTCTAAGTTGGGATCAGGGAGAATCTTTTTCTCCCTCAGAAATATTACAGAGCATCCAATTAGGACTCAAATTCTTCTTCGGATTAGGAAGTTAATAAAAAGGTCTGGGTTTTATGGGAACGCCGTAGTTAGTTAAACTAGGACTAAGTGACGTATAAAGAGATGTTGACAAAATCAAGTCAGAGAGAAGGTACATTATTACGTGTATTCTGTGTCCCTCACTAATCTCCTTGGTCTGAAAGCAGCTGCGGACCTCCCCTGGGAACAAGCAAGGCTGACTGGCAGCTGGTAAGCACCTGTTGGGTTGTGCTGGTGGTTATGGCTGGAGTTCCTTTTGATTGGACAGGGCATCTGTTTCTGATTGGTCATTGCCCATGTTCTCCCCATCATTAAATATTTTCAACATCAGCCCTGGGAATAGGTCACCATGCTGTACTCACGATAGTTACACATTTCGCTCATGTACCGAAGAGAATTACCTTGGCCAGAATCGGATTGAGTGAAGGTATGTTTAGTCAATTCAAGGATGGAGGGGAAAATGGTTCAAAGCACTGCAAAATAGGTTAGAGGTGTAAGTTTCAGAACACTTTAAAGGAAGATAGATGGAGGGGCAAGCCAACCAAATTGCTGATTAACAATTTTATCTGTAGGTCAGGTAAGGAATCCATGCGTATGACTCACTGGCGAGTTGATCCTGGTCATGACTTGGACAAGTTATGATCCCAAGAGGAGGTTAATATACTTATTTAACTATGGATGTTGATTTGTAAAATGCATCCCTTTTTGCACAGGTAGTGTAAGAGAAACTTTACTCTTGCCTATATTGTCGAAGAGTGAATGAATGCAGTAAGAATTCATGAGACTTCATTCTATTTTCACTTCCTACTCTTGTCAGAAATAGAAAATCAGGAAAAACAGGCATGAAGTTCCAGGGGAAAGCGTGGAGATAGCTCTCGCTAGAACTGAGTCTACCTCTACCCGACATTAGACATTCACTTGAACAAATAAACGAATAATGGCACTTCACAACTATTTAAAAAAAAAAAGTCAGACTGTGAAGGTACGCTTAGTGGCTAGACACAGCTGGAAATAATTGGGAAACAGAGTCCAGTGCAAAAGAGTTTAAAAACCACATGGTCTCAATGATATTTTCATAGTGCTCCAAGCAATTTTCTTCCACAAGTCAAATGGTTTCAAGACTCTCCAGCTCAAAATTACCTACAAAACATAAATGCCAAAAAAAGTAAACTGCAATGCATTAGGGACAAAACAACCGGCAACCCCTGAGGAAATTCCTTGTCAAAATTGTGAATGGGACACTTCGTGGCACAGACAACCTTTGCACCGCCTTTAATCCAAACTGTCGGTGTCCCTTGTCCACTCCGGGGAAAAGAATAAGTCATGATTCCCACACGCTCCCGAAAATACCCCGGAGTCACCTGCGTCTGTTTATTTCGGTGGGTGGTGGTGAGGAAGGGTTCTGGAATGAGCCTACCAGAGTGTACGTACAAGTAAGGAACTGTTTACTGTGAGAGCACTTCACCTCCGTAGGCAAAGCTTTCCTTTTGGGTGACTTTGTGAGTTAACTGACAGGTGACTCCCAGCCGGGTTTGGAACACCTTCCCCACTATTACAGTCAGAGTCACTGTCAACAGAGAACGTTCACGAACCACCTACAATACCAGAAGTCAAAAGTCTTATACCTCATTTGTGTCTCTAATTTTGCTCACAATTGATAGGGACTGAAGTTCTCTTTAATCAGGTTCTTTAGTGGCATGATGCCACAAATTTCTGACTTTTAAATGTTCTAATCCCAAAATAGGATGCTGGCACATGATAATGTCACCCGATGAGATATCAACTCTTCTTTAGCCCATTAAACACATCGGTAGGGATGTATTTAACATGCTGCATGCAAAGAACTTTTCTAAGCACATTACATATGAAATTGATTTGTGCTTTGTAAAAGTAATTTGTTATCCTCATGGGTCAACTAAGAACACTGTTTAGAAACAATAGGCACAACACAGTGAAGTTGGGCTGGGCTAGGGTTTCCACTCTCTTTCCCAATGCATGAAAAACAGACACATCAGAGAAGAGTAAAGCTAGTATAGAGTTCATTATTTCTCAAGTTCAAACAACTGAAAAGTTGCAGTATAGAGTTAATTATTTCTCAGGTTAAAGCAACCGAAAAGTTGCATTGTTGCGAACCCTTTCGAAGGCCAAATACAAAAAAACCCTGAATATTACCCATATTCAAATGTCTGCAGATTTTGCCATGATGGAAATAGGTTTGGGATTTGGAACTCGATCCAAAAATACTGGTATTTTTGGGTTAAGCCTCTGCCTTAGGCTCAGTTCATGATCCCAGGGTCCTGGGATCAAGTCTCACATCAGGTTCTCTGCTCAGCGGGGAACCGGCTTCTCCCTCTCCTCCCTACCATCTCGCTCTGTTGCTCACTATCCCTGTCCCTCTCTCAAATGAATAAATAAAATCTTTAAAAATTAATTAACTAATTAGTTAATTAATTAAAAGAAGTTTTTGACTTCACTCAATAAAGGTTGTTTCTCAACATCCTCAATACTTCAGATAAAAATGACCTTGGACCTGGAATTGGCCACCGCAGACTGCAGACCAGAATGACGCTTTGCCTGTTTTTGTAAATAAAGTTTTATTGGAAAACAGCTAGGTTCCTTCATTTAGCAATTACTCTGTGGCTGCTTTCACTCGGCAACAGCAGCATTGAGTAGTTTCAACAGAGACTGGCCGCAGAGCCAAAAATACTTACTGTCTGGCGCTATCCAGAAAAAGTTGGCCACCTCCTGACCTAGACGATCATGGCATATGTTTAAAAAAAAAAAAAAAAGAAGGATGAGGAGGAGGAAAGTCAAGACTACTGAGGCCTTAGCAGACAAAGGGAGACTGAGTTGAAATTTCACGCTCCTTTCCAGACAGTGCCTTGGGTCCCAGTGGTGTGCCATCTGTCATTGTACCGTCCTGATCATTATTGCAGAGGACACCTATTTGGCCTAATTGCAGTAATGCCACAGACAGAATTTGCAGAAAGAAAAGAAAAGTTGCCAGAGCCTGTTAGTTTGAGATAACATTTTATTGAATTCTCACCCTATTACAGAATTTCAGTCCCTCTCTTCATCTCTGCCCCAAAGCCAGACTCCTCCAGTGTTTTTAATAAGAGGTAATTATTTTTGTAGGGTTTTAAACAAGTCTCGGTGGAATTCAAATATTTTCCAAAACTGTCATAGAAGGTATATTTTAGTGTAGAATGAGTGTTAACTGTTTCGCACATGCGCAAAAGATGTTGAACTGATTGAAATCATGAGAGAAAAAATCACCAATAGACACCTATAAGCAGTTCATGCAGGTAACATTTTTCCCTAGAAATGCAACATAGAAGAGTTAAATGATACGAAGATTTGGGATGCTTTATCTTGAGCTGTAGATAACAGGTTAGCACTCTATGATCTAGGAATTGAAATAGACTGGAAAGTGTTGAAACCAAAATGAAAAGCATGACCCAGCATCCCGTAGACTCTTGCTACTCAACCCCACACATAGCTATCTCAATGTTCTAATATTTTAACTATAACACCGCTCAGAAAAATTCTTGGGGAATGGTAAAATTATATTGGCACCTAATGATGTAACCAATTTTGTTTCTACATACATTAAAAGTTTGTATGGCTCCAATCACATTCCTCAAAGCAGAGACAATATAAATATTTGATATAACATAGCTTGGTCTATTAAAAAGGTATTAACCTGTCTCTAATAGAAGTAAAAGAAATCCTGCATCATACTGGTAAAATAATGGGTTGGTATACCTACCTTAAGGGCTTTCCCCTATGTAATCACTGTCTTTATGTAACTTGGCTACTGCAAGGTTGACTTTTTTATTATTTTTAACTAAGGGACTGCACTGAAAGTGATACATTGTATATTACTCAAGACATCCAGCAGAAAAATAACATACTTTCAGAATGTCTTTTTGAACTATTAATTATTTCCTTCACATATTTAGGCAATAAAACTCTCCAAGCATCTATAGGACACACCGAATAATTGTGACCTATATTTTTTAAACTTAGTTTTACTAACATGAAATTGAACTTCTTTATTTTTCTAATAATATTAAAACTATTCCCTTCATTCTTAAGTACGAATTAACTAGTTTTGGGGGGTGAGTTGGGTGGGGGTCATAGAAAAAGAGATTCTGCTGACATTTTGTCGACATTTTGAAGACACACTTGAAAACCCAACAAAAAGTTTCAGATCTTGGTGTGAATGAGCACGATTTTTAAAGTATGTCCATTTTCTAGAAACAAGTATGATGAGTTTTTTTGAGTCTTGGGTTAAATGTTTCATTGACCACCCAGACCAAAGGCATTTATACAGATCTTCTGAGATACACCCATCCATTAAAAGGCCACAAAGCAAAATGCCAAATGGCACATCCTAGTTAGAGGACAGCCATGTCCTAGAAATTATTAGATGAATCGTCTATTTCTGGTTTTGTGAATGAGCTGTTCTATGTCTCAGATGCTCTGATTCTTAAAATAGGGAGAGAATTTCCACACCCACAACATGGTTACTGTGCTGGTTTTGCTCTCTGTGCCTAGATTCCGTTCTCTGTCCTTTCCTCCTTTTTGCCTTGGATACCTTTCCTGCAACATTGTTTTACCTGAGCTCCTTGCATCTTTAGTTTCCAGTTGGGTTTGGTCGACGGGCCCCAGCACAGACAGAAGAGAGGGCAGAGAGAGAGACAGAGATGTTTATTTCTCTGGCTCTTCACAGCTGGGCTGCAATATTGGTGGTGCCCCTGTCCCTTTACGACAGCCACAGCTTCTGAGAGGTGACCCTTCGCTATGGCTACAGCTCTCAAGGTATAGGTAAAGCCCTGCTCGAGCGTCTGGATGGCCATAGCTGCGTAGTGTTGCTTGTCAATGAGCATTCTGCGATTTCTTGAGGACTCCTCTCAGTCTACCCACATCTCTGTGAATAGATGCTTCTCCCCTCCCCAGATTTATTGAGTTGTAATTGACAAATTAAAATTGTACATATTTAAGATGGACAACATGACTATGTGATATATGTACCCATTGTGAAACGGAGTTGCCACCTTCAATTCTAGGAATACATTATCATCTCACATAACCACCCTTTTTTTCTTTAATGGTGAGAACTCTAAGCAAATTTCAAGTATATAATACAGTCATTAACTACGGTCACCATGGTATACATTAGGTCCCTAGAACATCTTATAACTGACGATGTGCACCTTTTGAGCAACATGCTGCCATTTCCCTCACCTCTCAGCCCCTGACAACCACTGTCATACTCTCTGCCTTAGAGACTTTGATGTTTTTAGAATCCACATAAAAGTGAGATTATACGGTATTTTTCTTTCTGTGTCTGGCTTATTTCACTTAGCATAATGTCCTCCAGGTTCATCCATTTGCTGCATATAGTGGAATTTCCCTCTCTTTTATGGTTGACTAATATTCCATCCATATATATATATATATATATATATATATCCCATATACATATACATATTCCATATATATATTCCATTCATCCACTGATGGACACTTAGGCTTCTTTCCCAGATCTTAGCTATTATGAACACTGCTGCAGTGTCTATGGCAGTGAGGGCAGATGTCTTTTTGAGATACCGATGTCATTTCCTTTTTATACCCACTCAGGAAGTGGGTTCGCTGGACCCTATGGCAGTGTTGCTGAGGATGTGGAGAAAAGATATCCTTGCGTACTGTTGGTAGGAATGTGAATTGCTACAGCTACCGTTCCCCACGGTGAATCCTCAAAAAGCTAAAAAATATAAACTCCCTACAACCCAGTAATAGATATTTCTTTAATACTTCTTCACTTAATCCTTTGACTATCCTCCCTTCCTGTGAGCATTTGCCTGAAAGAGTCATCACCCCCTTGATAATATCTTACTTCTGATTTACAAATATACACAAAACAAATTTGTTTTCAACAATTTATCACCGGGGCACCTGGGTGGCTCAGTCGGTTAAGCATCGGGCTTCCGGTTTCAGCTCAGTCCCCTATCCCAGGATCACGGGATGGAGTCCCACACCAGCATGGAGCCTGTTTAAGATTCTCTTCCTCTTCCTCTGCCCCTCCCCCTGATTCACACACAGGTGCTCTCTCTCTCTCTTAATAAAAACAAACAAACAAACAAAAAATATAATTTATCACTAAGGATTAAATGTAAAATAAATAAACAGAAGAAATGTTTCAAGTAAGCTTTTATGGGAAATTAGTTAATAATAGAAACTTAATACTTAATAACAGAAATAATGGAAACAAAATAATGGGAGTTAGTGGGACTCTTTGGTATAGGATGGTGGAGACTGGAGCACATCTTAAAGGCTTCCCCGGGGGTTTCAGTATCTCAATTTCTAGTAAATCTGTTGAAAAGCCAAGAGCCACCAACAGCGGTATCACAACACTATCATCATGTTTTGGAGTACAACATGCACGCAGGAATGAAAAGGAAGAACTGACAGTCAGTGACAGTTCCCACCACTTCCCGCATGACAACCACTGTAGGAGTCACGTAAGCATTATGTAATTTATGTAAATTTATGTGTTTTTTTTTTCTTGCCTCGATCCCATGTTTATTATCAGGTTCACAGTACAAAGGAGAAAATTGAACCTCACATAAATGAAGCCATTGATGGCTGTTGCCCATCAGAGCACCAGCTGATTCCTTTGTCATCAGCTGGTACCAGCTGCCAATGTTCCAGACTACGTGTCACCTCAGGTTATCAACACGTTTACTGTGTCCTCCTAATCCTAGCCTCACACGTGCTTTATTATTGTTATTTTTAATTTTTTTAAGATTTTATTTATTTATTTGTCATAGAGAGAGAGCTCAAGCAGGGCGAGTGGCAGACAGAGGGAGAAGCAGACGCTGTGCTGGGCAGGGAGCCCGATGTGGGACTCGATCCCAGGGCACTGGTATCATGACCTGAGAGGAAGGCAGATGCTTAACCGATTAAGCCACCCAGCGGTCCCCCTCACACAACTTTTATATCTGTTGGCATTCTCAGATCTGTCTGTGATCCTTCAATCTGTAGGAATCTTAGGGAGGAGTTTCCCTTACCACTAGATGTTCACTGTTCCACTCAGGCCAGATTACAAATTTCACTCCAGGGTAAAAGGTCTCTTCAGAAAGATCTTAGAATGCAAGGCCATCGTTCTATTTATTTTCAACCATAAAATTTCAATCTGGGTTTCAACCCAAGAAGATTGAGGGTGATGAGACACTTTTCAGAGCCTCATTGCATGGAAACCAACCATATTCTCTTAGATTCTCTTTAAGGCATGACCAGAGAGTTTTCTTTTGTAGAAATATGTTGACACACTTTCTTTTTTTTTAATATTTTATTTATTTGACAGAGAGAAATCACAACTAGGCAGAGAGGCAGGCAGAGAGAGAGGAGGAAGCAGGCTCCCTGCTGAGCAGAGAGCCTGATGCGGGGCTCCATCCCAGGACCCTGGGATCATGACCCGAGCCGAAGGCAGAGGCTTTAACCCACTGAGCCACCCAGGTGCCCCTACTTTCTTTTTTTTTAATGTAAGGACAATACTTGCTTTTTTTTTTATTATTAAAGATTTTGTTTACTTATTTGAGAGAGAGAGAGCATGAGAGCAGAGGTCAGAGTGAGAAGCAGACTCCCCATGGAGCTGGGAGTCTGATGCAGGACTCAAACCTGGGACTCCAGGATCATGACCTGAGCCAAAGGCAGTCACTTAACCAGCTGAGCCACCCAGGCACCCAACAACACTAGCTTTTGCTCTCAAAATTTAAAGAATAAGTAGAAGATGTTTTACTCTGTCAAGATCCATATAAGCCAATAGCACTTTTTTTTTTTTTAAACCTTCTGGTCACTGCTAAAATTATATGTTAAAATTTAAAACAAAGCAAGTATTTTTATTCTGAGCATTATTTTCCTTTTTCTTAAAGCAATTAAAGTGAATCATGAGTAACCGAGAACCATTAAGAATTACCTGGAACAAATGCATTAGTTACTAATCAAGATATCCTCTCTATGCCTACGTAAGTCTGTGACCGCGTCTACTTCTCATATGTCTACATTTATGTTAACACAAAATCCACATGTGCATAAATTACATATGTGTATTTATCTAATATTGTACAACTAGTGAAGGGATTGTTAATTTATTAAGAGCAGTAGTATAATAATAGACTTGTTCTATTAAGAACAGTAGTATAATAATAAACTTGTTGGTGGAAATGTACCCCATACAAGTACATCTGTGTTTTTAGCTTTAGAAGACCCTGGGAGAATCATGCAATGATGCATGTCAATGTTTTAAATAATACAGATTTTCAGATGATAACCATACAAACTAGTTTCGCTAAAAACTATGTCATTTGGGTAGTTTAACTATAAATAAATGCATTCTTCCATTTGTGCATAAAATAAACATGGTAAAACACTGTTAGAGGTATTTTGCCAGCCAGACGTACACATTGAATGTGATTTGAATTCTTGGAAATCAGTGGAAATGGGATGCATAAAAACTAGAGGTTCAAGAGTTGATAGTTTGGTAGCATAACATTTGTCATCGTGGTAAGATTATAGAAAATCCATTCCTCTATTTTTGCATTTATTACATTAGTCACCCATCCCACTGCTAAAACGAAATGGTTGCAAATGGGCTTCATCAAATATTATACCTCCTGTTACCCTTAGTCCCAACCTTATAAAAGACTGACTTAACCAATCAATTTGCAATTTTTGCATTATTAAGAACATATTCTCTTCATACCATTGGAAAAAAAAAAGCATCTGTATATCATGTTCTCATTCCAGAACATTGCCTCTGGCCAAAGCTTTCTTCTTAACAACATAAAAAGTAAAAAATGCAGAAAACAGCTAGTCCCAGAAAATTCAGTTTAAATGCTCAGCATTCCTTTAACAGAAATTGCAGGTAGAATTTCATCTGTATTAGTCAGGGTTTTAGAATAGCAGGTAGTATGTGGATATAACTGTCAAATTTCTATGAGTAATTTAATTGGCGTGGAATAAATTTGGTTATATTTTTCACTGCTTGGTATTTCAAGGTTGGTTTTTTTTTTTCTTTCCTCCTCCTATTGTGTGTGGAGATGGCTCTGCATCTAAGAACCATTTAGTGTGGCAGTTTTCTCCCACTGATGACCTAAGCCCCGTGTCTCCTTCAAGTCTTGCTTTTAAAAACTACAACCTATTTCTGGTTACCTACGGTGAAATGAACACTCACATTTATGTTTTCTTCTCCAAAACTCCACAGATAAAAGTAAATGAATAAAAAAGACATAAAGTGTGGAGGCCACTCTCTCTAGTTGACAATGCTCGCTGCCTTTTGGTGTTCATAACCTGGGTAATCTCCACATATAGTCCGAGGTCAGTCCGTTTGACCAGTATCAGAGGGCAGAAGGGTTACTCCTGGTATTAGGTTATAAAAGAACAAGGGTTCTCCCTCTCCCTTTCTCTGTCTCATCCCTCACCACAGGGGAAGCAAACTATCATATTACAAACACCCCAATGCAGAAATCCATATCCACATGGGAGAATCTAAAACTTCCAGTCAACAACCAGTGAAGAAAGAGGTCAGCCACCAACCATATGAGTGATTTTGGAATGGATTTTTCAGCCCTGTGTGAGCCTTTAGATGGTGGCAACCTTAGTAGAAAGCTTGATAGCAATCCCGTGAACGCCCCTGACCTAAGACCACCCAATGAATACACTCTAATACCACCCAACAAATACACCCTAATACCATCCACCTGTACCCAGAATCCTGAGCCTCAGTCCTGTGAGGTATAATAAATGTTTCTTGTTTTCATCAGCTGATCATAGGGTCCTTTGTTACCCAGCACTAGGTAACTGACGCATACCTCTGTAATGAGAAAGAGATCAGGAGTATAGTCACCAGATGGTTGATTAAAAAATAATAATAATAATAAAATAAGGAGAATGTGGATGTTTGTGGGATGAGATGCCAATGAAGATCAACCAATTCATGCCATGGAACTTCATAAGACTTGGGAACTGGGCACAAGACAGCAAAGCAACAGTAGGGCAAGGGAGTAAAAACAGAAGAAGTGGGGCACCTGGGTGGCTCAGTGGGCTAAAGCCTCTGCCTTCGGCTCAGGTCGTGATCTCAGGGTCCTGGGATTGAGCCCTGCATAGGTCTCTCTGCTCAGCAGGGAGCCTGCTTCCTCCTCTCTCTCTGCCTGCCTCTCTGCCTAATTGTGATCTCTGTAAATGAAATCTTTAAAAACAAAAAACAAAAATAAAATAACCAAAAAACCAGAAGGACTTTCACCTGTACAAGTCTGTATAAGAACAGATCCCAATATTATGTCTGCTCCCTAAATGAGAGAAGGAAGATCTGTTCTTTGGAGAAAGCAAACCAAGAAAGCTTCAGACTGGGGGAGCAGCCATGGTAGATGGTCAGTGGGGGGTGCTGATCTGAAAACAGGAGGGTTAGATGAAAATTCAGTGGGGGGTGCTGATCTGAAAACAGGAGGGTTAGATGCAAATTCACGCATCAGCTCAGAAGACTATCAGCCTCTTTCTGACTCTCTACTCAAGCGTATGTTATTCAGGGCTATCTATTTGAAAACAGAGGCAAGAGGCTCTTTGATTCTTTCCAGGAAAATACACACACACACACACACACACACACACACACACAGAAAAAGAGAAAGAGAAATACACAAGATTCTATTGTTTGGAGTCCTCCAACAAAACAGCCAAAACCATACCAGTTACCACCAAATAAAACCCACCAATTGATAAGACCCTGTCAAACATTGAACTTCCGATCAGCTTTTTGATGTTTCACCCTTAAACATAGTGGGATGTCATCTTTCATCAGATGCTGGAAGGAAGCCTGGACACCTGAGACAGAGAGATAATAGCTGGAAGAAGGGAAGTGAGAGTGGGGAGGGATGAAAGAGGTGATGAGGATGAAGGAGGGCACCTGTGATGAGCTTTGGGTGACGTATGGAAGTCTTGAATCACTGTACTGTACACCTGGAGCTAACTAACATACACTGTATGTCAACTAACTCGAATTAAAGCAAAACCCAAAAAGGAAAAGAAATAACTGGAAAAGAACTCAAGGGAGTTAGAAGAAAACTTGAAAACGTAACTTAGGAACTTAAATTGATGAGAGACTATAAAACACTGAATCTGTATACAAGAACAGGATATAAGAAATAGAGGAAAAACCAAGAGGTTTTGCAACTAGAAAGATGAGAACTACATTTTTAAAAACATGTGGCCGGATGGGGAGATAATTTTGAGTCAAGTGTCAGTAAAACAAAATTAAAAATGATCAGCAATAACAGAGGAAAAATAAGGAAATTAGAGAGCGGGTACATGAGGTCCACCATCTAGCTAATGGGTGTTATTAAGAAAGAAAGAAAGAAAGAAAAAAAAAAAGAAAGAAAGAAAAAAGAGAAAGAGCAATTTCAGGGAAGTAAATTATCAAAGATACATTACCAAAAATGTTTGCTAGGACAGAACTTGAAATTTTATATTAAAAGTGACCACCATGTGACAAGCACAAAATGAGGCAAAAGGTACAATAAAAAGTCAATGTGGTTGACAAATGCTTTCAAAAGGAAATTCAGATAAAGGGTTCATTGATACCTGATCATGTTTTTATTTTTTTTTCAAAATAGTAAACCTTCTATTTATAGTAAATTACCTATTTCCTTACATAATTATGTTTAATTATTATTTATATTTTCATTTTGTTTTAAATCATTTTCCTGACTTAGTCAACATGCCATTTTTCTTTAAAACTTAAGTGGCCACTATTTGTTTTGTTTCGTTTTGCTTCTGGTTTTGCCACCCGTGTGTTGAGTACAACTGTTCAGGGTCTAGCCATATTTACTTAGGTCCAGTTTTTCATCAGCCAAGTGGTAAAAGTTATTTTCATATTGGGGGAAAATCTTGGAATATACAACATTTGATGCAAAACATCCCTTCCCATGCATTTATTTATGTATTTTTTTTCTTCCCTAAAGTATAGTACATGCCTAATTGCCTTCTCCCATGTATTAATTTAATGAAATGCCTCTTCATAAGAATTGCTTGCTAATGATAGGATTTGAGTTGTGGCAAGCAATACGTAGGGTATTTATTTTTAAATAGGGATGATATGTGTATTTATGGGCAAATGGTCCCATTTCCCTTGGAGAGTCATAGATATTTTTTGAAGCTTATTTTCTTACAAGTATAAACTTCTTTCTGGGTATAGAGCCATTAAAAGTGAATCTAATTTCAACTCATATTTGACATACCAAATATTTGTACTTATAGTAACCTATTTTTTGCCAAAGATTGGTAGTCAGTGTGGTCAGAATTCTATAAGCTGTGAATGAGGTGGAGGGGGAGAAAAAAAAATCTATGTATTTATTTATTTACATATATAACTTTTGATATGTTTATATGAAATGTTTAATAATATAAAAAGCCAGCATAGTCAGTTTATACTTTTTTAAAATAGTATAAAGACCAATGACAGTGACAAAGTGTCTGTTTCTGCCTTGCCTCAAAAGAAAGCACAATTAATCTTGCAGAAGACATTTATTAACCCAGATGATGATTTCACAATGTGGATTCCACCTGATGTACTTTTCAGTTAATATGTGTCTAATTCTAACCTTGGAGACACTACCTCATAAGAGGTAGACCAACAGCGTGAAAATGACAAAAGACTCTCTGAATATTTTTACTGGGGATGACCGCCATGGGCAGGGCAAAGCCATAATGGTAAGGTCAGTGGTGAGACACTGACTTGGCCAACCTTCACCAACTTAACCAAGCGTGAAAGTGGGTCTCCAGCCAAGTCTGTCGTGGTGGGCAAAGGAAATTTGGAGAAGGCTTCACTCTACAGTTGGCTTTGACTGAGCAACAGTTGGTTAGCGCATTGTGTTTATGAGAATAAGACCATGGGCATAATCCCAGACCCATCCAGTTAACATCATTTATTTCCATGACCACCAACTGTACCATTAGCCCTGCCAACAATATTAGAAATGCTCACATTTGGTTACCAGGACAATTGGGCAAGAAGCAGTTCAGTACAACTCTATGACTGGATAAAGAGCCTTAGAAGACATGGTCAACATGAACATATTTGCATTTATCTACTTATTTCCATTTTTCCACATGGACTAGATTTAATCATTTTAACTAGAATGTGGATGGGAATGGGCATATAAATGGACAAGGCAACATTAGAGGTCAATAAATTGATTTTACCGCAGGGACTCAGGGGGAGGGTTCCTGGAATTTAGCAGATGAAATCCCCAAGTTCTTCCTGCCTAGCTTTTCTAGTTAATGTACAGCTGAGCTAGGGTGTTGGGGAGGATCTAAGTTATCTAGTCAGAGTTAACATTTCTACAATCATGACTTTCAGAAGTGAATCAGTATGAGTTATGAGAGTATATACTCCAAATATTTCTTTTACTCTATTTCCCTGATATTTAAATCATAAAAGAAAGGTAACTGGAGAAGCTTGATATTAGGCTCATTTCCTTTTGTTTTTTTTTTTTTTTTAATTTCAATTCAATTAGCCAACATACAGTACATCATTAGTTTCAGATGTAGTATTCAATGGTTTATCAGTTGCATATACATCCAGGGCCCATCACATCGTGTGCCCTCCTTAATGCCCATCACCCAGTTACCCCATCCCCCCACTCGTCTCTCCTCTGGCAGCCCTCAGTTTGTTTCCTATAGTTAAGAGTCCCTCATGGCTTTTCTCCATCTTTGATGACTTCCCATTCAGCTTTCCCTCCCTTCCCCTATGATCCTCTGTGCTGTTTCCTCTATTCCACACACGAGTGAAACCATATGATAATTGTCTTTCTCTGACTGACTTATTTCACTCCGCATAATACCCTCTATGTCTATCCATGTCGATGCAAATGGTAAATATTCATCCTTTCTGATGGCTGAGTAATACTCCATTGTGTATATGGACCACATCTTCTTCATCCATTCATCCGTTGATGGACATTTTGGCTCTTTCCACAGTTTGACTATCATGGCCATTGCTGCTGTGAACATGGAGGCTCCTTTGCAATCAAATTATAAAACAGCAACTTTCAGGCTATGAAATTATTTGGGGAGCCATGTGGAGGTGCACGTGAGTTGGGGACAAGAGCTGTTCTCCACGGAACCATGGTGGCGGTAGAGGTGGTACTGAGGGAGTTGTTGCCATGGTGATTAGAGGTATTGGTGCTAGAATGGGTGATGGAAGTCACAATGGGGCTGAGGATGAGAGAGAGGATTTGGAGACTTGTGTAAAGAAGAGTTGGAGGTGGTGAGTGCCGTGGTAGCGTGGACGTCAACGGTCTCCTTAGTTCCAGCTACGTGACATAGAGTCAGCAGTCTCCCCCAACTTTTATTCCCCTGGTATTCCAGGCTTGTGACCAGAAACCCTCTCAATCCTTCTCTCTCCTCCTTCTCTGACTCCCTGAAAGACTTGTCTACCTCATTCATTTTGAGACAAGAATATACTTCTTCGTCTTAGTAATGATCTATCTCTCATATTTTCATCACACTGGGTAGATTCTAATTTCCTAGAAATTAGTGTCACATATTAAATATTGAAATGCTGTTTTAAATATTTAAATATTGTTTTCACTAGAGAGGATATGGGAGGAGCTAGTGTCTTAATAGCATCCTAAATATGATGGGCATGGTATGTCATTGAGAATTCTGTTATTACAACAACCAATGGTGATCATAAGATCTGTAGATGCTCTGGGAGAAAGAGCCTGAGCAATAAATAAGACTGGTTTCACAGCAAGCAAACACATAAAACGATGACTGGGAAAACAAAAACAAAAACCTAAAAGCCCTCCCAGTTCCCCTGTGTCTTGTCATGACTTCTCCATGGCTAGACTGCTGGGTTAAGGCTTTGCATCCTTATGTCTTCTCAGTAGGGCCAATGCCCTTCAGACAAAGCCATCCAGAAACACAGCAGTAGTTCTACAAGATGGGTTTACTGGAGGAAGGGAGAAGACAGAGCATGGGAAGCATGGGGGTGTTTCAGGAAAAGTGTGTTAGAAAGAACTTATTACAGGATTTAGTTGGGTGATTCATAGAAGGGCTGAAGAAGCAAAACTTTCTGGAAGGCAGGACAACTCCATGTGATAATCTTAATAAATCTACCTGTAAAGAGGGGAGACAAGAACAAAAATAAAGCCCCGGTTTTAGGGCTTTATTGCTCTAAAATGACAGATTGCTCTATAATTTTAGCCGAGAGAGGGTGGTGTTTGGTACTTTGTGAGTATTTTGTGGGTGGCACTGGGAATTTTTAAAAATCTGCCCTGAGGCAAAAATACGAGGTGTGATGTGGCCTTGTTTTATCTCTCTTATCCGGGCCTCAGGATGCCCTGGGCTAAGTCTGGTATTCTGTGAGATCGCGAGGTTCGATAGAATGGCGTAGCCTAGGTATGCGTGCCAGGCCAGCTTCTGAAGGTCAAGAAGGTTGCTCCTTTTCTTTCTTTCTCTATGACGCACTGGGATTCAGGAGTGGTTTGTATTTCTGCACACAAGAAAAAGTTATTAATTGTTATCATGATCCATCTTCATTTCAAAGTACAATTTCTGAGTCTAATGATGATACTGATGGTAATTAAAGGGCAATAATACTAAAAATACCAACAAAAGAAAGGAGAGGGTTTGAGATCAAAGCAGAGGAGGGGGTAAGGAGAGCACCTCAGCGAGTGCTGACCGAGCCCCAGGAGTGGTCTTATCGTCTCTCATAGGCAGGCGTGGGACCATTTGAGGTACCCAGTGATGGTATTACCTGTATTCTCAGGTCAGAACCCCTGGCACCAAAGGAGGAGGAATTTGAGGGCGACAGCACTCTATAATAAGCAAGTGTCTTCAGTTGGAGTCCCCAAAAGCAAAGGATTCCCATAAAATTATTTTTTTTTTAATTGAGGTATGATTAACATATAACACTATACTAGTTTCATGGGCTTTTTGGAGTTTTGTCTTTGTTTTTGTTTTTGTTGTGTACTTAAGGAGTATTCCCCAGGAAACACCAGTAGGGAACTAAGGAAGTAAGATAGGAAGGAAAATACCTAAGAGTCGGGTGTTCGGTTAAGTCCCACAGAGACCCACCAATAAATAAGTAAGTAAGTAAGTAAAGGGGAGAGGGAGTACATAAATAAACAAAATTCAAGATCATTTTAAAAAAAAATAGTTGTCAGGAGGACAAGAGGGTCCACGAAATCCTAAGTAAGGAGGCTCTCTCCTTGTCCGCAGAGTAAGTGTGTGTCTGTGTCCAGGGGCTCTCAGATGTCAGCAGCAGCAGAAGCACCACGAAGTCTTGTTCAACTGTGGTTTCTCCTTCTGTAGGGGTGGGGTGGGGCTCAAGACTTTGTATCTTCTCTAACATGTTCCCGAGAAAGCTGCTGCGCCAAGAGCACCACACTTTAGAAAAGGCTGATGGAGCCCGAGGACCATCCTTTGGCCAAGAGACGGAGATGCTGGCTCCCAGGAGAGCAACAACGGTTGTTGGCACAGATGGAAACCAAGCGGCAAGCCCGGGGTGTGCACAGAACTCTCCAGCGTCTGCTCTCGTCTGGGCCCAGGTCTGTCTGCATCCAGATCTGGTATTGTCAGCACTCGTGGTGTACCCCTTCTCGGCTGTGGGTGACAGGAAGCCACAGGATAAACCCATAGGAACGCAGCCTGGATGGACAGGGCATCAGAACGCAGAGCTCATTTGCATGAGTAGCTGGAGGTATGTGTTAAGTAAAATTAAAAAAAATTATCTCTTTGGCGGGTACTTTGTGTTTTGCTTTGTGTTAAAACCCTAGGACTATAGCTGCACATTTTCACTCTAACCAACTAGTTTTAGCTGTGAAATGTCGAAAGGACTGCAGGCCACGATAGTTTTCTCTATGTTGTAGGTCTCATGCCTTAGTTTTAATTTCACATAATCTTCTTTATTCAGTCAAGGTGATGAATTTTTAAATAGGTGACTTAATTTCCCATTTATGACTTTATAAGACGTATCCTATCACTAAATTCGCAATTCAGAGAAGATGAGTCTATGAATAATGTGTTCTACGTTTTGGGTTTAAGGAATAGGTCACTGTAGTCTAGGGCCATAAAAATCTCCATTTGTCCCGTCCAGGTTTAAGCCAACAAGAGGGTTCCTTGTCACCCTGGGCAGAAGCATAGGTAAGCAGGAATGTTCTGGAAAGAGTTTAAGACGAAAGTGGATGCCAGTGCAAAGTTTATCTATGTTACCCTTTTTTCCTATGGGCAGTAAGAATAATTCTTGTTCTATGCCTGACTCAGACAGTACAAGGGCTTTCCATATGTTTACACACAAATCTTCACTGCGCCCAGTGAGGCAAATACATGAGGCTTTGGCAGAAGTGGGGCCTGTTCCATGCATTTTTCATGAAAGAAATTTCAATAAAGTGAAATAACTCGGTGTCCCAAACACTATGCCAGCAAATGACAAGGAAGGCTGTTTACATTTGGATGGTGCAACCAGAACAGCTTGGGTTTCCTACATTCCAAGGCTTCCAGCCAGTCCTTTCAGTTAATCCATTAAAAAAAAAAAAAAGTCCAATTTAAAAAAAAACCTGTTTCAGGAACTACCTGGAAAACACATACCATTAGAAAATTGTATTTAAATGGGATTCCTTGAGAAACAAGTACCATCATACATAAAATTTCAGTTTATACGTGCAAAGTTAGTTGGAACTTGGAGCCAAATTATGTCAATTATTTATTATGTCTTGAACACCAGAACCATCCATAGAGTGGAAGCAAATTTTTTTGTTCTTGAATTTTCTGAACAATGTCTGTTCTTGCGTGCTTACTGAACATTCGTGAATCATCCCGTAAACCTCCAAATGTATTGAGTGGGCATGGTAAACACTTAAATATAATTGGAATTGGAAGAGATAAGAGGAGTGTACAGTATCTTCCAATGGCAGCTACTAATCTTCTGAAAAGAGTGATGGTTCTCAAAACATGGCCCCAGTCAGCAATATCCACACCCCCATGAGAGCCTGTTAGAATGAAGTGCTAGGGGTCCTACCCCAGACCCACTCAATCTGCAACTCTGAGTTTGGAGCCCAGTATCGTGTGCCTCTAACGAGGTCTCTCGTTGTAGAGGTCTCTCGTAGGACATGCCCGAGTTGGAGAATCAGAGACTTGGCAGCTGATAAGAAATTGTTGATGGACAATAGAATGGGCAATGGTGTATAACACAGTATGACACCACAGGCAGAGATCAGTTGATTTTTGTTTTGTTTTGTTTGTGAAGTGTATGCATACATAGAAAAGAAAGGAAGGAGAGAGAGTGAGGTGGAAACAGAGAGCAGAAAAGGTAAAATGTTAACTGTGCGTTACAGGGGATTTATTTTTGCTATGCGCTTTTTAACATTTTCCAAGATTCATCACTGATTAGGTGTTAGCTGTGATTAGAACTGTGACTGAAGAGGATAACTATGTTATGGAAGAGAAAAATAATTTCCCTTATATTATTGTGGTGCATTTAGAAACTGTGCCCAGCTCCACTGTAACAATGTACAAAGCGAAAATCATCCCCCATGCAACACATGGACAAGAGCGGCTCTGCTCTCTTCACAAAGCAGGAAAAACTGTCAGCACAGAGCTTATAACCACATTTTCACCTGCTCTCGTGGTAGGCGCTTTCAACTGCTGGAACACAGCTGACTGAAACGTGGGGAAGCCTTGCCTGAAAGGTACCTCTGATGTGGGACCTTTCATGTTCACCTTCCAGATAGGAGTCCCACGTCTCCTTTGCATTGGTTGCAAATGTGGGCATTCATGGCTTCTTTGTTATACCATTTGATCATTGAAACTGTCTTTTTTTTTTTAAATGACTGAAATGGTGAATGCTTACTTTTTTTTTAATATTTTATTAATTTAACAGAGAGAAATCACAACTAGGCATAGAGGCAGGCAGAGTGAGAGGAGGAAGCAGGCTCCCTGCGGAGCAGAGAGCCCGATGTGGGGCTCAATCCCAGGACCCTGGGATCATGACCTGAGCTGAAGGCAGAGGCTTTAACCACTGAGCCACCCAGGTGCCCCGTGAATGCTTACTTTTAGGAAACTTTGTGAAGCCACTCTTGGAGAGTGAAAGAGAAAGCAGCCAGAGAGGACTTTCTGAATGGCTGACCTGGTTTTACCCTGGAATTGCCAAGCAATTCAGCAGCAAATGCTGTCCTGCGAAGGGTAAGAGGTTCTCGTTGCTGCTCTAACAAGTAAGGGCGGTAAACTTAGTGACTTACATCAGCACAAATTTATTCTCTGACATTTCTGGAGATCGAAAGTCCTCAAATCAGGAAGCTGGTAAGGCTGCATTCCTTTTGGATCTTCCAGGGGAAAATCCATTTCCTTGTCTTTTCTAGCTTTGGAGGCTACCTACAGTCTTTGGTTTATGGCCTCTTTCAGACATTCTGACCTCTGTCTCCATGGTCGTTACTCCTTCTTTGACTTCTTGCCTCCCTTCCAAGGATTCTTGTGATAACATGGCACCCACCCAGATAATCCAGGACAGCCTCCCCATCCCATCCTTAATCATATGTGTGAAATCCCTTTTACCATGGAAGGTAACATCTTCACAGGCTCTGGGGGCAGGAGGAGGTATTGTTCTGCTTATCATACAAAGGAAGAAGGTTTTCCATATTGACCTATATTACTCTTTATCCAAATAGCTCTATTTGCAACAGCTAGAGAGATGGAATTCAAGAGTCATGTAAATATTTATCCCTGACAATGACAGGGCCCATGCAATGTGCTGATGAGGTAAACCAAGTTTATGTGGCACGATTAAGTTGAATTTCCAATTCACTATGTTTAAAGTAAAACAAACAAACAAACAAACAAAACCACTTCTGTTTTAGTTATTAGAAAAGTTATGCATTGTGATTGAACATAATATTAAAATACAGATAAAAGGAAAACAAAACAAAGAAATTGGTACTCTTGGATTTATATATGTATTCTTTCCTGTTTTAACAAAATTGGAGCACAATGCACAGACCTGTTTTACAACTCCTATTTTATTACTCCCTCATGAAATCTTTTTTGATAGCATTATTCGTTTACGAAGTTCTGCAAAATCATAAATTATTGCTCAATTTCTAATGTTTCTTAGAGAAGCAGGTTGCCTTTAATCTTTTAATTTCATGAACAATTTTATGTTGAGCATTCTAGCAGGTCAATATCTGTGGACTTGTCCATGGTTATTTCCACACGGCTGGATATTTTTAAATACTTACCTCCATAATTGATGATGCCAGGGCCCTAAAATCACACAAAGGCAATAATATAAATACAACGTTTGGGACCATTCCACTTGTTTTTGAAAGACTTTTCTTCATTCCTTCTTTGGAGACAGAAAGCTCAGAGTCAAGTGTGTTAGGTATAGAACAGAACATCTAGACTTTATTTAAAGAGATGGCAAGTAAGCATATTTGGGATCTAGGTAATTAAACAACCTTCATTTAAAATGTATGGCATGTAATTCTATCTCTGCAGAGAGGGACTTACCTTGCCATGGGCAGAGACAGCTCTCAGTGGTGAATGTAATCGGACAAAGAAAGGTGGACAAATCCAGGGCAGTAACTGGAGAACTAGCAAAAAGAGTGGGCTGGCTGGAGGCCAAATGCAACTTTGTTAAAAGAAAATATCTGCAGGGTGGTTTGTTTTTTTTTTTTCAAAATTGAAGTAAATGCTCATCAGTGTCATCCAATCATGAGATGTTCCTACTGCCCTGCTGATTTTACATACGTGGAAGAAAGAACATGTTTTCTTTGAAACCGGATTTTGCTACCAAATGCTGAGACCTTAAGAGACCCGGTGGATGACACTGAGAAGTTTTGGTATACAACCAGTAATGGCTAATTTTTTTGAGCAATCACGGCATTCCAGATATGATGTTCAATGCTTGTATATAATATTACAAGGACTCCTCACAACATTTTAAAAAGGAGATATCCCCATTCTGCAAACATGAAACGGAGGCTGGAAAATTCAGTCAAGATTTAGAACTTGACAATGATCATAGAGTTAATTAGAGATAGAGATCATACGGTTGGCTCGGGTCTGAAAAACACCAAAATCTATCATCTCAACATGCTCATTTGGCTTCAGGAAAATAAAAGGGAAAAGTGCCTAGAAAGGAGGATTTCAAATTAAGTTAATGTTGAAGTAATTTTTTAAAAATGTTTAAGTAATGACAATATACTTATGATATAAAAAAGGAAACAAGCCAATGCCTACATTTTTTTTATGATTCATTATTAACTTTAATATGGGGTTTTTGTCTATTGTTTCATTCGTCATAATCATCTGTGGCACTTTATTTATTTGGGGGAAATATATAAGGAAAGACATTAAAAAAGATAAATTATGTTTCTGGATATATTAACAATATAAAGAAGACCTATTTGGTCCTTACCTTCTGGACATTATTGATATTAACTTGAAAGTAAAGGTAATCAGGTGCTTAAAAATTGATGAATTATTATGATACCCAGCAGGGGCCACCGTGATCTTAATAAGTGATAATGTATTTATGGCTAATCAGGAAATACAATATTTCTATCTTAATAAATTATACTATATTTAAATGTAAATTAGATTAGACTTGTATAAAGATATTTCTGAGACCAATCTATATTGATCTGTATAAAATATTTTTAATTATAAAAAAATTATAAGACAGTTATCTTGCTCAGTTTACATTTATATTTTCTTTATAAGAGAAAGGGGGACTTAGCTAAATTCTAGAGAAGGGATCTGAATTCTCTTTACAGTCTTCTGTATTCCCACCCTTATCTCTCTCTTTTTTTTTTTTATTTTCAGCGTAACAGTATTCATTGTTTTTGCACCACACCCAGTGCTCCATGCAGTACGTGCCCTCCCTATTACCCACCACCTGGTTCCTCAACCTCCCACCCCCTGCCCCTTCAAAACCCTCAGGTTGTTTTTCAGAGTCCATAGTCTCTCATGGTTCATCTCCCCTTCCAATTTCCCTCAATTTTTACATAATGTAAAATCAATTTTTAAATCAAGATGAAATTCTGCAAAAGATAAATTCACATGTGTGTGTATGTATGTGTACATATATATGTAGTCTTAAATTTATTATAAAATAAAGTCTTAAATTACTTAAGTTTAACTCATCATCCTATTTCTATTTTCTATAATGAAGATAATATATTTGATAAATTGTTTTTATGACAGAACATAAACATTTATTATTTTTTAAAAAAAGAAGAAGAGGAAGAAAACAGAAAGGATAGGCCCACTCAAAGCTTTCTTGGATCTTCCATAAAACAGGATACACAAAAGAGAGTGATACTTTTTTCTTATCAATATTACAGGTACGGTGTTACACAAAAATGCATTCTGTGCTATATTTCATTTGTGAGACCAATATAATTTGCAATCTGTTCTAAGGAAGAATTGTGACAAGTCAGTCCAGGATACACGTTTTTCTCCTGAAAACCATAGTAAATACGCACATGCAAGGATGTAACATATCCCGATATCGCAGAAGTCAGACAAAGCTTTCGAATCCTGCTACCAGTCATTTAAATGACCAAATATTTCAGAGTAGGAAACAGATATCAAGACCTGATTCTTCCCACTTTCCTCATTATACATACTGCAATTGCCAATGCCTGAAAACATGGTAGTTTGAATCAAACCATAACAGACCATGGGATCTAGAAAATGTCGGGGGAGGGGGGGACTAGAAATGGCACGATAATTTGGCATCCTGGGCTTCCTTGAGACGGAGACTGCCTCTGAACATTATATTGGTCTCAGCTTGGGGACTGAAAATCACCTGTAATGAATTCAATTCAGTCTCTTTAATCTGTGAACTCATAGAGTGAATGCAGGTGAGGTTATTTGTTTTCAATGAGCCATTTAATATAATGAAGGAGGGTTTTTGTAATCCCTAATTAATTCTTGCCCTTCAGCCCACCAATTGATTAATAACCCGAGGGAGCCAACAGTCAGCCACCTCCCCTTCCACATAATTGCTACTCTAGTAGGAATATCACATTCAAAATCACCATCATTAAAATAATACCAAATCTGAGTAGATGACGGTGGTATTCATGAGTCAAACGAGTTTCAATTCTGATTGATGAATGGGTGAAAGGAACATCATAAGGGCTGCAAATCTACCTGAAATAAATGTGGGAGTGGAGAAGGGAGCTGTGGTTTTTAGTGAGATTCCTTCAACTATCCAAACAAGTGTTTCTTTTTTTAGTGAACAGAATATAATACAGGACTGTGCAAGATGACTGCCTACTATATTTAACTCAGACAAATGCATAACAAATCACTATTCTGTAGTGCGAAGGCACACCTCATAGACTCCCGTTTCTTTCTTTCCTCTTTTTTTTTTTTTTTCTTTCCTGGGGCCTGGATATAAGACCACAGCCATCTAAATAATCCTCCAGAAATAAACCAATGAAATTGTGAGTCTGACAACAGACAGAGCATTATACCTGCAGCTGGTAAATGTTTCCATAGTCCAACCACCTTTCCAGTAAAAATTTTATCCCGGGGGAAAGTCAGCAACTAAGATTTTAACTACTTTTCTGCAATAGAAAAGTTTGGAGCAATGGAGACTTCATAAATTTCATTATTTATGGCCTTTATTTTTCTTAGAGAATTACCCACCCATCAAGTATATTGTGAAAATACTACTACTGTATTACTCTATTCCCATATAAATAATTTTTAAAAAATTTAGGTGATTAAACTATGAGACTACCTCATAAGAAGGTGCATAATTCCAAAACCATTTTATTGTTTTCTGTATTATTTGGTATGTTCGTAATTGTTGAATGAGCATTTCAATTACATGAATATCGGGAGACTAAGAATGTTCGTAAATGTCTTGGCCAATTACTTGGACTGTGACCCTCCACTGACTGGCCCGCTCTGTTTTGGTGGGGTTCCTTAAAGTTAGAATGCTTGACTCTCGCATCCTACCTGTTCTTTCCATAGAAATAGTATTTGTTTTTGCACAACCTTTGAACTCATGAACGTCTTTCTGATAGATACTGGGCTAATACAGGGGTATGACCTAGTGAATTTAGTCTCTGCCACCAGGCGATCTGCCATGGTGTTGGAAAGAAAGGACATTTCCAATAAAGAGTGACTCCCAGAACTCTGGTGAGAAGGTTTCATCAGAAGAAAATTTGCATTACTTATTAAAACTTGCAATATGTGAACCCTTTTACCTAACATACTGGTTCCAGGAATCCATCCATGTATATTTTTGTATGGTAAAGATAATGTGTATATTGACGTTTGCCACAGTATTAACATTATTATTGGAGATAACAAAGAAGGGCAATATATGAAAGGATTAACAAAAGGAAAACATTTGTAATTTTTTTCTTGCCCTGAATTCTTCCAAGAAACACAGCCTTGGAGATGGCTTGCCTCTAGGTTTGTTTGGGAAATCGATCTGAATGAATGGAAGTGGAAAACAGGAATAATGTGATGGAAAAGGAGAGGGGACATACCAATTGTAAAGCATATTATTGATCCTGCATTTCCAGATGGCAATAATTTGCCACTGCGTATCAATCTTGTTCGCAGACCTTTGGAAGAAATGTGTAGAGTTTACCTTGCTGTTATTTCCTGAGGGTTAGAACCTGATATTTGTTGCCTCCAGACCTCATTAGTCCCTCTGTGGAGTCCCAGCTTCCTTGCACATTCACATTTTTCTCATTGTAAGAATTTCTGAGCAATTGCCACAGATATCCCAAATGGGGACAGGGAAATCAAAGACCAGAAAGGGAATGTCATGCAGTGTGACTGAGCCAAAGGGATGCCAGATTCAGCCTGTGAACCACAAGGGCACATGAAACACTGCATCAGCTGCGTCACAGAAATTGTATATGGCCATTCTCCTTAAGGCGGGCACATAATAGGATGGACACTTGGTGTTCTACAAAACTGATGAATTATTGAACACTACACATGAAACTAATGATGTACTCTATGTTGGTTAATTGGGTTTAAATAAAAAAATGTATTGACCTTTCAATTTTGTCTTTGACCCTTCAGTTCCTCAGATGTGCGTTACTTTATTTCCAAATATTTGGGATTTCCCAGATATCTTTCCGTTGTTGATGTTTAGTTTAATTGTGCTGTGGACAGAAAACATGCTTCTCATGACTTTAACATCTTGTTTAGTGGCCAAAAATATGGCCTGTCCTGGTGAACTATCCATGTGCCCTTGAATGCGTATTCTGTGTATCGGGTGGAATGGTCTCAGATGTCAGTGAGATCAAGTTGGCTGATGCTGCTATTCAGGACCTCTCTGTCTTAATAGGTCATCTGACTAATTTGTCATTAAATCCTGAAAGAGGATGCTAAAGTTTCCAACATAATTGTGGATATAACTTTTTCTCCTGTTCTATCAGTTTTTTTGCATTATGTATTTTGAGAAATATACGTGTTTAAATTATGTCCTTGATGAATAAACATCCTTACCAATTTGTCATGTTCCCTTATTATTTCTGGTAATGTTCCTTTTATGGAATCTGATTTATCTGATATGAGTAGCCATTCCTGCTTTACTTTGATTATGGTGTGATTCCTTTTACTTTAGACCATCTGCGATTTATACTTACAGTGGATTTCTCATGGGTGATTTAGAATTGGTCTTACTTCTTTTTCCACTTAGATAATCTCTGCCTTTTAATCCATAATCTTTGAATAATTCTTGGTTGTTATCTCTTCACATCCTGCCTTCTCTCTCTTCTGGATCTTTACTTGCGCGTGTGTTAGGCCATCTGAACATATCCCACAGTTCTTGAATGACCTACATAGCTTTTCCCTTTCTACATTTTGCATTTCTGTTTGTTTAGTATCTATTTACACATCTTCAGGTTCACTAATTCTTTCCCTGGAGGTGTCAGGTTGGTTATAAAGGAATGCACAGCTATGACAAGCCTGTAAATAAAACATGCCCTCAATGCTTTAAGGCAAAACAATGTTTGGGTATTTTCCCTATTCACTTCTGTTAAGATCCTGGAAATATGAAATCACTAACCCAATCCTCAGAAGCATCTGGAAGTGTCCCTGGGAATAGGAATGACTTTATAACCGAAGATACTTTGTTAAATTGTCAAGGGTATTTGCCAATAAATATTGTAAGCTTTGGTGTTAAGATTTACTTCATTTTTGTTATGTGAACACAGCCTCTGTTTGACATGTCTTAAATAAGAGCAGCCTACATCTTTATAAATGTTGATATGGCATAAATGAGAGGCAGCTGAAGACTTTCTGGCTGCTTCCGTGAGGTTGAGCCATTAGTATGGATACATGAAAAGGAAAGTATTCAAAACGCTGCCCCAGAGGCTTATTTTTTTTTTCACATGCCTTGATTGTATTATAACTTTGTTTCTACCTGTACCTTCACCCATTTCATAGTTCCATATCTGTTGATGTTATTCATTTTTGACATTCTTTCTTTTAATGAATTAAATATCACAAGTCTGATGACTATTGTTTTGGGGTAAACTAAAAACACGCCTGTTATGAACACACTTGATTTATTACAGCCCACAAAACAATTAAGATAAAAGATGGCCTTCATTACCGTAATCCTCACCTTCAGCAGCTTCAAATGCCTTTTGGGGGAAAAAAAATCCAAAAAACTAGGAGTAAATAAATAATGAAGTAATTTTCCTTTGGGTTTTGAAAAAAGAAGCTTTCATTAAGTTCACATTTCACACTTTCTCATGTTTCTTCTTATACCTGTTTACATGTTTGTGAGAAGGCAGTCTAGGGCTTTGGGGTAGAATACTTAGCTATGGAAAATTTTTCTCTGTGCAAATCCATATGGCCTAGTTAATATAATTATTGAGCTAAATCTGTGTACTTACTCTAGGAAATTCAAGGCTTTCCTAGGAATTCCATTTGCAAGCGTGTTTCTGTGTCCTGCGGACATAAAAGACAGAATTTAGAAGTGTCACCAAGCCTGTTAAATAACCCAGTTTGACACAACAGTACCTTGAACCCTAAGCGTTCTGAGCCAAGTAGATGTATGTACGAATTCTGAGCGACACTGGCAACAACTCGTGAGATCTAAGAATTCCATTCTAGGTAGAAAGATGCGAAAGGGCTTTCTCGAGGTATTTCAGAAAAGATAATGAAAAGTATTCTGAGGGGATCATTTTTATATTTGTTAGGCTCCGTGATTAAAGGAGCAAGACTGATACAAAGCGAAGGTCAAGCAAAGTTTTATTTCATGCCAGGCATCGAGAATCAAATCGACTGGTCTGGCCGCCTCTTTCAGAGAGGCAACCCCTCCCGGCTTATAGAGCAAAGGCCGTGTGGTTGAGCCTAGCCACACACAGGTGGCCAAGGAGATTGCAACACACAGAAAGCTGCAGTCATGCTAGGTCACACACCGGTGGCCAATTGAATTACAGTTCACCCTGTAGTAGCTATTTGAACTAGCCTATCACCTTGGCCAGAACTGGTGCCCAAAAAGCGCCCAAAAGGTGGGGTCCACACTCCTTGGTAGCTAGGGAGTCTCCACCTGGCCCAACTCATCCCTGCATTCGGGCTCTGTTATCTCCACCTGACCTGACCCACCCTTGTATTTGAGCTCTCTTATCAGGGACTGGTCAACCATATTTTACTGGTTTCCCAGACTTACTTTTAAGTAAGTTCCCCTGGAGGGGGGTAGGGTCAGTTTAAGTTTTACTGCATAAACAACAAAATCACTGTTTAACCGAGATGAAATCGCTCTGGCTAAATAGGCCCTTACAATATTAATATACCATCCTGATGGCACTGGGAGCTAGTGTAAGGACACTCAAACTATTTTTTATAAACATGAGAGGAGAAAGGCTGTACACAAAAATAAAATCTTCAGGATACAGTGATGTGGCTTGGCAACACCTGATTGTCAAGTTTTAGGAAAAGGAGGGTATCAGACACCAAGCATGGGGTTAAGGATAGCCTCCCAGGGGGGCACCATTTGCATTTGAAGCTTTGTAACATGATATTCTTCCTTTGGTTCCAGTTTTTGAGTAGCAAATAACTCCAAGTATTAGTGGCTGAAAACAATAATCATTTATTTGTACATGTGCTGGGACAGAGAGGATGCCAGCATCTCTCTTTTTTATAAGGACATCAGTCCTCATGAACCAACCTTCGTAACCCAATGAGCTAAGTCTAATTACCTCTCAAAATGCCCCATTTCTCCATGCCATCACATGGGAGTTAGTGCTTCAGTGTGAATTTTGGGATGACACAAGGTGGTCTATCTGTAAGAGATATTGATCTGTTATTTTCTTATAATTATCTTTATTTGGCTTGAGTATCAAGACAGCTGCCAGGCTCATAAAATGTGGTGAAGTCTCATAAAGTGTGAGGTATGGTCTCCCTTTTATTTATTTTCATGTATAATATATATTCTTTCTTTCTTTTTTAAAGATTTTATTTCTTTATTTGAGAGTGAGAGAGAGCACAAGCAGGGGGAGGGGCAGAAGGAGAGGGAGAAGCTGACTCCCTGCTGAGCAGGGACCCAGATGCAGGACTTGATCCCAGGACCTTGGATCAGACCTGAGTGGAAGGCAAACACTTGACCGACTGAGCCACCCAGGTGCCCTATATCATATTTCTTTCTTAAAGGTTCTGCAGAATTTACCAATTAACCCGTCTACGACTTTCTCTCCCTCTCCATGTATATATAATTTTTGAATGTTTTAAAATACAAATTCCACTTGTCCTTTTCTGAAATTTGACCTTAGTTTTGGGCAATTCTAATTCAATAGACAGAGTTTTATGTTTCTGAGTTTCAGCTGAGACCAGTTTCCAAAGTCCTCTTTCTTCCCACCCTCTGTCATCTCTCACCCTAAATAAACCCTATGAAAATTGGTATTTTCAAACTATGTATAAGACTCAATGGAATTCATTGATCAGGCCATCTATACTATAACACACACAATGCACATACACAGTGGGGAGGGAGTGACTGTTGTATTCGGATGACAGGACTTTCTCTCCATCACTTCCATCAGAAACAGGAATCAAGGACCCTTCCCGGGACTTCGCCCACATTTGATGAGCAGAATACACTTAATGTCATCATTGTTTGCTGGATCCCTGAGAGATTTACTCAAAGGAGGCTCAGAGAAAGAGAGAAGAGGGAATTTTCAGGAAACTAATTAGCTTTAAGAACCTCAGCTTTCCCCTTCAATTGACCTTGCCACACGCGATCAGACCGGCAGAATATCTGCATAAACTTTATTTGCTGGGATGGAGTCGGGACACATAGCATGTTTTCTGCTGGAGTATGTGTGAGTATAGGTATAAATGGATGCACTTTCCCCTAACACTTTGCGTTCCGAGGCTTCAAAATACCTGAATAAAATGTAGTCTTTCTTTCTAAAGAAATTGATTTATATGGATGCCGTTTTACGACACCCTGCAGTATTCGTAAAGTGAAATATGTTCTAAATTCTGCAGCTCTAACTGTGTGATCCCTCCTGCCATTATTTTAGTCTAAGAAATTAGACTGGTAATTAAGTATTTGACTGCACAGTCAAGAGGCACGTACTTTCATACTTGACCCTGTATACATTTGTATTGGTTTTGTCTTTTGAAGATATATTTATAAAGCTGGCACTTAGATTCAGACCATGTGAACATATGTAGATAACAAATATATCCTTTAACTGAATAGTTTCTATTTCTTTTGTCTTTATTATTCCCAATGACTAGCTTAGCAGTTTTGCTGCTTTTCCTTCCCTGAATAGATGTGGTCTTTTCATCTTATAAGATATGGCCATTCTGGTAACGTTCTGGGATGATGTAGAGAATGGGAAGGCATTCAAGTGTAGCTCATAAGTTATTTGAACGCATAAAGACAACAATTTAATCATTTCGAAGTAGATTTTGGAGTATTCTTAATTGAAAGGCTTTCCTCATAATTAGAAACTTCATGGTCAGTGGGGAGAGAAAATATGAAATAAAGAAGGAAAAAAAACAAGCAGCCAAACTATCTAGTTAAACATCAGGTTGGTCCTACTTCACACACTTTAATTGAAGACTTCTTATTGTTATAGCTAATAAATACGTTCTTTTTATCTGTTTTAAATGGTACTTGAATGGGCTTTTTTATTTTGAGAAAGTAACACATTAAAATCTTGAGTAAAATTTAAGCAGAAATAATTTTATCTTTCCCAGCAAATTCTAAGGACTGTGTTAACTTCCGGGGAGTGTGAATACCTATAGTACACACAAAAAATTATGGATAGTCAAAAGGCAATATCATAATGTAGCAGACACTTACAGGGCTGAGTCTTCAAATTCCCTTTTCTCTCCCCTCTTCCTTAGTAATTTGAATTTGGTTTCCAGCGCAGCTGAGTGGCTCAGTCGGTGAAGCATCTGCCTTCAGCTCATATCATGATCTCAGGGTCCTGGGATCAAGCCCCATATTGGGTCTCTGCTCAGCAGGGAGTCTACTTCTCCCTCTGCCCCTCCCCCTCACTCATGCTCTCTCTCTCTTTCCCTCTCTCAAAATAAATTTTAAAAAACCTTGAATTTGGTTTCCACAATAACAAAAAAAGTCATAATTACACCATTTATAAGAGACACAGGCTAGAATTCGATCCCTGCCTTATGACTCTAAAGCTTTTCCAACACTCACGTATGATACTTATATGAACTGATAGAAATTTAAAGCCCCATATTTTACACATTGTCTCTGGCTTTTTATACATAGGGAAACAGTGTATTGTCCCAATAATTATTCAAATGTAAGTATATATCTCAGTACCATATTTACACAGAGAAATATAAATTATATAAACCCACATGCCTTTAAAATATGTTTTCACTTTAAAATTACATTTGGGGGTTGCTTTGTGAAAATAAAATAACTGTTGATTTATGGATCTTAATAAGGGTCTGATCCTTTCTTATAATAGAAGTGTTATTTATGTTGTTCCAGTTAAGACAGGAAAGTTTCTCCATGGGGGAGGAAGCCATTGATTTCCCTTTGGGGGTCCTAAAAGTGATTTTCTATTTCACAAGCTAGAAAGGAGACCCCTGTGTACTCTGCTTTATGCAGCCAAAGCTTATCTTTTCTTCAAAACCCACTCAATCCCTTTATGATTTGTGCCCATGAATCTTTCCCTGACCTCTTCAACTCGTGATCTCATGCTGCTCTAAGCTAACAGCATCGACTCTCCTTTCTACAATGGTGTCGGGGAACACATGATAGAAGCAGATAGCGATTCTCCAAGAACAGGGAAACTGAGGCATATGCAGTGAAAGAATTGAGAAAGTCTTAAAGGTTAAGCATTGCTTGCTCACAGATTTGGAGTGGCTTTTTTATAAGGGGGCAAGAACTGATTCAAGCAAAAGACGCTGTCTCATGGATAAGTCTAGACTCATGGAGGACAGTGATCCAACATGGAACTCATGCTAAGTCATTTGTGCTTCTCAAGAATAGAAAAATAGATTTTAGGGCTATCATCATGGAGTAAACAGGTAGGCATATGATGACATTAGCAGACAAAGAGGAATTCCAGTGTATGATATCCAAACTTTCCCACTGAGTTCCTCTTTGTTATTACTGTTGTTTTTAATTAATTTAAAATTTTTTTTAATTTATTCAAGTGTACATACTATAAATGTAGAGAATCCATTAACTTTTGATTAACTAAGCAACCTCAAAGCTTGAGGTGACGTATACCACTAATTGCATTTCTTCAGGGCTTAGATAGAATACCACCCATCTCCATGCTCATGGGTTGGCTGTGGGTCTACAGAACCTGACCCAGAGCAGCTGGACTTGGCTTCATGGTTTGAGTTGGGTTCAAGTTGACCCCACAGGTTTCTTTCCTGTTCAATTCCTGGTGGACTTCAGGCACGCTTGGGAAAACCAAATCACAGAAGTGTGTTCTAAGTGTCTGTGTGTGTTTGATGTTGGGTGTGGTTCCATCGCCAAAAGCAAGTCAGACAGTCATAGGTCCAAGCCCCTTAACAGAGGCTGAGGTAAGTCTCTCTGTGGGAGGCTTTGCAGTCATAGCTGTAGTTACTCTAGAGGAGTGAAGAACTGACAACAAGAATTGAATCCATCACATAAAGTTAACAACAGTACCAAATGTATATAAGAAATATCAGGAACCAGGTGGTGGGTAATAGGGAGGGCACGTACTGCATGGAGCACTGGGTGTGATGCCAAAACAATGAACACTGTTATGCTGTAAATAAGCAAATAAAAATAAATAAATTAATTAAAAAAAAAGGCAAATTCCATGGGATAAATAAAATGTTTTAGCTCTAAAAAAAAAAAAAAAAGAAATATCAGTATTTCCCCATCGCTCTCCTTCTTAGCACCTAATTCTGCTATCCAAGAGATAAATATTTTCTATTGTTTTTGGTGTTTACCTTTATCCATCTACCCCATCTATCTATCTATTGATCTACCATCCATCCAATACATTCAGTAAATAATTTTATGTTTCTGTGTAATGTAATTTGGTATTAGTAGATAGTTATCAATTTGAAACGTTCTCCAATTCCTGTAACAGTAAATAAGAGCTTGGCCTTGTTGAACACTCATCCATGTTTTCCCTTCTCCCATGATATCAAGATAATTCATCATAATTTGGGGGTTTAATCCATTACCAGTGTTTACATGATGCTTTGATGTAATTCACTGCTTACATAATATTTTTTTTATTTCCTGTAGTCCCTTTGTACCTATTTCTATTTTTCAATGTTCCAGAAGACATTGACCAGTGTTTTGACCCCGTCACTAATTTTTCCTGGTGTTCAAGCAAAGATCTCAGCACTCTACTAATTACACACCCTGCCCCCAACAAAGCACCTCAGAGTCATTCTCCCTTCCTCTCCCCCGACCACCACAGCTTTGTTTCCTTCTCTCTAGACTGATGCTCTCTACTCCTCATGCAAGCCCATTAACCTTTCTTTACTTCTCCACTTGAAATACTACTAGTAATCAATATTCTATTCGTATGCAAAGTTTCTGTTGAAAAATCAAATGTTAGATTCTTAGCTGGTGGTCTGGTTTATTTCTCACGCAAGTTTTTAGTGTATCCATTTTATTCTTTTATATTTGAATCTCACAACAATATATCTATTGCTGATTGCTGTTTTAATTAGTGCCTTCTTCAAAGTGAAGACTAATTTTCAAGTCTGGAAAATCATCTTTTTATTATTATTATTACTATTCATTTATTTTATCCCCTCCCTGAATCTTCTAGAGTTCCTTATTTTTATTATCTCTTCTCTCCTACTTTTCGTCTTTTTGCTTTGTTTGCTCTCTGGACAAAATGCTCTGTATTACTCTGGCGGAAGTCACCATCACCTCTTGCCTAAATTAATATAATGCTCTCTCGACAAATTTTCCTGCCTTTACCCTTGTTTCATTGTTGTCCCAGGCTCAACATAGCACCCTTTTAAAAATTGTCAGAATATTCCCCACCCTAGACTTCACAGTGCTTTTTATTCTGAATTTCAGAGGTAGGAGTTAACGTCTTTACAACAACCTACAGAGCCCTTCTTGCTCTAGAACGTCATTAACCCTCTGTCTGGCTTTCTTACTTTTCTCTCTTGGGCTCATTCCATCCTAGACATATCAACTGCTTTGCTAGTTCTCTGATCAAGAGCTTGTACTAATGGAAAGAAAAAATGAGCCCCCCCTCAAAAAAAAAGCCACAGATGAAAGCCACATGTGTGGCTTTAAATTTTTTAGTACCCAATTAAAAAAATAATAATGAAAAGTAAGTGACATTAATTTTAATAATATATTTAACTGAGCCTAATGTGTTTAGAATTTATCATTTTAATATGGGGTCAAACATTTTTAAATTATTAATGAGAAAATTTTACATTCAGTCCCCAAAGATGGATGCATATTTTACATTTATAGCACCATTCAATCAGATCAGCACTTGATCTATAACTGTCCTTCAGAGATGGAAGTCCTTCCCAAATGGAAGCGAGAGGTCAGGCTCTGCATTAGGCCAGTCCTTTTCTATGGACCACCCCTGAAGGAAGTCTAGAGGAGCTCCCTTCCATGGAGGGCAATGCCCAAGAGAGAAAGACCTAGCTGAGTTTTCAGCAGACAACAGCCCTGAATCATTAAAGTCCTTGAGTCTCAAGGGTCTGAGCCACGCACCAGAGGATGTAAAATAAAAAGTAAGATGTAGGGGCACCTGGGTGGCTCAGTGGGTTAAAGCCTCTGCCTTCGGCTCAGGTCATGATCCCAGGGTCCTGGGATCGAGCCCCACATTGGGGTCTCTGCTCCGCGAGGAGCCTGCTTCCTCCTCTCTCTCTGCCTGCCTCTCTGCCTGGTTGTGATTTCTCTCTGTCAAATAAATAAAATATTTTTTAAAAAGTAAGATGTAATAAAAATTAAAAATAAAGATGCAGCAGGCAGGCCTTTTAAAAACACACATTTATTTGCAAGTCTCTCTCTCTCTTTTTTTTTTTTAAGATTTTTATTTATTTATTTGACAGACAGAGATCACAAGTAGGCAGAGAGGCAGGCAGAGAAAGAAGGAGAAGCAGACTCCCTGCTGAGCAGAGAGCCCAGTGTGGGGCTCGATCCCAGGACCCTGAGATAATGACCTGAGCCAAAGGCGGAGGCTTTAACCCACTGAGCCACCCAGGCGTCTCACAAGTGTCTCTTTTTAAAAAAATCTCAGACACATTATTTTTTTTTTTTTTCTCATTTTATTTTTTTCAGCGTAACAGTATTCATTCTTTTTGCACAACACCCAGTGCTCCATGCAAAACGTGCCCTCTCCATTACCCACCACCTGTTCCCCCAACCTCCCACCCCTGACCCTTCAAAACCCTCAGGTTGCCCCAACTTCCCACCCCTGACCCTTCAAAACCCTCAGGTTGTTTTTCAGAGTCCATAGTCTCTTATGGTTCGCTTCCCCTCCCCAATGTCCATAGCCCGCTCCCCCTCCCCCAATCCCACCTCCCCGCAGCAACCCCCAGTTTGTTTTGTGAGATTAAGAGTCATTTATGGTTTGTCTCCCTCCCAATCCCATCTTGTTTCATTTATTCTTCTCCTATCTCCTACCCCCCCATATTGCTTCTCCATGTCCTCATATCAGGGAGATCATATGATAGTTGTCTTTCTCCGATTGACTTATTTCACTAAGCATGATACGCTCTAGTTCCATCCACGTCGTCGCAAATGGCAAGATTTCATTTCTTTTGATGGCTGCATAGTATTCCATTGTGTATATATACCACATCTTCTTGATCCATTCATCTGTTGATGGACCTCTAGGTTCTTTCCATAGTCTGGCTATTGTAGACATTGCTGCTATAAACATTCGGGTACACGTGCCCCTTCGGATCACTATGTTTGTATCTTTAGGGTAAATACCCAGTAGTGCAATTGCTGGGTCATAGGGTAGTTCTATTCTCAACCTTTTGAGGAACCTCCATGCTGTTTTCCAGAGTGGTTGGACCAGCTTGCATTCCCACCAACAGTGGAGGAGGGTTCCCCTTTCTCCACATCCTCTCCAGCATCTGTCATTTCCTGACTTGTTAATTTTAGCCATTCTGACTGGTGTGAGGTGATATCTCATTGTGGTTTTGATTTGTATTTCCCTGATGCCGAGTGACGTGGAGCACTTTTTCATGTGTCTGTTGGCCATCTGGATGTCTTCTTTGCAGAAATGTCTGTTCATGTCCTCTGCCCATTTCTTGATTGGATTGTTTGTTCTTTGGGTGTTGAGTTTGCTAAGTTCCTTATAGATTTTGGATACTAGCCCTTTATCTGATATGTCGTTTGCAAATATCTTCTCCCATTCTGTCAGTTGTCTTTTGGTTTTGTTAACTGTTTCCTTTGCTGTGCAAAAGCTTTTGATCTTGATGAAATCCCAACAGTTCATTTTTGCCCTTGCTTCCCTTGCCTTTGCCGTTGTTCCTAGGAAGATGTTGCTACGGCTGAGGTCGAAGAGGTTGCTGCCTGCATTCTCCTCAAGGATTTGGATGGATTCCTTTCTCACATTGAGGTCCTTCATCCATTTGGAGTCTATTTTCGTGTGTGGTGTAAGGAAGTGGTCCAATTTCATTTTTCTGCATGTGGCTGTCCAATTTTCCCAGCACCATTTATTGAAGAGGCTGTCTTTTTTCCATTGGACATTCTTTCCTGCTTTGTCGAAGATGAGTTGACCATAGAGTTGAGGGTCGATTTCTGGGCTCTCTATTCTGTTCCACTGATCTATGTGTCTGTTTTTGTGCCAGTACCATGCTGTCTTGATGATGACAGCTTTGTAATAGAGCTTGAAGTCCGGAATTGTAATGCCACCAACTTTGGCTTTGTTCTTCAATATTCCTTTGGCTATTCGAGGTCTTTTCTGGTTCCATATAAATTTTAGGATTATTTGTTCCATTTCTTTGAAAAAAATGGATGGTATTTTGATAGGGATTGCATTAAATGTGTAGATTGCTTTAGGTAGCATAGACATTTTCACAATATTTATTCTTCCAATCCAGGAGCATGGAACATTTTTCCATTTTTTTGTGTCTTCCTCAATTTCTTTCATGAGTACTTTATAATTTTCTGTGTATAGATTCTTAGTCTCTTTGGTTAGGTTTATTCCTAGGTATCTTATAGTTTTGGGTACAATTGTAAATGGGATTGACTCCTTAATTTCTCTTTCTTCTGTCTTGTTGTTGGTGTACAGAAATGCAACTGATTTCTGTGCATTGATTTTATATCCTGACACTTTACTGAATTCCTGAACAAGTTCTAGCAGTTTGGGAGTGGAGTCTTTTGGGTTTTCCACATATAGTATCATATCATCTGCGAAGAGTGATAGTTTGACTTCTTCTTTACCGATTTGGATGCCTTTAATTTCTTTTTGTTGTCTGATTGCTGAGGCTAGGACTTCTAGTACTATGTTGAATAGCAGTGGTGATAATGGACATCCCTGCCGTGTTCCTGACCTTAACGGAAAAGCTTTCAGTTTTTCTCCATTGAGAATGATATTTGCGGTGGGTTTTTCATAGATGGCTTTGATAATATTGAGGTATGTGCCCTCTATCCCTACACTTTGAAGAGTTTTGATCAGGAAGGGATGCTGTACTTTGTCAAATGCTTTTTCAGCATCTATGGAGAGTATCATATGGTTCTTGTTCTTTCTTTTATTAATGTGTTCTATCACATTGATTGATTTGCGGATGTTGAACCAACCCTGCAGCCCTGGAATAAATCCCACTTGATCGTGGTGAATAATCCTTTTAATGTACTGTTGAATCCTATTGGCTAGTATTTTGGCGAGAATTTTTGCATCTGTGTTCATCAAGGATATTGGTCTGTAGTTCTCTTTTTTGGTGGGATCCTTGTCTGGTTTTGGGATCAAGGTGATGCTGGCCTCATAAAATGAGTTTGGAAGTTTTCCTTCCATTTCTATTTTTTGGAACAGTTTCAGGAGAATAGGAATGAGTTCTTCTTTAAATGTTTGGTAGAATTCCCCTGGGAAGCCGTCTGGCCCTGGGCTTTTGTTTGTTTGGAGATTTTTGATGACTGTTTCAATCTCCTTACTGGTTATGGGCCTGTTCAGGTTTTCTATTTCTTCCTGGTTCAGTTGTGGTAGTTTATATGTCTCTAGGAATGCATCCATTTCTTCCAGATTGTCCAATTTGTTGGCGTAAAGTTGCTCATAGTATGTTCTTATAATTGTCTGTATTTCTTTGGTGTTAGTTGTGATCTCTCCTCTTTCATTCATGATTTTATTGATTTGGGTCCTTTCTCTTTTCTTTTTGATGAGTCTGGCCAGGGGTTTATCAATCTTATTGATTCTTTCAAAGAACCAGCTCCTAGTTTCATTGATTTTTTCTATTGTTTTTTTGGTTTCTATTTCATTGATTTCTGCTCTGATCTTTATGATTTCTCTTCTCCTGCTGGGTTTAGGGTTTCTTTCTTGTTCTTTCTCCAGCTCCTTTACGTGTAGGGTTAGGTTGTGTACTTGAGACCTTTCTTGTTTCTTGAGAAAGGCTTGTACCGCTATATATTTTCCTCTCAGGACTGCCTTTGCTGTGTCCCACAGATTTTGAACTGTTGTGTTTTCATTATCATTTGTTTCCATGAATTTTTTCAATTCTTCTTTAATTTCCTGGTTAACCCATTCATTCTTTAGAAGGATGCTGTTTAGACTCCATGTATTTGGGTTCTTTCCAGCTTTCCTCTTGTGATTGAGTTCTAGCTTCAGAGCATTGTGGTCTGAAAATATGCAGGGAATGATCCTAATCTTTTGATACCGGTTGAGACCTGATTTGTGACCCAGGATGTGATCTATTCTGGAGAAGGTTCCATGTGCACTAGAGAAGAATGTGTATTCTGTTGCTTTGGGATGAAATGTTCTGAATATATCTGTGATGTCCATCTGGTCCAGTGTGTCATTTAAGGCCTTTATTTCCTTGTTGATCTTTTGCTTGGATGATCTGTCCATTTCAGTGAGGGGAGTGTTCAAGTCCCCTACTATTATTGTATTATTATTGATGTGTTTCTTTGATTTTGTTATTAATTGGTTGATATAGTTGGCTGCTCCCACGTTAGGGGCATAGATATTTAAAATGGTTAGATCTTCTTGTTGGACAGACCCTTTGAGTAGGATATAGTGTCCTTCCTCATCTCTTATTATAGTCTTTGGCTTAAAATCTAATTGATCTGATATAAGGATTGCCACTCCAGCTTTCTTCTGATGCCCATTAGCATGGTAAATTGTTTTCCACCCCCTCACTTTAAATCTGGAGGTGTCTTCGCGTCTAAAATGAGTTTCTTGTAGGCAACATACTGATGGGTTTTGTTTTTTTATCCATTCTGATACCCTGTGTCTTTTGATTGGGGCATTTAGCCCATTAACATTCAGGGTAACTATTGAGAGATATGAATTTAGTGTCATTATTAGCCTGTAAGGTGACTGTTACTGTATATTGTCTCTGTACCTTTCTGATCTACTACTTTTAGGCTCTCTCTTTGCTTAGAGGACCCCTTTCAATATTTCCTGGAGAGCTGGTTTGGTGTTTGCAAATTCTTTCAGTTTTTGTTTGTCCTGGAAGCTTTTGATCTCTCCTTCTATTTTCAATGATAGCCTAGCTGGATAGAGTATTCTTGGCTGCATGTTTTTCTCGTTGAGTGCTCTGAATATATCATGCCAGCTCTTTCTGGCCTGCCAGGTCTCTGTGGATAAGTCTGCCGCCAATCTAATATTTTTACCATTGTATGTTACAGACTTCTTTTCTCGGGCTGCTTTCAGGATTTTCTCTTTGTCACTAAGACTTGTAAATTTTACTATTAGGTGACGGGGTGTGGACCTATTCTTGTTGACTTTGAGGGGGGTTCTCTGCATCTCCTGGATTTTGATGCTTGTTCCCTTTGCCATATTAGGGAAATTCTCTCCAATGATTCTCTCCAATAGACCTTCTGCTCCCCTCTCTGTTTCTTCTTCTTCTGGAATCCCAATTATTCTAATGTTGTTTCGTCTTATGGTGTCACTTATCTCTCGAATTCTCCCCTCATGGTCCAGTAGCTGTTTGTCCCTCTTTTGCTCGGCTTCCTTATTCTCTGTCATTTGGTCTTCTATATCACTAATTCTTTCTTCTGCCTCATTGATCCTAGCAGTGAGAGCCTCCATTTTTGATTGCACCTCATTAATA
Source organism: Meles meles (assembly GCF_922984935.1). Classification (NCBI taxonomy): domain Eukaryota; kingdom Metazoa; phylum Chordata; class Mammalia; order Carnivora; family Mustelidae; genus Meles; species Meles meles. Next base: position 54,853,845 of record NC_060083.1, read on the forward strand.
GCTTTTTTGATTTCAACTTGGTTAGATTTTAGTTCTTTAATTTCTCCAGAAAGGGCTTTAATATCTCCAGAGAGGGTTTCTCTAATATCTTCCATGCCTTTTTCGAGCCCGGCTAGAATGTTCAGAATCGTCATTCTGAACTCTTGATCTGACATATTACCCATGTCTGTGTTGATTAGGTCCCTAGCCTTCGGTACTGTCTCTTGTTCTTTTGTTTGTGGTGATTTTTTCCGCCTTGTCATTTTGTCCAGATAAGAGGATATGAAGGAGCAAATTAACTACTAAAAGGGTGGCAAAGACCCCGGAAAAATGCGCTGTAACCAAATGAGAAGAGACCCCAAATTGTGGGGGGGAGAAAGGGGATAAAACAGCTTCTGAAAAAAAAAGAAAAAAAAAAAAAAAGAAAGAAAAAAATTTAAAAAATAAAACAAATAAAAAAATACAAAAAAGAAAGAAAAAATATATATATTTAGATGAACTAGTCAAAAAATGTTAAAAAAGAAAAGGGTAAAAGTTTTAAAAAATTTAGCAGAAGAAGAAAAAAGAAAAAAGAAAAAAAAATTGAAAAAAGAAAAAAAAAATTGAAAAAAGAAAAAAAAATTGAAGTAGCCGCAAGACTAAAGAATCATGGGGAGAAAGCCATGAGTTCCGTGCTTTGCTTTCTCCTCCTCTGGAATTGCTCTGCTGTCTTAGGAATTGAATCTGCTTTCTCCTTGCTAGATGAAATTCGTTCTGGCTGGATATTTTGTTGATCTTCTGGGGGAGGGGCCTGTTGTAGTGACTCTCAAGTGTCTTTGCCCGAGGCGGGATTGCACCGCCCTTACCGGTGGCCGGACTAAGTAATCGGCTCGGGTTCGCTTTTGGGAGCTTCTGTTCCCTGAACGCTTTCGGTAGAGTTCCGGAGGACGGGAATGAAAATGGCGGCCTCCCAGTCTCCGGCCCGGAGGAGCCGAGAGCCTGGGGCCCCACTCCTCAGTGCGCCCCCAGAGGACAGCACCCAATCACTCCCGTATCCCCAGCCTCTAGCCGCGCTCGGAGCTCACCCAGCCCGCGACCAGTTCAAGGTAACCCCGAGCTGAGAGTTCAGTCCTCGGCTCTGTCTTGGCAGCCGGTTTCTCCGTTCTAATACCTGCGAGCTCTCCGACACTCCGACACCCCCGATCCTTCTGTGACCCTGCGGGGCCTGGAGCCACGCTGGCCTCGCGTGGGCTTCACCCCGGTTTAGCCCCTGGAGCAATGTCCCTCAGTGGAACAGACTTTTAAAAGTCCTGATTTTGTGCTCCGTTCCTCCGCCGCTTGCCGCTTGCCGGGAGCCGGCCCCTCCCCCCGCGGTCTATCTTCCCGTCGTTTTAGATTCACTTCTCCGCCAGTCCTACCTTTCAGAAAGTGGTTGATTTTCTGTTTCTAGAGTTGCTGTTCTTCTCTTCACTCTCCCGTTGGATTTGTAGGTGTTTGCAATGTTTAGATAAGCTATCGAGCTGATCTCCTGCTACCTGATGTAGTCTCAGGCTGCTACTTCTCCGCCATCTTGACTCCTCCCTCTCAGACACATTATTAATTGAAAAACAAGGATTGCTCATTCCTATTAGGGGTCAAGGGTTTTAGTAGGTCAGTAATTTGAGCACAAGTATCTAAATAATTCCAGGTTTAAAACCTAGATCAAAACATCCAAAGAAAGAATTATATATAAAGTTATATTACTATATATGAGACTACCCTGATTTATGGTGAGAGATAAATTCTATCCATACGCTAAAAATCTCCTCCAACATTTTTTATTAAGTTATGATGAGATTAAATGAACATCCTAGCTCCTCTTTCTGATAAAACTGTTTAGGAGAAATTAAATTGAAGAAGTATTGGTAAAAATCCTGCTAATATACCAAAGTCAGGAAGAATGAGTCTGAGACTTACAGCCAAGATATGACTTGGGATTGATACTGAATGCTTCAAATGGGTTTCCTTTTGTATCCTGGACCAGAAGCATTTACAACAATCTGTGAAAGAGATACACCAGGCAGAATGTCCAGTGGACAGTGAGGTTTTTTCTTGATCAGGCAGAGGTTGTCAGTGATATTTCAGGCAGCGGCCCCAGAAAGGGTATCAGGCATAGACATATTGTGTCCAGGGACTGAAGGCAGGCAGAACAGAACAGACCTTATTGATAGCTGTCCCCAGCAAGGCAGCTTCCCCAAGCACACAGAGATAAAATGGCACTGCTGGAAATGCTAACTTGTCCACACTTTATATTGCTGAAGTGGTAATGAAAATGCATATCTCTTCTATCTGTTCCTATTAGCTTTGGCTGCCCAGCAGAAGATCCAAGTTAAGTGTGGCTTAAAGGAGGTGTGCTAAGGAAAAATTACTGAAAGTCAAGAGGAGAGATAGAATTAGACTTGACTTGATTTTGAGAAGACACTGGGGAAATAAGGAGCACAAATAATAATCAAAATAGAATAATGTCCTTGAGTAAAGGAACTGGGTCTGCAGAATGCATAGGTGAACTCAACACCAGGGAAAATCAATTGAAATAGGCCAGTATATGCCAGCCACCTTAAAAAAATAAAGAATTTGAAAATGTCAAGTAAACAATGGAAATAAAACAAAATTTGTTACCAGCAAAGGAAGAAGAAATCAGACTGCCTTCAGATGCCTCCTCAGCATTAAACACAAGAATACAAAGGGAGATTTGAAGGAAATGAATTATTATTAATGATTTCCATTTCCAAACAGGTATTTTAATCATGAAGTAGGAGTCAAACATGAAGAGAAAGAGTACTCATGTCCTTTCTCTAAAAGTGTTCATTGAGGTGCTCTTCAGCTAACTGGATCCAAAATAAAAACAAAAAAACAAAAAACAAAACAAAACAAAAAGCTCAAAAGTGAGCATTTCTGACTCTTAATCTCACAAAACAAACTGGGGGTTGCTGAGGGGAGGTGGGGTTGGGAGAGGCGGAGGGAGTTATGGACATTGGGGAGGGTATGTGCTATCGTGAGTGCTGTGAAGTGTGTAAACCTGGTGATTCACAGACCTGTACCCCTGGGGAAAAAAAAAAAAAAGGATGAATACCCAACTTTTGTAGCATCATGGACGGGACTGGAGGTGATTCTGCTGAGTGAAATAAGTTAAGCAGAGAGAGTCAAGTATCATATGGTCTCACTTATTTGTGGAGTATAACAAATGACATGGAGGACATTGGGAGATGGAGAGGAGAAGGAAGTTGGGGGAAATTGGAAGGGGATGCGAACCATGAGAGACTATGGACTCTGAGAAACTTTTGAAGGGGCGAGGGTGGGAGGTTGGGGGAACCAGGTGGTGGGTAATAGGGAGGGCACGTGTTGCATGGAGCACTGGGTGTTGTGCAAAAACAATGAATACTGTTACGCTGAAAAAATAAATAAATTTATAAAAAAAAAGTGAGCGTTTCTAAAATAACATTAGTAGAAAATACAAAAAACATGTAAACTAGTTATGAGAAATCAAGTACAAAAAGTATGATTATTTTTAAAAAAGCAACTAGTTGGGGAGCCCAGGTGGCTCAGTCAATTCAATGTTTGACACTTGATCTCAGCTCAGGTCTTGATCTGAGGGTCACATCCTGTGTTCTCCTCCCTGGGCATGGAGCCTATTAAAAAAAAGTGCAACTAATTATCATAAGAACAGATATGTGATGTTAAATGGTGATCATAAGCAGGTTCTAAGAACGCAGATCATATCCCCAAAAGTGAGGGACTGAGATTTACAGAAGTAAATAAAATATGCTAATTTGTAAAATATGCTAAATATGCTAGTATTAAGTAGGGTGGGGCCAACAAATACAATTTTATCACTGACATTGGTAAAGAGAAAATATTAAGTGTGTGTGTGTGTGTGTGTGTGTCTGTGTGTATTTCCCAAAAAATAAAAGGTGAGCATTTTTAACATTAAGGAAAACGTTACTTGTTCAAAAATTTGAGATAAATACTTATGCTGAAAAAGTTAAAAAGAGTGAAATTAATAAAATGATATCCAACTAACAAAATTATTGGTGATGACAATAAATATAAATGAGTTAAAACTCCTCTATTAAAAGATAAAAACTCTTATAAATCAAAAATGCAATCCAGAAACTTGCAAGAAATTAGGTAGTATGGAAATTTGGATTTGTAAAAATCTCCTCTACAAAAATAATAAAATAAAATTTATGACGTAATGGTAGCAAAAATGATATCATGAATGGTGAAACAAACTAAAGGCCATTAGCCAAACATAAATAATAAAAATCAATTTTTGTTATTTTTTATATTCTACATAAAGGTGTAGAACAAATTGGACCAAATCAAAAGATGTCCCACTTAAGAAGGAGCAGAAAAGAGCCAAGTGAGATATTTTTTAAAAATTTTACTGCTAGGGGAGCCTGGGTGGCTCAGTGGGTTAAGCCTCTCTGCCTTCATCAGGTCATGATCTCAGGGTCCTGGGATCGAGCGCCACATCAGGCTCTCTTCTCAGGGGGAGCCTGTTTCCCCCTCTCTCTCTTCCTGCCTCTCTGCCTACTCACGATCTCTCTCTCTCTGTCAAATAAATAAAATCTTTTAAAAAACTTGTACAGGAATTCAGTAAAGTGTCAGGATATAAAATCAATGCACAGAAATCAGTTGCATTTCTGTACACCAACAACAAGACTGAAGAAAGAGAAATTAAGGAGTCAATCCCATTTACAATTGTACCCAAAACTATAAGATACCTAGGAATAAACCTAACCAAAGAGACTAAGAATCTATACACAGAAAATTATAAAGTACTCATGAAAGAAATTGAGGAAGACACCAAAAAATGGAAAAATGTTCCATGCTCCTGGATTGGAAGAATAAATATTGTGAAAATGTCTATGCTACCTAAAGCAATCTACACATTTAATGCAATCCCTATCAAAATACCATCCATTTTTTTCAAAGAAATGGAACAAATAATCCTAAAATTTATATGGAACCAGAAAAGACCTCGAATAGCCAAAGGAATATTGAAGAACAAAGCCAAAGTTGGTGGCATCACAATTCCGGACTTCAAGCTCTATTACAAAGCTGTCATCATCAAGACAGCATGGTACTGGCACAAAAACAGACACATAGATCAGTGGAACAGAATAGAGAGCCCAGAAATCGACCCTCAACTCTATGGTCAACTCATCTTCGACAAAGCAGGAAAGAATGTCCAATGGAAAAAAGACAGCCTCTTCAATAAATGGTGCTGGGAAAATTGGACAGCCACATGCAGAAAAATGAAATTGGACCACTTCCTTACACCACACACGAAAATAGACTCCAAATGGATGAAGGACCTCAATGTGAGAAAGGAATCCATCAAAATCCTTGAGGAGAATGCAGGCAGCAACCTCTTCGACCTCAGCCGTAGCAACATCTTCCTAGGAACAACGGCAAAGGCAAGGGAAGCAAGGGCAAAAATGAACTATTGGGATTTCATCAAGATCAAAAGCTTTTGCACAGCAAAGGAAACAGTTCACAAAACCAAAAGACAACTGACAGAATGGGAGAAGATATTTGCAAACGACATATCAGATAAAGGGCTAGTATCCAAAATCTATAAGGAACTTAGCAAACTCAACACCCAAAGAACAAACAATCCAATCAAGAAATGGGCAGAGGACATGAACAGACATTTCTGCAAAGAAGACATCCAGATGGCCAACAGACACATGAAAAAGTGCTCCACGTCACTCGGCATCAGGGAAATACAAATCAAAACCACAATGAGATATCACCTCACACCAGTCAGAATGGCTAAAATTAACAAGTCAGGAAATGACAGATGCTGGAGAGGATGTGGAGAAAGGGGAACCCTCCTCCACTGTTGGTGGGAATGCAAGCTGGTCCAACCACTCTGGAAAACAGCATGGAGGTTCCTCAAAAGGTTGAGAATAGAACTACCCTATGACCCAGCAATTGCACTACTGGGTATTTACCCTAAAGATACAAACATAGTGATCCGAAGGGGCACGTGTACCCGAATGTTTATAGCAGCAATGTCTACAATAGCCAGACTATGGAAAGAACCTAGAGGTCCATCAACAGATGAATGGATCAAGAAGATGTGGTATATATACACAATGGAATACTATGCAGCCATCAAAAGAAATGAAATCTTGCCATTTGCGACGACGTGGATGGAACTAGAGCGTATCATGCTTAGTGAAATAAGTCAATCGGAGAAAGACAACTATCATATGATCTCCCTGATATGAGGACATGGAGAAGCAACATGGGGGGGTAGGGGGATAGGAGAAGAATAAATCAAACAAGATGGGATTGGGAGGGAGACAAACCATAAATGACTCTTAATCTCACAAAACAAACTGGGGGTTGCTGGGGGGAGGTGGGATTGGGAGAGGGGGAGCGGGCTATGGACATTGGGGAGGGGAGGCGAACCATAAGAGACTATGGACTCTGAAAAACAACCTGAGGGTTTTGAAGGGTCAGGGGTGGGAGGTTGGGGCAACCTGAGGGTTTTGAAGGGTCAGGGGTGGGAGGTTGGGGGAACAGGTGGTGGGTGATGGGGAGGGCACGTTTTGCATGGAGCACTGGGTGTTGTGCAAAAAGAATGAATACTGTTACGCTGAAAAAATAAATAAAATGGGAAAAAAAATAAAATAAAAAAAAATAAAAAATTGTACTTCTACCTTTCTAAATTGGTGGAACTAGAGTGGAAGTATTAGCAGTAATTTGGACAAAGAATAGAAAGATATAGAAAGATATTCTCCTTTGGGTTTGCTATTTGCTCTCTTTTCTCTTTGGAAAACCATCAACTACATAAAAGTACATTCACAAAAGCTGGAAGAATAGTCCACATTAACCTCCCCACTCTAACCCCATTACTCTCTGGCAAAATGGTAACCTTGGAGAGACCAGAGTGTAATCCCCTAGCTCTAATTCTTTAGCAGAAAACAAAAATTGTAAGAAAAAGAGAAAAAATTATTCACCTACTCCAAGTGACAAATTTCAATCCATAAGACCTCTTAATCTCTGAAGCAAGAAGGTGGAAGTCTCATCCTTATGGGATTGGACAGGACATTGGTTCAGAAGAGTGGACCTCAGTGCAGGACACTGACTTCAATTCAAGGCAAGGAGCATGGTGGTGTCTTCCACAAAGCCAGTGGACTGGCCTTTCTCTATTTTGTTTTCCCTTCAGCTGACTAAGCATATAAATCTTAACACTCATAGTTCAACTTGATGTTACGCTAAAAGCATTTGATCTGTATGTAGGTTAAAGGGATTACAAAAGAGAAAATAACTCAAATCACATCTAAAACACAGTTTGAAAAGTAAACAGGTAAAAAGAGTAAAGCTCATGGGGCGCCTGTGTGGCTCAGTGGATTAAGACTCTGCCTTCTGCTCAGGTTATGATCCCAGGGTCCTGGGATCGAGCCCCGCATTGGGCTCTTTGCTCAGAGGGGAGCCTGCTTCCCCCTCTCACTCTGCCTGCCTCTCTGCCTACTTGTGATCTCTGTCAAGTAAATAAATAAAATCTTTAAAAAAAAAAAGAGTAAAGCTCAGAGAGAGGGATGGTTAATGTAGAGCTACAGTAAGTGAAAGCTTGATGCTATAGAAAAAAGCATAGTTATTAATAAAATGCAAAATGAGGTTCTCAAGAAAGATTACGGATAGTGTATACAACAGTCATTTTGGATAGGGATGGCCTTTCAAATCCTTTGGAAAAGGAAAATTTATTCAACAGTCACAATTAGTGCTTACTTATGGGAAACAAATAGTTTGATTCTCATTTCACATTATATATCAAAATAAATTTCAAGTTTATTAAAGAATGCATTAGTTTTTTTTTTTAATTTAGAATAAACTATTTGTGAATATCTATCTGGTCATGGTGAGGGAAGTCTTTCCTTACAAAAGGAGAGGAAGGAAGGAATCATCATAGAAATGATAAAATCTTTTGAATATATAAGGGTTAAAAAGTTGATATCTTAAAAATATCATAAACAAAAATAAATGGTGAGCAATAAACTGGGAAACATATTTAGGAGAGGAAAAAATTATGTGTATTCTTTTGTACACATGAAAATTTTCATTTAAAATGGCACATTTGAACTGAATTCTGTGAACTGTTCTGAGTCCTGAACAAAATGTTTAAGTAGGCATGCTTAATTACTTCTTGATTTGTTTATTAGATTTGGGGCAATGAATTAAGAGGGTAACAGGATGAATTTATGAAAGAGTAGATTTTGGAGTTTTACAAGTCATGTTAGAATCTTTCAATTATCCACTAGTTCTTTCACCGTGTGTATGTGATTCAATTTATTTGAGTCTCAATTTGAAATTGTGAAATTTGACTACTTGGTTTTGTCAGTATGTAATGAATACTAGTTTTTTCCCCCTCCTTTGATCCTCAAGTTTCATGGATTCCAAGTCTCTAAAGGTAACTCCCTAGACCAGGATAGTTGGCAAGCCATCTTATGTGGGTGAATTTGGCTTGAATTATTTTGTAAATAAAGTTTTATCAGAACACAACTGTGTCCTTTTTTTTCTTTAACCTGTTGTCCGTGGCTGCTTTCACCCTATAACAGCAAAGTTGAATCATCACGATAGAGATTTTTTCTATCCTGCAAATCCTAAAATAACATATAGTCCTGCAGAGAAAGTGTGCCTACTCCTGGAGTAAACCATATTGTTACTTATTAGTTGTTAGAAGACAACAATGCACTTGTGAAATATCTGTATCTTAAGAAAACAAGATTTTAATCTGCAAGTGTTAAAATGAAGATTTTGTGTAATAAAGAGAGGAAATGTCAAGCTTATAGGAACTGAGAGTGGAAAAGTGAGTGCCAGGGGCTGGGGGCAGGGGAAATAGGGCGAAGTTGGTAAAAGGGGACACATTTTTAGTGATAAGATGAATAAGGTCTGAGGACCAAATGCAAAACATGGTGACTATAGTTGATTCCACCCTATTGTATCATTGAATTTGTTAAGAGAATAGAACTGAAATGTTCTCACCACACACATACAAGGATAAATACAGAAGATGATGGATGTGTTAATAAACCAGGTGAGGGGAATCCTTTTACAATGTATACTGATACCAGATCACCAGGATGCACACTTCAGATGGCTTACAATTTTAGACATCAATTAGACCCCAGTAAAGCTAAAATTAATATATATACATATATATATATGTATGTATATATATAAAGATTCTGTATTTAGTAAAATTTGCATGTGTTCTAAATCATTTTAGCTAAGTTATGTTTTTATCTGCCTTATGTACTTTGTGCCTCTCCCCCCCCTTCTTTCTCTCCTTTTATTTATTAGCAAATGTAATGAGAGTTGTATCTAACCTGGAACTTCATTGAATATGATCTCTGCCTCCATTATATCCCCTTTTATTTTGCAACAATACAAAATATACTTGAGCAGATGTTCTACTCATTAGAAGCCCTGGCGAAGGTACAATGAAAATGGACAGACTGCCAGAAATTAGGCAGAGGAGTCTAGACCTGGTATCTTCACTTAAATTCAATCATGCCTTGTGCTAATCCTTTCTTAGATGAATCTAAATTTATCTGCATGTCTCTGGCCTTAGAGATGAAATGGAGCATTTGTTGGTATATTGTCCTTCTCAAACTTAGGAGCATTTCCTCTTTTCATCAACAGAAAAACAACCCCAGTTAGGATCTTCGTGGACTCTTGCCCTGCCATTTTAGAAATGAAGAGATGTTTGGCTGGCTGGTTCATCAATTTGGCAGGTTTAGACATTCTCCAACATCCACATGTTCAAATCTAAAAATTATGAAACTGTAGTTTTATCTAATTTCTATTTATAAAACAGAAAAAAACAAGAAAACATATCATCAAGATACACCCCCAATTCTATTCAGGCCATATTTTTAAATTTTATTTTGTGTCACATTAATTTCCTCTCTTTTAACATTTTTTCATTCGTCTAGTGTTTATATAATTCAAATAGTTGCAGATAGTCATCATGTCTACTTTTGAGTCACTGCTTGGACCAGGAAAGTATGTGGGTTGGCTTCTTCTTTTTCTTCCTCTTCTTCTTCTTCTTCTTCTTCTTCTTCTTCTTCTTCTTCTTCTTCTTCTTCTTCTTCTTCTTCTTCTTCTTCTTCTTCTTCTTCTTCTTCTTCTTCTTCTTCTTCTTCTTCTTCTTCTTCTCCTTCTTCTTCTTCTTCTTCTTCTTCTTCTTCTTCTTCTTCTTCTTCTTCTTCTTCTTCTTCTTCTTCTTCTGTTTTATGTTCCCTTTTCCTTCAGAATTCAGTTTGTCCATATTATTGCTTTGTTTTTTAAAATACATTCCTTATTCCATTTTTTCTAAATGACTCTTAACCAGAGTGCTTTCTTTTTCTGGATATGTGCATCTAGAAATTGATATTTCCAGTGCCAGAGAGACATATGAGACATGGTAGCCAGTGTCTGATATTTAACTTAGTAAGATCTGAGTTTAAAACTTGTTTCTGCTTTTTACCAATTTTATGCTCATAGGGAAACATAACTTCTCTAAATTTCCTCATATAAAAATACCTATCCCAAAGTCTCACTGGTGCAGATAATTGAAGCATACAGATCTTATAAAAGTGATATTTTTTCAAGTTTCATTCATATATTTTCCATATAGATGTTATTTTCACATTATTTACACCTATATGATTCACTTCTTTTTTAGAAACAAGAACAAACATGAAAAAATTAAAAAGGAAATTTCAGACTAAATACATTACAGTGTTAAGAGGAGTCAAATAGTTTGCCACTGGTTCTGGGAAAAGAGCTGAGTGGAAGATAATAGGGTCTGCAAATAGACTTTCTGGTAATGCTCATATTTTACAAATGATAAATATGCAATTCCTATTCACTTGGGAAAAATTAGATTATTTCAGCAAAAATTTTGGAAACATTGTCAAAAATGAATCCCTATCTTATAAAAACCCAAGTTTTTAACATTTTAAAATAATAAGAAGTGGTAAAAAGAAATAAATCAGCAATGTGAACAATTTCTCTTTGATCTCTATTTGAATTATGAAGACATTACCAAGAAAATATGTCATAATTGTTCAGATCTTTCAGAAGGTAAATCTAAGAGTGCTTATGGAAATTTAAAAACCAAACATAGATATTATTTAATCCAGCAATCTTTTTAAAAAACTTACAGTCAAAAGGTAATTGGGGGCACCTGGGTGGCTCAATCTGTTAAGCGTCTGACTCTTGATTTCAGCTCAGATCATGATCTCAGGATTGTGGGATTGAGCCCCACATCGGGATCTGTGCTGAGCAGGAAACCTGCTTAAGATTCTCTCTCCTGGGGTGCCTGGGTGACTCAGTAGGTTAAAGCCTCTGCCTTCCTCTCAGGTCATGTTCCCAGGGTCCTGGGATCAAGCCCTGCATCGGGCTCTCTGCTCAGCAGGGAGCCTGCTTCCTCCTCTCTCTCTCTGCCTGCTTCTCTGCCTACTTGTGATCTCCATCTGTCAAATAAATAAATAAAATCTTAAAAAAAAAAAATTCTCTCTCCTTCCTTCTATGACTCCAACCTCCCTGCTTGCTCACACTCTCTCTCACCCTAAATAATAATAATAATAATAATAATAATAATAAATAAAAAATCAAAATTAAAAAGGTAATTGGTCATATGGAAAAAAATGAAGCTCAGAATAGCTTATCAAAGTTTTATTTCTCATGTTAAGATTACAGAAGCAACACAATATGTAACAAAAATAAATTGAATAAATTAAATTATAGTTAATTTCATACAACAGAATGATTCTTAACTATTACTATTTTTTTTGTATTTGTGTGCTTGTATCTTTAAATTGTTTTGAAGCAGTAACACAGAGTTAACATTTTTAAACTGCTGATTTCAAAGTAGTATTTATAGTTTGTTCTCACTGCTTAAAAAAAGACTTTAAGGGGTGCCTGGGTGGCCCAGTTGGTTTCACGTCTGTCTGTCTTCAGCTCAGGTCATGATCCCAGGGTCCTGGGATGGAGCCCTACATCGGGCTCCCTGCTCAGCTAGGAGTCTGCGTCTCCCTTTCCCTCTGCCTCTTCCTCTACCTGCTTGTGTGTGCTCTTGCTCTCTCTCTCTCTCTGCCAAATAAATAAATAGAATCTTAAGAAAAGGAGACTTCAAAAACAGAAAGAGAAAACGAGTGTATTAGCACACACCCAAGCACACACACACACCCCCTTCAGAACCTACAGAAGGCTCTGCATTAACATTAAAAGTAGCTGTATCTAGGCAGTAAGATTTCTAATTATTCCTGATTGTTTATTTTTTAGATTATTAATACTAATTATTTTCTTCTGGAATCATCATGTATTACTTAAATAATCTGAAAGTTCTAATATAACATTCAACCCATCCTTGCTCAGATACATACTGGCATAATCCAAGTTTTAAATTTTAGAAATTATCTTCTCTGGGCTGATATTTCAGAATATGTGAACATGTAGTGTTCATTCTCTATGTACAGTGGAAAATTTCTGAATCAAATTTTGAATTTAGGTTAATCCTACAGAATATTTGGAAGCATTGACATTTCTAATTTCTTACACATTCTCTGAGAATGAAATGAGGGGATTGTGTTGGGGGCCTGCATGAGAGATTATAGGGGCAATGGTAGAACTGTACTGATAAATTTGGGCAATATTCCATAGTTAAGAGTATGAATGATTTATACTCAGGCAACATAGTTCTCTAATTTGAAGTTCAGTGACATAACTTTGTCTTCTACCAATTGTTCTTGACCTTTGAAAAAGGAATTGCAAGGGAATGATGAAGTTACAAATGAAACTTAAATCAATTAAGACAATAATTGGGGACCTAGGAAAAAGAGGTGTTTATGTTTTATATGAATTCAAGCTCAACCCTTACTTTAGATTTCTTCTTTATCTGCTACTGTTTCAGTTTTGTAAAGTCATCCCAGGTATAAATATGCTTTGCACATTGCTGTTCTAGGAAATTTTTGGCTATTCTGTAGCCTTTATTGGAAATAAACCTGTCTTGTTCATTTCTCAGTAAAGGAATTCATCCATGCCTTTCCTTTTCTGAATCTCTTATATTAGGTTTATTGAGAGTAACCAACTATAATGAGGACCTATTGTGTGCTGGGTTCCTTGGTGAGTGCTGAGGATTTAATGGCAGACAACCTAGAGACATCCCAGTGTTCTGACAGCAATCACAGGATGTTATGGGGGACACATGACATGCTATGAGATCCACTGGAGATGGTGGAGGGAGTGTATTGTAGAACAGGAAATTGTACAGAATCTTATAGAGAACGTTATCATATTGAAAAATGGAATATCTAGAAATCAAGGAGCAGACTAAGACAGTTTTTTGTTTGCTTCTTGAAAAGAACAGTTTATTGATTTTTGAACTGCAAAGTTGTTACAAAAAGCATTTTTTATTTCTTTTAAATAAATTCATATAAAGAATGACAAGTAGGAGTGACAGTAGTGACTAGCAAGAGGAAATAACTATATTCATCTTAGTGTATGTCTGCTCTGTTTACACTGACATTGGAAATTCCAAACCTGGATGCAGAACCTCAAATCTGGGATCAGGATGTCTTGAAATGAGCACATGGAAGTCAAAGGGTTTCTTTATCTTCCTCTTTTTCTTTTTTTATCTTTTGTCCCTTTCTGAAGCTTCACATTAAAGTTGCTTTCCTGGGGCACTGGGTGCCTCAGTCAGTTAAACACCTGACTGCAGCGCAGGGTCCTGGGGTCGAGAGCCCCCCAACATGTTGAGCCCCCATTGCATTTTATAGGGCTCTCTGCTCAGCAGGGAGTCTACCTGGTCCTCTCCCTCTGCTCCCTCACCCCCCTGCATATTCTCTCTCTCTCAATTTTTTTTTTTTAAGAGAGAGACAGCACCTGGCTGACTCAGTTGGCGAAGAATCTGACTCTTGATTTTGGCTCAGGTCAAGATCTCAGGGTTGTGAGATGGAGCCCTGCGGCAGAGTCTGCTTCTCTCCTTTTCCTTCTCCCCCCCCGGTCCCTCCCCCAGTGCATGCTCTCTCTCTCTCGCTCTCTCTCAAATAAATAAATAATTTTTTTTTTAAGTTGCTTTTCGGGATGCCTAGGTAGCTCAGTTGGTTAACCATCTCTCTTCAGCTAGGTCATGGAATGAAGTCCCACATTGGACTCCTTGCTTAGTAGGAGCCTGCTTCTCTCTCTGCCTGATGCTCCCCCTAATTGTTCTCACTCTCTCTCTGACAAAGAAATAAGTAAAACCTTTTTTAAAAAAGTGAAAAAATACGGTTTCCCTCTGTATTGTGACAAAACTTTTACTAACCTTCTTGGTCCTACCTGTGAAAGGTCTGAAGAGAAAGAAACTCTATTTGCAGCCCAACACAAAGGGGGGACAGTTCTAAAATAAATAATCCAACAGGTTTTGCATTAAAATCATTTTTCAAAAAAAGAACCCTCAAACGTGTTAAGCTTTAAAAAATGTTGAAGAATGATACATTAAAATTGTGGGGGGAAAGGAAAAAGGACACATCTCCAAATTTTAATATTCATATGAAGATCATAATTTAATATAGAAGAACATATTGCCTGGACTTGCTGTCTCAGTAAATATAAACTAAATTATCCCCAGCAAAGCCTAGTTTGGCAATAAACAGGTTTTGATGAGCTAAATGAGCTTTTTTAATAGGTTGATGTGGAGTGACAGGCAAAATTTTTGCTTTCCAATTTCTGAAAGTTTGATGAGTCTTAAAAACCAGGGGAAAAGGTATGTGTGAGAGCTCTGAGGATAAATTGAGAGTATTTGCAAGGAAAAAGATGGAGGGGAAGTTACACCGGTGGGCTTGGAGAATGTGTCCTACGTAGGAAATCCTAAAATTAATCTCACTCCATTGGCTGAGTGAGAGATCCGTCCCATTTCATCTGGCCACTTTGGCTCTCGTTTTCTCTCTACAAGCAAATACTAAAAATCAACACTTCAAACCACACTCTAACAGGAAGTTCTCTCCAAAGGACTGAGTGCATGACAATGAGTTTTAGTTAAGACTGAAATTTTATAGATTCATTCTTTTGGCAGCTCTGTGATTACAGGGTGGCCTCGGTTACGGTATTTTTTTGTATAAAATCTTTTCAGTGCACTTGACACAGGGAGACCCAATATCCGTTTGTCAAATGCTCTGCTTTCTGGTGCCAAACAGATATCTACATGGTCAGACTGCTGATCTGTTGATAATTTTACATCCTTGAAGTCAGGTTTTACGATCTCACCATCTGAAGACATCAAAACATTGAAGGCACCAGACGACGGCCGTCACTTGATATATCCCCTCTCTCATTTTTGTTTTTTGTTCAGGTTGATGGAAAAATGTAAATGTAGGTTTGGATATCAGGATGTTAGCACAACCCTAGGGGGAAAGGGTAGTTTTCTTTGTAACTTGGCAGGCCTGGAATGGCCGCTTCTGACATCATGGGTATTTTTAATGAAATATTAATGACTCTGATTTTAATAGGAATTTCAGCACAACCTAAATTAAGCCATTGGAAAAGGGATATGGTCCCGTTAAGAACAGTAAAACCGTAAGCCCCCTTCCTGAAGAGTAGCTGTGGGTAGTTAAAGTGACAATCAATTTAAACAGGCCATATTGCTTCTTAAGTCTCTGAAGTGTGAAGTCCCAGCATGCCTGATGTATTTCATTTTAATTTCCTTTTGGACAGAGCTATGGTTAGTGGGGAACCTCACACACAAAAAGAAAAAAAAATGTGCCAAAGAGGAGGAAATTATTTAACCCTTTCAGAAAGCTATGCAACGCATTTAGCAAAGCAAAGAAAAATAAGCATGATTCGATTTCTCCTTTTGTTTTTAAAGAAAAATAGGACTGAAGCAGGAGTCGGTCATGTGGACCCATCCTACCGATGATTTCTGTAAAAAGTCCTAAAATGCTCTCTTAACACTTACTTTGAGTTGTTGTTTTGTTGTTGTTGTTGTTGTGTGTGTGTGTGTTTTAAGATGCTGTGGTTCAAAAATAAATCTCTCTTTGCTCTTTCTATACAGGAAGGTAAAAAAACCATATCATCTCACTTTATTTTTTTTTCCATCTCTCCCTGGAATGCCATGTCTAACTGGTCAACTGCCAATCTGTTGATAATTTTACAACCTACAAATCACATCTCAAGATACAGCTTTGGGAGGCAAATCAACTTTGATGTTTTTAAGATGGTGGCCTTGTCAATTTTCACGAGAATTCCAGATAATTCTGAAGGACTTTTTAAAAACTGTAAATGTTTCCTACGCACAGAAGGCTCAGCTACCTACAGAAGTTTCTGTGAGACTGTTTTGCTCCAGCGAAGCCAGGAGAGAAGACAGCAATTACGTGCTGAATGCGGAAGGCAGAGCTGGAGTCAGAGTCAGGAGAGATAACTTTGACTTTTATTATCTTTGACATGAATTTATAATTTGACATTGTTAAAGTCGTTTGTTCTGCCTTGGTTTCATTTTTTATTCTCTCAGTAACTACTGGGATGTGCATTAAACACAAAGCACATTTTGAGATTGTTATATGCTCAAAATATCCATTTTAATGTACCTAAAATATTAGCTGTTGAGAAGAAAGCAAATTTTGCCGTATGTGGGATATTTTCGCCTTAATACAAATTTAAAGGTGGCTGTCTGTATTAAAATCATCTACAGGAATATTTTTATCCAAAGATTATTTTCATACCCAAAATAATGGACCCTGTTATGTGTCCTTGTATAAAGAATGGAAAGCATGACCATATTCTTTTGATAAGAATAGCATATATCAACCTGTAATGGAATGAAATTTCATCAAATTAATGTTCCTGAAGTACAGTTGTGGCAATAGTGCGCATTCTGGTAAGAAAAAAAAAAAAAATCTAATGCTCCCAAGACTAAAGACAGAATTTCTTTCCTAGACTGACCTTCAAAGCATTCCAAGATTTCATTTGCTTCACCTTAATGCCTGTCCAATATCTTTTCCCATTATTGCCAAACTGCACTCCTTTCTCTAATCTTGCTTACTGTTATTCCCTCTCTCGGGGATTGTCTTTGACATCAACAGTGGATGTCAAAACGTACCCAGCGTTCAAGGTCTAAAACAAATGCCATCTGTTTCACTGATCTGCTGACTGCGCATGATTTCTTCTTCCTGGATTCTCAGAGTAGCTGAATTTTGTGGTCATGAGGAGTTAGCTTAAACACTGGCCCTGCTAATTTAGGTTATGGACCTTACTTATTCCCCTGAATTATGAGGCTATCTGAAAGGTATTAAAAATGTCTTCCCTGAAAAGTTAAGAGATGTGAAGTGCACGGCAGACTTTGCCCATAGCACACGCATAGTTCCTTCTTTTTCTCCCGTTGTCTTCAACTATAGTACATATCGCTTACTTATTTATAAATAAATAACATGTTAACATTATATATTATTGATATAAGCATATATAGATATTCCATTACTAAACTGCACAGTAACACACTGACCTTTCTATCCTGGCATAAGGAAATTCCTTCCCCATTCCAGAGAGTCAGGAGGGACCAGAGCCTCCCTCTGCTTTCTCCCCCAGCCTCCAGGAGCAACATATGGCTACACGATCTCAAAGCTTAACTAATCAGATACTCGTCAGGATTTGGATTCTGAGCAAGTAAGACAAAGATGAAGAACAGGTTACAATTCCTATGCAGAAGTATCAGGGACGGTGTCTTGTAGCCATTGCTTGGCCAAAATGTCTCTCCTACGAGGTATGGCCTCCTGCTTCTTGGCTGCCTCTGTCTGGTATAATTTCCTAGCCTGTTCACATCAACTGGGTGAGCCTCTGATCTACTTGATTTCTCTTTGCTTAAGGGGTATTTATCCCAAAGATATAGATGTAGTGGGGCACCTGGCTGGCTCAGTGGGTTAAAGCCTCTGCCTTTGGCTCAGGTCATGATCCCAGGGTCCTGAGATCAAGCCCCACGTCAGGCTTTCTGCTCAGTGGGGAGCCTGCTTCCTTCTTCCTCTCTCTCTCTACCTGCCTCTCTGCCTACTTGAGATCTCTGTCTGTCAAACAAATAAATAAAATGTTTAAAAAAAAAAAACAAGATACAGATGTAGTGAAAAGAAGGGGCACATGCACCCCACTGTTTATAGTAGCAGTGTTCGCAACAGCCAAACTGTGGAAGGAGCTGAGATGTCCATCGACAGATGAATGGATAAAGAGGGATGGAATATTATTCAGCCATCAGAAAGGACGAATACCTACCATTTACATCAATGTGGATGGAACTGGAGGGTATTACCCTAAGTGAAATAAGCCAATCACAGAAAGACAATTATCATATGCTCTCACTCACATGTGGAACATAAGGAATAGTGCAGAGGAATATAGGGGAAGGGAGGGAAAACATAATGAGAAGAAATCAGAGAGGGAGACAAACCATGAGAGACTTTGGACTCTGAGAAACAAACTGAGGGTTGCTGGAGGGGAGGTGGGTGGGAGGATGGAGTAACTGGGCGATAGACATTAAGGAGGGCACGTGTTGTGATGATCACTGGGTGTTATAAGCAACTGATAAACCACTGAACACTACATCTGAAGCTAAGATGTACTGTATGTTGGCTAATTGAATTTAAATTAAAAAAAAAAAGAATAAAGCCACCGTAGGTTCTGTTTTTTTGCAACCGAGAGCCATATAGTTCTTAAATTTAGCTAATATCGACTTCAGAGTTCTTGAGTGAAGCACAAGTACCTGACAGACTTCCTAATTTCCTGGATTACTTCTAGATGAATATGTGTCCACTATTACCCCAAGTACTATTTGTATAGAAGTGTCAGGACAAACACTGGAGACTTTTTCTTTTTTTTTCTTTTTTTTTTTTTCAAAGATTCCATTTATTTATTTGACAGAGAGAGATCACAAGTAGGCAGAGAGGCAGGCAGAGAGAGAGGAGGAAGCTGGCTCCCTGCGGAGCAGAGAGCCCGATGCGGGGCTCGATCCCAGGACCCCGAGATCATGACCTGAGCCGAAGGCAGCGGGTTAATCCACTGAGCCACCCAGGCGCCCCGAGACTTTTTCTTTATTTGCCAGTTTTTATTTCTCTAGCTTTTTTCTAAAGACAACTTATATTTTTAGTGTCCCTGTAAACTCGTGGATATAAACATATCTGAAATGTCTCTATTACTTGAAGTTACGGTTTGATTTCTGAGTCCTTTTTCCGAAAACCCGGTAGTTTTGGAGAGCATCCTTGATTTCTGTTAAGGCAAATTTTTATTTTGTTTTGTTTTAAAGCTTATCTTATATATTTCATTCTCAGACCTTGGGTCAAACTTTTCTCCACAGAGGCAGATTTTCTTTGAGACAATAGATACAACCTTTTAGTGGTATTCTATCCAAATGCCTACATCTTCTGTTTTCTTCTTTTTTTTTAACTTCCCTTGAAAATGAAAATCTTTATATTGTCTTTCTAAATATTAAAAACAACAAAAAAGTAAATGTCCTCCCACAGGCTGCTTGCTTTATAGTGAGAGTTTGTAGATAAATCAGCCATTTTTTTGGGGGGGGGTTGATAGCCAAAAAAAAAAAAAAGAAAGAAAGAAATTAATATTAATTGTTAATTCAAGCAAGCAAGCTATAAAAATGCTGGAGTGGTACATGCTGAATAAGGGGCACAATTAACCAAAAGATCTATTATGTGGTCCAAAGAACTTTAGAAAAAATTGAGAACAAATTGTTTAAAGTCACATCGCTTTTTTGTAAAAAAACAAAACAAAACAAAACAACAACAAACAAAAAACAATCTATGCTTGAATCAGTTAAGAAATTCCAACTTAAACCTGACATTTAAAAAATAGGAAACATCTTCGATAACTAAAATAAAAAACAGAGACGTCAATCCCCCAGCATTCCAGGCACTTGGAAGCCCAGTAATATCACCAAGAACTCACATTCTTTAACTACTCGGTCTTCTGGTTTATAGCTTTATCCTAAAACCAGTTCCTTTGGCCTTAGAAAAGTAGGTGATCCCAGCCACTCAGCATTACCGTTGACCTGACAGCTTCCAGAAGTTAACGGAGACTGTAACGGAGCCTGCAGGTTTTCCCCCTAATACACATGTCTTCTTCTTACACAGTAACAGGCAGTGAGAAACTCCACCCGGCAACCTCAGCCCCTAGTTTTCTTTGCAACTGAGTGACCAGGTTCTGGGCAATGGGATGAGAATGTAAGCCATGTTATGGGAAAGACATACAGTTTCTATGTTTCTAAGTCACAGTCTTTTGAGGTTTGTTTGTGTTTGTTGTTTTGGTTTTGCTTTTATACCCACCTAGTGTGGCTAGGTACTGTCATCACCGATACACAGATTCTCTCTATGGGCATCATTTTTAAATTAAGAAATCTTACCACGGAAGTCCCCTGAAACACCCTACTAAAACCCAGAAGACTTTTTTTTTTTTTTTTTGGCCAGGACTAGGCCACATGCCCACGACCGAGCGAATTAAATACAGGAAGTACCGGAAGTATCATGCCGATTACCATGAATTCTTAGAATAATCAGGGTCTGTGCCCTGGAGCTGGGGATACAGAGTTTCCAAACAGCACACGAGGATGGGGAACGCTCAACAAAATGGCCATTTGAAGGAAGAAAGTCAAAATTGAACTAACAACTCTAATGTAATTGCTGTATTTAAAAATGTACTGTGTCTTGTCCTCATGTACGGGTGAGAATACAAACGTGCAATAATATACAATGTTACTTCAATCTCAGTGTGTGCATAGTGCGATGTATGTGGGTGTGCATGAGAAGACAACAGATAGACACACACCCAGAGCCCCTGCACCTCACTGTATCATTCACAGTCCATGTATCGTGTTCATTCTACTTTTTCACTTAAATTATGCCCTCATTTTCCTCATTTTCATGTGACTAAGGCTTTTAGTTATTATTCCACTAGTGCTCACATAAAAACTCATGGAGTACAAAGCTCTGCACTGTGTTTTAATTACATCACCTTACCCTAGCGTCACCCTACCTTTGCAAACTCGATTCCCATTTGTTGCCAAAGGATGTCATAATCAGTGCCTTCAAGTGTATGACTTCTTTTTCCCTTTTAGATTATTTTGTCAGGGGGGTGCTTGGGGGGCTCCGTCATTAAGCATCTGCCTTGGGCTCAGGTCATGATCCCAGGGTCCTGGGATGGAGCCCCATGTTGGGCAGAAGCTCGGCAGGAAGCCTGCTTCTCCCTCTGCCTGCTGTACCCCCTGCTTGTGTTCTGTCTCTCGCTGTGTCTCTCTCTGTCAAATACATAAATAAAATCTTTAAAAAAAAAAAGATGACTTCACCAGGGAACACTCCTGGAATGTTCAAATCACAGTGATCATTACTGTTACCCATACCTCATCCTGGCAAATTACTTTCCAAAGGCTATACCAGGTTACACTTTTCAAATAATACAGGAACATACCATATAAGTGCAACCTTGCTTGGTTGGAATTTACTTTTTTGATTTGTCACTTTCATGGGGCTAGAGTGTCCCATCGTTATTAAGACCATTTACCATTATTGATAAGTGAGACAAAATTTGCAATGTATTTCTTTTTCTTGATCTCTTGTTTGATTTCTCTCCCTCCCCAGGATTTTAATATTTTCTTACCAAAGTTTTAAGTTATTTTTAAAACAAAAGGGTCCCTTTTGAATATATTTATTTCAAAGGCAATCTAGAGAGCCTTTCATAAATATTTGGCAAATGGTCATTTTTTTATTTCTTATGTATAGGAACACACATTAATCATTTATCCTTTTAGAATCAACTTTGATATTTCAAATTACTTATTTCTTCCACATGCAATTTGTAAAAATGTATAAAGTTATAAGTAAAATTCCTCTGAGTTTCAAATAAGAACTGGCACAATTATCCCATTTTATCTTCCTTTCCAAGGATAATTTATATATACAAGTCTTATTTTTTTGTCTCTCAGTTACCAAAAAAAACCCAAAATTGTAATAAATTCTCTGAAGGACATGCTTTTTTCTTTATCTTGGAAGAAAAGTCATCATCTTTATGCTTACAGACTTTGAGTGGTCAAGGAAGGACACAACAGATATAAACGTGTTTTGGAGTTTTGGGAGTTAGTCTTTTTTAACCTTCTCCACAAACCAGATTTAAATTTCTCCATAGAAATCTTAATCTTTTGCTGTATCATTTTTCCAACAAATGGGTCATTGGTGAGTATTTGAATAATTTTCACATTAACTCATTTATTTTTGGAACCATCTGAAGTTGGCAATAAAAACTATTTTCATCATTTTTGTGCCCTCCGGTGTGTTGGAATGAGAGGCATAACTGATGGGTCAAATTAAGAATATTCAGATTGGGGCGGTTGGGTGGCTCAGTGGCCTCCAGCTCAGGTCATGATCCCAGGTTCCTAGTATCAAGCCCTACATTGGGCTCCCTGCTCAGTGGGAAGCCTGCTTCCTCCTCTCCCACGCCTCCTGCTTGTGTTCCCTCTCTGCTGTGTCTCTGTCAAATAAATAAATTAAAAAAAAAAAAGTGTGAAACTCTTCCAATACCATCCTTTCGTGCCTAAACTCCCTAAGGCTGCACTGACTTTCTCAAGATCCTTCCTCCGGAACCAGAACTCGGGTCTTTGGACCGCCCCCCCAACTCTGGTTCTTTTCACCTGTGTGACAGAATATTGTCAAGAATATGGGAAATCTCTGCATCCCTTGCTTTGCAGTGACACATGAGCCCCAAAGTAGGTGTATGTCATCTGTCCAATCTGGCCAAGTCTATCGTTTTCCAGTGCTTTGTTCAAATTGTCCCCTCTGCCAGGAAGCCCCCCTGGCCCACTCCTCACTTGGTCAAAGCCTGCTCCCAGCACAGTGGACTCCATATATAAATTTCCATCACTGCTAGTATCTTGCTTCCTTACTAGGTTTTAGGCTCACTAGGTTAGGCAATGACCATGCCTATCTCGTTTATCACAAAATGTCCAACCTTCAGCCCAGAGCCTGACACACAGTAGGTGATAAGGAGAAAAAGAAAATGACAAGCTGAATCTTTTAAAAAGATTCCGACTGAGCATCTTCTTATTTTTTTTTGAAAGACTTCCCTTACCTATTACGTGTCAAAGTCTGTCATGACAACACACAAAGAACCCTATCTCTCTAATTACTGCTTCCCCAGCTGACTAAGAATTACTTGACTCACCTGTTTTTTTCTCTTTGCAAAGATAACAACTGATACCGACCTGATACATAGTAAGTGCTCTGTGTCTCTCCAAATATATATAATGCAACACACACACACACACACACACACACACACAGTCTCAGTCAGTGTGATAGGTCATCATTTCCTGACAAATTTTTGGAGCTGAGGCGCTAACACACTCATTCTGTTGGAAGACGTGTCTCCCTCGCCTCAGTCTGTGATGTCCTGGGAGAGAACACGTCAGAAGTATTTGGACACTTGAATCATAACTGCTTATCTTTACATTTCTTGGATGACATAAATACTTTAACTTGTAATATACAAAACTTTGATTTTATTTTAGAAAAGGTGTATGTCAAACACACTGCAAGGGGACTCACTCATTCCAGTATTTGGGATATTGTGAGATTGACCTTGATCCTGGAAGGAAAGATACATGCACGTGTTAGGGTAGCGCAGGGAGCAATGGGAAACACTGAAACGCATACAAACTCCATGGGAACTCCATCCTGAATCCGTTCTACTCTCTGCCATCTCTCCAATGTTCCCAAGTTGTGCCTAGGACATAGTAAGTGCTTCATAAGCATTTGTTAAATTCCAAAACAACACAATGGAAAAAGGTCTTATGAGAACTTCATTTCTTTGGGAAAAAGTTTTGAGTATGTTGAAAAAGAATTACTCAGTTTCACACAGTCTACATGTCTGTCTAATATATCCTTGTACAGCACAACATAATGAATTTGAAATAAAATATACAACGAGAAGCAAATTTTCTTAGTGTGTTTTCCTTTATGACTTAGAGCAAATAATTATGAAATGAACGATCCCTAATAATGACCACACAATCAGGGATTGTATTTTTCTTCTTTGTTAACCCTAGACCCTGTTATTGAAATGGAAAGTTAAGCTGACATTTTTGCAAGATTTTTTTTCTTTTTTATAGTCTAAAGGTTAATGAGCTGTCGTGTGGTTTAGTGCTGTGTGTGCTAAGCTAGCACCTAATATGTTAAGTTGGGCGTGATTCAAGCCTCCCAGAGAAAAGTGGCCTCTGACAGTACCGGTGGGGGAGGGGAGGACAGAAGGGAAGAAGCCAGTACCATTGTGCTCCTGTTATTGCTCAAGAAAGGTGGTCCTGGTCAGCGCACACTGCTGTTTGGGACTTTATATGCAAGCTGTTCTCAGGGGGAACATAAATATCCCACATTCCATTTCGAGAGGCGCTGGGTTATAGGTTATTGACCAGTTTAGGGATTTATGGCCAGAGTCAGTAATTGTTAAGGAAAAATGGCTTGATGATTTTATTATAGTGGAAGCCTGCTGGAAAAGTTACATATAGATTTACTTGGGAACTAACTTGATCTTAGTAATAATAGGTATGTCTGCGTGTGTGTGTGTGTGCATGCATAGTCATATTCTTATACTTTAATACAGACTATGTTTTCTTTTTCACAGACAATGTTATGGTACTAATTCAGGTGCATGGATCACATGAACACATATACCATACATTGTTTCATAAAAATATTAGATTATTGCCTATAACTGAAATTCTGACAAACAAATCCTTTCTGAACAATGAGAAGTGGTTAATTTGTTTCAGATTTGAGGGTAATCGAGGAAGAAAAAAGAAAAGAAAAACTACCATTTTGCTAGTTGTTTTCATATCTCACCACCACATTGCCCCCCCAAAATATATGCCCACACAATTTAAAAGCTAATTATTTTTTGAATCCACAGATTTTAAAAAGTAGAATTAGAGATTATCACCCCAGTTCTTTCTGACGTTTTATCCTGAAAGAAGACACAGATCAAGATTTAGTGCTAAAACTTAGTTTTATGTTTTTTATGTTGACATAGAATATTATGAAAAACTTCCTCTAAAAGGCATTCAGCAAGCAGGTGCTACTGCAAAGGTCTGGGGCAAGTTTTAAGTCAGAACCGTGGATTTCTGTTTGATTGAATTTTGTAAGCAACAACTGAACACCCAGGGTTTGCCCACCAGATGAGTTGTAGGGGAATAGCTGCAACATATAAGCCTACGTCCCCTTTCAGACACGCAAAGATGAAACTGACAGAAGAGAAACATAGGGAACACATTTTTCAGGGTGATAAGCTAGGAGAGAGGACCACACCCAGAGTGGACACCTCAAGGGATTTTTGGCAACACCTAACTCTTCATCCACAAAACAACCCAGAAAAGATCCCATCAAAACTCCACTGTAACTCTGCCTGCCCATATCTCATCCTCACCCCCAATGCAGAACAAGAACCAGAATTAAGAACAAAGTGTGTTGATGTCAGTTACCGACCTTTCGGAACAATGTGATTATAGAGAAGTCTGAGGAGAGTAAGGATCGGGGAGGATTTCTGCCTAACAAACACCTTCGCTGGACAAAGAGATAAGCTTTCCACAGCAAAGTATATTTCACCCAGAAGATGGGTTTGGGATGCCTCCCACGAGCCCAGCTTTATTTTGCAAGGCTTCAGTGGTGAACGAACACAAACAAGGTTGGTGTGTGCACAGAACTTGTAGCCTCACGAGGGAAGACCCAAAGTAAGCAGGTGACAAATGATCAGGGTTGTTTCTTAATGTCACAGTTAGAATGAAGTAAATGAGGTGATGATAAAATGAAAAAGAACTGGAGATGGCCAACCTAAGAGATTCTGAAAGATCGTTCATAGAAAGTGACCTCTGGGCAGAGACCTGAAGGTTGAGGACCAGCCAGTGAGGGTGGGGCCATTCTCAGAGATGGAACCTCAATCCTGCGTTGAGAGGACAAAAGGCACAAGGTCTGACCTAGAGGCACAGTAATCACGCTCTAACTTGCCCATTATACTTTGAGAAATAACAACCGTGACTAGTTTAGATAGATATTTACCTTCAGAGTGTTAAGGAAATGTGTGAGATGTGGGACTCTTGGAAACAGGACCTGTCCTACATAAAGAAGAATACATACAAAGAAAAGGATAATAATGAAGGAACGAGGTAAAAGAGACATCATAGATGATAAAGCAGATCACATCCCAATGGTCAAGTTTGTAGATATGTGGATGACAGTTAAATGAGTCAATGACTGGGAAAAGGAATGGATAAAGTAGTCACAGCTTCCATTTCCTTATGTGTCTTACCAGTGAGGTGCCCTTGTGCTGGAAGGTGCTCTCCAAATAAGGTCCAGAACTAGGTCATATTTCCTCTCCTCTTTCTTAATGTTTATTTGTTGATACTGAAGTCAAATAAAGCATCCTTTATCACATGAGTAGGCAAAGCCTTCTATCCTAGCCTGTCTGGGCTGCTAAAATAAATTGCCATAAACTGTGTGGCTTAATGACAACAGAAATTTATTTTCTATTATTCTGGAGGCTGGAAGTCCAAGATCAAGGTGCTGGTGGACTCCCTGTCTGGCGAGAGCCTGCTTCCTGGCTCTTAGACAAGCTTTATGTCACCGTGTCCTCATACGCTGCAAGGGATTTCTCTGGAATCTCTCTCAGAAGGGCACCCATCTCATTCACGAGACTCATGACCCAACCACCTCCATAAAGCCCCACCCCCAGATACCATCACATTGGGGATTCATTTCAATATATGAATTTCATGTTCAGCCCCTTGAGGCTTTGCTTGTACATCCTCGTGGCTTGTGAACCACGTAAGGGAACAGATGATGGTCCCAAACGTGGACCATCTCCCTGGGAGCATGTCCTTAACAAGAAAGTTATAACGGTGCTCCACTCAAAAGGAGTTCCAAGCATGTTATTGCACTGAATTCAGCAACCCAATGGAGGGAGAGGCAAACAGCTTTAAAAACAGCCCAAATTTGCTACCTTTTTTTTTCTGATTTATTGTGTCTTTATTTACTCATAGTGTATTCTTTTTAAAATTGTGTCACCAGCAGGGTATATGTAATAGTCCCAAAGTCGCGTGTTCACCCATAAGCCACAGAAGAGTCACGACAGAGTGTGCCATTTAGGAAACTATTGTCTTTCAGCTTCAAATTTGCTCTTTTCTGACCGATTGCACGAGGTGGGGACAGGAGTCTACCATCCACATGCCTGCTCCGCCAGCACCCTGTCGAGTGACAGGAAAAGTGAACTGGGAGATGAGTTCACTTGCATCCTGGACAGGATGAACTAAAAAAAAAATAAGAGAAAGAAAAAAAAAATCCACTCCCAGACACATCACAACCAAAGTGCTAAAAAGTGTAAGCCAAGAAAAAAAAAAAGTAACAGCAGGAAGGAAAAAATGAAATGAAAAATTCATGTAAGGAAGGAACCATTTGAAAGACTCTGATTTCTCGTCAGAAGACAAAAATAAACATACAAAAAAGTAGAGAAAATTTATTTTATATTTATTTTATGAATACTTCCTAAAATAATGGATCAATATATATTCGGGTGATGAAAGCTAGTTTTTTGTTGTGGTTGTTGAGAAGTAAAGCAACCAAACCAAAATCCCCTCCGTAGTTTTTGCTGTTCTTGGAGATCAGCCCTTAGATGGAAAGAAGCATAGGTAATATGAAATTTTATTTTTTCAACTTACTGTAAAGTTTTATCTCTGAGTGAAATGTGTAGACCTATTTTTCCTCTCTAAAACTGCACGATTGCTATTGCACAAAAGTAGTATTTTCAATGACCACCAAACTTTTAATGGGATTTTTTAATCTTAAATGTGGTGACTTTATTGGGGAGAGACAATTTTCTATGTATTTGTATTCTATAATAGTTTTCAGCCAAGAAATACATGTTTGTAGAGATTTGTTAAATCCAAGAAAGAATAAAAGATCCTATCTTTAAAATTTTTTTTTTCCAAAGAGAGAGAGAGAGAGCATGTGATTGGGGGGTAAGTGCAGAGGCAGAGGGAAAGAGATGGCACGGCATGGATCCCATGCAGCCAACCAGGGCTCAGTCTCACAACCCTCAAATCATGACCTGAGTCAAAATCAAGAGTGGGACACTTAACCGACTGAACCACAGAGGAGCCCCAAGAATGAGAGATCCTAATAAATAAACATGTGATGGGGCGCCTGGGTGGCTCAGTGGGTTAAAGCCTCTGCCTTCGGCTGAGGTCATGATCCCAGGGTCCTGGGATGGAGCCCCACATTGGGCTCCCTGCTCCGTGGGGAGCCTGCTTCCTCCTCTCTCTGTGCCTGCCTCTCTGCCTAGTTGTGATTTCTCTCTGTCAAATAAATAAAATATTTTTTAAAATAAATAAATAAATAAACACGTGATGCAAATTATATTGTTTTTCAGTATTCTCAGCATTTACTCTGTTACCAGTTAACAAAGATTAATATTTAACAAAAAAGAAAGGGAAAAAATGATCAGGGATAAGAAACTTAAACTATGGATTTCACTTTGAAATCAAAAATCAAAATCGGTATAGGAAAGAATAGTTTGACTTAATGTGACCTTGAACCTCGTAACCACATAATGTAAAAATCTCCTACTAATACATAAGTTGACATAACCTTCTTTCAATATTTTCCTCTACAAGGGTGTAAACCAATTCTCTTCATGGCCCAAACTGATACTTCTGTTTCATGAAAGACACAAAGAATGGAAATAATTCCATTAGAAGAGAGTTTCAAACTATGTTTTAAAAAAAGTGACAGGCCAATATTTTTAAAATCCGTGTCTTTAATTATTTCCTTACAAAAATAAATGGAGAGATGGGCACTAATATTGTAAGGAAGCAACAGAGGAAGTAGCATGTTTTTAAAAGCCTCCCAGCCATGTGACTGCTGCTATGGGCCTTTTGTCTCAGTGGTTTCCTGCACTTAGGTGGAAAACGCTACTCTCATAATATTACTTGAGCCCTCTCTCTTCTTGGTCCTCTTTTAGGCTGGTCATTGGGGGACTCTCCAGATGGGAAGAAAGCTTTCAAATCCATTACTCCTTTCCTATCCCTTCAACACCTTCTGATGCCCAGTGGGGTTTTCACGGGTTCTAATATTACTTCAATGATTCAGCAAGCCTTTGAATTGTGTTCAGGAAGGGAATACTATTCTCTTTCTAATTCTCCCAGGCATTCACCTTTCCTTCCTAAGAATACAGGCAAAGGCTAAAATATTACTCCTGGCGATTTAAATAAAATAATCATTACGGAGCTAAAAAAAACCCTACATTTACAATGTCCGGTTCGCAACAATAAAATAGGAGTGGGGAAGGAGATCACCAGCCAAGACTTATGGGGGTAAAACACTACCTAAAAGTCTTTGGTGCACAACCATATAAATGCAGAGAAAACGAAATTAATAGTAGATAAAAGCATTCCCAATTCTGACAGCACTCTGACATGGGGAGGGGGCAGTCTTATAAGACTGAGTCCTTAACTTGTGGGATCTAACAGTCACTCCAGGGAGATAGAGTCAGAGTTGGATTGAATGTAATACACCTGACTAGAGAGAGAAGCGTTCGATTGGTACAAACCCCACACATCTGGTGTCAGGAGCAAGTTGTAGTGTGAGAGTAGAGGAAACACTGAGTTTTCCATAGACATAGGAGCATCATCATTATGAAAAACTTAGTGGTGACCGTCCTTTGTAGAGCGGTCGCTGTCCTCTCATAAAAGGAGATATTGTTAGAGAATTTGACTATTGATGGCAATAGGACTGGTGGAATGTCAAAATAAAAGGGGTGGGAGGTCGTTCAATCACCAGAGGTAAGAGGGGTACAATTATTATAATGAGAACAAAGTGAAAGTGTATCTAGGGAGCCTTGTTCTACAGAGGGTTGTGCAGAAGGGAATCACTATCTCCAATAAGAATAGGACGATGGGGAACCAAAAGAGGTATTGTTCAGACTTCGCAATAAAAAAAATAAAGGATGGATGGATGACCAGGAACCTGGTAGGGAAATATGTTGCCCAGTCACTCCGAGGATCCAGGAGCCATTGGCAGAAGAAGAATTTGGGCCCTCTCCAGGACATTAAAACACTTTTGTCAATTGTATTATTGGGCATTTCAAGGATTTTTGGACAGAGGGTCTAAGACGACATTAACACCCAGTAAGTTGAAGATTCATCATGGCTTCCCAGGGAATTCTCACAGAGGTGCACCTCACAATGAGTCCAAAATATCCATGGACCTACCCAGTACCAAGCCACAGCTCCCAAAGGTATAATTAAATAGACATAATTGGTATTTGACAAATTATCTACATTGGTTTCGGGGCATGTGTAGTAAGATTTATTACCACGGGGGGAGCCAAGTGGGAAGCTTGGCCAAGATGGTAAGTCCACTGCAATTCTGTATCTCAAGGAAGAAGAAGACGGATATTGGCACTACCCTTAATGACCAAAAGAGGTCAGAAAAATCAGACAGTCCTTCTGGGTGACAGTGAAATGCCATTACTTAACCAAATAAGAACTCTAGTTGTAACAAGTGCTCCCACTATAATACCGATGCTCGAGCAGATTAGAATGGACTTAAGCACATGCAGCAACCTTTTGTTTGGTAAATGTGTTCTCTTTCATCCTTATCAAGCAGAAAGCTCAGAAACAGTTCAAATGCACTGGGACAGGGAAGAGTAAGCACCTCAGTCTTGCTTCACCGCCACGTTACCTCTCTTAACCTGTTTTAGAACACAGTTCCAAGAGCACTGCATTCTCTGGTCTTCCTTCAGAACTGTATCATCCACTCAATGGCACCATACTGATTGGAGCAGATATGTAAGGATTGGAAAATTCATTGGACCAGAGGAACAAAGGCTATTCTTTGTTCATAAACTTGTCAGCTCAGGATGAGGGCACAAGACAAAAACAGATGGTTTTTGCTACACCACAGCCCTACTGAAGAATGGCCCCACAAGGCAGTGATGAGAGGAAAACAATGGTTTGGTTTTGGAACTTGAGGCAGTGAACATGGCCATCCACTTTGTGAGGGAAAGAAAAAGTTACCCAACACAGAGCCGGTGGTTAATCATGAGTTTGGAAGGAGAAGTAGGAAATAATTAAGGTACCATATCCCCTCTAAATTCAGGTCTGCACACACCCTCAGATGTGACTTTGATTGGAAATGGGGTCTTTGTAGATATAGTTAGCTAAGAGGAGATTGTACTGGATTAGAGTAGGTCCTTTTCCGATGACTAGGAGTCCTTATAAGAAGGGAGGACACACAGAGATAGATAGAAAGGATAAACCTGAGATGACAGACAGACATTGAGGGAAGAACCGAAAGGACAGCAGAGTCAGAGACTGGGATGATAAACCTACAAGCCCAGGAACACCAACCCCTGACAGCAGCCACCAGAAGCCAGGAGAAGGGCCTGGAACCGTTCCTCCCACACAACCTTCCAAAGAAGCCAATACTCCCAACACCTTGATTTCAGACTTCTGACCTCTGGAGCTGTGTGAGAATAAATTTCTGTAGTTTTACGCCCCCCCTCCTCCACACCGCAGTCCATGGTGATTGCTTACAATAGCCCTAAGAAACTAACCCACCTGGGGACAAGAAAATCTGGGGGAAAAGACATATGGAAAGACCAATGGGAGAGAGCATTTAAACATTTTGTGTTTTATGTTAACACCCATGAGAGAATGTCTGCAATACAAGAGGCCTTAAACGTCCAAGTGCGTGGTGATTTGATGTCAGCCAGGCCTATGATACTCCACTTGCACAGCCTCTCTGTGACTGACCACCTCCATTTGTTTCTTACATTTAATATTTTTATTATTCTCCAATTAGAGAACATGAATACTCACTTTAAGGAGACTATTAAAATGGCAAGTGTGAAACAAACTTGAAGAATTAATGTGAAATAGAAAATCCAAAGCCTTTAGGAAGGGAAAGATATGTTGTATTATTATTTATGTCACACACACACACACACACACAAACACAAACACACACATGTGCAAACACAAACACACACATGTGCTTACACTTTGATGGGCCCAACTATGGTCTGGAGAATGAGGCAACACTGTGCAGATTTGAATTGTTGGTTATTTTGCTTTGCGTTTGGCTGCATCAGTGTGTGTTAAAAAACAAAGTTCAAATCTATGTAGTGCCTATTCCTCATGAAATCAGCCAAGGTAGGGAAGGCTCATGGCTGGAGCCCAGTTATATAACCATTGTTTGGTCTGCTAAGTTTCAGGTTAAAATTAGCTCCCTTTTCCTTCCCACATACAAACATGCTATAACTGCCTAAAAACATAGCATTATAATTTCTTAAGTAGAAATAGACAGATAGATAGATTTTAAAAACCATATTGAAGAATGAGGAAAAACATATATGAATAACATCTAAAGGAATCACAATGGCTACATCAATTCTACAAGGACTAAGATTGAGCAAGGTGGATTTTTAAGCCCTAATAGATGTAGAACAATTAAGAAGACATGGTGTGAGGAATATAATGACTATTATGCTTAATATTTTCTGGCTGGGAAAATACAATGCTTGTAATGCCACACATAGCCCATGTAGTTCTGTCCTAGAGCAATGTCACAGTTAGAAGGGCTCAGTCTAAGCAACCAAAAGTAATTTCAAAATACATAAATTTTTCATGACAATCCCCTAAATTACCCATCATGAGGACGGTACATGATCTGAGGTTTAAGCCCTACATTGTAATATGCATTTCTGAATACAAATTCCTACAGTGGTATAGACATATCATATAAATAAGACAATGAACATTTAATTTTACATTATTTTAAGTTACATGACCGGGGGAGGGGGGGAATGATTCCATGCATATACAGTTTTCCTCCTTTCAAATTTAGTAAGTGCATTCTTTGAAGTCAGTATCATTCAAATTCCTCACGTCTGATTTTTTGTTTGTTTGTTTTGCTTTTAAGATTTTTTTTATCTATTTGACAGGGAGAGAATGATCACAAGTAGGCAGAGAGGCAAGCAGAGAGAGAGGGGGAAGCAAGCTCCCTGCTGAGCAGAGAGCCTGATGTGGGGCTCGATCCCAGCACCCTGAGATCATGATCTGAGTCGAAGGCAGAGGCTTAACCCACTGAGCCACCAGGTGCCCCCTCACTTCTGTTTTTAAGCTAAGGAAATGAGTATATCATATCTTCAGTGGAACTGCCTAGCATCAGATGTATTCTTGCTTCAATAGTCCAATTCCTTTCTAACGCCATGGCTGTGACTTCACTTCACTTCACTCTTCCACTCTACTGAAATAAGAATTCTAACCTTTACACATGGAGTGCTTTGCTGTTTTGAGCCTTTCACTTCCCTCCTAGCTCTCCACCACCGAAGTCCAGACCTCTCTCAAGAAGAAACAGCAGTCTAGACCGTTCTCTTTCATCAGAAGGAGAATGGAAAATCTAGGAACTCTCAGAGATGAATACATTTTATCCTGTAATAGTAGCAGTGACAAGGAAACATGAAGAGCCAAGTAAGAAGGCACCAGACCCACTTTACAGGCTTACTTTGTGTATCTATTGTTTTAAACCACACAAACAGCCTTCACAGTTAGTCAAAAATGATCAAATATTGGCTCTTTCATATGATTCAGCCCAATACAACAAGGTACAGAAAGAAACCAACGATTTACATCTTTGGTCTTCTACAGCAAGAGGAGAAAAATAATGTGTAAATCGGTATCAAATAATCCCATCCCCTGTCTTACATCTATCACTTTACAATGCTCTGTCTTTGCAAATGCATCCTCTGGGCTTCTCCAGAAATATGGAGGCTATTTAACTCCATTATTAAATGATTTCTTATCACCCAAGTGTTCCGGTGACCCTCCACTTAAGACAGAGACCTCTCCTTTTGCCCGTCCTATCCAGAAATCCTACCAGAACTTTTTTTTTAATTGAATTATTAGTTTCAGATGTACAACATAGTGATTCAAAAACTACGTACATTACATACTGGTCACCATGAGAGGTGAGAGTTACCATTTGTTACCACACAAATTTTCACCATATTATTGATTATATTCCCTACACTGTACTTTTCATTCCTATGACTTATTGAGTAATGGGAAGTATGTACCTCTTAAACCCCTTCACCTGTTTTGCCCATCCCCTAACTCCCCCTCCTATCTGGCATCCACCAGCTTGTTCTCTATTAATAAGTCTTTTTCTGGTTTTGTTTGTTTTGTTTTTAGATTCCACATGTAAGTGAAATCATGTGGTATTTGTCTTTTTCTGCCTACTTATTTCACCTAGCATTATGCCTTCTAGACTCATCCATGTTGTTGTAAGATTTCATTCTTTTTCATAGCTATAATATGTATACACATGTATATATCTGTTTTCATATGTGTGTATACATCTTATAGCTATAAAGACATATATATATACCTTGTCTTTATCCATTCATCTAACCATGAATACTTAGATTCCTCCTATATCTTAGCTATTATTAAAAAAAAAGTTGCAGGGGCGCCTGGGTGGCTCAGTGGGTTAAGCCGCTGCCTTCGGCTCAGGTCATGATCTCAGGTCCTGGGATCGAGTCCCGCATCGGGCTCTCTGCTTGGCAGGGAGCCTGCTTCCCTCTCTCTCTCTCTCTCTGCCTGCCTCTCTACCTACTTGTGATTTCTCTCTGTCAAATAAATAAATAAAATCTTAAAAAAAAAAAAAGTTGCAATAAACATAAGGATGTAAATGTTTTTTGAGTTAGTGTTTTTGTTTTCTTCAGGTAAATACCCAGAGGTGGAATTACTGGGTCACATGGTATTTCTATTTTTAAATTTTTGAGGAACCTCCATATTGTTTCCTGTCAGGACATCTTGACTGTTCTATACACCCACACAGGCACCCACCCAACGCCCAAACAGACTTCCTCACTCTAAACCATGCTCCTTCTTCTAACATTTTTCTACTACATACTCTGGAGCCTTTACTTGTACTATTTTCCACAAACCCTTCATCATTTTTGGAAATAAAAACTGTGCATGCTTCACTGTCTAAGTCAAAGAGTTTCTCATTTCTTATTGTGTTTTTATTTCATTTATTCCAGAACCAAATATTATGATAAATGTTTTAATGCCAATGAATGATGTCAATGCCTAGGCTGAAAAATGAAACCAAATGATGTCATGAACTTTATCAGTTGGAATAAAACAGGTTGATTGTGGTTTGCAGATTAAAATTGGTTAATCATAACAAGTGTAGTCCTTGGAAATGTGTGTAAAACTCCTTTCACGCGTGCCTAATAATTCTAGAAAGATTATTCCAAAGGGGGAAAAATTACCTTCATCACTGGGCTTCCAAAAAAATAAGCAGAAGTGGATTAATGTAATTGCTTAATCGACAACATTCACCCAAAGCCTCTGGGTGTATAGAATTAATCATCTTATTGTAAGATTCATTAAAAAGTAATGGGTGTACTGAGAACATTGCACAGCTGGGAATAATTTTGTTCCATTAAAAATAAAAATAAATACACCTTGGAAAACACTATTTTGACAATATTTTGGCTCCCTGATTTTGTCTTAAAAACAAAGTCTCTGTTCACTCACAGATGTATATACAACACCATAATCATATTTCCAGGAATCCGAAGTATGTGAATGACAAGAGTCCCAAGATAATTAATCTGGGTAGCATCCTCTTCCCTGAAAAGAACCACTTAGCCCTGATTAATGGTCAGAAAAAGTGTGAAAATTTTTAGTATTCTTTGCTCTATGAGGATTATATTCTCAATGTACTAGTTTATGGTTTTTAGAAGCTAAAATCTAGTTAGCAGTTTATGGATTGGATGTTTAAAACCTGCAGGGAATTTATTTTCCAAATATAATTAAATTGTTAAAAACAAAGTAGCTTTCACTTGGGATAAAAAAAAGAAAGGAAATTAGCAATATCAGAAGGGGGTCAGTTGTTCTATCCTTTGACATTCATGTAACTATTATTAAACTACCATTAATTAATTCTAGGTTCCTGGAGACAATCAAGCATGAAATCGCTCCGTGTAAAATGTCTTCTGCCATTTTCAAAGATTCATTTTTTTTAAATATTTTATTTATTTGACAGACAGAGATCACAACTAGGCAGAGAGGCAGGCAGAGAGAGAGGAGGAAGCAGGCTCCCTGCGGAGCAGAGAGCCCGATGCAGGGCTCGATCCCAGGACTCCGGGATCATGACCTGAGCCGAAGGCAGAGGTCTTAACCCACTGAGCCACCCAGGTGCCCCAAGATTCATTTTTGTTTTGGAGTACCTTGGGTAGTTGTGATTCACGTTTGAATTAAGAAAGACATCTGACTGTTCGAACAAATTACCTAGAGGAAACGCTTCTATTTTATTCTATCTTTGCCTCATATGTGCAGGGTCAGTGACCACTGGAATTGAGGATCATTGAGTTTTGCTCATCATTAGAGTTGATCCCCTCGAAGACTGTAGTTTTAATTAATGTAAACACCAATGTTAATTTCCAAACTAGATCTTTAGACCTTTATATATTACTGACGTGGCTTATCCATACACGACATTAGAGATAATAATAGTAATACCTCCAATAGTTACCAAGTTTCGTAAATATTTAGGTACCAGATGCTGAATTAACTTTACCTCTACCCCTATTTTCCTCCTGTATAAAATTCTTTTTCTTCCATAATAATTCATCTCATACCCTTAGTTTATGTACCCCATTTGGCAAGACGAAACTTGAAAGGTAGCCAAGGACCATCTTTTGTTCCTTAAACATTTCCCTTGAGCATTTATTCCACCCATGCCAAGTGGTTTATCAAATATTCTTGTAACATAAAAGACAAAGAAAAAAATTCTCCTGCTAAAGAAATAACATTTTTTCCATATTGTTACATTATTAATGAGTCTAGAAAGTTCATTTGAATTGTATGGCGGCAGTCTCTAGTTCTAATTAGAATCACCTGAGGAACTTTAAAAACACATTTTCCTGGGACCCTCCCAGACCTCCTGCTCTGAATGTTCCAGGGTATACCAGAAACTCTGGCAAGACTTCATCAGTCTCAGGTGATTCTGGGGAGGAGCCAAGTTTCCTGATCTATGGAAACAGTTTTCTTATATACCCATGGCCTCCCGTTTACCAATATGTGACCAAAATATTTTGGCAAGAGACCAGAATTCGGTCACGCAAAAAAGATATTGATGAACTGTTTCTTCGACTTTCACTTCCAATAATTTCCTTATATCCCATAAAGAGACAGAGACAAAACTTAAGATAAAACAAGCATTTTTTAAGCCTGCTCCATGCCCTGGAGAGATAGTTAAGGAAACACATATCTAGGGTTTCCTCCTCCAAACCCATGCTGTCTACTTGCTAGGGTGTGTTAAATATTACAGAAAGCCTGTGCTGATTCTCAAGCTACTGATAAGGAAGCCATTTTATTCATAAAGCTATGAAGTAGCAGTTAAAATGACCAGTCATCTAATATCAATGTCATTTTTTGATTCCTGGAGAAATGGCTAACAGTACAAAGCCTTGACAACTCCGAGGTTTGTTACAGAATTTACATCATTTGTGTGAATCCTCGTTCATGCAAATTTGGGAAGACAATTTTTTTAAGTACAGTTAAAAAGCAAAAACTAGACAATTCAGTCAAGAGAATAACCAACATCATAGTCAATCACACAGTGTCACCGAATTACCTTCTTTTGATACTGAGAATTTGAAAACATGTAGTGCACTCCTAAATATAAACTCTGTGCTTGTCAGAAGCAAGGAATGAATATGATAGCATGAGTTCTACAATTTATCCGCAAGATGTGTGTGTCTGTTTTGGTGAAATTGAAATCAGATCAAAATTTTTTGGAGGTATCTGCTAAACTGATGTTTTCTTACATTCAGATGAAATAAAACTTGTCAGGGATGTCTTTTTCATTATTTTCTTTGTTAGCATATGCAAATTCAAGTTCAATTTGAGTGTGTGAAGACTTTCTGTTCTCCAAAGCTACTACCTCTATAACAAGCAGGATATTAATAATGTCATATCCTTAACATGTTTTCATTATGACCTAATTGTTGGTAATACATCTTTCCGGCACTGTATGGCTTATAAAATGTTTTCATGTGTATCTCATTTCCTTGATTGCAACATATACCTTCTACTTACATTTTTTTTAAAGATTTTATTTATTTATTTGTTTATTTGAAAGAGAGGCAGTGAGAGAAAGCATGAGCGAGGAGAAGGTCAGAGGAGAAGCTGACTCCCCATGGAGCTGGGGGCCCGATGTGGGACTCGATCCCGGGACTCTGGGATCATGAGCTGAGCCGAAGGCAGTCGTCCAACCAACTGAGCCACCCAGGCGTCCCAACATTTTGATATTTCTCAAATAATTGGATGACTCTGAAAATCAGTGTGCTTCCTTAATATGCTAAATGGCGTTCTTTATTGGAAAGCTGTCTACAAGCCTTCTTAGCATTCATGCCATATTAAAATCAGGGAAATATCCTATTATAGCCACTGATTCTAAAGACAATACTGTAGAGTGGACAGGATTTCTATTTTCCTCATTTAAGCAACAAGGGAATTGTGCCGTAATTAGGACGAAATTCTTTGGATCCAAGCGTACTTCTCGATGGATTGTACACAGCTAACGTGATCATATGTCAAAATGTACATTTATTTTAACATGAAAAAGTATTTCTTTGGAAAACAAACACCCAGACAAAAGAATATGGCTGTGTGCAGTATGGTTTTCTCATCTCTGTGAGACGTGTGGCGCAGGCAAAGCCAACGGCATCCTTTCCATTTCTTTGTTTGCTGAAGAATGCTACCTACCCAATACCCCATGATAATCTTTGGCCCGTGAAACACGCCAAGCTCTGCCTGTTTCTCTCAACTCGGTGGTGACAGCTTCCAGCCGGACACCTGATCAATCATACCTGTCATTGGCCTCCGCGTCCAGGGCGTGATTGCCTTTGTTTGTTTGTTTTCTTAGCTCGCTCACTGCTTTCCTGGCAGGCTCCCTTGCTTGTCCATTAAAAGCCAAATGTGAAAGTAGCGAACTCCACCATCTGGGAAAAAGGGAAAGGGTCTGGCACATCTCACTGGCCTTGATTGTATCAAAGCTCCTGGAGGTTGCAGATACGTTCCTCCGCACAGACATGTTTTGGCTGCAGTTGGTCGTGAGGAAGGGGGGAGAAGTGGGTTTGGGTGGTGTTTGGGTTTGGGGTTTTTCGGTTTTCTTTTCTTTCTTTCCTTTTTCCCCCCTTGATCTCTTTATAAGTTGAGTATGGATTGGAATAGGATAGAATGCGGGATATCTTTGAGAAGATTCCTTCTGTAATGAAATATTTATCGACTTTGACCATTCAAGGAATACTTCAATCTCCACAGACACGTGACTGTGAATAAGGCGTTTCCAAAATATCAGGGCCTTTCTTTGGCTCCTGGAAGGAAAGTATTACAGTTTGGATTTATTTATTCAATGGTCTATGGGTGCAGTGACATAAAACACTCCTCTATTAACCTTTTCTTTTTAAGCCTCAAAATGTGAAGTCTGACAGCGCGCAGTATGGACTAGAGCGCATCAGTTAGGACTCCGGGTGCAAATAGCGTGTGTACACAGCTACCCACTCTGGAGCCTAGAATTTTCCATCCTTAGAGCATCTCCAGCAAAGCTTCCTGAACAAGTCCTTCACAGGCACACCTTTTCGGTGTGTTTCTTTCTTTTCTCACCTGTTTCTCGGTCAAAACCTGTTACCAGCTAAGGAATATGCTTCTGTTCTCCCGGGCTGCTACAACCTTCTTCGTGATCTGACTTCTGCAGAAACGAGGAAGAAAGATCTGGGTCCATGCAGTGCCCCTTAAGTTTTGAAGACTGAAAGGCCCATGTCATGTGAGTGGAAAGACATGGAAATTAGGGAATAGCAGCTAGGGAGTTTATAAATGCACACCTTCACGGATTTACAATGGGATTAAGTCCCAGTAAAACCATCCTAAGTTGAAAGTATCATGAGTCAAAAATGTGCTTGACACACCTAACC
Organism: Meles meles; assembly: GCF_922984935.1. Lineage (NCBI taxonomy): Eukaryota > Metazoa > Chordata > Mammalia > Carnivora > Mustelidae > Meles > Meles meles. Next base: position 54,893,898 of record NC_060083.1, read on the forward strand.
TACTCAACGTCAGGGTCTCTTCTACCTTAACATGCTCTGAACACTTACATGAGTCTAGGCAAAACCATCTGACACAAAAACCACTTCATAACAAAATGTTAAGGATTTCGTGAAATTGTGCCCTAGACCGCAAGCTGCAGACAGAGCGGTGGTGCGCATGCTCACTGGGGCTGATGTGATGTGGCCCGCGATGCCCAGCATCTGGGGACAGGAATGCGGCACACTTCGCCTGCTCAGAGGCAGATCCACGGAGACCCATGAGCTCAATTTTAGTATATGTGCTGCCAAAGCAAGTACCAAAAACAGATCCAAATTCAAAATTTGAAGTATGGTTTTCTACTGAATGTGTATTGCTTTGGCATCATGGTGAAGGCAAACCACCAGAAGTCAAGGACTATGTGTAGTCACAAAGCAGGTAGCTACACGGAGGACTCAGCTCCCCCAGAAGCATGTGGAAGGAACATCATGCCCATATCCACCTAAATACAACCCAAAGGAAGTGTTTTAAAGGTTTAGGAAGGAAATGTATGAACACACAAGACTTCTATATTCCAGAGACACAAGCAGAACATTCCAGGAAAAAACAAATTTTTCTGGTGTCATTTCTAACAGTAACTCCAACAACCTGTGGTGTTGAGAGAGACAGAGCTGAGAGATGAGGCCAGCCCAACTATGTCCTTTCTGCCACAAATGATTTTTAAAAAAGGAAGAAGAAGGAAAGAACAAAAGAAAATTTATTCATAAGCATATTCTGAATTCTCGTTAGAGCTTGGGCAGGCTTTGGAAAAAGAGCACGTAAAGAAGCTGCTAGAATTCCTACACTCCTCCCCAATCATTACTACTATTTTTAAAAATTACTTCTTTTTTAGACTTAATTCATCTGGACCTTAAGTGAATTCTACGTAATGCTGTTATTGCTTATATCATTGCCATGACCCGGGACAGGGGGTGGGGGCAGGTGCATGGGTGAGGAACTACTACCAAAATGATTAAATTGTTTGTTTCTTTGACAAAGTTACCAGCATATTTTGATTGGAATACCTTAGAGTGAGGTGATGTGTCATACTGTGACAAAAATTAGACATTGCTGATTATCATCTATGATTAAAGCTCCGTTCACGTAAGTGCATAAAATATATTTTCAACATTCCTATAAGAAAATGTATTCTTGGGTGCCTGGGTGGCTCAGCGGGTTAAAGCCTCTGCCTTCAGCTCAGGTTATGATCCCAGGGTCCTGGGATCGAGTCCCACATCAGGCTCTCTGCTCAGCAGGGAACCTGCTTCCTCCTCTCTCTCTCTCTGCCTGCCTCTCTGCCTACTTGTGATATCTGTCTGTCAAATAAATAAATAAAATCTTAAAAAAAGAGAGAGAGAATGTAGTCTTACTTTCAGAGATTTCTATAACCAGCAGCATTTCTATCTAACAGGACCTGGAAATGAAATTTAAAAGACCGCAAGAGAGAAAGACTCAAAGTTTTGCAGTGGGATGATTAAATTGTAATCACAATCCTTGTCTTCCTTTCCAGTTCATTGTTATCTTATTACAGCCATCTGCAAAATGGGTATAACATTACGTGGCTTAGTTTCAAAAATACCAGTGAATATAAAGTAAATAGAGCCTTGAGAATTGAACAACTTCGTAAAGATCATGAGATTTATCCCTAATATCAGTTTTGAGGGAAACTGGAAGAACATAATCTCCCCGCACAGAAGGGGTCAAAGATCTTATTTTCTTAATGTAAAATTTATACTCAAATAAATGGATGGCAATACGAGTCTTAATAATTTTAAGTAAGATACTTGTAACATAATCAGAAACTGCGGAACAGCAGGAAGTATGGTTGGTGGAAACTCAAATCGATAGAGGTTTGGGCATAGCACTGATTTTTGGGGAGAACAAAGTTGCAGTGACCCATGCAAGAGATTTGCCCTGTGGCAGTGATAATATAATGGGATATATCTTTCAAAAATAGCTAATACTTATTCTAAAGAAAGCACACGATTACTGAAATTCCTTCCAGATCCTTTGGGAAAGAATATATGCATTTGCGGTCTCTTATAAAGCTTACTGTGAACACATTTAGGTTTAGTTTTGTTTTGAACATGATTTTGTTCTCCAAGCCCTCAGCCCGCCAAATCTGTGCTTTATCTTCTTGCTTTGGTATAATGCCTGAACAAGATCTTTCAAAATAGCTTCCTGTCTGGCTCACTGAAAACGTACCTCTTCACTGTCTCTGGGCTGAGCTTAAGGGAGGATATGAAGTCAACAAGTATAAGGTGAAAATAAATAGCCATCCAGTTCAAACAAACCACTTGCCTCAGTCAATAGTTTCTGGCCCCAGTTCAGTTGTACCCAACAAAGTTCCTTAGATATCTCATTATCATGCTTCTTTAAGGTTAACCCTTCAAAGATTATCTTGTTTTGAAGTTCTAAACATCAAAAATGCTCAAATGACTCAGGTATTATCATGTATTGATGATTCATGATGTCCTTCTGGAAAATGAAAACTCAGGCGTCTAATCAATAAAATAATTTTGAGTCTTTGAACTGGTTCCAGGTCAATTTTTCTTGGCAGTTTTTTGGCTTCCTGAATTATACTGACCCAAACCATGAATAATGATCTAAAATTGCACAATATACAGAAACCATCTGTTCGATAGGAACAAGAGGATGATGTCATGGGGCCATTTCTAATCTCGATTTAATGTCCTGCCAGTGCTGATGTCACTGGCTTGGCAACCCATTGGCAGACTCCAATTTGTTAAGGATGAGTAGGTTCAAGAAGGAAATTGTATCACTGAGTGGAGAGGGATCTCTCATTTTTTTCCGGATTGGAGGTGGGCTAACGAGAAACAGCAAGGGTTGACAGTGGAATGGTTGGCATATCTTCCACGGCAGTGATAGAAGGACTGTGGTTTACAAATGTGTCCCTGTCTCATTTGCATTTGTCAAGAAAAAAGTCCCTGAAAAGCAAGATGTTGCAGAAGTTTTCATAGGAGTAAAACAGAATTGCACCAAAAGAAGACTGTAAGGGGTAGTCTTTGCTTAGCCATCCAGAGGAAAATCTGGGAGTCAGACTGAATGAGACTGAGAGAGGGATGAGCAACAAGGTCTGGTTTATTACCTAGGTGTTGAATGCAGGAACTGTTAACAATCATCCATTGACCCTCAACCCTGAGACATTTATCTTTTATGGGGGTCCCATAACAACAGACATGGTAAATAAATATTATGGAGAAGTTTGAGAGGATTCAAAGGAGTACGACAAAAATGATTAACAGGTTAGATGATCATTTCTGGGTTGAAATGTTAAAATACTTGGGGCTCTGTTGGACAGATGAGCAGTAAAGGAACATGAAGAGTTCAGACATACAGGATTCTTGCTGGAGAAACTATTGCCTATATACGAAAGAAAGAGAAAGGAAGGAAGGAAGAAAGAAAGGAAGGAAGGAAGGAAAGTTGCAGCTGTAAGGACTTAGGATAGAAGGGGAATATTAATTCCTTTTATTAAGGTAGCATTTTTGTCTGAATTACTGATATATAAAAACTGTACTGATTGTCTACTTAAAACTGTGTCAGAGGGGCACCTGAATGGCTCAGTGAGTTAAGCATCCAACTCTCAGTCTCAGCTCAGTTATTGATCTCAGGGTGGTGAGTTCAAGTCCTGCATCATGGAGCCTACTTAAAAAACAAAAACAAAAATGGTGTCAGAGTTCTCAATCATCAAATCAAATCATCTGAGTGAATGAAGGTCAGCTTATTTATGATTTACTGCCTTCTGTAATGAATTTTTGAAGTACATTCAATTAATAGACTAGATACATTAAAATGTATACTTGCTATTTGATTATTAAAGTAAGAGAAACTTGTAGGAGCTGATGCCAACTGTCACTGGTCTGAAATAACAATGACACGGTGAACAATTATGAGTTTTTATGTACCTCTCAGAAGCACCCAAAAGTATTATTAATTTAAAGTTAGACATATACATTTTATATGAACATTTTATACAGATAAAGAGAAAACTCTAATTTATCACATAAAAGCTTTACATTTTAATTTTTCCTTAACTTTGAAAAAAATTTCACACCTGTACAAGGACATGAATCCCATTTAATGTTATTTTAAGAGGATGGTGTTTTCCATGAGTTTCTTAAAAAAAAAAAAAAGAACGTTTGCAGATCTGAGGAAACAGACAAACAAATTCTGTGTACCTATTTCAAACTTTTTTGAAAAATGTCAGATTTTATTAGTAATTGTAGAAATTCCCCCAAATAAATCATGTTCGCATGAACTTTGGAGAATAAAAATTGAAGGTTTTAAAATGTTTTATTATGAAAACATAGAACACAAACACATATCTAGAGTGTGTCCTTTATGAGATTAAGTAGACTTGCTCAACAACTGTCAATTAATATCAAGACCCAGTTCCAAGACCCAGAGGGAATGGTCAGGGAAAGAAAGTTTTCTTGATTGCAGCCTAGTTAAGCAATTTAATTAGAATGGCTGCCTTTAAAATATGTGCAATTTTGCCAATGGGAAATGTGTTTTCTGGTGATAGGGAGAAACATTGATGAGTCCCAGCCAGGATACCGTTACAAACACAAAGGGTCACGGGGCCCTCCTGACAACAAGCACATGTTTTCCATTGGATGCCTTCCCTATAGTGAATTTTCTTGTCCTTCTTTAGAATAAATTGACACATAATTCCCCTGAAAAATGAAGTCTTACATAATCCTTCTTTTCTTTCTTTCTCCAAGGAACTGAGTGAATGGTGTATCTCAGTGGCTGTTTAGGTGGTGATGATGAAGTTTAGAGGGAGGAGAGAAGGTAAGGGATGCATGCAAAATGTCCGCTTGCCATTCTGAAGCATATGCAGACCTTTAAATGGTTCACTTATCTCATATTGTAAACTCCAACTTGAGGAGAAATATTCACCAGACAGGTCATAAATCATGCCCAAAGACAGGTGCAATAAATACCAATGTCAAAAAGTTACAAAGTAAAATTGTATTGTTTTGACAAGGCTTCCAGATGCGCTGACAACAGGGCAAGTAAATGGTCTCTTTTCTGAGAGCCCACATTGCTTGTACATGGGTGGGGAGAAGGACCGCAAGCCATCATAAAGAAGAACAGCATTCCAGAATTTTAACGTTTGTCCTTCTTACTATACTCAAGGAGATGGCGATCCAAGATGCCTCGGTCTATACAAGGACATCATCACATGTTACAATGTTATCTGTTAAAACAGATTTTAAGGCAGAATCAAAGACCATAAGGAAGATATTCAATGTTTATGTAGTGTCCCTTGTGGAAAATTTAATTCTAAAACAAATTGTGGTGAATTGTATATAAGAATACACACATGTATTTATGTAAATATACTTTTTTTAAAAATTCTTTTTTTTTCAATATAGTTAACATACAATGTTACTTTAGTTTTGGATATACAACCCAGTGATTCAACTTCTCTGTGCCTTATGCTGGGCTCACAAGTGTAGCCACCACCTGTCACCAACAGTGCCATTATAATATCATTGAGCATATTCCTTATGTTGGCCTTTTATTCCCATGAATTATTCATTCCATAACTGGAAGCCTGTGTCTCCTATTCTTCTTTGTCTGTTTTGCCCATCCCCCCCACCCCGCTCCGCTCTGGCAACCATGAATTTGTTCTCTGTATTTGTAGGTCTGATTATGCTTTTTGTTTGTTGGTTCATTTGTTCTGTTTTGTTTTAGATGCCACATATGAGTGAAATCATGTGGTATTTGTCTTTACAGTCTGACTTATTTCAATTGGACTAATACACTCTAGGTCCATCCATGCTGTTGTAATGGCTTTTTTAAGGTTGTATAATATTCCATCTATATATATATATATATATATATACTTAAAGATATATACATAACTATATATAAAAATGTATATTAAACATTAACTATTTAGTGAAATCACCCAGAGATCCTTTTTAAAAAAGATTTATTTATGTATTTATTTATCTGAGAGAGAATGAGAGAGGGAGTGCGTGTGTGAGCAGGGGTGGGGCAAAAGGAGAGGGAGAGAATCTCAAGCAGACACCCCATTGAGCACAGAGCCCAATGCAGGGCTTGATCTCATGACCCTGAATTCATGACCCGAGTTGATATCAAGAGTTGGATGTCTAACCGACTGAGCCAATCAGGTACCCCCACAGAGACCCTTTTGTAAATGAATTATTACCTGGTGCTTACTTATCATGTGTGTAAACCTGGATTTTAACACACTTACATGAACATACTTTTATATTCATTGTATTATTTTTGTACAAAACAGCTTCATTAATTAAAGTAAATTCTCACATCCTTGTTTTCTTAATAGAGGTATTAGTTATAATAGAAACTTTATTAAAATGACAAACACTGTATATTTTTATATATTAGCACATATCAACACAACAGGATGCCAAAACTCATTCCAATTTTGCAGTATGTTTCTTTCTCATAGGTGCATGAAAAGTGCCAATGTGGCTGAGTGGCTCAGTCAGTTAAGCATCTGCCTTTGGCTCAGATCATGATCCCAGGGTCCTGGGATTGAGCCCCGCATCCTTCTCCCTGCTCAGCTTATGCTATAGATATTTCCAGCTCCAGAAATGTATTAAGGACTATAAGTAATTATCTGAACGTTCAAGTTCCTTAGACAGCTTAATCTGAAATAAACAACTAATTAGTATACAATTTTCAGAATCTGAGTGACAGAAATAATGGTTTAAATTGTATGCCCCTCTGGGGGTGCCTCGGTGGCTCAGTGGGCTGAGCAAACAACTCTTGGTTTTGGATCAGGTTGTGATCTCAGGGTCCTGGGATGGAACCTCCTCTCAGGCTTCATGCTCAACCGCTCAGCTGGGAGTCTGTGGATTCTCACTTTCCCTCTCCTTCTGCCCCAACTCTCTCTTTCTCTCTCTCTCTCTAAAACAAATAAATAAGTAAATCTTCTTAAAAATAAATAAGTAAAGAAATAAAAATAAATGACATGCCCTCTGCATAGATATGTTGAGTTTGTCCCTGATAATTCAGTTATGCAGTTCTGTTTTAATAATAATCTCTATTTGTCTGAATCAATCTTATTACTTAGATGTTGTAAATTGAGGGGTGCCAAATTCAATAATTGGCCAGATGCCTAATAAGTAAAAGAGCTCCAAATTTGTATTCAATATGAAGAAAATGAAAGATAAGTATGGCATCAACTTAAAAATATTCTCCTTGGATTTACTGAGATTGACAGGGGCTCTCTCTCCCATCCCCTCTCCTGTTGGCCCACTTAGAATAATACCAGACTGAGACTGGAGGCTTCGAAACAGTTTCTAAACTTCTATCCTGCAGCTTATTAAGGAACTCAGCTCAAGAGTTGTTTCTATAATCCCCCTAGAAATGGCCCCACATTGGTAATTCTGCTACATGTTCCTAGGTTAAAATGCTATTTTTCTCACTGTCTTTGAGGGAAGCAACAAATCACAAAAGGATGTCTTAACTGGTATGCTTGGCGTGCCAAAGGGTAGACCAGTCCCATTATTCTGCATGTACTCCCCTGGAGTAAGGGGAGTTATGCACTCCTCATGAAGAAATGAATTCTTTTGCTGAGTTGTATGTGGTGAGTTACACTTCTGACCCAGGGAAGCAGAAGTCAGGGGTGGAAGGCCTGGTAGCAGCATCCTATAAACCTAGCCAATGTGTTGCCTTGGAAAGGAATGTGCTGCCATAAATGAAGGCACTTGGAGGGCAAGGGTCATGGTATGTAATTAGCACAGGCTATTTAAGGAAGAATAAGAAAATAATGTTTTACAAGCTGGTAGAAAGAGAAGCAAATAATCATTTAAATGTTCCAATTGTGAGTTCCGACAGTGTGTGTGGTTTATTTTACAAGCAACTTTCTTACCAGTAAAAGGCAAAGCAATACTGAAAAATTAGGTACCCACAGGTACTCGCAGCGGGCATGACATGGCCCTCTCTTCCAGCTTATTTGCATAAGGTTAATCACTAGCACTCCATTTTTCCTCCTAAAGTCCATTCTGCTTTGGTCAAATGAAAGTGGAATAAAAAAATATATAGAAATCTTTTTAGACTATGACAGATCCTTTGACCCATTTCTGTAAGGAAAGGAGCACTGGATTCTGGTTTATAAAAGTGAGGCATTCACAAGGGGAGCTGAAAAGCTTTTCTCTGGACAGCCCAGCCACCTAATGTTTGTGATCTGTTAATGTCACTCTTAGGAATATCCAGTGGGCCATTTCATTTAAAATAAATGAAATGGGGCACCTGGGTGGCTCAGTGGGTTAAATTCTCTGCCTTCGGCTCAGGTTGTGATCCCAGGGTCCTGGGATCGAGCCCCACATCGGCCTCTCTGCTTGGCAGGGAGTCTGCTTCCCCCTCTCTCTCTGCCTGCCTCTCTGCCTAGTTGTGATCTCTCTCTGTGTGTCAAATAAATAAATAAAATCTTTTAAAAAAATAAAAATAATAAATAAATAAATAAATAAATAAATAAAACGGATCTTCAGCCTTCCATTTGGTAGAGCAACTGACTTATTGTTTGGTATGGGAAGTGACTTCTGTTTAATCTAATGTAAGTTAAAGGCTCGTGAAATGTGTGTTATGGGTGCATGTTTATAATTACACTACTGCTCACATAGAAAAATAAAAATATTAAAAAAAGAAAAATATTAAACTATTAAGTTATGGGGGCAGTAAATCTTCCCTACATATATGTACACTAAAAGTAAAATACGACGACTAAGCAAATAAAGGCACTCATATACTTATAACACGTTGCTGACTGTACATACTATCATTCCCTTTGAAATTCTATGTGGAGTAACACGTGGGATATCTTTTTTCTGAAATTGTCATTAGGCAATCATTTTGTGTTACACTCCAGCTATATGACTGGTCAACCCACAATTGTTTTAAGATGGTTATATTTTGACACTTTTCTTCTTGACATCATTACCAGAGCAGTTGCAACCATTGATCGAAAAATCAATAATGGAAGATTATCTTACTGGTAAGGATGCGATGAGTTTAAGATGGAAATCTGAGGACTGGTTTCCATTCTTGTTTCCCATAGTGGGCAGTAAAAAGAACAAATTAATGGAGTGAAACATGATCTCTTGCCTGCTAAATTCCAAGGAACCAATGTGATATTTAATTACTTACAGATATTGACCTTTTTTTCCCCACTAATTTTTATTTTATTTCCATTTTTTTTCACTATGCAGTTTGTTGTGTGCTGTTTTGTTTTTAAGTTAGAACTCGTGTGAAGATGATATATAGCCAATAAGACTGAGGGCAGGATTCAGAAAATTTTTTTTTAATGAATTTATTTATTTTTTCTCAGTGTAACAGTATTCATTGTTTTTGCACAACACCCAGTGCTCCATGCAATACGTGCCCTCCCTATTACCCACCACCTGGTTCCCCCAACCTCCCACCCCCACCCCTTCAAAACCCTCAGGTTGTTTTTCAGAGTCCATAGTCTCTTATGGTTCACCTCCCCTTCCAATTTTTTTTTTTTTATAAACATATAATGTGTTTTTATCCCCAGGGGTACAGGTCTGTGAGGATTCAGAAAATTTACTTATAAAAGACGTTCTTCTCACTGGCTCACAACATTGCTGTTGTGATACAAATAAATCAGCAAACATTGGACAGTAAGTTGCACTTAAATTGTGTCTAGTCTGAGATTGAATCCTTATTTGATTTAATATTTTGTCTTCATTGGAATACCTCGGTGTGTGCTAAGTGATACAGTCTGGATGTTTTAATTTTAATTCCCTGACAACTGAAATAAATAAATAAACAAAAGGAGATATACGTATTTCACTTCCGTGTTTTAAATGACTTAATTTGAGCTGCAATGAATACAATGTAAACATTTTAATTGTGGCTTGACTCTATTTGTTCTTGTTAAATAATTCACAAGATCCTTGCTACTCTCTTATGTTTTAGCATCATATGAAAAAAGGAATAAACTCAGGAAACTGACCTCACAATTGACAGAGACCACACAAATTGTCCATTAATTATTCTGTAAATACTTCAAATAGAAAGTCTGTTTTCCTGAGCAAGACTGTAAACTCCTTGAGGACAAGAATTATGGACTATTGAAATTCTTAGCAACGTCTAGAGCCAGGACAGAATTTGTCATAGGTGTTTATTAATTCTTTGGATTGAAGAGCTGAGATTTATTCTTTTGGTAGTGGGAAATCACAAAAAGGAACAAGAAACAGTTGAATTTAGAATTCATTGCCATCTGCTTCCTTAGGTTCTGTAAAACATATAGGGTCTTGAAAAATTCAATAGATTTTCTTTTTGTGTCTAGACAGTATCTTAACAATGTAGAACCCATTTTAACCATTACTGCTTAATTATAAAAGCAATATATATTCCAAAAAATTTTCAAATCAAAACTTTTAATAAGGAAAATGAAAACTGTCTGTTGATCCAACATCAGAGAAATAGGCCATTTATTTGTATACATTAATGTCTATATAATTTGTAGATTTGACGAATGGTGAATCACACCGTATGAGTAGTTTTAGTATCTCGCTATTTTTACATACACGAATACATCTTCTCATCGCATTAAATATTCTATAAAATATTTCAAATAGAATTATTTTCTATAATAAATGAATTTGACCATTTCTTTGTTGCCCTACTATTAATTTTTTTTTACTTTTAATTTTGTAATTTCTATAAGAAACAAAGGGCCATGATCACCAAGGTCAGAATTGGTGTGCTTCTTTGATTATCATATTTTGATAAATTTATAGAAGTAGAAAAGGTAATTCAAAAGGACAATCTTTATTAACTTTGGTATTTTACACAAATTGTTTTGAATGATATATATTTCAGAAGACCTTCATAAGTAAAGAATTATGTCTTTTGTGATCTTCTCTTCCTTTTTCTGGCCCACAAACCCACATGGCCTAGTCATTATCTTCTGCTATTTAATACCAAAGGAATTCCTGCTAGGGATCTGCCTTTTTCAGTTAATTCTTGCCCTGTGCATTTTTTTGCCTTTTTTTTTAAAGATATAATCATCTAGAACAGCAGGTCCCTGCAGAGAACTTGAACATTTGCTTTTAATCAAAGGACAAAGTTTATATTAAATTCAGTAAACAAAATCAGGAGACTTGTATAAATAACAATTTGTGCATATCATTTTCATTTTTGCTGACACTTTTGACTCTGGTATTGATCTTTCGCCAGGTTGTGAAACTCAGGGGGCAAAGTGCAAGGTTCAAAAGTGGCTATTTGCCTCAAGGTTTATTGAAAATAAAACATCGACGGAAGTCCGCTCAAGTAATTTGAGGAAACTTTTTTTTTTCCTTCTAGGAAGGATGTCATTATTTGGTTTCTAAGGTTAAGTCTACTTAGAGAAAAAAATAATAGAGTGAAAACAGGATTGAAACATTAGAAAGCTGGCAGAGAACCTCTATAGAATTATGCAACCCATGCAGGTATGTCAAACTTCCAAGGAAAAACATCTCCTCGACATTGAACATCCCTTCACCTCTTCCTCATCCAAATATCTGCGCTTTGCTTCCCTGTCGCCAGTCGCACCGCCTGCAAAAGAGAATTGAATAAAGAGAGGCAGCATTTCGAGATGTGCTGGTTTAAAATTTATGTTAATCATAAAATCGATTTTGAAAATCAGGACAGCTGATGGATTGTCATGACGCAGATAAGTGACAAAGTGGATTTTTCATTCTTCCTTTCCAAACTCTTGTTTTGCCTTCACACAAACACTTGCTGGGGGTGTTTCTGTTCACCAACAAGACACGTGTGCCACAGGCAGAGCATTTTTTTAATTTAGATAAAGGGAAACCCACAGGAAAGCTCCCCAGCTTTGACTTGCAACTGTTGTACCTTGAGATTTGTGAAGCATATATTAGAGAGTGTCCATCCAACGTGGGAAGATTTAACAATCTTCCTTAGGTTGGGTTGCAAATTAAGCCAGAAGTCAAGCACTTCAGCGATCTTTCCCAGGGTCAGACAGTAGACCCTGGTTATTTTCAACCAAATTAGACATCATTTTGGATGTTTATTGTCCCAATTAGCTGCTTTTTTCTTTTTTCTTTTTCTTTTCCTTCTTTTTTTTTTTTTTTGCCTAATCCTTTTAAGTTTCTTTATGATTTTATTTAAGAATTCTTAGTTTCTGATTACTAGAGGGATCTAAATGTGGTTTATTGGAAGTCTTCATCACATGTAGAGGGAGAATACAAAATTGTCTACGGAATAAGGCTCTGGCTACTGGGTACCCTCAAGCAATCTGAATACTTATGGAATAGCATGAAAATGGATCCAGAAAATTAAGCTAAAAGCAGTTGATACAAATGACATAGTGCTGTGCTTTTATAAAATTGATTATGTCTAGGTATATGAGGTCTTAGCTTTGTAAGAGGTTACATAATAATGGTAGAAAGCATAGCACACCAATAAGTAACTAAATAATTAGAAAAGAAAATTTCAGATCCTGTTAGGAACTATTGATTAAATAAAGCAGCGTTATGAGTGGTGATGAAGAGTCCTTTAGAAAAGATGCTCAAAGAAAGCCCTCATTCAGGAGATGGTAGCTGAGGTCGGTCCTGAGTGAAAAGGTGACCACGTAAAGCTCCTTGGGAAGAGAGGTCAGAGAAAAATAATAGAACTATAGGGACCTGGAGTGAGGATAAAGATTTTTGTTGTTGTTTTGCTTTCTCCCTTTAGGGATAAAAAGAAGGTCAAAATTGCTAGCTGTGGATCAAAATAAGCAGGGTCTAGGAAATGCATCAGTGCAGTGAAAAGAGTGGTAGCTGCTAGACAGTGAAATGGACTGATTTATTTTTTTAAAGATTTTATTTATTTATTTGACAGACGGAGATCACAAGTAGGCAGAAAAGCAGGCAGAAAGAGAGGAGGAGGAGGAAGCAGGCTCCCCGCTGAGCAGAGAGCCCAATGTGGGGCTCAATCCCAGGACTCCGGGATCATGACCCGAGCTGAAGGCAGAGGCTTTAACCCACTGAACCACCCAGGCACCCCTGAACTGATTTAATTCTTAAGCCATCACTCCAGCTTGCTGTGTTTAGTGTAGGTTGTTAGGGAAACGAGCAGGAATATCATTAGGATATTGACTGGGACACAAGTAGAAGAGAATCAAGGTAGCAGTTGCTTAAATGAGAGAACAATGTCATTTCCTATTATGTAATAGTAGGCAATTTCTTGTTGACATGGGAGATCCGTTGAGGTGGAATCCAGGCTCTTTCCAGATTTCCACTCTATCATCCCTGATAGGTATAAGAAGGAGGAGGGAGACAGGAAGGCTGCTTTTGAAAGTTGTATGTGTCACTTTCTCTCTCTTTTTTTTTTTAAAGATTTTATTTATTTATTTGACAGACAGAGATCACAAGTAGGCAGAGAGGCAGGCAGAGAGAGAGAGGAGAAAGTAGGCTCCCTGCTGAGCAGAGAGACCTATGTGGGGCTCGATCCCAAGACCCTGGGATCATGACCCAAGCCGAAGGCAGAGGCTTAACCCACTGAGCCACCCAGGTGCCCCATATGTGTCACTTTCATATGCCATTCAGAAATGAGTCACGTATCTAAGCTGGCTTAGATCATGGGCCCAATGACAAATCGGCCTGATGCTACAGCCGTCCTATGAGGACAAGAGTGGGACCAAAAGGCAATATGCTCAGGTGATGGGATGACAGGATAGAAATCCCTGAGTCAGTGAATTAACATCCTTGAGATACTGAATTACCCCAACCTGGAAACGTTCTCTCTTGGGGATTCTTGCCATGTGAGATAATAAGTACTTTATACATCATTCATTATGGATTGAGTCATCTGCCACTTGCAGCCAGTAGAACCCCAGGTGATAAATCTCAGGAGAAACAGGGTAGAGATACGTATCTACCCTCTCCAGTTAGTTCATCCGTGCGATGCGCTAATGTGTGTGTTTTTCATTCCTAGGGTAGAGATCAGTCCCTCTGCAAAGCTGATGTCTTTTCTATCCCTCGGATCCCAGAACCATAACACGAGTTGTACCTTCAATGAACAAGTTGAAAGCTGAAGAAATCCATAGTATTTGTATCCAAATCTATGAATGGAAAATGTCGGAGATCGGAGCCTGAATTCTATTTATCACCCACACATAGGTATACATCACCATGATGTTCCTAGGTCAGTGGGGTTCTCCATTTTGGTTTTGCCTCGAAACTTGTACTACATGGCATTCCGGTTCACTACTTTGGGTATAAAGTCCAACAGATTGGGGCTTTGCTTGATGTGAATGTTGCATATTTCACATGTGGCTTAGTCTTCCTGAGATTCAGTTCTTCGTGTGAAAGAGGAGGATGGATAAAACTACCTATTTCATTGCATTATAGTAAGATTTTTTTTTGTAATTTTTTTTTAATTTATTTATTTTTATTTGTTTATTTACAGCATAACAGTGTTCATTGTTTTGGCATCACACCCAGTGCTCCATGCAGTACGTGCCCTCCCTATTACCCACCACCTGGTTCCTCAACCTCCCACCCCCCCCACCCCCCCGCCGCCCCTTCATAACCCTCTGGTTGTTTTTCAGAGTCCATAGTCTCTTATGGTTCATCTCCCCTTCCAGTTTCCCTCAACTCCCTCTCCTCTCCATCTCCCCATGTCCTCCATGTTATTTGTTATGCTCCACAAATAAGTGAGACCATATGATACTTGACTCTCTCTGCTTGACTTATTTCGCTCAGCATAATTTCTTCCAGTCCCGTCCATGTTGCTACAAAAGTTGGGTATTCGTCCTTTCTGATGGAGGCATAATACTCCATTGTGTATATGGACCACATCTTCCTTATCCATTCATCCGTTGAAGGGCATCTTGGTTCTTTCCACAGTTTGGCGACCGTAGCCATTGCTGCAACATTATAGTAAGATTAATATGTCATGCGTCCTGAGGTTTTACAATGCGCCCGATACTGTTTCAAGTACCATGCAAGTGTTAACTCTTAATGAGGGAGATTCATGTATTATTATTCCCCTTACACTGGGGAGAAAACTGAGGCACAAACCAGCTGAACAACTTGCTCCAGATCGCTCAACTATGAAGAGCTAATGCTAGGATTTGACTCCAGGTCGCCGAGTTCTAGACTTTGAGCTCTCTGCCTCCCTCTGTGCTTAAACGCACAATTGTCTGCAGACTGTTTGGCACATATGCATGCAATAAACGTCACTTAGCATTTTTATTTTGCATTTTCTCATTACTTTATTTTGACTTCAATGTGGGAGAGGTGATAATCCAAAGATGTGAATTATCCAAGGATTGTGATAGTCGGAGGCAGGGGGAATATTAGATTTTTCTGAGTAGAGTAGGGTTAAAGAGTCTCAGGACTTGAACCAGTCCAAAGCAAGAAACAAATGTCCAGAAGCCTTCTCTGCTCCACATCTGTTTTTATTTTTCAGTTTATCAGCCTGCTGTTCCATGACAGGATTTTGCAATATTCAGCTCCCCTGGTGACTTATAGGATATCAAGGGAAAAGAGAATAAAGAAAAGCTTTTAGCCAACTTCAGCTTTTCCTTCCTTAAAACTGAAGATAAGCTCTGGCTGGACACCATGAGGTTGGTTGAAAAGGCTAATTCATGCGTCTCCTCATTATCAGCGCGAGAGGGGATGCTGGCTTTACCAGTGCCCAGCCCTGTTGATAGTCCTTGTCCCACAGGGTCGAGATGGTGGTGTGCGAAGATTAGACAAGCTTGTAGCTGAGGATGCCCAAATAGAATGCTGTTCTTCTCTCCTGGGGAGCAGGAGATCATCTCTGGTCAATCTTTGGAAGATGATATCTGTGTCATCACATCAAAGGTGAGGTTTGACGAGAACATGAATAGCAGTGTTTGGAGGTACATGGCTACCGGGTCATCTTCTGCAAAATCAGCCATTCTTTCATGCCACAAACAGGGAATGACTCCAGCCTTTAGTTTCTCATAAGAATTCATATAAACTGCGTCAAAGCCAGGCCAGTGCATCTAACAGTCAACAAGGTCTCATTAGGAAGGAACAGTCCATTTTCATGTTGATATGAGGAGCTTTAGTCAGACTTTCGAGGTAATGCTCATCTTCCATAAAACTTTTACGAGTGGTTGCAAATTGCTGACAACAATTCTTTCCTAAACTGTGAAAGATCAACTCCAGATGTTTGCCTTCTGCTGGAGGAGACCCAACCCATGTCTCTTCCACCAAAAAAAAAAAAAAAAAAAAAGCCCCAAGAGTAAAAGAAGGGACTCCAGCAAATGGTCTCCTGAGCTGCCTCTGAAGCGCAAAAGGACTCAAAAGTCTCATATCCCCCCCTCTTTCACGTTTATCACTGGGCTGCCATTACATGGCTTCTCCTGGGTGTGGTGAGTAGAGACGTTAAGGAATGGAAAACATGGAGGTGTCTTAAAACAGTCCAGGTAGTAAGTGGCAGTTTGGAAAGAAACCACAGCAAGTTGTGTAAAGACCGAGGCCAGATTTTAAACTTGTCTCGTGTTGTGATCAAGAGGTAATTACCTGGTTAATTCTACCCATTAGAATGGAACACAAGTTCTCCCAAAGAATCCAGGTGTTTTAGATGCATGGAGTCCATTAGAATACCAACTGGTCAAAATACTTCTTTGGTTCTTTGCATTCAGTATGTGAAGGGGAAGAAGAGGGTTCCCCAGTGGGATTCACAACCAAGTGAAATTCTTTATTATAAACCCCACTTAGCATAATGGAAAAATATGCTTTTTTGACAAGAACAAACATTCGGCCTCATAAAATACGCTCCTTCTAAATCTTTGCTACCACTCTATTTTTTTCTCCAAATTTTTCACATTTTACCACTTGTGTTGTGTTAGATTTACCACTCCTAACAAGTGCATTCTTCATTTAAAATCACTATTTAAAACAATCTTTACTTTTAGATTTGTTTTTCAATAATCTGTACACCCAAGTGGGGGCTGGAACTTACAACCCTGAGATCATGAATCTCACGTACTGCTGACTGAGCCAGCCAACCACCTCCAAACAAATGTTTTAATGCCATAAATTCAGAAGTTTATTGAAGGACGAGCTATTCTAAAAGAAAAGCAGAATCACGTTTGGGATATTTCTACCTCTCTTAGTTTCTATTTTGTGAAAAAGTCCTCATTTCACCATCATTTTGAGAGTTTTTGTTTAGTTTTGTTTTGGTATATAATTCTAGAATGGCAGGGCGTTTGGTCTGTTTTTTTTTTTTTTTTTTTTTTTTGCTTTTGTTTTTTCCTCAGGACACTTTAAAGATATTATTCCATGCCTTCCTGCTTTCATTGTTTCTATTGAGGAGCTACAGGTCAATATGAGCATTATTTCCTTGAATGCACTGTGCTTATTTTACTGTTCTTTTCTTTTCTTTTAAGGATTTTATTTTTCTAAGTCATTTCTCCGTGGGACTTGAACTCACAACCCTGAGATCAAGAGACGCACGCTCCACCAACTGAACCAGCCAGATGTCCATACTGTTCTTTCTTTGAAGATTTGTTTTCAACCGGTTTATAGTGATGTATGTAGGTGCTTTTGTTTTGTTTTGTATTCTTGGAGTTCACCAAGCCTCTTGGATATTTGATTTGAAGACTTTGATTCGTTTTGGAAAATTCTCTACCAAAGCCAAGTTATTTTAATTTATTATTTATTACGTTTATTTTAGTTTTCTTTTTTTTTTAATTTGAGTGTGGTGGACACACAATATTACATTAGTTTCAGGTGTACAGCACAGCGATTCAAAAGTTCTCTGCCTTATGCTGTGCTCACAAGTGTAGCTACCATCTGGCACTGTACGACACTCTTACAACGTCTTCGACTATATTCCAGATGCTCTTTTATTCCCATGACTTATTCATTCCATAACTGGAAGGCTGTATCTCCCACATTTCCCATTTTGTCCATCTCCCCACCCCTTCCCTCCGGCAACCATGAGTTTGTTCTCTGTTACAGGCCTGATTCTGCTTTTTGTTTGTGTATTCGTTTATTTTGTCTTGTTTTGTTTTAGATCTCACATAGGAGTGAAATCATATGGTATCCCAAAGTCAACTTTAAAACCACTCTTGCATCCTTTTCTTTTTTGTTTCCTTTGTATCTTCAATCATATCTCTATCACCCTGTTTATTGTTATCCTATGTCTCTCACATCGGTTCCGGTGTTTTGGTTTTGGGTTCTGTTGTTGTTGTCATTGTTGTTGTTGTTAATACATTTTTCTCCTTGCTCTTCAGTTTGGATTATTTCTACTCATCTGTGTTTCAGGTCATCGATCCTTTCTTATGCAGTATTTAGTCTGTTGTTAAGCTCTTAATGTAAGGATTTTTCTTCAATTCTAGAGTTTCCTTTTGATGCTTTTTAAAAAAGTTCCTTTTCTCTATTGGAATTTTCCGTCCATCTTTTTCTTCCTTGTGAACATACTTTTCTCTCTTCTTTAGTACACCTATACCAGTGATTTCAAAGTCCTGCCAGCTGATTGCATTATCCCAGTCAATGAGGGGTGGCTTCTCTTCCCTCCTTTTTTTTCTCTTTCCCCATGGTTTTATACTGTGTGCTAGAGAGTTCTCTATGCCTTTCTAGCCAAACACAAGCCTTACCCTTCATTCCCTCCATTGCACAAAGAAAAATCTTACGGTTGTGATCCAGTGGGTAAAGAGGATCAGTTTTGATTATAGATTTTTCTAGATTCAGTTAGGTCCAGCCAGTCTGTAGCTATTCAAATGTCTTTGGTTTTCTCTTTACTTTAGCAGATACTCTCTGCCTTTGGCAGAACACAGTGTTCTACCAGCAGGTGCCCAGTCATGGACGATGGCCCGAGGGAAGAAGTAGCTGTTGGTCATTGCTCTCCCAAGAAATGAGCTGCCTATGGGACTTAGCACCTTCATATTCTGTGTGTTCACAGGTAGATGTCTGGAGTTTATTTAACCCATCCTTCTCAGGTAGAATATGCCCTTTGGTCATATTTTTGCACTATTTGTCATGGCGGTAGGGTACGTGGCATGTGTGACCCTCTGTACCAAGAGTTGGCCAATCACAGTTCAAATCTGGGCCACATCTGGCCTGCAGCCTATTTTTGTTCAGCCAGTTAGCTAAGAATAGCTTTTCCAGTTTGTAAAGGAAGGTAAAAGTAAGCATCCTCCCAAGAAGAATACGCAACAGATGACCCATGACTTGCAAACTCTATCATATTTACTACCTGACCGCTTACAGAAAAATGTTATTTATCCCCATCTCTATTTTAATTGAAATGCTAACACTGTTTGCTTTGCTTTGTTTTGTTTTTATTCTGTGATGCAGCAGAGTTGAGTTAATACAAACTTGCTGCCCGTGTTCTGGGAGCTAGTGAGGTGGAAAGCCGGGAACCTAAACATTCACAATATAAACTTGTAATCCACGTCTGTTTTCCAGATGAAGTCCTCGTTGTCAACTGATGTCTCCCAGGCCAGATCCCACTTGGTTGACTCACTCCGGAAAATGCACCTGCAGCCGTCAATCGTAAGAACGTTGCTAGCATTCTAATATTATTTTGTCTTAACCCTTTCTCTTTGTTCTTGTGGGATTTGCTTTTCTCTCCTTTTGTCTTAACCCTTTCTCTTTGTTCTTGTGGGATTTGCTTTTCTCTCCTTTATTCCACGCAGTTATTATCTTGAGGCATCTGGAGGGCAGACGAGTGTATGTACGTGAACTTCTTTCTCTCTTTCACCAGGCACAGCCTCCACTTTCCATGGTGTTCATGCAGAGGAAACTTACATAGGCAGAAGCATTTGAAATATGAACCAGAGAGTAGACTCAGTCATGACAGAGCTCTATTTCTTGTGCAGATATTTGTATAGGGAGTCCTAAGTGAACTAAGAAGGTTGTAAACAAAACGTTTCTGGCAAAACGATACTATAAACCACAATTTTGTTAAAAGCAAATGACATATGGTCATTATGCATTCCTTTGCTGGTTAATTTTATCCCAAATTGTGGATGATCACTACAATGAAGTCAAATTAAATTGTAGGCATTCATTCAGAGGTGGTGTTCTTCCAGTGAAAAAGAAATTGATCTGCTGTGTTTTGTCCTAACTATCCCTCCATGACAGTGGGCAAGACACTTAACTTTCTAAAGCTCACCGAATGGGAAAAAAAAAATTAGTCTTTTATTTCATTACCTTCAAGGTCAATCTCAGCTTTATAAATTTATCATCTGTTACAAGAAAATATGAACTTATTTGACTGTGTCATCATAAAGAAATCACCTTTCTGCTTTGCTAATAGAACCATTGCTAAATTTTATATCTGTATAAGCATAAAAATGTTTTGGACATATATAAAACTTCTTTATACAGTTACATGGAAAAATAAATATCTGTCCATCAGTTATATTAATTCAGGCAATTTATGAAATGAAATCAAGAAGAATCACAGAGATTCAAAATATCCATGACTCCTGATATCCTAATCTTGTAACAATCCTCTGACAGCAGGATGATCAAGGTTTTTTTTTTTTTCCTTTAAATAATTGTTATGGTTGAAGTCATTGGATAATCCCAGCAAACAAAACTACGAGTCTTACTAAAGAGTTTTTAAATATGCAATTCTGTATACGAAATGCCTGATTAAATTTTGTCTGACAGAGCTACGTGGATGGGTAGTAGGTTTGTAAAGTTTTGAAATGAGGGAATAGAAGGAGGAAGGAAGTAATTTAAGGTCATGATTTCTAATTTGTAATGTCCATTTATAATATTCTTTAGGGTAATTTGCTGATGACAGTAAAGCTTAAGGAGATAGATCAAGCTAATTCAGTCATTGCTCTATCTTCTTGGAGAGGATTAAGAGATGGTGGAGAAATTGGTCTGCAGAATTTCAAGCATCAGGAGACTTCTGCAGACTCAGCCTGTGGACAGAACTAGCAAACCAAAATGACAAATCATTTGGCTGAATTATATCTTTCAGTCTCAGTAGGGTAATCATCATCATCATCTCAGGAATAAATTTTTTTTCCCATTTTATTTATTTTTTCAGCGTAACAGTATTCATTCTTTTTGCACAACACCCAGTGCTCCATGCAAAACGTGCCCTCCCCATTACCCACCACCTGTTCCCCCAACCTCCCACCCCTGACCCTTCAAAACCCTCAGGTTGCCCCAACCTCCCACCCCTGACCCTTCAAAACCCTCAGGTTGTTTTTCAGAGTCCATAGTCTCTTATGGTTCGCCTCCCCTCCCCAATGTCCATAGCCCGCTCCCCCTCTCCCAATCCCACCTCCCCCCAGGGACCCCCAGTTTGTTTTGTGAGATTAAGAGTCATTTATGGTTTGTCTCCCTCCCAATAATTTTTTTTTAAATCCATAATAATAATAGCAATAATAACAGTAATGATAATACGAAGAGTAACTCCCTGACATGCATTCATCATTTGCCAGGTGCTAACTTATTTTATAAGAAGCTTTATTTCATTTTGTCTTTGTCACAACCTTGGAGAAAAAATTTAATATTTCCCTGTCTTTTCAAGAAAATTGAGGTACAGAGAAGTTATATAATTTGGTCATGAATGAGGAGGCAAAGCTATGTTATAAACCCCATGGGTCTGATCTCAGGACCAAATTTTACTGCTATTTATAAAGGGATTGCCAAGTTAAATGCTCTATTCTCTGGGTTTCTTTTCTGTAGAGAAATAGAAAATAATTTTTTTTTCTCTAAAGACTAAAGTTACTTCCTAACACCCAGTCATGTTACTGAAGAGATACAAAATAGGATAAGAAAAGGGGTCCCTGGGTGGATCAGTCAGTTAAGTTTCTGGTTCAGGTCGTGATCTCATGGTGGTAAGATCGAGCCCTGCTTCCGGCTCTGTGCTCAGCGTGGAGTCTTCTTGCTTGGGATTCTTGCTCTCCCCCTCCCCTGATTTATTTTAGGGGCCCTAAAATAAATAAATAAATCTTTAAAAAAATAGGATAAGAAAGTAAGGTAATAAATAAAAGGGAAACTGGAGTATAAATTCAAAATATTTCAAGAGGCGTGGACACGAATTATTCTAACCATGGTGACTGGAACCATTTCTCCTTTGTGTCAAGTTGGCACAAAAGCAAGTCATCCAACCTCTTTAAACTCCAGTTTCCTCATCTATACTCCGAGTATTATAAAGACCAATGACATAAGATAGGTCAATAAACCTAACATAACACCTACATCAATGAGATGATGGTGATTGCATTATTAATGCTAGGATTCGATTGCTCTCTCCAAGCCACTGGAGAAAAGCTGTGGAAAATAATCGTGCGTCTTCTTTTGAAATGGGCTCCTGAAATCTCACCGAGTGGGTTGGAAGCATCTTGGGTCTTCCGCAGCATGCGTGGGGTGGGGAACAGCAGTGGCAGGAG
The DNA here is from genome assembly GCF_922984935.1 of Meles meles. Classification (NCBI taxonomy): domain Eukaryota; kingdom Metazoa; phylum Chordata; class Mammalia; order Carnivora; family Mustelidae; genus Meles; species Meles meles. Next base: position 54,916,295 of record NC_060083.1, read on the forward strand.
CTTCTCAGAAATGCAGACACCCTGGCCCCACCTCAGACCTTCCCACGCGGGATCCCCAGGAACGCTTTCAACATTGATAAGTACTGGTTTATAGAAGGGGACAAGGAACGGATGTTGTGCATAAGCCAGCAGAGGAAACAGTGAGAAGGCTTGATTTCTGGCTCAAATAATTGGAGACCAAAAAATTAAAGAAGTCCACTCCTACCCCAACCATGTGTTTGACTGTTGTTTTGGCTTGGCCCGTTCATTTGTTTGTTTTAGTCATAGAAGCAAAAGGGCCACAGAAGAGGAGACATCGTGAATGAGACACTCTGGTAATGGAACCAGGTCCCAGAGGGTTTCTCAAACTCAGAAAGGAATGGGTTGGAAAGCAAAGGTGTGTGCCCAAGTCTGGGGTATAGAAGGGGATCCAGTCCTTCCAAGACAGGGAAGAAGGGACACAGATGCACTTCATGGTGTGGACAGAAGGCAGGAAGCTGAAGAAGTTAGGGAGCAAAGAGCAAGATGTCAAGGGAGGCAAGTGAGTAGAGCTGGGCTTGGGGAAAGGCATGAAGGCTTGGAGGTTTGGAGGTTTGGAGGATGAGAGAGAGGGCTAATTGCAGAGGCAATGACCTGAAGAAGTACTAACGTGGGTAATGAGGACGAGGACATTTGCTACAGTGCTTCCAGGGCCTGAAACAGGATGAGCCTCAGGGACAAGCCATCTTACCAGGCTGTGGTGTACTTCAGTTACATGAAGGAGAAGAACTCTTTCTGTTGACCTTGAAAATGCAGGTCAACTGTGATCAATGGCGTGGGGGCTCTAAAGAGTGCAGTTCACTGGGAAGAAGATGAATGACAGGGGATTGGGGGGGGTAACGTTAAAACGAGCCTGATGATCATTTTGCACATTATATATTATTATTCACATATTATATCCGAATAAGGAACTGCATAAAGGAAGGATGAGATAAAGGAAGGCAGAGCACACTGGGTCCATGACTTATCACAAAGCCATGAAAGTCATTTGGTTGAATATCCAGATACTATGGAAATTCTGACTGTCATGTGCATTTGGTACCAACTAGTTTTGAAAAAGAGGGAGGGAGGGTGGGAGGGAGAGGGAGAGAATGAAAGAGAGAGAGACGAGAACTAATTGCTTTCTGGACAGTACTTCAGGTTCTAAGGTTGGAAGAGTACACCCTGAGAAGTACGGTTTTGTACATATTAGGCTTCCATGTTCAAGGGACAGCTTGCTGAACTGACTCAGGCTAGCCATCCGATGAATGAAGCTGCCCCTAAATGACAGTAGCAACACATCCAAATAATAACAAAAAATAAAAACAAAGAATCAAAATCCCACTTACCTGTTCACCTCAGGGTTTTCAGAAATGAGGCAAAATATATCAACCACAGAAGTTCCCCTCTGACCAAGGACACCGATTATCTCCTCTAGCTTACGTTTCTATCAATTAGAGACCGTTTTGTTTGTTTGGGGTTTGTTTGTTTGTTTTAAGATTTTTTATGTATTTATTTGACAGACAGAGATCACAAGTAGACAGAGAGGCAGGCAGAGAGATCGGGGGAAGCAGGCTTCCTGCTGAGCAGAGAGCCCGATGCGGGGCTCGATTCCAGGACCCTGGGATCATGACCTGAGACAAAGGCAGAGGCTTTAACCCACTGAGCCACCCAGGCGCCCACAGACTATTTTGTTTTCAAAAGAAATTTTCCAACTGGCTGGATTCAAGGGAGTAGAAAATTAGCCAATGTTAGTCATCACCATCTTGTGGTATGTTTTTCTGATCAGATGCTTTTCTCTTTTCTTCCTAATCCCTAGATGAATTATTCCAGATAGTTGTGTCTATGTATGTGTGTGCATGTGTGTATAATGTATATATTTTATTTATGTGATGCGTATATTTATATATTATATATAACGAGTATATAGTATACATAATGTCACCTATATATACATAATATACATATTTTTATTTTTATTATTTCTTTAATTTTTTAATTTTTATTATTTTTTATTATTTTTTTATTTTTATTTTTATTTTAAAAGATGAATTTATGCAAAATTGAAAAACCCTAAGAGAACAAGTAGGTATTCAGTGCAAATCATGTTTTCTGTCTGTCAATGACTCTCGGTCTCCTATTTCCACTCCTCAGACACAATCACTACTACAAAGGTTTTATGTAAAAATCTATGGAGAATATGGGCCTGTGCCAGGGGCCCCTGGGTGGTTCAGTGGCTTAAGCCTCTGCCTTCGGCTCAGGTCATGATCTCAGGGCCTGGGACCCAGCCCCGCATCCTGTTCTCTGCTCAGCAGGGAGCCTGCTTCCCTCTCTCCCTCTGCCTGCTTCTCTGCCTTTTCACTTCCTCTTGGAAGTAGGTCCATATGGAAACATACAGACCTTCCCCGATCTTTCCTGATAGCCGTAGCTCCGTATTACTCCACTGGATGGAACTACCAGTCTTTGTTCATTGACCCCTCCTTACTGCACTTAAATGTCATTTCTGGGCGCTTTACCTTCCTAAGCAATGACACAGATGCCTTCTTGCTCCTACACAGCTGCACACTTCTAATCTATAACCAAGACCGTAAGCATAGAATTCTTCATCAGAATATGCTCATATAGAATTTGATGACTTTTCGCAAATTGTGCTGGGGAACGGTCTATATTTCCTCCATATATGTATGTGAAAGCAATTTTGCACATTCTCTTTCATCATACACTTTCTGGTCTTTACTAACCTAATTGACTTAAAAATATATAGTTTTACTCTGTTCAAAAAAATATATAGTTTTATTTTTAATCTTGAACATTTTATATTTAAATTTAATTTCTCTTTAAAGCTCTAGGAGCTATCTGTTCCTGTCCCTTGACAATATTTCCACTGGAATGTTTGGTTTCCTTGACTGACTTGGTGGAGTATTCTGTGCTAAGAAAATGAGCTCTTTCCCTGTCGTACGTGTTACAAAATGCATTGCCTATCACTTGACCTTGTTCATATCCTTATTTTTTTTTCCTTTTGGGCTGAAATGTTTAACAAGTCTTTCTGGAGTTTTCAAAGACAAGCCTCTATTACTAGTTGAGGACAGTGAATGGGGGGGATCTGTTTCAGGGTGTCTCTGACATACCTCCACGGCTCACCTCCATTTCTAGAGCCAAGCTGCCGCCATATTTTGAGAGTCAACTGACTTCCATCAAGGGAAGAGCCATCTTCCTGCTCACGTGTCATAGAGTTTACATTTATATGGCTCACATCCCCAACTGGCTTAATTGCAAAAGGAAGGAGACTTCTAACACATTCTTCTCCAACTAGGGTTTTGAGACATGGTTCAATGAAGCTATGGTATATAATGTTGATGACTCGCTGATTATGAAGACCTGACCCGGAATGAAAGCAGATAGCATGGAAATGAAGGGTGCCTTTGAAGGAGAAGTAGTTGTCCATAAGCAGTGTTCAGAGGCTGATCAAATAAACCTACAAGGATAGATAGAGGATTGAGGCATCCAGAATGGCTCCAGGGTGGAGAGCGGAAGTGGTGCCATCATGGATCTGTTTCTGTGGAAAGTTGAGGAGGAGCACAGATAGTGAGAAAGCCCAGAGGCACATTTTTCACATACAATTTTTATGTGCTCAATTATAGATTGATTTTTACAAACAGCTGAGTCATATATCAAAAAGTTTTGAGAACGGTCTAAGAGAAATTAACATTTAGCAGACCACTTAGCCTGCACTATAGGGACATACTATTTTGAAGCAAGTTATAATAGCCCTGTTTCAATAGTATTGAGATCCCTTATCTAATTGGATCAATTCGTTAGGTCAAATGACGGTGCTCTGTTGCCTCGGCCAAGTTGTTTCCACCAGATTTTTGAGACCTGAGTACACAGACAAAGCAGTCTAGCCAGCTGTAGGGGACCCGTATTTTGCCAGCTTCATGTGAGTTCCTATTGTCTTGGACCCTTTATTCCTACAGAATTGTTTTGTGGCTAGGAAGAAATGCTGTCTTAGCAAGGCTCTGAGAAGCCAGTGTTGCTGGGAGAGTTGCCAGAGAATGAACGGGAAGCTAAGAATAGCAATCTGTAGGTTTGCTTTTAGGGCTTTGATACAGTACATTTCTGAAGGCAGTATGCCATTAGCTAGAACATTCAGCAAAGCACCTGGTACTGAGCCGTTTGCCAGTAAAACTGATGAATAATGAATGGGCACGCATGTAACGATGAGCCAAGAGGGAGATTTCTCCATGGCTTTAATCTGGCTAATGAGTTGGCATTAATGAAATTCAACAATGTGGGTATCTACAGGTTTCAGGGGTTGCCCGTCCCTTGCTTTATTTCTTTAATCGAAAATGTCACACACGCTAGTCTACTCTGCGTACACTTTCACCCATCAGATGTTAAAATGACCCTTAATCTCTGCAGTCGGTGAATCTTACTTCTTGTCTCCTTGATTATCTATTATGGGTAACAAATTCATTCACAAGAACATATGCATGCGTGGATGAGAGTCGCGGGATCCATTCAAAGACCTCAGTCAGTCATTGACCTACACTGGTTTAATTGAATATTATCTGAGTTATAACACTAATATGAGTCTGTTGAAAAATAATGCCATTTCTTGTGAGCTCAGATTTTTGCTTGCTCTTCAGCATTGATGTAGGCAATCTCCTGATCAGAAAGAGGAAGGGAATCTGTTGGCTCCTTAGCCATGTGCTCACTATTTAATTTTATTTCAAGGAATCTCTCAAAATGATCTCATTGCCCATTTCTTTTTTTTTTAAGATTTCATTTATTCATTTGACCGACAGAGATCATAAGTAGGCAGAGAGGCAGGCAGAGAGAGAGGAGGGAAACAGGCTCCCTGCCGAGCAAAGAACCTGATGTGGGACTTGATCCCAGGACCCCGAGGTCATGACCAGAGCCGAAGGCAGAGGCTTTAACCCACTGAGCCACCCAGGTGCCCCCTTCTTGCCCATTTCATCTCAGGTGGTGCCAGCACTGTGTACGATTAAATTATAAATGAGACCAGAGTTAGAGTTGTAAAAACTATGGGTACTATTGTATGTTGATCTCATCTATCCCGAAGGCCCCCCCAGTCCCAAAGTACGTAGAGTGGAATTCCCATTTTATTCCGAGTGTCATGCTCCACTTATCTTTAGATCTCAAAGTGTATCTGACAAGGGTGATGTTGCACATTATAAAATAAGATTTCTCAAACTCTGCCCATCTGTTAGTGATACAGGCAATCTAAGTGTCCTATATGTAGAACGTATATACGTTTCCTGCATTGCATATTCTTTCAAATATTTGCACTTGGCATTGCAAGGTGTCCCACTGTCATAACAGACAAGTCATTCATTAAGCTGTCAGCGCCTTGCTACCCTGCTCCCATAGAGGGCCCATTTCTGTGTTCTCTGTTTCTTGTTGGATAACCTATTCACTCATCATGAGCTAAGCAGTTACTCTCATAACGGGTGCAACTGAGTCGTTCATGTCAACATGTGTAAACCAAAGTTCTGCTTCTTCATTTCTAGCTGCCCAACACTTGACTGGTGGAGGGCACTAATGGGTTGGAAAACCAGCTTGCATTCATGAGAGTTAAGCTGGTGTTCCTATGATGCTGCTCTTGGCTGAGACATCTAAGGAAGGGGCATTAAAGGCAAAGAAGTAGAACAAACAAGTGGTGGCAAAAAAAAAAAAGTGATTAATTGTAAACATTGTTTGAAAACCTGAAAGGGAATCAAGAAAAGCAATTAGCTACCCAGACCTACACATTGTAACTATTTGGAACAGATTAAGTGGGAAATTACAAAAATATATTTAACCTAAAAGTAAAGTATCTGGTATGCCACTATAAGGAAGATGAAAAAAAAAGAAAATTAATTTATGGAAAATTAGAATGAAGCGCTCCTGATTTTTAGCTTTCATTTTGTCATTTCCCTTTTAAAAGGGCTTGTCTTTATGAGAAATTTGATAGTCACTGAAAAAATGAAGAAGATAATTTACTTTTTGCTCATTCAACGTCTTAGATTATGGTCCCTGAAATATTCAAGCCCCTTTCCTTAACTTTCTTCCCGACCTTTTGCCTAATCCATGATTATTTATATTCCAGAGAGCAGAAAATGGGGAGGGGGGAAAGAAGGGGGAAATTAAATTGGCCAATTTACCTCCTAATTAACAACTTGATTCAAGTTTGACAGAAAGTAGATTAAACTCATTAACTTCAGTGAGATCCATGGAAAATCTGTAGTTTCCACTTAACCATGAACTCCCCAGAATCAGCTCTAATAGAGATGAAAAGATTGAAGACAAAATGTAAGAGACAAACACTCTCTCACACCATCTTTCCAAGTTACAAAGGTTTGGGTCTGTTATTATGGGGTAGAGCTGTTGATGCATTACGTTACGTAAGATTTCTTAGTCTGAGCTTTGTTTGGCAAAGGAATAGAAAAGACCACCTCCCTAATCAATTAAGTCATTGCATATTTTATAGTGCATACTTTCTCATACTCACTTGAAACTTGGTGCTTAGGGAAGTGAAATGTCCTTCTCCCCAGGACTATAGAAGAGGCTTGAGAAGAAAAAGCTAATATCCCCCCAAAAGAAAAATATCAGATGGAACCGTCCCCTTTCCAGAAACACAAATGAAAACAGGGAGAGACTGAAATCAAATCCTTATGCTAATTTATCAAACTAGTATTGCTTTTCTGTAGAACAATACATCTAAAATATTATGGTACACATTTGGATTGGATTTTTTTGTCCACACTGTTTCCCAAGAGAAACCACTTTATTTGTTAGACCAGAATGAGACAAAGTCATCATTCCATGGTCCTATTATGTATTACTTCTACTTCATTTTTCTGTAATTTAAAGAAGCTTAGCTTCACATAGGCAGTGCCCACCCTAAAGAAACCACTCCCCCGTGATTTGAAGATTCAATGATACTGACTTAAATGACAGTTTAAGGCCCTAAGATAGGGGGTACAATAGGTTTTTGCAGTGTGTGTGTGTGTGTGTGTGTGTGTGTGTGTGTGTGTGTAAAATGTTATTCTTTCCAAGCTATCTTGCTTTGAGTATTTTAGGTTGAAAAGTGCCTGCTTTTGATTTAACATGTTAATCTTTTTTTTTTTTTTAAGATTTTATTTACTTGAGAGAGAGAGATTGAGTGAGCACAAGCAAGGTTGGGGGGAAAGGCAGAAGGACAAGGAAAGCGAGAAGCAGACTCCCTGCAGGTCAGGGAGCCTGACATGGGGCTCAATCCCAGGACCTGAGATCATGACCCAAGCCAAAGGCAGACGTTTAACTGACCGAACCCCCAGGTACTTCAACTACTTTACTATTCTTATCTCTTCATCTGTATTGTGGTCAGAAATTCTGTGTGGAAGCAGCACCTGGGGAAGCCAAGACTTTGGGATATCTTTTTCCATAGGGAGGGTGGTCAAAAATTACTTTTTGTTCTAACATTGACTCCACATTAAATCATTTCTTCCAGGAGCTGTAGCCTCTATCAACAGATTCCAAGCAGAAACTAATGCAAGTAATATGATGATTTACAAGCCTGTTGGTCAGTCAACCGCTTTGTTCTCGGTGACCAAACCTTATAATTATGGTGACTACACAGTATAGATTTCCCAACACATTCCAGATTCAGATATCCTCCCCTATTGTTCCGAGAAATACACATATGGTTGTCCAAGTATATAAATGATTTTTCTATTGGTTTGGAAACTATGACCCCTGTGTCAAAAAAAAAAAAAAAAAAAAAAAGAAAGAAAGAAATCTGCATACCAAATCTGCATACCAAGTTTAAAAACACTTCCAAAGCTGTGCTCTGTCTTGTGGAAATTAGGATAATTCCCAGAATAACACCAAAGTAGGAGAATTCAAGTAACAGTTCAGACAAGGTGATTAATGAGGGTAAAGGTTCAGATAGGAGACAAACTTTAAATATAATTATTACCAAAGGGACAGACAAATACAATTCCAAGTGAAAATCCAAGGTGTGAAGATACAGAAAGATGGATCAGCAATTTTGGGGGTTAAGCGAGAGAACAGATTAGTGTATTAACCTTACCTAATAGGGACCTCATGAAGATGCTCTCACAAGGCAATGTAATGAGCCTGGCATTCACAGAGAAACTATTAACAAAATGGGGAGACACATGAATGGACTTCTCAAAACTCCAAAACTCTTGCAATCGCTTTTATTACCAGTAGACAAACACGATTAGACCCTTTCAGATATAAATCTGTTAGCTCCTGTCCAAGTTGGTTTCAGAGATGGAGTTCTACTAACTGGCCGTATATGTCAAATAGGTATAACAAAGGGGTTCATCATAAAACCGAACCAAGTCACTAAAAAGTTGGAGTTTATTTTCCAATCAGTCAAATTGGCCAGTTGTTATTGTGTTCGTTTTGATGGCAATGCTATTTTTAGTCTATGATCTTATATGTCATTGCTTTTTAAAATATAGCTAAATTACTCACTGAATTTAATCAGACTCATCAGTTGTTAACATTTGTTTGCTTCCCTGCAAATGGTCCCATGTCTGAGTCGGATTTAACAAATACACACCTTTGAGAGGTATGTACATCGATTTTCCCAGGTGATTTGTTTGCCACTGGAGAAATACTGGTAACCAGGACTACCAAGTAACCTGTTCAACATGCAGGACTCCGTACTCTATCACTTATTTAGATGAACAGGTTGGAACTATTAGGGTGTTAGCTTTTCCTTTAAACAATTTATGGACATGTCTTACAATTGGGGTTTTTTTTTGTGTGTGTGCATAAAGTTGTCCCTTCATGGGTAGTTTGTTAAGTAAGGAGGGTCAGAATAAACAGCATTCCAAAGAAACATGTCAAATAATATTTTGCAAATTTAAAATTTCATAAAATATAACTTATTCATAAATAACAGCCAACCACATACAAAATGATTCCCTGCTTAGTGACAGATTTAGGAAATAAAAACTGCACAAGTTCAAAATACCTATTTTCAAATTTTATTTTTCAGCCAGGAAGAAATATCTTTCCATCTCTTATTGACTCAAACTCTACCTCCAAAAACAAACAAACAAACAAACAAAAACAAAAAAAAAGAGAAAAAAACACATAATCCAGACATATTCAAATATTAAATAATATTCCTTATAAGAGTCTTATATCTACAATATTTAAACTTCTTAAACAAAAATAATACCCAACTATCACCATTGAGATCTTAGAATTTGTTTTCATTTGGGGTCACAAGTCATTTACTACCTCCCCCACCCCCCCAAAAAAAACCTCCATGAGAAGGTAACCTGTTTTCTGGAAACCTTAGAATTCTTAGTTTAAAATTCGATGTGCTTCTTATTCAATAACATACTATGTTTACTTAAGGAGGAGTTATTCTTGGATAATGTTCACATCGCAATTTTTAGGTTGAATGAAAACAAGAGCCAAATAAACTTGGCAATTAGGTAAACAAAATTTCTGGTTTAAAAATGGCCTTTGTCTAGAAGCACTGTACAAAGCTGCTCCCAAGTTCCCACTAAAAGAACTATGTAAAGACGGAAAAGATGCAAATTTATGACCTTATAAACTAAGATTGACAGACAACCCAAGGCCTGGATCTGGAAGGAATTTTCAATAATTGGAAGTCAGACAGAGTTGAGTGTATTAACCAATCACTGCCCTTGTGTGTGTCATCGCGTGAAACAGACCAGCCTTGACAGAATAAGAGATGCTGGAGAGATAGCAAATCTGATCCACACCCCCCCAGGCTCAGGCAGAGAAGCAGGGCCTACACAGACCATGAATGGCTATAGCTGATGCTCTTCTCTCTTCCCTCCCTCCTCAGCTCACTCATCTTGTATGTTCTCCTAGAAACAGAAACTCTAAAACTACTTGTATAATAAGAGAGAGGGGAGCAAGGGAAGCGTGGGCTGACAGTGAAATGTTAAACCCATTGGTAGTGTAGACCCCACAGATAAAGTTCAGGAGAAGGCAAAGCACAAGGTGGATTGTAATTGTTCACAGAGATGTTAGGAGTTCTGGACACCTCCCAGGTCTTTAGCTACATCCCTGAGGTTAAATATTGTTCAGCAAACAAATGACAAGAAAAGGGTCGGCCCATTCAGTCAAAATGTTGAGTCTGGATACACTCTTGTTCATCTGATGAAAGTAATGATAATAATAAAAGTTACAAAGAAGTTACCATGGGTCTAGGTACTATTCCTCCCAGTTAGAGATAGTTAGTCAGTAATCCTCATAAAGCTCAGGGAGGTGGGTACAAAAATCCCCATTCTCCTGAATTCAATTATATGACGGTAAGTAGTGAAGCTATGATTTAAACTCAGGCAGCCCAACTATAAAGGTCTTATACCATGATTTTAAACAAATAAACATGTAAGAAACATCTTTTTAGGGATGCCTAGATGGCTTAGTCAGTTAAGCATCTGCCATTGGGTCAGGTCATGATCTCAGGGTCTTTAGCAGGAAGCAGGCTTCTCCCTCTCCCACTCTCCCTCTCTCACTCTCAAATAAATAAATAGAATCTTTTAAAAATATATGTTTAAAAAAATAAAGCCTAGTATGAATACTGTAGGATGAAATAAAAGAAATATCACCCTGAAAATTTTAGGAAGACCATGTGTCTGAAAATGATCTAGTAAAGGAACCATGATAATAGAAAAAAAAATAACTGGAAAACGTTTAACATCCTGAAGAGGGTCCAAGAAGACATGCCCTTTCTGAAAAAAGAATAGAAAGGCAAAAGATAAATAAATAAATGAAAGGTTGAGTTAAGTGATAAGTGGATGAGATAAAGAAAGATACAAAAGATACAAAAGTATCTTTTGTATACAAAGATACAAAGATGCTTACAGTGCAGGGCCCCCTCTAGACCCTCCCTTCTCAACGTGACTCTGAAGTTCTTCCAAGAGGAGGAGTCTATTTCCTCAGCCAAGAAGTGGGGCTGGACTTGAGATATATTTTTACCAACAGAATGCTCAGAAGCAGTATAATGCTAGTTCTAGAACTAGACCTCAAGAGGTTTTGTGTGCTTTTTCTCTCTGTGTTAGACCCTTCCATCTGCCCTGAGCATACGCACGAGTACTCTGCGGGAAGTTGACGGGCAACATGGGGAGGCGAGGGGTGAGCCCATCCCAGACCAGCGAGCTCCCCAGCCAACTTGCCAGCTGACAGCAGCTGTGTGAATGAGACCAGGTGACATCAGCCAAGCCTGGCCCAGAGCCGCAGAACCGACCACCTGACTCATGCACACACAGGAAACATGTCACTTCTCTTTTAGGCTCTATGCATTGGATTAGTTTATCATTTAGCAATAAACATGTACCTGGGAAAATATAAAGGTAGAATGTACCAGAAATATCAACGACACTCTCTACGAAATATTTCCTTCATTTTCTATGCTCCCTTTAGAAAAAAAATATATATGCCCCCAACTTTTTTTTCTGACCATCTCCCATCACAAGTTCTTCTGAAGGCACGTTAGGCACCCATAACTACTTTGAACCCAGAATACAAATCTAGCCCAAGTTAGACACATGAGATTCTCTTTGATGAGAATTTAAAATTAGCTTTCGAAGACTCTAATCAGCATCTGAGAGGAAGCCGTTCTGAGGACAAAAATAAAATTGATACACAAAATGAAGTAGTGAAAAAAGCCTGTAAGTCCCCAGAGAGAGAAATAGGGAAAACTATTTACGTTGCATGTCCTCTCCTTGGGGCCCAAGAGATGTTGATATCCTCGTTTCCTTTCTTTCCACTATGAAATGTTTCCATTTTGTGTGCCTATGAGGGTCACCTGCCCATTCTTCAAGACATGGCTGCATTGCTAAGTATTTCCATGGTTTTCAATAAAATGGAATGGCCATTTCCATATGATGGAATACTCTCATTTATTGAAAGAGGATAAAACCAATTTTTATGAATAACCGTATAGAACTATTGTAAGGTACAAAGGGCTTTAGCTTTTCTGGTTTTTATTATCCATCCAGTAGCTCTCCTTTATCTAGTTGTTTCTTATGAAAGGTAATAAAAAATATACAGGCTCTCGGGAGAAAATTTAAACTTAGTCTTTTCTTCCATTTTGGTGATGTTGTGTGTGTTTACATATGAAGAGTGAAATGGGGGGTACTGAGAAAAATCAGCTTTCTGTTACACAAAGAACATTGTAAAATAACGGGAATTTCATCTCCACCTCCTTCCAGTGGGCCCTGCTGTGCAGAACCTATTCTATTTCTCCCAGTGTTCTGGAGTGTTCTTCCCATCAAGTAGAGTTAAGACCTCCACAGCAGGACCCACTGGATGGAGATGGAGGTGGAGATGGAATTCATGGTATTTCCTACTACATTTTGCATGAGTCTTTTCTGCAGTGGTGTAAGGTGTCAAACAAGGAGACTTTAGAAACCATTTCCCTTCTCCCTTTTCATGTGCTCAAATTAACTATTGAAAAAATACGGTTTTGAAGGGCCTTCACATTCAAATCAAATTCCACTGGAAAGCTGTGTGCATCTCCACTTTGCTTTATCTTAAATTTTGAGTCTAAGGTGAATTTCCTAGAAGGATTGTCGTTTTGCCATATTTCCTCTTCTGCCCCTTTTGAAAAATGATATGTGAGACTTTCCTAAATCCAAGTGAACATAACAGCAGATCCAAAGAGATCAGGATGCTGATACCAAAGATGCCTAAATGATTTTTTCATTCCTTGACTGAAAAGGAGAGAGATGAAGGAGAAGAAAATTGACCCGTGGACAGTTTATTCCCCTTCTTCTTTCATCTTTTGTCACTTATGTGCATTAACTTACCACTGGCCCTTTGCATAGGTCATCTGTTCTCCTCCCCATTTCCACTCATAGAAGCAGCTCTTAATACTGGTCTAGGACGTAGCAGCCTAGATTCTGAAGATATCTTAGAAGATGATCCAACCACCTAATTACACTGATTCAAAACAAACAAACAACAGCAAGAAAGCAACAGCAACAACAAAACGAAACCCCAGAAGACTGAACTGCATTACATGTTGTCATAGTCATCAATCCTAAATTTAAATTTAAATACCAATCCTAAATACAAATAAATTACATGGTCAGAAAAATAAAATTAAGTAAAAAAAAAAAAAGAAAGAAAAAGATGAAGAGGAAAAAAATAACATATTAAACTCTGAGTTTTCTGGCTCAAGGGTGAGAAATTGAAACATTCATTGACAGCTGGGTGATTCAATAGGGAAGGGTTTGTGTTTTTAACATCCAGAGGAGCCAAGGGAAGGCAAGGAATGAGTGGGAAGGCTGGAGTCAGACAGGACATTCTACGAAAGCTTTGTACTCTCTCTGCCTCATGCTTGCAGGTGCTCAGTAAATATTTATTTTTTTTTGACCAAATCTTTCTGTAGATCCCCTTAGAGGGAGTGGAGAGAACACAGATTTCTATAGATTAACCCAGATATATACCCCAGCTCTCTAAAAAGTATAAATCTCATATTTTTTAGTTTAATGATCATAGGTATTTAATGGAGTTTTTGAATACAGATGATATATGTAAAGGACCTGGAGTACAACAGGCAAGGGGCAAGGGCTTGCTCTTATTACTGGTGGTGGACGTAGTGGCTGCGGAACTGGGTGAGCTAGCAGGAGAAGCTCTTGGAGCAACAGAATGTCAACTCTTACAAATTTGGGCAAAGAGGGGAAAAAGTGGAAGGGATTCAAGAATAAGAAGTTCATTTGAGGGGCGCCTGGGTGGCTCAGTGGGTTAAGCCTCTGCCTTCGGCTCAAGTCATGATCTCAGGGTCCTGGGATCAATTCCCATATCAGACTCTCTGCTCAGCAGGGAGCCTGCTTCCCCACCTCTCTTTGCCTGGCTCTCTGCCTACTTGTGATCTCTTTCTCTGTGTCAAATAAATAAATAAAATAAAATAAAATTTTTTAAAAAAGAAGTTAATTTGAGAACATAGCAACTCCTTGCGTCAAGAAGTGGAGTTTATCTTACCTTCCCCTTAATTTGCTTGATGAGTTGTTTGGCCTGCTACAATGTGGCTGAAGTAAAGTTGTATGAATTCCAAACCCCGGGTCATCACGGGGTGGACCACTTGGGTCATTTCTGAGTTGGAACCCTGAAACCACGATAAGGTGAAGAAGTTAAGTCAAGTCTAATGGATGATGAGAGGTTGGCTGGAAGAAAACCAAGGAAGTCCAGCTTATAGCCAAAGTAGCGAGGTCTGTGACCAACGCCATCTTGGAACTCCCAGCCTTAGCCTAACCAGAACGACTATAGTCACATGAGGGATCCCAGGAACGGTCAGCAGAATTCTCCCTGTTGCTAAAACACACAAATACTCTTCAAAGCCACTCAGTTTTGAGCTGGTCTGTTAAACTGCAACCAATAACTGAAATAAAAATTGGGAGCAAGTTGCTGCCGTTACAAAGACCTAAAATATTTGGCATTATCTTTGGACTCAGGTGCCTACAGTCATCCTTTGTCCTCTGACATTTATAAGGCACTGGATGGGTTGTACTGCAGATTCTCCTATTAAGAAAACACTGTCTTTATAGACAAGGTTTTTATTATGTTATTAAGAAGATCTAGCTAAGATGCGGCACAAAATCATGGCTGTGGGAGACTCACAAACAAGTCTATGATGACGTAAAAAAAAAGAAAAGAGGGCTAATGGGAAACTTCATGAAGGACCAGGCAATTGGGTTAGACTCACAGAACAGTGGGGACTGTAACAGAGATGGCGCTGATGAGCTTTCCAGCTGGGGGAACATCCCGAACAAAGGCAGGGACATGAAAAAGCACAGAGGAGGTTCTGGGACAATTGAGTAGAGCAGGTTGACAGGTGTAGGATGTGCAGGACAAGAGGCAGACTTGAGGGAGGAGGAACTTGGACTGGAGGCAGAGTGCCAGGCCTTGAGGTCAGGCTAAGTAGATTGGGCCGACAGGCATGAATGAAACATAGAAGGGTGCCAGGAAGTGCGTCGTCCTGATTTAGTGACTAGCACTTCAAGGAGCTTGATCCAAAATAGTTCAGGACCTTCTGTGTATAATTATCAAATTCTCCTGACCTGTTTGGATTCAAGATATTGGATGATGGGTTATGTGTACTCGCCCTTATACTATTTTAAAGAACAAAGTATTCTGGAATAATAAATTTTTTTTTTCTCTAAAACAATGCTAGACAACATAAATTATGCCTCAGGCTCAGATAACCACAGGATATTTTTTATTCCTGGAGATGCCCTATATGTATCTATCCCAAATTAGGCATATATATATATAGAGAGAGAGAGAGAGAGAGAAACTGAAGTTTTTTACTTTAGAGCCTTAATTATGCCAATACCATTCTCTGACATAATTGTCTGACTTTTTAAAATCAGGTTGTCTGAATTTACTTGCTGCTTAGATCAAACCACTGTTATTTCTTATTCAAAATTGACTAAATGTAATTTGATATAATCAGTCTGTTCACCCTTCTCCTCCATCATCAGATAGCATCTTGTTTGCTGATGGTTCTGCTAACAGATTTTATATTTAAAAATACACAACCTAAAGCAAAACGGATGATCTCATCACCTATATGGGGATATCAGATAATTAAACATAATTAAAAGGTTAGATTTATCAGTAAGAGGGACAAACAATCTCTGTAGGGCTCAGATTGTGCTATAACCAAATACTAGGTTGACCTTAGAAATTAACATGATTACAATAAGAGCCAGCACATATCCCTTGTGTAATTAGTGGTTTATTATCTAATAAGTGATTTCATCTAACATACACTCAGACGCCACCATGAATGGGACTCCCGTGGTCCCTTGTGACAGTGTATGCTAGAATGCAATATTCCTTTAAAATCTCCAAAATAAAAGAGGCAAACAGCAGCTTGCGGCCAGACAAGAAGCCTGTGAAACTTCAGACAGTTTTCATCACAGCTGGCCAGGCCTGGGAAGTTTCAGACAAAGGACTTCCGCCTTTATCTGGCCCTTATTCTGATGTCTCATTCAGCTGAAGATAAAAGGAAAGATGTGCTTTGAAATTTAACCATTAGGAAGGCAAGGAAATCAACATGCAAATGTCACCCATACATGAATTGGAGATGAATTCTACATTTGTCATTGCAAACGTAGAACTCAGTATTTTTTACTCCCAAAGCAGTAGGATAAAAACTGGGCATGAACGATGAGGGCTGGGTTTAGTTCAGTTGGAGCTCCTTAACTTAGACGTGTGATTCGCAAAGGGCACTGCTGATGCTTGAGTAATGCAGGGTCCAAAATCCGTGTATAACTGTTGACTCCCCCAAACTCAATAGCCTACTGCTGACTGGAAGACTAAGTGATACCATAAACAGTCGATTCGCATCTATTTTGTATACGCACTTCATATACCGTGCTCTTACGATAGAGCAAGCTCGAGGAAAGAGTCACGAAGGAAGTCATAAGGAAGAGAAAATGCATTTACAGTGCTGTACTGTAAAAACTCCACGTAGAAATGGACCTCTACAGTTCAAACCCGGGTCAAGGATCAAGGAGAGAGAGACAAACACGGGGGGTGGGGTGGTGTGTGGGGGGGGGACATGGAAAGACTATGAGAAGAGAGGAAATGAAAAACAAGAATCTGATATTATGATACCCTTTAACGTAGAAAATCAAGAAGGCTAGGGTCTCCATGTGTGTGTTTGCAAAAATCTGAGCAATTTCTATCTGGAAAATGAGCTCATTTCTTGGGAAGAGTGCAGGACAATTCTAAAGAAGCTCATGTACCTATAGAAGATTGGAGTGACCTGAGAGGTATGGACAGTCAGGATTTGCTGTAAACGTTCCGGGGGGGAGAGATTTGCAAACTGCAAAATATGATTTGGCTCCATTTTCAAACTAAGAATAATTGCGTGTATATTTTCTGTATAGTTTCTCATCTCCTGATTCAGAACTAATTTTCTGAAGGGATTCCGAATAGTTTGTGGAATTTTTATGAGAATTTTAAAGGGTTTCCTGTATTTTTGCTATGAGAAACTCCAAAGAAAATGGCTTTATCACCCCCAGCTCCAACTCTCAACACCCACAGTCATAGCTGAATGAAGAAGGTGATTAAAGGTCAGGTAAGGATCTGAAGAAGTTTGCTTTAGATCAGAAGATTCCATATTGGGGAAGGCCATGACGGTTGTGTCAAAATAATTAGAAGACTCTCATGTAAAAGATGAACTTTACTTGATCTAAGGCCAAACTAAGAACAATATGTTAAGTGCAGTGAAGAAAAAATATGTTGCTGTAATTTAACTCGGCCAAAAATGAACGGTTCCTCTCATAAGGCAAGGAAGCTGGAAAATTATCCCCTGGATTCATTTCTTTGGACAAGTACACTTTGGGAATACAAGGAAAGTTAAGATATAATTTCTGCTTTATGGACTAACATATTCTTGAAAGGCAAAGAGAATTAAAAGTATAGTATATTATGGTGGGTACTTTAGGACGAGCTCAGAAATGAGTCACTTAAATCCATTCAAGATAAGCGTATGTGGAAGAGGGAGGTGTTCTGGAATACTTCCAGAATAGATAACATTTCAGTCGAATTTTGAAAGGAAAGTCAAAGATAGTCTTAGTTGAAAAAAATATTCTATGACTATTTTAGAAAGAATTTGTTAGTTCAGGCGTTAAATCAAAATGATATTTAAACTCAATCCATTTGTGAATTACATGATCTTAGATGCCAATCCAAGTTAATGATTTAAAAGTTTTGACCTTATGTCACGTATAAAAATTAAGTCAAAATAAATCAAAGACTAAAATGTAGGTTAAATGTTGGAAAAGATTTATGACATTAGATTAGCAGTGATCTCCTAACTATGGCACCAAAAGCACGGGCAAGAAAAGAAAAATTAGGTTAAACTGGATTACATCAAAATTATAAACTTTCTTGTGTTAAAAGGCACAATCAACAGAGTTAAGAGACCATAGAATGGGTAGGTAAATATTTATAAATCAAATATCTAATAAGGTTTCAATATCTAGATTATATTAAAGAATGTCTATTGCTTAATAACAAAAATGAACCAAAAAAAAAAAAAAAAACAATTAAAAATGGGCAAAATTGGGCGCCTGGGTGGCTCAGTGGGTTAAAGCCTCTGCCTTCAGCTCAGGTCATGATCCCAGGGCCCTGGGATCGAGCCCCACATCGGGCTCTCTGCTCCGCAGGGAGCCTGCTTCCTCCTCTCTCGCTGCCTGCCTCTCTGCCTACTTGTGATTTCTCTCTGTCAAATAAATAAAATTAAAAAAAAACAGACATTTCTCCAAAAAAGATATGCAAATGACCCAAGAGCACATGAAAAAATACTCTGCGTTTAGTGAAATGTGAATCAAAACCATGAGATACCACCTCACACCTTTGAGGATGGCTGTTCCTAAAATCAAACAGAAAATAATTCGTGTTGGAGAGGATGCGGAGAGGTTGTACCTTTGGTGGTGATGTAAAATGACGCGGTTACTGTAGAAAACAGCATCGCAGTTCCTCAAAAGAATTTGAAAAAATAGAATCACTACCTGATCTAGCAACTCATCTTTAGGGGAGCTACACAAAAGAACTGGAAGCAGGAACTTGGCTAGATGTTTGTAGACCCATGTTCATAGTAGCGTTATCTGCAACAGCCAAAAAGGTAGCAACAAATCATATGCCCATCTATGGATGAACTGATACGCAAAAGGTGGTGTTTACATGCAATGGAACATTATTCAGCCTTAAAAAGGAAGTTAATTCTGTTTAAAAAAAAAGGACGTTAATCCTGACATCTGCTACAACCTGAATAAAATTGGGAGACATTATACTAAACAGAATAAGCTAGTCACAAAAGGATGAACATTATTTTATCCCCCTTATATGAGGTACCTAGAGTAGTCAAATTCACAGAGACAGAAAATAGAGAGGTGGTTGCCAGGGTGTAGGAGAACGGGGGATGGGGAATTATCATCTGATGGCTACAAAGTTTCAATATCACAAGATGAAAACAGTTCTGTGGGTTGTGATGATGGTACCACAATGATGTTCATATACTTGGGGGTGTCTGGGTAGCCCAGGTGGTTAAGTGTCTTGGTGTCAGCAGAGGTCATAATCTCAGGGTTGTAGGATCAAGCCCTCCCTTGGGCTCCATGCCTGGCGCAGAGTCTGCTTGTCCCTCTCCCTCTGTCTCTCCCCTCCTCAAATAAATAAATAAATAAATACATAAATAAAATCTTAAAAAAAAAAAGAAAGAATGGCATTGAACTGGACGTTTAGAAATGGAGTCCCTGGGTGACTCAGTCCATTTTGCAACTCCCTTCAGCTCAGGTCTTTTTTTTTTTTTCTCTTTTTCAAAGATTTTACTTATTTATCTGACAGAGAGAGACACAGCAAGAGAGAGGGAACACAAGCAAGGGGAGTGAGAGAGGGAGAAGCAGGCTCCCCGCTGAGCAGGGAGCCTGATGCGGGACTCAATCCCAGGATGCGGGGATCATGACCCGAGCCAAAAGCAGATGCTTAGCTACTGAGCCACCCAGGTGCCCCACAGCTCAGGTCTTGATCCCGGAGTCCTAGGATCAAGCCCTGCATCAGCCTCCCTGCTTGGCGGGGAGTCTGCTTCTATCTCTGCCCTTAACCCCATTCGTGCTCTCTTTCTCATTCTCACCCTCTCTCGAATAAATAAATAAAATCTTAAAAAAAAAAAAAGAAAAGAAATGGTGAAGATGGTAAATTTTATGTTATGTGTACTTCATAGTTTTTAAAAAATTTTGAAAATACATTTAAAATATAATAAATTGATGGGTTTTTCTTTGAAAACTTGAGAATTTTTTTCTCCTTTCTTAGAATCAGTAAATATACTATATATTTACATTCATATATACATACATATTACATATGTATTATATATCTTATATGTGTAATATACAGTATATACATATATAATGTGTATAAATGTTAAATATAATGTATATTATATATAGCCATGTATATATGAAAGTAGAAACCATTCTACAATATAACCTAGAGCTAAAATCTACAGTGATCCTTTTCCTTTTACAATGCTCCTTTTCATAGGTTTCTGGTTTTTTTCTACTTAGTTAACTTCCCCAACAGCACTGTTTGTGGACAAGAAATTCATAGTCCTGAATGGCAGTCTTGTCTTCACAGAAGCATCTTTACTGTTACCTCCCTAAACCCCAAAGAATTTCAAAGTGATTTAGGGAGGAGAAAGGGATCGTCTTCATATACATGTTCCAGCCGGGGCTTCAGAGTCCAAGAAGCGAATCAAGCCCAGTTATTACACTTCATGGCACAAATCCTTGTTACCACACAACAGATCTAGAACGGCTTCCAGTTCTCCAGATCCAGTTCTAGATCTACACGGCCCAGGAACTGCGCTAAGTATTTTGCATGCATTACCTTATTTAATTACAAGGGGCCTCTTGTTATGTGTTCTAAGAAGAGTATTTTAAACATATTGTACACCTTTAATACCTTGGTATGGGAAAAAAAAAAAAAAGTCAACTCTCCATGTTTCCTTCCAAAGAGGAAGGTAGAAACTCTAGACTTCTCATTAGTCAAGGTCACTCTAGGACTAGCTTTACCAGTACTTAATAAGGTCAAACTCCTTTTAAGGAAAAGAATTGTAATTTATTTCAGCTCAGATGGTTTGGGAACTGATAGGAAAACCTGACTATGGTTGACAAAAATCAATAATTAAATTAAAAAAAAAACAAACCCACCAGGTATATTTAAGTTTTTATGCAATGAATATCTTATCATAGTAATCTTAGCGTATGTGAAACCTCTAGGCAAGAGACAGCAGAAAAATTACTGAAAACCATCATATTGATATCAATGATAATTATATTGATTACCAATGATAAATATTCAGATTAGTAACATAAGGAATAAACCTTCGGTTATCCTTTTGAGGACTGCCGTATTTTTATGCTTATTGGCTACTCAACACATGAAACAATGCTTAAATAAAATGATGAATGAAATAACAAAGGAGAACTTCATCAGTGGCTAGCTGGTTATAATCCGATGAAATTACACTGTTTATTTTCAAGTAATCTAACCAGACAATGGAGAGAGGGGACAAGGGACCGATTACATTGAGCATTGAAATATTCCAGGTAAATACTATATTTACTACACCTGTATCCTGGTGACGAGAGGTGAAGTCTAATTTGCCTACTAGAATGGTGGGAAATTTCTCACTGAACAACTATGATGGCTTAGGACTTATGCAATAGATTCCAATATAAAACAATTGTGGTAATAAATGGGCAAATTAGCTTGTTAAGGATTATAGCTTTATGGTATCACACAGGTAGAAGTTCTCAGCATTGAGCATCCTTATTTTGAAGTCCTTTTCGGGCTAAGTGTTCATAATGTGCTTCTTTAACACAAACAACTTCTCTGATTTGAAAATTATACAACTTTATTTCACAGGCATAACTGAACTTAAATTGAAATTTCTCTGCCTGATTTTTTTTTTAAATACACACAACTCAGAAAATGATGATAGGTCTTTCTTTATTGTGACAGAAATGGCTTATGGCCCCAATTTATAGTGCAGAGTTGTCAGTGGGAGCAACTGTGCAGCCAAGAACTGTATTTTTCATCTGCCCTTGCATCTGGGTAAAGTCAAATGGCTATTTCCCACCAAAGAAATGGGAGCAATATGGTGGATGTCACTTTGGGGATGACATTACTAAGTAGTGGGCCTGCATTCTCTTCATTCTCTTTCCCTGTTCCATAGTTTTATGTTGAAGCCCACAGTAATTTTGTAAGGTATCTTTTGACAATGTTAGAGTCTCTATCAATTTGGTTCCTTGAAAGTCTACGGTAAGAACAGCTCCTCAAACCTAGCCCTACCTCTCTCTACGCTGATTGAACTTTACTTGAGCCAGTATCAAACTTCTCCTGCATTACGGCACTAAGTAATTGATAATTAATTTGTTGTTATTTTTTTGTTTTGTTTTTGTCTTTGAATAAGCTTTTTACCCAGTGTGGGGCTTGAACTCACAACCCCTAGGTTAAGGGTTCCATGCTCTACTTATGGAGCCTGCCAGGTGCCCAATTAGCATAAATTTAAATGATAATCTCAACCTTACATCTAATCAAAAGTCTGCCAATTTTATCTCTTTGATATGTACTAAATCTGCTTTTTATTTTCATTTGTACTGCTAGCATTTTAGAATAAACCACCATCATTTGAAAGGGAATAGAAATAAGAGTCTCTTATGAATCTCCTTACTCCCCAGTCTTACTCTTGTATCTAGGGTGACACTTAAAACTGAGAATCAAATTCTATCATCCCTCCTTCAAAAATCTTCAAAGGCCTCTTATGATCCTAAAATTATATTCTTTCAAAATCTCACACCAGCCTTAAAAACTTTGAAGGACTTGGGTCCAGCCTGCCTGTCTAGGCTGGACTGTGCTTTCTGACCACTCCCCTCCCAGCAAGCTCTGTTTTAGTCTCAAGGTTCACTTGTTCAAATTGGACCCACCTTTTCTCTCTCAGAAACTCATCTTGGCTGCTTCCCCTTGGATGCCAGGCTCTGAGATCTTCTCAGAGTTGGCTCATTTTTACCCTCCCTAGAAAAGCCCTTTCTTAACTATTTGGTCTTCCATTCGCCTCCCTTGGTTACTCTCTTTTGTATCACTTCATTTGAGCCACTTAGAGTTCTTCCCACAGTCTGTAGTTCTTACTCGTTGCTAATAATGTTTGGTGTCCCCGCAGAAACTGTGAGCTCCTTATGGTTGGGATATACCCTCAGAAGTTGATGCAGAGCCAACAAATAAACAGAGGGCCAATATAAATATTTAAAGAACTACTGAATGATTATTAGTTTGATTCTATATGAAGAAGAAATGGATTCTGATGACTAATATGCTGATAAAAACTACGAAGTGGTCTTGAATCTCTTTTACTGAGTCCTTAGAATCCTGCAGCCCAGGATTGGTTGAAATCTTAAAGATTATCTTGTCTAAACACATTTATAATTCTTTTTTTTTTTTTTAAAGACACATTCTTGGTCTCACGAGCATAGCATGCCATTCCATTTTGTGATAAATACCCAACAATTGCAGAAGGGGCCCCAGCAACACTTTCCTTTACCACCATTGGGCTCTCCCTTCAGCAGACCCTGAATACTTCCACGATAGACTGTTAAACATGTCTGAGAAGTAAAGAGTAAAGACTGGTTATTTCATCTAATGACTAAGCCATGACTGAGTCAAACACACACATACACACACACGTGCAGAACTTTACTGCATTTTTGATGGAAACACGACTAAAGACTAGAACCCCTATGTTAAAAAGAAACGAATGCATATTCTGACTATAAGAATCGTGATATGGTCTCTTTTCTCCATCCAGCTATACATTACAATCTGTTCTAAAAACCCAGGTATTCTACTAATGAAGCCTCTTCAGTCATTACTTTAAGAATCATTGCATTCATTAACTGTTCTTAAAAAACCTCAGCAGCCTTAATTCAAAGTCTATCTAAAACGTTCTTCTTGATAAGGATGCCAAAATGTGCTTTCAAAGGTAAGGAATCAACTGTGACCACAGAAAAAAAATTAAGTTTTCTTTCTTTTCTTTTTCTTTTTTTTTCTTTTAAATTACCCTGCAAGGAAACTTCCTTAATTGAGAAGCTTACATTAATTATCACTTCTTGCCTGGTTCCATCCCAAAAACAAGATCTACATCCTGCCCATTAAAGAAGGTAATGACTTAACTAAAACCTAATTCTAGGCTCTGTGGGTTCTGGTACACAGGGGGGTGGCTGTCGGCCATTTTGCTGTGGATCCAGATAATTCACATATATTCATGTATATAGTCATGGGATAACCCTCATTACACAATTCCTAGTCTACAAAACCAGGAGAAAACTTATCAAAATAAATCTTAACTTCTGACCAAGGCAGAAGACCTACTACGGGGTATTAACAGAGTCAGGACTGTCAATCACTGCCTGGTCTCAATGTTTGTGTTATAAATTCCAACTCTGGTGGCATGAACTTAGGGTAAAAATCACTGTAAGCCGAGCGAGTCCAAAAAATACAAACCTGGAGTGAAATATATTTGGGGCTGAGATGACGTTACCAATGTCTGAGATGGGTTTTTCTTTCTTCTCCTCCTCCCCCCGCCTTCCTTTTGAAAGGCTATGCTTCTATTCGATTATTTCCATAGCCAAAAGACACAGCTACTGTCTGGCTGGATTTGCTGCTTTTCTCTTGAATTAAAATAAATAAATAAGAGAAAAGTCTAACTGTTTTAAACAAAATACATCAGAATTTTTTCTTTTTTTTCCTGCCCACTGAACACATTCTATACATTCCGATAGGACTCTGGGCCACTTAATATATGATATGTACTTGTATGTGCATATCCCATGTACATGACAAGATGGGCTTCTCACCGTAAGACCATCCGTGGGTGCCGTGGGTGCACAGGTGGGTGGGGAGTTAGCAGCCTGCTACCCTTGACTGGCAGCCTCTTCAATGTCAGTTCTGCTGTCCACAGACTCCTATCCCAACTGCTTCATCCTCTTCCTTCCCGATCCATAAAAGCACCGTCATCTTCCCTTAGCACTCCAGGGAGTTTAGATCACAGGACTCATTCTCCTCACTTGACAGGTAAAAATGGGAGGGCTTGAAAAATTAAATCGCCATCACATTTGCAAAGCCATACAACCAATGAATGGCCAACTTCATGCTAGGAAGCCCTGAATTTGGGGACTGCACACTGTGTGTGTCAGAGACACTACCAGCACTTTTCTGACACAGCCAAGGGGTCACTCAAGGTCGCCCCACTTGCCGTTGAAATAAAACTTGAAGGAAAGACATTTCACACGCAGGAGTCAAGCTCCTTTAGGCAACTGCAGATTCGTGTGCAGGGCAGGGGAGTGGAGGGTGGGCAGTCCTTACAGCTTACCCACCGTCTCTGACCTTGTCTTTGCTAGTTTCTCGGGACTTGTTGAGATTTGCCTTTTGCGGGAGCGTCATTCTCTCTCCTTTGCATTGACTCCTATATTCCCCATAATCCATAGGTCCTTGACTTTCCAGCACGGAAAAGGAATTATGCATTGGATTTTGGTTTATCCTGCATCATGATTTTTCATTATTTGTGTGAAGAACAGCTAGCACTTTGGGCCGACCATGTGTCAGGAGATCCGATAGACACTTGACCTAAGTCTTGCCTGATCTTTAACATATGCCTTTGTGATTAGGTGACAGCTCCCACGCAGAACTGAAAAGTAAACCTGTGTTTCATTGATTCGAAAGTCTGTTCTCTCTTCATTAAGCACTACTGCTTCCTGTATTCTCTCTGTATTTTAAAGTGCTGTTTTTCCCAAAGCAGAGCTGATGTCGTTAGCCCAGTGCAGTAACAGGATCCTCTAATCGTGGGATGTGCTGGTGTTCATTGGCATTAATCTTCCCTCCTCCTCTGACCAAGGACAGTGATCTGTTCAGGTTCAAGGTGCCTTCTGTGTCCCCACATGGATGCTTTTCTCTGAGGAAAATGAGTAATCCTCTAAAGAGATTGGTGAAGGCAGACAGTGGCCTCCCTAGATTTTAAGGTTTTTATTACCTACATTACACCAAAGGTCCCCAAAATGTCTTTCAAGCACACAGTTACCTTACAGATAAGACTGTTATAAAATTTAATAGAAATGATCACATGGAACTTAGAGTTGTCTGGAATGAGGAAAAAGACTTATTGTTTATTCAATTTCCCACCGCATCTCAGCTCTTCCATTTCTGGGCAACATCAGTGATGCTATTTGTTCTGTGTGGAAATAGCACTCACGGTGGATTCTATTATAACTAGAGACATGCACGGTGCATAGATTTAATTTGAGTCAGACCACAAAGCAAAACCTAAAGCAACAATCATTTGCCAACCCTCAATCCCTTGAGGGACTGTCAGATGACTAACACTGTTTTGCTATAGTCTGGGAGAGAATGGGGCTATCATTCTGAACAATCCACATAGTGGACCAGAGGTCTTAAGGGAGATTTTCTCTCTCCCTCCTTCCCATTCCTTCCGTTCTTCCTCCCTCCCTTCCTTCATTCTCTCCTCTCTTCCTTTCTTCTTTCCTTCATTCCTTCTTCCTTCCCCTCCTTCTCCTCCTCCACCTCCTCCTCCTCCTCTGTCTCTCTCTCCCTCTCTCTCTCTCACACACACAGTTGGCTCAAGGCTTTTCTGAATTACATGTTTATTTTGTCTTCTTGACTGATATTTCCTCATGTCTGAGTATTGTGCCTCTAGGAAGAAAAGCCTATTTTTTTAAAGGAGAACTTCTCTAAAAGTCTTGCCAAAAATAAAGTGTCTCAAAAGGACATAAAAAGCACATAAAGCTCTTCTTTTGAAGAAGAGAATAATTTTGAAGAATTTTGTTTATAATAATTTCTATTTTCCAACAAGTTTTTTGAAGAAGCAAGAAGGCCTCCATTTGAATAAGATCAGAAAAGACAGAGTCAAATGATGGCTCCCAGGGAAGGTGGGGTCACGGTGAAGGCTTAGGTACTACGGGGCACACGGACATAATTCCTCTACTAGTCTTCCGTCATCAGTTTCCCACACCTGCAGTGATTTGGATCGTGAATTATGAATAGTCACTGCGATGGCTCTGTGTTCACAGACTCGTGTCCTGCACCTGCTCCCCTTCTCTGAGCCAGGCAGGGGTACTGACAGGTGTTAAACACACCGTACTCTGGCCTCTATTGTCTGCAGGGCTCACCTGCCTACTAAGCCTGACACTGCTTCCACTCATTCCTCCGGATCAAGTCGCCTATCTTCATCTCTGAAATGGGATCCTCTCCCTTTCCCCCAGAAGAATTCACTCCATCCTCCCTTGAACACGTCCTGATTCTAGTCTGTCTGTCAATGAGTTATGAACATTTGCCTGTAGATCTGTCTGCTTGGCTAGGTGAGTAAGTTGAGATGAAGCCCATTTCTTATTTACATGGTGTCTTGACCACCCAGCCCAGTGCCTGGCAGTTGGAAGGTGCTCAGGGTTGTGCCTAGTGAATTCCAGGACTTAAGGCTGGTCTTGCTTTAAATGATACCTACATGGCTCCAGAAACTTTGGCTGGCAGTTTCAATCATGGTCACCTCCTAAAGATTTTTCAGACATTTCTCTTTTTCTACTAAACTGAAAAAACTACTTTAAATTACAGAAAATTTCTAGGGCACCAGCATGGCTCAGGAGTTAAGTGTCTGACTCTTGATTTTGGATCAGGTCATGATCTCAGGATTGTGAGATCCAGCTCTGCATCACACTTCGTGCTGATCGTGGAACCTGCTTGAGATTCTCTCCCTCCTTCTCCGTCTGCCCCCCACCCCCCTGCTCATACTTGCTCTCTCTGAAGTAAATAAATAAATAAAATACAGAAAATTTTGGTATGAAATTCTGCATTTCTCATATTGTGGGCACAATACTCTGCAAGTAGTGAGCATTATTAGATAAATGCCAAAAAACATTAGGGTACTTTCTCCCAGTTATGTGGCTAGGGCAAACAGTAAATAAGTCCTTTAGGACTTAAAATAACTCAGACATTTCTCTAAACTTTGCAATGAATTGTCTCATTTGATCCACACAACTATGGGGGAGGGGGAATAAGTACTGTTTTATTCCCAGTTTATAAACATGCAGAGAGAAGGTAAGTTTGCCCACGGTCACACAGTTGTACATGGCGATACCAGGATTTGGAAAGCTCATGCCTTTAACCACCACCCTTAGCAGCCTGGATTAATGGATGCCGAGTAGGCTTAGAAATGCTGCAAGAAGGAATTCCACCTAGGAAGCAATCAAGATCAGAGTGGGGAGGCCACACTAGAAAAGGTAGGAGGAATCGTGTGTTAAATTACATTTTATACGTCTGCGGTCCAAAGGTCTCTCAAGTCCTCTTGTTCATGCCATTACTGCAAATGGCACTTGGTTTCCTCTCATCACTCCTCCATCCATAAAATGGCAATGTTCACAGCATCCTGCTCTCGGTGATGTTGCTTTTTGGAATAAAAAAATGTAACTGTGGAGTGAAAAGCTACTTTGTTTTGCAGTCATTTGGATTTCCGTATCATGAGAATGGATTGGGTTTGGGTTTGTGTCATCTTAAAAACTGATATTCTGGGTTAGGGAATAAAAAGTTCAGATGATTTTAAAAAGACGCTTTTTCGTCATTCTTAAAACCAACTTTACGGATGTGTAGCTAATACACTATTTTATTTGTAGTCACATTTTATCTCTTCCCGCTTGTCTGCAAGTGTTCCTACCTGGTAACATTACCCGCCTCTTATTCCTGTTACTGTGCATCCCTAAAGGAATAAAACACCATTTTGAAAATGGCTCGTGATTGAGATTTTCTAGTCCACCCTCCCTTACTCCGTACTTGAGTGTTTCCCACCTAATTTCATTTCAGAGTTCCATCTGCTCTGTGGTTCAGTACTTTTTCTCTGAAATCATCAAATCCAAGGGAAACTACTTTCCAAAGTTTTAGAAGCAAGCTATTTAAGGAGCACCGACTAATGAGTAATCATATTTATATCAGTGAAATTCTGGTGGTCTGTCCACTGCAAACACTTAGAAAGTGTCATTGTTTTTTTTTTTCCTTGCATTAACATTTTTGTTAAATTGGACATCGTGGCTTGAACTTGACTCCAGGCAATAAGGATATTAAATAGCATAGGAGATGTATCTCTTAAAAGAAGAAGGATCAGAAATTTGGGTCTTGGATATTGTAATGGATTTCATACATCTTGAGTTGGAAATATGAAATCATCTTCAATGGATCTTCTCCCGGCGACATAACTGCTTGTGTTTTCTTCTGCGATTTGCTTTCAGCTTTTGAAAGAACAATCACAGTTACAGAAGGAAAAAAAAATTTCCATTACCAGTAGATCAATACCTTTTTATTTGTTTTTAATTTTTTAAGGATTTTATTTATTTATTTGACAGAGTGTCCGATACGGGGCTCAATCCCAGAACCCAGGGATCACAACCTGAGCTGAAGTCAGATGCTTAATGACTGAGCCACTCAGGCATCCCAGATCGATATATTTTTTTAAGATTTTATTTATTTATTTGACAGAGAGAAATCACAAGTAGGCAGAGAGGCAGGCAGAGAGAGAGAGGAGGAAGCAGGCTCTCTGACAAGCAGAGAGCCTGATGCGGTACTCGATCCCAGGACCCTGAGATCATGACCTGAGCTGAAGGCAGAGGCTTAACCCACTGAGGTTACAGTTGTAGATTTCTACTTGAACGTTTAGCCCTGTCATTTCGTGGTGGATACAATCCCACGCTCAAAGTCGAGTGCAGAACATCTAGTGAATAAGTCAAAGAATATAGGAAAGACTGATTGCTAGAACTTCAAGAGTCCACAGAGCAGTCAGGGGAAAACCCAATCTACGTCAGACTCTAATATTTATTGGGAACATGACACTGATGTGGTCACTTTTGCTTGTTTACTATTGAAATGCAGTTTACTAAAATTTGAAATTACTGAATTCCTTTTGCATGGCTAGTCATGAAAGCGAAAGGGAAAACAGACACTGGAATGAGAAGGCAGTGGGAACACGGAGAAAATAAATTAGAAGAGCAGAAATATATAAACAACATTCTAGAAGCCCTCCTGTCTCTACAATCTCTTATTAAGTCGTGAATTCTTCATTCTTTGACTTTCCAGAAGATGCTGAAATGATGTAAATATCATCTGCATGGTTGGGCCCCAGGAAAAAACAACCAAACCAAAGACAGCCACCTGAGTTCACATACCAACTATCAGGCGTCTGGGACTATCTGAACTTGGTGCAAAAGGGAATCTCTGAGTTTCCTCAAATCTCTGTAAATTAGAGAGAAATGCCTTTTTGCCCTGCACATACATGGAATGAATGCAGACTCACATGGTTTAGTCAGCGGGAGGACTGACTTATGGATTAATTATCCCCTAGAAAGAGCTTTGAGATGACTGTCTGCTCTCACAGATCTGTGATGTCACTGTGAAAATCTGGTGACTTAGACTATATTTTATTAGGGTACTCTCTAGGAGAAAGAGAGGTTAACTCTTGAGACCTATTCTGTGTGGGTCAAATCACGCCACACTTGTTTGAAAACTCCCTCTCTCAGATACAATAGGTTCTCAAAGAGACAGCGGCATGGAGTTCCTTCCAGTAATGAGACAATGGGGATGCTCCGCCTACAGAAGCGAGTTTGGACAAGCTGTTGTGCAAAAGAAACTTTAGGGTTATGGGTTATCCATGGTTAAACTGAAGCCAGTGCAGAAAAACTGTAGGCTGATGATATTTTAATAGAGTAGAAGATTTTCTAATAGGCGGAATGAAGTCTTCTAGTTTAAAACAAAAAGAAAAACAACTTTGAGGATTCTAACTCATTACTCTTCAAGCCTTGGTTATAATGCAAATTGACGTGCACGTTATCAGGACCGCTGAGGCACTGGGTAAGAAACTGAGCTAAATAGGAACCACAGGTATTATTTACTAAAAACACAGCTTGTGTTAGATCTCGTGGTAACAATGCGTATTACCATCGCTCACGTTCAGAAGAATTCCGTGAAGTTTGTATTACTATCCCTATACCACAGATGAGAAAACAGAAGATCAAGAATGTTTCATGAAGTTCCCATTTCTGGTGAAAATTTGAGCAGAGGACAACACCAGTCTAAATCTTTATGCCTACAAAATCTCTATTTTATCCCAATTTTCTTGGACGCTAACAGAACCTGACGCATGAACTGTATCTTTTCCACCAATTAAGCTGTTTTTTTTTTTTAATACCCCCTCCTTATACTATGTCTAAAACCTGCCCATATTCTCTCAGATGTGCTAACAGCCATGTTTAGTTAAGCTTCTGAAAAGTTAAGGCAGGAGCCTCTTCTTAAATCTGCCCTTCCCCCTGGCCATCTGTTTTCTCAGATCCTCTCGCTTGCTGCTTCTCCACCAACAACACTTGGAGGGTCTGGCTTATCTCCTTCTAACCAATCATTCGGTTTTCAACTCAGGAACAACTGTCTTCTCTCTCGCCTTAAGTATTCTTGATTTGCTATCTGTTAATACTTCTTTTCCTCCTTGATTTGACTTTTCCTCCTTGACTCAAGATGGTCTTGACTTCAAGACCATCTTCTGTGAGATGTCCGTCTGGGGACGGTCTTATATTCCTGGGACCAGCCCTCTTCTGACTCAAATCTTGAAGAACTGTAGAATGCAGAAAATGTTAGTTACATCCTCTGAATTTCTATACTTAAAATCGCCTGGGTAAAATGAGGCAGCAAACTGAGGAGTCCCAGGTTTCTAGTTGTCTCATTTGCTGTGGGTGCATAGCATCTCCTCAAAAAAAGTATAAATTCCTTAAGAAAGGGTTATATCTCTAGACACACATATTACTCTAAAACAGGGTTCACAATGGAACTTAAAAAAATATTCTTTTATTTGACTTATTTACTCAACCAGGGCTTATTATTTGATGCAAAAACATCTGTGTTTTTTGGTTGATTGGAATTTTCATAGAAATACCCAGCTGACTTCGATCTTTCCTAAGTAAAAGCCAGTTTAAGTTTGTATTTACGTGACTGATTATATCAAAGGAAGTGACTAATTCCAGACTTTCTTCTAGTGGAAAACAGATTTGTCTCTAATTGGGAGAATCTTCTCTACTTAAGCTTTGTGTTACCCCCAAATCAGCAAACATACAGTAGCTTTGAAAAGAGGACAAAAAAAAAAAAAATCACCAACTATTGAAGACCGGAAAAAAAATTTAAAACAACAGGCACAATTTATTGAGAATTTATTATGTGCTGGGGTCTAACCACCCATTTCACGTATCTCTAAGGTTTAGCTTTCTAGCACATCTGTGTGAACCATCGGTCAGTACCCATGAGTTCGAGGTGTTTAACGTGCAGAAAAAAAACTTCCCAACTTTAAGGAACATTTCTGCTTACAAACTTACATCATGTTTTCCGTGTAGATTTATAAGTGCATATGCAAACTGTAACCTTATTTTTTTAATGGAGTCCGGTTTGTTTGTTTTTTTTCTTTTCTGGTCTATGTAGATACTTCTCAGAGCACAAACAGTGTAAGTGTGCACACACAAATGCACAATAATAAAACGAAGTATTTTTAGTATCTGTGAGCGTACGTATCATTCTCTGAACGTAAGATGCAGAGAAGGGTGGCAACCTTTTCAAAATTTTGCTACATTTTAGATGGAAAGCATGTTTACTGAATCCTGAGGAAGGTTCCTCTGTTACTTGATCTTGACACGATCTGCAGCTCGTGCAGGCTCAAAGTCAATGTGGAAAGAACTGCTGTACAAGAGTGATCACACGTTTACCCTTGACTTTAGATCGCTTGCATGCTCTTTAGCTAGAAATATTGCTGAGGGTTTGCCAAACACGCAAAGGCCGTGGCTTTCACCATTTTGCAAGCAAAGGAAACAGCATTTGAACCTCTTTTGAAAAACTTCTTTTTTTTTTTTTCACATTAAGAGGCGCCACACGAACAGAACGTGCCATAAATAACGTGTGCTAACATTTTCCAAAAACTGGACATCAATTAATGCTAATTTATGAGGAAACTTCTTTGGAAGAGATTAGTCCAGACTCATAACTACTGAAAAGACTCATTAATATAAATGTTAAAGGGAGTTTTTTTAAAGGGAGGGCATTAAGGTAAACGCATATCATTACATTGAAAGCTCATAATTTATTGAAAATTCAGTGGAAAGGAAACTTTACACTGTATGTTTCCAAAGGTAATGTTTTAGCACATTAATCAAGAAAATAAAGTAAGGTTGAGGATGTGACCTTAAGAAACACATGCCATGAAAATCCAGCGTAACGATACCTAACGTTTATTGAATAAGTACTACGTGCATCATTAGGCGTACACTATCCTGTTTATTTTTTTCCAAACAATACTATGGTGTAGGTCATATTATTTTTGCCATTTTACAATGAAGAAAAACTGAAAACCAGGCAGATTATGTCAGGTGCCATAAGTCATAAAACTAACAACTGGGAAAACTCGGATTCAGAACCCCATTTCTTAAACCACACACAATACTACATTCTACAGCCATTGACGATTGTCAGATAGATGTACGGACAAATTTAGGTAAACTTATGTAATGCTTTATGCTCCAGGATCTTTAAAAATCAAATAAATCATTTTTCCATGAGTTAAACTACACATTTCTACACATACACAAATTAATTCAACTATGATGGTCCTAAGTAATTTCTTTGCTAAAATAAAAATGAAAAAAAGTTTATATTTATTTGGTTTCTTTAGGGAGTGTGTGTGTGTGTGTGTGTGTGTGCACACAGATGTGAGTATATTTTGGTAGAGAAAAGATGGGGCATTGGGGAGAATGAGAGAAAGCAAGATTTATCCACAATCTTAAGATTGGTTATTTATTGCCCAATAAATGATAGATTTCTGGTAGATTTATTTGACTTTAATGTGCATATTTCTTCTACAACCTGCAATCGACCCTATAATTGGACAAAGAGTCTAGCAAAATATGGATTTTCATTATCTTAGTAGGCAGTAAAATGTATGGATCCTTCTAGAACAATGGTTCTAAAACTGGATCATGCTTCAGAATCATCTGGAAGACTTGTCTAAGCAGAGGCTTCCAGGCTCTTATTTCTGCTTTTATAGGTCTAGAGTGAGACTTGTGAATTTGCATTTCTGACAAGTTCCGGAGACTTGTTGTTGGTGCTACTCTAGGGACCCTACTTTGAGAACCACTGCACTAGAATGGGCACTATTAATGAAATATACATAAGCGCCTAATGTACTTTAGTGATATAGTCAAATATTCAGTAAACAAATAGTGTAGTTTTTTGTTAGATCAATGAACAAAATATATATTAAGTAGTTACTGATAGACTTATAATTGTTACATTCAGTTCACAGAACAAACTAAAAGATTAAAATCCCAAAATAATTTGCTATGAATTTTGAATAACTTCATACTTTCTAAGTCTTTTTGTAGCTACCAGCAATCTACTCAGGCACTCGATGTAACTTGAGGTTAAAATGAAAGAAAAAAGAGGAACTCATAGGGCCATTCCTT
The DNA here is from genome assembly GCF_922984935.1 of Meles meles. Classification (NCBI taxonomy): domain Eukaryota; kingdom Metazoa; phylum Chordata; class Mammalia; order Carnivora; family Mustelidae; genus Meles; species Meles meles. Next base: position 54,950,404 of record NC_060083.1, read on the forward strand.
CCTGAATTCTCCATAGGAACTGAAAAGCTTTCAACCTGAATAAGTTGAAAGAGAGAATCTCATTAGAAATGGACCACACTCGGTACACAGAATTAAAGGAGTTATATTTGGATGGTTAAGTATTTAGAGCTCATCAGTGAAAAGACAAGGCTCGGCTACCAGGATAAACAAAGAGAATTCCCCAAGGAAATAAGAAGGAAAATTAGGGATGAAGTTAAGAGGAATCAAAGATGTCACTTTCAATTGTGAAAGTAAAATCCTGTCTATGTTTTCCCAGTAATTCGCGTTAAGAAAAACCTCTCCTCATGAATCTCTTCAGGGGTAGGCGGCTGTTGGCAAAATCGAGTATGAAATACTTCCAAAGTTTACTTAACATGGGTTTCTAAAAAACAAACAAACAAGGACGACAACCAACCTCCCCACCCCAGACCCGTGTTCCCGATTCTATGGGAAACATTTGTGTATCAGTCCTGAAGCGTCCTCTGTAACTGAAGGAAGAAGTATGAGTTTAACTTGCAAAATTCACTACATGAACCTGTGTGAAATGTTTCAATTATTTCTATAATAACATTTAACATGTTCCAGATACAGCGCATTAAGCGCACAGCCAAGAAATGTTCCCAGCCTATGCTGTTTTTCATTTGGGTGTATTGTAAGTGTATGAAACACATGTTAGGAATATATTTCATATTCTGCATTTGTAAAATATCAAATTTATATCAGCAGAAACCACAAGGCAGCACAGGAGCTGCCCCCAGAGCAAGGCCATTTTGCAATCAAACTTTTAACACCACATTATCATTTTAAAGAACAAATCTCCTGGTTGAAATGAAGAAAATGATTTTCACAACTCATGGAAATTTTCTTTATGTATTTATTACACAGGATTCAAAACACACACTCAATAAGAATTAGTCTCAAGTTTCTATTTTTTTTTTTGGAATATGTGCCATACTCCAAGTACATATGACAAATAAAATTAATTCAGCTTGGCTATCTTATTCTATTTTACAGCAGAGATAAAACTTTGTGAGATGTTTGAAGTTTATGCTGGGGTGTTCAGATTTTTCTGTGCTAAAAAGTCTTCTTATAAGCTAGATAAGTTTATTTGGAAACTCCTTTGGTATGATAGTTAAAGACACGAAATGTTGCTAGTTTTCTGAGAAATTCACTTATGCCGCAGAATTTACCTTGCATCCCCAAATATTAGGCTTTTCTCCCCATCTTATTTTGTAATTATAAATATTATGCTAACAGCTATATTTTATTATAATTATAGATGACATGGATTCGGGTAGGACCAGCGTGGTATGCCTTATATTGAATTATTTTCTAATATAAGTACTTTTGTGCCTGGTTCCACTATCATCATGGTCACATTTACAGATCCTAAATTACATACTCACTTCCTAGACCTGGCAGGTCCTGGTCAGTTTAGGATATGCTTGAGATAAGCTGATGTCCAAAATAGAACCTGAAATATCAGTGTAGAGTTCATACTCCACTGGTCAGTATACAGTCATGGATCGTACCTTGGGGTTTTTCTCCCATTAAAGGAAAATATTTGATCAGTGTGTCTCTTGGGCTCCCACACAGAGCAGGCAAGTTACTTAATTGCTCTGTCCTCAGTTTTCTCATTGGGCAAATAGGGAGAATAGTAACACCTACCTCATCAATTTTTTGTGAGGACTTATTGAATTCATACCTGTAACATACTGAAAATAGCTTATAGCACAGAGCAAATGCTACAGGGGTGTGATAAGTACTATTATCCATCACCAATAATACTGTGTTCGCCATGCCTCCCTAAAAGGCATATGCATTTAATAAATGAAGAGTAGATTAATAAATAAAATAATGATGCCTTGCCTTGGATTCCTCCCCACACTTTTTTTTTTTTGGACCTCTCTAATAAGTTATACCGTGTTTCATATTAAATTAAAATGTTTGTTCTCATATTATGTTCCCCCTACCTTACTTGGGCAGGGAGTGTGTACCTTATTCCTATTTCTAGTGCCTCAGTGACAAGGACCATGGCTGGAACACAGGATATATCTATTATGAGCATGTGTGGAATGAATTAACAGCAACAGAAAAGCCCAGATAAATATGAGAGACTTTGCCTCTCAATCATTAATTTTTTTTAATTTATTTTCATTCCGTATTTCTAGAGCAACTAGTCTGTGCATGACATTTTGCTGTGCATGATACAAAAATGCATCAGGGTCCCTTACTTCAAGAAAATTATAAATTAATAGGGAAGGCAAAATAACACAAAATGCTTCTACCTGGGTAATATCTGACTCACAAAAGAGTATTATATGAAATGCTAAGAAATTCCACCAGAAGAAGACATCATTCCCAGCATCACAGAGTGCCAGAAAGGCATCACGACCTTGTACTAAGTTATCTCCTGCCTTATAGCAAACAACGGCCTGGCTCCATTTCCCCCCGCTGGATTGGTTAAATTGACATTTGTTTGTTTGATGATGAATTAAATTTGTGGCTATTTCTACCCCGACTCACTAAACCACCTGTAAATTCAATCAAAGTGGTGAAGTGCATTAAACAAAATTCATGGGCTTTTTTGGATTCTTGTAGGCATAGCTCAGATAATAATATCTGTTTGTTGACTTTGGGGCTATATATTAGGAAGCCAAGGAATTGGTGAAACTGCTTAAACTCATCAGTACATGACTATTTAATAAAGTGTTCCCGGCTATCAGTAAGCACGGCTCTCTGTCCCTCGGCAAACAGTGACCACAGGGAAAGCATATTTGATGCTTTAGCCAGGAGCGAGTATAACCAAACTTGATCACTTTCAGTGTCCTGATCAGTTATAAGAGGTAATCGGGCAAGCTTGTGTAGACACAGCATTGGCTCCTATGACCCACTTTGTGCATACGTGTGCACACGTATGTCTGTGTGTTTCCGTGATATTCTCTTCCTCTTTTTACTTGGTAGAAATGGCTTGATCCAAATGTGAGTGAAGCAAGATGTGTTCTATTTCACAAATTTCTAATCAGAGTGGAGGACCCAGGAGCCTTGTGCCAGCCTGGGGCCTGAGACATCCTGCAATTCACATTGTCAAGTGTTCCCTGCCCGTAAACAGTTACCTCACGTTACCTCAGAGCGCGAGGCCATGTTTGCACGTGAGAGCCGCCAGCCACAGTATGGCTTAGCTGAGACTCTGACTTCTGGAAGTCATTTTCGACCACGTGCACGTTTCAATAAATCTGCAAAATAACTTAACCAAGGAGACCCTGGGTGATTTTTCTTCTTTCGTTTTTCTCCCCACCCCCCGCCCCTGCCCAACTGAGCTGTAAAACTAAGTCCCCTTTATCACAAAAGTCTCTGCTGTGTAATCCAATGGGCTTTCAGGGTTGGCTTTCACATGGGTTTGTCTCTTCCTGTGCCGCTACATTGTATCAGCTGCTCTGCATGTGGGCCTGATGGGGACCGCTGAGGAGGGAGAGGTGGTGGTTGTATTTGTGGGCTACGTCCTCACAAAAACGTCCGGATCAGGGAGTACCAGTTGAGGCATTCATGGAATTTACTAGATCTATGTAGGTTATTTCATTCGTTTTTTAATTTGGTCTTTGGTCAAGAGAAGAGATAAAAAAATAAAAGATAAACACCTAGAGATCTGACTTGATTATAGTTTCTGTTTCATACCTCCATATAAATAATAATATGGCATTCTATATTCCATTATGTTGACCTAGGTATGCATAATCCTACCGATCGTATCAATCTATACATTAAATACATATAACTATAATAACACTATAGATAGTAATGATACATCTAATACACTATTTCTAATAAAATTCCTGAGTAGCTCTGTGGGCAATGGATACAGTGTTGTCTAAACTAAACAGTTTGTGTGGTTATGATTTTTTGATAAATGCAACTCTCCTAATGTCAAATAAGTGTTTTGCATGTATTTATGTGTGTGTGTGCTACTTTTAATAGAACCAACACATGAGATAATATGGCCAACCCCAGGTCTTAAGGGTCTTAAATGTATTTATTAGGAAGAATTACAATTCAGTCTTTTTTTTTTAAGATTTTAATTATTTACTTGACAAAGACAGACATAGCAAGAGAGGGTATACAAGCAGGGGGAGAGGGAGAGGGAGAAGCAGACTTCCCGCAGAGCAGGGAGCCTGATGAAGGGCTCTATCCCAGGACCCTGGGATCATGACCTGAGCCAAAGGCAGGCGCTTAATGACTGAGCCACCCAGACACTCCACAATTCAGTCTTACAAAAAGCTTTGATTTCACTTTCCCAGAATGATCCTTCCCCTTAGATCAGCCTTCTTTGGCGTATGCAATATGAGTTAGATCTACTGGTCTGAAAGAACCTGGATTTTAATCCTTAGCCATATGGCTAACCCTGCTGGGTGACTGGACAAGTCCTTGCATCTTTTTGGGTCTTGCTATCATTCCATAAAATGGAGAACATCTTACTTGTATTAATTCCTCATGATTTGGGGCTTGGTTAAATAAAATAATATATTTTGAAAATGTTAATGATATCATCCCTAAAAAGATACTGCTAACACTATTGAAATTATAATTTAGTGATCATGATTATTTTCCTTTTCATGTTCTTCTTGGGTTTTCTTCCTCCTTTGCACATCTTGACTTATAGTTCTCTGGCTATTTCTGCTGGTGTTGGAAGCTCAAGTTGGCAGAGTTTTCTGTAACAAGCTAAATGGTTAATATTCTGGGCTTCGTAAGTACCTGGTCTCCGTTGCAAACACTCAGTTCTGTCATTACAGCATGGAAGCAGTCACAGGTAATTGTAGGCAAATGGGCATGACTGTGTTCCAGTAAAACCTATGAATGCCGAAATATTCATTTCATATAATTTTCACATGTTCTGAAATATCATTCATCTTTGCATGTTGGTTTCGTTTGTTTATTTGTTTTTGTTTTTGTTTTATTTGAAAACAAAGAAGATACCATTCTTAACTTATGGTCCTACAAAACAGGTTGTCTGAGCCAGATTCCTCCTGGGGGCCAAAGTTTGCTGACTCCTGCTCCAAGCAAAGAGCTAACCTCATGACCATTTTCCAGACAAAAAGGGCAGTTCTTAGCTTAGAGGAAGGGGTACTGGTAGTTGGAGGTCACCCCAAATCCCAGGTTGTACCTCTAGCTCAAATTCCAGGGAGAAAAACTAAATAACATGTGATAAAAATATAATCCATAATGTGTATTTCTTTCAAACCACTCATCCTGGGGCAATCCAAGGACAAATGGCTGGTTTTCAATTCCTTTACCTTTAGTTCGCAACAACAGGACAACCCTTCATCAGTGATCTTAGAATGTTATAAAGCAAAATGTAAGCTAGAAATCACTTAGATCCTCTCTTTTTCTAGAGGAGGGAACTGCTGTCCCACCAAAGTAGAATAGTTTGTTCAAAATCCATGCAGGGCAAGACTAGAACTCGTATGACCCAAGAGGGGGCACTTTTCACTACACAATTCTGTTTTGCTCTAATTGCTCCTGGAAGCTCACCCCAGACAAAAACAGAACCAAAGTCACAAACTCTTGGACCCTTCGGTAATTCTAGGTGAAGATGCTGATTCAGTCATTTCTGTCCCGTTTTAGAACTACATGGCAGAAGGGAGGGTTTTGAATAAATGCCAGTGACCTGCTCAATATCCCCAGTTTTCAGGTAAAGTTTTAGGACAGGCAACTGTGGGGGCCAGCTCCTGAAAGGGAAGGTTGTCTCTGTTTAAATCACATCTTCTTTTCATGGGCTACTAAAAATCTTTAGGGTATTAGCCCTCAAAAGACTTGCGCCAGCAGACACAGCACCACTGAGAGTTTCGTTTTGATTTGGCTGGGGATCCACCCCCAGCAACCTTCCCAGTCAAACCCACCACCCGGTCTCTGGGAGAGTTCACCGCTGCCCCATCACCTAAGGCCACATTTAAAATCCTGCAGTTTTTCATTCTCATGCAAACAGACACCAGAATGGAAAGGTGGTGCATATATTATCCACATCTGTCTGCTACAAATTCTGCTCAGTTTCATGCTTTTAGGACAAATTCCAGGCAAAGGGCCACTGGGAGAGGCTCCATTTCTCAGTACCCCATGCCCAGCTCTGTCAGTGAGGCGGCAGAATAATTTCTTTCATAAGGTCTGTCCCAGCCAAAAACAACATACCCGTGCCCCGTGGCATGGGATCTCCGAAGGGAAGGGACTGTGTTCTGAATTACACTCCGAGGGGAGCTGACCTGAGATCAGATGCCTTAAGACCTGGAAAGCAGCAAGACAGGAATATATCAAAGATGGACTTTATCATTTGGTATGGTTGGAAAATCAATTTTCTATATATGGAACCGTGGCATGGATAAAATCCTCCTCTCTTATACTCCTCTTTCCTTCTCCCCCGGTGTACGTGAGAAGGACCGCATTCGGAGCTGGGTAGCAACACTCAAGAAACAAGCATCTCCAAGTTGGAGCCAATCATTTAAAGTGATGGAAAAACAAGCCTTCTTTTAAAAAGACATGGAAAGATGTCATTTATATGCACAGATTAAATTAGCAAAAAATATAGGCCCATTCAAGGTCCCTGCTATGCTTCTTTACGTATCTAATGGAAAAATGGCTCCTGATCCAGGATTTTATTATTATTGTTATTATTTGAAATGCCACCTTAGAAAAAAAATTTCCATTCGATACCCACCTTACTAGGAGAGGCTCAGTACAAAAATAAATAGTCGAAAATGTGCTGTGACTAAAATAGCGTTAGCCAAATTAATGCTAAATTTCCATCTGGACTTCAACATGCTACCACCCAGAAATATTTTCTGGATCTCCTTTCTATAGGAAGGAGATCTACTCCTTTCTAGCTCTTTTTTTTTGTTGTTCTTTTCTTTTCTTTGTTTTGTTTTGTTTTCTTTTCTTTTGAGATTCTTTCCATTTGACTTTCTATGGTAATAGGGTTGGGCAGTTGGTATAAGGCAAATTATTTTATCACCGCCTTAGGCTTACCGCCCATCTCTAGGAGGTAGGTGGTATCATGGGATTCCATTGGGAGAGGGAGCCTCTAATGGTGGTCTTCCTCCCCACCCCTTGGCTGCTGGGCATTTCAGCAGGTTTATTTTTGGCTATGACATAAGGAGGCAGGCAGAGTCTCTGACAGTGGGGCACACTGTCCCTGCATCTCTTTATCATGCCTTGCTATAACCTTGGCTCTACAACTTTTAATGAGTAAAGGAATAAACAAACGTGGCACCAAGCAAAGCCTCAACCAGAACAGCTAGACTAACAAGGTAGTGAAATAGTAGAATAGTTCCCATAATTAAAAATATTCTTATTATTGACAGTTCCAAAAACTTCCTTGGTACATTGGACAAGTCACACCCACAGTCTGACCCTCTCAGAAATGAAGTAAATTCTTACCTTGGTTGGGGGAGGGGCGGGGGGAAGAGATCAAAACAGATTCGAAATCCTAAAGTCTCGGCTCCCTTCCAAGTTTCATTATTAACTCACTCTATGACCTTGGACACGTCATACAACTCTCTGGGTCTCTAGATCCTTCTTTTAAAAAATGGGACTAATAGCAGCTGTACTGCCAACCTCTTGGTAGTATCTAAGCAGATTCTTGGAGAGTTGCAAATGGCCTTTGGAAGCACTAAAAATGTGCCCTAACAGCACTTTTTATTTTTTCTTGCCAGGAAGATCAGCACAAATTATTTTATAGCTTAAAGAAATTGTTATTTGAAAATTCAAATTAAAATTTATCGGGCATCTCTTCTATCCTTGGCCCTTCATAAATATTGTCTTCAACCCTCACGAAATCCTTGGAGGTTAGGTGTCTTTATTCTAATGTGACAAGAGAATAATCAAATCTCAGAGCTGAAATGACCTGTTTAAGATGGCACACTCTCCATAGTAGAAGTGCTCTGAGCTCCCAGAACTGGCTGACCCCAAGAAGTGGGAGCCAGTCATCCACTACACAGTTTAGAGACCTATTGCTGGGACCAAAGATTCTTGTTTCCATTCATTTTAGGTCAACTTAATAGTTTTGGGCAAAGCACATCAGAACAGAGTTTTTTTGGGGTTTTTTTTTTTTTTTCGTTTGTTTTTGTTTTAGTTTTTAGGGCAGAGGTAATGCTTAGTGGTACTATTTGGAACCAGAGGTCTCAGGGTCTATGGTCCTGCCCACTGTGGCCCTTCAGTGATTTCCACACAGTCTGTGTACAGAAAAATGAGTGTCTGTGGGCTGTGTGTGTTATTGTTAGTAAATAAAGAAATTAAGGTGTTAAAGGTATAATTATCTTTTCTACTTGTATTTTTTAAATTTATTAGCAATAACTACTGTCACTTTCTTACACCTACTAAATACCAGGTTGTATATGAGATCTTGAGGGGCCAAAGCAAACATGGTCCCAGCCTCAAGATTTGAAAGTCCACGTGGTGCACAGAGTTAGGAGGTCTATTGGCTACTGGGAAAGCAGGTGGTAGTTCTAGTCTAGGATCATGGTGAAGAATTTGGGAAGAAGTAGATAGCTGTGACAGGTATTTAAAAGGTAAAAACCAGTAAGTCTTGATTATGGACTCAGTCCATTTGAGTAGGGACACGGCAGGGAGAAAGGTCTCAAGGATGACTTGCAAGTGAGAAAATAAACTCTGAAGTATGGTGACATTTCCCTTATCATTGAGTAGTAATGAGGATTAGGGAAAATGTGATTACATATAGGGGAATTCCATGTAGGCATTCGATAAATGCTAGATTGCATCTTCCATGGATCATTCATGATTGACAAACCAACCAACAAATCTTCCTTTTTATCTCAGAATGTAAGTCACATGTGCAGGTGCTGGAGTATAACTTGTTTCTTTTATTTAAAATTTTTTTTATTTACTTGAGAGAGAGAGAGAGAGCATGAATGGAGGGGAGGAGCAGAGGGAGAGGAAGAGGAAGAAGCAGCTTCCCTGCTGAGCTGGGAGCACAAGAGGCTGGAACCCAAGACCCTGAGATCATGACCTGAGCCAAAACCAAACGCTTAACCAACTGAACCACCCAGGCAACTCTAACTTGTTTCTTATTCAGGAAGACATATTGGGAGGAAGAAATCCAAAAATACACTACCTCTTTATAGGCTCCAGAACCTTCTTTTCACCTTGGTATAGCAATCTGCCCTCTACTTTTTCCTCCTAAAGCTACAATAGCAGGAGCAGAAATAACCAGGTTGAGTTTTCCTCTCTTGCCCTTCCCTCTGGTCAAAGTTCAGTCAATAGTGCTAATGAGCAGTGAAATGGCCAAGAGGTCATGGAAGAAAGGAGAAGGGAAAGAAAGGGAGCAGAAGTCAAATACTATATGTTTTAGTGCTCATCTAAGATTTACATTATGCTTATCTTCATAAGGATTTGAAATAAAGTTTGTAAAAAAAAAAAACGAAGTGTCTCTCATAGTGTATAACAGATTCTTGTTGAACACATCAAATTCCTCTCAGTATCAGTTTTTACTAATATCACCACATTCATGATTATCATCAGGTAAGCATCTTAGTGACTTGGGTTGCTATAGGAGATTTGTGGAGCAGGAGATCATTTTAGGGGTGTGAGACTTCATCAGAAAATATACTTTAAAACTCTTTACTTCTGGGTCCAAGTCAGGATAACGGAGGAGACCTTCCTAGTCCTCATGACAAACAATGGAGGGAGATGGGATAAATAGGTAGACTAACTAAATGGCACGTAAAGGGACGCATTAAGTCAGTAAGCTCTGAAAATTAAATCACACTGCAATTTATTAGTCTCTAAAAGACTTCCCTCTAAATGAAAAATAATAGGAAACATCGAACTAAAATAAATGTTATTAATCTGAACTCTGATGATTAAGGCGTTAGTCATACTTTCGGCTATAAGTGTTTGGAATAAATGACTGATATTAAAGACAGATATGAAATAAAGAACCAAACTAGAGTTTAAGGTTTACAGCAATATTCTATAAGTCATATTTTTCCTCCTTCCACTCTCTTATTTTACTGTATCTTTGGTACTTGCTTCAGTTTCTAGCTTTATCACATCATCAGTTCCCTTCAGTGAGAAAGCAAGAGTTAACGTGGCAAAATGAAGTCTGAATTCTTTCTCATTTGGACAAATGCTTACTGTCGGATGCACATTAGTGAGGCTTGGCCTGCTTAGGGTAGAACGACTTATTTTTTACACTTCCAGGTCAGTTTCAAGAATAATTTAGGTGAATTATTAGGTTTAGAAAGAAATAGGATTTTTCATTACAGAAGTTAAGTTAAATAAGAAAGTCCCTTTTCTGGTACCGACTGAACACATTGCTCTAAGGGACTTGTGTTGAAATAGGGCTCAGAGTTATGGGTAGAAGAATCTTTCTCATCCAGCATCGTGGGTCCAGCAGAGCCACAGGGTGGGGATGTGAGTCTGCAGATAAGCCTCTGCTGGTCTGAACACCCATAAAGGAACATTCAGTGGTTGGTACACTGGATCCTGAAACCACAAACCAAGGGAGTCTGTCCAAAGCTCCTTTACCAGGTTTAAATTGTGTGGATGTGTGTGCTACCTTTTCATCCATCTCCTCAGGTTACAAGCAGGCACAAAACTGACATTTATGTTCCTGTAAAGACGTCTTATTATCACTAGGTTGGTATCAGCCAACTGTCGGAAAGCGAAATGCACCTTCGGCACTACCTAACTAACGCCTCCTTTTAAAACGATGTGTCATCTTTGGTATTTCCTTTGGCCCCAGTGAAATAAATGACAACTGAATCATTCAGCTAGCTGGCTTCCATATCAATTCACCTACTTCTCAGGAAATCAAAGTAAAAGGTATAAGATAATTAAAAGGCCGAGGTGTCGTTTTTCCTTAACAAGGACGACTAAGCCCCGGCACTGCTGTATTCCTCCGGGGTCAACTCTGCCGTGGTTTCTACTATTCACCCAGATTTGCAGTTTTCAAAACGTATTAGGATATATCCAACGTCTCTTTCTACAAGTAAAATGCTGCTGCACAGGGGAAAAAAAAAATAAGAGTTTTACAAGGTTTCAGATACCTTTCCATTACATTGCAATATACAATGTGACATTTTTATACAATTTTCACTTATTCCTGGTTCTGAGTGAGGGTGTTGACGCTCTCTTAAAATTCCAATGCCAGAACTATACCAGGAAGAGCATTTCAATCCACATTGCCTGCCCAGCACTAAATATGCTATACTCGGGCTTCTGTCAAAGGAAATTTTCCAGAACCTTCCACATCACAGATTCTTTGGATCAAGGGGACAAGAACAAGTTTCAGGGGTAAATTGGTCCATATCCATGAGTCGAAGGCAGATTATATGCTTGGTAGATAAAAGACTGAATTCTTCACACACACACACACACACACACACACACACACACACAAAATGTGTCCTGGTAACAAGCCTAGCATTAACATGATTAAGATACAGGAACATTACTTATTTTTAAAGTTGTAAACAACAACAAATAGTTTATTTTTCCTGTTTGAATAATCCTTTAAATAACAGTCTTTCTCCTTTTCCTGTCCAAATACTCATGGCCCTATTAGTTCCCCACCTGAGTTCGGTTTTAATCCTTTCTTTCAGAGCTTGTTCATGAACGCTGCACTCCCACGTAGACAGAATGAGCCATGCATATGTACCTTGGTTTGGGGGGGGGGGGGGAGGGTGGATAATGCATAATGGGTATGCAATCATTTAAATTGTTGATTTTGTCAACATATCAAAATTTTGAAATAACTTAGTAATTTCAAATGCTTGTGAGTGTATTAAAGTTTAAAATTATTTATACGACTGGTTTATCATATAAGCAACCCATGACTGGTTAATTTTGTGCCTGTCCTTTTGGTGTCATTTAAGGAAGCTTCTACCTCAAGTATTACGTGTCCTAAAGCCTCTTTATAACAGAAATGCACTGATTTGTGATAATTCAAGAATGACGTATGTGATTCTTGGACATAAAAGAAGTCATTAAATCATTTTAAGACCTAGCTCATAAGGAAATCAGCAAATTTTAGAGTAAATTTCAAGAGGTGAGAAAGCCCACACTGTAAGCTTCCAGTAATACATATCTTGTGTTACACACAAAAAACATTTTAAAAATATATTTTATGGTTATTATTAGTGTAATATTGGCTTTTAGGAATTTTTTCAGCATTTAGTATCTTTGCAACTTAGTTTAAATATCATATGTAGAAAGGTTGAAGGAAGAAAAGTTTTCTTTAATTATGCAACTTAAACACACAAGTTCATATGAGTCATGCTCTTATATGTACTTTCACTGATTCTCTGAAAACCAAAAACAAAATGAAAATATAGTTGGCCCTTAAACTAAGCAGGGGTTAGCGACGTTGACACCCTCTCCACCCCGGAAAGTTGAAAATCCATGTATAGTTCTGAATCCCCCAAAACTTAACTCCTAATTTCCTACTGTTGACCAGAAGACTTACTGATAAATAAACAATTAATTAACACTTATTTTATGTGTTATATGTTTGCTATACCATATTCTTACATAAAGTAATCTAGGGAAAAGAAATGTTATTAGGAAAATTGTAAGGAAGGGGTACCTGGGGGGTACAATTGGTTAAGCATCCAACTCTTGATTTTGGTTCAGGTTGTGATTTCAGGGTCGTGAGATTGAGCCCCACATCAGGCTCCACACTGGACATGGAGCCTGCTTGAGGTTTTCTCTCTCCCTCTGCCTTTCCCCTCTCTCTCCTTCTCTTAAAAAGAAAGAAGGAAAGAAAGAAAGAAAAGGAAAGGAAAGAAAAAAGATTATCATAATGAAAATACATTTACAGTACTCTCCTTTATTTATTTATTTTTAAAGATTTTATTTATTTACCTATTTGAGAGAGCACAAGAGAGAACATGAGAGATGGAAGGGCAGAGGGAGAACCAGGCACCTCGCTGAGCAGGGAGCAGAACCAGGCACCTCGCTGAGTAGGGAGCCCGATGCGGGACTCAATCCCAGGGCTCTAGGATCATGACCTGAGTCAAAGGCAGTCAGTCACTTAACCAACTGAGCCACCCAGGCGCCCCTATAGTACTCTCCTGTATTTATTCCAAAAAACTTGCTTATAAAGTGGTCCTGTGCAGTTCAAACATGTGTTGTTCAAGTGTCAACTGTGATTGCTTTATGGGCAGATTCTGTCTACATTTATTTCTAAAATTTTTTACTTAAATTTAATTAATTAACATTATTAAGATTAACATTAGTTAATTAATGTGTTATTAGTTTCAGAGGTAGAGCTCAGTGATTCGTCAATTGTATATAACCCATGGATTCTATCTTTAAAAGTAGGAGAAAGGGGAAGCTTATTAACTTTTTGATACCTGATTTGCATATCCTGTAGTCATTTTCCTACAACAAAGCATTAAAATTCCTATTCCAATCAGTGATGTTCTTGCTTTAATGCTTTATTCTATGTTGCTTTACTCTTAGCAACCACATTCCATATCCATGCAATACAGCAGGTACCTTTTGAAAGAGGTGGAGGGTAGGAGATGATTTTAATTGGAAGAGGAAAGGTGGTTTCAATTTAATGAATCAGCTTCATTTTTGCACTATTTCCCCTTCTCAAAATTGACATTCAAAATTGAGTTCGGTTTTAGCCACACACTTGTCTTCTACTCTTTCCTTCACACCTGCTGTGAAGTAGATAAAGGTGTGAGAAACGTGAGCCCATTCCAGTCATGCAGTTTTAAAAAATGGTCACGGTAATAGATGTCAAACAGAGTTGCGGTTGTAAGAAAGAAAAATATGACTGCTTTAATTTTAATATTTGAGCTTTGGCAATATATTTGGCTGTTGTATACTCCTCTTGTCCATATTTTCTTTGAGTATTTGACTCTGTGAAGAAAACAATACATTTCCACACTATTTTAAGTTTTAAGAGCCATTAGTGTATTTACACATAATGTTTGGGGTGGGGGAGTTATTAGTATCTAGTCAGTTTAGTTTGAGCATTTAAATATCAAATATATTTATATATGTTATATATAAATATAATATATAAGTATATATATTTAGTTATTTGGAAGTAATCTTTAAAATGATCTGCAGAGTAAGTAAATTTAGTAAAATGTTCACAGTCTCATTTTTGTTTTATTTTGCTTTTTATTTTGTTTTATTTCACTTTATTTCATTTTACCTTATTTTATTTTATTTTATTTTATTATTTTATTTTAGGGGACAGAATATAGAGTAAAAAATAACCCAGTGTGATTATTATTTACCCACAATAAACTAAAAAGCTTTGGAGGAAAGTGACATACTCAGCCTCAAATCTAATTCTGATTGCAAGATTATTTCTGCAAGAGAAGTATAGAAAAAAAATACATGCTGCAACATGTAGAAATCTTTCTTCCCCTGTAGGCGAGGTTTAGGAGCTCCGTGGCCACTGTTTATCCGGAAAAAGGTGACAGGAGTGTTCCTCTATACCATGACACTGTTTCACACTTTTGTTACCTGTTTAGAATCTGCCTGTCAAACTGACTCCTCACATGCAGAATTTTAATTTTCACATTTTGCTCTATCTTTCCAACCCTGAGCACTGTTAGAAAGAAAGGGAATCCCAAGATCACAGCAGGTGTCTTCAAAGTGGGGTGTGGTAGTGAGCAGCCCAATCCCCTGAGTATAGAAGGAAAACAGAACTTGTCTTCATGCCTACATTTTATTTGCAAATGAAGACATTAATGTTTGTTAATACTTAATAAACAGCTGTATATGGGTGTCTCCCCATATCATGTGTCATCTAGGGTTATAAAACCATATTTATGGTCACGTGTCATGTGCAGTCCGAAAGGGGCCAAAGACAAGGGTGTGTGTTCCACAGTGCAAAAGTGTCATCGTCCTCTGACTTTCCGATAATCGCAAGGCATTTTGAAAATATACAGTTTAAATATATTTAAATAGATGGACCGGCAGATTGCAATGACTGCTTTTAACCACCCCAAGACTCGTAAAGTGGACATATGGCCTGGATGGTTTCTACCCAGAAGCCAGATAGACCGTCTTGCTATAAATCCCTCCTCTACCTTTGCCACTTATTAACTGTGTGACTTGAGCACTGGGACAGTTTACGTCTCTGGGCCTCTGTTTCCTTATTCAGAATCAGATAAGGGCATATTCCTCACTGACTGTAGAAGACATTAAATGAGCTGATATCTGTAAATATCTTAGAACAGTGCCTACCACATAAAACAAGATAAGGCCAATTGCCTTCACCTCTACTACAATTACATTTACTGTAGGAATCGATAGAAGAAAAATGTTAGAGATACAAATGCTTTTGCCTGAGAAAAAAGTTTCCATCAGACATTGTATTAATTAGCATTCTCCAGAGAAATAAAGTCAACAGATACATGAGCGTCTGTATATGTGTGTAGACATGCATTCATGTAGACATGTATGTAGACATGTGAGCTTTTGAGGAATTGACTCACATGATAGTGGAGGTGGTAAGTCTGGTTAGACCTGCAGGCTGCAGACCCAGAAAAAAATTGATGTTGCAACTGTCAAGTCTAAAGACAGCCTGGAGGCAGTATTCTTTCTTCCTCTGGGTACCTCAGCCTTTTGCGTTAACAACTTCAATTTTCTGGAAGATGTCTACACACATTATGGAAACTAAGCTGTATTACTCAAAGTCTACTGATTTAAACAGTAACCACAACAACAACAACAAAAATAATTAGCCTTCACAGTAACATCTAGAATGGTGTTTGAACATCTGGACAACACAGTTCAGGCAAAGTTGACACATAAAATTAGCCATCACAGGCATACTACAAGTCAAAAACCAGAAGCTAATCAGAACCAATCTGTTCAGTCATGTACTCATCTGCTCTTCATTCATTTTCAAAGAGAAAATAATCTGCCAGCCTCTTTCGATCAACTGGTCTGTCATTCTAGATTCTGAGGACACAACCATCAACGAAATACATTAGCCCCAGAATCAGAGAGGTTATATTCTGGTGGCGGTAGGTAAACAGTAAACAAATACATAACTTAAAAAATATATACATACCAGTGCTTACGTTGGGTAGGAGGTGACGATTTGCAGAGTAAGGGGAGTAAGGAATGTTGTGGGCAGAGAGGTATGTACTGTCAGTAGGGGCTCAAGGAGCAGAGACATGAAGGAAATGAAGGGAACTACTTGTCGAGACATTATGGGAAAGAGCACCCCAAACAAAGGGCAGAGCAAGGAATGTTCTTGATATGTTCAAGGATCTGCAAGGAATTTTTTGAGCAAAGGAGAGGCATAGTTTAATTTACCTTATGACAGTAGATGACTTTAAGTACTGTGTGGCCAACAGACTCTGGGGATAAAGGGACAATCCCTAGAAGGGCACTTCAATAATATAATGTTGGGGGGGATTGGGGGGGAGGGTGATGATGGCAAGGATCAGAATGGCAGCAGTGATGGTGAAGGGATTGCTCAGATTTCAGAAATAGGATGTTTTGAGTTAGAGCCAAAAAGATTTATTGATGAATTAGGTGTGGTTTGTGAAGTAGGAAAGAAGTTACGTTGTCTCCATGGCTTTAAGACTGTACAAAGGGAAGGTTACAGCTCTTATACAAATACGGTAACAAATGAAGGAGAAGCCATGAAGGGGAGGAACATGGAGTTGGGCTGGGACCTGCTCCATCTGAGATGCCCCACAGACAGAGAGGTAGGGGTGTCAAGTCAATGTTTCTAGAACTATCTGGAGTCCAGTAGAAAGGACCAGGTTTGAGATGGAAATTTATAAGCCATCAGTGATTTGATGGAAAGCCATGAGCGTGAATGAGATTAGCTACACATGTATGATGCCTGAGTGGATGATGGATGGCATACTCGATCATTTAGAGAACAGAACGAAACAGCAAAGTAAACACAGGGTCAGAAGGTAAGCTTGGAAGGAAGAGAGAGTTTGCCAAGCATCAGGTAGAGATGGTATGTCAAGGAGGAGGGAATGGCCACCCAAAAAGGAGAGATTGGTCAAGTATTTAAGAATTAGCCAATGGATTTACATCTGTGAAGGTCACTGGTGACCTTGGATAGAGCTATTTCAGTGGGGCCTCACTCAAGGTGAAGGAGGCATTAAAGGGACTGTATAGGAAGCATTTTGGAAGAACTTTGCTATAAAGTAGGACATAGAGGAGGAAAAATAAGTCTCCTTTTACCCTTCTGGGTTCTTGACTGAGACCTTTTGCAATAAAAGATGGATTAACAAGAGAAAAACCAAGGAAGGTTAGTAACATGTAAATCTCTTGAATACATGGAAGATACCCAGGAAACCTGAGTAATCTTCAAAAAATTGGCCCAAGACATTACCTTAAATAACATCTACAACTAAAGACAAAAGAAAGGGGGGGGCGGGGAGTGGGAGGGAGGTCAGAATATGGGAGGTTATCAGCAAAAGCACAGTAAACAATATTGAGGATGTTGTGTTGACTTAATTTTTTTGTCTTCTCCATGGAGAAGTTTCTAGAGATTTAGTCATTCTTCTCTTCCTGGTACAGAGAGAGACACTCTTACAAATGTAAATGTCTTACAAAAGGGTAACTTCAATTTGGTTTTTAGAGCTCCTGTGTCTGCTCTTTCTTAAAAGGAATGAGCCCAAGGTAAAAGGTATGCCAAAGAGATATGTTTGGGCGTGGCAAAATCTTTCCTACAGAACAGAGATATTGAGCTAGTAGAGTCCTGGAATGCTTTTGTTTTGGTTTTTAGATAGAAAACATTACAGAATATTTGTATGCTGTTTGAAACAATGCAAGAGAAGTCCGGGGAAGAAGACACCAATTCAGAAAGAATAGAAACAAGGGGTGCCAGGGCGGCTCAGTCTGTTAAGCATCAGACTCTTGATTTCTGCTCGGATCATGATCTCAGGGTCCTAGGATGGAGCCCTGTGTGGCGGGGGGGGGGGGGGGGGGGGGGGGGGGCAGGGTCCGTCTGAGGATTCTCTCCCTCCCTTTCTCTCCTTTCTCTTTGCCCCTCCCCTCCAGTTCTCATAGACGGAAGCACAGGCTAGCTCTCTCCAGAATAAATAAATCAATCTTGAAAAAAGAAAGAAAGAAAGAACAGAAACAACCGCTGGAACTAGGTCTTAATTTAGGAGAGAAGAGAATGGGAATTGAAGAAGACGCCCCTTTCCATAAAAGCACTGAATCTCTTCTTATTAGCAGGCATGACACTGAGCATGTGTGCACGGATAGAACGGGTCAGAAGTAGCAGTGGATACCATCACTTGCATTTAACAAATACATTATTTGCAGTGTAGCTAATCTCCGTATATCACTGAGAACAAAGAGATTTTATGTATGCTGTTAATACTAAAAGATTTATATGAAAAAAAAAAAGACTCACATTTAAAAAATGTATTTTGAGTGTATTTAATCCTGTCCTTGTCAACAAATACACAAACATGCTGGTATTTGAAATAAATGAAAACATATTGGGGAATAATCCTAAAATGTAGGGTTCTCCCCTGCCCCCACGGGGGTGCCTCAAATTAAAAGCAGCCCAAGGAGGTGCTGAAGGCAAATTAACTTCTTATTACTTGTTACAAGGAAGGAGACAGGGAGAGCGCTGTCAAAGCACTGTGTCCCCGTTGGGTTAGTACAGGGAGCTTTCTTTTTTTCTTTTAATGTTTATTTATTTATTTATTTATTTATTTATTTATTTATTTGTCAGAGAGAGAGAGAAAGGGAGAACACAAGCAGGGAGAGTGGCAGGCAGAGGAAGAAGCACGTGCTCCAAGGAGGAGAGAGCCCCATGCCAGACTTGATCCCAGGAGCCTGGGATCATGACCTGAGTGGAAGGCAGACACTTAACTGACTGAGCCACCCAGGTGACCCGGGAAGCTTTTATTCAGTGTGTTGGGAGCTGGAGAGAAGGAATTTGCAGAGGCATTTCTCGTTCAGTTGTACATCCTTAGCATGTCAACAAGTTAGTGTGTACATCCTATGTTCAAAAAAAAAAAAAAAGGCAGAAAATTCCACCCATAGGAGGAGACCTTAGTATTAAAATAAGCCAAAGGTTAACTTTAGGAGAGCAGAGTAATTTCTCAGCTCCAGTCTGGCTCAAACTGGCTCATGTAAGGGGCTCTCAGGGGAAACACCTAGTTGGGCTTCTCCTGGTTTGGAACTGCTGGTTCTGCAAGACAAAACACATTCCTTATTCCTTGAATAACCTTCTGTTGCATCCTACCTATCAGCATCCTCCTGTCATCCTAGTAGTTTGGGAACCCTGATTGTGGGAAGGGTGTGTATGTGTGTATGTGTGTGTGTGGGAGGGGTGGGGGTGACTGGGGTGGGGCAATGGTTAAAGTTAAGCATTAAGATTTAAAAGTGGATATTTTCAAATTTAAAAGTTAAGAATATGAATTCAGAAATAAGTCTTTAAAGACTTTGAATATTTTCTTATCCAGAATGGTGAGGCATCGGAGAATTTTAAAAAATGGAATGAATGGCTGGATCCATTCCATTTGGGTTTCAAAAGCCTTCTCTGGTGGAGAAAAGTCATGAGGCTTTTATAGTAATAGCAGGTGAGGAGAGAAGAGGAGAGAAAGAGAGAGACAGGAGAGACACAGAGACAGAGAAGGATGATGCGAAATGAAAAGGACCGGAATTGGGGGAGAACAGTAATATCTGTGGGAGAAAAGGACAGACTGAAGAGGACTGAGAGATGGTGTTAGTATTTATTGAGGAAAAACTCTATGGGGTCAGGAAGAGAATAATTCGGCAGGAAGTCCTGGAAGAGTTGGGGGAGAGGGAAATGATTCATTTATTTTTGGATACATCCAATTCTAAATTCCTGTGGCCAACTCCAGTGGGTCTATCCAGCAGGCCATTTTTGGATGTACATCTGGAGCCCAGAAAGGCGTCCTAGTACTGAAATGTTGGATTCATTAGTTTGACCTGAAATATTGCATTCCAACCCTGTCATATAGTTGGCATATACCCTTCCTGTTCATGCTTTTTTATACTTCTACTACTTGTCCATGTCTGTAAATAATAATAACGATGTTTTGATTTTTTTTTAAAAAAATAGCTTGCATAAATGGTACCAAGATGTGTTACATTCCCTATTACGCTGATACATTGATCTAGTTCAGAGGTTGGCAAACGATGGCCCCGGGGCCAAAATCTGTTTTTGTGCAGCCTTCAAACTAAAAAAAGTTTTTATTTTCAAATGAACATTTGCAATCAATTTGATATTAGGAAACATTAACTTTGAACCTCAATTAGATGAAATTTTAGCCCCATAAAGGGAACCCTATTTTTTTCTCATTAGTATATCTATATTACAAAATAAAATAAAATACTTAATTTTTATTACTATATTTTGAATTTCATAAAAATTCATAAATTCGAATTTCATAAAAAAATATGGAAATGGGTGCTGTTGTGGTTTTTTTTCTCATACTATATAAGTACCTATACAATATCTTGAACTTACCTTGGCCGGCAAGGTCTAAAAAAGTAAACTTGATCTAAATAACTCATTAATTTTGACAACTGATGCTTTTCCATTTTATAAGTACATGATTATTTATGTGTTCATTACTTAATATACTAAATTTCATTGTTTTGTATTTTTTGCTATTGGAAACAATGCTTAAAAACTGTATGTGTGTCGGGGCACCTGAGTGGCTCAGTGGGTTAAAGCCTCTGCCTTCAGTTCAGGTCATGATCTCAGGGTCCTGGGATCGAGTCCCACATCAGGCTCTCTGCTCCATGGGGAGCCTGTTTCCCTTTCTCTCTCTGCCTGCCTCTTTGTCTACTTGGGATCTCTCTCTGTCTGTCAAATAAGAAAAAATTTAAAAAAAAAAAACTGTACGTATGTCCTCTTACACAGGAATGAAACTTTTTGTGTGTATGAACCTAAATATGGCTTTGTTGTTTTAGAGGGTATGTGTATCTTCATCTTTTTTATATATCGTTTATTCATTCCACAAAGTGCTCTACCAGTTTACATCCCAATCAGCAGTGGGAGAATTTCTCACCAACATCTTAACCAATACTTGTTAATTTCTTAAAATTTCTCTAAAGTATTTATTATGATCGGTATAATTTCATATCTGAACCATGAATTACTTAAAAAACATGTCTTCTAGTTTCTAAAATCTATTTTTAAATCTGTCATTCTCTTTCTATTGTATGAACTTTTCAATTAAAACATTGACCTGAATGAAACTGACGTGTGGATATTTATAACATAGTATATAGTCAATTTGTCTACATGTTCCATTTGTTCTTGAAAAGAATTTATATTTTATAAAAGCCTTGTGTTTTGTTCTCTGAGCAGTTAAACTAATCGCTTCTTAGCTTTTTGGCTAAGATCAAATGTAGTCTAGTCAATCAAACCAATCATTTATAATGTTGAAATCTATCATCTTTTTTTTTTAAAGATTTTATTTATCTATTGGAAAGAGAGAGAGAGTGTGTGTGTGCATGAGTCGGGGGAAGGGCAGAGAGAGAGGGAGAAGCAGACTCTCCACTGAGCAGGGAGCCTGAGGTGGGGCTCGATTCTGGGACCCTGGGATCATGATCCGAGCCGAAGGCAGAGGCTTCACCAACTGAGCCACCCAGTTGCCCCATCATCTACTTTTTGCCTGATTTACTTAATTACTTTTACAGAAAGGCATGCATTATTGCAAATTAAATTTCTCCTTGGTCTTCTGTCAATAACTGCTTTATACATTTGGGACTATACTATTAGGAACGTATACATTTAATGTTGGCTTATGTTCCTAGCAAATAGCTTTTTTGCTCTTGTATCATGACTCTCCTCTTATCCCCAAATCTACTTTCCAATATTAATAATGACATATCATCTTTCTTCTGCCTCTTATTTCCCAGTGATGTTTTTCTCCATATCTTTATTTCTGATCTCACTATAACAAGATATTTAAGGAAAACCTCTCAAAGTGCTAGGTCGTTTTATTATTCCAGTTTTTAAATTACTCCTTTCACAGAAAAGTTATTTTGTTTGCAGGTGATGTGCTTGCTGATACACTTGCAGACCTTTAAACCGTTGTGTTACATGCATTTTCTATTTACCATACTTCTTTTGCTTCTTTTTTTTTCTCTTTCTTAACTTTTATCCACATAAGCCCAGTTTGCTCCCCTAATTCATTTGCATGTGCTCATTGTATTTTTATTCCTAATTGCCTACTCTTTAGTTGATGCATAATTAATAGACCTTAATTTTAGTACAGTTTTAGATTTACAGAATAATTGAGCGGATTCTCCGTAGAGGTCCCATATATTCTCCACCCCCAATCCTGTATGAAATTTTCTTTATTTTTAACATTTTGCACCAGGGTGACATTTTTGTTACAATTAGTGGACCAGTATTGGGACATTGTCATTTCCTATAATCCATACTTTGCATCAAGTTTCACTCTTGGTTTTGTATAGTTCTATGGTTTTTGACAGATGCATAATGATAGGTGTGCACTGTTCATTTTCACCGAAGGAGTTTATCTGTGCTTCACTTACTCATCCCTTTCCTCCTTTCCCCAGGATCCCTAGCAACCACGGATCTTTTCACTCTTTCCATAGTTTTGCCCTTTCCAAAATGTCTCGTAGTTGGGATCCCATATTACGTAGTCTACTCAGAGTAGCTTCTTCCACTTAGCAATATGCATTCAAGGTTCCTCCATGTGTTTTCCTAGCTCAATAGTTCATTTATTTTTACTGAAAAAGAATGTCCCCCTGTATAGTTTGTACCACAATTTGATTATCCATTCACCTACTGGGTTGTTTCCAGTTAAAGGCAAATACGAATAAAGCTGCTATAAATATTTCAATGCAGGCTTTTGTGGACATTAGTTTTCAATGCCCTTGGGTAAATACCAAGAATCATGTGACGGCTGCATTGTAGGGTGAGTATGTTTGGTTTTATAAGATGCCACCAGACTGTCTCCCCAAGTGTCTGCACCACTTTCACTCCCACCAGAAGAGAATGGGCGTTGCTGCTGCCTGACATTCTCTGCGGTATTGGGTGCTGGTAGTTTTTTTAGATTTTAGCTATTCTAATATGCGTGTCGTTGTGGTATCTCATTTTTGTTTTAATTTACAATTCCCAAAGGACATAGGATATTGGGGAAATTTATTTTTTATTAATAGACTATACTTTTCGGGGCAAGCATCTTTATTTTATTAACAGGCATAATTTTAATTTCTCATGGGAGAATTTTTCCTTACCCAGGTCCAGACAGACAGCAAATTTCCTGTCCCAACGTGTGCTAGTGGATGAACTTTTGCCTGTTTCCAATTCATAAGGGTTACATTCCTCCCAGTCCTTTGGGTTATGTAGGAGCCTCAGAATCAACTTTGCTCTGTGGTTCCAAAGCCATATCTTCTACCTTGTAGTGGGCCATAGCATTCCCGATACCCACAGGATTCGAGGTAGTGATGGGATTCCAGATAGCCAAGGCTGCGGCATCCCTGGTTCATATGATTCCCTTTTTGTTTTGGTATCCATTCCTACTTGCTAGAATTTGGCTTTCTCTTGCCTAAGTATCTATTAAGTGAGGCATCATTTAAATGCAGCCTCTCTTTTTATGGATAGAAGCTAAATATTGTTTGAAATTACCAAGGTCATATAACTTTATACTAAAAAAAAAGTAATGAGGATTCATGAATATTTTTCTTCATTTACATCAGGAAAAAACATTGAAATAAAAAAAACTAAGTTACCACCTTAAGAAACTAGAGAAGAGCACAGCAAATTAAAACCAAAGAAGTAGAAGGAAGGAAATAATAAAGAAGAGATTGTCTTTTTTCTTTTCATTTTAAAATAGAAAAATAACTGAGAATAATCAGTGAAGTTAAAAGCTGAATTTAAAAAAAAAAACTAATAAAATTAATAAAACCCTACACAGAATGATCAGGAAATAGAAGAAAAATGACACAAATATAAAAATTAAGAATCAAAGATGAGATATTACTTAGTCTGGCCGCCGGTAAGGGCGGTGCAATCCCGCCTCGGGCAAAGACACTTGAGAGTCACTACAACAGGCCCCTCCCCCAGAAGATCAACAAAATATCCAGCCAGGACGAAGTTCATCTATCAAGGAGAAAGCAGATTCAATTCCTAAGACAGCAGAGCAATTCCAGAGGAGGAGAAAGCAAAGCACGGAACTCATGGCTTTCTCCCCATGATTCTTTAGTCTTGCGGCTACTTCAATTTTTTTTTTCTTTTTTCAATTTTTTTTCTTTTTTCAATTTTTTTTTCTTTTTTCTTTTTTCTTCTTCTGCTAAATTTTTTAAAACTTTTACCCTTTTCTTTTTTAACATTTTTTGACTAGTTCATCTAAATATATATATTTTTTCTTTCTTTTTTATATTTTTTTTATTTGTTTTTTTTTTAAATTTTTTTCTTTCTTTTTTTTTCTTTCTTTTTTTTTCTTTCTTTTTTTTTTTCTTTTTTTTTCAGAAGCTGTTTTTATCCCCTTTCTCCCCCCCACAATTTGGGGTCTCTTCTGATTTGGTTACAGCGCATTTTTCCGGGGTCTTTGCCACCCTTTTAGTAGTTTATTTGCTCCTTCATATCCTCTTATCTGGACAAAATGACAAGGCGGAAAAAATCACCACAAACAAAAGAACAAGAGACAGTACCAAAGGCTAGGGACCTAATCAACACAGACATGGGTAATATGTCAGATCAAGAGTTCAGAATGACGATTCTGAACATTCTAGCCGGGCTCGAAAAAGGCATGGAAGATATTAGAGAAACCCTCTCTGGAGATATTAAAGTCCTTTCTGGAGAAATTAAAGAACTAAAATCTAACCAAGTTGAAATCAAAAAAGCTATTAATGAGGTGCAATCAAAAATGGAGGCTCTCACTGCTAGGATAAATGAGGCAGAAGAAAGAATTAGTGATATAGAAGACCAAATGACAGAGAATAAAGAAGCCGAGCAAAAGAGGGACAAACAGCTACTGGACCATGAGGGGAGAATTCAAGAGATAAGTGACACCATAAGACGAAACAACATTAGAATAATTGGGATTCCAGAAGAAGAAGAAACAGAGAGGGGAGCAGAAGGTCTATTGGAGAGAATCATTGGAGAGAATTTCCCTAATATGGCAAAGGGAACAAGCATCAAAATCCAGGAGGTGCAGAGAACCCCCCTCAAAGTCAACAAGAATAGGTCCACACCCCGTCACCTAATAGTAAAATTTACAAGTCTTAGTGATAAAGAGAAAATCCTGAAAGCAGCCCGAGAAAAGAAGTCTGTAACATACAATGGTAAAAATATTAGATTGGCGGCAGACTTATCCACAGAGACCTGGCAGGCCAGAAAGAGCTGGCATGATATATTCAGAGCACTAAACGAGAAAAACATGCAGTCAAGAATACTCTATCCAGCTAGGCTATCATTGAAAATAGAAGGAGAGATAAAAGCCTTCCAGGACAAACAAAAACTGAAAGAATTTGCAAACACCAAACCAGCTCTACAGGAAATATTGAAAGGGGTCCTCTAAGCAAAGAGAGAGCCTAAAAGTAGTAGATCAGAAAGGTACAGAGACAATATACAGTAACAGTCACCTTACAGGCTAATAATGGCACGAAATTCATATCTCTCAATAGTTACCCTGAATGTTAATGGGCTAAATGCCCCAATCAAAAGACACAGGGTATCAGAATGGATAAAAAAACAAAACCCATCAGTATGTTGCCTACAAGAAACTCATTTTAGACGCGAAGACACCTCCAGATTTAAAGTGAGGGGGTGGAAAACAATTTACCATGCTAATGGGCATCAGAAGAAAGCTGGGGTGGCAATCCTTATATCATATCAATTAGATTTTAAGCCAAAGACTATAATAAGAGATGAGGAAGGACACTATATCCTACTCAAAGTGTCTGTCCAACAAGAAGATCTAACAATTTTAAATATCTATGCCCCTAACGTGGGAGCAGCCAACTATATCAACCAATTAATAACAAAATCAAAGAAACACATCAATAATAATACAATAATAGTAGGGGACTTTAACACTCCCCTCACTGAAATGGACAGATCATCCAAGCAAAAGATCAACAAGGAAATAAAGGCCTTAAATGACACACTGGACCAGATGGACATCACAGATATATTCAGAACATTTCATCCCAAAGCAACAGAATACACATTCTTCTCTAGTGCACATGGAACCTTCTCCAGAATAGATCACATCCTGGGTCACAAATCAGGTCTCAACTGGTATCAAAAGATTAGGATTATTCCCTGCATATTTTCAGACCACAATGCTCTGAAGCTAGAACTCAATCACAAGAGGAAAGCTGGAAAGAACCCAAATACATGGAGACTAAACAGCATCCTTCTAAAGAATGAATGGGTTAACCAGGAAATTAAAGAAGAATTGAAAAAATTCATGGAAACAAATGATAATGAAAACACAACAGTTCAAAATCTGTGGGACACAGCAAAGGCAGTCCTGAGAGGAAAATATATAGCGGTACAAGCCTTTCTCAAGAAACAAGAAAGGTCTCAAGTACACAACCTAACCCTACACGTAAAGGAGCTGGAGAAAGAACAAGAAAGAAACCCTAAACCCAGCAGGAGAAGAGAAATCATAAAGATCAGAGCAGAAATCAATGAAATAGAAACCAAAAAAACAATAGAAAAAATCAATGAAACTAGGAGCTGGTTCTTTGAAAGAATCAATAAGATTGATAAACCCCTGGCCAGACTCATCAAAAAGAAAAGAGAAAGGACCCAAATCAATAAAATCATGAATGAAAGAGGAGAGATCACAACTAACACCAAAGAAATACAGACAATTATAAGAACATACTATGAGCAACTCTACGCCAACAAATTGGACAATCTGGAAGAAATGGATGCATTCCTAGAGACATATAAACTACCACAACTGAACCAGGAAGAAATAGAAAACCTGAACAGGCCCATAACCAGTAAGGAGATTGAAACAGTCATCAAAAATCTCCAAACAAACAAAAGCCCAGGGCCAGATGGCTTCCCAGGGGAATTCTACCAAACATTTAAAGAAGAACTCATTCCTATTCTCCTGAAACTGTTCCAAAAAATAGAAATGGAAGGAAAACTTCCAAACTCATTCTATGAGGCCAACATCACCTTGATCCCAAAACCAGACAAGGATCCCACCAAAAAAGAGAACTACAGACCAATATCCTTGATGAACACAGACGCAAAAATTCTCGCCAAAATACTAGCCAATAGGATTCAACAGTACATTAAAAGGATTATTCACCACGATCAAGTGGGATTTATTCCAGGGCTGCAGGGTTGGTTCAACATCCGCAAATCAATCAATGTGATAGAACACATTAATAAAAGAAAGAACAAGAACCATATGATACTCTCAATAGATGCTGAAAAAGCATTTGACAAAGTACAGCATCCCTTCCTGATCAAAACTCTTCAAAGTGTGGGGATAGAGGGCACATACCTCAATATTATCAAAGCCATCTATGAAAAACCCACCGCAAATATCATTCTCAATGGAGAAAAACTGAAAGCTTTTCCGTTAAGGTCAGGAACACGGCAGGGATGTCCATTATCACCACTGCTATTCAACATAGTACTAGAAGTCCTAGCCTCAGCAATCAGACAACAAAAAGAAGTTAAAGGCATCCAAATTGGTAAAGAAGAAGTCAAACTATCACTCTTCGCAGATGATATGATACTATATGTGGAAAACCCAAAAGACTCCACTCCAAAACTGCTAGAACTTGTACAGGAATTCAGTAAAGTGTCAGGATATAAAATCAATGCACAGAAATCAGTTGCATTTCTGTACACCAACAACAAGACTGAAGAAAGAGAAATTAAGGAGTCAATCCCATTCACAATTGTACCCAAAACTATAAGATACCTAGGAATAAACCTAACCAAAGAGACTAAGAATCTATACACAGAAAATTATAAAGTACTCATGAAAGAAATTGAGGAAGACACAAAAAAATGGAAAAATGTTCCATGCTCCTGGATTGGAAGAATAAATATTGTGAAAATGTCTATGCTACCTAAAGCAATCTACACATTTAATGCAATCCCTATCAAAATACCATCCATTTTTTTCAAAGAAATGGAACAAATAATCCTAAAATTTATATGGAACCAGAAAAGACCTCGAATAGCCAAAGGAATATTGAAGAACAAAGCCAAAGTTGGTGGCATCACAATTCCGGACTTCAAGCTCTATTACAAAGCTGTCATCATCAAGACAGCATGGTACTGGCACAAAAACAGACACATAGATCAGTGGAACAGAATAGAGAGCCCAGAAATCGACCCTCAACTCTATGGTCAACTAATCTTCGACAAAGCAGGAAAGAATGTCCAATGGAAAAAAGACAGCCTCTTCAATAAATGGTGCTGGGAAAATTGGACAGCCACATGCAGAAAAATGAAATTGGACCACTTCCTTACACCACACACGAAAATAGACTCCAAATGGATGAAGGACCTCAATGTGAGAAAGGAATCCATCAAAATCCTTGAGGAGAATGCAGGCAGCAACCTCTTCGACCTCAGCCGTAGCAACATCTTCCTAGGAACAAAGGCAAAGGCAAGGGAAGGAAGGGCAAAAATGAACTATTGGGATTTCATCAAGATCAAAAGCTTTTGCACAGCAAAGGAAACAGTTAACAAAACCAAAAGACAACTGACAGAATGGGAGAAGATATTTGCAAACGACATATCAGATAAAGGGCTAGTATCCAAAATCTATAAGGAACTTAGCAAACTCAACACCCAAAGAACAAACAATCCAATCAAGAAATGGGCAGAGGACATGAACAGACATTTCTGCAAAGAAGACATCCAGATGGCCAACAGACACATGAAAAAGTGCTCCACGTCACTCGGCATCAGGGAAATACAAATCAAAACCACAATGAGATATCACCTCACACCAGTCAGAATGGCTAAAATGAACAAGTCAGGAAATGACAGATGCTGGAGAGGATGTGGAGAAAGGGGAACCCTCCTCCACTGTTGGTGGGAATGCAAGCTGGTCCAACCACTCTGGAAAACAGCATGGAGGTTCCTCAAAATGTTGAAAATAGAACTACCCTATGACCCAGCAATTGCACTACTGGGTATTTACCCTAAAGATACAAATGCAGTGATCCGAAGGGGCACGTGTACCCGAATGTTTATAGCAGCAATGTCTACAATAGCCAGACTATGGAAAGAACCTAGATGTCCATCAACAGATGAATTGATAAAGAAGAAGTGGTATATATACACAATGGAATACTATGCAGCCATCAAAAGAAATGAAATCATGTCATTTGCGACGACGTGGATGGAACTAGAGCGTATCATGCTTAGTGAAATAAGTCAATCGGAGAAAGACAACTATCATATGATCTCCCTGATATGAGGACATGGAGAAGCAACATGGGGGGTTAGGGGGATAGGAGAAGAATAAATGAAACAAGATGGGATTGGGAGGGAGACAAACCATAAATGACTCTTAATCTCACAAATAAACTGGGGGTTGCTGGGGGGAGGTGGGATTGGGAGAGGGGGAGCGGGCTATGGACATTGGGGAGGGGAGGCGAACCATAAGAGACTATGGACTCTGAAAAACAACCCGAGGGTTTTGAAGGGTCAGGGGTGGGAGGTTGGGGCAACCTGAGGGTTTTGAAGGGTCAGGGGTGGGAGGTTGGGGGAACAGGTGGTGGGTAATGGGGAGGGCACGTTTTGCATGGAGCACTGGGTGTTGTGCAAAAAGAATGAATACTGTTACACTGAAAAAATAAATAAAATGGGAAAAAAAATGAAAAAAAAAAAGATTCACTTATGATAAAACTCTCAGCAATTTAAGGATAGAAAAGGACTTCCTGAATATGAAAAAAGGCATCGACAGGGAGAAAGAACACAAGCTATTATTATAGTTGATTATGAAAACCTACATTCTTTCTCCCTAAAATTGGATACAAGGTAAGGGTGTACTTGCTTTGTATTCCTATTCATCACTACACTGGAAATCCTGGCCAATGAAATAACACAAGAAAAAGAAATATAAGGAATACAGATTTCAAAAAGGAAGAAATAAAATTCTTTTCACAGCTCATATCCTCTACCTAGAAAATCTCAAGGATTACTTCAAATTAAACCACAAAGAGCTATGACTACATAACCATTATAATGGCAAGAAACAAAACAAACAAAAACACCTAACATTCCCAAGTGCAATGAGGATAAAGAGTAACTATAAATCTTATGCATTGCTGGCATGGGTACAAAATGATAAGGCAAAACCATTTTGGGAGTTTTTTATAAACTTAAACATATACCTACCATAGGAATCATTAATCCTGCTCCTAAGTATTTAATCAAGAGAAATGAAAATTTATGATCATTCAAAAACCTGTACATGGATGGTGTTAGCAGCTTTACTCAGAAACACCAAAAACTGGAAAGAACCTGAATGTCCTTCAACACATGAATGGATTAACAACCTGAGGTACATTCACACAGTGGAATATTACTCAGTAATGAAAAAGAAAGAGCTATTGTCAAGTGGAATGCCATGGATGAATCTCAAATGCATATATTACATAGTGTTAAAAAGCTACATATTATATGATTGCATTTACATGTTTTTCTGGGAAAGGCAAAACGAAACAGAGAAGATATCAGTAGTTGCAAAGGGTTGAGTAGAGAAGGGTTGACTACAAAGGAGTAGCATTAGGGAGTTTTTGATATCATGGAGGAATCATATTGTTTTGGGTGACAATTACATGATTTTTAAATTTTTGTTAATTTTTGTAGAACTACATATCAAAAGAATAAATTTTAATGTACATTAACTTTAAAATAAAATAATGTCATGTTTCATTATAATTACATCATACTGTCAGTATCTTTTTCCCATTAAAAATAAATACTCTTTACGTGTGTGGCTGGATTTTGTAATTAACACTCCTACCTTCCTGTAGAGGATCAAATGCTAGTTACTGGCTAAGTCAAGAATTAGAGAGATGATCTGGTTTGCAATAATCATTTTTATGTTCTAAATAAACTAATTTTATATTCCCTAAATTCTTTCCTAAGATGGATAGCTCCAGTAATTCTTCGCCTCCCTCATCCCATTTCCAGTAACACTAATAATTTGGGTTTTCCTAAATCAGCCCCGCCCTAAGGCAAAGACAACCTCCTGTGGGGATCAGCTTCTTGGTGAGAATCGGATGTTTCCACCCACCACTGTATATTGACACTTGCTAGGCTCCTGGCCATAAATCACTTGATGACATCACATTGTTGCTATAAATCCATGAACAAATAAGCTATCCTTCCATTAGGGAACATAAAACGGTCCATTTTCAGACTCAGTCTGCATACTGTTTATGGGTTGCTTGCTGCTTTCAGGGTTTTTATAAGAGAACATCCACTGTTTCTTTCTGGCGCTACTCCAGAAAGCAATGTTAACATTGCCCATTTTCCAAGATATTTGGTGGGAACACTGCATAACAGAACCACATTTTCCATCAGGGACCTGCACCATATTTTAGTCTCTATTTTCCCAGACAAATTAAACCCACTGTTTTATGAGCTTCTTCAAAGGGGCAACATAGTAGCTCATTTTATTAAGTATGGATCCTGCCACTCAGAAAATCAATCATATGATAACAGAGCCTAGAGCTTCCAGATTCTAGAACACATTAATTACTACTCAGAGTCTGACTCTAAATTACTTAATTAACTTCCTTAAGGAAAGTTAGGCAGTGGGCTAGTGTATGACCTTGGAATGGAAAGCACCATGACCTCAGATAGGTTATCTGCTGAGGTGAGGCAAGGTAGAATAGTATAGGATCACTAACCACCAAGCATCAAGAAGGGAGTACATTTTTACATCATTCATTCTGTCATTTCTTAGTTTGAGCTGGAAAATGATGGTCTAGTATCAACATCGAGTTCTGTAATTTTCCTTCATGTTTTTAAAGTCAGCACTTTGGTTTGGGATTCCAACCCAGAAGTAAGTTGGAGAAACAAAGAATAAGAGTCAAAAAGATTCCTCAAAGAAAGAGATGATAGATCAATGGAACTACATATATATACATTTATAGAAATGTATATCCTTCTTTAATTATATATATTACAATTTATAGAAATATATATATACATTTACAGAAACAAAGTATACAAATAAAGTTTTGAATTGTTACTTATTATCCCTCTCAGTTATTATTGCTAGGTTATCAAGCCAGTTCCTGGTTTTTGTTTCTTTTGTTTTTCATTCTTTGTCATTGAAATTGAATTACTTAGGTTCAACAGGTTTTGGATGGTTCTTTGATTATTTCTATGGTTCTTGGTTCTTTTGTTTAACAAATAGAAATTACAGAAATACTCAATAAAATAGGCTAAATTTATTTATGGTATGAGAGGCACTGCAGTGAGTGTTAACTATGTTTTCTCATTTTAAAATTGTAACAACCCTATGAGGCCTGAACTGTTGTTATTCCCATCTTGTAGATTAGAAAAACGAGCTTCAGGGGGCGCCTGGGTGGCTCAGTGGGTTAAGCCTCTGCCTTTGGCTCAGGTCAGGGTCTCAGGGTCCTGGGATCGAGCCCCGCATCAGGCTCTATGCTCAGCGGGGAGCCTGCTTTCCCCCTCTCTCTGCCTGCCTCTCTGCCTACTTGTGATCTCTCTCTGTCAAATAAATACATAAAATATTTAAAAAAAAAAAAAAGAAAGAAAAACGAGCTTCAGAAAATTGGACACCTACGCAGAGTTGTTCAACTTGTAAAGGAGGATCCTGATTTTGAAAGCATGTCTAACTAATCCCAGGGAGCATTCTCAAAGAAACAATCTAATCCTGACCCAATTACTAGTAATTTAAATAGATGAGTGAGTTTGTTGATAATTGGTAAATACAGGACTTTACTATGAAAGATAGATAGCTAAAACAACTTAAGAGATTATAATAAAAGCTATTGACCATCTCTCTCCAAAAGTGTCTATAAATCTTCTTGAACTATTTTCCATAACTCTGTCCACTGATTTAAGATGTTCAAAAAGAGTTATGGCAATAAGTCAATTTAAAGTCTGCATTTCTCTATTTCCTTTCTTGTAAATTCTCCCTCTGTATAAGTCAGGGTTCTTCAGAGATAACAGAACCAATAGGATACATGTCTGTGAAATGTGTTATAAGGAATTGGCTCACATGATTATGGAAGCTAACGAGTCCTATGATTTGCTGCCTGCAGTCTGGATACCCAGGAAAGTCAGTAGTATAGTTCCAGTCTGAGTCCAAAGGCCTGAGAACCAGAGGAACGTACAGTGTAAGTCACTGTCTGCATGGAAATGACTGGCATCCCAGCTCAAGAAAGCAGACAGGAAGAAAAAAGGAATGAATTCTCCCTTCCTCTACCTTTCAGGCTATTCAGGGCCACGCTGGGTTGGATAACTTCCACCCACACTGATGGCATTGTGCTTTACTGAGTCTTCTGATTCAAAGGCTCCTCGCATCTGTAAACACCCTCACAGGAAAACCCAGAAACAAGTTTTAATCAGATACCTCGGCATCCTCTGATCTAGTCAAGGTGACACATAAGTGAACTAACACACCCTTATGTCTTGAATGATTTTTCGTTTTTGTTGGTTTTATTTGTTCACAGTAGTTTCAAGGCCATCCTGGATCATGAAGAGATGTAAAAAGTGGGCAATACATAATGCACTTCAAAGTGCGGGCTTCCTTGTCAGATAAACCTAAGTTTAAATTTAGCTTTCTGGGGCACCTGGGGGGCTCAGTAGTAAAGCATCTGACTCTTGGTTTCCATTCAGGTCATGATCTCAGGGTCGTGAAATCGAGCCCTGGGTCCAGCTCTATGCTCTCAGCACAGAGCCTGCTTGAGATTTTCCCTCTCCTTCTCACCTTCTCTCCCCAAACCCCACTCTCAAATAAATCAATAAAGTCTTTAAAAAAGACTTATCTTTCTGATTCTTGCTGTGAGAACGTGAGCAAATTATTTAAATTCCCAAGACTCCATTTGCCTTGGGCGCCTAGGTGGCTCAGTAGGTTAAGCCTCTGCCTTAGGCTCAGGTCGTGATCTCAGGATGTGGGGGCATGGGGCTCTGCTCAGCAGGAAGCCTGCTTCCTCCTCTCTCTCTGCCTGCTTCTCTGCCTGCTTATGATCTCTGTCTGTCAAATGAATAAATAAAATCTTTAAAAAAAAAAGACTCTATTTCCCCATATATGAAGAAGGTTAACCTTATAGATTTTAGTTAGGTTTTAAATAAGATATATTTGCAACCTAGCAAATTCTTTAGCTGCTATACATACTCAATATATGGAGTAGTTACTGTTAGTCTGAAGTTCAGTGAGGCATAGTGTATGTGTGCATGTTGGGAAGTCCCTTCTGCCTTATGAGGATCGTAATAAGAATTGTATAAAATTCCATGAAATGCAAACTCCTTGTGAATTTTCACTGGAAAAACATGGAGCTATTTCTCTGTGCCTAGGGTAGTGATGGTGGTGGTGATATTTGCTTGTGTTGGGATGGGTAAGGGCTTCTTCCTTTCCAAATGATTGAATTAGAAGTACCTTGTTCCACATAAATATTCTATCACCAGCAGAAAGAAAGAAAGAAAAGAAAGAAAAAGAAAGAAAGGAGAAAGAGAAAGAAGGAAGGAAGGAAAGAAAGAAGAAAGAGAAAGAAGGAAGGAAGGAAGGAAGGAAAGAAAGAAAGCCCTACATAATTAAAAAACCAGAAAACTGGCAAGATGGACTTGATGTTCCTGCAGTAAAATTTGAAGAATAAGTGTGTGGAAGAAACTTATTAAAAAACTACATTAAATTGCCCTTATTTTCACTATCAAATAGTCCATGAAACTAACAACAAGAACAACAAAAAAGACGCACAGAGAGGAGGAGCCAACCAAGAACACTCAGCTGTATGGTCATAGCAAATGGAGATTAGGAGACTCACGGGTGACCACACAGGTGACTCATAGGAACCCCCAATAGATACAGCGAGAACTAGACGATGACACTGAATTTCCTCTCCCTGAGGTCCCCATCATAGAATGTCCAACTCAACCTGATGCAGAAAAAATCATAACCATGATTTTCTTTTCTGCTTCCCATGTGGACAGAACTCTGAAATTACATCATGGCGATGATACCATTAACGCTTTGATTCAAGTGAAGAATCTTCTATAGGCAAAGATCACTGAATATTTTATCACCATATTTACCCCTACATCAGTATATCTCTGGGCCTCTGGAAGAACTGTCCTTTATCCAGCTTTAAATTAAGGTTCAGTTGCAACAGGTAACACTTTTCGGGTGTCCATCTTTAAATTAACATTGAAGTCATTGCCTTTGGAGGTTTGTTTTCAATCTTTGTGGACAGAAGTGACTGGTCAGGGGACTGGAGAAATTGGAATGTCTGTTGGTAGTTCATCAAACAGCTGCCAGGCTAAATACGATCCAAATTGTGTTTTCTTACTGAGGCTTCATCTTGGTCTAAGTTGTGTTCCAGGACCTCAGTCTTTCAACAGGAAAGCTCTAGATGCCAGGTATCAGCAAGGAAACATAATTATTACCAAAATTGAAGCAGGTACTATTAAATCTTTTCATTTCAATTTGGGAGTATAAGATGAAGAGTTTAATATTAACTCAGTCAGTTTAAATTAGGTCACAGTGTATTACAGTTAATAGCATTAAGATCGCTAATACAGCTCCTTGAAAAACAAGTGAAGTATTATAGTTAGTCCAAGTAGACATATTCTACAACGATTTGATTATATTTATATGTTTTCTTGCAAACTCCAGTGGTATTTCTCAAGATTTTTTAGGTGTCAACATATGGTTTCAATTTCTCTGAAATATATAACATAGCTTGTTCTCAGAGCAAATGCTGCCAAACAGGACTTGTAAATGTATCTTGAGGTAAAACTTAACATCTCGTCCTTTCCTATAAGGCTCCTTGACTAATGCCTGCATGACCACCTCAGATGGAAAATCACACCATTACCCAAATGAGGTTTTCTCAACTGAAAAGGGAAACAGGTTTCCCTTTCTTATGTACACTAATCTATACTATAACTGAATTTTTGCTCATCAAGAAGATAAAAATTATAGGCATGTTTAGCTATTTCATAATTGCCAGTTATGATCAATTTCACAACAATTCAAACTAAAGGGATCAGGCTACCAACATTAGCAAAACAGAATATTTTAGGTAGAAGACATCTTTAAATCATTCTTAAACTTCCCTGGTCTGCTGTTGCTCCAAACACAGAAAAAGGACAATTTTTTTTTTTAAAGGCTGCATTTGACTTCTAATAAAAATATGGCCAGAAATCATGATAATGCTCTATTTTCTGATAGAGCGAATATTTGTACAGAATTGTTTAACTTTAAGGTCCATTTCAAATTCACTATTTGTGATTTGCTTAATACACGTTCAAAAGTTTTCTGTTTCTCTTTTGTGTATTATATATGCAGATAAACATATATATATGTATATATAAAACATGTATATATTTGTCTGTTTTTTTTTAAAATAAATCTCTAGGATGTAAATGTAAAAATTCAGTTTGACATTTGTATGTTTTGTCTCTATTACAACCCAAATCCAAAAAAAACCCAAAAAAACAAAAAACAAAAAAATCTTGTTGGAACCTGAATACTAATGAAGAATTATAACCCACCCCCCCCAAAAAAACCAAATCCAAGTACTGTATGAATCCATTTTTATTCCTAATACTTTGTTGTAGACATTTTCTTGTGCTATACATTCTCAGGGGACCTGGAGTTGGCTGGTTTCATTGGTTTTGTACAGCATTGATCCCTGCCAAACATGTGTGTACCCACTCCTGATAAAGAGGTAACATGGTTCATGGACGGAAAATAGTTTAAACTTCTGTTTTTATATTTAGGTAATAAGAAGACAAAACTGGTGAGCCAAGGAGGGACTTTGTCTATGAAATTGTCTCCTAAGTTCCAAATGATTATCTTGAAGTCATAAGCGATTCAGCCATCCATTAAACCGTATCTCTCAATTACTCACGATTCCCATGCCTCACCACCTTCACACTATTACTGTTTTGTCTCATACCAAAGGTGTTTATAAAATCTGTATACAGAAACAGACTAAATAGAACGGGACAATGGTGTGCTTCAGTGAGAACAGAACACATTCCGGGCATTTCCCTCACTAACATCAGGAATGTGTTGTAGGAAGTTTAAGACTCCAGTTACTTTTATAAGTTTAGTACTTTCTTTCTTTTGATTATAAAAAAAGAGAGAGAGAGAGAGATTATGTGTAGGAAATGTTGAAAAACACAGGTAAGCAAAGACAATGAAATTAAAACTTGCCCAAGTCACTGCACAGAGATGTGTAAGCACTCATATGTGATTCTGTCCTCCTTAAAAAAATAAGCTTACAATCTGTAGAATTTCCTTAAAATATAAAGATTGAAGAGAAGCATCTTTCTTTCCCCCAAACATTCTCAGTTTGGGGGTTTTGGGTTTTTGTTTTGTTTTGTTTTGTTTACAGCATTATGTTAAAGTAATTATAGCTATTACATTCCTGGAACACATCAAATTATATTTATGAAAACTATCGGACTTTTAAGTTATTTCCTGTCTTTTAGTTACTTCCCTTGTTTTTAAAAACTCAAGACAAGAATACTATTTATTGAATGTTTATAATGTGTTTAGTGCCCTGCATCAAAAAGCTAGTCCAGAGGCGGCAAACTATATTCTGTAGTCAGACCTAACCCACTATTTTTTTTTTTTTAATAAACATCTGGGGGTGCCTGGGTGGCTCAGTGGGTTAAAGCCTCTGCCTTCAGCTTGGGTCATGATGCCAGGGTCCTGGGATGGAGCCCTGCATCAGACTCTCCGCTCAGCGGGGAGCCTGCTTCTTCCTCTCTCTGCCTACCTCTCTGCCTACTTGTGATCTCTGTCAAATAAATAAATAAAATCTTTTTTAAAAAATATAAATAAATAAATAAAATAAACTTCTGTTGGGACAAAGCCACACCCATTGGTTTATATATTGTCTGTGGTTGCTTTTCCACTACAATAATAGAGTTGAGCATTTACAACAAACACCATTTGGCCTACAAAGCCTAAACTGTTTATGTGCTAATCTCTGACCCGGTTCAAAGAACCTTCTATACTGATGGAAATGCTTTGTGTCTGCCATTTCCAAAATGGTGGCCACATTCTCTATGAGAGCACTGAGCATCTGAGATGGAGCTGGTGTGACTGAGAACATGAATCTCTACTCTTTAACCTTTATTAATTTGAATTAAATTTACGTAGTCAGATATGACTCTATGTGGCGACTCTAGTGGACAGAACAAATACGGAAGTCCTGGTCTGTAATACTCCAAAGCCCATTCTCTTAATGCTTGACTTCTGAGAAGGCTAAGGTCCAAAATCCTCAAAATTTCGTACCTAAATCTTTTGGCATTGTCATTATTTTAGCATTAAATTTTCGTTAAATTAGCAATATGTGACAAGTTATCAAAACTATTCTTACTCTAACAATGAAAGTTACTTGGGGCGCCTGGCTGGCTCAGTCGATGGAGTGTCGGACTCTTGATTTTGGTTCATGATCTCAGGGTCGTGAGCTAGAACCCTGCAACAGTCTCCATGCTTAGCATGGAGTCTGCCTGAGAGTCTCTTTCCCTCTCCCTTTGCCCCAGCTTCCCCAGCCCCCTGCTCATGCTCTCTTTCTCTCTCTCTAAAATAAATAAATAAAATCTTAAAAAAATATACTTAAAATAATCACATGACAATTTTCACAGAAATAAAAAAAATTTTCCCCTGAACAAAATCAGAAAATTATATTTTGCAACACAAATAAGATGTTACTTCTATAACCCCTAGTTAACCCTATTTAGTTATTTAATAGAATAACCAAGGCACACAAAAAAAGATCAGATCTCCACATCCCCAACTTTCTTGTGAAATAGCAAAGCATAGAAATGCAAGAGATTACAAGCATTCCTTTGATGAAATCATGGAAACCATTTTACAAGAAAAAAAAATGATTTTATACTTCAATTCACTTATTTATATAATCAAAAGAGGGTTTATTTTATGTTTTGTTGTTGTTGCTATTTATTTCTTTTTTTTCTCTTGGGTTCAGTTAACTTGTTAGGAGAAAGTGGAAGCATGCAAGTGAAGAGTTGTTCTCTCTTCAGCAACCAGCCACATTACGACTTTTGTGACCCTCAATTTTTGCCTTCATCGCTCCCTTCCTTCATTAAATAACAAATCAGAGAAAGAAGGAAGGAAGTGAGTGAGGAGGGAGGGGGAGAGATGGAAAGAGAGGAAGGTAGAAATCTTATTTTAAAACTGCATTGATGGGCGCCTGGGTGGCTCAGTCAGTTAAGCATCTGCCTTGGGCTCAGGTCATGATCCCAAGGTCTTGGCATCGAGGCCCCAGTTGGAGAGCTTGGCGGAGAGCCTGCTTCTCCCTCTCCCCTCCACTCACATTCTCTTCGGCTATCTCTGTGTCTCTATCTCTCATACAGGTATATAAAATCTTTAAAATAAAATAAACAAAAAATAAAACTGTATTGGTACAGAAATAAATGTATTAGTACTATATATTAAAGCCTTTTTTTTTACCTTGAAATATATAGTCTTTTTCCTGATTTTAAAATAATTTAAAACATTTTCGTGGACCCCTAAACTTATTAGAGGTCCTAGTAGCTTGTCTCAGATGTTTTCTATGAGCAATGGGTCACATTAAGTATGAATGGCCTTTCGGTGGCTGGATTTTAGGAGCAGTGCTAAAGTATGCTCCTAAAATCCAAGCCCCCCCAAAAAAAGCCACCCCCAAAATCTTTCCTGTTCTTAGTAACTGATTCCTCTGGATAACAATGAATTTATCCTCTAAACTGAAAGTATTTTAAAAGGTTAGATAACCAATGGAAATTAACAAATTAGGATTCACAGTAATTACTGCATAATTTTATGGCATTGCTTCCAGAGAACAATGATGGGGAGAAAGTTTGGGTTGAGGTGGGGAGTATTAGGAACGGGTGCCTTTTTTTTTTTTTTTTTTTTTTTTAAAGAAAGAGAGAGAGGGAGGTGGAGGGGAGGGAGAGGGGGCAGAGAGAGGGAGAGAGAAAATCTCAAGCAGTCTCCATGTTCAGTACTGATCACTGGTGGGGGTTTGGGGTGGGGGGCTAGAAGATGGGCTCAATCTCACAACTCTGAGATCATGACCTGAGCCAAAATCAAGAGTTGGTCACTCAACGGAGTGTACCACCCGGGCGCCCCAGGAACAGGTGCCTTTATGAGCAAATCTGTGGAGCATATTTGCTTCCTTCTAACCTAGAAGCACACATGTATACCTCTTTTCGATGCTTAAGGGGCAACTGTCGCATTCTGAAGAAGTTGCTGTATGCTGGCTTAGCCCCTCCCAGGTGCCAGAGCCAGGCTGGAATTTGGGTTTGAATTTTGATTCTCTGACTTGGCAGCAATGAGCCCTCGGCACATTTAGCAAACCTTGTAGGGCCTGTGTTTTCATTTGTGAAATGGGGATGTCCCTTGGGGCATTTGGCTGTCAAGAGGGGTCCATGAGGCAACAAATGGGTCCATGAGGAAAATGTCTGGGACATAGTGAGCATGCCTCAGTGTTGGCTCTAGTAAATACAAGTACTACAAGTACTAGTAATACAATTCTACCCAGTGGTAGATGGAGGAACGCAAGGAGGCCTTGACCTTAAAGAGCTCGCCTCCGACGCATGGATCTGGTCCACCTCATGTGCTGACTTCAACTGAGAATTCTGAGGTTTTTATTCAAGTTCAGAGAACAAGAGTACGGGGTGTGCAGAAAAGGGCATCATCGTAAGTATCACACATTTTCATGCCTGTTCTAATGAGAAGGGAAAACAGGGGTACCTGGGTGGCTCAGTGGGTTAAGCCTCTGCCTTCATCTCAGGTCATGATCTCAGGGTTCTGGGATCAAGCCCCGAATCGGGCTTTCTGCTCAGCGGAGAGCCTGCTTACCCCTCTCCCTCTGCCTACTTCTGCCTACTTTTGATCTCTCTCTCTCTCTGTCAAATAAATAAATAAAATCTTTAAAAACAAAAAAAAAGATGAAGGAAAAACAAAATCAACATTTTAATGAGTTATTTTTACAAGCTAATGGTCTCCCGTAAAACATAAATGCATAGCTTAATGCACTTTCATTCATAAGGGTTATGGATTTGAGTTTCTGCAGTGAACATTCAGACAACAATTTGTTTCGTTTTGACATATTTTCTACCCCCAGAAAACCACTGTCTTCTTTCATTTCATGAAAAAGAACAGAGAAATTGTAAAAAGAAGGCATTAGAAGAAAAACAATAATTAAGAAGTGATGATTGTATTTTGGAAGGAGGACTCGTTTTTGTTAGATGCGTCTGTTTCTTACTTGGCTCTCGAAAGTTCTGTTCATCACATATTTTGCTGCAAAAAAATACTTGGCTTTATAATGATTTGAAAGCCTGTTTCTGTTTGCTTCAATCTGCCGCAAGCTAATGGAGGCAAACAAATGCTTGGCAAATGAAGAATGATCAAAATGACCTAATACATCAGCCCAGCCAATAACAAATGTCCTCTCTGGATAGCCATTTACAAAATTACTGACCATGCAAATCATGATCAGAAAAACAAATCCGTAAGGTACAATTCTTTTAACTGAAATTAATCATACATAAATCTGTAGAGTTACCTGGCCTTGAATATATGCACATATAGGTACATCTTTATCAATCTTCATGTACATCTCTGTATTTCATTTCCAAACAGGTAAACATCTGCTGGAACTATATCCTTCTCAGTGTACTTGAGTTATAGCAAAGAGCTTGACTTTAGGGTGTTGTTTTTTTAAAAACCTCTTTCACAAAAAAAAAAAAAAGGAAAACTCTTAACACAAAATTAATATTTATATAAATGGATTTTCTCCATATATAACTAAACAGTCAAGTAAATCATTTGAAACTTAAAATGTATTCTTTAACTCTATGAACTACATTCCCCATTCAAAATTTATAATTTGTAGCTAATTCATTAGCAATATTTCTTCTAGTTTAGCAAAATAATAGAAACATAGCATTTAGTTTACTCACAAGATACAGAAACATTAGAATTAGATTCTGATTTCTATTACATGTATTTAATAATTTAAGAGTTGTTTTGGGGAAAAAATATGTGTTATATCAATCTTTTGAGATAAAGTTAACTAGATGTAGTTTTTGGAGCCTTAATTACCAGAATATAGTTACAAAATACGTCCCTTGTTTGATGTAGCAGAACCAAAGTGTAGAAACACCTTAATAGAGTGTTACGAATTAGCTCCATTTAAAACTGTTTTCCTTACTTTCTTCTGATTTTCTAGTTTGTAGACATCCCAAAAGAGCAGAGAAAAGCAGAAAAGCAAGGGACAGAATGTGTGTCATTTCAATCCAAGGTCAAATACTGTTAATATGTAAGCAAATTTCTTTGTTAAGTCATTAACTCATTTTGATTTTACATAAATAATATCACACTGTATATAATTCCCATCATGCTTTTATTTCCTTAACTCTGTAAATATAAGCAATTTCTTATGTCACTTAAACCAACACATGAAAACGAGCTTTGAAAACTGGACTCTAACAGCCATCTAGAATTCTCATTGTCTGTAACAGGAAGCAGCTGACGTTTCTCATAAAAGGTCAGGTAGGAAAGATGTTTGGAATGGAGACCCAGTGGTCTTTTCCTCCACTACTCAGCTATGCTTCTGCAAGTCAGAAGAATGACTATGTGCAAAAAATTGGATATGGCTGTGTTTCCAATACAACTTTATTTGTGGCTGTTGAATTTTGAATTTCATATAATGGGTACATTTCACAAAATGATTCTTCTTTTTATGCTTTTACCCAACCATTTAAAAATATAAAAACCATTCTTAACTTCCAGGCAGAAACAAACAGGAAGCCAGCTGCATTTAGCATGTGGATCTTAGTCTGATGATCCCTGGTCTAGAACTCCTTTAACTTGCAATAGTTCTGATTCTTTTCTAGGGCAGCTATGACTTTGTTTACTTATTTTATTTCCACGTTGGAATTTTTATAATATTTGAGAAGAGTGCCAGCTGTTATTTAACTTTTTTTTTTTAAGATTTTTATTTATTTGACACAGGGAGAGAGAGATCACAAGCAGGCAGAGCAGCAGGCAGAGAGATAGTGGAAAGCAGGCTCCCCGCTGATTAGACAGCCCAATGTGGGGCTCCATCCCAGGACCCTGAGATCATGACCTGAGCCAAAGGCAGAGGCTTAACCCACTAAGCCACCCAGGTGCCCCTGTTATTTAACTTTTAATGGAATCATTTAACCAACTGGAAGATTTTGTTGTAAGGGGCTTTTAGAAATTAATTCTAACAGTAGAAAAGCATACACATTTATTTAATGTAAGTTTTATGTGACCTGGAGCCTCCATAAGAAATGAAGATCCCCCCGTCCCCAAAATAGTAAGACCTGTGCCTTTTAAATGCCAGGTGTGAAGAGCAGACAGCTGTGGAGAAAAGAGGATAGTTTAAGGAGTATGAGATCATGGTAGTAAACGGGAAAATTCAGTGAGGCCCGTTTGTGAAAATTCTTCTTGAGATCCCTTTGTTATCAGATATAAGGACAGTCTTTTCCTGTGGATAGAAGAGGTTCCTCTCTCATGAGTGTTTTATGACCTGCTTCAGGACAGAAAGTAAGTGGGCAAGAAGGTCAGAGTGACCTGACTGCTTCTGCCATTTTTCCAACA
This sequence comes from Meles meles, assembly GCF_922984935.1. Lineage (NCBI taxonomy): Eukaryota > Metazoa > Chordata > Mammalia > Carnivora > Mustelidae > Meles > Meles meles. The sequence continues at coordinate 54,994,182 of NC_060083.1, forward strand.
CCTTCAACTTGAAATATTCAATAGGCCAGGATGCCACATTTTGGGGCAGCATGTCCTGAGCCCCATCCCTGATTAATGGACATTTGAAAGAGTTTGCTTGCTTACCATAACAAACTCGTAACACTTACCATAACAAATTATAATTTGTTACTGTTCTTGCAAATTATTATTTTCAAAATGGTAAAAGGTGATAAAAAATAATATATTTTGCCATTTGTGAAAAATATTTCTTAAACTTGGGAAAAAGGAAAATATAGATTACTGTAGGAGGAAAATAAACAAGGGCACCGTGAATAAGTCTTTCTTTCAAAACATCAGGTCTGAGAGCATTCAAACATGGGCAGGGAGGGCAGAATCTTCTGTAGGGCTTCAGCAGGTGGTACCTTTCAGCAACAATTTTCTGGAATAGTTGGTCAAGGATGGTTCTAGAAGAAGGAGGAATTGTGCCTATGAATTAGCAGCCATTGTTTGGACAATATGGATTTTTATTAAGAGGGGCAAGGAGGAAAAGCTAGGAGCTATTGTCATGTGTAAGAGGGGGAGAAGAGGAAGGAATGGGGCTAGGAGGACCACACAGGAGGCTATGGTGGAAAATTCACTGTCACACTGCCCTGGTGACCTATCATGGGGTGTTTAAATTAGAACTCTACCTTTATAATAAACCATTTGCTAGAGTCTGTATCACATTTCCCCCTATTCCCACTATGGTTAAAAAGTATAATTGTGCCAACTTAATTACTATAAGAAAGGTATTATTAAATTATCTATCAATTATATATAACAGGTGGATAAGGTGAATTCAGCTGCAATTGATCAGATCCCTGATGCAGAAATGGTCATTAAAAATTCTCAAATAATGCTCAGGATAAGCAATATTCAATCAACTACTTATTTTCCCCAAAGCAATTAAATAACAATATTAGCTTTCCTAATAATGACAACCATGTGACAGGAACATTATCTTGCTATAGACCATGAGCTAGGATTTATAATCATGATTTTAAAAATGAGGATGCCAAAACGTAGAGATTTTAAGCAAAATACATCACAAAGTCAGTGAAAGTGAGCATTTGAACTTGGGTAGTCTCCTCCCTACTAGACTTAACTATTAACTGGAGCCTCCAGGTCACAGCGATAAAACGCGATTATTTACGCCCCTTAAAACCACTTACAGATCCTATCTGCAGAATTCATTCTCTGGTGAAATTTTATTTCTAGAAAAGTAATCAGCAAACATTCATATGATAGGGACCGTTTCTCCATGTATTTAAAGATCGCTTTAGTGATTTTTATCAGGCAATTTCACTGGTGCCTGCCCTATTCCGAAGTGTAGCATTCAACCTTATTAGAAAATCTGTCCTCAAGAGAAGATTCACAGGGAAAACCCACAGCCACTGTTCTTTTTCCTCCAGTATTGGGAGCCAAACTCTAACGCGTTCTTTTCGATTTCCTAAGAGGAAGGGGGGAAAACATTACCCAGGAGAGTACACTGAGACAACACAATTTGCATATCTTAACAGCCTCCCATGGTGCCCTGCAAAGGGAGAACAGTTGAAGGATATAGAGTTCCTTTTACAGAGCATCACCAGCGGAAATGACCACTGATGTTAATTTGAAACAGAATGAGACAGCTACACTGAGGTGCCTTGAGGAAGTATACAAAGAGAGCCTTCTCTCTTGCTCGAGGTGCTGACAGTGTGGGTGAGCCCATCCTGTGCAGCTGATGGAAGGAATGGCACATCCTTAAATCTCAACACCTGGATAGAGCTTGGGAGATTTTGAAAGAAAGCTAGACAGATGGTTTCTCATAATGACAACGACATCTGCAGCTCGCTCACTTAGAATCCGAGTTTAAAAAAAAAAAAATCTTTTTTTAGAAAGGCTCATTTATCAATGCAAACAAAGTTAAGCTACTTAATAAATCCTTTCTAAGTCCCCATGTTGGGTAGACCTATTTTTGCATTAAGGCTCTTTCTGGGGGCTCGGAAGTCCTTGGTTGTCATCCACCTGCTTCATAATCCCAAGGACAGTCTGAGCACAGAGAAGCACCAGTTCATACTGAAACCAACTGAACAATCCTTGTAGAATTCGATTTTCTACTTGTTTTCCCCCCATTAAAAATATCATCGCCCCTCGATCCACATGGATTTCAAAATGAAATTCATCTGGAAGTTTATGGGTTCGCGTTTGATAAGATACATGACCTGTCTACCTTTCCCTGACCATGATGCCAATCTCAATCTGTTTGTTTTCCTAGATAATCAGTTTCAGTGCATCTACTGTCTTGAAGATGAGGGATTAAGGCACTGGCGCAGGGAAAAAAGAAAAATACTCTTCCTCAGTGAAGAGAGATATCCTGGGGAGGCAGTACAGGAGAGGAAACTCACGACTTCAAGCATGATCTGGTTTTCTCTAACCTATGGAGCGGTGACATATAGCCTCTTAATGCATAGAACTGACGTGAGGTTAAACAGAATGAAACGATATGAAACCATCGTGGAATTGTATAGTGCAAGTCCATTTATTACAAAATAATTTATTATTCAGGTTCAAATACCCTGCCTTGGACGCCACCTTGAAACCTTTTCAGAACAAAGTGAGATAAGAATAAATAATGAGTAGAACATAGTTCCCTTTGGTTGTATCATGAATTCCTAGCCTACATAATTTATGTACACTGAAAGACTAAAGAAAGAAAACAGAAATGTCTGGGTCTCACCCTGGAAGCCCTTCTAACTTGTTTTAGGATTAAGTGACATGCTTGTGGAATGAGCAGTCATTTACAGAAAAACATCTCTAACTAGAAAATGGGACATCAATGTCAGAGGCAATGGAATTCTTCAGAGGAGAGGAGTATCTCTGAAAGATCTAGCAATCCTGGGAGGCCAGTCTGCACCTGAAAACAGGATGTAACTTGTGTTGACGCCGACGAACTGGGGAGAAGTCCAGAAAAGGGATCTTCGTGAGATAAAGACTTTATCATCATGCCTTACGTGTATGAGATAAAAGTACCAATTACATCCTTATGATTTATTTGATTTTGTTTTATTTCTACTGAGAGGCCACTCTTGTTTTTTTCCAGCTTCACTGAGAGGTACAATTGGCATGTAACATTGTGTATGTAAGTGGAACGTATACGAGGCATTGATCTGATACACATATATGTTACAAGATTAGGATAACCCTGGGATGCCTGGGTGGCTCAGTCAGTTAAGGGTCTGACTTTCGCTCAGGTCATGATCCCAGGGTCTTGAGATCCAGTCCCACATCAGGCTCCCTGCTTAGCAGGGAGCTTGCTTCTCCCTCTTCCTCTGCTACTCCCCCTGTTTGTGATCTCTCTCTCTGTCAAATAAATAAATAAACTGTTTAAAAAAAAAAAAGATTATGATAACCCTGCTGTTAGTGAACACTCCCATCATTACCCTTCTTTTCTAAGATGATACCATTTAAGATCTACCCTCCAGAGACCACTCTTAAACCATTTATGTATATGAATGAATTTAAAAGCTGGTGAAAATTCTACATGCTCATGTGTAGAAGAGAACACCAGTTCATGGCCAAGTGTCAGGTGCAGAATGAGGCTTTGATTTTGACTGCCCTTCACGTGCTACCAGCTTGGTGGGAAACTACCAGGTAGGTCTTCAAGAGTCTCCTGCTTTCTCGGAGATGCTCCAGTAGCCCCTTCCACATTGGCACTAACATGCCTTCCTGGAGCCCAGCCAACACCTGCTCAGAGAAAGAAGTCACAACACCAATGAGAGCCACTGAATAACATGGAAAATTCTTAGGACCTTTGTATAACCTATGAGTTTAAATTTATCAATTAAGACAAAATTAGTTCTGGGGGCTGAAATGGGAAAAAAATAACTAAAAGGTAAGAAGCGTTAGTTGGCTGTGAATTAGTAGGCTGTGAATCTTCTAATTACTGTGGGGCAAAAAGTGAAGACATTACCATTTAATTGCTTGGCTAAAAGAAAATGCCATAGCACGGGAAAATAAAGCTTCACCAAATAAGGATTAGATTAAAACTGGGGGCCATCGCCCTGTGCTTTGGTGGCTCCTGTGAGCTCCGACAGCTTTTGAATTGCTTAAATAGTTAGTAAGGTGACTGGAACATTGACCAGCAAATGACATAAATCCAGAATTAATTATAAAGGCTTACACAAGCAAAAAGAAAGGGGTTTCCTGGATCCAGGTTTATTGTGAGATGTCAGCATAATGAAATTTTAATCAGCTTGTTTATTTAAGGAAGAATTAATTGCATATCATATTGCAGAAAATAAAGTGCAGTTGTAAAGGTACCTGACTTCAGACTCCCATGTAAGTGGATCACTTGTATCTTAATTTTCTGAGACAATTTATATAGTTTTGGGGTTTTATCAAGCCTGTGCTCAGCTTGTCATGTTGACTGAAATTAAGCAATACTTAGGAAATCTTTCAAGGGGCCTTTTTCATTTTTTTAAGGAAATGCCTCATCTTTCCCATCCTCGCGCCTCCCGAAATGTCATTCTCCCATCTAATTTGGAGTAAGTTATTTATGGATCTTTGTTAATTTATGAAGTGGTGAGGGGTGCCATAGTTAGCTGGATGCCCCCGTGAAGTTCCACAGATCAGTGGTTAAAGCCATCCATTTCCCAATTGACTTTTAACCTTCTCTGGCTGACAAAACATGATTTATTTTCATGCAAAAAAAATGAGCTAACCCTTTGCATATAACCGGGTTTTTGTGTGCGACCTGGGTATGTTGCCCCTGAAAATCAACCATTTCTCAGAAGCAGGATGGATCAGAATTAGTGCTTGCCACGGAAGAAACCCTACGGCCTTGGTGTTCAAAGTCAGAATACTTATTTTTATTGTGCTCCACGCAGATAATTTCCAGATAGGAATAACTGTCTTGCATACACGTTATAGCCTACAATAGTACTAAGATCTTCTCTGCTACCAGAATTTATTCCCCTCTGGAGTTGATCCTGCAATTTAGTATAAGTAACGCTAACATGGAAACAGGATGAAGTAGAAGAGTTTTGCTTCAGGAGAACAGAATTCTATATATGATATTAGTCATTGCATAAATTATTATCGGAGTGAAAATTTATTGAAACCTCCAAACCCACCCCCCAGTGTACCAGATAGCGCTTTGTCAAGAATTCAAGTCTGCATATTATTAGTATATTTCACTGAGTGTTTCATAGATGCCAGGCACTGTTGTCAAGTGCGTGGTGTGGACTATCTTCTTGTCGTTCCTCATGGTAACTTTATGAGTTAGGCATTATTATTATTATCCAAATTATAAAGACATAGAAACTGAGGTTCGAGCCGTCAAATAACACCCTACTGTTACAACGGCTAAGAAGCGGTATACTCTACTAATCCCGTTTTTTTATTTTCTCTATTTTGTGATGCTTTCCCATTTTGGAACCTCACAAACCCCAGAGGAAAGAGACTGAACCTGCAAGGTTAGCTAATTCCTACAGCTAGCCCTGCACTGGCCTGTGAGCACACCTCTGATACGCAAACCAACCAATTGAGAGTTCAAGCACCTTATCAAATTCTCACTTAGCAAGCTATTGTTTTGTTGTTGTTGTTTTTTTTTTTTTTCTCTGCTTTCAGTCACACCAGGGCCAGGTCTGGAACAATTTGAGACCACCTTATAGGCCAGAGCTTGCCAGAAGTTTTCAAACTATCCAATCCTAAACCTGGTCAGCTGCTTAGCCTGCCTCACTCCTTCCTTCCTGCTAAAAAACATAATCAAGGCTCTGGTGCATGCTTTCCCTGTGCCCCATCTGCCTCCCCATTGACCTTGGTGCTTTCCCCCGTGGACCCATAGGGGCAGTGAAGGCAGGCTGCCCCCAAATGGGCCACTTTGTCATGAAAATTATTTTGAGTTAAAAAAACAATCAAAACCTAGCAGACTTAGGAAAAGCATTTAACTTGCCCCTCAACTGCCTAAAAGAATTTACACAGAAGACCTGCTCTAGGGACAGAGCTTTCACCATACACGACTACATTAGGATGTGAGCTAGGTAGGGCAGATGGGGAGGAAGCTGGCAAGGCCTGTTTGATCAAAGTTCTCTCTTTGTTCAATTGTTTCCAAGTGGCCCAGCAAACATTTGCGTACCAAACATTACTCTTTTTCATCTTCCTATAAATTCCATTCCTTTCTTTGGAAGTCCCAGACCCCTACCTCCTTCTCCTTAGTTCAGGATGACTTATGTCCCTCATTGTGTCTGACTGTCTTTGGAATCTCCATGTCTGAGTGGATTCTCCGCATGATTTTAAATTTGATTTTCTTCTGTTAATCTGTCTCATGTTGATCAGCATTCCCTATCCTATTCCCTATCCTATAGGATATTCCCTATCCGACTAGAGGGAACTTGATGGGACAGGAAATTCTTGCTCCCTGATAGTCTATGTAGCACGATGACTGCTCCCTCCTCTGCGGAACTGTGAGTAACAAACAATTTTTTCAGTGATAATGGTCTCCTGATCCTGATCTCACCATAGCTGAATATGAACGAAATCCTAGGCACATTATAAAACATGGATCAAGGGTTGAGCCAAAGCCCTTTGACTGCATAAACGCCCCCCCCCCCGACCACTTTCCAAACCCAAGGGTTGTCTTCTTCTTCCTCTTTACTTTCAATTTTAAAATAAGTAAGGCTTTATAGGAAGTCACAAAGAAATGTACAGGGAGCTTCTCTGTACCTTCCACTCAGCTCCACCAAGGTCTACCCCTTGTATACCATAATTCAGTATCACGAGTAAGAAGTTGACATTGGTACAATCCACGGAACACGTTTTAGACTTACCCACTTGTGTGTCTGTGTGTGTAGCTCTGTGTGATTTTATCACATGTCATTTCTCTAACTACCACCGCAATGGAGGTACTCAAACATCACCGCAAAGCTCTGTGCATGACCCATTTATAGCCACACCTACCTCCCCATTCCTAACAGCTAACAACGGATTAGCCAACAACTAATCCGTTCCTCATCTCTATAACATGTCATTTCACAAACGTTGTGTACATGGAATCATGTGGCATGTATCCTAAGATCAGCATTTGTTTTTGTTTTTGTTTGCTCAGAATTATTTCCTTAAGGTTATACAAGTTCTTACACGTACTCCTCTTTATTGCTCAGTAAGATTCAATAGGAGGGGTTGACCGCAGTTTGTGTAGCCACTCATCCACTAAAGGACATCTGGGGAGTTTCCAGAGTAAGACTGCTATGAATGAAGCTATAATCATCTCTGTACAAATTTCTGTATGATACATCAACGGCTTCTAGTGAAACACACTTCCTGACATGCTTACCCTTGTGCTGTCCTCTCCCTTTGAATATGGGCTGGCCTAGTGAATCATAGGAACCAGCAGAAGGTGGCAGAAGGGACACTGTGCCAGTTCTGAGCCTAAACCTTAGGAAGCTTTTGCGCTGGCCCTTTGGAAGTTACCTAGCCTGAGAACCCAGTCTTATAAGGAAACCCAAGCTAACCACACAGAGAGGCTTGGGAGTGGGGGTAAGAGTCATGAAATCCAGGCAGAAGTGTGAACCAAGGCTAGTGGCCAACCCATACATCTGTGTTCCAGCAAACAATCATCATCAACCTTCCAGCCATGGGAGTTAGCCTGTTTGGGAGCGTAGCCTTAAACCACCCCCCCAAAGACCCACCCCCGCCTATGCCATTGGAGCACATGAGCTCTGCTTGCAAAGCACTGACCAGATGGTAGAATCACCACAGAGAAATAAAATGGGTATTGTTTGAAGCCACTGAGTTTTTAGTAAATTTGTCCTACCAAAAACTATGCGTAACAATACGCTATCAGAGCAGAAATGCACATCTTAGTATAACGAGGTCCCAGCTGTGTCTTAGCTCTTCATTAATTTGCTGAAATTCCAGGATATTATTTTAAGTAAATATAGTTATCAACTAGACACATTTAAATCGGTAATAGACAACAATGCATATTTTACAGAGCGTAAACATCTACTGTATTTGGATATTCTAGGATCTGGAGTCACTGATCTCCAATCAATCCACAGCTCTATCGCTAATAGGCTTTGAAATATCACATGCCATGGGCATGTGATCATTTAGGATCAGATAAAACAACTGATATAAAGTTATTTTTGTATGCTGTCAAACATGAAACCACATATAAGGTATTTCGTACTGGCTTACAATCAATTCAGTCATTGGTTGATAATTGGGTACAAAGAAAACACAGGTGTTGATTATAGTTTAAAGAATGCTGAATTTAACCCACGGTCACCTTTATTATCAAGCTCTCATAGTATGCTCAGACATTAGAACATAATGTCTAACATTATACTCTGTTAGACAGAGTATACTTTTATAATTTCCTTAATTTATGTAGAAACAGATGACTTTTAAAAAACTGAACATACAATTAACTTCACATGAAAACAGAAGTGACTGGTAATGATGCAGCTAACTGGAATTAGACAAAGAATCACATTTCATGTTATTTCATAATTTTACATTATGGCAGAGAGGAGAAAAGAATAATTAAGCTTGTTGGCCCAAAGACTTCTATAGATAAGTTTCTGTCATCTTCTCTTGGCTCTTTTTCCTGCCCCCCCCCCAAAAAATTGTGACTTGATAGCATCTGATGTAGGGGCAGACATACACTTTCCAAATTTGTTTGTTTCTGAGCTATTTTTGGCTTTCTTTCGTCATTGAGTCCAAATTAAGTGTTGGTTAATGTGGTTACATTTTACTGGAGCTACTAAAATAAGGTTACATAAAGCAGAAAATGGAAATAAAAGTTTACAACAAGCTTCATTCTGCTTTCTTTCTTTGAAGCTCAGTGGAAAGTATGACAGCATTGCACATTCAAGGCTTTGCATATTATTAAACTAAAAAAAAATTATAAAGAACATGACAAGCTGAAAGGAAAAAGCAGCATAAGCTGGTACAAATCCTAGCTGTTGATCATTTCCCAAAGATATTCCCCTTCATGCTCTGTGGAGAAAAGCATCGCAAATTCTGTCCAATACCATGTTTCCCTAATGTCCCAAACCTGGAAAATGCAAAAAGTGAGTTTCTTTGGGTTTATGCTACACTAGATAATCAATTTATGATCAGTGTTTTCTCCTCACCTGATTTCCCAGTTGTTTTGGAATTCATCAAATGTGTTCGCTAGTCCTCAAAGTAGATCAAAAGCAAGTCAGTGACAAAACACAAGTGGAAACATTTGGTCCCACTTAGTACGAAATTCATTTCAGAAAAACATGGTCACAAAAACTAGATGAATGAAAAAAGACTCAGGAAATGAACAGGTTACCATGTATATATTATTTGGAGGCATTCCTCAATCTTAGACTCCCGTGGTGAGGACCTTTTCTCTTCTCTCTAGTATTCTTCTGACAAATGATACAGTCTTTAAATTTGTTCTGCTTGTTTAAATATTAAAATTAAAATTAAAATTAAAAATTAATTTAATTAAAATTAAAATTAAAAATATTAAAATTTAAAAAATTAAAGTGTCTCTGAGAGGATATTTTTTTCCATTTTTCCATCAATTGTAAAAATAAGTCTGTAATAGAGATAAGTTGAAAACATTATTTGAGTCTGCATTAGAAAAAAAACTCAAATTCATTATTCTGTTGAGAGTATGAGAGATATTGAAAATGGTTCATTCATGGAAATGCCTAATAACACGTTTACGCTGCCCTGCATTAAGCAAGCCAACTTTTGAATATATAAACTGTATCAAATTATAAAAGTGAAGTATAGAAATAATCAAATACCTTTATAACTTAGATCAAAAGTCTTCTTCTCTTGATGGTGTATGATTAGGTCTGGATGCAAGAGGATGGTGCTTATAATAAGTATTTGACAAACAGCCTAAATTCTCCACGTTATTTTATTTATTTTTGCAAATGTGGGCATCACCACTAAATCATAGTTTCTCCAATTGTAACAAAAAAAGATGTGTCTCGAATGACTGTATTTAAAAAAAAGGTGGGGGGGGGCTGGGCACCTGGGTGGCTCAGTTGGTTAAGCATCTTCCTTCGGCTCAGGTCATGATCCCAGGGTCCTGGGATCCAGCCACTCCTTGGGCCCAATAGGGAGTCTGCTTCTCCCTCTGCCTCTGCCCCTGCTCGTGCTCTCTCCCTCTTTCTCAAATAAATAAATTCAAATAGCAGTGAAATTAAGAGAGGAATACTTTACTCTTAAATTGCTCTGATATTACATTTATAGATCCACACTTCTAATAGATTCTGAATGTAAATCTGACTTTGATCTTAAAAAATTTCAGCTAGATTTTAGATATACATTTAAGGGTGGTCTAGATCTCTCTTTGATCCTAGTTCTTAAGCTACTAATAGCTGTACACACAATATTAACTACAGTATATTAGAGCAGAGAGTTGATATGAGTACTTGGCAACTAACTAGTCAACCTTCAGATATGTTTATTTAATCTAAGAAAACTGTTTAGTTGGAGAAAGAAAGCAACTTTTGAAAAGTAAAAACTGTTTTGGATGAACTTTTAAAAAATTTAAAAATTAGTTGTAGTGTTTTCCTATGCGGTTTTTAGTCTTAGATATTATGGCGACAGAGTCTTTCCATCCCTCGGATTGTTAAAAAAGAAAAACTAAAACAAACCGCCACCCAAACAAACAAACAAAAAAATGACTCACCTGTGTTTTCTTCTAATCCTTTAGTATTTTTGTTTTCTACCATTTAAAGTATTGTTTCAAAACATAACTTAAGTTTTATTCTTATTAATCCCTTTCCCCTAACTCTGCAATCAAATAAAACGCTATTTCTGCAGTGCTTTCGAAATGCCACTTTTATTAGAATCTACTTTCCCACATCTAATCCTTCTGTGACTTCACCCATCTTTTCAGACCATTTCATACTCTGGCCACTTGCGCAGCTCCTAGTGGACTCAGATCTGAGGGCAACTTGCCTCCCCTGAAGACAGAAATCTCTCCTTTCCAGCCCCAGGGACTTCCTCCGCCACAGCGGCAGTGGAGACTTGGTGAAACTGCTCAGCCACTCTGACACATACACAGATCCGGAAGTCCAAGTGAATAGCACCCTTGACCAAGGACAACCCCTGACCAGTGTGTCAGACAGGAGACCGGATGAACTTCTCCTCTGTCTCCTTCAGTGACACTCCTTAGAGAGTCCCCAGTAAGACCAAATCCCAGTTGCCCACTTAGCAGCCAAATAATGCATCTCTGACATTGGCTTTGCCTCTTTCCCTGTTCTAGTCTTCCAAGTTCCCAGCTCCTATCTCTAAGCTATTTGGATGCAAATGTTTGTCTTAGACTGATTTTAAAGCAAACCCTAGATGAGATAACCATCCTTTACTCTTTTTTTTTTTAAAGATTTTATTTATTCATTTGACAGAGAGAGAGGTCACAAGTAGGCAGAGAGGCAGGCAGAGAGAGAGGAGGAAGCAGGCTCCCTGCAGAGCAGAGCCCGATGCGGGGCTCGATCCCAGGACCCTGAGATCATGACCTGAGCCGAAGGCAGTGGCTTAATCCACTGAGCCACCCAGGTGCCCCTCCATCCTTTACTCTTGATTCTACTTCTTGACTCAATTCTTTACCATGTCTGTCCTTTTCGTGGCTTTATAACATATTTTAACACCTGTTAAGATAATTGTACCTATGCTATTCTTTAAAAATTACCGTTGGTTGCTCTAGTGGACTTCTCTTTTCCAGATTAATATTCAACCATTTCAGGAATTACAAAATCCTATTCATTTTTCAAATTAGAAATAAATTTACTTCTATCCAACTTCACATTCCTCCAATTACCAGCTGTATGGATTCATTTTTTTTCCTTCGTTATGCCCTAGTATCTTCTTTTATGAATCGAACAAAATAATCCCATCCTCACTGAGTTGATATGAATAATAAGGAGTATACACACATATTAATAATTATACAGTTGCTGACACAAAGTGCACCCTAAATATTCCCAATGGATTATATATATTCTAATATCACTATAATATTGAATCACCTAAACTGTAAAGATAGCATATTATTTCATTACTGAAAGGAAAGCTTATATTCCATAGTAAAATCTAGTATTTTCCTTCTTATAGGTCCCACATTTTTTCTGTAAAATTTTTCTATGATTTTTTGTATATTTTAATGACAAATTTGGATGAGGTAATATTAATGTCATTTTCCAAGCAATTACAACTAAAATGTTATGCTTATTCAGTTACCCTGAACGCTTTCTACCTGCTCTCTCAATTATTCTTATTCTTATAACAGTTGTTTGAGATGAGAACTATTATTGGTTCTATTTTACAGATAAAGAAATAGACACAGAAAAGTTAGTATTTCTCCCCAGCTAGTAAGGGACTAATTTCAAATTTAGTTCAAGGCTAATCTTGAGTTTTAAGAAGGCAATTGATCACTCTGTATTGTTTTTATAGCAAGCCACCAACAAATTACAGTTGTTACTTATAATTATTTTTGTCAGTTCCCTTGCTTTTTTTAGACAATCATATTATTTCCAGCTCTTGATATCTTGCTTCTATTTTTCTAATATTTATCTTAGTAATGATTTTTCTGCACAGATGGAGCTTTGATGAATTAAAAGCAATACAATTTTTAACTCATATTTTATGAGTTGTTAACTGAAATAAAAGACAAATGTCCTAGGGACAAAGTGTCCCCCTCCTTTTCTAAATCTAAAATATTTTGCTAAATCTGTTTGGCAAACCCTGAACACCTAAGGGCTCCGCATCTTTTCTTTAAAAATAAGATACTGCCACCACCATATAATTGTCCCAACCTCAACTTGTAGACATTTTCTGGTCCTTGGCTTAGAAAGGCAAACTCCAAGATACTCAGGAGCATATGGCAGGGAAAGGTGTTTGGGATCAGGTTAACCACCTTTCCCACCCAGGACACCACATTTGGCTCATAGTTCCCCTCCAGATGCCTCACATAAACCAAAGGACAAGTCTGGAGTCCAACTTTCGAGAGAGTAGTTTAATTTCCAAAGGGCACATGACTAAGAGGTAAATTAAATTTTCCAGTAAGTCCTTCGCCTTCTTTTCCCTTCAAATTCATAGGCTGCAATATTGAAATCGAGGCGCTGCATGGTGGTAGCTCCTTTGCAATGAAACTTGGTTTTGCACAAGACCCAAGGCATTGAGCCAATAGACTGACTCTCAGTCTCCACTTTCCCTCCTATGACCCAGGGAGAGCAAAGAAGAGTATCCACATGTAAAGAAGAGCAGATCTGCCCTCAAAGACAAGACAGATAAAAGAAAAGACATCAGCAAGAGAAGAGTCCAACAATTCATCAAAGTCATTCTGCTTTTTTTTTCTTTAAGATTTTATTTATTTATTTGACAGAGAGAGATCACAAGTAGACAGAGAGGCACGCAGTGAGAGAGAGGAGGAAGGAGGCTCCCCGCCACACAGAGAGCCCAATGTGGAACTCGACCCCAGGACCCTGAGATCATGACCTGAGCCCAAAGCCGAGGCTTAACCCACTGAGCCACCCAGGCGCCCTCCATTGTTGTTCTATTGAATGGTTTTCCCAGGTGGTTAGTTTGTATCTATTCATTCATTCAGATACCAGAATCTTTGTTACTCACTGGCTCCTGTTCTAGTTTGTGTCCTAGTACATTTCCTTGATGCTCCTTCTCAAACTGTTGTGATAAGTGTTTCTAGAACATGGAGAAGCTTAAATGAGTTTATGTAGGAAAGAAAAAAAAGAGTTGTTTTTCTCTCATTAAACTTTGTTGAGAGACACAGGACACGAATGATATCATGATAACCTCTCCCCACTTAAAAAAAAAAAAAAAAATGCCCACTACATTGTGAGCACCTGTTTAGTGATGGGATTAGGGAGTGTGTATATATTATTCCTATATTTACAACAATCCACTAACCTGATTAAAACAAAACCCAAAACTCCATCTTACAGATGTATAAATGGAGAACATGGAAACACGGCACTCCTTATCTCCTATAGACACGAATGATGTCTATAAATACAGATTCAAAGATGTCTTTTGGTAAAGGAAAATACTCCAATACCATAATAGCCAGTCTATTATTTATTAACCCTGCAATGATAGATAAAACCTCAACAATGTGTACATGTCCACATGTCTACAATCTGTGAAAAAGAGGACAATTTCCAGAGGGTACAACAAAAAAGCAATAAAGGAAGGACTCACTCACCTCCTTAACTGTAAATTCCAAGAATAGGAACTGCCCTTGTTTTAGTAAAAGTAGATTATCTGACCACTAAATGAAGTCAAATACTCATTCTTTCTCAAATGCAGCCATCTGAGATCTTGGAAAAGATTATGGTGCCCTGAAGGATCGGAAAAGACGGAATGGTAGTTTGGACAAAACCCAGGAAGACAGAGGGGCAACCGAGGAGGTACAGAGAACAGGAGGGCAAGGGGAAAGGTTAAAGAGATGGGTGCACCCAGTGAGCAACGAAACACGCAGCCATGCGATTTTTATAAGGGAAACGATTTTGCAAAGAAATAAAATATGGAAGCGGCCAGTCTTGGTTGAAGGAATAACAGAAGGCCCGAATTAAATAACATTTTATTAGCTTTTTAAGTGGAGTGACTCAAACATGACTTGTTTGAAGAAACAGAAGACATCCAATTAACCAGACTTCTGGGCCTGACCTAAAGGGCCGCGGATCTCAGGAGGGGGAGTTCCCTGTAGGTTTCCGGAATAGATCCGTCATGGTACACACAGAGACTGCCGTGCGCTATGCACATTCACACACGTGCTTAGACACACACCTAGAATGTTAAATTGACCTGCTTTCTGCGTCGGACTACTGATGAGAACCACCCCCCAACCCCCCAACCTCTCCCGGACAAGCGGATGAAAGTGAGTTCACACTAAGCTCAGGGACGCAGGAGGGGATGAGAGATGCTGAGTGTCTGCACTGCGCTCCCCCAGTTCCCTCCGCTGCGGTTTGGGGCTCCCTAGGCCTTCCCCGCAGAGCCAGTTACCTGCGGAAGCAGCCCGGCTCCGCCTGGAGCACCAGGCCGTCTCCCCGCGTCCCTATGTAGCCGAGTGGAGCCGGAGGGTTGATCCCTTAGCCCCCAAACACAGCCTTCCTTTCACCACCTTCCGTTTATACAAAGACTGGCTTATCCCCATTTTTTTTTTTTCTGTTGCCTTTGCAATGAAAAGCTCTCCACGCGCAGCCTAATAAAGTTCTACGCCTACCCCACCCCCATCCCCCAAATTCCTGCCAAAAAAAAGAAAGGGAGACTTAAACCTGGAACTCATTTAGCTAAAGGGACTTTAGTTAACAAGAAAGTTGCCCATCACGGACTGCAGGTAACACCTCCCGTGATCCTAAATCCATTACCTGGAGACTTACCCAGGCTGAGTTTGATTTTATGAACTGTGAGGTTGCAATGTTGAAAGTCTGCAAATTGGACATAAATTGGACGCAAAAGACTCGGGGAGCCGAGTGATTTTCTCTCTAATGGTGTAGCAGGCGCTGGCTCTTACCAGAGATTCCTGGAATCTGGAACAGAGCCAGGGATGAGTGCCCATGTCTGTCTGTCTCTCAATCCTGGACTCCCCTCCCCCCAAAAAGGTTTGACTGAGCCTCAAACAGCTCTGCCTAGAACAACCTGTGAATCAATCAATTCCTGGGAGGGAGGAATGTGCATGCGCGCACGCACCTGGGTCTGAGATCTGGAACCGAAGAGCAGTTTTCTCCCACTCCTTGTCCCTACTGTCAACAATGTCCGCTGGTGGTTTTGACCTGACTACTTTTCATCCGCCCCCTTGCTTGTCATTTTTCACAACTGTATTTTAGAGAGGACAACTGATGCCAAAAGGTATGCAGTCATGACCAGCTTCTGGGTTTTAAGGGACACTAAGACTACTTTCAGATTAGCAGTACCTTCAGTTCTCCATTTAATTGAGCTTTTCTTTCTTTCTTTCTTTCTTTCTTTCTTTCTTTCTTTCTTTCTTCCTTCCTTCCTTCCTTCTTTCTTTCTTTCTTTCTTTTTTACTTTGTTCACTTGTTTATTCATTTAACTTTTACTTTATGGAAGGAGCTAAGGATGACCCAGAGATCAAGGTTGGGAAGGCACACACACGTATCCTAGCTGAAGTAGAAGGCAAGGTATAACCAATTCTATAATAGAGAAGAATCATGAAGATTCAGAAGGGGAAGACAAAATCCAACTGGGAATTGGTGGGGGGGAGAAAATATGAAACAGTCAGGGCTTCAACAATTGAATTGTGATTCTCCAAATGGAGAGTGGGGTTGGTCTCAGGTGGAGGGTGGAAAGAAGGCAGAAAGAAGGATTTTAGGGAGATGGCAGGAGGAAAATTCATGGGATGGCCTTTGGAGTGACACAGCCACAGTCCCTGTACACAGAAGAGGAGAGAAGCAATGGCTAAAAGTCTGGACCATGTTCTTATGGCCAAACCCAAATGCCCTGCAGTTGGGTTTGGGTTTTATTCCATATATATTAGTAGGAGCTTCTGGAATATTGAAAACATGAGAAGTATACCATGAGCATATGGATACAAATTTGCTCAAATAAAAAATAGCACACGTCAGTGCCTCAAAAGTACAATCACAGTTCATTCAAATGGTGGCCTACTCTACAGTATCATAAACTGAGGATATAGATCAAGTATTTTTTTAAAATATTTTATTTATTTGTTTGAGAGACAGAGATCACAAGTAGGCAGAGAGGCAGACAGAGAGAGAGGGGGAAGCAGGCTCCCCACTGAGCAGAGAGCCTGATGCAGGGCTCCATCCCAGGACCCTGAGATCATGACCTGAGCCAAAGGCAGAGGCTTAACCCGCTGAGCCACCCAGGCACCCATAGATCAAGTATTTTTTAAAGTGAATGTAAAAAAGTTTAAAAAGTTGTGTATAACCTACTATTATTAACATTCAAAAGTGAAAAGGAAACACAATTTATTTCTTTATGGATTCCCAAGTAGAAGGGAACGTGGATGTATCTATAATGTTTTATTTTTTTAATAGAAAAAGCATAAAATTTGAATCTCAAGCAAATATGGGAAGATAGTCACAACTCTTTTATGTGGGCTCTAAGGACTAGGATGTCAGTATTTTCTGAATTTTCCATAGGACTTAAATATTTTGTAATTTCCTCCACATACTCATTCAATGCTTCACCTCCATCTAAAATTTCCTCAAGGGCACCTGGGTGGCTCAGTTGGCTAAGCGTCTGCCTTTGGCTCAGGTCATGATTCCTGGGTCCTGGGATAGAGTCCCACTTGGGCTCCCTGCTCCACAGGGAGTCTGCTTCTCCCTCTGCTCCTCCCCCCACTCATTCTCTCAGTCTCTCTCTCTCTCTCTCTCTCAAATAAATAAATAAAATCTTGAAAAAAAAATAAAGCTTCCTCAAATATTTCAGAGAGTCTCGGGGAGGATCTCACACGTGGTCATAAATAAACATGGCCAGTCACCATGGAGTGTCCCTTGTGTAGCACTGGTCTTCCAGGAGGGACCAGGATTGTTTCCCTGAGTCTCCCTGTGCCTCCTCACTGAGTGCCAGTCCAGGGCACCAACCGTCTCTTTCTTGTCTCTGACAGCCCTTCCTTATTTTTATTTTATTTTTTTTGGAGGGGTAGGTGGAATGGGCAGAGGGAGAGGGAGAGAATCTTAAGCAGGCTCCATGCCCGGTGCAGAGTCCAATGCAGAGCTTGATCTCATGACGCTGAGATCATGACCTGAGCTGAAACCAGGTGTCAGATGCTCAGCTGTCTCAGCCACCCAGGTGCCCCTGACAGCACTTCCTTGGAGGAAAGCTATCTTGTAGGGCTTTCCGGGTCTATAGGTATTACCACCCGCACATTGAAACACATGTTTTAAAAAGATTTGCTTATTCATTTTAGAAGGAGAGAGAGAGTGTGCTGGGGGGAGGGGCAGAGGAAGAGAAACCCAAGCAGACTCCATGCTGAGTGCAGAGCCTGATGTGGGAGTCGCTCTCATAACCCTGAGATTGTGACTTGAGCTGAAATCAAAGGTTGGACGCTCAGTGGACTGAGCCCCCTAGGTGCCCCTGAAAAACACATTTTGGTTCCAAAAGCCTACCAGGGACCGCAGAGAAATGAAAGCGAGTAACCTTTAGCCTTTTGTGTTACCCACAGTTCGCAGCGCACCGAGTAGTGATTATTTTACTCTTAGGGTATAAAGAATTTTTAGTAAAAAAGATCTTCTAGCTTTCACTCCACAATGTTCCTCTGGATGAAGATTCTAAATCCAATAGACTAATCACAGGCTCCTGGCTGAACTCAGAATCATCTGTCATCTCTTGACAACTCAGGTTTTATTACTTGATCAAGCTTTACTTTTTAATTCTTTATTTCCCACAAGATGAGTTTCTCCCAAAGGCTCCCCGAGCCCACCTACAGATAAATGTCTTGTCATAACTGCCCATCAGTTTAAACGACATGCCCAGACATAGTTTAGGCTCAAGTTGGGTTCTCCACTACACCGGGAAGTTTATTCTGGCAGAAGAATGTGGGACAGGCTGGAAACAGGAAGAGGCTGGAGTCAGGGAGACCAGGGAAGAAGGAAGCTACTGCAAATATACAGGCACACTTTTATTTTCACATTTAATCATTTACAGGCAGTCTTCTCTTATGATGTATCGTGAGTGCCCTACAGTACATATATCCTATAGGTACACACTGCAGTGGGGTTTTCTCTACTTCTTCCAGCCTGAAAAGCAAGGTACTGAAAAACTGAGACTTTGTATGAGTATCTCATGAGGTTCTCTGGCTCTCCCTAATCTGCAGATAGGGCCCTGAATTAGAACTCCGAGGAAGATAACAGAGGGATGAGGAAGAAGGATGAAAGAGAAAATTACAAACATTCCAGGGGTACTGTCTTTAAATAGGCCTTTACATATTCAGCACACTGCATTCTTGATTCTACCCAGAGCGACTACAAATAAAACCAGCTGTGCAAAACCAACCAACCAACCAAATAAGGAAACAAAACCAGCCATGGGACATACTGAGAATACTGATCAGGCCACCTTCTCTTATCACTTACTGAAATGTTGCGTTCTAAAACCCAATGCCTACAGATCTCACGGATGGACCCTGTTGATCACAACTGGTCGTAGACATGGTACCAAAGAGAATGAAGACTTTCAACATTGCCTTGAAGTAGATAAACAGCTTCATTTGATTTGTTCCCATTACTACAAAAGCCAATGCTTCGGGTGAACACGATTTTTCCCCCAGTATCATTTGCAGACGTGTTAGGTTTCTACCATTCTGGATGCTCACGCTACTTGCCTGCAAATTTTGATAGCTTGAGTATGTAGCGGGAGGAAAACTGCATCAGTCACTGAATAGAATACAGCACAGCATACACCTGAAAGTATTCTGTTTTCATGTACTCATAGTGCAACCAATGCAGATGGATTAAATGGGAGCACACGGTTGAGTCTGGTCTGAAGCATTTTTATGTGGGCTGCACAAGCCCAGCATCTGCGCCCTACTTTAGCTAACTGCTACGGAGAAGACGATGAGAGATCTTTTCTAACGTTTTCGGTTACTGTCATCACTACTGAGATAAACCAACAAAACAGCATTTCAAAATGGTTCCCCCATGTCACTTGCCATCACGGTATTTTAGGGATGGCTCCGGTTTCTAATAAGCCCTGTTTTCTTTTTAAACCATGAGGGAAATAGGAGAACTTCATCCACAGGACAGGAGAGCAACCCTCCTTCACTTCTCCCTTGGATTTCGGCATAACCAAGTCAATCAATAAAGCTGAATTACTGCCGACATCTTCATTGTAAGGCAAGGGAAACCAACGTGGATGACGGTATTCAACATTATTCACTGGAATCTCGTTGTGTCCCAAGTGCGCTGAAAATACCAGCTAAATGTGATTCTCCAGTTAACCCACCTCTCTCCGTTACCAAATGGAAGAGCGTTCCATTCGTACCTAAGGACATTTTAAGGAGTTCACTGTTGTAGGAGGTCAACATCATAAATAATTTAATTACGCTTCTTAAGAAGACCTGGATAATTGTCTAAGCAATTGCCAGCTAAAATAATGATAAAAGTGAAATTGAGTCTTCTGCTGCGGGGTGTAAGCTGAGGAGAGGCGGTAGCTGGGGCAGGCAGTCCCCTCTGCTATTTATTTATTATATTTACTGGCCTCTCCCATTGCAGGAAAAGCCTGAAGGCACAGTTAGGAATGGCTAAAGTGTGGTGGCGTAGAAGGTCCTTTTTTTTTTTTTTAAATCTATCTATTTATTTTTCTTTCTGTATCTTGCAAGGATGTATAAATACAGGAAAAATTATCAGTCCGCGATAGTTTTGTTGTTCAAGCTGCTTTACGGGCTGTTATTGTGTAAGCTGTGGGTTTTCCTGCCCCCCTAAAAACACCAGGGACCAACTTCTCCGAACATAAAGGGATGTTATTGGGCTTTTATGGTCACAGTACAAACCGTGCTTTCTGGCTCTAACGAGAGCTGCGAACTTACAAAAAGGAGACCATGAATATATGTGAAAAAGAAAAATAAATTAGCTATTTTCCTGACTCTAGCCTCTGTTTTTCACCCGTATATTCTGATGACTGTAGTTGACAGGAAACTGTATAAATTTTGTCCGTTACAGCTGTAGAGTAGAGAATGCGAAGCTGTAATACTCCCACTGAAACGAGGCTGTAGTGACAGGACTCTGCACGCTTTCCTGAGCGGGACACAATGCTACTTGGGTGAAGAAAAGCTTTCTCTGAGATGAGAGAAGTTCGCAAGCAGGATTTATGATATTGCGCGGACGCTCCTAAGGCAGGAAAGGCTCACTGTTGGGTCAGCAGCCAGCTGTGTACCCAGTCTCCAAGGGACAGGCCATCCAGTGGTACCCTGAACTACATCCGGGTGCCTGGAGATTTTAGAAGGGATGCTCATGGGAGAATTCGCAGGAGCACAGTCCTGAGTGTTGGGAATTTACCGGGGGGGGGGGGGGGGGGATGTCATAGGGTCATAAGGTCATAAAATCGTAAGGACTACGAGAGCACCAATGTAATGAAGGTGTACTCTCTTAGTCTGATGGCCATCAAGCTCTGGAACATTCTCGGGTATCTGTGACAACATGAGCACAAGCTCCCAACTCGAAGATAGCTCATCTAATTCTGTATTATGAGTTTCTACCGCCCAGCCTGATGCTCATCTCCACAAAGAGAGCCACTAAATGCTATTACCACTCCCGGCAGGACATTTATCAATTTTTTTTTCCTAATTAAAGAGGAACTACATGATCGAAATATAGCCTGAGGGACCACTGCCTAAACTGTTTTCAAAGATCCATGCCAACAGTGGTCGGAATCGCGCATATGCCAACGAGTCTCATTGTGTTTCTCTCTATTGCTTGAATATGGATCTTACTCTGTGTTCTGTTTCTAAATACCCTTTAGATCAATTCTATGTCAGAAGCGTATTTTTATAAAAAGATGTTTTTCTATAACGTGGATTTTGGTATGAATGTTATGCAATTTAGTTAACCAGCTATAATTTTTGATACTTCAAAATTCTGTTTCGCATGATTTGTAGCTTTTCTGAACATCCCTGTATGCAGAACTACTGTTATTTTCTGGGAAAAAAAATATACATAATCTAGAATGTGAATTATAGAACCAAGTAGTGAATACCTATAAGACATTTTTTTTTTTTTTAAGAGACAGAGATCACAAGTAAGCAGAGAGGCAGGCCGAGAGAAAGAGGAGGAAGCAGGCTCCCCACTGAGCAAAGAGCCGGATGTGGGGCTCGATCCCAGGACCCTGAGATCATGACCTGAGCCTGAGGCCGAGGCTTAACCCACTGAGCCACCCAGGCGCCCCAAGACCTTTGATAAATACTGCAAAATTGTCCTCTGGAAACACTTTGCCAATTTTACCACACAAGCTGGTCACCTTCTTTTTAAGATGCTGGTATTACTTTATTTTATTTTTTTAAGCAATGTGGGTGAAATGAGTTCTAAAACTTACAGAGCATCAACACGTGAAAAGAATCTTGTATCTATCACCAGTTTTATTGTGGCTGGTCCTCCCTGACGTGAGGGAATAGCACCACTGCATACGGCTCCCAAGGATTAGGATGAGGCAGTTACCCTCCCTGTGCCTCCTACTCTCCATTTTCTAAAACTGAGACATGCCTTAGCCGTATTTATTCTCATGGCAGCAGACACAAATGGGCTCACAGAAACATGGTGTAAAATGTCACTGCAAAAGGAGTACACTTGTTGTAGGTGGAACGTGTGACAAAAGTGAGGGAAGGTCTTTTGGGGGAAAAAAAAATGGAAAGATCCTAGAAGATAGGGTATTATCCGTGAATATCTGTGTGTCTGAGGTGGGACTGGCATTTGGGATTCTCAGAATGGAGGGGACCTTCCTGCCCGTTCTGAAAGGAATAAGGAACTCCTCTCTGTTGATAAACTTAATTACTCCGTGTACTTTGTGAACCCCCATTTTTGTCGCATGTAGATTAACTCTGCATAATTTATGAATGGAACATTAGAACAATAACAACAGTGAGAACACTGGCAACGTCTGAATTCTGGTTACCGCCGATAACCAAAACCAGAGCTTTTTACCCAAGACCGCTTGAAATTAACCTGGTGGAATCCAGCGCAGTGTCTTCAGTCAAGGAATTAGAAGCTCTCACGTCGACGTGATCACACGGGAAGGAAAACGTCCGGCCTTCCGAGGCCGACAGACCTGGGTTTAAGTAGCTGCTCTGGGAGACTACAAGCATTTCTTATTTTTTTGTTTTGTTTTGTTTTTTTGGTCTTATCTTTTTTCTTCCATTGACAAGGATTTGGTGGGATAAAGTGTATAATAAGCTGAGTGTAGTGGGCTTTGGTGAGTGCCCTGAAGTGTGCAAACCTGGCGACTCACAGACCTGGACCCGTGGGGCTAATAATACATTATATGTTAATAAAAGAATAAAAATTATAAAAAATTCAATAAATGGTAATTATTAGGATTAAGTGTAAAATGCATAGAAATACTAAATATAGATGGATTATCTGAGTTTCCCCCTGCCTGTCTGCAAATCCCAAGTTTTGAGAGTGTGCCGGAAGTCACCATTAAGCCCACTAAATAATTAATTTACTTTGGTCCAAATCTCCAATAATTATTTGAGATGAACTGCACCGGGTAAAACCCTAGGATTATGGAGATAGATAACTCACCATCTTACTCTGTGCAAACAAGGAGGGGGCACCTAAGTATTGTTCAAAGATAGAGAATGGTTCTTACCTCTTCTTGTTCTTGTTCATCTGCAAATTAATAATAAATTACTGCTCCACAGTCCTCTGCTTTCTGAACTAAATACACTGAATCATTTGTCTTTCCGTACATAAAAACGACCCCATTTCTTACCTTGTTTTTCTGCACCTTTCCTAGTCTTTGGAAACATTGCTATGACTTTTATTTTGAAGACTACCATGTGCAGGGACATGACCCATTCCGTAATTGAGAATTATGAAGGAATTCCTAATTATCCAGGAATGAATTATTGGAATTGAAAATTATCCACGAGGACTCTGATTTTAAATTTATATTAACGTTCTCATTCGTTCAACTAATTATGCACTTTGTGGAAACGGGATATTTATGTAAGGTTAGGTTAGCAAGCAGAAAAATTTTCAAAAGCCAAAGTAAGTATCTCTTGCCGTAGGGAAGGTGTGAAGGGGCAAGCTTTGCAAAGGACTGCTTTTCTTCAGGTTGGTGGTTTGGAACAATCAGTCTCAGAAGCGATATAAGTAAGTCCTTCTATGAAAATAAGGAGAGGAAAGCCAAGCACGAAGGCAAAAGAGAAAGGTGACTGTGCCTCATTAAACGTCATTATATGAATCATGAGATTAACTTAAGCACTGAGAAATTCTGCATAACACATCCCTGCCGTTATATTAAAACCCTCCAAAGACCAAATGGGCACAGTTTGAGGAGGATTCTCTCTCTAGACTTATCCGTGGCATCTTTTGTCCCCGTCTCTTTTCTTCCCCATTAATGCAAATAACTGATGGGCAACTGTTGGAAATGTGAGTTGTGGGCTGGGCCAAGGTCATCACTCTCCTTGGAGCATGAATGAGGGCAAACAAAGCACAATGAATAGTAACAAAAACAAGACATTCTTACTGCCAGTTCTATGATGGAAGTTGCCTTCCATAACAGAGAAGACTTTGACATTTTAATTCTGTTCTTTTGAGAGGGATCAAGGTGGGTAGACTTCTTCCCTTTCCCCTCAAATACTTGCTCAGTTCTCTGAACACCAGAGCGTTATTTGCAGATTAATTTATTTTGTAGATTTAAACATCCAGTTCGTTTTCTTTTTGCACTGTTTATTTAGGAGAGATCTAATAGAGAATGGAAAGAAAAAGAAAAAAAAAGAGCACACATTTGGGTGAGTAACAGAATTAACACACACTGGATCCTTTGATATGTGGGAGAAGGTTTGTTCAGGACTGGGTCCCCTAGAATTTTTTAAAGAAGAAGAAAACACGAAGGCATTTCCTTTTAACTTTTGGGAGCAGACTAATTTGGGGTTTGTAATTAATTTAGGACCATTAACATTATATGGAGGTGGGGAGGGGGGAGCAAATGGCCCCCCAGCCTCTCAACCCTCCTGTGGAAACTTATCCAAAATAAATGCTGTCCCTTGATACTGTACCATGAAATACATTTCTAAGAAACCCTTGGCGCCTTTTCCCTGAATTTCCAACATCGTCTGCTAAAGAAACTTTTCAATGAAACCACACAGGTACCGCCTCAGAAAAAAAATCATGGCACCAGAGAGCATTTTCCAGCCAGTTAGCTGGATGTATTCACATTTTTCATCTTAGCCAAGAGATGTTTGGGATAGCATCCATAGCAGGGGGATTTCTTACCGAACTTCAGATGTATTTTTCTAATGAGATCTAATCCTGATCTCTGTTTGTCTTGTCTCTCTGCAGGTCTCTCCGTATTTATCTTTGTCTGTCTGTCCCTCATTTTCCTTTTTTTTTTTTTTTTAGATTTTATTTATTTATTTGACAGACAGAGATCCCAAGTAGGCAGAGAGGCAGGCAGAGAGAGAGAGGGGGGAACCAGGCTCCCCGCTGAGCAGAGAGCCCAATGCTGGGCTCTATCCCAGGACCCCGAGATCATGACCTGAGCCGAAGGCAGAGGCTTAACCCACTGAGCCACCCAGGCGCCCCCCTCCCTCATTTTCAGTCAGTGTCTCCTGCTTAATTTGGAAGGGGGGAGGGCATTCCTTTAAACCAAGCAATAGGTTGACTCATATTTCAGGATCTTAGAACATTAATGTTAATGTTGCCTTAAGATTATCATTCAAATAGATTATTGAACAACATGGAGTCTCTTGTTATTTACTTTTTTACATAAACACGAAGTAGGAAAACATAATATTTATAATAGAGGAAAGTATGCAGGGAGAGGGTATAAGGCACGTCTTAAGAATATATTTTCCTCCTCCTGATGGAAAAACACGCAGATACCCCTTTAGGGAGAAAGAGCTGTTTCTCAGGTATATGTAGTTCAGTGAACCTGAGGAAAAAGTGACATAGAAGAGAAATCACAAGCGTTTAAGTCATTGTATTTTAAAATTATAAATCATGGACCATTTTTATAAAAATGAGTCATGGAAGAAATAATACCGGTGACCCTGTATCATAATCTCATTTTATATTCTGTCAGGGCTGCCCCGAGACCCAGAACATGGAGACCCCTGCCCTGGTCCCCAAGCTTCAGGATGCCCACACTTTGGAATGGTTTATAAGGTCATCTGGATGTGATACCCCAGACGGGGTAATACCTAAGACCCAGTCCCTGTTTACTTCCTTTGAGTCGTTTTTTGACCCTTTATTCAAATGTGGGGCTGAACAGACACCCTTCTGAAGTCATCTTGGGTGTCGAGTGTGGTGAACACTGATTCCAGAAAAACGGCCGGCCAAGTGGACCTCATGCACCTGGCTTGCTGCGTTTCTTTCACTTCTGTGTCTATTACCATGCTCGTAACTTTGATGTCCACATAGAAGGATCGTCCAACAGCCTCCCAGTGTTTCCTCCTCTTTAGATTCTACAGTGTTTCTTTACTCATCTGACTTACACGGTCGGTCCTTCACTTAGACGGCATACCCAAGACTTGGTCACCACCCATAACCAAACCCATTCTAAAATCTTAATTTCAAATGTCACCGCCTTTTATCATGTATCAACTACTAATCCTCCAGTTCACATACGCTGGCCCTCCCAATTAACTCACCCATCAGTACTTCAACCCATCCATAGCACGATGTTTTCATTATATTCATCAGAGGCTCTTTACATCCAAGTGTTCGTTTCTCTTCTTAAACAATCTACGCCCCATGGTCTCATATTATAACCGTCCCTTGCAACCATCCTTCAATATGCCCAACAGTACATGACTCCAGGTACCCGTAAACCACTTACTCAATGCCCGGATCTGAGGATCTGAATAATCCTTGAACTAAGAGAGGTGAAAAATTTACCATCACAAATAAGCCCCCAAATTTCTGGACTATTTTAGCATTTTAACATAGTCATGTTTCCCTGTTAAAGATGATATTCCCGGGGTGCCTGGGTGGCTCAGTGGGTTAAAGCCTCTGCCTTCACCTTAGGTCACGATCCCAGGGTTGTGAGATCAAGTTCCGCATCGGGCTCTCTGCTCAGCCTGGAGCCTGCTTCCTCCTCCCTCTCTGCCTGCCTCTCTGCCTACTTGTGATCTCTGTCAAATAAATAAATAAAATCTAAAAAAAAAAAAAAGGTGATATTCCTCCACTGTCTTATTCCTGAAGTCTTTAATACCTTCACTCCTCACTCCCAGCTGAGGATTTGATTGATGCTTCATAAAGAAAATAGATCCAGGGGCGCCTGGGTGGCTCAGTGGGTTAAAGCCTCTGCCTTCAGCTCACGTCATGATCTCAGGGTCCTGGGATCAAGCCCCGCATCGGGATCTCTGCTCAGCAGAGAGATTATTTCCCCCCTCTCTCTCTGCCTAGCCTCTCTGCCTACTTGTGATCTCTGTCTGTCAAATAAAGAAACAAAATATTTAAAAAAAGAAAGAAAATAGATCCAATAAGAATCCTTATCCAACTGCAGCCACATCTTCAATCTGCCTGCATATGTATCATATGTGGAAAAGTCCCCTGCTCTCATTCATGGCCATTTGCAGCCTCTGGATCTATACCTCCCTATCCTCTTAGAACTCTACTGGAATTTCCCCCTTTCTTTCCTGCTTCACCTACTTCTATCATTCTAATGGATCATTCCCATTAGTACTCAAGTGTACCTTAATATCACCCACCTTTAAAATGACTTCCCTAGACTTCATGCCCATCTTCAGTTACTGTTCCATTTTCCATTTCCTTTGCTGGCAACATGCTGTTTCATCAAAGAGTTGTCCATAGTCTGTGTTCCTAATACCTCAGCCATCATTCTGTCCTTCGATCATTCCACTTGGGCTTCGTCCCCATCACTCCACAGATATTTCATTCCACTTGGGCTTTGTTCCCATCACTCCACAGATATTTCTTTCTCACACTCTTACTAACAACATTAACCTCGTGAGAGATGGTGCCCTGACGGTCATTTGAAACTACAATTTAGCATCAGCACACAGAAGAACCGATGCCTCCCTCTTGAAAATCTTTTTTTCAAGATTTTTTTTCCCTAACACCAGTTCTCACCTGGATTTATTTTCTACTTTTTCTTATCTTCTCACCCTTCCTAAAGTGTTCCTTCTCCCTTACTGAACCTCGAAACATTAGAATGCCCTAGCGCCCCATCCTCGACCTTCCTGTCTTTTCCAGTTCTACCTAATTCTCAGATTTCATTTGTTCTCATGGTTTAAAATAGTATATGTGGGGCACCTGGGTGGCTCAATGGGTTAAAGCCTCTGCCTTCAGCTCAGGTCATGATCCCAGGGTCCTGGGATTGAGCCCCGCATCGGGCTCTCTGCTCAGCAGGGAGCCTGCTTCCACCTCTCTCTCTGCCTGCCTCTCTGCCTACTTGTGATCTCTCTCTGTCTGTCAAATAAATAAATAAAATCTTTAAAAAAAATAGTATATGTGGGGCGCCTGATGGCTCAGTGGGTTAAAGCCTCTGTCTTCGGCTCAGGGCATGGTCTCAGGGTCCTGCGATAGAGCTCTGCATCGGGCTCTCTGCTCAGCAGGGAGCCTGCTTCCCTCTCTCTCTTTGCCTGCCTCTCTGCCTACTTGTGATCTCTCTCTGTCTGTCAAATAAATAAATAAAATCTTTAAAAAAAAATAAAATAGTAAATGCATCCTGAAGAGTCTTCAATTTTCATCTCCAGACCAGTCTTCTGAGCTCGGAAATTATATGTCTGACTGCCTATTTGGGAGCTCCATTAGGATATTGAACTGCCATCACAATAGAACATGGCCAAAAACCAAGTCTCGATTCCCCCCCTACACACAAAATTACTCCAGAATTTTAGTAGACATTTCAGTAAACAATGTCACCACCACTTTGTCATTTAGAAATGGAAACTAAGAATTTTCCCTGGTGCTGCTTTCTGCAAAACATCTATTCCAAGAGCAAGTCATGTCAGCTCTGCCTCCAAAATATTTTAGGAAGCCAAACTTCTTTGCAGCACACTGCTAAAATTATATTACAAGGTCAACATCATCTCTTGCCTGGATTATTGCGATAGCTTTCCAGCCTCTAGGCTTGCCTTCAGCCTCTAGGCTTGCCTTCCCACCCAGTGTTGCCGATCTCACCATTCCTGCTAAGTAGCAACAAGAGTGTCTCTTGTTTTTTGTTTTTGTTTTCCAAATTGTGACTGTTCTCACCCCTTCCCCTGCTTAAGACCTTCTAATTGGTTGCAAGCATTATCCACACTCCTCAGCGTGGATTACAAGTCTCTCTATGACTTGCAACTTGCCTATCCATCCAGTCTCTACAATCTCAATTCTTCTCGTGTTCCTTCTGCGTATACTACAGAGCCACCCTTCTGTCTCAAATCTGACATGCTCGTTACTGTCTCAAGACTTCCATTTGCTATTTCTCTGTGCAGGACACTTTATTGCCTTGAGAGTTCCTTATCCGCTTACTTCTCATCACTGAGGTTCCAGATCATAAGTTACCTCCTTAGTGATGATGTTCCTGACCACCTTAGTGAAAATGAACACCTTATCTCTGTCATATTACTCTTCTTTTTTCCTTTTTCTTTTCTATAGTACTTCTCCAAAGCGGGAACTGTCATACTCATTTTGTGTTCATCTTTAGCATCTTCTCTTAAACCCAACTAGAATGCTCGCTTTTAGAATATTTTGCTTATTGTGGTCTCCCACAACCTGCGAGGAAATGGTCATTTTGATTTTTAAAACAACTCATTAAACTCGTTCACTGGACTAGCCACCCCTATCTCCACGGAGACACAAAGTGCTAAGCACGCTTCACGCACCCCAGCCAACTTCGATGCACTCACATCAGTTGATAATAGACGAATGGAGAATAATAAAAGGACCCACCTTCTCAGACAATTGTCCGGGGGTTAATACGGGCTATCTCTACACTACAGGGCAGACTGTGACAGATAAGAGAGTGGGGCAGTCTGGTGAAGTTAAACCAAGGTACCTGGATTTTTCATTCACCACAGAGCAAGGGTGATAGTACATATCGGCAGAGGACCCCAGGGCCTTTGGGGTCTTTGAAAAGCCACTGGGTCCTATGAAAGACTCCTCTGTCCCTCTTTTCCCGAGTGTCAATCTTTAATTGAGAAGAAAAGAAAATTACAGCTCTCTTATTTGGCTGTATTAAAATTTATGGGGCAGGGTGGTTTCCAGGCTGCTGCTCCTGCCGGGCGCTGCTCTAATGATGTACGACTGTGACATGTCACCACTGTAGCCAGGCTCTGATGATCCACTGCCTCAACAAGTCATTTGTCATACGTCACTGCCTCCGCAGCTCCCTGCGTGCCCCCCCCACCAACCTCCCCGCCTCTCCTGTACTCTCCAGCAGGGAGTCCTGGCTCCGAACAAGCTGCGTGTTCCCACTGCCCTCCCACGACCACCACACTCAGCACGCAGCTCTCCTCTCAGTGGAAGAGAAGAAAAAATAGTTCTTTGGAGCAAAGTCTATTGGACAATCCTAAGACTTTTAAAGGTAAAGGGCTCATATACTCTGATGCCGTGAGCTACTAGCAAATGATGATTATATGAAGGCGCCTTATCCTCTCAGAATGCCATGCTAACTAGTGTTTTTCATTATGAAAACACCATTCATTGCCAGCCATTCTCCTGAGGGTTTACAGGCATCAACCTACTTAATCCTCTAACAATCCACTCAGGGAGATGGTACTGACAGCACCCGTTTCACAGATGAGGAAAATGGAGGCAGAGCTTGATGCATTTGCCTGCTGTTGCCCGGCTAAATAAGCAGAAGAGACAGTGTAGAAACCAGGGCAGCCCAAAGCCAGAACCTTTGCCCTCCACAGTTGCGTCATGATGCAGCACACTGCAACGTCTGATCCTAGGGGCTCTTCAGGTAAACCCACATTGACCCCTGCTTTCCAGGGCGGGACAAACACAAGGACACAGCGCAGGCACCTTTTAAGTCACGTGTCACTCTAATTCATGATGACACCATTTAATAAGAGCTGGCTAGATTCTGCAGGATACACGAGGGGCTCTGCTTGTATTATTCAGATCTTCCAACCGTGCATGATACGGTTCTACTTCCCTTCGTTTTGACTAGACGGGTGAAGTAAGTAAAAAGCTTACTGAAGATGCTTTCAAAGAAGGCACTGGAAAGGGGAGGAAAGGGGGGAAGACCAAACGATTAGGGACAGCTACAAAATAAAAAGGAGTGGGTGACTAGAAATAATTTCTATAGCGTTGTTGAAATGACATTTGTATACATTTTAAATAAATCAGCTTAATGACCAAGTATTCAAATGTTACTAAAAAGAGACTAGAGAATATGTCTACTTCTTTGTTCCAACTGAAACTCGAAGTTTATGGGGCAGGGGGAGAAAAGCCCTCTGCAGATTCATATTCCTCACAATTCTTAGCATTTAATCAAAACAGATTGACCTGTGAAAGGAAAAATAATAATAATTTGGACTTCATCAAAATGTAAAACTTTGGGTGCTTGGGTGTCTCAGTCGTTACGCGTGTGCCTTCGGCTCAGGCCACGATCCCAGGGTCCTGGGATGGAGCCCCACATCAGGCTCTCTGCTCTGCGGGGAGTCTGCTTCTCCCTCTCCCCCTCCTCTGCTTGTGTTCCCTCTCTCGCTGTGTCTCCCTCTGTCAAATAAATAAATAAATAATCTTTTTAAAAAATGTAAAACTTCTGCAGGGTGAAATACATGGTTAAGAAAATAAAGATAAACCTTACACAAGCTTTTATTTGTAAAATACACATCGCCAAGGATGTGTACCCAAAATATATAAAGAACTTCTCGAGGTGTCTGGGTGACTCAGTCCATTAGGTGTCTGCTACCAGCTCAGGTCCTGATCCCAGGGCCCTCCTCACATCGGGCTCCCTGCTCAGCGGGGAGTCTACTTCTCCCTCTCCCCCTCCCCCGATCATGCTCGCGCACTCGCTCTCTCTCTCTCAAATAAATAAAATCTTTAAAAAAATTAAAAAGACTTCTCTTCACCTCAACAATAAGAAAACAAACAACGCATGTAGAAATAGTCCAAAAATCCAACACCCATGTCACCAAGGAGACAGAAAGACAGCAAATAACTTTATGAAAATATACTCAGTATCATTTGTCATTTGAGAAATGACAAATAGAATAATCATAAGAGACCATTCCACACATCTTAGAAGGGCCTAAACCCTCCCCCTCCCAAAAAAAAACGATGATACCAATGCTAGTGAGTAGGAGGAATAACAGGAACTCTCATCGTTGCTAGCTGGTCAGGAGGCAAATGGGGTGCAGCTCTTTTGGAAGGCAACTGGGCAGTCTCTTACAAACCTAAACACCCTGCTGTCATGCTCCTAGGTGATCACCTGACTGACTGAAAGCATACAGATACCCAAAACAAGAAAAAGTGTGTTTACAGCGGAGTTCCTCACAGTTGTCAAAGACTAGAAGGAACCCTTCAATAAATATAGGGGTAAACTAGTTTCATCCATGAAGGGAATACTATTTGGTGGTAAAATGGAATGGGCTACTAAGCCACACGAAGACACAGATGATTTTTAAATGCATTTTGCTAAGTGAAATAGGACCAGTCTGTCAAGGTGACCCAGTGTAACGCTTCCACTGATTGACTTTCTGGGAATGACAAAACCATGGAGATAATACACAGATGGTATTTGCCAAGAGGTGAGATTGGGTGGTGAAGCAGTGAGAACTTTTTCAGGGCAGTACAACTATTCTGCACAACAGTATAATAAAAATGCATGATGCTAAGCATTCGTCAAAACCTACAGAACATTCCAGCACAAAGAGTGATCTTGGACAAAATCATTCAGGAGGCCAGGGGATTCCAGGATGTAACCCAACTTTGTTAAAAAGGTATGAAACAACGTTACTCAAGGAGATTTTAAAAAATTACTGATTTAAGTAACTTTGGAAATAAGTTAAATCTGTAAGATTAGAAGCAAAAAGACTGTTCTTAAGCCCTGTACACTAGATGATAGTATCGGGTAATAGCTCACCGTATAAAAGAAATACCCACGAGTGTTTACTGATATAAATAGGTTACTTAATAAATAATTACAGAATAGTTAAGTCTCTCATGCAGAAGAATTTAAAATAATTTATGTACATATTCTGCCATTAAGGAAGTGAGGCATAGCTCCCCACTCCTGAAGGTGACTTCCTTCCCAAGAGCACAGTGCGGAAAGGGGAAAAAAGAGTAATTGAACTGTGGAGAATCCTGACAAACACTTCTTCACCCATGTAATCAAGATTAATATCTATAGTAATAAGTTATGTTGATAGAATGCGCCCTTGGTATGATGGTTATGTAAACGGCACTTTACACCTATAGACATCCTCCAAAAAACCATATAACCTCGTCTAGTAACAAAAAAAAGACAACTTTAGAGAAATGCCAATTGGTGAGCATTACACAAAATGCTGACCTGTGGGGCGCCTGGGTGGCTCAGTGGATTAAAGCTCTGCCTTCAGCTCAGGTCATGATCCCAGGTTCCCAGGATCGAGCCTCGTATCGGGCTCTCTGCTCAGCGGGGAGCCTGCTTCCCCTCTCTCTCTACCTACTTGTGATCCCTGTCTGTCAAATACATAAATAAAATCTTAAAAAAAAAAAAATGCTGACCTGTACTCCTCAAAACTATCAAGGCCAAACAAACAAACAAGGGATGTCTGGGGCGCCTCGGTGGCACAGTTGGTTAAGTGTCCAGCTCTTGGCTTTGGCTCAGGTCATGATCTCAGGGTCATGAGATTGAGCCCCAAGTTGGGCTCTGCGCTCAGCCCTGGAGTCTGCCTGAGATTCTCTCTCCCTCTCCCAGCCCCTCCCACTTGTGTGCTTTCTCTCTCTCGAATAAATAAATAAATCTTTAAAACAAACAAACAAGGAAAGTCTGAGAAACTCACAAGGAAGAAAAGCCCAAGGGGTTGTGACAGCTAAATGCAACAGTACCTTGGTCGGAATCCTGGAACAGAAAAGACATTAGTAAAAAGTGAGGAAATCTCGGTCAAGAATGGACTTTATTTAATAATAATCTATCAGTATTGGTTCGCTAGGTGTGACTAATAAGCTCTACTAATAGAAGATGTTAATAAGAGAGAAATGGGATGTGGGGGTAAGGGACGTTGGTGCCGTCTCTGCAATGTTTCTGTCAAGCTCAAGATACTCTGAATTAGGGGATTTTTTAAAAGATTTTATTTTTTTTTTAATTTGGCAGAGAGAGAGAGAGAGAGAGGGAGGGGCAGAGGGAGAAGCAGGGAAGAAGCAGCTCTCCTCGGAGCAGGGAGACCAATGCGGCGCTCAATCCCTGGACCCTGGGATTGTGACCTGAGCCGAAAGCAGACGCTTAACCGACGGAGCCACCCAGGCGTCCCAAATTAAGGGATTATTAAAAGCAGATTAACATGTCTCAAATTTATTGTGAAAAACACACAGGAGAAGCCCTTTGAGTGTTTGATTTAGCAGATATTTCTAAAGACTTTTTAGCCTGACGAAAATTCACAAATGTTAAAGGAACTCTTGAAAAAAAAAAATGCAGCATTTTAAGGAAGGGCGGGATAAAATAAAACCAACTGAACCTATTTACCAAGACAACCGTGATGCCCTTAAATTCTAAGGAAAAGGTCTCATGCTGAAAAGCAGAAAAAAATGTTTCCACGTCTTCTGCTAAAAGGTGGAATTAAGAACCGCACTGATGGCTATTTGATTTAATTACTGCAGGATTTGATATTCGGTACCTGCAGAGAGAGCCCAGCTCTGAGTGGGTGGGTGAGGACTGATAGCTGTTAAGAGAAATCATTTTAAAGACAGTTATCAGTCCATGATCTTTTTACTTGACTTATTAGGCTTAATAACGAATAAAGTCCCACTTGACAAATTCTATTCTGAACACCCAGGAATTCAACTGTGATTCTCGCTTGGAGACTTTCCATTCTCTATGCATTAAGTTATAGACTTTGGGACACATCTGACCCTTTAGGGAGAAGGTTAGAATGTTACATCGGGCCAGTATAAGCCCCCCTATTTAATTACACTTCAGATATTTTAGAAATGCTGCTGGTTACATGTTCAACATCCGTCTATGGTGTTGCTTGGCCCATGCATCCCTCATTTGGTTATTGGGGTCCCCAGCGAACAGTCTCACCCAGGAAGACCAGCTCTGCTTTTGGAAAACATTTAAATGGAACAAAACCATGCCTTCAACTGTACCAAGGGTGGGTTTTAACTTCCCAGCATGCCACTGCGTGGTGGAAAAATGACAAATTCACCCCCGATTTCCTCAAGCAGTCCTTTTCTGAAGGGAGGGCTAGTGGATTCTTAATATCTGTGCTTCCCTGGCCTCCAAAGCTGGACATTCCTCCTGAATATTCCCTCAGGCCAGGCCTTTTATTTCAGGCCCAAGATTGAGGCCAGCAATCAATAAGTTGGTTCTCCATCTGCCTTGACAGAGGAAACACCAGGCTGACACCAGCCAGTCTGGGATCAGCTGTTTCCCGGCCTTTGATCTCCTCAGCTGGGGCTGTCTAAGCTCCCGGGGCCTCTGCTGTGGCTCAGATAGGAGCCGGGTCCTGCTGGTATCTCCTCCAAGGCCTATTGTAGCCATTGTATTTGAGGAGAGGGATCACCTGTCAAAGTGACTGGTTACAACCCCTCCTTGACTGCGGGAAGCCTTTTTGATTCGGGGCAGATGATAATGAGAGTCTAATTGAGTGATTAACTACCTCGACTGACTTGGAGGTTTTAATGACACCTCTTCGTTAAGGTCTGCGTTTCTCAGCAGGTCCCCAGTTTGTAACTGTAGGGCCACGATATTTGCAATTATAAGCCTTTCCTTTAACCAGCAGGGATTTAATAAATGGACTTGGTTAATCATAGCTAGATACTCCTTACATCTGACTTTGTTGTGAAAAACAGGCGGAAAGTTCAAGCACATGCCTGAATGATTCATACAGGCCATTTCAAGTCCATGGCTCTATATGGAAGAGGGAGACGGAGTTTCAGAAGATTTGGGTCAACCGCATCTTGACCACCAACGTGAGCTTCAACTGAGGGAAACTCTCCGAAGATACGAACTGGTTTTTAAGAGTCGCCATGCCTGTGAGAGCCCGCCTAGATACACTGTCTTTAATTAACTGGGTTTGAAGAGCCCATTAATGCAACGTTAAAAGGAACCAGTCTCCATGGGTTCTCACAGTGGGAAAGGTATCCGAGGCTTTCAATTTACAAGGTCTTATTACAAAAGTGTCCTGCTGTTCTGGTCCGTGTTCTTTCTGCCTGGGACCGATTTAATGATCTGCTTTAGAGCAGAGAAATGGTCAGAGAGAAAATGTTCAGTGTTATGTGTTAGCGATCAAACACCCGGAGGAATTTACAAGGGTAACCAGACACTTCCTTTTCATATCAAAGTGGAACAGGGACAATGACATAAATACATTTGATTTGAAAAACCCTAATTGAACAAACTGGTAGTTCTCCGTGAGTGTTTGTTGATAGTATGAGGCTAGTATGGAGTATGAAGCCAAGTGCAAATGACCTAGAATAAAAGAAAAGGGAGGAAGAGAAGGAAGAAAGCTTTAAAGAGAATATGGCTTTTGACTTGAAAATCTCTTAATTTATTCTTCATTTATTCAACATGATTTAAGAAATACAATTATCTACCATGTCCCAGGCCTTCTATTGCCTAAGGTGGGGTAAGCAACCACTTTTCCTTTCTTCATTCATTTCACTGTTGATAAATGACTACAATTTGACCATCATTATTGTACTCTGTTGATAATATTTTGATTACCTTTATTTCCTAGACCTAAATGCAAAGACCAAAAAATATCACTGGTGAATAAACAAACAAATGAGTATTTCCAGAGAGATTCCTGACCTGGTGTCGATGTGGTCCTCGTTGAAAGCAGAGATAAAACTAATACTTATGATGAAATGTGATAAAAATATAAAAGAAAAAAAATAAAAGAAATTTGCACATGGTGCTAAGAACCATGGAAGTGGGGCCTAGTCATGCGCCTTAACTGAAGCGAGTAAGAAAATATAGACGATGTGACATTTCAACCAAGTGTGTTGAGTTTGGCACGTGGAGATGGAGGAAAATACAGAATCTGGGATGAGCTTTGGGCATCTGTTCTTTTAAAACAGAGATTCTAAGATGGGTGAGGCTTACATTTTACAGACCTGGGAGTCTTTTATTTCCAAGGAAACTAGCATAAACTAAAGAGCATAAGAGGAGTTTAGGAATCATCCATTTTCAATCCTCAAAGTGCCGTTAATTGTCTCTTAGTTTGTCTTACCTTGGAATGACAGAGTAACAGGTAGGTGGGTGAACCACGCTATTTACACTTTGAAATTCAAGAAAACACCGTGAAATTTTAACTTTGGCTGGCCTACACTTTCACCACTAGAATTATTCTTTCTTCTAGTAAAAGCAAAAACGTGGTCTCACGGACACTATCCCCACAGCCAAGACAATTCTGGGGTCCCCTCTGGTCTTGTTCCAATGTGATAGTCTACTTTCTCAGATCTGCCTTTCCTCACTTTTGAACATACTGCATCCCTGAGATAGTTCCATAAGAAGAGAAATTAAGTCATTGCCTTGAGCCCTAAAAGGACAAGCTCCTCTCTAGATTAATGGCTTCACACTAGATCACCGAAAACCTCCTCCAGGCTTAAGTCAAGAATTACTTGCATTCAAAGATGGTTTACCCCCACACTGTATTTTAATAATGCTAGCAGGTAGATATAGTATATCAGGACATCAAATTTCTTGAGTTCATTAAGCCATGTCCGGTCTTGATTCAAAACACTTAGAAGGCTTTATATATTATGTAAAATAGACAATGTGGAGAAGAACATTGCTTGTCTACAAGAATCATTACTGTGACCCTCTTGCTAGAGGAGAAGCAAGTGGACCACTCAAGAATTCAAGCCATGAGAATGTAGCAAGGCTCTGACTGCTGCCTGGTCACTCGTATAAAATGTTGCTTGCTCACACTACATATCAAAAGCATAAGTCAATTTTAGCAGACAAAGCTGTAATACCACAATGAGAAAGCAAATCAGTGATGGCAGTAATTCGGTGAGTTTATGAAGTATAATTGTCAATTGGGAAAAAACAAACAAACAAACACTTCCTAGTGGGAAAGTTGCTCAAAGCAGACAATTGATCAGGTGAGGCAAAAAGGTTAAAAATTGCTTACTTTGGAAAATTGCAAAATGATTATCCATTACAAGTTTATCCTTGAACAATGCAGGTTTGAACTGTGCGGGTTCCCTTCTACACAGGTATTTTTAAAGTCAACACGGGACAGTCCAGGAAATGTATTTTCTTCTCATGATGTTATTAATAGAATTCTCTTTTCTCCAGCTTATTTTATTGTGAGAATACAGTGTGTAATACATATAACCTACAAAGCACGTATTCATCGACTGTTTATGTTATCGATAAGGCCTCTAGTCAATGCCAGGCTGTTGGGAAAGCTTTGGGGGAGTCAAAAGTTATACTTGGCATCGTGAGAGGGCAGGGGTTAGTGCCCCTGACCCCCACATTGCTCAGGGGTCAACTGTTCTTTCATTGAAGGTCTCATAGATGCTGGCTCTAAAAGGGAGCTATGCATTGCAAGTTGCGGGGTGGGGTGGGGGCGGGGCGTTGCTTATTGGATGCAGAGGGACTAAGACAATAATTTGTCCCAAATCACTGTTTTGTTGCAGAAAATACATCCAAGCTTTTTTGCTTTTTTCTTGACTCCTTTTCAAAACATATGTTTCATATCCTGCGTGTCTCTTTTTAGCTAAAAATGTCTAATAACATATCTTGCCATAGAACTGACCTTAGAAGAGAATCTCTATCACATATACATTTTGTGTGGTCCTTTGGGTTTTATAGGATAAGATTTGGTATCTTCATAGGCTTCCCTAAGGAGAATGAATCTGAGTGAAAATTAAGTTACTGGAATCAACACAGAGATATTATAACTTATAAAATGTTACATTCCAGATGGAAACTTCTATTTCTTAAAGTTTTGCCTGTAAAAAAATGAATCCCTCAAAGATGTCAGGCCATTGCACAAGCCCGACTTGATCCAATTATTTTATCTAATCAAATATTGAAAACCCCACTGAGGCGGCCACATTTCTTATGTCTAAATGAACCCTGGTCACAATCCTCAAGCAAAAGAAACATGCATTTCAGTGGCCACAACACTGGGGCTCACACTCTAGCATGAGCCTATAACAATAGTATCAAGCAATGTTTTCACATGAGTAGACCATGTCTTTTCTCTTTTGGAAGTATGGCTTAGAGAAATTTATCTGGAAAAGTGTGTATACAAATTCACAAACACACACAAACACACACACTGAATACCCATTCAGTAAGACGTGATGTCACACTAAAGATAGCCTTCAAAGAATCTGTGGTAAGAATGAGGAAGACATGAAGCATTCTAAAGGACAAATTTTGAAGGGGTGAAAAGCATTGGATAGTCATTTTCTTACCCTATAGGAAGGGAGATGGAATATTTGAATTTACCAGAAAAATCACTAGCCACTATGTTTTTGTAAAATCAGAGGGTTTTAGACCTTGTAGAGTAACAGTACAGAAAGGACGTTGGATATTCAACTTTATAAATGATCGGAGCCCAAAGAGAAAATGTGACTCGTCTACAATCACAGAACTGTTTGGTGGCCTCGCTGAAATTAGAACCCAAGTTTTCTTGGTATACCACCCTGTTTTTCTGTTTTCCATATGCTATCTTTATTTCTGCTTAATGTGAATTTTGTGAGAGGGGGGAAAATAGTATTGCTCCAGGAAGAAAGAAGCTAAAGTCCACTAGCGAGGTTGCTGCTGATTTGGGGTAGGTCCGATTGGAATATGGCAGAATGTGGTTTGCTTTATTTGGCCGGGAGCATTTCTCTGTAACCTGAGGATTCATTAGTTTGAAGGACTGGCCTTTTGCCTCTTTCCAAGGCCATTTTAGATGCAAATTGTACCCCAGACATCATTTTTAAGTGACAGGAAAATCTCTGGAGATAACAAGAATCAGTCTGTTAAATTTATGGACC
The DNA here is from genome assembly GCF_922984935.1 of Meles meles. Taxonomy (NCBI): domain Eukaryota; kingdom Metazoa; phylum Chordata; class Mammalia; order Carnivora; family Mustelidae; genus Meles; species Meles meles. The sequence goes on from NC_060083.1 coordinate 55,033,925, forward strand.
CTTTGCATTTTCTAATCCTTCTTGATGAATGACTCAGTTTCCAGCCAGGGTCTGAACTTAAGAGTTGATAAAGCATCAGTTGAAGCTGCTGGCTACTAAATCATGTAAGCGATGGCTTAATCAGCCTTTCTGCTCCTTCCACTACCTTCCCACAGAATTCCCTCTATGGAGGGGAATTCCTTCTATGGAGCCAGGTCAGCAAGAGACGGACACCCGACAGGCCATTTGTAGCCATCAGATAACATGGGAAGAGGATGTTGACTAGCACAGTAACTCCGTTCCACCACTGAGGATACTGTTATTCTGGGGAGTTAAGATAGAAAACCTTGACTGAGAGGTGGTGGAAGTTTGGGAAGGAACTGTACACCAGGGGGACCATGAGAACAAGATGAGTTACAAGGAGGTTAACAACTTGGGTCATTAGAGAGAAGACACCTCTGGTGATACTGGGGTGATATTGGGTATGTTGCTGGCTTTGAACATCTGTAGTAAGAATTCATGCCTGGGGGCAGAAGACACAGCAAATTCCAGGGGCAGTTTGCAAACCCTTGTGAGAGGGGAACAGAACAGAGCTTTTGAATGAGAGAAGAACTTCAGTTTTCTTCTCCAACATTTGATTATGGAAATTTCTCTGAAAGCCCAACTTCTGGCAAATTCAGACGGGTTTCCACTTTTCTGAAACCAAGTTTTGGCATGTAGTTTTAAGCAGCAGGCGGGGGGGGAGGTGGGGGCTGTCACACAGAGAAATCTCTATAGTCATCGATTGCTTGCCCACTTTGTTTCATTAAAATTTTGTTGTCCACATGAGTAGGTAGTTTAGTTACGATGGAGAAAAAAACTGTAACTAAGGTTGCCCATGTTTAGTTGAGTGTTTAAAGGAGGTGTCTGTCCATACCTAGGCTCGCATCCTCAGCCAGATTCCAGAATGTGAAGAACATGAAGAGGAAGACAGAGCTGAGAGGTATGGCTTCCTCTCTTCCGTTAGGATCCAGGCGAAGTCTTCACTAAAGATAGGCATTACGAACTGCTTGACTAAGAATACCTCCACCATGAGGGGGGAGGAAGTCTATTTTGGGTGAGGGCAAGTGTTTCCTTCTATTCTCTACACTGCAGATTCTCAGGTCTCAATTCAAACTTGCTTACAACAATCTGAGATTTTCAACTCATCCATATGTACCTTAAAGCTTGAGAAACACTGTTCTAAAGAAAGCACTGAACAAAGCTTTTCTTCCTTGAGCGTCTGAAGACTTCTGTGGCCACCCAAGCTCCTGTGGTCAAATCCACTGCTTTGAAGAGAAACAAACTAACATAAATGTATATATATATATATACACACACAAATATTATAAAAATTATAAATATGTATAAATATTATAAAATTTATAAATACATAAATATACATATATTATTTATGTGCCTCAATGTAAATTTGCAAACCAGCTTTCCTATGCATGAGATATTCACTGTGTTTTTAAATGATTCAGATGGATTGAGGCTGTTTTTCTCTTTCTTCTTCCCTCCTTCTTTTCCTCCTTCCTCCACATACTACCTAGTACCTCCTTCTCTCTATGACATGGAGAATCAAATCTATCAGTCCATAAGCTTTCAGTATTTTCACATGAAGACAAAAACGTTTTCTCTTGCAGGTTTGAGGATCTCTGTAGAGGTCAGGGGTTGAGAGTCTGTATTCTTAGGCATAAACGTGAGATTTTGCTGGCAGAGTGATTGATAACATGTCATCTGTGATCCTCGCCTGATCTGGGATCCTCCTGGCAACAGTGTCCCTCAGAGCTGTATCAGAGACCAAAACCTTACTGCGGCAGGATCTGCTATAAAAACAGAAACACGACTTCATAATTAAAAATTTAACATTTTAGTTTCGGTTGCCTCCAGGTCTCCCTAAATGGGTAGACTTGAAAAAACAAAGTTGATTTTTCATCTTTTTTGGGAATGTCCTTACGCAGGTACAAAGAACTTTGTGGCCAGATGGGAGTTTGCTTAATAAACCAAAAACTTGCTCTAAAAACCCAAGTTCCTTTTTTTAGTGGATTTTAAATAAATTGCTGAGTAAACAAATATTTACTTTTAGCCAACTGCTACAGGAGGAGACAGAAATTATAGGTTTTTCTAGTAATAATTTTTGGATTTTCATATATACACTTAGATCTGTACTGCTTCATTTCAAACTCAGGGAGAATATCTATGATTACAGATATAAACTGGTATCCTTGGAGTTTTAAAAATATTTTCTCCCAGATAATTTTCCATACCCAAATTTAGAGAGTAAATGAGCCAGTCCTTCCCTCTGATGGCAAGGGGAAACACAGAGTATAAAGGAATGCAAATTAGGTGTATTCACAGTCCAATTGGATTTTTGAATAACAGTAAACAGTGATCATCATTAATGATACCAGGATTTAAAGAAAATATTGTAGCTTAAAGTTTTAGCGATATTGTACCCTTTGGAGTTAGAATTACAACAATATTCTCCTTGAAGTGAGGTAATCCCACAGATCCTACAGATCACTGAATTTAAAAAAAAAAAACAACTAGAGAAAATAAGCAGCCCATCTTTCAATTTCTGATTTATATGTGTCTGTATACTTTTTTCATTTATGATTTTCCGTGGCCAAATCCCAGCAACAGATCCAGAATGAGACCATCACGTTTGTGGTAAATGGTAATTCACATTATTCTTGTTTATGTCTAGTCTCTAAGCACTAAAATTCCATGATGGCCAGCTGGGTAGTCAGACAGGACTCATCTATCTATCTGTCTATCCGTCATTGACTTATCTTTAGGAGTCAGTCTTCTGGGTCTCCCGGAAAACAAAATTGACTGCTTTTTTGTGTATATGTGTATAAATCTGCTACCAGCAAGGAAATTTGTTTGGTATTATGTGCTTACACAGACCAAACTTGAAGAAAGTAATTTATGCAGATAACTTATGATGATTTAAATTCCTCCTGCCCATAGTTAATTTTTAAAATTATTATTTATGTTAAATTACAAGAAAGCAAAAATTTTTGGAAAACATTCTATAATTCAGAAACATTGTATTCTCTAGGTTTAAAAGTATGAGTATATAAATTGTTGACTTCATAGTTTTACTGAGAGAGAGGGAGGGAGGGAGAGAGAGAAAGAAGGAGATGGGGAAAAAGAGAGAGAGAGAGGAGGGTAAGGCATGAATTTTTCATGGAATGAATGTCCACTGATTCTGTATTATTGAATATCATCTAAGGGCTCAGTTCCCTTCCTGATCCCCAAACTCCTTTCTGTTCCCAAATTTCACTAGGTCTTGTCTTTAGATTTCTAATCAACACTGTGACTAGGGTATTTTTCCTGGAGAAATTTCAATAAGGAAACATATTAATATTTAAAATCGGCAAAAATCCTTTCACAAATTAAAGGTATATGATAGCCATCTGGCAACAGAGAGAAGGTTGCAAGAATAAACAGAAATGGGATATTCAGAGTCAAAAGTGTTAGAGGGAGGAGCAAGGACTTTGGAAAAGTCTAGAAGGTTTTGCTAGGAAGTGCGAACTCAGCCAGGAATCCAGATTTATGTACGTAAAGCTGAAGGGGAAGTAATATAAGCTTCTCAGTGCCAGAAAGTAGGACACACTAGCCCTCCAAAATTTTACCACTGCTGACTGTCAGAATTACACAAGGAAAAAAAAAAAAAAAAGGAAGCTGATGAAATGCTTCTGGAACAACCCAATTCATGGATTTTGAAATAGCAGATTCCTGTGCCACCTTTTAGTCATTTCTGGCTTTTAAGTTTCTGGGCAAATATGAATAATCTCATATAAAGTACACAGAGTAATAAATGTCGCAAGGGACGAGCTAGTAATTGTGGTTAGGCTTCTGTGCAATATTTACTACCTGGTGGCCCCACAGGATGGTGATTCCTGAGCGACTGCCCCTCCCTTCTCTGTGTCCCCACGCAAGCCTTCCAGCTGCCTGGCGAGTCCATGGCTCAGGAGGACTTCTCAGGTCCCGTGAGTCACAAGAATCAGTTCGTGCTCCAGAGACACTCTTGGCTGGTCTGACAACTTCAGGCAGTCCGGCAAAGACACAAAGTGGTGCTCTTTGTATCATGACCCCCTCTTCAGATTCTCTTCCACATTAAAGGGGGGCTTTCCTGAGTAGGAGCTCCTCTACGTATCCCAGAGGCAAGGGCAGGGGACATGCGTTGATTTTGCTGTTTCCTGATTGTTTGTTTGTTTGTTTTTTGTTTGTTTGTTTCAAGATTTTATTTATATATTTGACAGAGAGAAATCACAAGTAGGCAGAGAGGCAGGCAGAGAGAGAGAGGGAAGCAGGCTCCCCGCTGAGCCGAGAGCCCGATGTGGGGCTCAATCCCAGGACCCCGAGATCCTGACCTGAGCCCAAGGCAGAGGCTTAACCCACTGAGTTACCCAGGTGCCCCCGATTGTTTGTTTTAATGAATTACTTGCAGTATCAGCTGGAGCCCTCCAATGGCGAGTTCCATGCTGGATTTTGAGGTAAAAAGTTTCGTGAGGAACACAAATCCATGACTGCTCTAGTGTCCAAGATACGCCCAAGTTTTTCCTGAAAATCTGCATAGAGCTGTGTCCTCGCTCCTCCTTCAGGTCTGTATAAGATTGGGCACGTCCTTTACTTCAAGCCCAGGGAATGCAAACGCCTGTATGTCTGAACACACCAAGGTCCTCAGCAGAGCAAAAGTCTTTGCATTTAACAATATCCAACCTGGGGGCTCCTGGGTGGCTCAGTATGTTAAGGGTCTCCCTTCGGCCCAGATCATGATCCCAGGGTCTTGGGATTGAGCCCCACATCAGGCTCCCTACTCAGCAGGAAGCCTGCTTCTCCTTCTCCCTCTGCCTCTCCCCCTGCTTTGCTTACTCTCTCTCTCTCTTTCCCTCTGTCAAATAAACAAATAAATAAAACCTTAAAAAACTAAAATAAACAAACAAAAACCCCCAATATCCAACCTGGCAAGGAGACAGCATTGCTATAATTAAGCATCTGTCCCTCTTCATACTTAGGGAAGCAAAAGTCCTATCACTTGATAATATCCACACTTCTTAGAAGAGTGTAGTCACTTAAATAACTTTGGTCTCTTTTTACACAAACAGTACTCTTAAATCTATAATTTTCCCCAAGATCACTAACATGTCTATGGGGATGAAAAACATCTGTGTTCATCCTCGGGTTTGCTCAGTCTTAAGAAAGGAAGTACTATGGTCCGAATGCTTGTGCCCCCCCATCCCGCCAAAACTCACATATTAAAATTTTAACCCTCAAGATAATAGTATTAGAGGTGAGTCTTTGATAGGTGGTTAGATCACAGGGATGAGACCGTTATGATTGGGATCAGTGGCCATACAAAAGAAACTCCAGATAATTTTTTTGCCCTTTGCCATACAAGGGCACAGTGAGAAGACCTCTTTTTTTAACAGAACAAAGGCTCTCATCACAACATGGTGGCACCCTTGTTTTGGACGTCCAGTCTTCAGAACTGTGAAAAATAAATTCCTGTTTTCTATACGTCATCCTGTATTTGGGGGATAGCAGCCCAAGGGATAAGATAGGAGGGGAAGTCGGTATTTACTAATTTTGAAGGAAGTTGTTATTTGTTTACTATTTCACCAGAAATTTCTGGTCCAGGGACACTTAGGCATCTCAGTTGGTTAAGCCTCTGACTCTTGATTTTGGGCTCAGGTCATGATCTCAGGGTCCTAGGATCAAGCCCTGGGTCAGGCTTCCTTCTCAGTAAGAAGTCTGCTTTTCCTCTCTCCCTCTGCCCAACCCCTGCTCTCTCTCTTTTAAATAAATACATAAATCTTTTAAAAACAAAGAAATTTTTGCTCTAAGGATGACATCTCTATTTCATAATTTTTATATTGCCAAAAGCACCTAATGAGGTGCCTTGGGGATCCATCTTTTTTTTTATGATTATTATTTGTTTATTTGATAGAGAGAGAGAAAGAGAGAGAAAGCATGAGCAGGGGGAGTGCCAGGCAGAGGGAAAGGGAAAAGCGGGCTCCCCGCTGAGCAGAGACCTGGATGCAGGGCTCGATCCCAGGACCTCAGGATCATGACCTGGGCTGAAGGCAGACACTTAACCCACTGAGCCACCCAGGCGCCCTGGAGATTCATCTGTTGATAAACAAATAGATGGGCGTATCTACTAAGAGAAGGCCACAAGTATACCTTCACATCATCGTAGAGAAATGTGGTAAACAAAAGTTTCAGTAAATGCTAGCTCTTACGTCCATTTCCACCGAAGGAAGCAGGTAGTTAGATGTGATAATCCTCTCAATACGCCCTCTGTTGTCTTGAGTGTATTATATTTGGGGTTTCCATATGACGTTGCCCCCTAGATTTATTCTTACAGTTATGTCAACCGCGGGGTTCTTCTCTTACCTCAGACGAGGATGCAGACGCGAGCTTCACAAATCAACTGGACTCAGAGAAACCCCTAGCTTGGCTTTTAGAATTAATGTGCAGAGTCACACCCCGAACCCGAGATAACAGAGCTGATGGCTGCTGCCAAGACACAGATGAAGTGATGTCATGGGAAGTACCTGGAATCTTGGTCAGCTCTCCTCTCACTGAGCATGTGGTATCAAGTCTCTGGTCTGTGGTTTTACCCCAAAACCCCAGGCAGCGTCTGAAAAGAATGCACTGAAGTAACTTGTCTCTTTCTAAATATATCTTTAAAAGGACACCCTCCTTCAGATATTCTGTTTAAATTGGAGAACAATTTTGTCAGGAAATGTATAGTCCGTGTCACACTTAACAAGAACGTGTTTACCCAAAACGTTAGCACAGATGAGTAATCTCACCGTCAGGTGCCAGTTCTCCGCAGGTGGGATTCCTGTAAACAGCCAGACACTTTGAACTTACGGTTTTCTCTTTATGTCATACTCTGACCACTAAAACAACACACCGCCGTGGAGTTCTTCCCTGCTAAAACCCAAACACACCCACCTCATGGAAACTTACTCTGGAAAAAGGAGCAAGGAAAGTATCTTTCTAGAGAAAGCTCATGTTCATCTCCTGGACTTGGATGAGTCTTTCGCTGCAAATTGGACATGGCCACACCCTACGCACTGGTCTGAGACCCAGACAGCTGGTTCTGGAGGTCTGGTGAGTCGCTCTGCAAATGGTATCTGTGCCAAGGAGACCCAGGCTACTCTTACAAGAGTGACCTGCTTTGGAGATCTGATGACCCCTCAGCCTCCCTCACAAAAATGATTGTATTGCAGATTCCAAAGCTCCTTCTCAATC